>NC_069705.1:31117148-32367148 GCF_023699985.2 Odocoileus virginianus | reverse complement strand
AGGATGAAAACAAAACAATCTAGAGCTAAGGGGACATAATGCAAATGTTCATAAGGAGAACAAAATATCACATATATGGAAACCTCTCTTCATTTAATTTATTAGCCCCATTATTAAACTGACTTCTCATCAAGCATGTCCCTAGAATTTCATATTGATTGCAGCATTCAGAAAATTTAAGCTTTTCTGTGATTATATAGCCGACAAATATAATGAAAGTTATTCCCTGGTCTCTTGTCCAACTGAGTACTGAATTACCAATATATTAGTATGTAGAGTCTAAATATGCCCTGAAATGGATCATAAAAATATGAAAAAAATATTAACTCAAAACATTTTAAAGCAACAGAAATACTATTTAAGTGACCAAACTAATTATGGAATAATCTTATTCTTTTGAGGAACTGAATTGTATATAATGTGTTACAGTAAAATTTTGAGCCAGTTGCATAAATTGACATTTTTAAGGTGAATTTTAAGTGCCCTTGACTATTCGTATTTTTCTAGAGAAAGAATATATTCTACTGGAACTATTCACATTTGGCATAGGCTATATTTTTACTCATTACATATGTTCAGACTTTTCAGATTAAGAAAACATAGGTGATCAAAGCAAATATCAATAAACATAAATCAGGTTAATCTGGATTTTTTTACTTTAGCCATATACTTATAAAATTAGCAAAAGTTTAAAAATGTTGGTAGATGTTGGTTGACATTCATATATAAAATTATTAATTGGAGTTATTATACCTCTAACAGTTGTTCATACATGCTGTGAGGTAATGTATGGATTAGAGGATACTCTAGACAAGTACAGTTTATACATACTTTATATATATATTTTTTTCTTTGTGTATGCTATATAGGTAATAATTTTAAGAAGTATATGTTGGTTTGTGGTTTATTATTTCAGTTGTTTCCTGTGATTATTTTGTTGTTGGTTTCTATGATGTATAATTTACATCAGTAAAATTCACTTTTAGTTGTACGGTTTAATGAATTCTAACAAATGCATGCAGTCATATAACCAGCACTGCAATCAATCAGTCAAACCCATAAACCTCCTTGTGTCCCTTCACAGTGAGTCCTTCGCTCTGGCCTCAGAGATGTGTATTCTGTCCCTATTATTTGGACATCTTCAAAATTACATGGTTGAAAGTGAAAGTGAAAATGTTAGTCACTCAAGTCATGCCTAACTCTCTGTGACCCCATGGACTGTAGCCTGCCAGGCTCCTCTGTCCATGGGATTTCCCAGGCAAGAATACTGGAGTGGGTTGCCATTTCCTTCTCCAGGAGATCTTCCTAACCTAGGGATAGAACCCGGGTCTCCTGAGTGTTAGACATAAGGCACATTATTATTCATGTTCATGAATTTTATTTCTAAGAGAAAATCATAAGTTCATAGATAGTTTATTAATTGTTATACAGTATTGCTTCTCTAGGAACTTAGAAAAAGTACAATTAATATCTTTCTTTCAAATGTTTTTCTTTTCCACCTCCCCTGACAGTTTATTTCTTCATGTGTTTTTATTTTGCCCTTTTTTGTTGACAAGCAGGCATATTAGCTGATTTCTGCTTTGTTGGCATACTCTTCCAATATTGTTACTCCAAACATACACAGACCTTTTTAACTTCTGGATATAAATACACTGAACTCTGAACTGAAACAGGCTCTGGCCGTCAGACACATAATAAAAAAATTCCAGCATTTTAAGTACTTAATGTCATACACACATTCTGTGGGGCAGACAGGTTGACTGATTCCTTACACATTTTTGGACAAACTTTTACAGAAACAGACTTTCTCTACAAATCTTTACCAGGCGGTTTAAGCAGTGGTACCTAATCTTTTGGCACCTGGGTTGTTTTTTTTTTTTTTTTTTCTGTGTACTCAAACTGTATGTAGCAAACTTAAATGGTCTAATAGAAATAAAACAGCCTTAAATAAATAAAACAATTTTTAACCCAAAATCCCTACAGCATGACAATATACAGGTACTTCTATGTAACCACCTACAGTCATTAAAATGTTTGTTTGGTAGCTTTTCATCTCTGTGTAATGCTTAAGGAGAACAGATGATTTACTTTTATAGCCAAGCAGTACAGTTTTTGCCTTTTTCAGTGACCTGCTGGTCTGACTTCAGTGATGCTATTCTGCCCTCATTATCCCCCATACCTCAGTGCTCCATGACTAGACAAGCATTATTAAACTGTGTGTTCACCACTAACATATATGCCTTTTGCGTAATTTTTATAATTTGCCAGGGGTCACCTAGCTGGTGCTGTAGGAAGACCATTCAGCTGGCCGTAAACAAGAGTCAGACCTTCGCCTTCGGTAGTTTTCAGTTACTTAAGGTTATTGAATACCTACAAACAGCTTAAACAAGCAAAGATAGTCTCTTAAAAGGAGAACATTCGGTTCTAGTTAATTTTCTCAAGATTTATTTATTCATTTAAATCCATTATTAATTGAACATTTAAGAAGATCAGGGATGTAACAGTAAAACAGCCCTCACTTGGGTTACATTTCAGTGTGGGAAACAGAAAAGAAAAAGTAAAATAATGAGTCCATAAATAATGCAAAAAGGCAAAATGGTTGTCTGGGGAGGCCTTAAATAGCTGAGAAAAAGAGAAGCTAAAGGCAAAGGAGAAAAGAAAAGACATACCCATCTGAATGCGGAGTTCCAAAGAATAGCAAGGAGACATAAGAAAGATTTCCTTAGTGATCAATGCAAAAAAATAGAGGAAAACAATAGAATGAGAAAGACTAGAGATCTCTTCAAGAAAATTAGAGATACCAAGGGAAAATTTCATGCAAAGATGGGCACACATAAAGGACAGAAATGGTATGGACCTAGCAGAAGGAGAAGATATTAAGAAGAAGTGGCAGGAATACACAGAACTACACAAAAAAGATCTTCATGACCCAGATAACCACAATGCTGAAATCACTCACCTAGAGCCAGACATACTGGAATGTGAAGACAAGTGGGCCTTCGGAAACATCACTACGAACAAAGCTAATGGAGGTAATGGAATTCCAGTTCAGCTATTTCAAATCCTAAAAGATGATGCTATTAAAGTGCTGCATTCAATATGCAGTGGAATACTTGGAAATCTCAGCAGTGGCCAGAGGACTGGAAAATGTCAGTTTTCATTCCAATCCCAAAGAAAGGCAATGCCAGAGAATGTTCAAACTACTGCACATTTACACTCATCTCACACACCAGCAAAGTAATGCTCAAAATTCTCTAAGCAAGGCTTCAACATTATGAGAACTGTGAACTTCCAGATGTTCAGCTGGATTTAGCAAAGGCAGAGGAACCAGAGATCATATTGCCAACATATGTTGGATCATCAAAAAAGCAAGAGAGTTCCAGAAAAACATCTACTTCTTTATTGACTATGCCAAAGCCTTTGACTATGTGGATTACAACAGACTGGAAAATGTTTTAAGAGATGGGAATGCCAGACCACCTGACCTTCAGCCTGAGAAATCAGTATGCAGATCAAGAAGCAACAGTTAGAACTGGACTTGGAACAACAGACTGGCTCCAAATTGGGAAAGGAGTATGTCGAGGCTTTATATTGTCATCCTGATTGTTTAACTTATATGTAGAATATTTCATGCGAAATGCCAGGCTGGATGAAGCACAAGCTGGAATCAAGATTGCCGGGAGAAATATCAATAACTTCAGATATGCAGATGACACTACACTTATGGCAGAAAGCAAAAAGAACTAAAGCCTCTTGATGAAAATGAAAGAGGGGAGTGAAAAACTTGTCTTAAAGCTCAACATTCAGAAAACTAAGATCATGGCATCTGGTCCCATCACTTCATGGTAAATAGATGGGGAAACAGTGGCTCACTTTATTTTTGGGGGGCTCCAAAGTCACTGCAGATGGCGATTGCAGCCGTGAAATTAAAAGATGCTTACTCCTTGGAAGGAAAGTTAACCAACTCAGAGAGTATATTAAAAAGCAGAGACTTGACTTTGCCAACAAAGGTCTGTCTAGTCAAAGCTATTGTTTTTCCAGTAGTCATGTATGGATGTGAGAATTGGACCATAAAGAAAGCTGAACACCAAAGTATTGATGCTTCTGTGTGGTATTGGAAAAGACTCTTCAGAGTCCCTTGGACTGCGTGGAGTTCCAACCAATCAGTCCTAAAAGAAACCAGTCCTGAATATTCATTGGAAGAACTGATGCTGAAGCTGAAACTCTAATCATTTGGCTACCTGATAGGAAAAACTGTGTTGGAAAAGACCTTGATGTTGGGAAAGATTGAAGGCAGGAGGAGAAGGGATGACAGAGGCTGAGATGGTTGGATGGCATCACCGACTCAATGGACATGAGTTTGGGTGGACTCCAGGAGTTGGTGATGGACAGGGAGGCTTGGTGTGCTGTGGTCCATGGGGTCTCAAAGAGTGGGACACAACTGAGCGACTGAACTGAATTGAACTAAACTGATCACTGCCACTGGTGGGCAGGCAAGGTAGAAAAACCTATGTCAGTGTGGGATGATGAATGACTGTGTGTGTGTGTGTGTGTGTGTGTGTGAGCGTGCGCGCGCGTGCTTGTGTGTTAGAGAAAGGGAACCCAGACACTTTTTCTTGAATTTTCTTGTAAATATAGTAAAGAAATGAGATATAACCTGTTTAAAGACTGGATATATCAGAGCATAATTTGAGCATACTTAGAACCATTCAGTGCTTGGGGGAGCTTAGTGAAGGAGGTAAGGCAGATGTGTTGAAGGAGGATGGTTCTCAGAAAGGCTAGAAGGGACTTGGATTTGATTCTTATAGGAGTAAAGTAAGATGATATTAATATAATCAATAAAATAATTTTGCCTTAAAATATAGGTAGATTTTCTTCTGGCATTGAAAGCATGCATGGAGTTTAACCTCTGGACTGCCAGTTAATTCCTGATAGATATTTAAGTAGGGTGTTTATTATAATATAGAGGAAAGACAAACTTTATGGATTTGAATTCCAGGTCTACCAGAAGGGTGCAATGTGGGCCTGGCCTTGCTTTCACTGAACTTTGTTTCAGAGTTTAGTGATAGTATTTATAAATTAAGTGGCACATAGTAGAGCCTGAACGAACTGCAGGTATCCAGCAGTTAGCATTGGATTTGTAGTTACACCGTCGTATTTCCTGAGTCTAATATCTGCATTCACACATTTTCTTAATTAAAATGGCTTGGTCATTTAGAAACATTAATAGAACCTTCAAAAAAAACCTGCTGAATTCGTAGAAGGAGTGATTTATGTGCATGTTTCAGTTTCTCTCAGTGAAACAAACATTTCAGCTGTCCTATTTTCAAGTGATACCTTTAGGTTGGTGCATCTGTCAAGGGTGTTAAATGACAATTTATAATAATGTGAAAAGGTCTCATATCCCATCCACCTAAAATTTATGACCATATTAGTTGGCAGCTATGAAAAATCAGCAAAAGCCATAGCACTTTAATTAAGCACTTTTTTAAGTAAGGGCACTGCTCTATGAAGCACGAAAACAGATAGACCATCCGTGGCCACATTTAGAGTTTGCTTAACATACCAGGCAACTCTTGCTCTACATCTAAATAATTTCTTATATTCCTTTTAATAATTTTTCAGGATTCTTAAAAGCATTGTATTTCCAACACACATTTTAAAGGCAAATTTATTATATAGCACTTCAAAGGTAACATTATAATATCCTCACTTTCTTGTCCATACTTTATCACTTTCTCATTTCTCTGTACAATCTTACTTTTGTTCATTGCCAGTTATCCTGTATCCATGTAATATTTTTTTTTAATTTTTTATTGTGTTTGGAAAAACAAAGAATTTTCTGCTTTTTTTTCAATTAAATATGACATAAATGAACTTGGCTTAAAACATAGTGTACCTGTGTTTTCATATATAGTGGTTTATATGATGATATTGAATTAGGACTTCCCAACTTTTTCAAGAACATTTTTGTGATGCAATTTCTTCAAATTGTAACTATTAAGGACAATTATGGGCTCCCCTGGTGGCTCAGACAGTAAAGAATCTGCCTGCAAGTCAGGAGACCTGGGTTCAATCCCTGAGTCGGGAAGATTCCCCGGAGAAGGGCATGGCTACTCACTCTACTATTCTTGCCTGGAGAATCCCATGGACAGAGGAGCCTGGCGGGCTATATCCGTGCGGTAGCAAAGAGCGGGACACACCTGAGTGACTAACACAAAACACAAAGGGAAATCATGGGTTTCCCTTGTGGCTCAGATGGTAAAGAATCTGCCTTCAAGGCAGGAAACCTGGGTTTCATCACTGGGTCAGGAAGATCCCCTGTAGAAGGTAAGGGATACCCATTTCAGTATTCTTACCTAGATAATGCCATGAACAAGGAAGTCTGATGGGCTAAAGTCCATGGGGTCTCAAAAAGTTGGACATGTCTGAGCAACTAAGAATGCATACACAGGGACAAGCATATGTTTATAAACAATTGCCAAAACTCTCTCTCTCTCTATATATATATATATATACATATGTGAAGTCGCTCAGTTGTGTCCGACTCTTAGCGACCCCATGGACTGCAGCCTACCAGGCTCCTCTGTCCATGGGATTTTCCAGGCAAGAGTCCTGGAGTGGGTTACCATTTCCTTCTCCAGGATGTATATATAAATATATATATATTTAAATTAATTTATTTATTTACCTATCCATCATCCATTTATTCTAATTTTCTGCTGCTCCGAAAATACAGCCAATACATTTTCACCTGGTCTTTGTGAAGAGCATTTTTAAATGTGTGCCCTTGCTTCAGTATCTCACACCTTTTGCATCTCAGCTTAATGGTTACTTGCCCTGACAGTTTTTCCTTTAGAAATTTTTTGTCTAGTCCTCCTCATCCTTTTCATTTTATACTCACATGTTTTTGCTTCGTTTCTTCCTGTTCTTGTTTATTTCTTGTTTGCTTTAACAGATGTTGTTCCTTTATTTCTTTTAGTATCCTAAATATACTCATTTCTAAACTCCTGTTCACACCTGTATATCATTTTAAAAAATCCTAAATGATTTCATCTCCAAATTATTGCTTTTCTTTCCCTTTTTGTTGGCATACTCTTTTTCATTTGTCTTCAAGTTTTGGCTAGCAAGCTCATGTTAAGTTGAAGACTCTCTGCATCAGAGCCTGTGCTTTTATATTTACCTCCAATAAAACTTCCAGGGCCCATTTCCTAGGGTCTTACATTAGTAGCTTTGGCACTGTGGTTGCTCCCCCACGATGTATCACATGTGGAGTGAGGTACATTCCCACTGTTCCACAAGCTCTATGTTCCTTGCTGGCTCTGCCTCTCTGCTTCCGAATTGTATTTTTGCATCATGAAGATAAGTTTGCATCATGAAGATAATTTGTTGAGTGTGATTACATGTTTTAATTTTTTTATTCATTTATTTTTATTAGTTGGAGTCTAATTACTTTACAATATTGTAGTGGTTTTTGCCATACATTGACATGAATCAGCCATGGATTTACACGTGTTCCCCATCCCGATCCCCCCTCCTGCCTCCCTCTCCATCGCATCACTCTGGGTCTTCCCAGTGCACCAGCCCTGAGCACTTGTCTCATGTATCCAACCTGGGCTGGTGGTCTGTTTCACCCTTGATAGTATACCTGTTTCAATGCTATTCTTCGGAGTCCATTTTACAGAGTGAAGTAAGCCAGAGAGATAAAGACCAATACAGTATACTAACGCATATATATGGAATTTAAAAAGATGGTAATGATAACCCTATATGCAAAACATGTTTTAATTTTTAAATTGCATTTTTTAACCTATCATGCATTAATTTAGAGTGGAGAGAGTAGAGTAATGAAGTAGGGTATCAAACGTGACGTTGCTGTGCTTTTTTCCCCTTAAATTCATTCGATTAATATTTTTATTAGGTATTAGTTATAAGGAAAGATCATCTTCTAGGCACTGAATTAAACAAGTTCCTTGTTCTTAGAAAATTAGTTTTTGGAGGATAAAGATAAAAATTAACCAAATTTAATAAGTATTAGGAATTAAAAATAAAACAGGAAATAGAGGGTGAGAAGAGGGGGCTATTTTCAGCATGGTGGTAAGGAGAAAACTGTAACAATGAATACTGAAGTAGAGATAATAGAGTAATAAGGCAGGAGGTATCTGAAAAAACATATCTGAGAAGAAGAAATCAGCAAATGCAAAGGCCCTTTTAAGGAACAGCAAGGGGTTAGGTTAGTTTCCTTATTATTCTAAACAATCATTTCTATTAATGTAGCTTAACAGCTTTTTTCTCAAAATTTCATTCAAAACTGAATGATTAACTAAACTTCCCAAAGTGTACTTAAATCCTGCTGTTAAGTTATTTTCCTGTGCTTAAACAAATAATTTTTTTATTCTAAGAACTTCAGATTTCTTTTGATTCCTGTTATTGCTTTAATCTCTGTAATATGTCAGGCTCTATTCTGACACAATTCTGTTTATGTTTCTTTATTTTTTGTGTATATATTGTTGTTTAGTCACTAAATCATGTCCGACTCTTTGCAACCCCATCACTACAGCATGCCAGGCTTCCCTGTCCTTCACTATCTCCCAGAGTTTACTCAGATTCACATTTATTGAGCTGGTGGTGCCATCCAACCATCTCATTCTCTGTCGTCCCCTTCTCCTCCTGCCCTCAGTCTTTCCCAGCATCAGTGTCTTTTCCAGTGAGTTGACTCTTCACATCTGGTGTACAAAATATTGGACCTTCAACTTAAGCATCAGTCCTTCCAGTTGATTTCCTTTAGGATTGACTAGTTTGATCGCCTTAAGTCTTCTCTAGCACCAGAGTTTGAAAGCATCAATTCTTTGTCACTCAGCCTTCTTTATGTGTGTGTGTGTGTGTCTGTAATATATCATATCTTTAGTGAAATGCATTTTACAAAGTATCACATATTTGAAACATTTTACAATGTAAGTATAAACACATGGTACTGATGTTATTAAGTAAAATGTAAAGTCTAATCTGTTATTTCATTATGAAATTCAATAGTAGATAACATATTTTCAATTGCTTGCAGATTTGTTTCAGCATTTTTCAGGTCTTCCTTAAGGAATTCTTTATCTGATGGACTCGAATGTGAAAATAATATGGTTATATCCAAGACATAGCGCAGCAGGGAGATGAGGAATGTGGATTTTGGAGACTAACTGCCAGGAGTTGAATTTATCACACTCTTGGCAGAACATAATTTCTTGATCTTAAAGATACAGATAATAACAGTGCAAATCTGATAGAGTTATTATAAAGATTAGATAAACTAATGATCATAACTTTTAAAAAATCATGACATAGCAAGTACAGTAAACATATTTGCTAAAATCTAAAATCAGTTCAGTATCTGACCCAGTATTACAAGTGACAAGGCTTTATATTAAATCTAGGAAGTCTATAGTATTTGTAAACATAAGGTTCCACTTTTTAATTTTTTACTGTTTGTTTTGGTTATGAGTATAATGGTAAACTTAGAATTATGATACAAATGTTCAGTGATAGCCCATGCTATTTAAATAAACATGAAGTAGTTTATGGGGTGATTTCCATTGGGTTTCATGGTCTATCACATGATCACAGGTCAGTGGCAATTTCTCTAGAGTGAACCCAAAGAATTAGTTAATTTATTTGATTATGATGAATGAACTTGTATGTAAGAAAAATCTTTAAATTTGTCACCTGTATATACATGCCCTTTTTAGTAAAGTCATCCACAGTGACTGTACCTAAATTTGATGCCTTAACTGAAGTACTTACTTGTAAAGTAAATAATTTTCACTTATCTTTTCTTAAAATACATATCAGTAACACTGACATCAAAAGGTTGAGCTTATTGAGAAAGAGAATGAGTTGAGCCTTTGAGAAAGAGTAGTGGTCTATAGATTTCTATAATGAAGCTATAATACTGGTAATAACCAAGGTTATAATAGTGATTGTCTGAGTGATGTTAACCATCTTAAATCTCCCAGATTTGATCTCTTCAGCATTACAGAGAAAGAGTTGGTCCATTTGATTTCTAAAATTCCTGGGAAAGAATGACAAGACTTGACATACCCATTTAGCTAGGTTATAAAATAACAGTAACATATTCCGTGTCTAAAAATTTGAATACCAAATAATAAATTAATAAGTATTAATAAATACTACTAAAGGCTCTTAAAGTAAATTCTTTAATGATCATACAGTTTTAATGATAGCAACTATATTCTGAAATTAATTCTACAACAATGGAATATATTAGGTTATGAGAAAACAAAAGATAGATTTAATATCTGATACCTAGAGTTTAGCCTAAGAGACGTTTAATTTATTTTAATAGACTTTTTAAAGAAAAACTTTAGGTCCACAGTGCAATTAAGAAGGTGGTACAGGAATTTCCCATATATTTCCCTACTCTACACATTCAGAGCCTTCCGCCCTTATCAATATCATTTACCAGAATGGTATATTTTACCAAAGATGAACCTATGGCAACACATCATAGTTACCCAAAGTATATAGTCTGTCTTAGGGTTGACTCTTGATGTTGTACATTCCATGGTTTTGGATACATATATGGCAACATATATCCATCATTGAAGTGAACGTCACTCATTTGTGTCCAACTCTTTGTGACCTCAGGGACTGTAGCCCACCAGGCTCTAATACCATAAAAAGTATCTTTACTGCCCTGAAAATCCTATATGCTCTGTGTATTCATCTCTTTCCCTTCCCAATTCCTGGAACCACTGATCTTTTTATGGTCTCCATAGTTTTGCCTTCTTCAGAATGTCACAAAGTTGCAATCAGATGTTATATAACATTTTAATTTTGGCTTCTATCACATGAAGAAATGCATTTAAGTTTCCTCCATGCCACTGTATGATTTGGTAGATTATTTCTTTTTAGTGCTGTGTAATATTCCATTGTCTGGATGTTCCACAGCTTACTTACCCATTCAATTACTGGAAGATACCTTGGTTTCTTCCAAATTTTGCCACTTATGAAGAACACTGCTGTAAATGTCCATAAGTAGATTTTTTATGTGTATATATGTCTTTGTTTCCTTTGCGTAAATTCCAAGGAGCGGAATTGCTGAGTCTTATGATAAAATGTGTTTAACTTTGTGAGAAACAGTCAAACTGTCTTCAAAGTAGCTGAACCATCTTGCATTCTCACCAGCCATGAGTAAGAGTTCATTTTGCTCCACATCGTCTCCAGCATTTGGTTTCATCCGTGTCTGAACTTTGGCCATTGTTATAGGTAATGGTATTTTATTGTTTGAATTTGCATTTCCCTGATGAAGAAATTTTTAAAATGCAAGAGCTTATGAGAAAATGAATGAATCTGTGAAACCAAAAAAACATGGTAATACAATGTATATGAATTGTGATAAGGCCTGACAAAAAGCAACATAGGTAATGTTGAGTCATAAAAAATGTAAGTGAATTGAGGATTTTTGGTTTCATGTTTCTTATTTATAAATTCATGTGCTTGTGATTAATTGATCAAATATTTCTACCCTGAATATTTTTTCTTTCTTCAAGTCAAATAAAAAACTCATTGAACACTGTCCACAATCACATCTTGATTGTTCTCTTGGACATTGTATTCCTCATTCTCAGTGACAGTCAGGGTGGGGGTATTCTTTTTCCCTTTTATGTCTGTATTTGTTTTTAGAGTGTAGTCTTTAAATAGAGCCAACTTGGATAAGGAGACAATTTTAATTATGGTAGATATTTCTGGGGGGAAAAAAAGAGAAATTTACCAATTATAGGAAGGACTCACTAAACTCTGAGGTTGTTCAAAATAACTGGATATAAAAATGTCAAGAAAGTCAAGCCCATTGAACAAGATGAGGCCTAGCCAGAATTTCTAAGTGATTATTGGTCTTCATAAAATTAGTCCTGCATCTCCTGAGAAATAAAACTCTGGCCAGTTCTACTCTGTGTTAAGAAAGTTGATAATTGGTCCCTGCTGGTTTGAGGTCACATAAGGCTCTATTAAATCTCAGCATCAATCAAGCATTGAGTCAAAGTGTTTAATTATTTTTGTGGAGTACATTTGAATTATATTGCTTCTGTCTTTATATAGGGGATGTGTTATCACTTATGGAGCAGTAGTTTATGTTGTTCTAGCAAAGAATGGTTTTGTTGTAGAATATTCTTTACTTATGATCTTCAGCAATATTTTATATTTTTTGTGTATATATATAAAAACTAACCCAGAGTGTATTATTTTTAAATGTTATTTAATATCTGAATTACTTCTTAATGTCTAAATAGCAATTAGGGTGTCTTTTTTATTTTTTTTTTTACAGAATTTTGTATTAGTTTCTGATTGCTGCCATAACATTTTCTACAAATTTAGTTGCTTAGAAGAACTTAAATTTATCCTCTTCCAGTTTTGGAGGTTAGGCATCTGAAATGAGTCTCACTGAGCTAAAATCAGTTGTTTGTGTTCCTTATAGACAGTATAGGAGAGTCGGTTTCTTTACATTCCCAGCTTCTAAGGTCACCCATACCCTTTCTGTTTTAACCCAGCAATGATGGGTCAGGTTTTCCTCACATCAGCTCACTCGGGCCCTGCTTCTTCTACGTTTTTCTTCCACTTCTATGGGCTCTTGTGATTGCATTGGTCTCACTCAGATAATTCAGGATAATCTCTTATCAGCTGATTACTGACCTTCATTCTATCTGCAAACTCAATGTAATATGATAGCCAGGGATTAGGATGGAGATATTTGTGGGAAGCCACTTTTCTGCCTAACACAGGTGTCTTGTTTGGAGATATCTCTAAGAATTGTATAGTTAACCAAAGTTGTAGTAGTTTAGTTGCTAAGTCATGTCTAACTCTTGTGACCCCATGGACTGTAACCCACCAGACTCCTCCATCCATGGGATTTTCCAGGCAAGAATATCAGAGTGGGTTTCCATTTCCTTCTCCAGGGGATCTTCCTGACCCAGGAATCGAACCCAGGCCTCCTGCATTGTAGGCAGATTCTTAACCAACTGAGCTATAAGGGGAAGCTGTAAGAATGCAAGGATATAAATTCTATCATGATGGTTTACATAATCAGGGTTTACATTTCTCACATAACAATAAGACTGGTGATGGGAAATCTGACATACAGTCCACATTGGTATTACCATCACAGACACCTTGTCTCTCCCTCCACCATTGGATGTATGTGTTCACCTCTATTCAATGTGTCCACGTTCTCAGCAGGAAGAAAAGGCAAGAGGAAAGAACAAGAAGATGAGCTCTTAAAAAACACACAAACAAAAACACTTCCTAGAAATCCTAGTGGTCCTCTGAATGCCTTCTGATTACAGGCCACAACCAGGTCCCATAGATACTTCTTCATGAAAAGTCACCAGGAGAGATTCTGCTTTGATGTAGGCACCTTGTCACCCAGAACAAAAACTAACTGTTACTAAGGATGATAGACAGCAAGGATGTTGTGTCAGCAATTAGTGGTATTTACTTCTTCACTTGTAGACACATGATAGGAATATTTCATTGAGGCTCTTGGGAAAACACACTATCTGTAGTAGAGTGACTGTAGAATAGGTTCAAGTTTAATACAAAGAAATAACCCTCCAAAGTTAAGAAGTCTTTTTTTTCAAACTCGATATACTAGTTATCTTAAATGTACAATTCTTTAAGTTAGTAAATTATTCTCTACACATGTGCTCCGTATCTTCTTTTCCAGTGATTCCCGAAACAATAGTGTGCAAGAAAATCACTGGGGAATGAAATTTTAGACTCCCTGTTTCCACCAAAGATACTAATTCAAAAGATCTCATACAGGTTGGCATTAAAAAAAAAAAAAAAAGCACCCCAAGTATTTCCAATGCAGGTGGACTACAAACTCTGCTCTGACACTGTTAAAAAAAAATTCCCAGTGAGCCCACCTGCACTCAATTTAACATGTATTTATTGAGTACCTGCTATGGAATCTGTACTATACATCATGGAGGATATATAGAAACAGAAGACCTGATCCCTATTTTTAGAGAACTTCCAGCTCCCAGGGAATCAACTGCATAGATGCATCTCCAAGTGCTGTAATGTGAGAACAATTATGAGAACAGCAAACAGCCTAGTGAGCTCATTTTCCTGAAAAGTATCTAATATGATTAATGCTTAATATTTATTTATATGATTATCTGATTGAGTGCAGTCTTTACCATTAGAATATAAGCATTATGAGAGCAGATAGCACATTTTCTCATCATTGCATTTCCTGTAAGTAGCAAAATGCTGACGTCTTTGTAGGAATGCAATCATATGTGGTAAATATTGGTCAAATTAAAATTGTGCTGTGTGTGCTCAGAATAATGTTGAAATAACTTCAAAGAAGTTTATTCTGGTTTATTAATTTCTCTATATAAAAATCTTGCAAACTCAGTAGATTAAATACCATAATGGCAGTCTTATAGCCATTATAAGTATTGTTACAGTATTATAACTATAGCTATTAAAATGCACACACAACTGAAAAACCCAGACACCAAAAATGTAAGAATCACTTTATGATAGAATTGGTGAAATCCCTGGTTACTAATCATTGCACAACTTTACCTTCTTTTACATTTTTGAATCACACTCTTGATTCAATATTTGTTAGTATTTCTTAAGGGTCTTCTTGGATAGTAAGTAGTATCACTTATAAAATATATTAAATCATTGATTATTTTTTAATATTAATGTAAGTCAAAAGTCAGCCTAGTATAATTTTTTCAGGTTCACATTGAAAATTAGATGGCTGAGTTATGAAGCCACAACATAAAATCTTTGCCTTTTGTAACAAAAATATATATCTTTCAATGACTTCTCTTTTTTTTTTTTGCCCTCATCTCTTCTTTACCATAAAAGCCATTTTGAAAAATTAGTCAGCTTAAAGGATAGTGACAATGATAAAAGGAAAAAGGCTTATGATCTAATAATAAAGATGAAAGATATTTAATATATGTTGTTAAGAGATATGATGACAAATGAGGAAATATGATAACTATATATAAATACTTTTAGTGGTATGCATAAAAGAGAAGGAAGATTTATTTAAGCTGGCTAAGGTCTTAGAACAAGGAATAATGATCTGAAGATTTAAAAAGATAAAAAATTTAATGAAAAATGTTTCTGTCATTGAGAACAATTAGGAAGAAGAATATTCTTCCCTGTGGACATGAGCACTAGAAGTGATCAAAACCAGACAAGATAAAACCTTTGGGGTCTTGATAGAAAAGACACTTTATATTGTCCTATTTCTTGGTCTGAGTAGGACTTTTTTCTATAATATATCCTTAATCACTTGAAAAAGAAATTAATGATCCATGAAATGGGAATTCTTATTTCAATAGGTAGGTTATTCCATAGACTTTGAAAAGATCTGTGATTGAGGCCGAAACTCCGATTACCTCCCTTGGTCCTCTATTTCTAAGTCAATTGCTCTTTCCTTCCAAAATATCCTTTTGTCCTCTATATTCTGTCATGGGAATGATTAAGGACTTCTTTATAAAAGCAAGCAAATGTAAAAATTTTCTTTATTTTACTTTATAATATTTTGTATCTATCTATATTTCTATGTATCTACCTACCTACCTACCTATCTATCCTTGTTTTTCGCTAAATATTTCAGTTCTTTTCCAGATTAAATAAGGTTATGCTATGATGAATGTAGGTACAGATTCACAATGATTTCTTTCAAGCTGCTTACTTTAAGATCTCCTTAGTGATTTTAATATTATTGTGGCTTTTATGTTAAGTAGTTTTGGTAAAATGACTGTCAAGTTTTCTGAGTTGTTTAATGTGAACACACAAAGAAACATGTGTATATGTCTCTATGTATCATCAATCTATAATTGCTTTTACTTTTATCTTTTTTATCCCCACACAGTATAGTGTATAATGTATTTAGTGATCTGAGAGCCAAAGAGTAATGTATATTGTAATTGTCTTCAGTGTTTTAAAAATATTAATTTCATAATGGTGTATAGGTTGAAATAATGAGTAACTCAATTAAGGATTCAGCTTCCTAAGATGATGCAATGGAAGTACATGGGAAAAGTCAGAAAAAGTGTTAGCCATGGAAACAGTGCAGACAGAAGAATTTTACATTTATTTCAAAGAACCATAAAATCATGAGATTGATTATCTTTGGGAGATTGTTGGCAAAAAAAAAAAAAAAAAGAATCAAATAGAGCTCTAAGCTCTAGACTTGTTAACTGGTTAAGATAACTAAGGGAATATGAGGATAGGAAGTTGAATTTGGTAGGTGGATACCTCTGTTTTGAAATTTGGATATTTGCTTTCGTTGTATATGAAATGAATTAGTTGGATATAGCTATTCAGAATATTCCCTAAGCATTTGTTTGGCTGTTGACTCTATTTAAGAAAGAATTTAAATTATTAAATTCTCAACAGTTCTCCAGGTCCTAATTACTAATGACCACAAAGACAGCCATTTCATATACTTCTGTTTTATATCAAAGAACCACATCTACATATATGTATGTATATATATACATTATAAATGTGTATACAAAATATATATAAATAACACGTGATTCTTTTATATAAAAGATGATATAGACTTTGATATATGTTGCTCTTGCCAGACTCCTGGTTACTATCAGTCTTTTAGAATCCTGATCTAACCTTTAATTTCAGAATTCCTGTAGGTTTAAATGGCTAGTAATTCATGGTGCTAACAGCCCTTGCAGATCACAGTAGTTGAGGGAATGAATGGTTTCACTCTGTTTCAGGACTGGGAGGACTCAATTCTGAGCAGCGTTTATTTGCGGTCTCCCCTTTGCGGTCTCCCGTTCCCTGTATCCATCACTTCTTTAGTCTCCAGTCAGCCCCGTGTCTCCAGCTTACCCTGCTTTCTGCTCATCAACTCTGGAGAGAAGTGCTTCTGGTATCTTCTTAGAAACTCTAGCCACCCTCTTCTCTTTTTCTTGAATTAAACCAAAAATAAAAAGAAGAGAAAAAAGAAAGGAAAAGCAACAGAAACTCATCTCTTCTGTAGTAAATCCACAGTTGGTCAAACGCCCTAACTGCTCCTTGCCTCGTAGAAGGTCCAATGATGATCCACCTTATTATGATTGGTACCGGCTATGCTATCATTTTCATTTTGTTCAAAAGACCATCTTTATGTTATGGCCTTTTGTATTGATTCTTAAACCTTATACTAATTTTAGTGTAATTGTAAACTTTCAGATATATCCATTTATTTTTCATTAGATATTTCACATAATTTATATATTTTTAACACTTAGAAAAAACCCTAAACGTAACATCATACAACACACTAATAAAGACTAGATTTTAAATTCCAAGGTATATGCTGAAATAATTACAGATATAGTCAAGGGCATCATGTTTGACAATTAAGTTAATACATAGTATATGAAAGATATCACAAGATTTCACTTCTTTGAATGCTGCTGATGGCTATTATATTCTTCACAGCACAAATAGATTAATTTGTACTTAATAAAATGAACATGGTCAATATGCCATAAAATATTCAGTAGCTTCTATAAATTTAAATCCTGTGCTAAAGAAGATATATTTAAATAAACATATATACACACAGACAGACCTTTGTGTATTACTGTAATATGACTGGTGGTTTCAATTCCAAAGCATTGTTACATATATACTTAGATTTTTCTTTAGTTAAGAAAAAAACAAAAAAGCTGTCATTTGAAGGGTTATCTTAAGAAACCATGGAAAATCTGATAGAAGCTGAAATCCTGAACAGTCTGTGATAAATACTTTTATGAAAGAATGTATTAAGAAATTAAAGATTTGTATCAGACTCTGATAAAAGAGAAACAAATATCAGTCACACAATATGCTTAGTAAGAAAGTACAAATGTTATCTATACATTAGTCACTGGTAAGATTTGTTTGTTTTTCTTTAAGAAGACCCTACAATTCTTGCAGGTGGCAATTGTTCATAGGATTTTGAAGTGTCATTTCCTCTAGTTAGATATTGTAATATATTTTCAGATTGCTCTATAAGAAATTCTGAAAGTAACTTTTAAGCTCAAAGGTAATTTATGAGAATTCACTATCTTTTTTATCTTTTCATTAAACTTCTGATTTGAAGAAGTCATATTAATAGGATGATAGCTTCTTATATCCTCTCTCAAGCAGATCTTTTGGAGGGAGTGAAATAATTGAAGAAAATAGACACAAATAAAGTGTTCCATTTATGGAGAGATAACAAAATACAAGAAAAAAATCAAAGCAGTCAGTGTTAACCTGATCCTTTAAATATTTAGCTTTTCAACAAAAGGCATTTGGAAATTTTAACCCTACTCACTATTCTCAATATTTAAAAACTCTAAGTGCATGAAAGTATTTAAATAAAAGGTTTAGGTCTCTATATATTAGATAAAATTTCATATATGAGTTGTGAGAAAATGTTGATTACATTGTTTCAAATCCCTAAAAATGTCATAAATAGAAAATTAAAGATAATTGTGAAATGGTTTTTGATAGCAAGGATATTACTTACAGTGTTTGCTACTCTGTAGGGATAAGAATGAGGACATGAGCCTGAATTCCAATCTTCCTCTGACTTTTTTAATCCAGATGGACTGTGTGAGTTACCATATATATACATATGTGTATACATATATATGTATATAAATATTGTTTCTCCATTGGCAAAATGAGTAATATCCCTTTTTTGGTAACTGTTACACATTTCTGTCAACAGACTAGATATTTAAATTGAGTTTCTTTATTATTTTATTACAATAGCTACTTTCCAGTATAATCTCCCAGTCCTATGGATATTAGAAACTTCCTATCAGAAAATCAGGGATTCACACCACATATGTTCTGCCAGATTGCATCTAAATTCTGGCGGGTGTGAGGCCAGCCAGTTGGAGGATCCGTGGTCAGAGCTGATCCTTGGAATGGTTTCTCTGCAGGACAGACCGGCAGAGCTCAAGAGAATTCCTAGAAGCTATAGTTGAGCTTCTCTGAAAGACGCTATAGTTTCACCATTAGGAGTTAAATAGTAGCTCAGAAGTCTTTTGTTTTGCAAGACTTTCTCTCTCCCCTTCCAGTAATATTCACAGCTGCCTTGGGGTCCTCAGGTCTCAACTCATTGACCCTCGATCCCTGTGTTTTAGATGGGGTTCTCTAGAAATAACTCTGTGATGATGAGGTAAGTGGAGAAGGGGAAGGAGCCTTGGGCAGTGCTCCCAAGAAATATACGAAAGTGCAAAAGACAGGCGGGCGGAGGAAGCTGACCTGCAGTGTGATTCCAACTGATTCTCCTGAGCACTCGGCACCTGGGATAGACTCCAAAGCTGTCCCACACTGGGAGTGCGAGGCTGATTTTCCCAGCCTGGCCCAGTCATTGGCCACAGTCTACCCCATGGGAGGGCGTATAATACAGGGAGAGGCAGCTTTCTGTAGCTGGGGGCTGATCTCAGTGTGGGACACAGTTGTATGTCCTCAGAGGCCGACATTCATAGCAGCAGGGGGACAGGCACATTGGCTGGAATGAAGAGATTTATGGACTCCCAGTGTGTACAATAGTACACTCCGTGATCTGCTCAGATCCTATTGAGCCTTGAAGCAATGTGTCCCACCCAGGAAGAGCTTCTTCAGGATTCTTGTGCCTTGGGAAATATATAAGACAAGTGAGATTGCAGAGTTTTCTGTTTGTATCCCTGCTATAACCTCCCCATCGGAATGGTGCCTGCAACTTGATCAATGTTTAATAGGTATCTATTTGTCTCTACACATGGACATCACCAGATGGTCAACACCGAAATCAGATTGATTATATTTTTTTCAGCCAAAGATGGAGAAGCTCTATACAGTCAGCAAAAACAAGACCAGGAGCTGACTGTAGCTCAGATCATGAACTCCTTATTGCCAAATTCAGACTTAAACTGAAGAAAGTATGGAAAACCACTAGGCCATTCAGGTATGACCTAAATCAAATCCCTTATGACTATACAGTGGAAGTGAGAAATAGATTTAAGGGACTAGATCTGAGAGACAGAGCCTGATGAACTATGGACGGAGGTTCATGACATTGTACAGGAGACACGGATCAAGACCATCCCCATGGAAAAGAAATGCAAAAAGGCAAAATGGTTGTCTGAGGTGGGCTTGCAAATAGTTGTGAGAAGGAGAGAAACAAAAAGCAAAGGAGAAAATGGAAGACATTCCCATTTGAATGCAGAGTTCCAAAGAATAGCCAGGAGAGATGAGAAAGCCTTCCTCAGCAATCAATGCAAAGAAATAGAGGAAAACAACAGAATGGGAAAGAGTAGAGATCTCTTCAAAAAAATTAGAGATACCAAGGGAACATTTCACGCAAAGACGGGTTTGATAAAGGACAGAAATGGTATGGACCTAACAGAAGCAGAAGATATTAAGAAGAGGTGGCAAGAATACACAGAAGAACTGTACAAAAAAGATCTTCACAACCCAGATAAGCACAATGGTGTGACCACTCACCTAGAGCCAGACATCCTGGAATGGGAAGTCAAGTGGGCCTTAGAAAGCATCACTACGAACAAAGCTAGTGGAGGTGATGGAATTCCAGTTGAGCTATTTTAAATCCTGAAAGATGATGCTGTGAAAGTGCTGCACTCAATACGCCAGCAAATTTGGAGAACTCAGCAGTGGCCACAGGACTGGAAAAGCTCAGTTTTCATTCCAATCCCTAAGAAAGGCAATCCCAAAGAATACTCAAACTACCGCACAATTGCAGTCATCTCACACACTAGTAAAGTAATTCTCAAAATTCTCTAAGCCAGGCTTCAGCAATACGTGAACCGAGAACTTCCAGATGTTCAAGCTGGTTTTAGAAAAGGCAGAGTAACCAGAGATCAAATGGTTAATATCCACTGGATCATCGAAAAAGCAAGAGAGTTCCAGAAAAACATCTATTTCTGCTTTATTGACTATGCCAAAGCCTTCGACTGTGTGGATCACAATAAACTGTGGAAAATTCTGAAAGAGATGGGAATACCAGACCACCTTGACCTGCCTCTTGAGAAACCTGTATGCAGGTCAGGAAGCAACAGTTAGAACTGGACATGGAACAACAGATGGGTTCCAAATAGGAAAAGGATTATATCAAGGCTGTATATTGTCACCCTGCTTATTTAACTTATATGCAGAGTACATCATGAGAAATGCTGGGCTGGAAGAAGCACAAGCCAGAATCAAGATTGCTGGGAGAAATATCAATAACCTCAGATATGCAGATAACACCACCCTTATGGCAGAAAGTGAAGAGGAACTAAAAAGCCTCCAGATGAAAGTGAAAGAGGAGAGTGAAAAGGTTGGCTTAAAGCTCAACATTCAGAAAACTAAGATCATGGCATCTGGTCCCATCACTTCATGGCAAATAGATGGGGAGATAGCGGAAACAGTGTTAGACTTTATTTTTTTGGGCTCCAGAACCACTGCAGATGGTGATTGCAGCCATGAAATTAAAAGATGCTTACCCCTTGGAAGGAAAGTTATGACCAGCCTAGACAGCATATTAAAAAGCAGAAACATTACTTTGCCAACAAAGGTTCGTCCAGTCAGGGCAATGGTTTTTCCAGTGGTCATGTATGGATGTGAGAGTTGGACTGTGAAGAAAGCTGAGTGCCAAAAAATTGATAATTTTGAACTGTGGTGTTGGAGAAGACCCTTGAGAGTCCCTTGGACTGCAAGGAGATCCAACCAGTCCATCCTAAAGGAGATCGATCCTGGGTGTTCATTGGAAGCACTGATGCTGAAGCTGAAACTCCAATACTTTGGCCACCTCATGGAAAGAGTTGACTCATTGGAAAAGACCTTGATGCTGGGAGGGATTGGGGTCAGGAGGAGAAGGGGACGACAGAGGATGAGATGGCTGGATGGCATCACCGACTCGATGGACATGAGTTTGAGTCAGCTCCGGGAGTTGGTGATGGACAGGGAGGCCTGGCGTGCTGCGATTCATGCGGTCAGAAAGAGTCAGACATTACTGAGCGGCTGAAATGAACTGAACTGATTTGTTGCATGAATGCATCAATGAAATCAAGTGAAGACCTGCTGAGATATTTCTGTTTGCATTGGTCCTTTGATGATTAGTTTACACGGTCATTGTACAAACCTGTCTCCCAACTGTGGCTGCTATTGCTGTCCCTAAACCTTTCTGAGCTAAGTCTGGGGAGTGACTCTGAACTGTCTTCCTGATGAATGTGGCTGTCCACTGCTCTGGCATCTTGCCAAATGTGGGGATTCTTGGAGCCTGCCAGCTTTGTGGCTTCTCTACAGGTTGGAATTTGCTTTGCCCTCATTTTCCTCCTTGCCCTATTTGCTTTCCCCTTGCCTTTGTTCCTTGCTTATCAAGCCTGTAATTTAGTCTTCATCTTGACTTGTATCAAGAACCTAGCATTACAAAAGCCTGAATTTTTGAATTTGAAGTGGTTTCATTTTCCATCTTTCATTTCTCCCTTGGTTAACACAATGAATTCGACTGGATGAATTGGTGGAAGGTGACAGGGTATAAAAAAATGTAAAATGGGGAGGGACAGCATAGTACTGAAAATCTTATCTCACACTCCTGATACAGTTCTTTTACATTCAAACAATATAATACATTTAAGATGCTGGTTTGCTAGCAGTAATAGTAATAATAGCAGGAATATTTAATATCCTCTTTAAAAAATCTGAAGCCATATGAAAATAATAGCACTATAATAACTTTTCCCCCCTGTGGTCATTATATGTGTTAAGTTAAAAACAGAATTATGAAAGCAAAAACAAAAGAAGCAATTCTTAGAAATAAAGGGCATGAAGTAGTTTTTTTTTTTTTTTTTTGAGACTGCACATTTGAGAGTAATGAAGTCAGTGAAAACTTTCTAAGGCAAAAACCTCAAAGTTTCATTAATGTATTGAAGATTTAATCCAAGAGCATTTTGTTCACTATGTAACTGAAAAAGCCAAAAGTTTCATATCAGGTATATTTAAAGAGAAAAACATGAGAAATATATGTTTTTCTCAATTGATTTAATCAATATTCTAGTGGTGTGCATTTTCTGATGATGTCTAATTTATCTCTGAATGGCTACCCATGGATTTTTTTTCCAGGATTGCTATAAATTAGATGTTATAATATGAAAAATTATACAAATCACTTTATATGTCATTATTAATTGGGTGTTTCTCCAGCAGTCAGGCCAGGCTCATTTGTTGGAGTGGAATACCACTGCTTAATGTATCTAATAATGTCTTCTAAAGGATGAAATTACTCACAAGGGAGAGCCTGAAGAAAAGATCAATGAACTTATATTAGTGTAAATTATCACTGATTAACGAATGCAACATTGGGGATTGAAATTTACTTAGAATTTAAACTTACTACCAGTTTTGCAACTTTAAGCAGGATAAGCATGCCAAGTATTGAAAACATAAATTATAATAATATAGTATTATACCTGATAAATTTCTGACAAATTATAGTTAAAATTAGAAACTTAGGAATTAAGAAATATGTATAACATTGATATGAAATATTGCTTTAGCTTTGAGTATGGAATAAAGTCTACATAAAAGAATTTCTTATGTACTTATTTCAGCATTTAATCTGCAAGAAATTAAGATAAAAATGACTGCTTTACAGTGCGAGCTAGTAGCTAGAGTTTGGTGTAGTCTTCAAGTTTCTCTAAATTCTCTTATGCAAGAGAAATAAATGGATAAAAGTATTTAGTTATTTAATTAAAAAGCGGTTAAATGGTGAAATAAAGGAATAAAATATCTGTTACTATGTTTCAGTTCTTTTGAGAAGTAATAATAACCTCACTGTTGTATTATGTTGGTGCAAACGTAATTGTGGTTTCGGATTGTGAATTTTAAATCATTATAACCAGGCTTGAACATGTATTTATTAATCAAAGTAGGAACCATTAAAATTAACACATTTTGCCAATGAGAAATAAGCTTGTTTATTCCTGTAGCATAAAAATTCATGCTTTGGAATTCAACAGACTCTTAGAAAGAACTTTCTGATGGTTGTGGAAGCATTTTTGCTGCAAAAAGTTGAAATGCTTGAAGGAGTGGTAGTCAGTTGGAGAGAGGTTAGGTGAATATGGCAGTTGAACCAAAACGTTGTAGCCCAATTCCTTCAACTTTTGAAGCATTAGTTGTGTGACGTGTGGTCAGGCATTGTGTTGGAGAAGAATTGGGTCCATTCTGTTGACCACTGCTGGCTGCAAGCGTTGCAACTTTAGGTGCACCTCATCAATTTACTTGAGCATACTTCTCAGATGTAATGGTTTCACTGGGATTCAGAAAGCAATAGTGGATCAGACTGGCAGCAAACCACCAAACAGTGACCATGACCTTCTTTTAGGGAGTGGCGTGCAAGTTTGTCTTTATGAAGTGCTTTGGAACATCTTGGTTCAACTACTGAGCTGGTTGTCGCTGATTGTCTTATAAAATCCACTTTTCATCACACATTACAATCCAATTGAGAAATAATTTGATGTTATTGTGTAGAATAAAAGAAGACAACACTTCAAAATTACAATTTTTAAAATCTGCATTCAGCTCATGAGACACTCACTTATCAAGCTTTTTCACCTCTCCAATTTGATTCAAATGCCAAATGACTACAGAATGGTCAATGCTGAGTTCTTCGGCAACTTCTCATGTCCTTGTAAGAGGATCAGCTTCAATGGATCCTCTCAGTTGGTTGTTGTCAACTTCTGATGGCCAGCCAATGTGCTCTTTATCTTTGAGGCTCTCTTCTTTGCAGAGCTTCTCGAAGCACCAGGGCACTGCCTGGTTCATCAGCAGTTCCTGGGTGGAACACATTGTTGATGTTGCAAGTTTTCTCCACTGCTTTATTACCCATTTTGAACTCAAATAAGTAAATCACTCATGTTTGCTTCTTGTCTGACATCATTTCCCTAGCATAAAATAAATATAAACAGCAAGTAATACATCATTAGCAAACAAAACAAAATATAAAGTGAGAAATGTGCATTAAAATGATGTATAACATAACCACATTTAAGAATGTAATCCAATATCAAGTGGAAAATTTCAACAGTGCAAAAATGGCTGTTACTTTTGCAAAAACCTAGAAATGGATGGGCTTCCCTTGTGGCTCAGCTGGTAAAGAATCCTCCTGCAGTGCAGACCTGAGTTCAATGCAAAGATGGGCACAATAAAGAACAGAAGAGGTATGGACCTAACAGAAGCAGAAGATATTAAGAAGAGGTGGCAAGAATACACAAAAGAACTATACAAAAAAGATTTCCTGACCAAGATGATCACAGTGGTGTGATCACTCACCTAGAGCCAGACATCCTGGAATGGGAAGTCAGGTGGGCCTTAGGAAGCATCACTATGAACAAAGCTAGTGGAGGTGATGGAATTCCAGTTGAGTTATTCCAAATCTTAAAAGATTATGCTGTGAAAGTGTTGCATTCAATATGCCAGCAAATTTGCAAAACTCAGCAGTGGCCAGAGGGCTGGAAAATGTCAGTTTTCATTCAATCCCAAAGAAAGGCAATGCCAAAGAATGCTCAAACCACTGCACAATTGCACTCATCTCGCACACTAGTGAAGTAATGCTCAAAATTCTCCAAGCCAGGCTTCAACAGTATGTGAATCCTGAACTTCCAGATGTTCAAGCTGGCTTTAGAAAAGGCAGAGGAATGAGAAATAAAATTGTCAACATCATTTGGATCATCAAAAAAGCAAGAGAGTTCCAGAAAAACATCTACTTCTGCTTTACTGACTATGCCAAAGCCTTTGACTGTGTGGATCACAATAAACTGTGGAAAATTTTTCAAGGGATGGGAAGACCAGACCACCTGACCTTCCTCCTGAGAAATCTGTATGCAGGTCAAGAAGCAACAGTTAGAACTGAACGTGGAACAACAGACTGGTTCCAAATAGGAAAAGGAGTACATCAAGGCTGTATATTGTCACCCTGCTTATTTAACTTCTGTACAGAGTACATCAGGAGAAATACTGGACTGGATGAAGCACAAGCTGGAATCAAGATTGCTGGGAGAAATATCAATAACCTCAGATATGCAGATGACACTACCCTTATGGCAGAAAGTGAAGAGAAACTAAAGAGCCTCTTGATGAAAGTGAAAGAGGAGAGTGAAATTGTTGGCTTAAAACTAAACACTCAGAAAACTAAGATCATGGCACCCAGTCCCATCACTTCATGGCAAATAGATGGGGAAGCAATGGAAACAGTGACAGACTTTATTTTTGGGGGCTCCAAAATCACTGCAGATGGTGACTGCAGCCATGAAATGAAAAGATACTTGCTCCTTGAAAGAAAAGTTATGACCAACCTAGATAGCATATTAAAAAGTAGAGATATTACTGTGCCAACAAAGGTCTGTCTAGTCAAAGCTATGGTTTTTCCAGTAATCATGTATGGATGTGAGTGTTGGACTATAAAGAAAGCTGAGCACCATAGAATGGATTCTTTTGAACTGTGGTGTTGGAGAAGACTCTTGAGAGTCCCTTGGACAGGAAGGAGATTCAGTCAGTCCATCCTAAAGGAAATCAATCCTGAATATTCATTGGAAGGACTGATGCTGAAGGTGAAGCTCCAATACTTTGGCCACTTGATGCGAAGAACTGACTCTTTTGAAAAGACACTGATTCTGGGAAAGATTGAAGGCGGGAGGAGAAGGGGATGACAGAGGATGAGATGGTTGGATGGCATCACCGATTCAATGGACATGAATTTGAGTAGGCTCTGGGAGTTGGTGATGGACAAGGAAGCCTGGCATGCTGCACTCCATGAGGTTGCAAAGAGTGGGGCACAACTGAGCGACTGAACTGAACTGAACTGAATAAATGGGTAGGATGACCATCTCATCAGTGAATAGAATGACTCAGACAAAGGAGCAGGTCTGTGTTCTCTGGACTAGGCGCTTACATCTGAGAAGCAATTTCTTCTCTAACTTTTTCCTGCTCTACCCTGATATCCTCAAGGGTTGTTGATCTTGAATATGGAATTTAGTAGTTTTACAGTGAGAATATTGGAGCTTGATGGTGTCACGGGAGACAGCTGCCTTTTGTGAGGAGTAAGATACTGCATCTGCAAGTGTTTTAGGATGACATTTATTGCAGTCGTTGAAAATTCTGTACCCAATGGGCAGTTTCAAGGAGATGCTCATTTATTAAAACATTTCATGGTCAGAACTCTGATGAAACTTAAATATGTTACACTTTTCTTTGGTGATCTTAAAATTAGTATAAAATATTACAGTGGTTTCCAAAAACACATAATTATTCCTTTCAACAGAACGATGCCAATTCAATTTTTTTTTATTGTCAGAACATAAAACAGTAATGACAGACAAAATTATGAGTGATAGTTATTTGAAATTTATATTTTACATAAAACCTATATCCCATTGAAAGGGATTGAACCATCCTTTAAAAGCCTAGTTTAATCTACTAAAACCATACAGTGTGCTTTAATACTTTATTTTAGAAATATAGTTACACAATAATAGTACAGTAGCATGATAAAAACATCTAACCCTAAAATAAATTTCTGATCCTCATCTCTTTGGAACTAAAACCAAAGCATTTCTCATATCTACATATCTATCTATATTTACAGTTGTCACATGATCTAATTCAGTCAGTATTTATGACTTCACCCTAAAGGAAACATTATAATCATCATGTGCACTAAATAAAAGAGAACATTGATAAATACGTAACAGATTTAGTAAATAATGAATATGAGTTTGAATATAGGTACTTATGAATTTATGAATTAAGTGCTAAAATTATTAATTGTTAAATTTAATTGCTTTGAATTAGGATTCTTAAAAAGATTTTATTATCTCAAGTAGGTGTACCAGAAAAACATTATCTTTCTTTACTAAATCAAATTAACTAAGCTTTTTATTCTGGACTGTATCTAAATGTTAACCTAAGTTATGATGAATGAAACAGGAACAATTCTAAGCACATCAATAATGTGAATATATTTAGTAGAGAGGGTATTTATGATAATGCTGTCATTGGAAATGTTTCAAATATTAATAGAACATAGCTGAACGATACTGCCATATCTGTATATTTTCACAAAACAGTGACAAAATAGAACTGGAGAAGATGTATGTTCTTTGCCTAATCTAAAAGTATATAAAATGAATTTTTAAAATTTATAGTTTTTAGTTAACATGGATAATTAATATAACTGAGAGTTGTATTATATTCAGTTTCTAATATTTCTCCATTTTTTATGACTTTGGAGAAATATAAAATGAATTTGATGCTTGATTTAAAGTATTTTTTTGTGTACCTTGGATCTAAGAAGCCAAAATAAATTTCTTACATTGACTTATGCTTTATTAGATGCTCACCTTTGAAATGTGATGGTACATGGGCAGAATGTGATTTTTTGAAGCATGATTCATTCAGTCATATATGTATATGTGGAATACCAATTAAAACAAATATTTTATGGAATATACTAAAATAAAACATTACTTTATCTCCTAAGGTTAAAAAAAACCCATAGTAATTCTATTTTTATACTTTTTATATTTATATTGCCTTAAAATGTGATTCTTTCAAAATTAAGTATGGATTTTCTCTCTCTCACTCTTTGGATCCTAATGAGCTTAGAACTTTTAATCTAAAGAAAAGAACATTTTGAATATTCTTCACATTTTGTCCTTAGCTTACTCTTTCAGGATTTCTGCTGTCATGTCCCCATATGTGCACCAGTTGTATATTTCCCTCACACCTTTGAATTGAGTATTGTCATATTGTCATCTCCATTAAGAGAGAGAAAGTGATAGGTTTCAGCCCACAAAGGACAAGGACTCAAGTCCTGCTCTTTATCTTATTTTTATTCCTTTGTTTTATCCACTACACCACACTGGACTGGATGAGATATAAAAAGAGGTGGTTGCTGAGTCGTCTATCTCGAGAATATCTAGCTTAAACTTTATTGTTAACATGACTGTTTGCCTTTACAATATAATCATATTCTGGAAATATATTGTTGCTGTTTGGCCACTAAGTTGTGTCCAACTGTTTTGTAAACCCACGGATTGTAGCCCACCAGGCTCCTCTGTCCAGGGGATTTCCCAGGCAAGAATACTGGAGTAGCTTGCCATTTCCTTCCCTTGGGGATCTTCCCAACCCAGGGATCAAACATGCATGTCCTGCGTTGGCAGGCAGATTCTTTACCACTGAACCACCAGGGAAACCTGAGCAGCATATTATGTTCAGTCTAACATGTATCTGTAACTTCTACTTCTGAAAGAAAAGTAATACATGATCAATATTTCCATTGAGTGGGTCTCTTTCTGAGTGGGTGCCAGGGCTTTGAAAATTAGAAGAGAGGGCCAGAAAAATAGGGACTTCCTAAAAAATGCATAGTTCTATTTTTATACTTATTAAGGGGTTCATCTCTCCCCCAGCCCTGTTTAAATTGTGATTCTCTAATTGAGGTGGTTCTCCGAACATAGTCATTCAGATTTAAATCCCTTTCAATAACATCACCCCATTTCATTTTCCTCAAAACTTTCCCATTCTAACAATCACGTATCTAAAAGAATAAAATAAAAAAAATCTAAGTTTCGTTTCACCTTAGATATCATGATAAAATTTCCTTCCATAGACTCAGACCTTGAAAGTTCATTCAAGGTTCGTTTAAGAGTCAAGGATATACGTCTGTTCTCACAGAAGTCTTTGAATGACATTTTCATAGAAGAATAAAATATCCTCCTGCTTGTCAGATACTAAATAAAATGGTCATTTAAGGAATGTCTATGTTTCCTCAAGCTTGCCATGGAAGAGTGAACAGATGACTTAAGACCCTGGGTAATATTGACCCCTCCTTACGTATTTTACTGAAGTCACAGAAAAGGAATGCATTCTCCTCTTTCTTGACCACACCATGACTTTTCACATGTTCTTGTCATTGAAGTTGTTACTCCCTTTCCTTATATGCCCTCACCCTCTAACCTAGGAGTAAATTATGTTCCCAACTTCTGTTTAAATACCCAGATAAATGATCATTTCCATCAGAGATTCTCATGTCCTTGGCTTTTTAAACATCTCTGTATGTGTGCCTGTGAGATATTTTCTGTGCTGCCCCCATAACACTTTGTACATATCTTTTTAGACATACATTCAGCCCATAATTATGTTCCAATGGTTCATCTGCCAATCTGTCATACTCTTTTCTCTCTCCTGCTGCATTGTGACTTTCTAGGAAAGAATGGTCTCCAATTTGTCTTATTATTCTGAAACTTGTAACATACCACCAGACGGAGAGGGAGATACTTAAAAAAAATACTGAGATGTGAATGAGTGTTCAACTGACTTTAAATCACAGTTTACAGTCTTTAAGTTCTTTTTCATCATTTTTAAAAAATTATGTTCTTTGTATCTTGTAATTTGTTTGGATATTTTTAGACAGCAGGGATTCTTTAAATCTAAATTTGCAAGTTATATATGATGGTTATTTTAACAAGTCAGCTTTAAGATAGATAGCACATTAAAATCAGCTTCAGCATTTACCTGAAAGAGGTGAAAAAGGTTAGAATGTTTCAGTAACGAAAATGAGCACTTGTCTTCTCATTTGTGGAAATATGTTCACGATGATCAGACTTTTTCTTTTTTTTTTAAACCTGGTCCCTAGCTCTATGCCATGATAGTCCAATATCAGTTTGAATGGATGTTTTAAACTGAGCTTAATTAAGCTCTGTTTTCATAACAGTAGGAATGAAGACAATAAAATGTAGGATAAGTCAGAAAGAAGCAGAGCTTCTTTTTTCCTCTCTGCAGTTTCTTCCTCAAGTTACATCAGGAAAAACAAAAAATATTCCTGCCCTTAGTTATTGCAATAAGATATTTAGTGTTTTTAAAGACATGAGTGAAACAATTTCTTTTTATGTTAGTCAAGGTTAAGTTTTAGAAACAAGCAAACAAAAAGAGTTACACATTACTTGAGGAAGTTCCGTAAACAAAGTATAAACCATTAAGATAAATTAAAACTAAATTCACATACCTAAGAGTTTATAAATGGTGTTAGATAAAGCAACAGTTTATAGTAATTAAAGATTTAGGAGAAAGATGGTAATATTTTTAATCATTTTCATCAATCATGTTTACATTGTTTCAGCTCAGATGATATTAACAATTTACGTAGGCCACTATGCTCCAAATGTTTGGAACACAGAAAATCGGCTCATAAAATATTTATAACATACTTTTAGATGTGTTTGCATTTTAAAAATAATAGTGCTCATATCCCAAAACATATAAAGTGGGGAACAGCTTGCTTAGTTGAACATGTGCAGTTTAGAGTTAATATTCAATTCAGTAAATATTTATTGAGTGTACACTGTCTTAGACATCAGAGACTTCTCACTGAAGTTTCTGAGCATATTCTTTGTCTCATTTAATTCTCACAAAAACTCTCTGATGTCGTTATTTCATACTTAACTGAGCCAGGGGAAGTAAGGTGAAGTCAGGTCTGACCGACTTGAGAATTCATACCTTTCACCAGGAGGGGTGCTCTGTCTTTGTGTGATTTAGGAAATACATACAGCCTTGTGGTCGCTGTCCTTGGTGCTAGAAAGTGAAAGGAAACAAGAAGACTAGAGCGAGTGGACGAATGAATGAGTGAACAACTAAACCCTGAATGCAGGGGAAGTGGAACTGAACGTATAACAACACTCAAAGTCAGAGAATAATATCAAGAAGAGAGCTCTGGGAAAGAGCTTAAAAATAGAGAAAGAGGGAATTTAAAAACTAATTGTTTAGTAAGCATTAGAGAAGCAAAGTTTAAAAATGGAGGTTGTTGGATATGAAAAGCTGCAAAAGAAAGCTGAGAGAAAGATGAAGAATTAATGTTTCTCTATCAGCCATCAAGGGGCTCTCAGATTGATGTACAACTTGTAATTCTAATTACAACAGGAGGTCATAAGAGGAAATGGTAAAATCACAAATGTAACCACCATAGAATTATCTTAAGACTGCAGTTTCTATTTTTTATATCAAAATATTGTAATTGAGCTTAATCATAGATGGAGTTTGAGCATGCAGCATCAGTGAATAAGACTGTTATTATTCTGATTAAAGTTTTAAAGGAAAAAAAACCTGTCATATTATAGTAGAGATTCACATTAAATGTAGTTCCCCAGAAATCAGGTAGAGATGCAAATGACACAGACAGTATGATTCTGGAATAGTTTTTCTTTATAAAATGTGTTCCACGTAAAAGTAGTCCTCATTTATTTTAAAAAGTAAAAAGATATTGTGATTAATAAAGTACAGAAAAACTGTTAAATCAGTCTAGGTATATATTTTATCTTAAATTTAGACTTTTCCTTAGGCTGATGTATTATTTTGTTGAAAATCATCACAAAACAGACACTGGGAAATATTTCTCTAAAGGATAATTGGGGTAAGAAGTAAACTGATGGTTAGTGAACCAGTAGAATATGTGATCATACTGGATCAAATGAAACATCAGAATATTTAGAGGCAGAGGTCTTTGGAGGGCTTCTGATTGCAATTCACATAACATTAAACTAAATATTATCCTTGAGAACTTTAGTTTTATTAATATGATTGTATAACTGTGAGTATGCAGACGAGACTAAGATTGATATTGTAGGAATAAATTCCCACAGGAAATAGTAAAAGGCTAACAAGATATATCACAATTTTTGTAAAGTGTGGAATAAATAACCTACCAAACACCCAGTTTCTCTCAATGGTATCTTTCATTTAGGAAGATCAAAAAGAGGTTGGATTTCATGCCTCTCTACAAGTAAGAAGGATATTATTTTAATTACCCTCAATAATCAGAAATATTTTTAGTAAAATGTTTATTTATATTATTATAATGATACATCTTTAAAATGTGTCACTTTATATAAATTTTTATGAATCGATTTCTAGAGGTTAGCTGTATGATTAATAATTACAAATATAACATTAAAAAATGGGTTTGCTTTAATTAGACTTCTTTGGTTGTTTTAGACGCAATTCATCCTGACAACATTTATTGAGTCATAATATTTATAAGTAAATACCTGACTACATGCACTTTTCTGAAAGAAGAAATCAATGAGAATTATTAAATTATATTTGTGTTACTTGCCATTTTAGAGAAAATTATGTGCATTTTAGGCAAAAGATTAAAATGCACAGATATACAATTATTTTATTTATTCAAATAATTAGTGAGCAATGGATTCGGTCCTGAGAAAGCAACTGGGAGGGAGAGAGGGCAACTGCCTTATGGAGATTATGTGCTATTACAAGACACCAGTGATGACCAAATAGTGTGATGTCCCATCACAATTATGTATTTTGAGATGTTGAGCATTTTAATATATGTAAATATGTTTTCCCTTCAAACTTTAGTGAGATATAATTGACAAACAACACTGTGCGTGTGTCTTTAAGGTCTGCAGCATAATGATTTGACTTGCATACATTATGAAATGACGACCACCATAAGTTTAGTGAACATCTGTCATCTAAATGAATGCGAAATAAAAGGAAAAGGAAACAAAATATTGTCCTCATAACAAGAACTCTTCAGCTTTGCTTTCTTAACAGCTTTCAGGTATAACAGACAGCAGTGTTAATTACAGTTATCATGTAGCATGTTACATCCCTAGTGCATATTAATATTTATCTTAGAACTAAATGATTGTAGCTTTCGACCACCTTCATCTGATTTCTCCTCCTCTACCCCATGCCTCTCATAGCCACAGATCTGATCTCTTTTTCTTTGAAGTTTAGTCCATTGTTTGTTCAGAAGTGTAATTGACCCACCGCACTATGGTAATTCCTGGTGTGCAGCATAGTGGTTTGATATTTCTATACATTTCAAAATGATCACTGCTACAAGTCTGGTAACCGTCTGTCACCATACAGATACACTACGTTATTACTGACTCTTCCCCGCACTGTACATTTGATGCCCGGATCCATTTATTTTGTCACTGGGAACTTGTCCCTCTGAATGCCCTCACCTATTTTTCTCATCCCTTCACTGCTCTTGCTTCCAGCAAGCACCTGTTTGTTTTCTGTATCTATGACTCTGTTTCTGCTTTATCTGCTTTATCTGTTCATTTATCTTTTTTGGTTCCACATATATGTGAAATCATTTGGTATTTGTCCTTCTCTAACTTATATATTATTAAGAGATGCCAGCAATTACCAAATAGAATAAGTAAAAAGAGCCTGGTGGGTTACAGTGGCAAAGTATTAGACTCAACTTAGCAGCTATGTTGCACCCAAGCACACACACATGATGAGTACTATTATAATTATGTAGCGAGGTTACAAGCGTTTCTCATACATGTAAATAGTTTATTTTATTTATTTATTGGCTGCACCAGAGAGCATTCAGGATCTTAGTTCCCCAACTAGGGTTTGAACCTATGTCCCTGCAGTGGAAGTGCAGAGTCTTAACCACTTGGACAGGGAAATCCTATAGAGTTAAATTTAAAGTTAACTGCATCTATGTATTTTTTTTTAATTTTTGTGAAAAGCCAAAAAGCTTTTCTGTTTTTTATTTTAATTTTTGCATCTGATCCCAAAAACTTTCTCACCAAAAAAATACATAGCTGTATTTTTTAACTGTAATTTCATTTTAAGGAAGGAAGAGAGAGAGAGAGAGGGAGGAAGGGCAGAAAGGAACGAAGAGAGGAGACAGGGATGAAAGGTGGGAAGGAAGGAAGAAATCAGCGTCATCTGTATTCCTGAAGAAAGTGAAAACGCTGAAAGACAGCATGCATCATTTTGGGCGAGGAGGCTGATAACTATCTGCATTGTCTTTGTAGCAGTTTCTCTTGTGGGGATAGCTTTGGACTGTGTTAACTGCAGCAGGGAGCAAACAGTACAGAGGATTTCTAACAGGGCTTCTGTCACAGTCAATAAAAAACTCACCAGAATTTGGTTTCTTGATCTTATGTTTTGTTTGTTTGTTTGTTTTGATTTCTCTTTAACTATAAAGGAAATTAAGTGGCCTTTCTGTCCCATTTCCCTCCTGGGTACAGGTTGCCATAACATTTCTGTTTGATAAAAGATTGTCTTTCACAAGGACATAGTCTCTAATTTGTCAAACAATATATTTTGCAATTCTTACTCAAACATTTATCAAAGAATGGACAGCTTTGAAATAAAATAGTACAAAAGGGAAAAGAGCAGAGTGATCTAGAGAGAAAAACAGAAAAAAAAAAAAAAAGATTTACCCCAGTTGTTTATGTTGCTCATCTGATTTACTTCTTGTATAAGCATCCTTGGTACTCTAGTTTTTCATCCTATTTCATATTCACAATAGGGAAAATTCAGCTGAGGGCAATAATAATTGATTTTCTTTTATTGGGTATGGAATCAAACACTGACAAATTTCCTGGTTACTATCTGTAAAAATGTATGATTATAGATCAGAGGATAGAAAATTATGTGATTACTGATCCTAAGACACACAGCATGCAGTTGACTTAATAAATAATTTAGAAGAAGCTGAATTATCAACTTATTAACTGGATCATTAAAAATTCTATATGTTTTTTTCTTTATAAAATCCTCAGTGAGCAAAAATGAACATGAAGGTGGCATAGAACTTTTATTACCTGGAGATGAACTTGCCAAGAGTAAACTGTCAGTATAGCATATTGGCGTTTGAGGGCAGAGGAGAAGGGGGCAACAGAGGATGAGATGGTTGGATGGCATCGTTGACTCAATGGACATGACTTTGAGCAAATTCCAGGAGATGGTGAAGGACAGGGAAGCCTGGCGTGCTGCCATCCATGGGGTCGCAAAGTTGGACATGAATGAGTGGCTAAACAAAAACAGCATTTGAGAAACATGGTTTGAAGTCCTGTCTGTGCAAGATACTATGCTAGATGGTGAGAATACAGACACTATGCTAGATGGTGAGAATATAGACATGAATATTGTCCACATCTGAAAACCCCACAGGCATACTGAGACATGACCATAAACAACTCAATGTACAGCAAAAAGTATTAGTTCAAAAACATGAAGGTGATGTTGAAGAGGAAGGGGAGGGTTCGTTAGGGCTTAGCATGTGGCAGGCATTGCCTGCTTTCCATGCATTCCCCTATTTAATTGTCCCAACAGTAGAAGATTAGTATTATCATGGTGTCTATTTTACAGATGAGGAAATTATACCTTACAGACACTATCATTTACTGAAGTTCACACTGTTGCTTAATGGTGGGATCAGGAATCGACCTTTGATTTATCTGACTCCAGTTCCTCTAATGTATGTAGTTATAATATAGATGTTCAGTAACTTTATTGAATGCATGAGAGAAATACAGTGGTACACAGAGATTTAAAAATAGCCTAAGTTGTTTGGAGAATTGGAAAGCAAGAGGAGAACAGATGATTTTAATTGTTTAAACAGGAATGGAAGGATGCATAGAACAGAGAAAGAGAAGATATAATTGTGATTCTAAAGATCTAAAGTGAAAGTGAAAGTCACTCAGTCATGTTTGACTCTTTGTGACTCCATGGACTGTAGTCCATGGAATTCTCCAGGCCAGAATACTGGGGTGGGGAGCTTTTCCCTTCTCCAGGGGATCTTCCCAAGCCAGGGATCAAACCCAGGTCTCCTGTATTGCAGGCAGATTCTTTACCAGCTGAACCACCAGGGAAGTCCAGTAATACTGGAGGTGGGTAGCCTATCCTATCTCTAGCGGATCTTCCCGACCCAGGAATTGAACCAGGGTCTCCTGCATTGCAGGCAGATTCTTTACCAGCTGAGCTACCAGGGAAGCCCCTCAAGATCTAATTTTGGAAAATTAATGGAAAATGACAACAGAAGAAAAACACAATTAGGAGAGAAGATGGCTTTTCTTTTTCATCTGTTACATTTGAAGTTTAAGGGAATTGGCCATGGAGTCATAAAGAAAATTATTTATTACTAGGAGTATCTAATACTGAATTATCCATTGACTTTTGAGAGGAATTGAGACATATAGTGAATAGCATAAAAAGAATCTCACAAAATGTCGCCTTTACTTTTTTTTCTCCGTTGAATGACTGGCTAGCAAGTGAGACCATTTTTTTAAAAAATCATGCTGTAAATATCTGCTCTCTGTACATTTTAACCAGCCTGCCTATTTTAAAAATTGGTATTATTTCTAATGAACACTTTAGTGTCATTATTTCAGAAATATGAATGTCAGAAATTAGCATCAAGTCTAGAATTATTGCCTTATCTTAGGGCGTCTCAGAGCAAATTTAAAATGAATAACATTTTCTATGATTAACAATATCAGCATTTATGGAATTTTTCAAGAAAACATTTATGGTTTATTATTATTTATAGCGAAGTAAGCAAAATTGCTTCTAGCTATGCTTTATGGGTTGCAATATTATATTTGGATGTAAATAAAAATAGGAAGGCTTGTATAATATAATTTAACTAAAGAGTTGCTAATATATTCAACTGTATTAGTTATTAACAAAGGAGAAAATACAAGCTGATTTCATAGTTTGGAAGTATGTCCCAATTACCCAGGTTATCTTTTCCTCAGTTATATAATTAGGATTGCATTAATTAAATATGATTATATCCAGTCTCACCTATTTATATAATCTTTCACATGGTTGCTTTTTTTTTGAGCAGTAATGTGGCTGAGAACACTGGTTCTCCCAGGCTCTATGAAGGAAGCATCTCACCTACCTTTTTCCTATTTATCAAAACACGCCTTGCCTCGCATCACCCGATAGCAGGCAGTGCTACTTCAGGGCAGAGGAAGGAAGGGGCTGAGACTCCTCTGAGTTTACATGTTCTCCCGATGGCTTGTGGTTTCCCTGTGTGAAGGCCTGTGAACACCAAGATCTTTGCAAGTTGGTTTTTAATCGATTTGAGTATTGGAGGACTTGCTGAAGGGGCTTGGCATCTATGGTTGTATTGAATATTTAACCCAATTATAGGCTTTAGCTGATTTGCATATTGTTGAAAACAAAGTCTATATTATCTCGTCAGTCCTTGTTAGTTTCCCCATCCTTATGTCCCAGTTTAGCAGAATCTGAGATGGTTACCTCTTGGAAGTCATTGGCGAACTCTCACTTATACTAGCCTTTATACTAGCACTCCTTAACTTTTTTTTTAAATTTTGATTGATGTCATTATATTGAGGACATTGCTCTTCATGTGCTAATAACTAAATAATTACTGAAGAGTTTAAAGCTTATATTAAAACAAGACTGCACCAGGGTGCCTCTGTTCGTAGGGTGTCTCTGTTTTCTGAATTCTGGCGCCTTCTAGTCGCAGAGGGCAGTCTCTTGACCTTCCTCCACCACCCATAGTTCAATTCCCCTTTGCCTGTAGATCTAATTTCTGTCTTCACATCTCCCTCTACCTACAGGTTTTGCTTTGAATTATTTCCCTTTCTTCCAGTGGATAACCTATCAGAACCCAACAATTCAACAACGGTACATTTCCTAGAGTATGAATTCGTCAATATTAAATAGCACTATTTTGAAGATGCAGCACAGTATGTCAGAGAATTTACTTTTCTTGATTCGTCCCTTTAAGCTTCTGCCTCACCATAAGGTAAAATTACATGCCCCCCAGCTGTCTTTCATTTAATATCCAATCATAATCCTGATCTCTGGGCAAATTTCTGGGAAACAGCATATAGAATTGTATTCATGTATTTCCTGAGAACACTTTTTTTTTTTAAGAGCTAATGCAGTTGTATTTTTACCATTTAAGAAAATTTTAATTTCTTAATGTCTTAGATCAAGAACTTTATCTTTGATTTTCCTTTGCATAGCCGAAGGGCCTAATTATATTTTTTAACAATTCTCCTAAAGATTAATATGAGACTTCCCTAAGATAAAGGGAAAAATATTGAAAGTTTTCTCAATATCTCTCTTATTTTCCTCTTAACTCCTTGGGTGCTTATTATTTTTATTCATCATTGTGAAATCTAATTGTTAATTTCTTTATATTACTGTTTAAAATTTCATGAGTTAGTTTGGAATGGTAGCAAAGAAGAATTTGGGGTCGCCTGTACTTAATTTCAAACCCTAAAGCTGGTGGAGATTATCTGGGACACAGTAAGCAATAGATGTATCTACTTTCATTCCAGTAGTTCATCATTTATTAAGCAGGGAAAATAGCATCTACTTCTTAAGGCTGATGTGGATTAAATGTAATGTACATAAATCACAAGGCCTACTACCTGGCAAATGGCAGCATTTAGTAAATGGTGGCTATAGTTATTGAGGCTATTATAATTTCCGTATTTCTCATTATGCAAATAAGTGCTCTTTAAAGACTAAGTCTGTCTTATATTTGGTTTATGTCCTCCACAACAACTTAATACTACTAGCCACACAGTAAAGAATAAATGAATACATGAATAAAGTATTTTCAGAAACTCTTCATAAATCTCGTTTAGCAAGTGAGTAAAGGCAAGGTGAATATCTCATTTTATTTTAAGTGGTTTTTCAATACCACTCATCATTAGGATCAGGTCCCCTGAGGCCACTAGCTATTGACCTTGACCCAGAAGCTAACAGAGCTTTATCAAGAGTCTTTTGTTTTATTGTGCTGTGATAGCTCCTCGGGAAGTTTGATTTGCCAGAATTTTTAAAGAAATCATCAATCATGTAGGTTGTTCTGTATCCAGTTTTGATTACATAACACTTCTTATTGTACTTAATATTTTTATGTACCAAGATAATGCAAGCAGTATATTCATTATGGTTCTGCAGAATAGTTTAATCAGGACATTGAGAAATGATTGCTTTCACTTCAGTTGCTGCTCTATCAAAAATAATTACATTTCTCAACTTATCTCCATATCTCCATGAAGCTTTCCTTTACTCCTAAAATTAATGAAATTTGGCTTTGTATCAAGATAGTAATTATGCTATTATTAATTGCATGCATCTGGAAATCATTCAGATTTTTACTCCATGACTATGATTTTGAAAGTGTCTTTAGAAAGTTGCCTTGGAAAATGTTGCAAACTCTGTCTCTCAATTATTCATCATGATTTCATCAAGCTCCAATTATTTGGAGAATGCAAACTATCCAGATTTTAAAGATCTGTAGTTTTAAGTGAACAGGACAGGTGTTGCTGATAAAATTCCTTGGAGACCAGGCACTAAAATTCGTATGGAGCAAGTCCAGTCAATCGCTGGCACCTGTGGATGGCAAGACAGCTTTGGGCTTTGATGAAGTCAATAGGTGTCCCCTGATTTCATAGGCATTTTGATGCTTCTTTTCTAAATTGTTCTAAGCTGGGGGTGAGCCAACCACGCCTCTATCCTTCCTCACTGACCAATCACAGGATGCAGGTTGTTTTTGGAAAGGGGGCGTGACCTCAGGTATGACAGCTCTTCAGCTGAAGGCAATTACAGGGAAAAGCGGATAGGCCCAGGGCAGCCAAACCATCAACTGGGGGTATAAGTCCTCCATTGTGGAAATGAGTCAGTTTGGTTTTCTTGGTGGCCCTGCAGTGAGCGAGACTTCACGAGAGATGTGAGTAACTCTCATGTTGCTTTTAAGAAGGAAATGGCAACCCACTCCAGTAATGTTGCCTGGAGAATCCCCATGGACTGAGGAGCCTGGCGGGCTACAGTCCATGGGCTTGCATGAATCAGGCATGACTGAGCAACTATCACTCACTCAGTCTGCCTACAGTTTGAGTAAGGAATGAAGGCATCTTGAAACTTTTCCATACCATTTAGTGTTTGGTCCTTTAGCAAAATTTTAGCCCTATTTTATTTTTCAAAAGCCTCTCAATTACATAAATCGCTTTGGGTAATTACTGCATGATCCTTAATTCCTTATACTTACTCAGGTTTTGGTTTCTTCTAAGTTACATTGTACAATATTGCCATGTTTAAATAGAGTACTGTGAGGAATATTTAAGGGGTTCAATGTTGATATTTGAGAAGTATGAGCTTTTCTTTTCTTTTCTGGTACTTCTGCCACTTACGTCTATGCCAGAAGGTAAGTCTGGCTTAAAAATTTTCATATTATAAGACAAATTTTTTCTCATATTAACTGTGACTTTGAGTGAGTGATATGCATGTAAAACTGGGTTAACTTTTACATGTCTACTGCTGTGGAGCAGACTTAAGTGGATTTACTAAAGGTGGACTGTTTTGTTGACATTTACAGTCTTAGAAGATTAGGAAAGTCTCTAATTCATAAGTGTTGAAGATATTGTGCAGCTAAAAGCCTCATGGTGTTAAGAAGAGCCTTCTAACGCTTTGGGGTCATGGTCATAATGTAAAGGAGCATTGTGCCTGCTTTAGCTCATTGCATTTAGTGGCACAATAAATGCATATGTATTTAAGTAAGAACAGGAGGCATGGGGATCTTTTACATGAATGTAAGTTGTTTTAAGAAAATCATTTGGTAAAATTGACTAATAAAACCTAATTTGGGTAATAAAATACACATGAAAGAGAAACAGAACTGTCTTTCTTGAATATCCTTCAGTTACCTCAGAACTATTCTCTTTTAAAGGAAACAAAATTATTGCCCTTTCATTGCAGCCTAAAAGGCTTTAAAATTATAAACAGTATTGCAGCTGACTGAATTGTTATCCTAATGTGTTATACATCAAGTTCTGAAGATTCACAATGAGCGGCTTTTATAACTGAAATCCAAATGTTATGTACAATGACAATTTAAATGCATGTGCTCTCTTTAGAACTGACTTGAAAACATAGACATCTTTGATTAAAAAGAACATTACTATGGGCATGAAAAATGATTGTGTGTGTGTGCATGCTCGGTCGCTCGGTTTTGTCCAGCTCTATGTGACTTTATGGACCCTAGCATGCTAGGCTCCTCTGTCCATGGGAGGACCCTAAATATACTGCATGATAAGGTGACTATGATTCTGATTTTGGCTGGCACTTAGGATATTCTTATTCTTCCCACCATAAAGTAGAATAAAATCCAACTCAACTTCTGTTCATACTCCATTCATGTTTTTAATTATTATTTTTTATTTCCATTTATTTTTATTAGTCGGAGGCTAATTACATCATTGCAGTGGTTTTTGTCATACATTGAAATGAATTAGCCATGGATTTACACGTACTCCCCATCCCGGTCCCCCCTCCCACCTCCCTCTCCGCCCCATCCCTCTGGGTCTTCCCAGTGCACCAGGCCCGAGCACTTATCTCATGCACCCAACCTGGGCTGGTGATCTGCTTCACCCTAGATAATATACATGTTTCGATGCTGTTCTCTTGAAACATCCCACCCTTGCCTCCTCCCACAGAGTCCACAAGTCTGTTCTATACATGAGTCTCTTTTTCTGTTTTGCATATAGGGTTATCGTCACCATCTTTCTAAATTCCATATATATGTGTTAGTATACTGTAATGGTCTTTATCTTTCTGGCTTTACTTCGCTCTGTATAATGGGCTCCAGTCTCATCCATCTCATTAGAACTGATTCAAATGAATTCTTTTTAATGGCTGAGTAATATTCCATGGTGTATATGTACCACAGCTTCCTCATCCATTTCGTCTGCTGATGGGCATCTGGGTTGCTTCCATGTCCTGGCTATTATAAACAGTGCTGCGATGAACATTGGGGTGCACGTGTCTCTTTCAGATCTGGTTTCCTCGGTGTGTATGCCCAGAAGTGGGATTGCTGGGTCATATGGCAGTTCTATTTCCAGCTTTTTAAGAAATCTCCACACTGTTTGCCATAGTGGCTGTACTAATTTGCATTCCCACCAACAGTGTGAGAGGGTTCCCTTTTCTCCACACCCTCTCCAGCATTTATTGCTTGTACATGTTTTTAATTAAAAAAAAAGAATAATCCAGAGATCGACTAGATTTAGCCTTTGAAAGCATTGTTTTAAAACAAATTTATTCTTTATAAACACCTCTAGTCAGCTGGCATTACTGCCAAATCATGTTTCCTAAAACTTTACTAATCCTTTTCCTCACTTCCTATCCTTAGAAGTGCTACTGAGAGTAGAAGGCTTTCCCACATAAACCACAGTCTAGAGCCATCATTGGTTACTGGTGTGAGCTCACACACAGGATTAGATTGAGATTGTTAAATCAGACTCAGGGAAACCATGTATAAGGCAAAATCAAATTCTGCTAATAACTTCAAGGAAACAATTGCTCAATAGCATTAGCAAGAAGAGTTCTGAAGCTGCTCATCTCAGCATTTTAATTCTTACATTCTACAGAAATGATAGGATAGGATAGTTTAGTTGCTCAGTTGTGTCTGACTTTGTGAAATGATACTGAAAGATATTATTGGAATAAAACATAAACTGATCAGTTTTACTTTTATTTATCCTCTCTGATGTAGGACAAATTTGCTAGTGAAAATTTTAGATAAATAGTAAATTCTTATTTTACTTATATATTTCAATTGTCCTCATTATTGAGTACATCTTAAATTTGTAGCATATGAACTTGGTTATGCTAAGTCATAGGTTATCTCTTTTAATGTGGAAATAGAAGTTTGGCAATGATTTCTGTCTTCCAGATTTCTTCTAATATTAGACATCTTAATCTTTAATACTTTCAAAATATTATATGGCTAATGTATTTTATGTAATGTTTGCAGCATTCAGTTAGAGATCTTGGAATTTCGTAAATGTTGGTGCTGTAATTTGGAAGTAAAAAGACTTGTTCTAATGAACACTTAGCAATTTTCATAAGGGAGACAGAGGTTTTTCAATCCAAAATAGAGCAATGAAATATAATGCTTTATCTTAAAAATACTTCAAATGACTATTATAAACCTAATCACACATCTGTAGGTGATTCTATATTTATTTTCTCTACAAGATGTCAGGAGCTGATTTATCCAGTAGGGTAGAGGGTTTTATTTATTTATTTATTCGGTGTTTTTCAAATTTATAAAGTAGTATTTCATTTGGTAATGTTTATAACTCAGTTTAATTGATTTTAACCTTTATTTCACCTCTGTAACATTACCATTGAACTGTTGAATAAAATCTTAATAACATTTGATAGAAAGAGAATCCATATTCAAATGCCGCTTTTTAAGACTCTATGAACACAACTAAAAATAATGAAGTCTCATTTCGAAAACTTCTCAGAGGAGGTTGTCAGGTTGAATACGTAGAGATTTTATTTGATAATTTTCTGAAGATAATTATAAGTTCTAATATCCCTAAAACAGAATATTAATCAAGAATTAAAATGTTCAAACCTGAGCAGAAATGTTCATATCTGTTGGCAGATAATGACAGTTCATAGCAGGCCCACTGAAGATGGATATCTAGGCTGCTGCGCTTGCCATAACATAACATAAACGTCACATAAATGCAACTTCAACCAGTCTGGGCCCAGCGCTCAGTCAAGCAAAGAAAACTGAACAAAAGAGTCTCTAAGGTGAAGAACTAGAGATGTTGATATAATCGACAATGTAATGAGTTAACTGAGGAAGTCTTCACTCATCTTTTCCAAACAGGCATACCCTGATTCAGTGATGTTGCACAGCCATGCAAAGGCCTCATCAGTTTTGTTGTGAAGATAAGGCTTAATGATAAGGATGCTCACATGAACACAACCAAGTGGTCAGTGCTCGTGTCTGGAGCCAGATTTTTGCGTTCAGCCTTAGCTCTTTCACCGACCATATGATGAATTTGGTTTTGTTCCCTACACTCAGGTCTCAAGCCCAGTATCTATTTCACCTCTCTGATGTTAAGAAATCTTAACATTTCCGAATGATTGAGTTTTCCTCTCCGTTAAGTTGAACAGGCTCCTGTATGAATGATGAAAGCTTGTTTCAACCTGGACATATTCTAAGAGACAGTGGAAGAAGTGAAAAGCTTGTCCTTTAACTTTCTACCCATCTGTTTGAGTGCTAATGATTGGAAGATGGGCAGGAAGTACTGATGAGTGTTGACTGAGCGTAACTTTAGTCCCTGTCTCTGTCAGCACTGGGTTAACCTATCTGGAGCAGCATTAAGAAGTAGCATTAGCCCATAATCACATGGGCAGGATACAGGCGGTGTTTATGTCTTTACATAATTGAAGGTAAAGCACTCGAGATTAACAGATTGAACATGTCAACTACATTTCCTGAAAGTGGGAATTTTTTAAATGGGCTTTGGTTGCATTTGGGGCTTGTGTCAAGTATTAGACATTAGCCTGAAGCAAAAGAAAATAAAATTTGAGCAGGCATTTTTCAAAATTGTGCAAATGATCTCATCACAGATTTGCAGAGAGCAAATAAGGGAATTCTATTCCTCACAAAGACACTTATGCTGCCCATTTTCCTCATTTTCTATCTGAGGAAAAAGATACATCAGTGCTAAGTGCCATTCCCAAAAAACCACTGTGGTTATTGCCATTTGCCTGATTTAAAAACTAAGGAATTATAGGTTCAGTAAATGTTGCATTATGTTGTATGACTGAATGGATCTTGATTGCCTGAACTCAAGTCTTAACTTTTCTGTTTCTCACTAAATAACTTGAAGAAAATTAATTAAAATTTCTGCATCTTGGTTTTCTCACCTATAAAATGGGAATAATTTAATGCCTTCTACATAGGATGATTTTGTAAGAATCAAATTAATCCATACAAATCACTTAACAATAAACATGCAGTGTTGACTAATATTATAAATTACAATCACTTGATAAATTTATAGCTATCCCTATATGAATATATGAGAGCTTCCCAGGTGGTTCAGTGGTAACCTGCCTGCCAATGCAGGAAATGCAGGAGACACAGGTCTGATCCCTGGGTCAGGAAGATCTTTTGGAGGAGGAAATGGCAACCCACTCCAGTGTTCTTGCCTGGAGAATCCCATGGACAGAGGTGCCTGGTGGGCTACAGTTGTGGGGTCACAAAGAGTCAGACACAACAGTGCAGGCTTGATTGTTGTTTCACACTTCTGTTACTTGTTGTTTCTTCTGAAATACACTTGCAGTTAGGTAATATCCCTTTTAATAAGGTTTAGCTATGGAAACCGTCTCAGAAAGGCACTTGCTGTTAGTAGAATCTAGACTATTGCTCTTCCAAGGAATATGACCAGTGCAGAATCATGGACAACTAAGGTGCATGCTGGGTTTAGTAATTTTCCCTACAAAGCAAGTGGCCTATTGGCGGTTGTAATTATTCTATTTGAACTGCATAACAGGAAAGAATGTGTACCACATGGAATATCATGGTGAAATATGAGTTTTTTCCTGTGTGATGTTTTATGACTTAATATTAGTAGAATATAATAACTCTGTTGTGCAATTGTAGGTTTTTGCAGAATACAGTCCTATGTAAAAGTGAGTTAAGAACGATTATCAGTTAAATGGGCAATTCTGTTTCAAAATTATGTTAGATTATATAATAATGTAATTGACTTACCCTTTAAGTTGAGAAATAATTGAATGTTTATTAGCAACTCTTCGATCTAAGATATTGGATAGTTTAAACAATGCATGCATGATACGGGAAAAATAAGTTACTTGCAAAAAATGTTCATTCTGCTTACTTGCGGTACTAGGTGATTAAACAAAAAACTTGAAAAGAGGCCTGCATTATTAATGAAATTGCATTCTATCCTGTTGGAATTTTGAGTTTTATATCTGTATAATGAAGTATCATTCATTATGTTTTCCAAAAAACACCTTTTATAGTTTAACAAGTTAGATACATTAGTCCTAGTCGTTATGTTTCTCATCATTGTCTTAAAGTATTTTACACCCAAGTTTTTATCTGAAAATTTTTCTTGGTTATCCATGACACTTTGAGTTTCTTAAATGTAAGGATGGTAGCAGTATGTAGGTTATTTTAGAGAACAATATTTAGTTTTGTGTTAACTTACATTGCAGGATAGTTGACTTAGAATGTCAGTTTCGGGTGTATAGCATAGTGATTGAATTTTTTAAATTACATACCATTCAAAGTTACCATAGTATTGTTGACTATATTTCTTGTGCTGTTCATCACATCCCCGGGATTTATTTTATAACTGGTAGTGTGTATCTCTTCCCCTTCATCTATCTTGCCATTCCCCTCCCCACCTCCCTCCCTTCTGGAAATCATTAGCACTCTCTGACTGTGTGTTTGTCTCTGTTTTGTTGGATTTGTTAGAACAATATTTAGACCAGTGGGACCGCTGCTCAATTTTAACAGCTCACCTGGGTTTGTGTGAAAAATCTTGCCTTAAAATGCAAATAAACTCTATGGTTTAATCTGCCATGAAATCAACTATTGTGAGGCATAAATAAATATTGAACACCACACTGTATATGTGTATTTGCTCTTTAAATATCTCCTTATGGATCTATCCAGCTCAGTAAGTGACTTCTTTAGTAGAAAGTCCTTAGGTTTCGATTCCCTTTCCTAAAGTTTCTTCTGGGCATACACATTGCAATTGTTATCAATAAACTGCTTAGACTCACTGGTCTGAGTGAACATAAAGTTCATGATTTGGACATGGTTTTGATGCTTCCCTGGTGGCCCAGTGGTAAAGAATCTGCCTGCCAGTGCAGGAGACATGGGTTTGATCCCTGGATTGGGAGGATCCCTTGGAGAAGGAAATGGGAACCCACTCCAGTATTCTTGCCTGGGAAATCCCATGGACGGAGGAGCCTGGTGGTCTATAGTCCATCAGTTGCAAAGACTCTGACATGGCTGATCGGCTAATGCTTTTACAGTGTCTTAAGTCCATCATGAATATCATGCCAGAGCTCTTAGAATGAGTTACAGGACGAGCTGGGAGCTTCTTGTCACAAGGCTCATGGCGACTGCTGTCATGTATCTGACATACACTTCTCTGTTTGCTTAGAAGCGTTCTCTGTGCCTCGGCATGATTTTCATTTATGTGCTGCCTTTTTCAATCACTTTCAATGAGTTGTGGTCTTTCAGAATGCAATGCCTGTTTTCCTCCATAGCATGACTGTGAATCCCATAGTCATTGCTTCCAGAAATTGCAAAGAGAAAATTTCTCAGTTTTTCCTGCACCTTCTCTGTCTTCATAAGGTTTAAAGGCTGGTAGGCACCATTCTCTGTCCCAGATCTGGTGAAATCACTGATTTCTTCAAGGGTTTCTTTGAAGAAACAGAGGGCCTTTCATGTTTTACTTTTCCTACCACTACAAGTTGTTCATTTCACTAAACAATAGCTATTCAGTTCAGTGGCTCAGTCATGTCCAACTCTTTGTGACCCCATAGACTTCAGCACACCAGGCTTCCCTGTCCATCGCCAACTCCCAGAGCTTGCTCAAATTCCTGTCCATTGAGTCGGTAATGCCATCCAACCATCTCATCCTCTGTCATCCCCTTCTCCTGCCCTCAATCTTTCCCAGCCTCAGTGTCTTTTCCAGTGAGTCAGTTCTTCACATAAGGTGGCCGAAGTATTGGAGCTTCAGCTTCAGCATCAGTCCTTCCAATGAACACCCAGGACTGATCTCCTTTAGGATGGACTGGTTGGATCTCCTTGCAGTCCAAGGGACTCTCAAGAGTCTTCTCCAACACCACAGTTCAAAAGCATCAATTCTGCAGTGCTCAGCTTTCTTTATAGTCCAACTCTCACATCCATACATGACCACTGGAAAAACCATAGCCTTGACTAGACGGACTTTTGTTGGCAAAGTAATGTCTCTGCTTTTTAATATAAGTTAACACAGTTGAAGTCTTATAGTAATAAGGGATTTTGGATCACTGTTAAGGGCACTCTGGTAATGAAGAAAAATTTAGGGAATAGGGACAAAATTTGGAAAAAAAAAAAAAGAGTTATGTTGGAGATTTTTTTAGCTCTATGTCCCTCTAAAGCTATAAAGTGGGATCTGGCAAGGGGCTATTGCTTTAAGTAGCTATCACTTCAAGGCTTACAATGATTATTATTACTTGTTTTTTTTGTTTTTTTTGCAATTGCAAGTATTCCTGGCCTGCCTACACCTCATTGTGAGAGGATATAGCCTAAAGGTGTGGATACAGGGAGGCATGAAAAATTGGGGCCATTAATAGAGTTAATCTACAAAATTGTACTAGTAAAGGGAGCATTGAGAAGTAGAAGAAAGCAAGGCGTGGCTCTTGTCACAGGACCTGCACTGGGGAGACCATCGGAGGACAGGAATTTAGCTCTACGCAAACTTTCCACTGTCTGCGGCTTACAAGGACTAGATTATTTATAGGTTTTATAAAAGTATACTCAGAATTTTTTTAAATTGCCTTTAAAATGGTATTATTTTGTAATGTGTGACTCAACTTATATATTCCTATAGACTTGCCCACATTTTTATTTCATTTAACTTCATGGCATTTTCTTTTGTGCCACTAAGAATTAGGTTATTCTTGAAACTGAATCACGTCCTCAATACAAGATTAAAAACTCAAGAAAAATAGTACGGCTTTTTTAATCTGTGCTTTAGCTTCCAAACTGTGCGGAATAATGGGAGTATGCTGGAAGGTCCAACTGGATGGCCTTGTCTCAAGTCAATTTTGCAGTGTAGTCCTCAATATTTGCTTAAGACAGGAAACAAAAAAAAATATGTTCAAATGGTGTCTCACAGAAGTTAAAGAATGCCAACTTATCAGCAAAAATGCCCTGTATTTACTGTTAAATATAAAGAAAGTAGAAATACTGAGAGCTTTTCAACATAGGGAAGTCCATAGAAAAAGATTAATAACAATATTAGATATAGCTTACAATATAATTTTTAAAGAGAATGTATATTTTCCTTAAATATGAATTAATTGTATGGCACCAGAACACACAGTATTTAATGTTTGCTTAGTTGCTTATCACATTAGTTAATATTTATAACTGTTTTAAGCAGTATCAGGTTTAATGTATTGTACTTCATTGTCACTTGGCATTAAAACTTTTAAAATGGCTGACTATAATTAAGTATATTAAGAATTGGCTAAAACATGTAATTGTTAGTTATAATGGTATGAAGATTTACAAGAAGAAAAGGAGAGAGTGAAGAAATTAAAGAGAGATAAAAGCAGAAAATTTAACAACAGAAAATTATAGAATTCCTGGTACATAACGACATGAGGGAGTGACTTTTGAAAAAGATACAAGTAAAAAATGTAAATAATATGAATTTATAAAATAGAGCCACATATATCAACTTTGTCAGCCTGGAATTTTACAGGATAACTCATTCTTTGAAGAAAGGAATTAAGATGCATGCTCTCTGAAGTTGTTGCAAGTTAATAGGCTATGATTGTCTATAGTTCTAGTCAATGTTGGAATATTTCTGCCTGGATCTTTTCAGTAACCAGGTGCCGTGGGGCCAAGAAAGCTGGCATCACCTGTGTGTTCAGCCCTATTTACCTTACGTTGACTGGTCTCACTTCTGGACCAACAAGGAGAAGGAAAAAGTCAGAGTGACAGTCTGTCTGTAGAGAAGGTAGATTTTAAGAGGGAATGAAGAGACAATGAAAGAAAAACAGTGACTAGAAATGGGTGAAAGTCAAAGGGTACAAATGTCCAGGTAGAAGGTGATTAAGTTCCAGGGACATAATTCACAGCATGGTGACCTCAGTTAGTACTATGTGTTGTATATTTGAAAGTTGCTGAGAGCAAACAGTTCTCATCACACACACAGGATTACAAGTATATGAGGTGATGTGTTGGCCAACCTTACTGCGGTAGTTTGCAGTGCACACATACGCACAATCATCGTGTTGTGCACTTTATAGGTAAACAGTGTTCTGTGCCAGTTCTATCTCAAGCTAGGAAAGAAAATAGTGGCAGTTGTGCGCACATGGTTTTCACCAAAAGTCAAATTCTTTATTTCTCCCTAGTCTAGATGACGGAGAAAACTCTGGAAAGATTTAGGGACCTTCAGTCTTAACTTTCTTCTCTGCCTCTTGCAAGGTGTGAAATATTCAACGATCTCAACAATCTATCTATCCAGGATTTTTTTTCTTGCTGATTCTGTGTTAAACTTTAATTCAGCACACAGCTTCCCAGTTAGCTGGGGTTTTTTGTTTGTTTTTTTGTTGTTGTTGTTTGTGGGTTGGTTTTTTTTTTTTTTTTTTTTGGTGGGAGGGCGTGGGTTGACCAAACTAGCATATATGCAGCTTAGCATTTGTTTGGAGACTGTCCCGAGGGGGACCCTAGGCAGGGTTCTGGAAGTCCTTCATGGCATAGCTCACTTCCCTGAAGTGCTCGGCCCCACATGTTCCACCAGGCTTGGCAACCCCCAGTTCTGATCTCTTCATCCTCTGCACCGTGAGACCTGTGTTCTTTTTGGAGTTGCTTGTTTGCAATGGAAACTTGAAAGTACCTGTGGGCAGACAGCCTGAGCAGTCCTGAGGCTTATGCTATGGTTTCTTTCCCTGCAGAAGTCCTGTGCTGTTTGCCAAAATTTGCACTCCTTGGTTTCATATAACACGTCCAGTTTTAGCGTTGGTTGTGGTAGGAGTGCTTGTCCTGTGCCTGATCATAAATGATGGCAAGGAGGAGAAAGCTGCATTTTTGCCAGTACCAGCCGGCAATGTGAACAGGTCTAGACCGCAGCAACACGGAAGCCTGAGAAAAAGGAGCTGAAAGTAAAGAATGGGGTCGAGAGGACTGAAATGCTCTTTAGGCAAGTCAGCGATTTTATTGAGTAAAGCAGCTACCTTTATACTAGTACAAGCAGAAAACATAGTTCATAAAAAATGCCATCTGGTGTTTGTTACATCAATACAATTTTTTGTCTTAAGTGATTGCAGAAGCTTACATCTTGTTTTTGGCATTCCAAGATAAACTACTAAGTGAAGGTCACTACTACGTTTTTCTCAAGGGAGAACCAAGGAGGCCCAGCAAATGTTTTCCTACTTTATCATGGGGTAGCGGGACAGGGAACAGCCTCTTTCAAGGCTTTCCCAGGGCCTTTTTGGGCCTTGAGCAGGCCGGCTCCCCGCACATTTTAAATTCATATCTAAGTGTTTTTACTTTATCATACTCAAAGGGTAAAAAAAAATGAGATATTATTCTCTTCTTTAATTTTTCTATGTGTGGAAAGAAAGCTACTTTGTTTAATACCTTTTATTCTTTGCAAATGGATTAATTATCCCTCCTGAATGCTAAGGCAATGTAAACATTCATGTTTAAGTATTTGTATTTCCATCACACAACTTACGTCGGAGCCACTTTTCACACTACAGTCAAAGTTAACATGAAATAGTATTTCAGTTAATGGAATATCTGCAACTACTTTCACTGTTTGCTTTAAATTTTCCAAAGGGCACTTTAAAGAAGCAGTATCTCTGTCAGGACCTAATTATTTGTCTTCATATTCTAAGCAATTTACCTTTCATCTTTATTCTTGACTTCCTTGAAGTTTTTTTTCTACTGTTGAATTTGTTTCTGTTTTAGGGAACTCCTGTTAGGTCATGACATTCCTCTGAATTTTCATTTCCTGTTTGTTTGGTGTGTGTGTTTGTGTGCTTTTTCGCCATTGCTCCCTTATAATCAGTATCGATCACTTTCACCTCTAGGATATTTATATTTCAAAAGTACATCTTCTAATTGAGCATCTTTCTAATTAACTCAAGTATTTTCTTTTTGCCCTTCCTCACGTTCAGAGGCATCTGGCTAAGAACCAGTTTTTATAGACTTCAAATCAATTTTACTTAAGATAATTAATATTTTATTTTTCATTTTAAAATTACCACTACTGATTTGCTTAGAATTATAATTTCAGCAAGCATATCTTTTTTGCTTTAGGATATGCAATACACATCTTTCCCTTTGATCTTGAAAGTGAGTACTGTCTACTAGTCCTAGGTATTACGTTCATAAAATCTCAATATTTCATTTAATTTTCGGTGTTGCCTTGACTACAGCAAGCACTAGGCATCTGAGGCAGGTGACTGCACTGCTTTAGTGATGTGGGGAAGTGTCAACACGGCTGCTACCTTCCTCACTTTAATGACCTTCTTCCTCTGCTTTAGCTCCTACTGTCCTCGTGTTCCTGGGTTTTTCCTTTCTCCAACCCCTACACTTCTTTACATTTTCCCTTGGTACCTTTTCTCTCCACCTCATTTCAGTCATAAGGAAATGATCTACTTTTTAAGTCATGTGAAAATTGAGACATAAGTGTGTTGCTGAAGCTATGCACTGAATAATTAAGAAAACAGAAAATTAAACCCAGTTCTGATTCCTGATTCAAGGGTCTTAATCACCACGATGTATCATCTGCAAGCTGAAGCTACCATATGTAATGGTTTTTTAAATGGAATAAAAGCTGTCCTGGGTAATAATACTGCTTCTTCACAGATTAGTGAATCTGTTTCTAATTGTCAAATCTATCCTACAGGTTAAACAATATAGTTAAAAGTGTTGACACTATACTAAATAAACTATTTAGGAGTATAGAAAATCTTACTTCATAATAAAATACTCTAAAACTGAGACACTGGTTCAACTTTAAATTTTCCCTCCTCCCAACATTTGAATAAGGAAAAATCTAGTCTAATCAATGAAAACTACGCTGTGATCACCAGTGGTTCTTTGTATCTCAAGGAAAACCGTTTCAAATACGTGAAAAAATAAAAATAAAACAAGAAAACATGTTTCACCCACACATCCATGCATCTTCCTGTTCACTCACTGATTTATTTGGTTATAAATATTGGCTAGTTATTTGTCAAGTGTGTTGTTATTCAGTGACAATATAACGGTGAACCTAATTTCACTGCCTGCCCTTAACAAACTTTCAGTTATAATAAACTCTACAGAAAGGAGTTCTTTATCCATGTAGAAGGGATAATATATCTCTAACATTTTATTAAATTCTTCATAGTTGATATTCTCGTTTAACCAGAAAATAAAATATGTATTTCCTCAGAATATCCTGGATTTATCACATTTCTATTAGGAATTCTGGCTATGGCAATAATTTTCATTTATCACTGTCTTCCGTAGGGATAGCAAGAATGTTTTTTAAAGTCTGAATGCTCTTGATCGTTAAGGTTGGCCACCCTTCCAGGTGTGAGCAGTATTTGTGTACCTTATTCTAGATCTTTGAGATGGTGGAGTGGGATTTAGCATGAAATAAGCGGGCATAGATTTTCTATGGAATTTCACATGTTTAGCAGTCTGTGAGGCTCTTGATAAGACATTTCAGCACAAAGGAAATTTCGTAAGAAACCTAATGACTAAAAAAAGGTACTCCAAAATGTTTGTTATGACATTGCGCTTCTCCATTCTATTTGTGAACTTCATTAAAGAAAATAAACATAACTTTTTCTTGAAAATTAGAACAAACTAAGTCCCAAAAAGTTTTAAACAAAATGATTTGTAAAAAGACTAACCTCGTCCTACCAGAAAATAGTATGCTCTGACCTTTTAAGAGAACCCTGGTGAGTTTATCAGAAAGCTTTTTTTTTTTTTTTAAGGAAGGAGCAATATTAAAAAAATGAACATGATGATGATTGTTTAATGATACTAACACAATACATTTGCAAAATGAGAGAAAAAGTAGGAATCCCTGCCAAGTGTGGCTTTCTTAAGAGACGATCACAAAAATATAAATAAAAAGATAAAAATAAAATAATCCTCTGTCAATAGTCCACAAATCATTTCTCTAAAGGGTCTGGCAGTAATATCAGGCTTTGGAGTGTATGACCTCCGTTGCAAGTCCTTAACTCTGCCATCTCTATATGAGAGCCGTCATAGATGAGATGTGAACAAACAGGATGTCTGAGCTACACGGTAGCTTCACTATCTGCACTGCAAGTTGCTGTGTTTGGGTTCATGGGCTAGTAGGGTTTACTGACCCTTTAACAGGTAGATGTTAGCATTTTAGATAATGTAAATGATGGAAAAATTGATTGGGGATGTTGGCTTAGCAGTTTGATAGTTCACCTAATTGATATAAAAAAACAGTAGAGAAATTTAGCAGCTTCCCAGACAAAAGGCATAAAAGTTGAAATTAGAATAAATAATAAAGCAGGCTGTTTTAACATTCCTTTAGAGGTATGTTTTGTTTCTGTCTTGTTAATTTGTCTATAAACCATTTTTGCACATTTATTTATGCAGTCTTTTGTTTCATTCAGAAAAGAACAACCACTGTTGACTTTCTGTGTTTTTAATAATGAACACTGCAATTACCATATGGTCTTCATTATTCAATAAAGATTTAATACTTATATTGCAAGGATTTTCCCCTCTAGGAGAGGATTTAGTGACTTTGATAATTTCAAATAAAATATTCCAAGAAAAGTCTATAAAATAGTAATGGTCATCTTGTAGATAAGCCATATCTGTTTACCTCAGCTTTAGAATGCAGTCAAATCACTGTTAATTCTCTTGTCAGAAAATTTATTTGCTTTTTAGTAGTGGGCTTACTTCTAGTAACACTGTATCTGTAGAGATTTCATTGTTAGAGATTAGTTGAAAAATAGCCATGTTTAACTTACATATTTTAACGTGTGCTCCCTCTATTGATTATCTAACACTTCAGTCAAATAAATCAAAAGTCACTTACTCTCCCTTCCCAATACCGCTTTTCACTTTCAGATCTTTATTTCATGATCTTTGTCTCCTTTTTCCTCCTAATTTCTTGAATGCCTTAATCCCACCTGCCAATAATTCTTACAGAATGACATAAATGAAGGAGGAAACCTTTGCCTAGCTTTCAAAAATGTCCGGTGCTTACACCGATTTCCATGTTCTCTTAGACCTCTTTCAGCAGCCTTCCTCCGGAATCTCCTTCCTTCCCTGTCTGACCTTTGAAATCCTGTGCATTTATGTAGGTCTAGGTCAGATAGCATCTTCGGCAAGATCCCCTTCCCTTGTGATTGTCACATGTTCATATTCGATTTCTCTCTAAGAAGAAGACCGGTCCCGGCAGGCTGGCATCTCAGCTGGGAGGAGGCCAAGACCCTGTCCTGGAATCCGGCTGCAGGAGCTAAGTCCCTGGGCATCTCAGAGGAGAGACTGGTAAGCCCTCACTAGGAAACCACAGAGCTTCCTGTGATGTACCCAGTGGTCCCTCTGTGGAGTGTGACATCGGGCTAAGAAATCCTTAGATGCCTCAATAAGTTCTGTTTTTAAAAGCTTGCAGTGTTTGGCCTGGTCCTGTGCTTTTGTTTACTGATGTATTGCCAAAGATTTATAGACAGTAGGTACCCAGGGTAAATTAGGTTTGCATATGAATAGTGATGAAAGGGAATTGGGTCTGGCCCATCTCCCTTGGAGCTGGACCATTTGGCAGTGATGGATGAACACAGGAATCAGGATCCCCTGGGGATGGAGACAAGGACGAGAAAACAAAGGCTGGTGAAGAAGCACTCGGGTTGGAGCCCAGGTAACATCCAGAAGCCTCCTGGCTTCTCCTCTCCACAGCCGGATGCTGGGCCTCTCTCCTCCGACTGGAGTTAGAAGCTGTCGGCCACAAAGTGGCCCTTGCCATTTGCACTTGCCGTCTACCTCCACAAGGATTAAACCATGTGCTGCTGCAGCTGCTGATTTTCGACACCTCCTGAAGGGGGTTCAGGGTAGAGGGCAGAAATGAGGCATTCTGTGCTCTAGAAAAACTGGCTCTGGGATGACCCTGACGGATGGGATGGGGAGGGAGCTGAGAGGGGGCTTTGGGATGGGGACACATGTACACCCACGGCTAATTCATGTCAATGTGTGGCAAAACCCACTCCAATATTGTAAAGTAATTAGCCTCCAATTAAAATAAATTAAAACAAAAAATAAAATAAAATGTAAGAAAACCAAACAAAAACTGAAAGGACAGGTCTTCAGATAGTTGGATATTTTCAGGAGCTGATTTTAAGAGCCCAATTCTCTATCTCCTTTTATCTAGAAAACCACTGAAAGCCTTCATGATGACCAACTCTTCCTTGTGACTAGCAAAACTTCACAAGACTAGTAGAAACCTTCTGGAAAAATATGTGCTTGATTGCATGCAATGCCTCTTCACTAAAATCACATATATACTGACCTTCCCCGCCTCTTTGGGACAGTTTCTAGGCCATCTGAAGTGCTGTCTCCTGACTGCAGTATTCATTTTGCCCCTGATAAAACTTAACTTGCAACTCTCATGTTGGGCATTTTTTTTGAGTTGACAAGGAAATGCCAAACAAAACTTGTCATCAGTTGCCTTGTTAGTGTCCCCTCTCTGGGGAAGTCAGTAAATTACAGGACTCTGGGACTTGACACCATCACTCCACTGACTTTGGAAAGAGTATGAGAAAGAGGCAAACTTGTCCAATTAGATATATTTATTGTAGAATTATTAATCTAGGAAAGTTACTTAATAAAATTACAAAACAACTAGTATCCAATATAAGCATGCACCATACCTAAAGCCATCCTTCCTAGTAATACCTAACAGATGTGCATGCATTTCTTGGGGGTGAGAGTGGAAGGCCACAGTTCTTAACCACTAGGGGGTCCCTGTGGTGACTCATTACTTGCTTTGTAAGGATGGACACTCCTTTTTTCCTCCCTTTCCCTTCTCACCCACGTCCCCCCAGAGCTTCTGGGCTCATCACTGGGTTGGGCCATGTGTGAGAGCTCTCCTCAAATTAAGATGCAGAACTTCAACATTTAACCTGAAAATATCCAGAGAAGGAATGGATGTGTATACCCTTACTGCAGGAGCAAGGACCATTGTGTTATGGAAGCTCACTGAGCCTTAATTTATGATGACCACATGCTTTCTGTTTCCATAGATATGTAGATAGTTGTACATCATTAATATATGCAAAGTAGGCAATTCTATAGTATTGATTCCCCGTGTGATTAATCACATCTGGCTCTGATGCTGGCTGTGGTTTTAGTTAGATGGAAATTAGGCAACCCTAATATGCTGATCCCAGAAACGAACAATGGACTTCCGTAGAATCAGGTGGCTGTTATTGGAAATGATAAAGTGTTAAGGCCAGAGCAAAGACCTGGGATTCTATTTAGTACACACTTGCTCTAAGATGTCAAAACTTGAATCCACAGAGAAACGAGCTTACCTAGGACTTGCTTTAGGCTTTACTTCTGGTTACCTCTGCCCTCTTCCTCTTCTTTTCAGCATGCTAGGTTAGCTAGTGATGACTGCAAATTTGTGTGGCTTTCTTCTAACATGGGAGCCCCTTGGGAGCTAAGACCACATTTTAATCAGTTTTGTGTACTTCTTTAAAGTTGAAGCGTCTTGCATCATTGCTATCTTTTTATTACATGCATGCTTGAATATGTAAAGTTTAAAATAAACACTTTTCTTTAAAAATGCATTGAAAAACACAGTCAAATTCCCAATTGAAAAAGTTTCAATTGTGATGTTATTTGAAGTAGACACCTCTGTTCATTATCAAAGCCTAAAATGAATTCCAGGGACTTTTAAAGACATCCAGGTGCTAAAGTTTGCAGCTGCATATCATTATTAGTGTTTGTATTGTTGTTACATTTTATCTTGTTATGTTTTCAAAATTTACTTTGGAAATTCAAAATTATCTAGGTAGGTTAAAAATAAAAATATATTCAAAAGTAATGAGAATAAGTGTAAAGATAGACAGTAAAATAATCCAAAAATATGTGAGCTACTAAGGAAAACATTCAGACATTAGAGTTTGAAACCAACTAAAATCAGGTTTGAAATTAGAGGCAGAGAGTCCCTTCTCTGTGCAAGAGGGAGCAGTTAAAATAGTCTGAAAGATACTCTAACCTGAATGAAGTGAATTATGTTAAGGGTGAAAAAGGATGAAAAATAAAGATGAAGGTTAAAAACTGTGCCAGTTAACTTACTGCAGCTCCCAGAGAGGCTTTGCAGGTGAAAAATATGATGTCAGAGGTTTGACTTAGGTTGTATAATTGAAAGCACCGGGACAGTAATAAATGCATCTCCATCACCTGCTAACTCTAGTTAGATATCTTTAGATGCATATCCTTATTGAGGTAGTAGTATCATATTCCCATCCAAACCAGGATTTAAGTTTGGTTATCCAAAACAGGAATGTTTCTTGGGGAAAGCGTTTCCATCAGGCACAATGTCAGTTTGGCAAACACTAAGTTGTCTGATAGTTTGAGTAAGAAACAGACTGTGCCTATTACAATATGGAGAGATTCTTACTTTCTTGGAAGCAGGACATTCCTTGCCTCCACAAGGGCCTGTTTCACGGAGGTGATTACTCAAGGCAATGCTTGAAGAATAGCAGCTGGTCTGGGACAGTATTTACTTAACTACTTTATTTTTGCTGAGTGGTGTGTACTAAATAGAGGCAGATGCTGAACAGTCCAAGCTAATAGAAATGATTTTTAGAGTCTGTGAAGAAGAGAATAGAACACTAATGCGACAAGCCAGGGAGAGGAGCTGTGGGGAGTATAAAGATGTCTTGTGGGGAATCTGATGGTGTTTCTGCTCTGTGCGTGAGGGAGTTCTCTTTCTTGCCACCCATGAAACGTGTGATTTAAAAAAAAATCTGTGTCTAGTTTAATGTTTGTGGAGGGCAGGTGTGTGCTGAGTATAGCTTCAAAGTGAGTCTAGTGGAGGGGGCCTAGGACATCACAAGTGGGTCATAAAGAAACAACCAGCTATCCCATTGCAGGATAGATACCTGATGAGCAGTCTACAGATAGATATCACAAACAGGTCATGTGCAAATAGTGCAAACAGTGGAAGAACTTGTCTGAGGGGCACATGATAAGCTGATCTTTGGCAGAATTGGGTGGCATCCCCACTCAGGCAAACCTTGAAGGTTATAAGAAATGGGTGAAAAGCACAGAAGTGTTTTTGTCTTTCCAGGCTTAAGAACTGTCACACAATGTGAGTAAAATGTTCTCTTTGGGTATCTTTGATCTGTCTTATTCAGAGTTCCACTTGATCACATGGCGGTTCAGGGCTATTGCAGAACAGTGTTGATCCCCTTCCTACTCCAGTCCCAGCAACTTCAGCCCAGCCCAGGTGGCCAAGTTCTACCCCGTTGCTCCCCAAACAGGTGCCTCTTGGCCTCTTCTCACGTCAGAGGAAGTACCTGAAGAAGGGGTTCAAGCAGGTCTTAGAAGCTGCCACAAGGTCTTAAGGGATTAGGGAGCATAGATGTAGTAAGCTCTGGACGGGCACACCCCATTTGCCCCATGTATTCCTTGCACTTTGGAAGGGGCGTGGATGAAGAAAGGGAAGAACAAGGCCCTCTAAAGGGCAGAGCCCAAGGAGGGGTCCCTCTCATGCAGTCTGTGGTTGGAATGAGACTGTGTGGCATCTCTGATATCTTGAGGTTATTCTGGAAGCAATATGCAGGGCAGCGTGGAAGGGGCTGAGTCGGCAGGCATAAAGACCAAGGAGCTATCATAATAGTCAAATGGACCTCATTTGGGGAAATGGCAATAAAGGTAGGAAGGAATAGATGGACTCAGGAGATACTTAGGTGTGATGTAGAAGCTGTTGAGCCCAATGACCAATTAAATCCAAAAGTAGGAGGGAGAAGTTGGAAACCAGGATGAATCTGAACTCTCTATGTAGTGAGGCCAGTAAATGGAAATATTGTTTTAATTTAGAAAGCTCACTGATGTACTATGCTGTCTCAGACATTAAAGAAGGCCAAAATGAAAATCTGGAGTATGATTATAATTTCATAACTTGCTTTTGGTTGAATATAATGAGAACTGATTACCATTGTTTTTCATAAGTTGCCTAAGGAATATATTCTTTGAAACACATGTTTTATATATATATATATATAAATCTAAAAGAAACAATTGTATAATTTTCTATGGTTTACATGTTTTTGAATCCCATCAAAACATAAGCAGTTACGCTTATTCAAAATACTATTAGTTATAATAACAAGACGAAATTCCTTTTATTTAGTTCACTGTGTGAATATTTTCCTGAGCCCATCTTGACCTCTTAAAACTAGATGACATTCTTTCAAGTTGAAATACGTCCAGTCTGATCAGGACTTTATGAAATAAAAGTGAATTGTGTTTAAACCAGGCCTATGATGAAAACTACTGAATTGGAAAGAAATTGTTTAATTATTTATGTAAATTTAATTATGTCAGTTGAAGTAGAGGCTTGTCATAAATATTAGTCAAACAGAAGATAATCATTTGAATGGCATTGCCTCTAATAAAGCAACATAAACAGACTAAACTAATTAGGAACTAAAATGCATAGGCTGTGAACTTAACATGAAATTTTCAGTTATGATATTATATTATATAACTCGATAGTTTATTATTGCTGCTGTTATTAAAATAAACCCTCCTTATAGCACTTATAATGTTGGACTCCTACAGATTACATTATAATGAGGGTGTGATGCATTTTGATTGAGTTACCACAAGGGAGAAATTTAATTTAATTAAAATGGTCTTCATTAAAGTATTGCATTCAAGTGAAGTAATTACATGGCATATACAGTATGCAAGAAATCCTGCTGTTTAAAAGGGAGAAAATTCACAATAGCCCAGCCATGATATTATTAGAGAGCGCCTTTCTAAATAATTAACCTCTGACTTCACCATAATGATATAGCAGACAGATGAACCTTGCTTCATGCTCTGGTTTTTAAAATAAATAGCATCTTACATGTATAAACCTATGTAGAATTTATACATATAAATATTTATGCATATATATAGTTACATATATGCACAAACTACTATATATAAAACTGGCAAATATATCTATTAATAATTACCCTGAAGCAATTAATGTTACAACATACACATACCTATTATAAAATGTTTGAGACATGTTCTCTGCATAGCCAACAGTTATTAAATATATTTGTAATTCTTAGGTAGTTTATTCATATATTAAAAGATTAAAAAATGCAGGGTGTGGATGGGTAGATAGGTACTTTTAAAATGTTAAGTTGTGTAAAAATTACTATGGCCATTACAGTAGCCTAATAATATCTTTCCCAAGTTAATGATATTTTATGTAGAAAGGTAAGAAAACCTGACTTCAGATATTCAAGAGCATGGAGTAAATGATAACTTTAGTTATTATTACGTTTTACTTTAGATTCTCAAAGATAGTAAAATAAAGCCTATGAAAATTATGCTTCTAACTGAATCTGTTAGTTAACTGATTGCTGAACTGGATTTATATATCAAAATTGGCAAGCTATAACATTTTGTTTGCTTTCCTTTATCTCTTGGCTCCTTTGTGAAATCTTCCTTGTTCCTCTACGCAGTCTCTTGAACACTTATGGAATCTCCTTTCCTGGATCTTTCCCCCCTATTGGAAGAGCCCTATATTGGTTCTTTGCCTGATGTATCTTTATTCATTCATTAATATATTGAGGAAAATTAAAGTTTGAGTTTAAAACTCAGCTGAATGACATTGCAGCAGCTCTGAAGTTTCACTGAGTACCAGTTGTTTTTTTTTTTTTTCCTTCAAAATTGACACATGTGCTTGACCTATCCTAGGCTGGCATAAGTTTCATTAAGAGAATATTATGATTCTCCCCTTTCACTCATTTCAGTTTCCACTGTTATGTCTACATGAATAATCTTAAAATCTATTCTCTTCTGACTAGGATCCAGAGCATATTTCTACAAACTTTCTTGCTAGTGCAAGTCAAAACTATACAGTTGCCATGTTAAACATGGCTTAAATCTAGTATCTCCTTCTTTCACAAATGTCTCATTTTCCCTCTAGGGTTCTTTCATGTTCAATAAGATCATTATTTACCTGGTAAACCAAACTAGAACCTTAGTTTTCTGTCTACCCTCATTTTCAAATTGTTAATCAAATGGCCTTCACAGTGCCTATCATATGCGTAAATGAATCTATATGTACCTTCTCCTTTCTTTTTTTTTATCTTTTTCCTTTCTGTACCTTTCCATCCCCATTAATGACGCCTGACCCTAGGCTTTTGACATCTGCTGTGAGGACTGCTGATGACACCAGCATCCTGAATGAGCAGTTGGTACATCTGCATAGGACCTCATGCACAGAAAGCCCTGCATTTGGGTTTAATGTTGAGATCATGTCTTTTTTTTTTTTTTTCCATTTATTTTTATTAGTTGGAGGCTAATTACTTTACATCATTACAGTAGTTTTTGTCATACATTGAAATGAATTAGCCATGGATTTACATGTATTCCCCATCCCAGTCCCCCCTCCCACATCCCTCTCCACCTGATCCCTCTGGGTCTTCCCAGTGCACCAGGCCCGAGCACTTGTCTCGTGCACCCAACCTGGGCTGGTGATCTGTTTCACCCTAGATAATATACATGTTTTGATGCTGTTCTCTTGAAACATCCCACCCTCGCCTTCTCCCAGAGTCCACAAGTCTGTTCTATACATCTGAGTCTCTTTTTCTGTTTTGCATATAGGGTTATCGTTACCATCTTTCTAAAGTCCATATATATGTGTTAGTATACTGTAATGGTCTTTATCTTTCTGGCTTACTTCACTCTGTATAATGGGCTCCAGTTTCATCCATCTCATTAGAACTGTAAAAGAATGAAACTAGAACACTTTCTAACACCATACACAAAAATAAACTCAAAATGGATTAAAGATCTAAATGTAAGACCAGAAACTATCAAACTCCTAGAGGAGAACATAGGCAAAACACTTTCCGACATAAATCACAGCAGGATCCTCTATGACCCACATCCCAGAATTTTAGAAATAAAAGCAAAAATAAACAAATGGGACCTAATGAAACTTAAAAGCTTTTGCACAACAAAGAGATCATGTCTTAAAATTCTTAATTTCATCTTGAGTTTGTGTTTCATGGTGAAGTCCAAAGACATAATGGAGCACAGGCAAGGTAATAAAAAAAAATTTATGACTTATCAAAAGGAAAACCAAAGGAAAAAGTTACACTTTAATGCATTTAAAGGCATTTTTATCCTGCTTTTTGAGCAAGACACCCTGCCTTCTCATCTTGTACTGAACTCTTGGTGACCACCGTCACATCAACGGTAGCAGCCTCATGAACTCCTCACTCCAACCTCTACCCACCTGCCCAACACTGTTAGACATCATTCCCCTGCTTACAGCAGACAATCCATTTTTTCTCAGACCATCTGCAGTTTTGATCTCTGGTAGCCTCGGCCTGCAAGCGCTTGAAGCAGGATTTCGGTTCCCCAGCCAGAGACTGAATTTAGACACCTGCAGTTGAGCTCCAAATCCTGGCCACCAGACCAGTAGGGACAATGGCCAGTGACAAGGCCATGGCCCATTAGCTTCATAGAAATTAATTCCCACAAAGAGACAGGAAGTAGTGAAACAAGTAAATATTTATTAGGAGGAAAAAAAGTATGTGTGGATAGACAGATGGGGCGGGCTCAGAAGAAATTTGGTCCCTTGCAGTTGTTTGAATCACTTATTTGGGGTGTTTTTTCCAGGGTTCCTTTTGGTCAGCCATCTTATTTGTCTGGTTCTGAGTCTGTATTTGGCTTATCTCAGGGTCCTCCCCCGCGTGTGTTCAGCTCTTAGCCAAAGATGGATTCTAGCCAAGAGGCCTATGGGTAAGTTGACATCACCTCACTATGGGGTGGCGCCCCCTCCCTTTTGACCTCCAAGAAACTTCTCTCCACATGTGTAGTTGGGAAGGTCTCCTTGACCTCGAGAATGAGAAATATGCAGTCTCTTATCTGGGCAGGGCTTTGCTTCTCTGCTCTTGTCTTCATCTCGGACTAACCGTCCATGGGCACAAACTCTAGCTCTTCAGCCTTCATCTGTCTCCTTCCTCGGTTTCTCTCACCATGCCCCTGCTCATCTATTTTTATAACTAGTATCTATCCCTTTCCGTGAAGCCACCTCTTTGTACCTATTAAAACAAATCCTCTTTAACCTAGAGCTCCTTGCTAAAATCCTACTTTCCCACTAGCATCCAGTGCCTCTTGCATTTTTCTTGCTTTCCTTATATGCCTTCCCTCTATGGTGTTTATTTAATGAGTTGCCTCCCTTGTGTATATATGCCTTAGTCCTCAAGTGCGGAATCCGTACATGATAATTACATGTCCAGTTCTAGAAAAGTGCTTTAAAATGCAGTGGAGTTAAGTGTAGCTTCTTGGACTCTACTTCTTCTTCATTAATAGTTAATGACATTTCATTGCTGAGCAAAGGAAGCCCAACTCTTTTATATGGCTCAACAAATACATACCATTGTTAAAATACTGAAATACTGATTTTTAACTGTAAATCCTACTTTCATTTGTTGTCATAAAATGGCTATGTTGATTGTTATTTATATTTCATCGAATGATAATCTTATTACCCCTTTTAAATACATACTTATTTTCAAAATGTCATAGCTAAAGACTTGAGTGACACAGAGTTATATATTTCTGTGTAAAAATTCCAACATATCTTTGCAAAAGAGTTGCTTTTAATGTATTATCTATACACATATAACTATCTTAACTTTTATATTGTGCATTATTTTTGTATTTTAAATATAATTATTTTAATAAGATTTCTCTGAATAACTAGACTCAGATTAATTTGGTACAAGAGATATATTCACAAAAATCCATTGCTGTAACAGCCGTTTTGCAGTTAGAAAATAGCCTTGATCCATAGGAGCCTATAACATTTCCTAAGAAACATGATATAATATACTTGAGTTTTAAAAGGTGCTTGTATTAATATATATTTTCACCTGGTAAAAATTTCTATTTAATCACTTGAAGTCTGCATTTTTAACTTCTCGTTTATGGCATAAACATTTGAGGAGTTTTGAAATATGCATGCTCAATTTCCTTGTTGCTTTAATGTGTGTGGCCATTAGACTCGGAAAGGCAAGCAGAGTGCAGTGGAACTGTGTTTTCTCCCTTTGAACACATTCAAGGATCCCTCCCTTCAAACACCATTTAGACCACAGGAGACTTAAAAGCTTTTGTGTTTTCTAAAATGTTGTTAACTACTCAATTTCTTAAAAGTTAGAAATCAAAATAAGAGTTATTTCCATTCACCACATAATATTTTCCTTCCAGTGTTCCTGGAATAGAGTAGAATGTTTTATAATATAATGCCAGTATTTCAGGTGAAAGCTAAAAAACAGGTTGGATTTACAAGTGAGTTTATAGGATAATTGGGACATTGATAATAATTAAATTTTAAGGTTTATGTGAAGAAAGCAACTTGTCAGTTTGCAGATCGCTTTAGTCGGGAGAATGTCATTTGAACCTCTTTAAATTGTGTCAAATGGATAGTTTAGTGGTGTAATCCTTATTTTTCAGAGAGGTTTCAAGAAGGCTGAATAGTTTGCTCAAACTTAAAGTGGACAAGCTGGAATTCCAATCCAGGTCTTCTGACACAGGGTCCAGTTCTCTCTCTGCCATTGTTCCTGAGGGCTAACAATTACTAGAGATGTTTTCTTCCCTTCTTCTTGTTTTCTTACTTAATTGGCTAATTTATCAGTGCTTCAAGAATTGATTAAAAGATGATGAGAATAAAATCTGGAAGTTTAACATATACTTAAGCTTTCCACAAGTACCATATCCTTTGCGCATAATAAATGCAGATTTCCTCTCTAGGATTTCTTCAAAAGTGTATTGAAAAGATGCTTTTTTTTTAATTCAGTCTGAAAATAACTTCTTATATTACATTGTGAGAGTCATAGTTCTGGCATATACATTGATAAATATCTAATTTTTAAATCTTGACAATATGAATATCTGGTGCACTCACTGTATCTAGTCTCTAATCCCCAATTCTTCTTCATTTATAAAGAGATTGTAATAACTAGAATAAGGAATAAATGCAATAATACATACAATATAATCACAATTCTTAACAAATAATAAATGCTGAGTAAGTCATACTTTAAAAGCCTAATGACTTGACGACAGCAGGAAATGATGCCAGCTAACACAAGAGTCAAGATCTAATAAACACCTTATTGTGTTCCTGCTCAGTTGCATCCAATTCTTCTCAACCCTTTGGATTGTAGTCCGCCAGGCTCCTCTGTCCATGGGATTTCCCAGGCAAGAATATTGGAATGGGTTGCCATTTCCTCCTCAAAGGGAGCTTCCAGGGATCAAATCTGCATCTCCTCCATCTTGTGCATTGCATCAGCCATTGGGGAAGCCTTAACTGAATGATTCAAATAGATAATTTATTTAATCTTCAGTTCACACTGTTTTGTATCTGGTTTCCTATTTCTTTTTAAAACCTTTATTCAAATCAGTATACCAAATGTAAATTAAAAATCAGACTGTGAATTTCACACACTTTTTTTGCTATATGAACCAATCTATCAAAAAGCTTGTATTATGGGGATTCATATCAATATATTATATATGAAAATGATGTTCTTTCATACACTGTTAATCCATTTTCAAATTATTTTTATGGGTATTATGTCTTAAAATGATACACATTAGTGTAATGGCACTTGAAAATCAGTAACATCAAGAATTCTGTAAGTGTTAGAATCTTTTGGTAAACAGACATTGAGTTATTTTGTACTTTCTTAGTATTTTACCCACACTAAATAATTCATATTAATAAAATGAATATTCTTTTAAAAATAAATTTCCACATCTAATTGCATATTCTACCACATTCTTGAAAATTTTTAATTTTCTAGCTCAAAATGCTATTCATTCTTGTCTAATTATCTTTGGCTAATTAACTGTGTTCTTCCTCAATTCTTTAATCACTGAGTATTTACACTGCAACTTGAGATAACTTGTTACGTTTTTGCTCAATAAGTTAAAAAGCAAAGGTGAGTTTTTTAATGAAAGATCAGGATCTTTCTGTGTACTCTTATTTCTTGTCTGTCAAGAAAGTGAAATTATGTACACCTTTCTAATTGCCTGTTTGTAGTTGTGCTAATGTTTCCTGTTTACTAGTCAGAAGATAACACTTAAAATCACAAAAAAAATGATTCTCCAAATCCAACGTTGAGAGGAAAATGTGGTCCTTCTTCTTCCAGTGTTTTTGATGATTACTTCTCTTTCAAATAACCTGAATTTAAGAATAATTGTGTCTTCTGAGCTGGGCTTGCTCAGATACACCTTTCTGCCCACCTCTTCCTAATGTTGAAAACTTCTGTAGTAGAAATTCCTGAAAATTTGTTGGTTCTTAGGGGACTTTTTTCCCCTAGAGTCTGATCTAGCATGACTTCTTAATGTCACCTATGTCTCAACACCTAAGATCAAACTGTTTTTTGAACCAATTTGTATCTTTAAAAGAGAAGTTATAGAGCAAAGGCAACTTGTATATCCATTGGACTGCTTCTAAGAACCTGAGAGAAGGAAAGCTCATATTTTTTTAGTGAAGCATAGGTGATTTAAACCTATTGATGAATATAGGTTTTCTGCTATACACCAAAAAATATTTGTGCTATATTGTGTGAATATATATTTTGCTATATTTCTGTTGTACAGCAAAGTGATTCAGTTATACATGTACATATATAGTCTTTTACATATTATTTTCCATTATGGTTTATTACAGACATTGAATATAGTTCCCTATGTCATATTTCTCTTTATATAGCACAGTCCTATCTTTCAACCAGAATCTCCAGAGCATCCTTGTCCATAATTTATTAACCATATGGGCTGCTATGTTATTACTGATTCTTTTTCTAAATCACAGTAGCTCAAATTAACCTTTTGGATTTTGGTGTCTTTTTAAGTGAGAAAATTTTTTTCTCATTAATTCCATTACACTTCTCATCATTTCATAAATACCTCATAATTCCTTTAAAATAAATGCGTAATGGAGGAGACCTATGCATTCCCATATAATTCAAATGCATGTTTTCCACTGCATTTAACATGTGGCCTTGTTTACTGATTGGAGCTCAGTCGGTAAAGAATCCGCCTGTAATGCAGGAGATCCAGGTTTGATTCCTGGGTCGGGAAGATCCCCTGGAGAAAGAAATGGCCACCCCCTCCAGTTACTCTTGCCTGGAGAATCACATGGACAGAGGCACCTGGCAGGCTATTGTCCATGGGGGTCACAAGAATCGAACGCGACTTAGCAACTAAACCACCAACCACCACAGTTATATCTATGGCCCTCCTGGATGGCCAAGGATTATTCAAGACTGCTAGGACTGAGATTTCTTCATCTGTAACACTGTCTGCTTTTTCTCAATCTGGTTATTTCCGTTTCTTCTTGTTGCACTTCTCCATCTGTCTCCCAGAGTGTGCTCTCTGATTTCCAGGGTTCTCAGCTTGTTGCTTCAATTAACTTTTCAATGAAACCCCGGGCAGCTTCCATCAATTCCTGCTGTTGCTCCCCCTTTTCCTGCTGCTTTGACACTATGCTTGGCTCCCTTCCCCCAGCCCCTGTTTATCAGGAGTCAGCTGGTTGAACTGGTGTCTGAAAGTGCTGTGGATTTCCTGCTGCTTTTAGCATTAATTCCCTACTGATCGTTTGTTACACTTTTATCTCATTTTCTACTTAGCTCTGTCTTCCTGATGCTAGCATTATTTTCTAAGACCCATTGCTAAGAGAGCCGGTTTCCCCAAAATATTTAATCCAGAATCTATTGAGTGACTATCTTTTTTAGAACTGACCAAGAGTGAAGTATGGTTTCCGCTGTGTCTACTGGGGAAAAATATCTGACAAGGTGTTTATATAAATATATACTATGCCTTGTTGCTCTGATGTTAATGTTTCAATCAAACAGTTTCCCCTCGTGACTAGTTAAGCAACTGCCTCTTTTCACAGACTTTAGTTTTGATACCCTATGGTAGTTACCTTAAAGAGAATTGGTATTATTCACCAAGTACATTTTCAGAATAAGTATCCTGGTGTTTCCTTATCTGATCTAGTAATTTTCTCTGTCATTATGATTTGAGTACTATAAGGTCCTACTCTCAAGAGCAGTGTCCACTGTCTAGATATAAGGTAAATTTTTTGTGCTGATTTTTTCCATGTGATTGTCATCTAAGAATTGGGAGGGATTCATGCAAAGATGGGCTCAGTAAAGGACAGAAATGGTATGAACCCAACAGAAGCAGAATATATTAAGAAGAGGTATCAAGAATACACAGAAGAACTGTACGAAAAATATCTTCAAGATCCAGATGATCATGATGGTGTGATCACTCACCTAGAGCCAGACATCCTGGAATGTGAAGTCAAGTGGGCCTTAGGAAGCATCTCTATAAACAAAGCTAGTGGTGGTGATTGAATTTCAGTTGAGCTTTTGAAATCCTAAAAGATGATGCTGTGAAAGTGCTGCACTCAATATGCCAGCAAGTTTGGAAAATGCAACAGTGGCCACAGGACTGGAAAAGGTCAGTTTTCATTCCGATCCCAAAGAAAGGCAAGAATGTTCAAACTACCGCACAATTGTAATCATTTCACACACTAGTAAAGTACTTCTCAAAATTCTGCAAGCCAGGCTTCAACAGTATGTGAACTCTGAACTATCAGATGTTCAAGCTGGTTTTAGAAAAGGCAGAGCAACCAGAGATCAAATTGCCAACATCCACTGGATCATTGAAAAAGCAAGAGAGTTCCAGAAAAACATCCATTTCTGCTTTATTGACTATGCCAAAACCTTTGACTGTGTGGATCACAATAAACTGTGGAAAATTCTAAAAGAGATGGGAATAGATAGCAGACCACCTGACCTGCCTCTTGAGGAATCTGTATGCAGGTCAGGAAGCAACAGTTAGAACTGGACATGGAACAAAAGACTGGTTCCAAAGAGGAAAAGAAGTATGTCAAGGCTATATATTGTCACCCTACTTATTTAAATTTTATGCAGAGCACATCATGAGAAACGCTGGGCTGGATGAAGCACAAGCTGGAATCAAGATTGCCAGGAGAAATATCAATAACCTCAGATATGCAGATGACACCACCCTTATGGCAGAAAGTGAAGAAGAACTAAAGAGCCTCTTGATGAAAGTGAAAGAGGAGAGTGAAAAAGTTGGCTTAAAGCTCAACAGTCATAAAACTAAGATCATGGCATCTGGTCCCATCACCTCATGGAAAATAGATGGGGAAACAGTGGAAAGAGTTTCAGACTTTATTATCTTGGGCTCCAAAATCACTGCAGATGGTGACTGCAGCCATGAAATTAAAAGATGCTTACTCCTTAGAAGGAAAGTTATGACTAACCTAGACCACATATTAAAAAGCAGAGACATTTCTTTGTCAACAAAGGTCTGTCTGGTCAAGGCTATGGTTTTTCCAGTGGTCATGTATGGATGTGAGAGTTGGACTATAAAGAAAACTGAGCACTGAAGAAATGATGCTTTTGGACTGTGGTGTTGGAGAAGACTCTTGAGACTCTTGGACTGCAAGAAGATCCAACCAGTCCATCCTAAAGGAGATCAGTCCTGGGTGTTCATTGGAAGGACTGATGTTGAAGCTGAAGCTCCAATACTTGTCCACCTGTTGCGAAGAGCTGACTTATTTGAAATGGCCCTGATGGTGGGAAAGACTGAAGGCAGACGGAGAAGGGGACGACAGAGGATGAGATGGCTGGATGGCATCACCGACTCAATGGACATGAGTTTGAGTAAACTCCGGGAGTTGGTGATAAACAGGGAGCCCTGGCTTGCTGCAGTCAGTGGGGGTTGCAAAGAGTCAGACATGACTGAGCAACTGAACTGAACTTCCAGGACTCAAACTTCTTAGATGTCAATATTAAATTTCATATTAACACTTAATGTGACTTACTGGTACTTCCATGAAACTTACAAAGTCTGAAAGCTTCCTAAGGAAAAGAGACTTTTCTGTCTCTTAAGACAATAATTTCTTAAAAAAAAAAATAAGTAGTCTACCTTAAACTTGACAAATATACTTGTACTATCTAACTTGCGGCCAGATGTAGTGATGTTTTAATAAACTGTGTTAGGTGTAGCCGATGTGAAACAATGGAATGTGAGTGTAGTAGTTGAAGCTATAAAGAATCCAAGTATAATAGAAATAACATGAATTTTAGAAGTTGATGTTTTTGTGTTTGATAGTGTGTATGCTCAGTCATGTCTGACTCTATGGGACCCCATGGACTGTAGCCTACCAGGCTGTCCTGTCCACGGAGTTTTTCAGGCAAGAATACTGTAGCAGGTTGCCATTTTCTTCTCCAATACTTCCTCAAATCATCCTAAAAATCCTCCCAAGAAACACAAGTAACACTTTTATCCAACATAAACGATTTCTTTAATAGCAATGTATCAGACATGTCTTAACAGTATAATCTCAATTAAATTTGTAATAATTGTGGTTTGAAGCACATCAATGATTTTCAAAGGTTTTTGTTTTGATAGCAGAATTTTGAAAAAATCATCTTCATCTCTTTGTTTTACAATAAGAATATTCAGAGCTGCTCTGGTTTGGGTGAAGGTGGGGACACAGAGTTGTGAATGGTGTTCCTTCAAGTCCTGCCACAAGGTTGCTCTGAGAAACTTTTCCACTTTTCCAAGCTTCTGTAGAACAGTTTGAAAGCCTCTGGACTAGAGACTGTCCCATTGTGTGAATCTTTAAACCCGGCACATCATGTTACTGTGTAGGCTTTGTCACTGTGCTTCCCATGTGCTTTGTTTCTTAAGACCAAGATCCATCATTTGACTTTAGATCTCTCCCCACTCCCTCTCTGAAATAGAGTAGTGATGACAGAGGTTCAGAGCTATTCCTGCTTCACATCGTCCCCACTCCTACCTCCTCCTAAGCCCTCAGCCTCACCACCACCAGTAGCTTTTATTGTCCCACAAAAGATGCCATCAAGTGCTCGGCACTATCTAAATCAGCCACAAAAATGCCCTACACCCACCCGAGTCTCATCACCTTTCACTGTGCCCTCTGGAGTTCTTCCTCCAACTGCCTTGCCCATGTCTCTCTTCTTCGATTAGTCATATAAAATCCTAAGCCTACAATTACACATTTTGACAAGTCCCATGCAACGAAACAGGAATCTTTCCTTTCTTTAAAATTTTGGCATCTTGGCTCAAGTGACCTCTGCATCTGTTTGGCAGACCTTCCTTGTTTTCCTTGTATTCATCACTCTCATTCTTCTGAATATTTTATACTTTCTTCTTTCTACACCCGTCTCTAACATGCCCTTCCCCATCTACACATCCACTGACATTGGTTCTATGCGAAAGAAGAACTTCCCCATCTTTCCATCAGCACATACCTATCTACTTCATTTTCTTCCTGCCTCTAGTTCTATAGATGAGCCCCACCTTCCTTTATCCATTAGATCTCAGCTCTATTTTGACCCATGGATACTTCTGTCTAGGTACCTCCCTTCTAGAGCATTATTTCAATTCCCATTCCACTGACTCATTCCCACAAACTTGGAAAACTAATGAAATCTATTTTCAATAAACTTTTCATTGGTCCCATGTCCCTTTCTGAATATTGCTTCATTTCTCTGCTGCCAGATGACATGGGAACTACTTTTAAATGTCTATACCCTGTGTCACCCCTTTAAAGCAGCTCTTACAATCACTCCATCAAAATTGCTAGTGTTATGTGAGGTCACTAACGACTTCAGCTGTCTTGAATTGCATGGATGATTTTCTCCCCTTATTTCATATGCCATTTTGCTCACTTTCGCCCCTTTGAAGCAGGTTTTTTTCTTTTTTGGCTTCTGATATTCCATTGCCCTCTTTTCTTCTCATCCCTCACAGGCTGTTTTCAGTTTTCTTTGCTAGTCTCTGCTTATCCTCCTACTTTCTGAACATGAAGAATTTTTCTTGTAACTCTTGTTCATTGCCGCCTAAGTAACACCTGTGTGAGCTCATTCAACTTTTTGCCTTTAAATACTGTCTTCCAAACTTCTATCTCCAAACTGCACTGTCCCCTGAACCCTAGACTCATTTATCCAGTTGTACTTGGGTTTTTAGTAGGCAACTAGAAGGTAACATATATAAACCAAGGTCCTGTCTTCACTTGATTCACAGAAACCTGATCCACGTTCACAAAAACCCGATCCACACCAGTCTTCTTCCATCTTCATAAATGGCAACTTTATAGTTGGGCCAAAATTCTTGAAGTCAGTCTTGGCTCATCTTTCTTAAGTATCCCATATCTAGTGAAGTGGAAGTTGCTCAGTCATGTCTGACTCTTTGTGACTCCATGGACTATATAGTCCATGGAATTTTCCGGGCCAGAATGTGGGAGTGGGTAGCCTTTCCCTTCTCCAGGGGATCTTCCCAACCCAGGGATTGAACCCAGGTCTCCTGCATTGCAGGTGTACCACCTGGTTTCATCACCTGCTGAGCAGATGCAGACAGTGAGACAGGTAAGGATCAAAGTGGTTGACACACAGTTTAGATAAAGGAAACCAGAGACAGAATTAAAGTTTTAAAGATGGGACTGGGGGACTCAAGGCCTCTAGGATCAAGAGCCCTGTTCCTCGGAGCCACATCACTTTTATTTAGTGTCTTGGCACTTGGCATGCAGAAAGTATCTGTTGTGCTGAAATAAAATCAGCCTCTTGTGTCCCTGGTCACATCTCCGATTTTATTGATTACTTTGAACTATCTTCCTTACTTTCTTGTACAAAGGGTGTCACCTAGTTGAAGCCATAAACCCACATATGCTTTGGGAAAATATCTTGATATGTGTGCAAGCAGCCGTTCTGAACTTGTGCTGACCTGGTGTTCCAAGGTCCACACTATGTTTTTCCTTAGCTCAGTAGGGCATGATGACCAAAACTAATCAACCCAATGTACTTTTGTTTAGATTATGCTTAATTGCTATATTCTGCATTTATTCTTTTCCCATGGTGCTTTACTGATGGCTTACCAGAGCAACAGGCAGCTGATTATTAATCCCTGCACTGGACCGCCAGGGAAGCCCAAGAATACTGGAGTGGGTAGCCTATCCCTTTCTCCAGGGGATCTTCCTGACCCAGGAATTGAACTGGGGTCTCCTGCATTGCAGACAGATTCTTTACCAACTGAGCTATTAGGGAAGCCCTATCCCATATCTAATTGACCCACGTATCATGTTCACTTTGAATTAAAACCCTATTCAGAATCCCATCACATCTCCACATCCAACAGAAAAATCTTGTGGTCACCCACCACACAAATTGTACCTGGGCTATTTCAGTGCTTTCCCTGAACTAATCTGTTTCCACTGTGCTTCCATGGTGTGTGTGTGTGTGGCTCACCAGTCAGTGATTCTAATAACATCTAGTTAAAAAAAAAGTCCTTGAATGGCTTCCCATTTCACTAACAAAAATTAAAATTATTAGAATGAGCAGCTATTATGGTGCTCATCTAATTTATCATCCCCAGATGAAGACCTTCTTCATACTGAAAGGGGGCACTTTGAACAGTCAATCCCAGACAACATGTGTGGACAGACCCAATCCCAGACAAAGCAGAAGTGTTCTCCTACTCTCCCACCTGGAAGCCCCTCCACAATCTACCCCTGCCCCCTGCAACGAACTTGACTTCATCACCTGCCCCGTCCCTTGCAAATATCTCTCACTACATACTTCTTTCCTGGCACATCCTAACTGTCAATTTTTCTCCTGCATCAAGGTTATTTGCTCTTGCAGATGTTTTTGCTTGTAATACCTACCCTTCCTTCTCCTATCCTCAGAAATCACTCCGCACTTTTCCTTGGTTTCTGCTCGAGTGTCTCCTGGCCAGGGACGCCTTCATGGAGATTTCAGCAGAGAGCGCCTTTATCTCACGCCCGATGTGTTTCTGTTCCTCTATCATCCTTCATGTTTTTCTCCATACAGTTTATCAGCCTCTGATACTTTCAGTGGATATGTTCACTATTGCCTTCCTTGTCCACTAGAATACAAATTAGGAAAGTGCAGAAGCTTTTTCTGCTCTCCCAGTATAATGATAATAGAATATGTTCTGAGACAAAGAAGTTGCTCAATTAAAATTGATTAATTAATGAATAAAAATATTTGCTTTACACTAAATTGTTTCTGATCTCCTAGCTTGTCTGGCATTGATTAGACACTAAAAAGTCAGCTTATATGCACTAATCCATATACTTCTTTCGTGCACAGAAAGCCAATATAATTTTATAACATAGAAGATTTTCTTGTTCCCTTTTTTGACTGATATGTGTCTATACACAAATCTGATCTGTGTATCTATAGAATCTTAATGTGTGTATACAGATACACACACTTATTCTTTGAAATATGTTCTTTATATTATAATAGTAATTTTCAAAGTATTAAGTTTGTATTTTACATTTATAACTATATTGCACACTTTGCAAAACACCAAACTAGCATGCTCTCTATTGCTCTGAGATATCAAATAATTATAGATCCAAATATACTTATTGACTAATTGATAGAAAACACATACTACACATTCACATCCCAGTTAAGGTCAGTTTTAGTTCAGAAAGATTATTTCATGAATATTAATTAGAGCAAGAAAGCAGAATAGTTTCTATTGATTGAAGGAAACAAAAGGTCTAATTTTAAACTTATATAAAACCTTTTTAACTACATTTCTCTACTCAGGCCTCAAAACACTATTTATGTCAGCCCATTAAGGAAACCTATTTTTGTCATCATATATTCTGGAAGATACTTAATCTTGGGTAAAATCAGGAAATAGTTTGTGGTTTCTATTGTTTCATCATATGACTACATGTTAACTTAAAATTCATCTTTCTAAAGTATTTTATTGGTTTCCTCTTTTGCCTTATTTATGTAATTGATTTTCCATTTATGACATTGTCCAGTTTTGTCCAATTTAAGTACAATTTGGATTAGCTCTTTACAAATCAAAATCAGTTCATTTCTATAAACCCATTAATAGTTCACATTATCAAAAGCTTATTCTTCATGAATATATATCTTAATCCCCTACTTCAGTAACATAAGTTGATTGTTAGAAAACTCTGAAACTTTAGGTTTGTAACATTGGAATAAATTTTTAAAATACTTGAACTTCCAGTTGACTCAACTTTATCTAGTGACATAAGCTATTTCATCCCTATAAGCAATTGAATTGGTAATAGACTTAACATATGATATCAAGTATAAATAGTTTGACAGATATGACAAATGACAGTATAGTATCAGTTCAGTTCAGTCGCTCATTCATATCCCGCTGTTTGCAACCCCATGGACTGCAGCATGCAGGCTGCCCCATCCATCACCAGCTCCTGGAGCTTGCTCAAACTCATGTCCATCGAGTTGGTGACGCCATCCAGTCATCTCATCCTCTGTAGTCCCCTTTTCATCCCGCCTTCAATCTTTCCCAGCATCAGGGTCTTTTCCAGTGAGTCAGTGTAGTATCCTAAGTAATATACCAAGTTAAACCAAGCAGATTAAAAAAAAGTGGGCAAGAGTTTCTAGGTTCAAAACTAGAGTTAACAATAACTTCAGAATTCATGTTTTGCATTCATGGCCTGTCTAAAAGCAAAGTGGCCAGGCCTGAACAAAACTTTTAACAGCAAGCAAATAGAGTTCTGTTATTCAAGCCAAAAAAAAAAAAAAAAAAGAAACCCCAAAACTAGAATTAACAGTAATGTGGCACTATGTCAAATTTACACCAATTATTTATGATTCAGCACTTTTAACTGATGAAAACAAAGTTTGTATACAATAGAAAACATAATCTAAGTCTTATTCCTTTATTAATTAAAAGGAAATATAGTATGAAAGTACAGATTAAAATGATAGCATAGAGAAGTAAGATTACTGTCATATTTTAATGTCTTTTTATAGTTCAGTTACCTGGGTTATTTATAATAAGAATATATTGATTTTATATTTAAACTTTTTCCCTCTCCTTCTGAAAATAAAAATAAGTAAATAAAAATAAAATTAAGTAAAGCAAAGAAACAAAATGCCAGTAACCTTGTCCTGACAATTGATTCTACCTCCTACACATCTATTGTTATATTTTAGTGGTTATGAATTTTCTTATATTACAGAATTCTCCTAATAAAACGCTCAGTCTTTAATTGTGATGACTTCTAATCCATCCTCCTGACTAGAGTCAGATACATAGTTCTGTACACAAATAAGTCTTTGCTCAACTTAACATCGTTTTGCAATTGACCTCTGTGTTCTGGGTCGAATTTAAATTCCTTCTTGTGTTGTCTAAGTCACAGTGAATCCCTGGTCCCTGTTTTCATGTCCCACCTCTTTCCTGAAGGTGCTGAGTCCGTTTGCCTGCATGTCCCATGATTTGTACAAGAATGCCCCACTGTGTTTGCCCATCCAACTTGGTGTTGTTTAGAAGTCAGCTTAGGCGCTGCCTGACCCTCATCCGTCGTAAACCTTTGAGCTAAGTGAGCTGGCTAGACCTACCATAGGCTGGTAGCGTGTCTCTAACACTGTACTGTAGTCCTTGATTTTCTCTTTATCCAAGCATTAAGTGGTGAACTTTTTGAAGGCTGGTGTGGCTTCATCTCTGCATTAACTGTTGATTTAACCATTAGTTAGCCAGAACATACTCAAGAAATAGATGATGAATGATTGTTGAATGGATTGTTTTCCATTTTGCTGTTGTTACGGTATCTTTGCAAATAGAAATCACTGAGCAGGAAGCAATCTAGACAAGAACAACTTCCAAAAAATAGATAAACATATGTCTGATAATACATGTGTTAAAGGTATGTGATATCATGTTAAACTAAAGAGCATCATTACCTATGTCTTCTAATGGACCACATATTATTAAAATTTTAGTCTCACAAAATAGAGTAACAATTATAGACTCTTTATAGTCATAGCACTTTGGAAACTTGGTAGCAATACATTCAAACTAAACATTTTAATGTTTATGAATACTGATTTTCTGTTAAATGTATAAATTCATACTGTAAGCATCTGGCAAATAATCATCAAATGTAAAATAATTAAGCAATAAAGTATATAGCAAACACTTGAAATGTTTTATATGAAATCACTTCTCACCTATTGAAATGTCAGCTGTCATAAATCTATGTTAAGAGTCAGGCTGAATACAGGTTTGTTTTCAGATTTTTTATTGTTGGGTTTTCTTAGTTTGGCTCTTATACATTATTTGCATAAAACATTAGATGTTTTTGTTTTGCAGAATCTTTTTAATATCCTTTACTTCCCAAGGGTATTTCCTAAGGGCATGTGGTAGCTACAGTGACTCATAGGCAAATACTAGGTACCTTTAAAAATCCTGTAGTGAATCACCTTCTTTGGTCTAGATGTTTTACTTGTTTTTTGAGAAGTGTTGCCAGTTGTTCTGGAATGTCTGTGATTTCACAGACACGTAGATGCCTGTTAGATCAAACTCACTCTCACTTCTGGCCTGACTCATTAGGGAAACGATTTCCTTTGCAGATGTGAGAGGTGACTGCACTCTTTCCATCGCTGACTGTGCCACCTGGAAAGATTTTCCTCCCAAATAATCAGGGAAAATGCCTGTGAAGAAATTGAATGACAGGCCTTCACCATGTGCAGGCAAGCCTGTGGAACTTCTGTGCATATCAGATATTACAGGAAACAGTTTAGGCAGTTTTAGTCATACTGACATACTGCTTCTCAACTTAAGACACATTGAGCTCTACACTGTACATTGATATGACACAGAGAGGCAAATTGTATACATTTTTTTGAAAGGTTTGTGATACCTAACTGGTAAACAAGAGTCTGTCCTTATTATCCAAATGTCTAATATCCTTTTAGAAGTGGTGATATCCCAGGGGACAGGTAGTTTGAAGAATCCGAACCCAAAGAAGCATGCTCTAAGCCATAAAGCTCTTAACTGTCAATATCATACATGGTAAATGTGTTTAAGAAAGAGCATAATGATGTGCTATTGTTATTACTGCGACATCGCTCTTCTTTATGTTTGCATTAGGGACTTGTTAGGGTGAGGGCGTGTTACCCACTAAATGGCTATATGAGAGAAGATTGTCAACTCAGCTGTAAACAGAGGGCAGTCTTCCTGGAAAAATCTCTGAATTTGGCTTTATGAATGTAAACAGCAGAAAGGCTTCTCAGTTCTTACTTTCTCTGATCATTGTTTAAGGATTTGAGAGCTGATATAAATATACATATGATTTTTTGAAAAATCTTGAAAGGCTTACCTTAGCATTTCATTGTTTTTCCTTCTACTTTTATTAAAGACTGAAATATATCAGGCAGTGAGCATAAGACAACTGCAGACAATCTGCCTTGCCCACTGGACTCAAAATATATAAAGCCCACGCTGCAGATTATGCTGGAACATTAAAGTTGGGTTGGAATGTTTCTGGGATTAAAAAAAAAAAAAGGCTCATAATCTTGAGTTCAAATGGAAGAGTCTAATAATACAGTTGTTACAATTTTTCTACATGTACAACTCAAAGAGATTTTGGAATTTAGATCATGTGGTTGAGGGAGAAGAATAGGCTAGGACCTCTGACAATCTGCCTGTGTGAAGATAAGAGTGGAACAGTGTCACCAGATATTGTATCAGACTGATTATTATTCCTTCCCCAATCCCTCACACCTCATGGCCACCTTGGGCCACTAATGGCCTTGGCCACAGAAACCACCAAATGTGCTTCTGATGTTTCACTGCCATTGAACTGCATGAAACAGCATAACTACACAGAATCAGTGAATAACCCTAGGTGACACTTGTTAATTTGTTTTTAGATAAAGCTCGGGGGGGAAAAAAAGTTGACTATGATGCATTTCAGCAATCAAAACACCAGGATCTGCATAAGACTAAAAAAAGCAAGTTAAAATGCAATCGAACTGCCTAAGAATAATACCGTCATTTGTTCATGAGCTCTAAATCCCCCATGTTTAGTATAGAAATCTTGCTCTTCTGAGCCAACTTAAAACTCAAACCCTAAAACATTTCTAAAAAGCCACTTTGAAAAAACACTCTTAAGAACTTATCTCAAAGAAGAAAAAAATAACGTTTTGAAAAACAAATTCAGACACAATACATTTTAATAGCCTATTTGTACAACATATATCTTAGAAATAATTGAAATCCCTTCTATAAAACCACATGTCATTACAGCTGATACTGTTGATTAGGTTAGTGTCTTTTGAAAAATTGTGACTCATCAAGAAAAAGGAGAAATATGAAATCCAAAGATATTTGAATGCTAAGAGTCATACAGATGCTTGATCAGAAAGGAAATGTTTCTTTTTTTTTTTTTTCCATTTATTTTTATTAGTTGGAGGCTAATTACTTTACAACATTGCAGTGGTTTTCGTCATACATTGAAATGAATTAGCCATGGATTTACATGTATTCCCCATCCCAGTCCCCCCTCCCACCTCCCTCTCCACCCGATCCCTCTGGGTCTTCCCAGTGCACCAGGCCTGAGCACTTGTCTCATGCATCCAACCTGGGCTGGTGATCTGTTTCACCCTAGATAATATACATGTTTCGATGCTGTTCTCTTGAAACATCCCACCCTCGCCTTTTCCCACAGAGTCCACAAGTCTGTTCTATACATCTGAGTCTCTTTTTCTGTTTTGCATATAGGGTTATCATTACCATCTTTCTAAATTCCATATATATGTGTTAGTATACTGTAATGGTCTTTATCGTTCTGGCTTACTTTGCTCTGTATAATGGGCTCCAGTTTCATCCATCTCATTAGAACTGATTCAAATGAATGCTTTTTAATGGCTGAGTAATATTCCATGGTATATATGTACCACAGCTTCCTCATCCATTCGTCTGCTGATGGGCATCTAGGTTGCTTCCATGTCCTGGCTATTATAAACAGTGCTGTGATGAACATTGGGGTGCCCGTGTCTCTTTCAGATCTGGTTTCCTTGGTGTGTATGCCCAGAAGTGGGATTGCTGGGTCATATGGCAGTTCTATTTCCAGCTTTTTAAGAAATCTCCACACTGTTTTCCATAGTGGCTGTACTCATTTGCATTCCCACCAACAGTGTAAGAGGGTTCCCTTTTCTCCACACCCTTTCCAGCATTTATTGCTTATAGACTTTTGGATAGCAGCCATCCTGACTGGCGTGTAATGGTACCTCATTGTGGTTTTGATTTGCATTTCTCTGATAATGAGTGATGTTGTGCATCTTTTCATGTGTTTTTTAGCCATCTGTATGTCTTCCTTGGAGAAATGTCTGTTTAGTTCTTTGGCCCATTTTTTGATTGGGTCATTTATTTTTCTGGAGTTGAGCTGGAGGAGTTGCTTGTATATTTTTGAGATTAATCCTTTGTCTGTTGCTTCATTTGCTATTATCTTCTCCCAATCTGAGGGCTGTCTTTTCACCTTGCTTATAGTTTCCTTTGTTGTGCAAAAGCTTTTAAGTTTCATTAGGTCCCATTTGTTTATTTTTGCTTTTGTTTCTTAAATTCTGGGATGTGGGTCATAGAGGATCCTGCTGTGATTTATGTCGGAGAGTGTTTTGCCTATGTTCTCCTCTAGGAGTTTTATAGTTTCTGGTCTTACATTTAGATCTTTAATCCATTTTGAGTTTATTTTTGTGTATTGTGTTAGAAACTGTTCTAGTTTCATTCTTTTACAGGTGGTTGACCAGTTTTCCCAGCACCACTTGTTAAAGAGGTTATCTTTTTTCCATTGTATATCCTTGCCTCCTTTGTCGAAGATAAGGTGACCATAGGTTCGTGGATTTATCTCTGGGCTTTCTATTCTGTTCCATTGATCTATATTTCTGTCTTTGTGCCAGTACCATACTGTCTTGATGACTGTGGCTTTGTAGTATAGTCTGAAGTCAGGCAGGTTAATTCCTCCAGTTCCAGTCTTCTTTCTCAAGGTTACTTTGGCTATTCAAGGTTTTTTGTATTTCCATACATATTGTGAAATTATTTGTTCTAGTTCTGTGAAAAATACCATTGGTAGTTTGATAGGGATTGCATTGAATCTATAGATTGCTTTGGGTAGTTTAGCCATTTTGACAATATTGATTCTTCCAACCCATGAACACGGTATATTTCTCCATCTGTTTGTGTCCTCTTTGATTTCTTTCATCAGTGTTTTATAGTTTTCTATGTATAGGTCTTTTGTTTCTTTAGGTAGATATACTCCTAAGTATTTTATTCTTTTTGTTGCAATGGTGAATGGTATCGTTTCTTTAATTTCTCTTTCTGTTTTCTCATTGTTAGTGTATAGGAATGCAAGAGATTTCTGTGTGTTAACTTTATATCCTGCAACTTTACTGTATTTGTTGATTAGCTCTAGTAATTTTCTGGTAGAGTCTTTAGGGTTTTCTATGTAGAGGATCATGTCATCTGCAAACAGAGAGAGTTTCACTTCTTCTTTTCCTATCTGGATTCCTTTTACTTCTTTTTCTGCCCTGATTGCTGTGGCCAACACTTCCAAAACTATGTTGAATAGTAGTGGTGAGAGTGGATACCCTTGTCTTGTTCCTGATTTCAGGGGAAATGCTTTCAATTTTTACCATTGAGGGTGATACTTGCTGTGGGTTTGTCATATATAGCTTTTATTATGTTGAGGTATGTTCCTTCTATTCCTGCTTTCTGAAGAGTTTTAATCATAAATGGATGTTGAATTTTGTCAAAGGCTTTTTCTGCATCTATTGAGATAATCATATGGTTTTTATCTTTCAATTTGTTAATGTGGTGTATTACATTGATTGATTTGTGGATATTAAAGAATCCTTGCATTCCTGGGATAAAGCCCACTTGGTCATGGTGTATGATTTTTTTAATGTGTTGTTGGATTCTGTTTGCTAGAATTTTGTTAAGGATTTTTGCATCTATGTTCATCAGTGATATTGGCCCGTAGTTTTCTTTTTTTGTGGCATCTTTGTCTGGTTTTGGAATTAGGGTGATGGTGGCCTCATAGAATGAGTTTGGAAGTTTACCTTCTTCTGCAATTTTCTAGAAGAGTTTGAGTAAGATAGGTGTTAGCTCTTCTCTAAATTTTTGGTAGAATTCAGCTGTGAAGCCATCTGGTCGTGGGCTTTTGTTTGCTGGAAGATTTTTTATTACAGTTTTGATTTCCTTGCTTGTGATGGGTTTGTTAAGATCTTCTATTTCTTCCTGGTTCAGTTTTGGAAAGTTATACTTCTCTAAGAACTTGTCCATTTCTTCCAAGTTGTCCATTTTATTGGCATAGAGCTGCTGGTAGTAGTCTCTTGTGATCCTTTGTATTTCAGTGTTGTCTGTTGTGATCTCTCCATTTTTGTTTCTAATTTTGTTAATTTGGTTCTTCTCCCTTTGTTTCTTAATGAGTCTTGCTAATGGTTTGTCAATTTTGTTTATTTTTTTAAAAAAAAAGCTTTTAGCTTTGTTGATTTTTGCTATGGTCTCTTTAGTTTCTTTTGCATTTATTTCTGCCCTAATTTTTAAGATTTCAGGAAATGTTTCTTTTTGTCCATTTGGCCAAAACTTTCTGGTGCTGAATAAACTTGTTACAGAAAAAAAAAAAAGGATTTTGCTAATTGCTTTTTTCTTAAAATAGAGGTTATTTTACTATATAGATATTATGAGTTAACTCTTCATTGTGATTTGGCTTATTGAAATATTTTAGTCTTTTTTCTGCAGGAAGATTAGGGCTTCCCAGGTAGTGCTACTAGTGGTAAAGAATCTGCTTGCCAAGGCAGGAGATGCAAGAGACACAGTTTTGAACCCTGGGTGGGGAAGATTCCCCCGAAAGAGGGCATGGCAACCCACTCTAGTATTCTGGCCTGGAAAATTCCGTGAACAGAGAAGCCTGGTGGGCTAGAATCCATGGAATTGCAGAGTCAGATATCTCTCTCACACACACACACACACACACACACACACACACACACACACACACTCCTTTAAGATGTTACATTGTCCAGAAAGTAACCAACAGTGTGGAAGCAAAGCAAGTGAGGGCAAGATGGGTAAGTTAATTTACAAACACCTACATCTTCCCCTCCCACCCACACATCCTCCAGTGCCTCTCCCACTCCCAACGCTCTCTGATCTAGGCTTTGAGAGGAGAGGAGATGCAGGGTGGTTAATGCAATCCCAGACCAAAGAAACCCTCTTCTCTTCCGCTCCAAGGACAGAGGTGGACAAAGGAATCAAAGAGCAAACTAATGTAGCTCCCACACCTGCTGAGGTCACTTGAACTTCCAGTCAAGGCTCTGGTAACTATAGGCGAGGGGATGGAATTTATATTGACGCTGAGACTGAATTTTTTGACTGGTTTTAATAATTAAAAGTAACAGAAAAGTTGTGTAATCTGCCTAAGAGTTGATGTTAAAAACCAAATTGAGACTCCCCAACCTGTTAAATTTTCACTCCTTAATCAAAATGGAAATTTGATATAAACTATGAAGGTCTTCTGGAAAAATGGCGTCTATTAATGGAACAGAATTATCACCTATTTGATCTGGAAGGAACTTCAGCATCACCAATCCTAGCACTCAATTTTGCAAATGAGGAATTTGAGAAAAGTTGAACAAATGGCCCAGGTTTGCAAGATGAAGTCAGAGCTTGTTCTAGAGGCCGGTGATCTAAATTCTCAGTTCAGGGCTGTTTATCCTTGGGGCATCTCTGTAACCCTTGCTTGAAAAGGGTTGGCAAGACAAATCTGGAAAGAGAAAAGTAAGAAAGCCATAAAGATAAAATTGACTTCACAGGTCAACCTCCTGTGTGAACCTCTCCTATAAGGGTTCTAACTTTATAGCTCAGATGTATTCTAAAATGATCAAAGATGAATTTAAACTAAGTAGAGTCTTACTTTGTAACATTTCTCCGTAATGCTATTCAATAAAAGAGCCCTAATTCTTGATAATATTTTTCAGTATGAATGACTATATTAATCACATGAATACAGTTCAGAATATCTAAATCAATATTCATAAGCCAAGAAGAATATTTGAGTAATATAGTGTTCTCTGTTTTTAATAATTAAAACAAAGTATAATCTTAACCAGTTATTATGTGCCAGGTGCTACTAAGTTCTTTAAATAGTTGTGAACTACTTAAGAGGGAGTTAATGTCGACACCCCTAATATACAGATGAGGAAATGAAGACTTGAATAAGTTAAATGCTTTGCTCAAGGTCCCAAATAGGTGAGCAGGATTCAAACCCAAGCTGTCTTATTCTAGATACCTTAGGGTAGCCTAGTCCACTGCCACTTTTGATGAAGGCTTCCTTGAATGTTTTAAGTGATCTGCATGCTAAAATGGGATATTTTCAAAGAAATTTTAGCAGTGAATAACCTTTTAAAATGTATGTTTTCTATATTTTTATCATCTCCTATGCCCATTTCACATTTCTTTTCTTGATCATCTGAAGAGAACATATGCTTAATACCATACTGTTTTGAAATGGTGGGAGACTATAATGAAATCAGTGCCAACTGCTAAGATGTTGGGTTCAATGTAAGAAAGAACTATATGCAAAGAAAGTACTAAGAGAGATTGTAGAAATTAGCAAAAGTAGGGATTATGTGCCTGAGAAGATTGAGGAGCTGTCTTTCCAGGTTGTAAGAAGGTGGTTAGCCATCTTCACAGCCCAGTTTGGACCAGTTTCTGCCTCTCACATGGTTTGTTCTTAATGAATTATTGCAGGGCATTTATTACTAGGAACACAATGCAAACCCAAATCTGGCACAACATCACTTTAAACTCGGGAAATTACGACTTTAATTAAAGATTCAGCATAAAGCCAGCAAGATAATAAATCTGAAATTGATTCTTCGGTATCGGTTGCATCGCTGTGACCTGAGGGGTCACACCGTCTCTCTCGGTGCTGTTAATGGCTTAGCCTCCCTGCCACCTCGTCGCTCCCCCGTAACCTTTCCCCTTGGTGGTTTTCTCCTTCCTCACCTCTGGTCTCATGTTGTTAAAGATGAGACTCAAACTCAAACCTTAGACTCACTGACATATATATCCATAAGCTGTAGGCAATGATCTCTGAAATCAAGCTGGGAAAATCTGTATACTAATTATACAGATTAAAATGAAAGTGAAGATGAATCACAGATGATGGTAGTTTTTTCTTTTTTTGGTCACATCTTTAAGAAAATATAGTATTCATATGATCTAGAATTTTTTGGTTAACCTCATTTTAAACCCAAGTGAGGATTTCTTAAAAAGAAAGGTAGAGGTATTATTAGCTTTACACTTAAAATTGAATTTGAATTTCTCATTTTATAATAGAGACTGAATTGTCATTTCACTATGTGCCTTAATTGCACGTGGCTTCAACTATTAATGCTGATGTTCTACTAATGACTGTATACCTGTGCACTATTTCTATTTCCATTTTCCAGTTTCTAGATCTTTCTCTGTGACTGTAATGCCCTTTCCATGAAGGCAAAAGGAATAAAATTTGAAGATAGATATAAGAAAATGCACTTGTGCTGATTTGGGGACACTGTGACTAGAAATTATGTGGAAGAAGTTAAAGGCTTCATTTTCTTGCAGTAGCATATATTAGCATTTGAGGAATAAATGAAAAGGGAAAGGAGTTAAAAACTCAGAATTACAAAGAAAAGCCTAGTGACTCTGTCTCTGCACCTAAGGCTGCCATTTCTTAAAACAGTGAGGCTTGGTTCAAGGGCGACCTCAGGACAGTGAGGGCATGCTTACAGTTGCAATCCAGGCTTCAAGACCCTGCCATGACAGCATGGCTGGAGGGCAGAGGTTGCCGTATGGATTTCTTTTGAGAAGGAAACCCCTCCAAATGACAATCTTAACTGTTACTCTGGAGAACTTCCCCAAGTCATGTTGAAACACAAAGTCAGATTTTAAACTGACCTCCAGAAATGGAAACAGCCTATCTTTTGTATGCAGGTAAATAACATAGCTCACCAGGGCCTTTTTTTTTAAATGTTGGAGTTATTCAGATAGTATTTTGGAATTCATATCTCTTGCAATATAAGGGCCTTCTGAATTTTTCTTTTGCAGTAATAAGTATGGGTAATAAAATCTAGAGAGACCAAAACATAATCAGTATTAGAATAGAAAAATTATCTGATACTCAAGAAGAAATTATTAACATATTCTACACTTTGACGTTGTCAAAGAACATGTCACTTTGTAGAAAACGCTTGGACACCAAAGTAAATACTAACAACTTAAAATACATTAACTTGAGGCTATTCCTCAGTATAATTGTTTCCTCAAGTTGAAATATTGTAGCTTCATCCAACTCTGTTTCTCTGACTACTATGAAGTGTTGACTCATGGTCCACTTCCTTTCTCTTTAAGTCACTCCATCCTAACTCATCATTTTTTTTTCATGTTATGCAGGAAATGTGCCTCGTGGTTGCATTACAGAGAAATTAATGTTATAATTTGATTATTATTTACTTTGATTTCAGACTTAGCATTGAAATTGCCTTTGGCAATTTCACAATGAATTTATTTTAAAGTTTCCATCTTATTTAAAGAAAGCATTTTGTGTCTCTTTACATCCCCCTGAGGATATAGACTGATGTCTGAGCCATCAGCTTGCTATCATGACAGTCCCCCTTTTTGCTTTATACCTGAATAGTTCAAATCATTCATTATGGAGAGTAAATCTACCAGAGAACTTTGTGTTTATGGGAAAAAAAAAATTGTCTCTACTTTAACCTCTCTGTTTTAGATTTTAATTTTGTTTTGTTTTTTGTTTGTTTTTTTAAAATCCTGGCCACAAAGGTGAACTACATAGCTGATGTTCTTCCATGATAATTGCTTTCATGTATTTAGTACACTGTATTGTATTTAATATGCTACATGAATACACATACTTCAGTTACATTTGTGTATTTAGCTGGAGTCATTTTTAAATGAATTTTGAATATTGGGAATTGAGAGATCATTTACTCAGCAACCTAACTCATATTTTCATCATCCTGTTGAGTATATTGGTAGGGTTGGGGGGAACCAGGAAATCAGAGTAGTTAATGAACATTATTTTTATATTGACTTTAAAATTCTCTAGTAAATTCCTTCATTGTGAAGCTAAAAGGCAATAGCATTTAAGAATGTAAGTTCCCATAAGAAGCTGTCAAAGAATGAAATGACTGGTTTCTAATTGAAAACATAAAGGTTAAATTTACTTCACCCAATCAGGGAGACAAACATTCAATCACCCCAGTGATCTGTCCATTTAGAAAATGGGAGAATAATTCTCTCTCCAATTGACAAAGGAGATGACAGTTCAGTTTTCTTTGTCAACATCTTGGTTCTTAGCCTTTATATATACTCATAATGTCCTCAGGTACATTATCTACTACTAATATGCCACATTCAAAATCTATCATATGACATTTGTATCAGTCAGAAATGTGTTCACTTGCAAGTAATAGAGGGGAAAAATTGTCTTAAAAACTAGAAACCTCATTTTGCCACTGAATTTTGTAGGGACCCTATAAATAGCATTGTTTGAGCTTCTCGGGCTGTCATATGGATCAAAGCTCTTGCTAGTAGCCATCATTAACCACTAGATGATCATTTCAGTGTTTGTTGCCTTGTGATCATGGTGAGGCTGCGGGGATCACTATCACATTCACAAGCACACAGGAATAGAAGGCAAGGGCAGTTTCTAAGGGGCAGGCTAGAGGAAGGGTCCGTTCGCCGTGCCCATCACACAACCTCTGTCTCTCTGAACAGAACTCAGTCACATGCTTACTCTAAATATTGGGGTAAGCTGGAAAAATAATTCACTTTTAGCCCTAGAGTGTAGGTAGATGAGACAGAGATCAGAATCAAACTGTGAGCACAGGACTTGGAATCCTGTTTTAAAATTGAAGTTTTTTTTAAATCACTGATTTATATACCCACTTATAAAATCCTTCTGTTTGCTTATAAATTCACCTCAGCATCATAAAGCATGATGTATAATCAGGAGCTATTTAAGAAAATACATTTTTATTTCCAGGGAAAATTTATCACTAATGTCTTGGTAATAGCTAAATTGAATGGTAATATAGAAATAGAAAAGCATACATATAATTAATAAAGATGTGTTCAAAGAGCACCTCCTCCTTCTTTCAGGTTGTATTTCCTGGAAGCCCCATCACCCATCCTTGCCACCCCCAGCCTCATTAGGCAGTAAACGTCCAGGGTCAACGAGTGTGTCTGTTCTGCTGATTACCAGGCACCTGCATGCCCTTAACATTTGCAGAAAACATCAACTCTAGAAATCAAATGTGAACAAGGCAAGCATGTGGTTTGTTTCTGTTTGTTTACCCCATGGAGCTTATATTCTAATCAGGGAGATGGGACATAAACAAGTTCAATTAAAAAATACCACAGTGGAAGTCCTGAAATAGAAGAGTTCAACAGGTTTAAGATGAGTGCTTAGAGAAGGTCTCCAAGGAATTGACGTTTCCTAAGATCTGGAACTTGAGAAACAGCCTGAAGATCTTTCAGGCTGAGAGAGCTTTCCTGGCAGGACAGCAAAGAAAGAGGCAGAGGCCCTGAGTGGCGAGAAGAGTTGGTGTCACTGGAGGGCCTGTTGGTGCGTCTGCTTAATTAGTGAGAGTGAGGTGGTCAGGAAGTACAGTTGGAGCCGCAGGCAAGGGTCAGAGATGCAGAGCATTCTGTGCTGGGGCAACGGACTCACTGGAAAAAATAAATGCAGTCTGTTTCAGCATCAAATGAAGGTGAGAGAAGGTAAGGCACTCTTCCGATGTTGGTTGCACTTAATGAGCAGTTAATACTGAAGGGGGAAATCTTATTAATAGGTGCAGAGCTTTCTAAACGGAAGAAGGCAACTTAGGGTCAGGTTTCACATTAGAATTCTTCGGGTGTCTAGTTATTGGTCCGTATATATCTGACTGAAAGCTCAGTTCTACTCAGCTCCTTGGCTTTTCTTAGAACATCAGAATAATTTCAGTATTTTGTGCATAGAAGCTCAAAATGCCAGCTTTTATCATCTGCTCCTTGAGACACTGCAGAGAAGTAGGGTAAACCTGCTTGAAAAGCACCTAGAAGAGTGTGAGGTCAAGCATACTGTCAGCTAGAGATGCTATTCCCTTTCTGCACACAGACTTTGGAAATGCCATGAATGTTCATTATTAGAAGCTGAGTGGCTAGTAGTTGGGCTTCCCTGGAGGTTCAGATGGTAAAGAACCTGCCTGAAATGCAGGAAACTCGGGTTTGATTCCTGGGTCAGGAAGATCCCCTGGAGAGAGAGAATGGCTACCCACTCCAGTATTCATACCTGGAGAATTCCATGGACAGAGGAGCCTGGCGGACTAAAGTCCGTGAGGTCACAAAGAGTCACACACGACTGGGTGACTAATACTTTGTGCTTTCATGGTAGCTCAGACAGGAAAGAATCTGTCTGCAATGTGGGAGACCCAGGTTTGATCCTGGCCTATTAGTTAAAGACAGGCAGAGCCTAAACATAGAACATTTTGGTCGGTGATTCCTTTATCCTTAACTGAGTTAATACTCATGAGTCTAGAGGATGAAATTCTGTCTTAAAGTTGAAAGGGAGAAAAAGAGCAGTTTTCCACCTTACTTACATAGTGACTTCACAATGTTACAATCCCAGTAAAAAGGTCCCAGTTATTGAGCAAGACTAATCTCTTGGAACACTCACACAAGTAAAACCTACGTGGTTTACTTGTCTGTAAATGTTTGAATCTTTGTCTTTTGCTTAAAAAGCTTCTTGTAAGTTTCTGATTTCATCCAAAATCACTTGTCAGTTATGAGCAACGTGAGGTCTGCACTCACTGTGGGAAAGATCCCATGTTTTTCTATTGGTATGTATATTAAATTATAAAAGTAAAAAATAACATTTGCACACCAGCTCTATATTGCTAACTCCTTTTTAGAAAATTGGTATTTCTATATATTAAAAGAGTGATCTGTTGTAGAGAGCATCACACATTTAATCTCGTCTGCTTAATAAAGTAACTTTCCTCTCTTCACTAATATTTTAAAGATTCTTTAATTATGAGAAAATAATACTTGAGCATGTTCATTTTATACTTTGCAAAGTATTAGTTATAATATAGCCTAGGGAGTATTACTGTTTTCAAGTTAAATTTTGTGTTTCAGATAGGTTTGAGTGTAAAAAACAACTCAAGCTTTGTGGATTCTGGTCATTTTTTTGAGCTCACTTTTTTCAGTGAGGTGAAATCAAAATTAATATGGATATTTATAATGCTATTGCTACTCAGTATTTTTGTATCTGAATCATTAGAAACTTTCAAAGAATAGTAGTGGCATATTTGCTGTTAAAGAAAAGCAAAGTCTCATGGCAATTACATGACTTGGTGATATGTTTTTGATGTGCCTTAAAGAGTCAAAATGCTTAGCTTTGTCGATATAGCATGAATCAAGCCATGTGAGTTGAATGGTGTTTGATTTAAAAACCCCAATGAAATAAGCATTTGTTTTAATTTTTAAAGAATCTACATTGTTTGAACGATAAAGAAGAGTGATATAGCTCGGGTTTTACCAGACATTTGATTCTTACAGCAATTGTCTCAAATACATTAAAATTCGGCATGCTAATTCATTGTAATGACAAACTATGAAGTATAAGCAATCTGATTTGATCAAATAACCATATGTTTGAAACAAAATGTAAGCCAGCAACTTAAAAAAGCAAGAAGTCAACCCTGTATTGCCTGAATAGTAATTTTCTCCTGTACAGCTCATTTTAAAATACATTTTTAAACAACTATGAACAATCCTATAAATTGTAGAGAAACTAATAGTATTAAAAATCAGGCTTAAAAGCTATGTTAGAGCAAATTGAATGTGTTCTGACAAGATGGTTAACATATGAACATCCTACACCTACTCTGGTAATATGAGTTAAAGGGGCCTGGCATATGTTCAAATACTGTGTAAAAGGTCTTATGATAAAAACAATTAAAATATATTCTAAATGACTAATGACAAGTTCTGTACATAGTTGATTTGCTTTACTCATCTAATTATTTTCTATTCAATAATTTCATTTTCAGTTACATGGTAAATATTTAACAACAGAGAAAATTAATATTTCAACTTTTAAACACTCTGAAAATGGATTAGCTTCAAATTACACATGCACTCACTCTTTTATTTATTTTAACCTGATACCAATTTTGTTAATTTCCTTATCTGCTTGTACTATATACTCACTTAAAAAAAAACTAATAAATTAGATGGAGGAAACCAGTGGAAAAGCTGTTCAGTACAATGAAAGTTGGCTTATACAGAAGTTAATATTTGAGCCAAATAGGATTATTACCTCAGGATAGCAATAGCTAAAATCATCCTTTAAACAAAGACAACTTTTCATCCGAAACGTTTTATTAACATGACTGTTTCTACCTGCTCATAAACCACTACTATTTCAAGATCATGTTTAAATACCATGCTTAACTTTGCATATTGAAAACTTAAAATAGACTTCACCTTTACAGAAGGTACTTCTATGGGCACAGTGCAACTGAATCTTCCATTCTGTCTGCAAATATGCTGCCTGTGGGCTGTCGCTTGAAAAGTGGTGAAATTGCTCATGAATGGCACAGTGGAGGTGCCCAGTTGAGACGACATCCTGCATGTAAATGCATAGGCCTTGGGATCAGTGATCAAAGTAGAAGTGGGTCTGCTTATCACTTCCAGGGACTCACCTGGGTTAACTGTTCTTCCTGTCCGTCCCGCATTGGGCTCTGCAGGTTTTCTGATCTTTATAGAGAACCAGAAACACAGCACGGGCCCTTAGACTTTAAGCGGTGCTGCTGCTGAGACTCACTGGATCTTACCCCAAGAGACCAGCAGGCAGCAGGGAAGTCACCTTCCTGGCAGGGGCGGTTATCACTCAGTGTCAAGAGGGCACAGGGATGCTCTTATACTATGTGATCATGATGGGATGTTTCACCTTCCTCCCCCACATAAAGGTGGTTTATCCAGCAACTCTTCATTCTTGCCTAGTTTTGAGAGTAACTGGACAAATACCCATGGCCTGAGAGTAGCATAGTTACTGGTGGCTAGAGCTCTTGTGAATGGATGTCTGGGACACAGCATGGTTTTAGTCCCCCAGATGAAATAAAAGCTGAATGTGAAAAGCTCTAGAAAGTATGGTACAGCAGGAAGTGATGTCATCTATGACCTAGAAATGAGCCCTCGGGAGGGAGCTTCAGTTGATGGTGTAATCGCCCCTTGGTATCTTCAGGACACTACTTTACCTTTCAGTTGCTCACTTGACAAGAGTCAGGCCAATTTCCAATTCTGTAAATTCATGGTAATCTTTCTTACTCAAACACCAAGTCTTTTTTGCTGTGTTTCACATGTTGGATTTTTGATCTACAAGGTCTTGATTCATGCACCTAACATTCTGCAGTACAGTAAGACAAGGAAGTCCAGTGCAATAAAACTCATGAGTTAGCCATTCAGCTGTCAGACTTCCCTTCCTAACACCTGCACATAATGTGGTCACCACTCCCTTCCGTCGGTGGTCCACTTTCTTAGTATTTCCTGAATGAGGAATGTTCAGTACCTAAGGTCTTCTTCCTATTGATTCTATCTTCTTGTTTCCTATCTGTCAATCTCCAACTCATTCAGAAACAAATCATCTCCTGGATACTATAGTACCTTCCTTGGGTTTAGCTCAGACTACTTCTGTGACCATCAGGAATCACCAACCTTGTTCAGTTGCTACATTATGTCCGATTCTCTGAGACCCAGTGAACTGCAGCGCACCAGGCTTCCCTGTCATTCACTTTCTCCCTGAGTTTGCTCACACTCCACGTCCATTGAGTCAATGCTGCCATCCAGCCATCTCATCCACTGCTACCTTCTTCTCCTCTTGCCCTCTATATTTCCCACAATCAAAGTCTTTTCCAATAAGTCAGCTTTTCATATTAGGTGGCCAGAGTAATGGAGCTTCATCTTTAGCATCAGTCCTCCCAGTGAATATTCAGGGTTGATTTCCTTTAGGATGGACTGGTTGTATCTCCTTGCAGTCCAAGGGACTTTCAAGAGTCTTCTCCAGCACCACAGTTCAAAAAGCATCAATTCTTCAGCACCCAGCCTACTTTATGGTCCAACTCTCACATCCATACATGACTACTGGAAAAACCATGCCTTTGACTGTAGGGACCTTTGTCGGCAAAGTGATGTCTCTGCTTTTTAATACACTGTCTAGGCTTGTCATCATAGCTTTTGTTCCAAGGAACAAGCATCTTTTAATTCCATGGCTGTAGTCACCATCTGCCTTGATTTTGAAGTCCAAGAAAATGAAATCTGACAATCAATCAACTCCTAAAAGTCTTTCTTGCCAGAAGATATGTCCACATACACATCCACTAAAGCAATCCCAAATCTATTCATATTTCCTCATGCAACATTCTTCATTTCACCAGCCTGACAAAAGTGTTCCAAGTGTCATAGTCTGTATTTTTTTGGGAAAAGGTAGATTCAAAAGTGGACTGCAACTTAATGACATTTTAGTTTTTCATTTAGATGATTAGCATTAACCAGAGTGCTGAGACAGCTAACATTGCTAGTCATCAATACATAAATGAAATCATCTATATTTTAACTTTGCTTCAATCTAGCATAAGCTAAAAATTTACTATTCAAAAGAAAACCTTACTTTTTGTATCATCCTTTTCTCTGATTATATTCACCTTTCTAATAGCAGTATTATCTGTTATTCATTGAGAGCCTACTGAGCCATGGGGACTGTTAGGTAACTTGTTTGTATTAGCCATTCAGTTCTCACAATATTTCTTTAACAATTGCAATTTTTATTTAAGTGTATAAACAGAAATTCAGAGATTCAGTTTACCAAAGACACCTGGATTGGTAAGTGGTGGAGACTGTATACATCTCGCTTTGTCTGAAGCGAAAGTCCATGTTCTTCTATTCTACAATGTGCACCTTAACATTAAAATTATCTCAGTGAATTTTATTAAATACTTTAATAAATCTTAAGCTTTAAAAAGCCCCACAAATACTTTATGTTTATTCCTATGAATTTACCAAAATCGTATTTATAAACAAATAGGTGTGCAGCGTTTATTTATATTTTTTCCCAACATAAAACTTAGATCAAATGATGTATTTTCTAAAACTTTATTTACAAATCAGGATGTTTTCTTCCAGTTAAAATACCTGTCCTATTTTCAGGAAATAGGGCATTCTGGCCTTTGTCAGTAAGGACATTGGCTCAATTCACATCTACTTTTACTTAAAATGTTAGGAAAACTCATCTGAAGAAGCAGAAAGTGTTGAGCATGACATTCATTAGAATGCAACTGACATTTTTGCTGAAAATAAAACTTTCTAAAACATACCTCAGCATTTTTCTGATAAGAATACATATAGAGGCTTGAAGCATTTTTGTTGTTAGCATGATGATTCTTATTTTAAACTATTTGTGACTATGTAGGAAGCCCTAGTGATCTAGACAGCCACGTCGAATTAGCATCTTAACAAGATTAACAGGTCCTTCAGCATTTACTCAAAGGTGGGTGGTCACTTATTGAGGAGGAAGAAAGTTTCATTATTATAACTACTTCCAACATCATTTAGACAGTTCATTTTCTACAACCAGCGTTACAGTATATGATTTCTCTTGCATTGTCCAATAAATAGGCTTTTAAAAGGTGTAATTATAGCATGTTTGCACATCATGGGATAGATTGAAATGAAAATGACAAAATAGTGCTTGGTCCATCTGAGATGCTTTACATCACTTCATTTGCATTCTATAAATATTGTCTCATGAAAAGTGGTTTTAGAGCTGGCTACCTTACTTCCTCAGTTTTTACATCTTTAATAGCAGCCAACCCCATATATACACATTAACCTGTCTTAAGAATCAGCTTAAAATATCTTTTCTCATTTGAGCTAGTGTAACACCGATCAAAATCCAGGCATTTAGAGCATTGACTTAATATTGAAATTAGGCTAGAGTGCTCGCCAAGGCAGTAATTGCAACCTCTCCCTGAAGTGTATGGTATTATATTGATCCCAGATCCATCATTCCCAGCCAGTCAACCACTTGACTCTTGACAATTACCGTGGGATGTACAGTGGGTAGGAAACATTAGCGTATTAGGGTTTCCCTCTGGTTTCACACTTCATGTTTTCTAATGTGATATGAATGGCTGCTGAAATCTGGAGTGGAGGGTAGAAACAGTGCTTGGGAAGTTGATATATGGAGAGTTTCTCATGAAATGTACTTTTTTTTTTCATTTGTGATCATAACTTCAGCTATTAAGCTAAATATTTCAAATTCCTTAATCTACAGTTACACCTGTCACATGACTAATATACTTCACTCATCTATTTTGTTCCCATTTGGGAAACAGCTGAGGGAAAATTAGAGTGAGGAAATACTGGAAATATCTTAAACATAATTGCATATATCATCTCTCTACATATTTCTCTCCAGTTTCTGCCCTTTCCATCTCAGACTAGACAATGGATCGTCCAGTAGACTATGCCCAGTGATTGGCTGGAAGCTTCTACAAAACGGAGTCAGATTTTATGTATAAACTCTAGGCTAAGGCCTCTATGTGAGATTCTGAAGCATGGCTAGTCCTTACAACTCTGTTTTTGTACTGTTGCTCATAATTGACAGCCGCCTGTCTTTTTTGATCAGTGTGGATTTTTAGATTAACTTTATCTTGTGACCTTAATTTATACATCAGGTTTGTGTCTGTGCCTCCATTGGGTGGTGTTTTGGTATACAAGGAAGAGTGACATGGACTTCCCACCCTCAAGGTACTTAAAATCTGATGGGATAGTGAGGACATGTACACAGTTAAGAGTCTGACATGATCGCCACTGGGGGAAAGAATTGTAGACAATATGATTAGAGCATAAAAGATAAATCAGCTTATCTGGGAATTGGCCCCAAATTCAGAGGACCCTTACTTTATGGACTGGAACCTCATCTCACTAGTTTACTCAGAACTGCACCTGCTGGTGCTCAATTTCCAAGTTGACAAGCACCATGAAAAAACAAAACTATCAAAAGTACACCCAGGAGGATCAGAGCAATCAGGAGTAAGTATCTTTACAAGAAGAAAAGAAAATTCAATGAGAATGATGCTAATCAGTGGGAATAAGCAGTCATGATTTATAAGAGTTCTAGATAACTGATTATTCCCCTACCAGAGCAAACAGAGAATCACACATTCTCCTGAGGCTAATATTAATGGTCTTAATGGTTATGTTGCAGTACTGACTTTAAGATTCAACTAAAATTCTTGGCCAGTTTCTTTCAGAAGAGAAAGACCTAAATATAAATTATGCCAAAACTGAAATCGTTATTTTTGGCACTCTGTGTCATCCAGATGGATAACAGTAAGCAACTTGATTCAATAGGTTAACTAATTTAGTTGTTCAGAGGTAGGCTTGCAGATGATTTATCCTGGCAAACCCACTGGGAAACAGTCTGCTCAAGATTTTATGTTCCACAAGAGTCATATTAAAACTCCTCTAATGCTAAAAGCAGGTAACTGACAACTCTACTTCAAACTCTTTTAAGAAATGAACTTTCTATCCTTCTTTTCCCCAAAAAACTATGGTTCAGAGTTGAAGCAATGGGTAGGTCCAAAGCTGTTTTGATAAGCACCTCCTTATTCTTGCCTGTGGGACACCTTGTATCTCTCTCATTAAAATTTTAGGTGTTTTTGAAATTAAGTGGACTTGAGTTCAAGAACAAGCTTTGATTCTAATGAGCACAAAGAATGTGTATTGCCTTTTTAGGCTTACCAGTACTCCATTTGTTCATCTGAAAAAGGGGAAACAATATCTCAAAGGACTGTTAGGAATTTTAAATGATAATAGTAAAATGGAATTAAAGATGCTTGCTCTTTGGAAGAAAAGCTATGACAGACAGGCAGTGTATTAAAAAGCAAAGGCATCACTTTGCTGGCAGAGGTCCGTATAGTCAAAGCTATGTTTTTTTCAGTAGTCATGTATGGAAGTGAGAGTTGGACCAAAAGAAGGTTGAATGCCAAAGAATTGATGCTTTCGAATGTGATACTGGAGACGAATCTTGAGAGTCCCTTGGACAACAAGGAGATCAAACCTGTCAATCCTAAAGGAAATCAACCCTGAATATTCATTGACTTGGTGCTGAAGTTGAAGCTCCAATATTTTGGCAACCTGCTGTGAGGAACCAACTTATAGGAAAAGACCCTGGTACTGGGAAAGATTGAGGGCAAGAGAAGAATGTGGAGACAGAGGATGAGATGGTTGGATGGCTTCCTATACTCAATGGACATGAATTTGAGCAAACTCTGGCAGACAGTGAAGGACAGGGAAGCCTGGCGTGCTGCAGTCCATGGGGTCATAAAGAGTCAGACTCGACTTAGCAACTGAACAATCAATAGCAACCACAAAATGTCACTGTCTTGACCATAGTAAGTTCTTGGTTATTTTATAACTCTTCCGTCATTTGCAAAGCAGGGTGCTGCTTTTATTAAAGAGAGCTGTATAACCTGTCACACTTTGTTTTTGATAGCGTCAAAGTTTAGTTCCTTCTATTACTCATACATTTTGTGTATTAACAACTGATGTTGCAGTTACCTACTGTATCACATCTCATTATTTAACTGTTAGTTTTTCTACCTACTTAATAGTACTATTTCGGCCTGTTACTAGAAATATTAAGATTATTTACTGGGGGCAGTTTTACAGAAATGAAGGCTGTGGCCAGTAATTTGTTATATAAATGAATATTGAAACACTCCAGTCAATAATGTTCGGGTAACAAAAGATGTATTAACATGTCTCTAGTCTAAGTTGTTAAATGATTTGGATATCAACAGCAATCATAGCTTCCTATGGACCCCACATTCATTACCAATATCTATGAGATCTATCACCAATACCTTTTAGCTCCCCAAATCTACGGTCCTAGTTTTAAAATATGCTAGCTTATTTTTAATGTGATTATTGTATTTTGACTACTATGACATGGATTCTCTCTGACTGAAAAGTTCAGTTGAATGAATGATTCCTTAGGATCTCAAAGTTATTTAATGCTTAGTTGTTTAAAGGAGTTTTCCACAGGGTTCTGAGGAAAGTTGCATACACATAAGAAAGTGAGTCATGGAAGTGCTGAAAGTAAAGGGCTGCACATCATTACATACTAAACGAATGTGGCTTAAAATATGTTGATAAGCATTTCAGTGGGAAGACCAGCAGAGAAGGTAGTCATGAGGGGAATCACAAGGATACATTATATTTAAATTTAAGAGAGGATATTTTTGAATGGAAATGATGGGAACAAAGAAACTGAAATGAAAATGGCTCAATGTCAATCAAGGAAGAGCTAATATTTTAGTTTGGAGTCTAGTATTTCTGCAGAATATCCTTTCCCAAAAGCAAAGAAAGAGTGCTATAAAAGAAATGATTAAGCAAAATTAATCTTTTATCAAAGAAGACATCTTCAGTTAAAGTACTCACTGTAGTAGTAGGAAGCAGACAAAAGTATGGAGTTTCATAATGCCATTCACAGCATCATCATAAATGTAGTTTACAGGCCAGGAATTCAAATTTCTAATGTAAAGGCTTACATGTAGCACCTTTAAAATGAGGACATTTTATTTAATTAATTGGAACCATGAAAAGTCCCTCCAACATGTTGTGTGAATATAATTTTGTGTGTAAGTTTATATGTTCCACATAATTATTCAGGGTGCATGATTTTCTTAAAGGTATTGATTGACTTTGTTGCTTCAATTTGAGCTGTTTATTTTGGGTCGTTTTTCCTGCCATTTTATGGCCATTGTAACACCTTTTCACTTTATTGGAAGTTGGAAATCTATTTTTAATGACAGAAATTGTCCAATAAGGATATTTTTGAAAGTTAATTTTTTTAATCCTTGGTATGTGTTATTGGTGTCTCCAGTTTGTGGCATTGCTTGAAATACTTTAAAACAGACTGAAGCATGGCAAATGCCATGCACTATTAGTTGAGGAGAACATATTCATTAACAACAGTTAGGAAAAGTAATCATTTTTCTTGTATTAGAGAAACAGCTATAGTGTTCAACAGTTATTTTCACATATATTTTAATAAGAGGAATATAAGAAGTGTTTCTAAATAATGGAATCAATGATGAAAAATTAGAATATAGTGACTATTATTGGGAAAATGGATAGTAAATTATAGACTGTGTATTTAAGTTGGATTGTGCCAAAGATGTTTTACTTTTAAGAATCTACATTTTTATAAAATGTAAATCTGAGTTGAATCAGAATTTAAATGATATTAGACTAAATTGTTACAAAATTTCTCTTTCAGAAAAACAGACACTTTAAATGTATACAGTGGTAGATATTAAAAAATTGATTTTGCATATTCATACTGCCATTTAAAATACAAAGATATGAATGTAATGGAAATGGTTCAACTAATAGAATTCCAAAATATTTAAGCACTACTGCCATAGGTTCATTATACATGTGTAACCAATTTTGTATTTGAAACTGATATTTCAGTGTTTATTTTAGGTAATTTTTTTGAGATTGTAATGCTGTTTCCTGGGTGAAACCATATCAGTTATGAAATAGATTTATTTTGATTATATTATATCTCTGGCTTTAGAACTCTCAAGAAGAGCTGCTCTCTTGATCAAATGATCAGTATCACTTAAGTTGTTGTAAAATATAATAAACTGGGTAAAACCTGGTTATTCTCATTCAGCAATAGGTGACTTCATTAAATGTAGGCAGGTAGAATAAAGTGAATAAAAATGTCTTCAATGAACAAATGTGGAAAAAGTGAAAGTGTTAGTCTCTTATTTGTGTCCAACTCTTTGTGACCCCATAGACTGTAGCCCGCCAGACTCTTCCATCCATGGAATTTTCCAGGCAAGGATACTGGAGTGGTAAACCATTCCTTTCTCCAGGGGGTTTTCCCAATCCAAGGATCGAACCTGGGTCTCCTGCATTCCAGGCAGATTCTTCACCCTCTGAGCCACCATACTGTTGACTAAAGCTGATAATTGTGTTCATTATAGAAGTTTCTTCATAGTAGAAAAGATAAAATGAAAAAACTAAAACTCCAGTTTTTGTAAATATTTCTCTCAATGGAATGGGAGATAACACTTTTAATTTACATTGTTCTCCCTATGTGAAATGCAAAATGTGTTCTGTTTTTATCTTCATGATACATTTTTATGACTGAAATTTGTCTCTATAGATTATTTTGGGGTGGATCACAGTATATGCCAATTTGATTGCTTTGTTCTTTTTAACCTGTTTATTAGGTAGCCGTGCTTCCCAGATAGCACTAGTGGTAAAGAATCTGCCTGCCAAAGCAGGAGACACAAGAGATACAGGTTTGATTCCTGAGTCACAGAGACCCCCTAGAGAAAGAAATGGCAACCTGCTCCAGGATTCTTGCCTGGAAAATTCCGTGGATAGAGGATCCTGGCAGGTTACAGCCCATGGGGTCACAAAGAGACACAGCTGAGCACATAGCAGACACATTAGGTGTAAGTAACCTGGAGTGACAGTTCTAGGTTCTAGTCACCAGAAACAGATAAACTGACCAAGAAATTCTAGGCTGAACAAATGTCTTGTTTGAGACAAAATGTGGCTTGATGGAAGCAGTGGGTCTTATTTGGATGTCATTTACCTGGTACTTCAAATTTAAAACTCCCATGGGAATGATTAAACAGTTCATTCCAAAGGAATGGCATTTCCATTCTGATGTCAGCTGAAGAGTGGGGAGAAGAGAAGAATATATTAGTGGAGATTCTAAGACTTTTGAGTACTTTTGATTTTCCCTAAAATGCTCTAGAGATGATACCCCTTAATTTTAAGCCTAGTGAAAGCCTTATTTTCCTAGTGAAAGTCACTCAGTCATGTCCGATTCTTTGCAACCCCGTGGACTATACAGTCCATGGAATTCTCCAGGTCAGAATACTGGAGTGGGTAGCCTTTCTGTTCTCCAGGGGATCTTCCCAAGCCAGGGATCAAACTCAGGTCTCCCGCATTGCAGGAGACCTGGACTTTTTTTTTTGTTGTTCCATTCCTTTCTTTGTAGTTACATTTTTTTTTCCTTTTTTTTTTTCCATTTATTTTTATTAGTTGGAGGCTAATTACTTTACATCATTGCAGTGGTTTTTGTCATACATTGAAATGAATTAGCCATGGATTTACATGTATTCCCCATGCCGTTCCCCCCTCCCACCTCCCTCTCCACCCGATCCCTCTGGGTCTTCCCAGTGCGCCAGACCCGAGCACTTGTCTCATGCACCCAACCTGGGCTAGTGATCTGTTTCACCCTAGATAATATACATGTTTCGATGCTGTTCTCTTGAAACATCCCACCCTCGCTTTCTCCGAGTCCACAAGTCTGTTCTATACATCTGAGTCTCTTTTTCTGTTTTGCATATAGGGTTATCGTTACCATCTTTCTAAATTCCATATATATGTGTTAGTATAATGTAATGGTCTTTATCTTTCTGGCTTACTTTGCTCTGTATAATGGGCTCCAGTTTCATCCATCTCATTAGAACTGATTCAAATGAATTCTTTTTCATGGCTGAGTAATATTCCATGGTGTATATGTACCACAGCTTCCTCATCCATTCGTCTGCTGATGGGCATCTAGGTTGCTTCCATGTCCTGGCTATTATAAACAGCGCTGCGATGAACATTGGGGTGCACGTGTCTCTTTCAGATCTGGTTTCCTTGGTGTGTATGCCCAGAAGTGGGATTGCTGGGTCATATGGCAGTTCTATTTCCAGCTTTTTAAGAAATCTCCACACTGTTCTCCATAGTGGCTGTACTAATTTGCATTCCCACCAACAGTGTAAGAGGGTTCCCTTTTCTCCACACCCTCTCCAGCATTTATTGCTTGTAGACTTTTGGATAGCAGCCATCCTGACTGGCGTATAATGGTACCTCATTGTGGTTTTGATTTGCATTTCTCTGATAATGAGTGATGTTGAGCATCTTTTCATGTGTTTGTGACCTGGACTTAATTATCTCCTATGGACATAAGTCCTTCTGTTGTCCCTGCATACTGAAGTCAGGTTAGTGAGGTCTCCCCACGTTATTTGTGAGGAATTTGCTGATCATTCCCCTTAGCATCTTTGAAGTAATAAGTTTTCTGCTAAGAAGTGACCTCGAGTTTAGCATTCATGCAGACAAAGCATATTCGTTATGCCTGGATTCTTCTGCCCTTGTGCAGAGAAAAATCATCTCATTAGCACTTAATTGGGGCACTAGAATAGTTATAAACTAGGAAACAAATGCAAAATCATTCAAATATTCCAGATATGTTTATTAATAATACATTCATATCTCCATGTACTCTTCACCTCAGATAATTGCCAGATAAATACAGTACAGGTTTTTGGATTTACAAGCAGCAACATAAAACAAGGAAATCATACCACATTTTGGTATAGATTGTTATGAGAAACAAGCATTTTGAATTATAACCTGTCTTATTTTCAGCCTATGCTATCCATTGTAGCTGAACTTTTCTGTATGAAATCACACCTTTAGTTTTGAATATTTTAATTTAATACATTAAATGCCATAGGTAACAATAATTATCTTACATGTGACTCTGCCTTCTAGGGCTATTGAGGCCATTGTGGCTGCTTTTAGGACTCAGAAAGCGTCTTCACTTTTGCTCAGCTGGATGGTCAAGAGAATCTTTTCCAGCTAATCAGGTTGGCAGGTTTTTCTTGTGAGAAAATCTGCTATCTTAGGCATCCCCACACTTGCTTGCCCTGGATATGCTGTAAATAAATATGGCATGAGAGAGATTTCAAACTCATCAGATTCACTCTCATTTTTAAATCTCCTGTTGAGTCAGTTCACCTCCGAGGCTGTCAGCTGCTCATTTTAGGGAGGTTTCTGATGCTCTGGGTATGTCACCCCAAAGCTTGACATGCCCGTGCCTTCACTCTAGGCCGAGGCTTGTCCACCAAAACAAGATAGCGGTTCTTTTCTTTTAGTTGTGCACCACAGGCTTGAAGTTGCGGCACTAGAACAAGACTCTCTGGGTACAGATCTTTTTCTGTCTCTCTGATTGACCTTTGAAAGTTATTCGACTTGTCTCTTTTGCTTACATCATCTGAAAGATGATGTCAAGGGAACTAAATGGGTTACTACAAAAACAGCCTTTAAAATGATTCTCCACACACAGTAAGCCCTCAATGATCGTTAGGTTATTATTATTACTGTGGTAATTCAGTGGGTTGTCTCTGGCCATGAAGCATTAAGGCAGTTCTTCTCATCTAACTGGAAACGCTGCCAAAGCTCACTCTCTCTCCTGGTTAATTACAATAGCCATCCCTCCACAGACACAAGGCCAGGGTGATTGAGATCTCTGGAAAAAGCCCCATGAAAAGCAGCCATCTTCCCCACACCAGTTCCAAACAACGTATTGTGTGGCAGATTGAGGCTAAAACATAACTCTTAACAGGAAAATAATAGCCTGTTCCACGTAAGGAATTGCCTACTACAACAGACATACTGTTTCCTTTCTCCTGCAGGAAGGTTGCGAGCAAGGAGAAGCATAGACCTCAGAGGAAGTTGTGCAGTTTATCTCAGATTTACCAACCTCATCTTTTGTCTACCTCTGGTGCAGTGGAGTGGTGTGGAGAAGCAAGTCAGAGTTGTTCTATTAATCACTGTGTCGCCTCAGTCAGGGTAGGGGAGAAAGTTCTCCACCTTGACCATGGTGTATACAGAGGTAGGAAGGTACCTCATCTGCAGTCATAAAATATCTAGCCCACCTACAGTATTCCCAGAGGCATAGTTTCAATTGGATGGATGATGACGAAGGCATTATCTACATTTTCTCTATAAAGCTGTAAGCATAGCCAAGCCATAGTTCCCACAAAAATTGACACAGAAGTGTGCCTCTTGTGAGGGCTATTCATAATGAATAATTCTTAGGGCATGTTGCAAATCTTGTCTCTGTCCTCTGTGATTTTGAAACACTCTTAATTGTACTCATATTAATTCATTATGTGAAAACAGGTGTCTGTACTGCCTTGTTATTCTGGTATCCTTATGTCTCTTCAGAATATTCGTGTTCTGTCCCTTCAGTTTAAGTGTTCCGAATAACACCAGTGTCTTTTCTATCTTTGAAGGTGAAATACTGTTGCATCTTCAATATGAAGTAAGTGTGTATTGGCCATGAGCCACCTGAATTGAAACTATGATGCAAACATGGGGTTTAAGGTGCTAGGTTTTAAGTAAACAAGAGATGGGCCAGTGTAGTTCTTTCAGTAGTAATTGTCTCTTCCAAATCAATAGTAAGTCAATGCCCTTGAAAGGTGGGTTGGTATTTGTACTACTACCACGAATGCTTTTATTTATTTCTTCATAAATGAAGCAATGTCTGCAAAGACAATGGGTCGATCTCACCACCTAGCTCCAATTGATAATATGGGTATTGATTTTGTGAGCCCTCCTTATTACTCCAGGAATAAGGAATCAATGTCTTCAGTGATTTTTTTTTTTATCATACATAGGAAGCAGATTTGTGTTAAAGAAATTCTCCATCAGCATTTCAAAGCTGTAGTAGGCTATGCAAAATCTATAGATGTGCTATGATATGAAGGTCAAGTAAAGACATGTTGGTGAATTGTGTCATCTTATTAGGCTCCTAGCTCTACCTTATAAAACTATTAGAATTTGAAATTGTCTTCAGGCATGGTTGGACAACTAACTGCAAATATTGATAGTACTACATTAACCAACTTCTAGCATATAGGCTCTGCATTATGATTGTATATGCATGACTGTGTGCATTTATTGTCTTTATAGAATGGAAATCCTGCAATTCAGTACATGTTTCATGCTGCCATTTCCTGAACATACACCTCAGTTCCTTGATAAGTGGCTCTTTATAGTGATGGTATCTTGGAGAAAGATTGAAAGCCAAGCTCTACTATATGTATCAGCTTATTAGCACAATGGGTAAAATCTACAATTGTTCCTGTTTTCCAGGTTCTGGGTAAAGTTCTTTACCAGTACTTACCATTTAACCAATATAACTATGATATGCTGGGCATGAGAGTTCTGATATTCAGTAATTGAACAAGCTATATGGAGAAAAAAATGACATGGCATTATAAATCTTAAGAATTTGCCCATACATTTTTTTCCTCTATATGGAATATTTTTCTCTAGAGAGCCCTTTGGCTTACTTCTCATTGATATCTTTTCTCCATTTTCCATGAGACCTGCTTCCCTTTCCTACTTAAAACTCTAACTTTCCCTACTCTTAGTTGTGTTTAATACCATTTAACATTCTTACATTTAAATTATTTTGTTCCCCCACCCCCAGCTTGGATATACTAGAATCTTGTGTGCTGCGCCCATAAGCTCAGATGTGTCCGACTCTTTGCGACCCCATGGACTGTAGCCTGCCAGGCTCCTCTGTCCGTGGGATTTCCCAGCCAAGAATACGGATTAGGTTGCCTTTCCTTCCTACTCCAAGAAGTCTTTTCAACCCATTGATCAAAATGGCATCTCCTGTTTGACATGAGTGTTCTTTATCACTAATGCCACCTGGGAAGCCCATAATAGGAAATTATTTTCCATAAAGGAAAATTTGCATTCCTTGAACACTTTTTAGGGACTAGTAGGCACTTAACATGGAGAAGGAAATGGCAAGCCACTCCAGTATTCTTGCCTGGAGAATTCATGGACAGAGGAGCCTGACGGGCTATAGTCCATGGGGGTCATGAAAAGTCAGACATGACTGAATGACTGTCACTCACTCACTCAGGCACTTAACAAATAATAATTAAATTAATTTATCCTAAATGGGCTGAGTCACTTAAACTAGGGTGAAGTGTGAATATTATTCAGAGTACATCATTTGAGTAATTAATTGAACATATATTGTACGTATCGTATTACCCAATAAGATTCCATATTCCTTGTATTTTTTTAAATATTGAATTATATATATTTTTCCACACTGTGAATGTGCCTATCAGATTGTTGAATTGCATAAATTTGTAGAGAGCATGTTCAGACATAGTGTTGTATTCTTGGGAGAACAAAGAAAGCCTCCAAGGCATAGGAAGTTTGTGGGTTTTATACTGACTTCTCAACAGTTCAAATGAATGTGGAGAAAGCTTGACTGCATCTAAGTTAACATATTGAAACTGTTTTGTATTCTGGCTTCCCATGTAGACCGGTAACAAGTTAATGATTTGTGTTTCAAACACTGTAGGAAGTTGATTCCCATAACATCTGCACAGGCTCATTGCCTTGGGGAAGACATAAACTTGAAACTGTGTGTTAGTAAATCGATATTACAAATGATTTTAGAGGCTTCTACCCATTTTTTCTTATCCTTATGGCCTGTGTATATTACATGCATGCACAGGCATACATGCACACATATGTACACACACACACACACTCGTGCACACTGGAAGAGGAAGAAGAGATCCTGGCTAGGGAAAGAGACTTGCAGTTCATCCCTTGAGCATAAGTTTAAGTGACTTTTTTCATGTTTTTCACAGAATAAGTGTAGCAATATATAATATGTAAAAGTTTTTCTTTTAACCAGTTAAAACATTTTCCTATATAATTATCCATAGCTAGATAATGCTATAAGATACCAAGCATTTTCAACATTTATTATCTGAAATAAACATCTCTAAAGTTATGGATACTGAGTAGATGCATACACAGTTATACCAGAGTGAAACTGTAGGAAATATAGTATTATCCCATTAGGAGAATAATTCTTCAATGGATTTTCAATATTTAAAAAAAAGTCATTCCAGTATACATTCAGAAATTTAGAAGCGAGTGTATACTACACAGACTTGAGAGTATTTTCACAAATAATAAAATTACTTCGTATTTTCCAATCTATGAGCTACTCTTTTAAAATATAAGTCAATTTTTAGTTTTTTAATCACTGAACTTCTTTCAAAAATGAGCCTTTATAACAAAAAGTGTTATTTTTCTCAAGTAATAATTTGCCTTGTGATTGATAAAACTGCTAATTAATTAAAAAGTCTTTGGAAATAATTATTGGTTAGCAACATCAAACATTTACTACAGTAATAAATTACTTCTTATTTTAATAGCCCATACTCAGAAAATAATAGTAATAATGAATAAACTTCAAAAATGCAAAGCTTTGGGCAGTATAGATAATGCTTTGAAACCCTCACTTAATGCTCAGTCAGTTTTCATATGCAGTTTTGTTACAATTTGATTTCACTTAATCTAGAATTTTTTTTAATAGGATAATAAATGCCATTTCATTTGGTGACTTACATAACATAGGGACAGAAGTAGGGGAGGTGGTTCTTTGTTCTTTGTCCATTTTTTTTTCTGTGTTAAGCTTTCATGTAATTTCCAAGCTAAATACTTGATTTTTCAACTGTTTAGATTTTTTTTTTTAACATATATGTTCAGGAAGATTGGCAACTAAATACATATGCTATAATATTTCAGAGTAACTAAAATATATTTTTACTTTTTAAAAAATCTGTAAAAACATACACTGTATTATTGGAATAACAAAATCTGGCAGGAAGCATTCAGTAATGTAACAAAGATGAGCAGACTCATTCACCAATACCAGTCTCTTCAGGTGTCTTCTTGAGCATCATCCTCAGTGTTGATTTGCCTTCTTTGTAAAAATCCAATTTTGGAGAAGGAAATGGCAACTTACTCAGTATTCTTGCCTGGGAAATCCTGTGGACAGAGGAGTCCAGTGGGGTTGCAAAGAGTTAGACATGGCTGAGTGACTAAGCAACAGTAGGTGTCTTCTTGAGCATCAGCCTCAATTTTGGTTTGCCCTCTTTGTAAAAGCAAATTTTAAAAAGTACTTAAGTCTTTATATAGATTTTAAGAAATGTTTAAGAACATCCTTAGTTTGGAGAAGGTTAATAAGACACGTTATTCCTGAGTGATACCTAAATTTTATCTTGTGAAATAAAATATTTGGGGAATACATTGAGTTGTGGAGTGGAGGCAGTAGAACCCTAGAATGGGGTAAGTCTCTCCTGGAAGCTGGGTGAGAGGCAACCTTTCAAAGGAAAAGAGAGACTTGTATAAGAGAAGGCAAAGAATAAATAACTGAGTCAGGATGGCCTTGCTGAGATTGGAGGGCCTGCTGAACTGATGGGTATGCCAGAAAATGATTAAAAACAGGAGCAGATGGACTGGCTGAATCACAGACACAGATGGGTGAATGTGGTGGATGGAAGCAGAACAGAGGAAAGGTTAATTTAGAGACTCCCTCTGGGAACAGTCTCAGGGAATCTTATGCACTGAGATTAAGATAACCCTGTGGACAATGGTTTTGACTTGAAGAATAGACCAAAAGATTTTGGGTCATAGCCCAAGAATGTGTGAAATTCCCAAGTGACTCAGGTGGCCTGACAGTGCAGGAGACATGGGCTCGATCCCTTGTCGGGAAGATCGAGAAGGAAATGGCCACCCATGCACAGAGGAGCCTGGCAGACTACAGTCTATGGGGTCGCAACAAAGTCAGACTGAGCCACTAAACAATAAAACAACAATTGTGGATGGTGGAGGATAAGACAGATGGCTGCACATAGGTTCATGACAGTTGAGGATTCAAGGAGCCAGCCTTCTGTAACTGGAGGGACCGATGAAGCAGTGGCAAACCAAGTTGTCCAAGTTCTTCACATCCAGGAGAATGAACTGAGACGCCTTAGATGGTGCAGAATAATCTAATTGGCCCTGCTTATAATGGTGTCAATGCCATAGAAAGGTTAAACACTGAGGAAAGGTCTGAAATCCCAACTCTCTTAAAAAACATTTTTGCCTGTAGTAGATCCTGAAGCGATGACTGAGCACAGTGAGATGAGAGCAAAAAATCTCCCCCCACTGTGTGTCTGCCCTTCCGAGTGACCCTGACCTGGTCACAGTGCTGAGTGGTTTTTCGGAGCTCCCAGAAGACGGTCAGTGTATGAATCCTACTTAGCTCCATCAGTTCACTTACTCCCAGATGCGTCTTTGACCCCTATTCCTACGTTTGCACATCTGTTTTACATACTATGCAGTGCATGTAGATCAGGCCGCTTCATTCCCTGTCTCCCTCTCCCCTTGCTAGTCCATGTTTTTTTAGTCCTGTTCAAACTCCTCTCATGTGAGGCTTTATTGTCTCCAATAATCCTTGACTCTGTCAGGGCAGCGTGTATCGTAAGCGCCATGTTGTGTTCAGTTCATGCTGTCTAGGGTCTCCTGTGTGACTCACATGTGCATTTTGTCTCCCTAACTAGAAGGTAAAATTCTGATGGAAACTGTTATGTTTTAGGAATGTTTCAGTCTCCACCAGGGCTGCCATGTCACAGGCGTTGAACATACATTGAGCAAATGCAAGTCTTTATATTTCCCATGTCTCCCTTTGGTACAAAAGGTAAAACAGTAAGATAAATGGTTTCTAATCTTCTGTCTCATAGTTTCTCTAGCTCCCTTAACATGTTCTATTCTTTTAAATAAGAGCAATAGTAGGAAGCAGCTGTTCGTGCCTTGACTTTGTGACACTTGGACCATCTCAAAGCTCTGTAATTGTGTTCCTTCACCTGTAAAATGATGACGTTGGCCTTACTTCTGTAATTCTATCACAGGTTTCAATGCTTAATTAGATTTAAAAAGGAGCCGTGTTACTGCCTGTGTCTTCCAGACGTTCATTCAATCCTCTATTCACTCAAATGTTTATTAAGTATCTTTTTTATTAAATATATCCTATCAACCTTACACTATGCTAGGCCTGAGGGAGTAGAGTGATGCCTCATAGGAGGCCAGACCCAGCACTTTTGGAGAGGACTGCATGCAGCTTCTACTGTGGTCCCCAGGAGTGGTTCTGTCAGTTCAATTCACTTCAGTCACTTAGTCGTGTCTGGCTCTTTGTGACCCCATGAACCACAGCACTCCAGGCCTCCCTGTCCATCACCAACTCCTGGAGTCCACCCAAACCCATGTCCATTGAGTCGGTGATGCCATCCAGCCATCTCATTCTCTGTCGTCCCCTTCTCCTCCTGCCCTCAATCTTTCAAGCATCATGGTCTTTTCCAATGTGTCAGCTCTTCAGATCAGGTGGCCAAAGTATTGGAGTTTCAGCTTCAGCATCAGTCCTTCCAATGAACACCCAGGACTGATCTTTAGGATGGACTGGTTGGATCTCCTCGCAGTCCAAGGGACTCTCAAGAGTCTTCTCCAACACCACAGTTCAAAAGCATCCATTCTTCGGTGCTCAGCTTTCTTTACAGTCCAACTCTCACATCTATACATGACCGCTGGTAAAACCATAGCCTTGAATAGATGGACCTTTGTTAAAAAAGTTATGTCTCTGCTTTTTAATATGCTGTCTAGGTTGGTCATCACTTTCCTTCCAAGGAGTAAGCGTCTTTTAATTTCGTGGCTGCAGTCACTATCTGCAGTGATTTTGGAGCCCCCCAAAATAAAGTCTGACACTGTTTCCACTGTTTCCCCATATTTGCCATGAAGTGATGGGAGCAGATGCCATGATCTTAGTTTTCTGAATGTTGAGCTTTAAACCAACTTTTTCACTCTCCTCTTTCACTTTCATCAAGAGGCTCTTTAGTTCTTCTTCACTTTCTGCCATAACAGTGGAGTCATCTGCATATCTGAGGTTATTGATATTTCTCCTGGCAATCTTGATTCCAGCTTGTGCTTCCTCCAGCCCAGCGTTTCTCATGATGTATTCTGCATAAAAGTTAAATAAGCAGGGTGACAATATACAGCCTTGACGTACTCCTTTTCCTATTTGGAACCAGTCTGTTGTTCCATGCCCAGTTCTAACTGTTGCTTCCTGACGTGCATACAGGTTTCTCAAGAGGCAGGTCAGGTGGTCTGGTTTTCCCATCTCTTTCAGAATTTTCTGCAGTTTATTGTGATAACACAGTCAAAGACTTTAGCATAGTCAATAAAGCAGAAATAGATGTTTTTCTGGAACTCTCTTGCTTTTTCAATGATCCAGCGGATGTTTGCAATTTGATCTCTGCTTCCTCTGCCTTTTCTAAAACCAGCTTGGACATCTGGAAGTTCACAGTTCACGAATTGCTGAAGCCTGGCTTGGAGGATTTTGGTCCTCTAGGGGCAGCATTAGTATCGCCTGGCAGCTTGTCAGAAATGCAGCTTATGTAGACATAGGAAACCAGAAGCCTTAGAGGTGGATTCCAGGATTGTGTTATTAACAACCCTCTGCTGCACAGTGAATTGAGAACCAGTGGTGAGATGCTGCTTAGTTGCTCAGTCATGTCCAACTCTTTGAGACCACATGAATGTAGCTTTCCAAGCTTTTCTGTCCATGGGATTCTTCAGCAAGAATACTGGAGTGGGTTGCCATTCTTCTTCCCCTAGAGCATCTTCCCAACCCAGAAATCAAGCTCACATCTCCTATGTCTCCTGTATTGCAGGTGAACTCTACTGGCTGAGCTGTTGAGAAAGCCTAAAACACAAAATTTGGTGTCAGACTAACCTCTGTTTTCTACTGTAAATTCAGGTTCAACTACTTGAATCTTCTGAGTCTCATTTTCCCCTTTTGACAAATAGGGATTCTTCAAAGTTCTGTGCTTCTGCAGCTGCTATTGTTTTTCTTTCTTTCTTTTTTTTTTTCCTGATAGTAAAATTGGGTATTGGCCAAACATGCAACACAATATCTGGCAAAGGAGTGTACAGGTGTTTGTGGAATTTCTTGGTAAATTCTTTAAATGAGGAAAGTGATTTTATTATTCAATTGGAGTTCAGATGTCATTATTTTCAATATTTTTAAATTTCAAATGAGATTAAATTGAAGTCAATTTGAGATTAAGACAGGTACTTAATTTCAAGATAGCCTGATTTATGATTAAAAATTTGACTCTTTGTGCATTGATCTGATTGTTTTAAGTGTGTTGGCATATTGATTTCACACAGTATATTCAGTGTACACACGACTACAGACTACAGAGGAATATGTTTCCTTCCTTCTGTTTTTGCCCCAAAGCATGCTTAAGTAAACTTATTAAAGTAGAGCCTTTATTAAAGTTTAAAAGAATTTTCACGAGTGAAATTTACCTGTGGATTCGGCATCTGAGTCAGAATGATGAAATCATTACCAGCACCCGAGAAGTCCCTGTCTTTGCTTCCTCTTGGACCGCCCCAACCCGTCTGTAAGCTCTGTCCTAAGTTCCGATGCCTTATATGAACTTTGTCAGTTTTGGAACCTGCTATATATTGAATCATACAATTAGTATTTGTCTTGCTTTTGTTTTCGATATTGTATTTGGGAGATTCATGCATGTTTCTTGCATGCTGCGATAGTTACTTTGTTCTTATTTCTCTATGCCTCAAAGCACTTAAAAAAAAAAAATCAAAGGAATATATAGAGAATTTAGTCCAGGAATCAGTTTACGAAAGAGCAAAGAGGGATTTCAGAACATCTGTGAATGTCTGGGCCCCAAACATATTTGAATTTCTGCTTTCAGACTTGACTCTAAATGGATATTCTTGGTGGTGTTCTGCCAGTTTGCTCAGAAAACCCCTGCCCAGACATGATAGCCTTTCTGCTCTTTTGAAAATACTCTTTTCTTTTGTAAAAAGATTTATTTGGTTTAATCAGAGGATAATTACTTTACAATATTGTGATGGTTTTTGCCATACATCAACATATTCTTGCTTCTTTTTGTTAACCTGAATCTTTTGTTTCATATTAAAGGTCTATTTTTAATGAAAGAAAGTCTCAAGAAAGGAAAGCATTCAGTATAGGCATGAATCCCACAGGTACACTAGAGATTTAACTGAAACTAAAACCTCAATTACCTACCCCCACTCTCACCCTGTCCAGTAAATCAAGATATTTGAGTGAGATATTTGGGAAGGGTTTCATACATCAGGAATAACTGTGCATTGACAATAATATTGAAACACTGTTTCTCACTCATATTTAACATGAGCCTTCCACTTTTGAAGTGTAATTAGATGTTTGGAACTGGGATGGGGCAACAGGAAAGGGAGTCTCTTTCCAGGAAATTGGTTCCAGGGCCCAGGATACAAATTGATGCTTCTAACACCCACATAACCATGTGTTCTCCTCTCTTTGTGTTTTGTTACAAGCCTTATAAATGATCATTACAGGAAAAGACATCTAGAGGTAAATTGCACAAAACATTTGAATATACTTGCCTCCTGTAGAATCATTGTAAGATTCAAATTTTAGTAACACCACTTAACTTCTGTGGTATCTATAAGGTAAATCTGGATTCTAGCAGCAGCTCCTTTATGTTAACGTTACCAGATAATGTTATGTTATAGCAATTTAGATTTAATCAGATGCATTCACTTCAGTTCAGAGCCAAATGTTTTTCGTCTGGGTTTATCTGTTGTCATATCAAATATTCAGTGATTTTTTTTTTTCCATCTTCTTGCCATTGCCAAGATAGAAATGTATAGAAATGAACATTATGGGTATGAATGATGTGTAACTTAATTTAGTATGCATAATCGATGCATATTCTAAATGATGTTTTAATGTACTGTAAAAATAGCATTTGTTATTTAAAGTATCAAGTACCTGGAGGAAAAATACATTTTATGCCTTATAATGAAATACAGAAAGAGTCAGCAGTAAATATTCAAACATATTCAATGTAGTTAAAGTTATTTATAATTTTACATTATGCATCCCCAGAGATTTAGAAAGTAATGTTTCCACATTTGTATTATTGCACTGTTGAAGAAAATAAAATTATAAATACATATCTTAACTCATCTGCATATTTTAATTCTCTAGAATAAACAGCAAGTTTTTTTCTTAAATGGAAATTTTTTTTAAAAGTCCAATTGACAAAACTGAAAGAGATGGTTTAAAAAGCACTATATAGTAACATTTTTTTTGCTGAGTGATCAAATGTAAATAGTTTATTTATGTCTATGCTATGATATCAAACAAATGTGTATCATCACATTTGACTGACATCTAGCTATATCCAGAACTGAAAATGATTATATTTGAGAAGGTGTAATATAACTGCACTGTGGTTACATTACATTTTCTTGAAAGCGTAATAAACCTGAAACTATTAAATTTCACGACTGTGGAATTTCTGGATACCTTTTGGTTCAGACACTAGCATTATTTTACAGAAAATTGTGTGTATATAGTTTTCCTGACTGCGATTAGTGTACTTTTCTTCATAATTAACTTGAACACTGTCATCCACTGCTTAAACCTAATGTAAAGTGAAATAATTTTTGTTTGGTTGAGTTTTATTTAAAAATATAGACGCTGTGTCTTCCTCACGTATTTAGGAATGTCTAAGAAATTGATGAATAAATTAACAAAATAATTACATCAATTCTCAGCCCAAAATGTTCATAACTTATTTGGTTTTACCTAGGTCAGTAGCTTAGAAATTTTTATCACTGTCATTTTCTGTCAATTTGTGAAATCTGAGGACTTCATGAATTATTGTTGCTGATTTTCTATAGCTAATTTTCTCACTGACTAAGTTCCATGATATTCTATTGTCCTTGAGTTAATCTTAGATTAATAGTAAGAGAACAGTTTAGAAATGGAGGATAGGGAACAGAGGGACCATTTAGGGTTCTTTAGACCCTCTAAAGGGCTTCCCTCATAGCTCAGTCTGTAAAGAATCTGCCTGCAATGCTGGAGACCTGGGTTCTACTTCCTGGGTCGGGAAGATCCCCTGGAGAAGGAAATGGCAATTCACTCCAGTACTCTTGCCTGGAAAATCCCATGGAGAGAGGAGCCTGGTGGGCTACAGTCCATGGGGTTGCAAAGAGTCGGCCACGACTTAGTGCCTAAAGCACCACCACTACCAGACCCTCTTAAAAGCTTGTGTTCTTGTTCGTGCAAAGTGAACCCTCCACTCTAGCTTACCCTTGCTATACGGTCAACTCCACAACTATAGTTGGAGTTCTCTGAAATATACCAGTATGATCCATATTAATGCTATTTAGTCTCTAAGTCTTGTCTGACTCTGTGACCCCCATGGACTATATCCTGCTGGGCTCCTCTGTCCATGGGGTTCTCCAGGCAAGGATACTAGAGTGGGCTGCCATTTCCTTCTCTAGGGAATCTTCCTGACCTAGGAGATGAACTCAGGTCTCCTACTTGGTAGGCAGGTTCCTTACCAGTGGGTCATCTGGGAAGCCCGATTAATGTATATTAAGTTCCAGGAATTTTTCTAAGAATGCATTCAAGGTCACAAAGTTAGTGAGCGCCAAAATTAGGATTTAAACCCAATTTTGTCCCTACTCTCCTTTGTTAAGATGGACAGAAAGGATTATCACAAATCACATCATTAACATCATATGCTGCTAGAAAAACAGTATTAATTTGTTGTTCTTAAGTTTGGGCACTATTCTCACCACATATCAAGAGAGACCTGGCATTTTACTGTTTTTCCATCTACTTATACCCTCCAACAGTGGAAAGAAAAAAAAAATGAGTTTTAAAGGTCTGGTATTAATGTTATTCTACCAACTCATTTGATACAACCCAATGGCCTTTTGATGGGAATTATAGGAAATGGTTTGAGTGTTAGGATCAAGAAGTTATACTAACAGATAAAATGAGGCGGTCAGTTTGCCTCCGTCTGGGCATGTGCGTGTCGTGCCCAGTTTTTAAAAGACTGAGATATTCTTAAAGTCTCTTGAATTCATGAAAGACTCTGCTATAACATGTGTGTGGACTTAATAATGTTAAACCTAGAGAAGATATTTTGTATCCTGATAGACATTGAAGGCTGAAATCAATGATACAGAAATTACAGGCGATAGTACTAAATTTGTATGATGAATGGAATCATTATCAAAATAAAGAATGGGACTGGGATCACTCTATGTCCCAGGTGGCACTAGTGGTAAAGAATCTGCTTGCCAATGCCGGAGACGTAAGAGACACTGGTTTGATCCATGGGTCGGGAAGATCCCCTGGAGGAGGGCATGGTAATCCACTCCAGTATTATTGCCTGGAGAACCCCTGGACGGAGGAGCCAATTCATGGGGTTGTGAAGAGTCAGACACAACTGAAGCAGTTGAGCACACGCACATACCAGATCTGCTAGTCAAAGCATTTCTTGTACCAGTCCTTACACTAGTGTGAGCAGGATCATCTGGGAGCTTCTTAGGCCCACCCCAGACCTACTGAATTTTGATCTGCACATTAACAATTTCCTCATGTGATTTGCATACACATGAAAGTCTAGGGAGGGCTAGTCTAGGGAACAATAAAAACTGCTTGTGTATAATAGTAGAATGATTCCTGGCTGCATTCCCAGGATATGCTAACTACACTGATGTGGGAGAAAAGAATTGTTTGACTTCTATAAACTAGACCTGCTTCATTTAATAATGAGATTTCCAGGTGGATAGTCAACTTAGGTCTCAAAGACAGAAGAAAAGATAAAAATGTTTAAATGTAAAGTTTATTTGCAGAGATCCATCTTTACATCCTGATGTTTGGGCAGCATGAAAATCATTGTCAATAATCATGAAGGAAGATAAAACTCAAAGCTCAAAATAAATGGAAAGCAATAGGCTGGCATGTGGTGTGAGCAGTCTGACGCAGACAGAAGCAGAACATATGAAGAAACAAGATTGGGGGAGGAGATGGTTTCAGGTGGGTCAGGGCTGAGGTGTTTTCACTCTAATGCCTTGGAAAAGAGAAAGATTTTATCAATTACACGACAAATATGCAAAAATGGAGAGCTTACTGATTCATTAGTTTTTAAAATACTGATTATTAGTTATATTTGCATATGTAGATAAAAATGTGAGTGTGATATAAACTTAGATCTAAATATAATTAATACCTGAGTGTTGCCAGGGCACAGATTATCTCTGTTTTACTACTTTCCCTCCAACACTGTTCTATAAGTAGCTGCAGACTGGATGAATTACTGAACATATTTTTTTTAAACTACAATGCTATCCTCAGGGTCAGTGATATAGGAGAGACCTCTAGGGAAAAACAACATGTTTTATTTGCATTTCTTTTTGTGTTTTCTTTGTAAATGATTAAATACCTTTGCTTGAGAGTTAATGCTAACTGGAAATATGAAAACAACACACTGCATTCAAGATTTGGATTATTAATAGCTCAAGTCATAAGGATAGATATGGTTTATCTCTTCTGTTTACTGTGGATATGGCATGTCACAAGTTATCATTATTATTATTAGTTTCCTTCCTGCAAAAAACAACAATAATAACAGTGAACACTGCTGAGAACTTACTGGGCTAAGTGAGGTTTAAATGAAAACTCTACATTCTATGAAGTAGTTTCTATGATTAACACCCTTTAACAGATAAGGAAAGTAAGCCTCAGCTATTAAAGAATACTGATAGGTTATAAGCCCATAAGGGTTTATGCTCATGATATGGCACAATGCCTGTGTACAATTAAAAACAGTATATAGGAATTCCTTGAAAATAATATACTGAAAATGGTTGAAAACATTATGTCTCTAGACTGGTACCTTGAAATACTATTACCAGTAGGACAGCTGTATCAACAATATGAATGTTGATAAGTGAATCTTGATTTTTATTCTAGCATTTAAGTAGTGCTGATTTTTATAATATCTACTTTAGAAGAAAAATCCCTTTTTTTCTCTTTCATTCTATCACAGTTTCTTGACCATGACAAGTCAGAGGTTAAACCCCCAGTCCCTAGGCATTTTACATTGGGTGAAGGGAGACTTTCCAACTTATAGGAGATGACAAAAGAATTTGGTATATTCCCAAATGGAAGAACTAAGCTTATTAAAACTAAACATTTTACACAAGCTTTGAAACTTTTCATTGTGATGGATTATCATTATGCCCCAGCATGCAAACATTTCTTTTGTGCTTTACAAATAGCAGAAGTCTTGGAAATTAATGCATATAATGAATGGATTGACTACAATAACGGGTCATTCACCTGCAAAGTGACTAAAAGTTACGGATTTTCTGTAAGGAGATAAATTTAAAATTTCTGTCAAGTCAAATGTCTCTGGTGTTTTGTTCTCCAATATAATGGAATTCATTTTTGTAATCCTTTTAAAGGTACACAAGTGTAGCTATAGCAACGTGAGGGGAGATCAGCTTCCTGAAGCACACGCTGAACTGTAACCAGGCAGATGCATATTTTTTTGAGAGCTGTTGTGCATCTGAAATAAGGAATCAGTTTTGAGTTGCAATTTCACTTTCCTTAAATTAGAATATCACTATCATATTTTAGTATGGAAAATTTGTCAAATTACCATAGCACTATGAAAGTATCTTCTATATTTAGGTGTCTTGCCTTCCAGTTTTTAATATTATGTGAGCATATAGTTGTACCTATAAGTAAAATAGTCACTGAACACATAACAGAAGAGTGCTGGATACTCGTGCCAAGATTTTTGTCCTTGGGTTCATATCACAAATGTTTTTCACAACCAAATTTGCAAAACAAATGATGCAAAATTGTTTCTAGAAAGATAAAAAGCAAAAGAAAGCTGGATGAATTGTGGAACTGAAACTGAAATTCCAATCCTTTGGCCACCTGATGCAAATGACTGCCTCACTGGAAAAGACCCTGATGCTGGGAGGGATTGAAGGCAGGAGAAGGGGCTGACAGTGGAGAGATGGTTGGATAATGTCACCAACTTGATAGACATGAGTTTGAGCAAGCTGTGGGAGTTGGTGATGGACAAGGAAACCTGGTCCTGCAGTCCGTGGGGTCACAAAGAGTCACACATGACTGAGCGACTGAACTGAACTGAAGTTAGAAAGTTAAGGGAGAAATAGAAAAACACAGATCTGAACTGAAGGTGCTTCCCTACTAATCTTTATTTGGTTTAATATCCTTTAGTATAAAGCCAAAGGTTCCCCTCTCAAAGATTTGAAAATAGAGAAACACATGATAGAAAGTACTGTGTATATACCTATCCATCATGCCAAGATAATAACTGATGTCAATTTAATATTTTTAATATAATTCTAAAGCTTGTTGAAAATTATATTGTTGCTGTCATTGAGTCCCTCAGTTGTGTTCAACGCTTTGTGACCCCATGGACTGCAGCACGCCAGGCTTTCCTGTCCTTCAGTATCTCCTGGAGTTTGCTCAGATTCATGTCCATTGAGTCAGTGATGCCAAGCAACTTTGTGTAGTCTGTTGAAAAACAACTGCTTTATTAATTTGAGTATATGAGCTGTGTCATTGTATGAATAATATCTCTTAAAAGTCCTTCTGGATGCTACATCATGCTCACCTCTAACTTAGAAGAAATTTACCACTGCTTCTCATTTGGGTATTTAAAGCTCAAAGGAGATAAACTCATTTGCACTGTTTCAGATTGTATTCTTTGTATTAGCACACATTTTTAACAGACTTTTTTTAGAGCAGTTTCAGATTCACAACAAAATTGAGAGAACACTATAGATATTTCTATGCCCCCCTTCCCCACACACAGGTGCGTAACCTCCCCCTTTATAAATATAACTCACCAGAGTGTTGCATTTGTGACAGTTGATGGACCCGCATTGACACATCATTATCATCCAACGTCCATGGTTTGTTCGGATTCATCCTTGGTGTCATACAGTCTATAGGTTTGGGCAAATGTGTAGTGATGTATATCCATCATTAACAGTATTTTCAGTGCTCTAAAAATCATCTCTGCTCTGCCTATTTACCCCTTCACATCCCCTCCACCCCTGGAAGTCACTTATCTATTTACTGTATCTGTGATTTTGCCTTCCCTTAGATGTCATATAATTTGAATTATTCAGTATGTAGCCCTTTTAGTTGGGCTGCTTTCATTTAGCTGTTTGTATTTACATTCCCTCCATGTCTTTGTGGCTTAATCATTCATTTATTTTTAACTCTAAATGATATTCCATTGTCTGGGTGGCCTAAAGTTTGTGCATCCATATACCTATGAAGAACATCTTGGCTGCTTTCAAGTTTTGTCAGTTATGAATAAAGCTGTCCACATACATTCATGTGGTAAGTTTTCATGTCAGCTTAAGTTTTTATTTCCTTTGGGAAAATGGATAAATATCAAGGAACCTGACTGTTGGACTGTATGGTAAGAATGTTTGGTTTTGTAAGCAACCATCATCCTGTCTTCCAAAGTGGCTGGATTATTTTTCATTCTTACCAGCATTGTATGATAATTCCTGGTGCCCCATCCTTGTCAGCATTAGGACTGTCAGTATTCTGGATTTAGGCCATTGGGATAGGTGTGTAAAGTGGTATCTGATGGTTGTTTAATTTGCATTTCCCTGTTGACCTAGCATGGGGTCATCTTTGCTTACACTTATTTGTCATCTGTACATCTTCTTTTGAAGTATCTGTTAATGCCTTTAAACCATTTTTAATTGAGTTGTCTCTTAACTAAGTTTTAGTTCTATGTATGTGCATTTTGGGTAAAAATTTGTGATCATATATATCTTTGGCAAATATTTTCTCAGGCTATGTCTTGTCTTCTAATTCTAGACATTGTCTTTCAGTGAGTATGAGATCTGAATTTTCACAAAGTCCCAGATTCTTTATTTCTGTCATTCAAAAACTTTTTGATAAAGAACGTATTTGACACCAAAGTCTCCATTTCCCAACTTACTTGGTAACAGAGCACCTGCCCTCCTTGCTTGAAGGGAATTGTTAAAGAAAACATTTTAAAAGATATTTCTAGGTTCTTTCTATGATACTCAAATGTTCTACTTGTCTCTATCCTCTCATCATCTGTTATTCAGATTACTTTTCCTCAGTCTAAATACTTAAACCTTCATTGAGAAAATAATAGTTCTCCAAAATGTACTTAGCTATGATTACTGTTACCATTAATTTTAGAAGAACATAGCGAAAATATTTGGATTTGGCTAGGGGAATAAATATAGAAATAAATACAAAAGGAACACTCTGACTCTTTTGTTAATAAGACATACAAGATTAAAACCTACAGATAACATCTCTTCAGATCTTAAAGGATTGTCTTCTAATAGGTGATTTTAATGCTTAATATATATAATCATGTTCTTCGCTACTATATAATAATGTAAATGATCAGAGTTTACTATTATTGCAAGGTTGATATGAGCCTAAGACTCGGGTCCACTGAAAAGACTTGTTTTCATTGCATTCATTCCAAATCCGCTAGAATGAAATTATCCGTCAGTCTACACAGCCAGTCCTGTGCAGCCCAGAGAATATGTGGTGAGTTCTCTCCTGCGTAGGATGCAGGTTAACTGGGTCTTCCCAACCTCAGCGATTTTTAAGGATTCCCTGTTCCTGGTAGCTTTAAATTAGAAGTGCTCAGCACCGCAGGAGAATAAGGGAGTCTGTAGAATTAAACTGCTGTGTGTTTTCCCAAGTCTAGGCCTTGCTTTTATTATCTACCTGGGGCTTTTTGCTCTGGGTTTCACTTGTTTATCCATAAAAGACTATCAAGCAGAGACTAGGGTTTATGTAACTGAAACTTAAAATCATGCAGGTAACCTAGCAGAAGTATATCAACATAAGAAAAGTATTTTGAACCTCAGGATTCCTGAGTACTTTTGTCACTGAAAGAAATGTGCTCTTGGCTTTCAGAATTTAGAGAAACCCATTACAGACATCAATTCAAGGGGCTCAAATGTGAAGTTATGTGTGAAATACTATGCTGGGTTTTATGAAAATCACAAAATGAGTCTGTATTCATTATATGGTCATTACTTTAAGCAAAATTTTTTTTTTTTTTTTTTTTTTTTTTGTAGCTTACACTTTAGCAAATTTTTCCTGATACTTGTTTCAGGCATCATACTTAAATGAATACATCATTGAATATAATTCTCATAATAACTATTTTGTGGCACTGTTACTCACATAAGAATAAAAAGGAGGCAAAAAAGGTTAAATGACTCACCAGATGCCTTAGCCTGTAGCATAAAAGGTTTTCACTAAAGTGTATGTGGGCATTAAGCCTGTACTTTTACATATGACATTTTTCTAGCTTCAGGGCCCTGACTATTGGGTTGGAAAGGCAAGCATGAAGAAGCTGAACTAAAATATAGATAAAACAAATGCCAGAAAAATGAGAAAATAGAGTGGAAACATTGATAAGGAGCAATTAATTTGGTATTAAGTAGGAAGAGCTGAAGAATACTGGAGAAAAGTCCGTCTTTTGTGTTTGACCTTGATGTGTGAATAGAATCGCTGTGGCTACAAATGTTGTACCTGGGAGCAATGTTAGTTGAAGACAGGACAGAAAGAGAGAGAGAAGTTCACAAGTTTCTGGTATCTGATAATGGCAAGACTAAAAACATCAGGAAATAAAAATTACACATGGCTTCTCCCAGGAATGATGAGTAAACAGGAGTGGATATGTAGAGGAAGATGGGCTATATTGATATTTTGTTCAGTGGTTTTGGAGTGCTGAATGCCAAGTTAACACATAAGCAGTACATTTTTGAAAGACCCTTTTTGAAGTTCAGTTGTGTGTGTCTCAATGGTCATAATAAATAGAATCAAGTAATAGTGACTAGGTTTTAATTTCTGGCAACTTTTCCGTCTATTTTATTGAATTCCCCGCCATAGAGACAGCCTGAGAAAGAAGGTCAGAGAGTGAGAAAAATTAAGACATGGGTTGCGTGGTGGCACCTGAGACAAGAATGGGTTCATTCTTCATGTTCCAAATGTCGGGGACCTTGAGGAGTATGTATGACATTATCAATTAATGGTTTCCCTTTTGAATTTTAACATGAAAATGTTGGTGTTAAAATTCCTTTCTTGTAACAGATGATATAACCTCTTCCACTTCCATCCTATTTCCTAGAGCTCAAACTGTGGCCCTGTACTTATGACTAGAGAAGAATGCCCATCTTTTATACCACTTTTGTATATTAAATTGACTATTGTATATTCATGCTGTTCAAACAAAACCCAGAGCTAATAGTAGGATTTAGATTAATTCTGAACTAATATGTATTGAACATCATTTGAACTTAGTTTGACAAATATTTATTGACATCTAGCTTTTTAGAAGCCCAAAATATGGCTTAAATATATAATACCTGTCTTCTGAGTTGTCTTCACCAGTCATTTTTGTCACTTTGTTTTATGCCTACTGAAAGAGAATAAGTCATACTCAAAATGAGAAAATTGTAGTGCATTATTTGCTAAATATGAATATATTTTACTTAAATTTAATAATTGCACTTAAAATTTGGAATTGGAATTTTTAGGTTTTAGGTTGTATTTTAATCAGTAACACTTAGAGTATATATATGTGAATAATCTATTTTAGTAATAAATACTAAAAATATTTTGGTAATGCAATATTTAGAAATATATTAATCTTTTGATAATTGTAAACTAAGTAGTATTAAATACTGTGAATTTATATATCATTTACTTATGAGTTTTAATATACTCAGACAAGTATAATATACTAATCTTGGATCCATTATTACATTTGAATTCCTTCAGATATACTGATTACTTTTTATTATTAAAAAAATCCTCTCATCAGAAAGAAACATTATTAACATGTTAGTACTTTAGGCACGTTTGATATCTTGTTGGAAGACTTTTCCCACATATTTTCCTTAAAAAGATATAGTATGAGTCATTTTGTAATTTGATACCACAAGGAAAGGGGAAGCTAGCAGAGAAATAAAGATGTAAATTTAGAAATTTTTTGGATTTGGTCAGGATAATAACTTCAGACAGTTGTTCTTCAAGTCTGATCCCTGCTTAGCCTTCATTCTCGAATTTTTCCTCTTTACTCACAATTTATTCTACAGGTCCTGTTGCATTACCTATGGTTCTCTGAATAATTTGATAGCTGGATTATCCCACTGCCTCTTCTCTTCAGGTGCTTAGCTGTGCTCATCCCTGCTATTGAATCTCCATCACCTTTCAGGGCCTTACACATAGTATAGGTTGTAGGTAAGTTTGCTTAAAAAAGAAATTAGATAAAACATAATAATGAAATACCAATATCTCATGAACTTTAGATCAACAGTATCAGTTTTCAAGGTGAACATATTGGAGAAACATGGCAAAATCCCAAGCAAATGTTAGCCAGGAGAGTAAACAATTTGAATGTGGTTTAAATCTTATCTTGTTGGTGACTGTGCAAGGAGCAAGAGTTGCTATTTTTTTTTTTTTTTTAACATTGGAAGGTAATTGTTGCTGAGATGCTGCTCAATTTTACTTAAATCACCTGTCGCAGCATAGCAACTGGATAGGTATAGTTTGATAGATTGGTTTATTATGGTTAAATTGAGCATGGAACAATCTAAATTGATGACTAAAGAGACAAAATCCTGAACCATCCATGCCTTGGCTGTTTCAATTCAGTTCTGTACCCACCTAAAGCCAAAACAGGAGAGAAAAGTACAGATTTTATAAGCATTTCTGAACACTTTCAACACAGCTCTGTTAGAAAATAGAACACAGAAATGTTTTCAATGACCAGATAAAAAACAAATGTGACAACTGACAGTATATATTATCCTATAAAACATTTCAGACTATATTATTTTTTGTTTTCATTTTATTTGTCATAAATCTGTTAGAAGGATTTTTATAGCTTTCTTTTTTTCATTTTTATGTTAAACTTTTCTTGTTATGGGGGATTGGACTTGCTCCATATCCTTAACTCAGGAATTTTTGTACTTAGTCATAGAGCTCTCCTTATAACTATGCTGATGTTATTTTTGTTTTTTGTTTTCTTTTGCCAGTCGTACTCTCATTCTAGGAGATGGACTTTGCTAAATACAGCTCAATTTTCCTTGTTTGAATTTGACTTCTGGTACTGGCTTATTTGCTCTTCCCTCTTCACTTAAGCCAGATCAAATATTAATAGATAGTTCACATCTATGCCAGAGGTCTCCATTTTCTATATAGGAATGTGATAACTCAGTTGATTTTCCTGAGAACCAGAGAGAATTACAGTTTGGAAACCGTGTCTTATGATTCTCTTTCATCTTATATACCAAGATAAAAAGCAGAGCTAGGAACCCTTAAATTATTCTTGCTTTATTAAAGGGCACTATGTTTTTTATTTTAGACAATGGAAAAAACATATTTTAATGAAAAAAATGAAATTAAAAACAATTACTACCCTACTCAAGCACCCAAGCCTAAACAGTATTTACATTTTTATGAATATACTTGTAGTTTCTAATTTCTGTACAAATACATACTTTCCTATAGTTTCCTTTGGTTCTGTTTTATAAAATTCTATTTTGTAATTTTAGTTTTTAACCTAATATTTTTAAAGTTGTATTTACATTTTCACATCAGTAATTATTCTCCAGCCTCACTTTAATGGTTGCATGATACTGCCTCTTAATATGAATGTTTAATTTAGCTAGTTTCCTGTATAAATTTTATCTTTGATTTTCCAATATTAGGTATATTTTAATAACAAATACTTGTCATCAAATTGTGAATATTTTCATGACTATTTCCTAGAAAATTTTTAAAACTGAAATTTCTCAATATGAGACAGGCTTTTCTCTACACATTCAAATGTAGGATTTATTTCTTATTTCAATGGGCTTCCCTGGTGGCTCAGAGGTTAAAGCGTCTGCCTCCAATGCGGGAGACCTGGGTTTGATCCCTGGGTTGGGAAGATCCCCTGGAGAAGGAAATAGTAACCCACTCCAGTATTCTTGCCTGGAGAATCCCATGGACGGAGAGGCCTGGTAGGCTACAGTCCATGGGGGTCACAAAGAGTCGGACACGACTGAGCGACTTCACTTTAAGTTTACTTTAACTTTCTCTACACATTCAAATGTAGGATTTATTTCTTATTTCAATATAACCTAGAAGGCTGACAATAAGAAAGCTACTTCAGAATTTTGAGAAGCATTTTGTAATACAAGAAGACATTGCAAGTCAATCAGTTAGTTTTATATGTTAGTAAGTCTATTGCAAAATATTAATAAGAGTTTGTCCTAGGAATTCACTTAACATCTGATAAACAGACCATGGAAAATCCATATAAAAGTTTCTTTTAATTCAGTTTTTGGCAAAAGCCATCATTTATGAATATAGTATTACTTATTCATGTATTTATTAAGACTGACAGTGTTGGCACCCAGCTAATTATGGTCTGTGGTCACAGGACATGGGTTATGCATATCTTCTGCATTAGAAAGCTATAGTACAGAGCAGGCTTGGAACCTTAATGAAGAGATGATTAGTATTCTCCTAGCTCCTCTGTTTTTGGAGGATGTGGAACCATTTTCATATGGTGGCTGAATAGATGAATGATTTCCCCCAGTGCCCCCACATGCTTGGCCCAAGAAAACTCTCAAAGATCCTACCTTTTTATTATCTCTGAACAAGGCTATTCCCAGTTAGATAAATGTTACACAAGTGACAAAAATGAGTTTTCTTAGCATTCTGGAATTGGGATAACATTTAAGCAACAGTCTGACTTGCTACAGTCCTGACGAGATGTTCAAAATAATATTTAAAATTTAGGATACGAAGTGTTCATTAGAGGGCTCGATAAACCCTCGCCTTCTTTTGCTCAGTTCTCTCCTGGCCAGAAGGCCTAATTAACTCCTGGTTGCAGTGGCCCCAGAGGCAGGACTGCTCTGGAGAGGATAAACCTCACTAAAGCAGGAACTGAGACTCATTAGCTTTTAAACTGCTATTCAGACCCAATTTCCATTGAATAAGGGCATATTTATGATAAAGAGTAAAAATGTTTACCGTATGTTCATATCTAATTAACCTAATGGTTTTTATATCAACATGGTTTATTCCTTGTATTTCTTAGGTGAAGAAATGGCCATAGAGACCTTCTGTTTCTTTATTACCATTAAGTGTTCTTACTCACGATGAAACAGTCCCTCTCCTGCAAACGCCCTTGGCTGTTGCGTTTATTAAACAGTCATTGACAGGAAAATGAATGAATTAAAAGATACTCAAGTAAGCTCTAACCTTTCAATCCTATCTATATAGCCCTCTGCCTTAGAAATAATTCCAATAGGTTCCTTACAGCGCAGTCATGATGATTCTCTTTCCCTTAAACATTTTCCCCCAGTAAGTCGTTTATCATTAATGAAGGTGTACCTTATAATCCACACTAGCCTGCACAGTTGATGAATAAACATGAACAATCCACCTCTTTGCCTGCACTGCACCCATTTTAACAAGGAGGCGTTCATTCAGCGCCTGGATATCAAAAGTCCATGAATTCTAGGACATGTGTAAACAAGCCGAGTGGGCCTGTGCCTCAAACGGGGAGTGGTGGTAGGTGTAAAAAAAATTGCTGGGAGGGCATTACCTGTCAATTTTTTACATGAAATACAGCCTGAAAAAACTTACATTCAAGTCGGATCTCAACCTACAGCAATTGCAAAGCTGTAGGTTGCAAAACAGCAATTTGCAAAGCTGTTAGTTTCTTTAAAATTCCCTGATTACCATGAACTGGGCTTACTGATTCATCTGTTTTTCTTTTTTTTTTTTTTACCCCACCTATGTCTTTTTAAAATTTATCTCAGAACATGCTAAGCTCTGTCTACAGTCACGTCCTTCATTTCCAAATCAAAATCTAACCACTTGGTGGTAAAAATCATAGTTGTATTTCCTTTTTTATTTAAAAACCCACATATTCTGATTTATGTTTCTGACCCTCAATATATATTGTATCCCTCACAAACTTCAAAACGTTTTACTAATTATTCAATATCATAGGGAAGGAATATATTCCCTTCTTGGTTCTTTGGCTCGTCTAAAAATTGAATTGACCCAAGACAGACTAACAGGAGAAAAACTAGCTTAATTTTATACTTAGGGAATACCACAAAACGTGAGACCCAAAGGCAAGTCAGGCTGTTGAAGTTGTTATGCCACCTATGCAAGAAGTGGGATGGGGGCTGGGGCTTCAGAAGGGGGAAGGTGATTCTTAGGAAGATCAGGGCAAATGATTGGTGTTAGATATTTGCCCAGCTACGCAGTTAAGTCTTTCAGATGATAAAGATTACCTCAGGTAGTAGCTCTCTTTCTGGAGTAAACCCTCTACTGAAATTATTTTAACCAGTTAAGGGGAGGTAACAGTTTTTCAAATTCGCCCTATTGATTGCTACAACTCAAAAGAATCCACCTTCCAAAGTAGCACATTTGGGGTGGCATACTCTGCATGCCCTCAATATGAAAACTTATGTTGAACAAACCCTTTCAACATTATGACTCAAATTCTTAAGATCGTATTCATTTTTTGCGCCTCTGAGTTTGCATGCATTTAGCTTCCTGAAATCCCTGGGAATTTTATTAGCTTTGCTCATGTGTGGATAGATATGTTGATGTGTCCTTTTTTTACCCACATTTTTTTGTTCACTCTGATAGTTGACCATGCAAAATGCATTTTAATTTCCACATATATTTAGTTAAAATTTTAACTTTTTTTATTTCCCTTAAGATATTTTTTCCTATGCATTTCATGTACCCAACATCTACCTAATAAATGCCTGCCTTTTTGCTACTTCTGTGTTAACATTTAAAATAACTTGCAGATATTTAAGAACCCAAGAAAATTCACAAAGTAGAAGCAGTTGATTTTTCGAGAAATGGCTTATTCTCAGCTGAGTTTACACTATATTTGCTATACAGTTCATACTTACACTCTATTTCTGAAAACCGATTTCTTATTCCATCACCTCCTTCACTCTCAATCTAGTTGATGAGCTTCCTGTGAAATAAGTGCTCTTAAGAGACTTCCTCAACGGCTCAGCAGGAAAAGACTCCATCTGCAACACAGGAAACGTGGGTTCTATCCTTGGATCAGGAAGATCCCCTGGAGAAGGACAGGGCAACCCACTCCAGTGCTCTTGCTTGGTAAATCCCATGGACAGAGGAGCTGGCCAGGCTCCAGTCCATGGGGTTGCAAAGAGCTGGACATGACTGAGCAATTGAGCGAAGCTATTAAGGAAAAGGAAAGCACATAGAGATGGGGAAATGCAGATTTTGCACATGACATGGTGACTGTCCTTTAGCTCAGCCACCAGCTGCTCATTGCGTTTCTTAGGAAAGAGGGGACTGCAGGTGAAAATGAAACAAAACAAGCGCAGGGGGCAGTTCATTGCACTGGCATACTGTGTCTGAATCTGCTTGCATGCTATAACCAGGATCTAGAGTGGGTCGATTGAACAACAGATATTTATTCTCACAGTTCTGGAGGCTGGGAAGTCTAAGACCAAGGTCCTGGCAGACTTGGTGTTTGGTGAGGAAGCCCCCTCTTTGGGTTGTGTCCTCACGTGGCAGCAGGGTTGAGATGGCTCCCTGGGGTGTCTGTTTTATAAGGGCACTAATCCCAGAGTATTCCACCTCATCGCTTCACAAAGGCCACAGCTGCTAATTCCATCACATGAGGCGGTCAGGATTTCAGCATATTAATTTTGGTGAAATAGAAACATTCATTCCATAATACACTGGAAGCCTTTTTGAGCACAAGGGCCGTTGCTTTGCTCCCATCGGACAGAGCATAAGGAAAACTGGGGAGAACATAGGTCGTATGTGACGTGGTTTCCATCTATGGAGAAAATACAATTTGATAACTTCAGTGGTAATGCGATGCTTCTTGCAACTTTTGGTGGGTGAGAGGCCACACACCAAGGGAAGACAACTGTGGTGGCTCCAGGAGCCTCAAGTGAAGGAGCCTGAACTGTAATAATAATTTCCTAGGACTGCTATCATAAATTACTACCAGCTTAGCATAAGACATTTATTCTCAAATTTCCTGAGGACAGAAGTCCACAGTGAAGATGTTGTCAAGGTTGAGTCCTTCCTGGAAGTTCGGAGGGAAAACCTCTTCTGTGTCTTTCTCATAGCTTCTGGTGGTTGCTGGCAGTCCTTGGCTTGTAGATCCAGCCACTCCAGTCCCTGCTTCTGTTGCCAAATGGTGCTGTCTTATGGGTATCTACGTGTCATTGTGTCCATCTTCTCTTATGGCACCTGTCATTGGATTAAGGGCCACCTTAATCCAAGATGAACTCAACTTGATTGCATCTGCAAAGACCCTATTTTCAAAGAAGGCCACATTCATAGGTGCTAGGGGTTAGGACTTCAGCATGTATTTGCAGAAGAGAGGGACCCCCCAATTCAAACCACAGTAGGAATGCAGAGGAAATATTTCCCTGTTGAACAAGTCAGGAGAATCTGTAGCAGTATTCACTACTGTGGCGGCAAACAGTAGAGATTTCATGGAAGAGCTGCCGGAAACCTTTACTTTCATCTACTTTGGGAGAGAGTGATCATGATTTGAGGGAGATAATATATTATGTTGAACTTCATGAGGTCACTGGTTTGATGAGCCAAAACAAGTTTAATACTGGTGATTTCTCATGACTCAACTTATCACAGGTAAAATGAGAGTCAGAATTATTATGTATTAACAGTGTGGCCATTTCTTGACACCCCAATTGCCATTCTTAAATCACAAAAAAAGAAAAAAAAATGACAATAGAGTTGCCTAAGGTAAATTGTTGCTTTTCAGCTTTTTAGCTGATGTTTAAACTGACTCTAGATAATTTTAAGAGTTGTAAGCAAACTTAATTGTCATGTATACTCAATAGGTGTGTAAAAAACTGATTCTATTAGACAATATAATCTTTTCTGAGTTAGGTCTGATGTGAATAAATAGGCATTCACATCACAGGTTTATCTCATAGTAACCAAAAATAAAGCAAAGTGCGTTGAAAGGATTTAAAATCCTGCATAAGCCCATGAATTACCTTCAAACCTTTTTAGTGATGAACTAGATATCATTCTATTTATTTACCCTTAGGATTTGCATAGTGATTTTTTGCCTCTCAGCATTTATCTAGATCGAGCAGCATCAAATTTATTTCTGACTGCTTTCCCAATTTTTCAAAGTAATTTATATTCTAATACTATGTTATAGGAACTGGCTGGCCCAACAGCTCTCCTCCTAGATTTGCATTGATATTGTTTTGAAATTTGTAATGTCATCTCAGACCTCACTTGATTTGATTGAATTACTTTAATTTTGGATCTCACCACCACTGTTTCTAGCCCCTTAAAATGTTATCACCAAAAATATTTTCATATAGTAACTTAGGTTTTTTTATGTGGATTCACTCAGGAAAAAGTCAATGTAGCCAAGATCTGTTTTTGAAAAAGACTCCTTGATGTTACTACTTAGGTTGATCACTTTAGTGAACAAACCACTCATGCAAAATTCGTTGAAAAGCAATCAACGAGATGGTAACTGAGTCAAAGGAGAGTTACTCTGATATTCAGAGGTGAATCTGTTTTGATTGTGCATCTTTTAAGCATTATTTAAAAACTTCTGACGACATAAGTGACCTAGAGAACAAAATCACACTAATGGAGACATTGTAGATCAAAAAAGGTGAATGAAATTTCTCAACGATCAGAACATAAAATCCTATGTTAACAAACATAGAGTTCAACTGTATGTTTAACAGAAAAACTGTTAAGGTTTTACTGAAAATCGAGACTCTCAGTGATACACTGATATTGAGTTGTTTCTCCTGAGGGTGGGGGAGGGGAAACACATTTTGTTTAGAGTAGTGATAACCACTGCTTACTATGTGTGTTAAACAAACATTTTATTTCTCTTTCAGTCACATATTCTGGCAGCTTGAAATGCGTAACCAGGGGCAAGGAGTTTCATTAGGTAGTAGCTGGAGGCAACATAGACTGATGTTCATAAATAAGAGAAACTTTGTAATTCTGACCTCATTGACTGCTAGGGATGAATGCAACTTCAGCAATAGCTCTGATTTCTTTTCAGCTGATGCTCATTTCTGAGACATGTTTAGGAAACATCCTGAGTAGAAAAGACTATTTCGGATGGACAAGTTAGGCAAAAATCCAAAGTTGAAATGGTTAAAGGGCTATCTTTATATCTTAAAATTTAGACAAGTACTTTTGACTTGCGACTTTTTCCTCAGTTTTTACCCTTAAGTTATATTGTAAATCACCATTACCTACGCTGCCTCCTATATCTTTATGGTGCTGAGAGAATTTTTAGATATTCATATGCAGTTACTGCTTAAACAACGCGGAGAATTGGGGGCAATGATTGTCCACAGTTGCAAATCAGTATATAACTTATATTTGGCCCTCCAAATGGGTGGTTCCACATCTAAAGATTTAGCAATAAAAATTTTTGTAATATTATAATATCTTATATTAAGAAATTAGCATCCAACTGTTCCCATATGATTTAAATGAGTTTTTCAAGGGCCAACTATATGGTGGTCATTAGTTTCTAAGTGAGAAACCCTAAGTCACTAAGAGTGTTTAATCAGATTCTTGATTGTGAAATAGTGTCTCTTGCTATTCTGCAGATAATTTGCATGAACACTTCAGTGCTGTTCTCAAAGTTGTTCAGTCACCAAGTTGTGTCCATCTCTTCACAACCCCCTGGTCTGCAGCACACCAGGCTTCTCTTTCCCTCACCATCTCCAGAGTTTGCCCAAGTTCATGTCCATTGCATAGGTGATGGCATCCAACCATCTCATCCTCTGTCACCCTCTTCTCCTTCTGCCTTCCATCTTTCCCAGCATCCGAATCTTTTCAATGAGTCAGCTCTTCACATCAAGCGGCGACAGTATTGGAGCTTCAGCATCAGTCCTTCCGATGAGTATTCAGGGTTGTTCCCCTAAGATTGACAGGTTTGGTCTCCTTTCTGTCCTGTGTGCTCTCAAAAGTCTTCTCCAGCACCACGGTTCAGAAGCATCAGTTCTTCCACATTCTGCCTTCCTTATAGTCCAGCTCTCAACAACAGTACGTAACCACTGGAAAGACCATAACCTTGACTATATGTACTTTTGTTGGTTCTAAGAGTACTAATGGCAGGAGCTTGGCCTCTCCACACTGGTGCTGAATGAGTCTGACAGTGAGTTTGAATTAACCTTAGAGTTTGGGGTGAAGTAGAAAAGAATAGCTTTATTGCTTTGCCAGGCAAAGGGGGAAACAGAGGGTGTGTGCCCATGAAAAAATGCCCCACGAGGGAGGATCTGGTAAGGAGTTTTATAGCATTGATTCAATGGCAGAGTTGCTGATAACATGAGGGTGTGTGCAGAGTCTGCACTCCTTTAACCTGGTTGCAGCTAATCTCTTGATGACCTTTTCTGATTCCTTTTAATCTGGCCTCAGATGGTCTTCTCTGGAATGAAGAATGCTGACTTCTGTTTATCAGGGGTTTCCTTTCTGTATGCATTCATGCTGGAATCTATTTGTGCTGTTTTTGTTGGAATTTGTCTGCATCTTTTCTGTTTGGGTGTTATAAAGCTTATGAAAATGGGAAATAGTTCACCTATCCAAAGGAAGATCTTTGGGATGCGCGTTAGATATGTTAAGACCAGAACAGCAATGAACCCTGAATGGCTCACAACTAAACAATCTGGCAGTCAGAAGTGCTTTACAAAAGAGAGGAACAGTCTGAAAATGAACATGCCCAGGGGGCTCCCTTGGACTTGAGGCATCCTGTTCTAATTTCCCCTACAGGAGCCCCAGAGAAGAAATACGGCAGCCTACTCCAGTAATCTTTCCTGGAGAATTTCATGGACAGAGAATCCTCAGTTCAGTTCAGTCTCCCAGTCGTGTTAGACTCTTGTGACCCCATGGAATGCAGCACACCAGGCTTCCCTGTCCATCGCCAACTCCCAGAGTTTACTCAAACTCATGTCCATTGAGTCAGTGATGCCATCCAACCATCATATCTTCTGTCGTCCACTTTTCGTCCTGCCTTCAATCTTTCCCAGCATCAGGGTCTTTTCAAATGAGTCAGCTCTTCACATCAAGGGGCCAAAGTATTGGAGTTTCAGCTTCAACATCAATTCTTCCAATGAATATTCAGGACTGATTACCTTTAGGATGAACAGGTTTGATCTCCTTGCAGTGCAAGGGACTCTCAAGAGTCTTCTCCAACACCACAGTTCAAGAGCATCAATTCTTCGGTGCTCAGCTTTCTTTATAGTCCAACTCTCACTTCCATATGTGACTACTGGAAAAACCATAGCTTTGACTAGAGGGACCATTGTTGGCAAAGTACTGTCTCTGCTTTTTAATATGCTGTCTAGGTTGGTCATAGTTTTTCTTCCAAGGAGCAAGTGTCTTTTAATTTCATGGCTGCAGTCACCATCTGCAGTGATTTTGGAGCCCCCCAAAATAAAGTCAGCCACTGTTTCCCCATCTATTTGCCATGAAGTGATGGGACCAGATACCATGATCTTAGTTTTCTGAATGTTGAGTTTTAAGCCAACTTTTTCAGTCTCCTCTTTCACTTTCATCAAGAGGCTCTTTAGTTCTTCACTTTCTGCCATAAGGGTGGTGTCATCTGCATATCTGAGGTTATTGATGTTTCTCCTGGCAATCTTGATTCCAGCTTGTGCTTCATCCAGCCCAGCATTTCTCATGATATACTCTGCATATAAGTTAAATAAGCAGGGTGACAATATACAGCCTTGATACACTCCTTTCCCTATTTGGAACCAGTCTGATGTTCCATGTCTAGTTCTAACTGTTGCTTCCTGACATGCATACAGGTTTGTCAAGAGACAGGTCAGGTGGTCTGGTATTCCCATCTCTTTAAAAATTTTTCAGAGTTAGTTGTGGTCCAGAGGAGTCTGGCTGGTTACAATTCATGGTATTGCAAAGAGTCAGACACTACTGAGCAACTAGCACTTCATTTCTATAAGGAGCTCAAAGGATACTCTTACTTGTTTCCTTGAGGCACTGCAGCCGTGAAATTAAAAGACGCTTGCTCCTTGGAAGAAAAGCTATGAAAACCCTAGACGGGATATTAAAAAGCAGAGACATTACTTTTCTGAGAAAGGTCCATCTAGTTAAAGTTATGGTTTTTCCAGAAGTCATGTATGGATGGGAGAGTTGGATCATAAAGAAAGCTGAGCACCGAGGATTGATGGTTTTGAACTGTTGAGTTGGAGAAGACTCTTGAGAGTCCCTTGGACTTCAAGGAGATCCAACCAGTCCATCCTAAAGGAGATCAGTCCTGGATATTCTTTGGAAGGACTGGTGCTGAAGCTGAAACTCCAATACTTAGGCCACGTGATGTAAAGAAGTGACTTACCAGAAAAGACCCAGATGCTGGGAAAGATTGAGGGCAGGAGGAGAAGGGGACGGCAGAGGTTGAGAAGGTGGGATGGCATCACTGACTTGATGGACATGAGTTTGAGCAAGCTCCAGGAGTTGGTGATCGACAGAGAAGTCTGGCGTGCTGCAGTTCATGAGGGACACAGCTGAGGGACTGAACTGAACTGAAATGAGGCAGAACCAGGATCCCGTCCCAAGGCTGCACTGTTGTTTCTTGGCTCCTCCTCCCTTGTTTTGCATCCTTTCTCTTCCCCAGTTAGCAACTGTTCGAATCTGTCCATCAGGACTCAGGGAAGGTCATGGAGGCTGGAGTCTGTTCCCCACAAACAAGGAGTGGGGGACGCGGCACAGAAGCACTTCTGTGCCCATGAGCCACGCAGGATCCTGCGGTTTCAGTACAGGACACAAAGACAGGTATTGATGAAAGGGGGACAAGACTGAATAGCGTACCTTTCCTCCGCGAGGGGGAAAATGATCATACACAAGCAGTTTTATAGCAGTGAAGAGGTAATGACTTTGTAATAGGAAAATCCCCACATTAAGGATAGTGAAAACCAAAATCAACTGAGAAAATATTATTCCACAGAAACTAGCCTGTTGCTTTGGGATTGAAGTATCAGTACTTCAGAGGGTTGTCTGACACTTGTAACTTTGTTTCATTCTTGCAGAAAACACTAAGGGTAGAGTGTAATGGTGCCCTACCAGGCAATTGTCATGAAGGATTTTTGCTGTCAACTTGTGAAGATGTTGTCAACAACTTTTATTCAGTGAAAATGCAAATGCTATATACATTACAAGCATGAAATACATCTTTTACATAAAATTAATTTCATAGTCTCTTTATACACATGTTTTTCTATTATGAGCGTTTGAATATTTTGCAACATTTTATTTCCCAGTGGTGTTGAATAACTGTGGAATTAATGTTTTACCGACCACATTCTCAAACAGATGTTTTGGAAAGATGATTTTATTTATTTATTTATTTAAAATTTTTATTAATTGGAGGCTAATTACTTTACAATATTGTAGTGGTTTTTGTCATACATTGACATGAATCAGCCATGGATATACATGTATTCCCCATCCCGATCCCCCCTCCCACGTCCCTCTCCACCCGATTACTCTGGGTCTTCCCAGTGCACCAGGCCCGAGCACTTGTCTCATGCATCCAGCCTGAGCTGGTGATCTGTTTCACCTGGAAGGATGATTTTAATCCAGAAATACCCTTTTTAAAAAGTCTGTAGTTTTAGCAGAATAACTAATATCCTTGTTGTACAGAGACTTGACTTGAGTTCAAATCCTGAGTTCAACCTTTACAATTCACTTAACTTCTCTGAGGTTTAATTTTACTTACCTGTAAGTGAAGATATCAATAAGCTACTTCAAAGAGCTGCTACAAGATATAAATGAGATATGTAGGTAATGCATATAGCCTAGTATAAAATAGACATTCAGTAAATGTCAGACATGGTTTATAGTAAGATAAGGCCAGCTATTAGTCACTTGTTTTGTCTTCCTGTCTTTCAGTTAACATTTAATTATTAATTAGAAGTATGAGGTGACTCATTAGAAATTAATTCATCCTCCCATCTCACTAAATTCTATCATTTGCTTACACACATGTGAGTAATTAAATGGTTTTAGGAGCAATAGAGTGATTTAGTGTGAATGTGGAGGTTTTAATATTTTGTATAAAATTTTCAAGGAGAGACCAGGTAATAATGGGAAGGCTTAGTGTGGAAACTAATGTTTCCTCTGAGTGCTGATTACTAAAATAACTTCTTAACAAAACCTATGGACAGTCTTTTCCTGGATAGTTTCTGCCTTTGCGGTTTGCCTCCAACATTCAAACTCTTTCAGATGCTACTGTTTTACATAGTGTTTTGAGACTTTTCCAACTTTTCTGTATACAATACTTTAAGAAGATCTCCCCAATGCTTGCCAAATATACATTGTGGCTTCCTTTAATTTTTGTTCTAAGAATTTCTCCTCCCCTTCGCTTCTCAGCCTGCCTAAGAGCTACTCATTCTTCAGAACTTTATTCAAATTGAAATGGTCCTCCCTCTTCTAGCAGTAATTAATACCTGCATACAGCATTCATCTATAATCTTCAAGAAAGATCTTCCAGTGTTCACTCATATGGTTATCTTTTATCTAATCATATAACATCATATACATCCACAATGCCTGCCACAGTTTCCATGGACCCATGGGCTGTAGCCTACCAGGCTCCTATGTTCATGGGATTCTCCAGACAAGAATTTTGGAGTGGGTTGGCATGCCCTCCTCCAGGGGATCCTCCTGATTAATGAAGTGAGAGCAAAAAGTTGTTTTTCTCCTAAACATTGGTTGCAAATTTTCAGAGAAATTAAAGGGAAAATATCTTGTTTTTATAAGCAATTCAGAATCATATCTAGCAGTGATCCTTGATTAACACCATGAAAATCTTTGACCCTTTTTTTAAAGGTATTAGAAATGTTTCCCACTTACAAGTATTTATTGAGGAGGATAAAAAAAATGCATTTTCCCTCTTGTTTGTATTTATAATTACACTCTGAAAGACAGATTTTTTTCACTAGATTCATTATACCTTATTTGAAAAAGACAGTTGCAATGCCATCTGGCTTGAAAAACTGAGAACAATTTAGTTGTTGATTTTAGAAGTGAAGAATATCAATGTCACCTTTTGAAAATAAAGGTTTGAAATGTAAATAATCACTGAAAATATAATAGTAAAGTAAAAATCAGGAAATTTCAGATTTGTGACCTAGATTTTATTTTACCTTTGAAATAGACCGTTCCCAAGAAAGTCAATCTGATGTGTTGAATCTATGATTGGACCAGAAGGCTTTGATTTTTGAGCTATTCAGGTGTCCATAGTATTTAGTTTACTGTTGCCGTCACTACCAGAGTCAACCTCTTTCTCTCTGTCAATTTTCTACTGCTTTTTACACTTTATCTAGTTGAACTGCATATTTCTATAAAGTATCAAGCATTTTTGAAAACTATAAAGCATAAATAAACATACAGTACACCTGAGAGATAAATAATAGGTAAATAACAGAGGAGAGGCAGACAGATAGGAATGACAGTGCCCGCTGCAGTTTATGAGATTTATTAGACAAGGTTATCCAGGAGCGGTGTTTGCTCTTGCAGCCGGCCTTATAGTTATGATGCTTGGAACTGTTGATACATCTTCTATTTGTATTTTTTAAGATCCCATATCATCATTCAAGAACGTTTAAAAAATATTAATGGCAACAGCAGAGTAGCAATGCCAAAGGCATATACCCTGCTGCAAAAGTGTCTGACCTATAAATATGAGTAGTATCAATAATGTTAGGACACCAGAGGAGCTGTTCTATGGCCTTTTAAATCCTACTTTGGTATGGACTATCATTGCTATAATGAATTCAGGTATGTGTATTCCAGTTTTCTTCTGTCAGCACTTTTTTGTTACATATATAAATTCATAGTGCACTGTGAGTGTGTATAGTTTTTGATGACTGCCCAAAGAAGCAGAGAATATACTTGAATTTGGGCTTAGTTTTTTAAAGAAACTTAGATATGTCAGAAACAAGTATTATTGAGTTTCATAGAGTTAGTAATTACAAAATAAGTACAGCATAAATATATAATGTGTAAGAGTCTAATATTTTAATTTGCTGTTCTTCATAAGCTCAAGAGTATGACTGTATATTTAAGGTTGTTGGAGCAATGAAAATTATTGACTTGGCCTAGAAAACTAGATAGACTGATCTATAACACAAGTTAAACATACATATTCATGTTTTCAGACTTCTAAAAATAATTTGAAGTATTATTATCCCAATTTCCTTATTTTATCCATTATGAAAAATAATGGTTATGATTTGAAATACTACCTACTTAAAATAGTATCTATTAATATGGTTCAAGTGTTAATAAGTCAAAATTATGAAATGACTATAAATGGTCCCTGAGAAAAGATGAAGAATATAGTTCAGAGTGAAAGAAGGTTAGCATTTTATTTATCTGTTGTTTATTTATTTGTGCATGCTTAATTTTTATGGGATTAATAGTAATAGGGATGATATAAATTTCCCAAAGTCTTAATTCCAGGAAAAAATTGCCATGTCTTTACTTCATTGTGTTGTCAACTCTGTATTTGGTTGAAGGCGTATTGGATGGAGCTAAATTGCAAAATAGAAATTGCAGTGACTACAGGTCACTTCTTTCTTGGCTGGAACAATTTCCATTCTCTTTGCTGCACTTCCAGGGTGCAAATCTAATTGTTGTAATCTCCTTCTAAAAAAAGCTAAATTGCTTCTGGTTGCCCATAGGAAAAGTCTGAATTTCTTAGTTTGCCTAACATGTCCATAAAAATTAGTTCTTGCTGACACCCAAGTAATGTTTTTTCCTAGAGTGTCTCCTGTCCACTGTGTATTCCAGCCTCATCTACTTTTATTTCAACCCAATAAATATGCCACACTGTCTTTTGCCTCCAGACACTTGAATATGCCCTTCTCTCCTGGGAGTCATTTCACTTCCACCCATCTGTCTTTTCTTCACCTGGCTCTTACCTGCTCATCATTGAGGCATCAATGTAGTCACCCCTTCCCCTCAAAACCCTCATTTCCTACAATGCTTCAATTTTCTTACCCTGCACTGATGGAATTGTAAGATGCTAGTCTGAGTTATCTACAAGCCTCCAAGTCAGTGAGTATATTTGGCATACTCTACTTCTCAATCCCCAACAGATTGCCTTGAATGTAGTGCCCACTTAGCAGTAAATATTTGAATGAATAAACTACTACATCTGGAAAGATGCAGAAATTTATAATTGGGCAACCCAATTCCAGGAGACAGTGCAGGACAGGGAAGCCTGGTGTGCTGTCATCCATGGGGTCTCAAAGAGTTGAACACGACTTAGTCAATGAACAACAACTAGGCAATTTGAGGTAGTTATTAATTCATTTACTACACCAAACACTGATTCTTTCCATACTATTTTTGAGTAAGATTGATTGTTTCTGACCCATTTGTCATTGGTGCATGTTTGATCACCTGGCCCCTGAAGAATGCATAGGAGCTTAGAAGTTTTAAATTTCTTTGAGGTATTTGGAAAACAATATAATCTAAGTTACATAAGCTAACTTAATGTATGCTTAAGTTAAATTGCAGAGAATTAACAAAGATTGTCAAACATTACATAGCCAAGTGCAAGAACTAGAATAGAAAAGCTATATGGCATTTTAGCAGGTACATATTTTTCATAGTCCAAATGCACTAATACATCTACTCTCTTCAAAGGTTAATATATTTGTATCCATGAAGGAAAAAAGATTCCCATGTGGTTCCAAGTAAAACTGGATCTTTTAATGTTCTAAATCCTCCAGTAGACATTGGATAATTCATGTGTGGTTTACAGAGGTGGGTTTTTCAGGGAAACCTGTCAACTACTAGGCACTCAGCAGCTCTAGCCACTATAGGAGGTCTTTCTCTTAGTTTAATAGTTTAGTTTTAGAAAGTCATGGAAATGCTTCATGAAGAGCAAAACAGCAACAGGAAAAAAAATAGTTTAACAAGGATGAGCTATGACTAGAGTTGTAGTTTTTGGAATAATACATTAGGTTTGTAATCAATTATGGATGAAATGTCTGGTCCATGTTTTTCCGCATCATCTACCAGCCGCGCATCCCTATGCCAGAGCCGATTATGGAAGTAGCGCCTCTTCTATCATAACTGCCTGGACCCAGAAGGATATGATACCTGCAGAACAGCAATTAGCATCAGAAATCAGTCATCTTTAGGCTGTGTTTTCTAGAGTTCATCTAGAAAAAAAAATAATCCTCCAATTGAGTCTGTGTGTGTGCGTGCACACGTACACATGCTGATATTTATTTGTAGTCTGTTGAATTGGAAACCTGACATTTTCTGCTTGTGTCTGAAAGCAGAACAAATCAGTCTAGTTAAACCCCTGAAAATAAGAATGTGACATCCCAGTGACACACAGGAAAACAATTAGATTTGAAGTATTTCTTAATGTTAACAATCCATATTAGCATATATAAATTGGCTGATTACCTAGTGCAAACCTACTGTGGTTGTTATAAAGGTTACTGAAATTTTATGCTCAAACAATCAAGAAATCTTGGCTAAAAAATAATGGTAACAATAAAAGAATGAACCTTTCCAGAGCTAATTTTATATATCAGAATTTTTAACACTGCTTGAGCTAATATTTTCATTAATGTAATTGATAAATATCTAAGATATTACCCCTAAAATGTAATTTGGATTTATAAAATAATGTAACTTCTTCAGCTTGTAGATAACTCAAAGGGAAGAAACATATATAATTGAACTAGTCAACAATCCTGGTTTATGCAGTCATGCAGCGTTTGCACATTCTACGTTTGTGGAGCTATTACAGAGACTTATTCCTTGTTGATTCTAAAATGTATGCCAAAAACGTTGCAAAGTTCAAGACAACCTTTCTTTGTCATGGCTTTAATACTGGAATATTTCATAATCACTCTTCTTTGGTGACAACTGGATGCATTTGTTACCATTGATAAGGGTAAATATAAACTATGAAAATAGGTGTTAAAAAAAAAAAAAGACTATTCAAAATAGTCTACAGGTTAGACAAAATGAAAATCCCCATTCTCCAAGAACCTACTATCTGGATGAGGGCAGGTAAGAGACAACACATTTTACTGCAGCTCGTGTCGCCTGTATGTTCTGAAGTCACACCAGCTAACTTTGGCAGAAATTCCGAAGGTGACTTCTGGTTAGGAGTCAGGGAAAAGCTCATGAGCGGAGGGGTTTCTCCTGCACCAGCCTGTTTATTTATACTAGTTCCTGAATTTTCTTCACTTTACCTTCTGCATAAGCATCCCTTGGAACAGCTCTAACAATGGGTGCTTCTAATAGATACTCTATTACCTTATCTGGAGGCTCCTCTATGACCATGTGAATATCAAGAAAAAAAAAAAAAAAGACCATGTTTCGCTCATCTTTGTGTCCAATCCTGAGCCTGGCATGTCAACATGCAACAGATACTTACGTTGTTTATTTAAATCTTTAACAATACATGCTGTCCTGAATTATTGAGATTTATCTCTCTCAGTGCTACCTGTTCTTCAACATTATTAAGGCAGTGGCTGAGCCTAACAGCACTTAAAAATTCATTCTTTGTATATTGTATTTGAAAATATAGCTCTCATGGAGCATTTCTGTGATAAAAATAACATATGACTATTTTTCTTTACTGTATTTAATAAGTCGATATAGTCAAAACCCATTAAAACCAGCTTTCCATAAATTCAAAGAAGGTACTCTTTCACATCTGGTCTCACATGATAGGCTGAAGTGTCTTTTAACCTTCACTAGTTGTAAGCAGAAACATAATTAGTAGGCACTTGCTATTTTAATCATGAAATAAAAAGTAAGTATTTAATTTACAGTTTACTTATTATCCCTCAGTTGTCTTTAAGGCACAAGTCATCATGCACGAATATTGTGAAGTGAAGAAAGTGAAGTCGCTCAGTCATGTCTGACTCTTTGCGACCCCATGGACTGTAGCCCACCAGGCTCCTCCGTCCATGGGATTTTCCAGGCAAGAGTATTGGAGTGGGGTGCCATTTCCTTCTCCAGAAGATCTTCCCAACCCAGGGACTGAACCCGGGTCTCCCGCATTGTAGGCAGACGCTTTACCCTCTGAGCCACCAGAGAAGTCAGGGATATTGTAGCATAGACTAAATATGAAAGCAGGTGTGAAGAACTAGAATCCAGATTACCCAGTTTGGGTTTAGTTTGCCTCATAGGTGGCATAAGTATTAGTGTCTGACAGCTGCTGTAATAAAATAACTGTAGTCAATGGCTTAGAACACCTCAGATTTATCTTATAGTTCTCGAGACCACAAGTCCAAGATGATAGGGGAAGTGGCTTCTCTCATGGAGACTCCAGGGAAGAATTCATTTCTGTGCTGTTTCTAGCATCTGTAGGATTGACTGAAAGGCTCCTTCAGGTTTTTCCATATGGTGTAACAGAGAAATCCAAATGAACTTTTGGCCACCCCAGAGATGCCGCCTTCGTTTCTCGGCCCCTGGCCCCACAGCTCCCCTCCATCTTCTGCCTCCAGTATCACAGCTGGCCCGACTCTTGGCTTCCCTGTCTCTGTTACAAGGACCCTTGTGATTGTTCTAGACTTCCTGCATAGGCACAACATAATCTTCCCATCTGAAAACCCAAAGTTAAAACACATCTTCAGGGTCTCCGTTGTTACATAAGGAAATCTACTGCCAGGTTTCATGAAGTAGATTGCGAACTTTTTTGAAGTATCATTATTAATTTAGGAAAGATTTCTCCCAAGTGAAAGCAATTTAAATACCTCTTCTATTAAACCTTTGTCTATGAGGCCTTCTCAGGGTGGGGGAACCAGGAGATAGGTGGTCCTGGTCTCATTTGCATCTGGAAAATCCATAGCTATTGAGATTGTGCATTTTCATTTGGGATAGAAGGATGAAGTATCCTCTAATTAGATCTTTATGTAGTTATCTTTGCATTCACATTTTAAACTCCTTTTGGAATAAATACCCAGATTACTTTAGAAAGTTTTTGTAAGGTCAGACTGAAAATAGTGATTGTCAGGTCTTGATTTTGCTTTTCTCCTGAGGCTGCCAGAAGTTGTCATGAACACACATATTTCTTAAAACTGATTTGACTTGAAAGAGAATACATAATGTAAAACTTATAGCAGTAACTCTTGAAAGCCTAAAATTTTTATTTTTCTTGAAATGATTTTTTGCTTGGTCAATATCAGTAGATTTCTTAATTATTAATATTTATGTTCAACATATGATTTAATCAACTTTTATATACTTATATTCAAGCTGTTTGGGGGATGTGAGTTTCTCTTTCCTTTATGTGCATCCTTTTTTAGTTGATTATTTTCATTAAGATTGGAAATCATGTCTTTTTAAACGGTAGTATAAAGTCTTACTCTTAAAAGGATATTTTTCTGACACTTAAACTCTATGTTTTGAATCCCAACCCAGGGATTGAACCCAGGACTCCCACATTGCAGGCAGATTCTTTACCAGCTGAGCCACAAGAGAAGCCCAAGAATACTGGAGTGGGTAGGCTAGGGGATCTTCCTGACACAGGAATCCAACCAGTGTCTCCTGCATTGCAGGTGGACTCTTTACTGAGTTATCAGGGGAGCCCTTGAATCAAAGAAGGAGGCTTAAAATCATAAATATCCTGTTCAGTGTGCTGTGCTAAGGTGCTTCAGTCATGTCCGACTCTTTACAACTCTATGACTTATAGCCCACCAGGCTCCTCTGTCCATGGAATTCTCCAGGCAATTATTGTCCGGGCAAGAATAATGGAGAGGGTTTCCATGCTCTCCTCCAGGAGATATTTCTAACCCACCAAATGAACCTGTGTCTCTTACATCTCCTGCATTGGCAGACAGATTCTTTATCCCAAGTACCACCTGGGAAGCTCAGTAACTACCATGTGTGTCTGTTAGTCAGTCATGTCTGACTCTTTGCAACCTCAGGGACTGTGGGTTCACCAGGCTCCTCTGTCCATGGAATTCTCCAGGCGAGAATACTAGAGTGGGTTGCTATTTCTGTCTCCACGGGATCTTCCCGACCCAGGGATCAAACCTGGGTCTCCCACATTGCAGACAGATTCTTTACCATCTGAGCCACCAGGGAAGTCTGATAAATATCCTACTTGTCTTTAACTTCAGAATATAAATAGAAAATATCTTACTGTTTATTTGGTTTAGAAAGCTTATTTGGTTCATAGATAACTTGAACAGTTTTATAATAGTTCAAAATGTTATAGCTTCATTTTATAATCATTTACCTTCCTGATAGTCAAGCTACTTTCTAGAGCATTTTATGATCTACAGTAAAAACTTTTGGGGGACAAATTCCCTACATGTTTTCAAACTAAGGTTTAGTTAAAATTACGAATGTTGAAAATACATGTTCCATTTAATGGCTAGTGTCATTAAATATTCAACATTTCTCTCAAAGCTCTAAAGTGTCAAATACACTTTGGGGAATGTTCATGTGATGTTATTATTTTGTGCTAGAAATACAGAAACGGCATCATCAAAGAAAAGTGAGTTTTGAGAAATACCTTATATTTACCTCAGTCAAAATGTGAGATGCTTTCCAATTGATCCTTGTAAATGGTTTCTATGACATTAGCCACGATGGCCATTAATTTAGATAATAATAGCCCAGTGTATATTTGGATCCTTTCTGTTCTTCAGGATTAAAGAAATGGTGTTGGCTTGCTTTCTGCTTTATGAGCCTCTGCAAGAACAAATGTGCTCATGAAATGCACATTAAAAGTTCTTCAATTATGTTCCTACTTCCTTTAGCACTCCAGCCTCTTAATAAGCTTTTTTTCAGATGTTTCTGCTCCATATTAATTTAATTTCTTCAAATTTTCTCATAAGTTTTCATCATGATTTAAATGAAATCCTATTACAAATTACAGCAGAATTATAACCAAGCTTATTCACTGAGTCCTTTTAGGAGTTTATTTCACTATATGGGAAGAAAAATAATTTGCATTTAATATCTTCACTTTTTTCAGTTTTAAGAAAACGATTGAAATTTCATACACACATTTATATACAGGTATATTTAACAAATATACACAAATATTTTAGTCGCAAAGGAAGATTCCCAAGATTCTCCAGTCCAACCCTCTTTTTACATATTGCTCAAGCTAGGTAGTCACGTAGCTGAAATGAGATGACAGCAGGAACAGCACCAGGATTCTGATCTCTTTACTCTAGGTCAAGTCCATCATCTGGTCAATTATCCTGCCTTCTTGACAACATGTGCAGTGAGCAGTAAAAAGCCTGACTGCACATGATACACCTGGGCTGGGGGCGCCATTGACTCTTTCTGGTACAGAACTTGACACTCCATCAAGTTCCTGCTGCAGCTGTCATCGTGACCTGTCACTTGCCTGACACTTTGGTAGCATATGCCTCACACAGTATGAGTCCAGGCAGACTGTGATTTTAATTATATGTGTGTGTGTGTATTGTCTTCTTTATCCTTGCTAGATGATGCACCAGTGATGGATACAATAATGAGTATGTATCAAATTGATTATGGTCAGAGTCTCTTGTATTTGCTCATGTCTTCATGCTTGTTTATTTCTTTTTAAATGTCTGATCATTTCATCATTTGGATTTTGGTTATTGAGCCTGTCTTCTCCCAGTGTTGGAATTTTTTCACCAGTGTCTTTTTACCTTTTGCCTTCTTGAAGGATTTTGTTCTTTAATATATTTTGGTATTTTTTTTCTTGCTTTGTTCCATAATCATCTTTTTCGAGTTTCTCACTTTATGTTGCGTATATGAATTTAAAGCTATAGTTTCAATATTTACTTTTAGAGCAAAATCTTTTTATTTTTATTAAGTAATAAGTGTTCATTGATTCATGAGCACTACAATTGGAATGAATAAAATAGCTCAAGTTTGGTGTATTGTAATATTTGAAATCAACCAGACATGGGGTTTAAATGTCAGGTCTGTCACATGGTTACAGCTATATGATGTTGAAAAAATGACTTAGATTCTTGTAATTTAAATTTTATTCTGTATACAGTGGAAATAATAGCAAGTAACTTAAAAAGAATATTGTGGAAATTACTGAGACATTCCTTGATACGATTCTGGAATGCATAACATCCTTACTGCAGAGTGGCTAATTTTCATTCACTAATTTGAAAATATAATTTATTAAATAAAATGGGGGATGGTCTGAGAAGTCAGATACTAGTTAATAAGTTTAAAGGCCCAGGCCAAGGGGAAAATTATTTTAAAAAATGATGTAAGCCCCTCTTCCCAAAATTTCCAAAATAATTTTCTTTCCCAGAATGCTTCAATCTTTTCTCAAAGGGAAGAATAGCCTTCTGGACTTGGCCTCATCCATTTAATTAGCATATATCTTAGTGGGTTTCAGGTTTTTCTCCATAGATTGTGAAGAGATGCTGAATGTTTGTTTGTGAAATTTGTGAGATCTTCAAAAAAATAGCAACCATTATTCTAGGGCTTTCTGGTTCTCATATCCTGATTGTAAAATACTGAAGACATCACTTGTGTATGTTATTTATTTACTTGTGAATTTGTTTAGGATTCACCTCACCCATTATATAAGTTGCATGAGGAAAGAGGTATTGCAGATTTTATCAGCCACACTGTCTCCAGTGGCTAAGAAGATGCATAGCATACTATAGACGCTTCATTAGTATATACTGGATTAGTGGGTGGATGGATGCACTTCAAATATTAGATATTCAGCTACAGAGATTCTAAAGACTAGTTTTCAGGCATTAATCTTTTTTCAATAATTTAAGTAAAACAAGATTTTCCAAACCCAAAACAATTCTTGAGATTTTGTTTTCAACACATTGCTAGTCATGAGTTTATATATCTTCAATAAAATATGAAGTTTGTTAAATATAAGCAGAGAACTTAGCCCAGTTACTAACTTCTGAATAAATATTAAATATTAGTCATCAGTTGTAACTAAGAAACTTAAAATCATTAGGTCTTGAAATAAGAATTTTCAGTTTTTTGGTAGTCTACAAAAAAGAGGAGAATTTTTTTTTTAAATCATAACAAGGTAAATAGGTAAGAACTGTCTCAAATTTCATGTGTGTCTAATATTTGACTCCATGGACAACTTTGCTTTTAAGATGCAGCAGAAGATATTTCAGCTTCGTTATTAAGGATGATTAGGTTCCTTCTTATTTTGCAAAATACAGCATCATTAGAGAATTTTTATAACAACAGTGGTCAATAATGATGAGTTTAGATAGATCCAGAGTGAGTTAATTAAAATGATAGTAGAATTGCACTTATCGTCTTGCTATAAATGAGCTACAAATATTCATTCTGAGCTTGAACATATTACCTCTTAAACAGCACATTGTACAACACAACAGAAATTAAACTGAAATGATTAATACTTTAAAAAATGTTAAAACGAGTTACTACCATCTGTTTTCATCAGGGATGTTAATGTACATAAAATGCATCTTATTATAAAGTAGGACAGCTGGCAATAGATTAGTAATTTCTTTGACTGTACTTTTTAAATAAAGATTACCTGGACACAATGATTTATTTTAATAGTAGATAGAGTGGTAATTACACAACTGATAAATGTGTTGGAAATAATGGCCTGTAAACAAATTTACAATTTTATTTGTAGTTATTTTACAGTTTTTATGTATATAATTCATTTGATGACTTTAAATAAAATTTAAATGGATTAACCTGAAATATACATTTAAAAGAAAAATTCTTCACTCACTCTGAAATCTTTAGAGGAATGATAGTAACTTTAAGCTGTAAGTAATACTGTGCATGTTTCAAATAGTTTCAGTGATGTTTGAAGTAAAAACTCAATTTTTAAATTCACCAAAGGTATCTTTTTGGAGCTTACATTTTTGCAATGCATAGTGAATGGATCATTATGGAAAAATTTGAGAGTGCCATTAAAAATGTATTCTCTACATTAAAATGAAATAAAATTTCCTACCAACACATTAGATGGTGTTATTTTGCAGTTTAATATTAACTATGTTAGAGTATCAGATTCTTCAGTGACCTTGTTAAAAATAACTAAAATGTGAACATTATTTTTAAATGAAAATACTATTTAATCATTTTAAAAGCTACATCTTTTGACATAGTTATAATCATTTTCATTGAGAAAGAGATTTATTGTTCCTTTTAAGTCATTCTAATTAACTTGTATAAGGCATGCTTATATAACTTAACTAAAATGTAACAAGATTCTTCGCCTTTCACAAATGTAATTTACAGAAGAGCAGAAGATAAGCCAGAACTCAGTATTACACTGAAATGAATCATCATTGATAACTGCACTTCTTCCTCTCTGCTTAGCTTTTTATCTTTTCTGTTCATAATGTACTCGTGGATGATGAGTAATTTGAAATGGATTCCATTCTAACAATTATACAAACTGCCCCACTCCTATTTCCTGACAAGCTAGATTTAGACTGAAAGGAATGCAAGAATAGCACAGAATTAGAACTCCTTCTCAAGCAGAGTGTGAATATTAGGAAAGAACCTGTGCTGATGTTGGCTGGATAGTAATTTGGGGAGACGGGGAAAAGAATAAAGGCCTTGAAATATGTGGTTTTGCACATTGTACATGCATGGCGGAGCCCCCATTCACATGCAAACGCTGGGAAGGGAAGGAAAATGTCTGTGGAGCCCAGCAGAGTGGCACACAAACAGTAACTTATCATTTCATTAATGCTGTTGTGAATATTTTAATTGCTCTTGTTAATGTTTATCTTAACTCGAAACTACCTTTCTTTTACCACCGATGAAGTTTGCCAGTTGACTTTGGTGACGAAGATACTCAGCTAGAGCGGCACTTGTGTGTACAGATAGGGCCGCATCAGATTCATCTCTCTGACTGCTTTGCTTGCTGAAGTTCATCTATGTGTTCACTAAGAATTTATTGACAGACACTGTTGTAGGTGACTTGGATGCAAATATAGTGAAAGAATCTTGTCTATTCAAGTCCAACATGTATAACATTCATTACAACCATACAGTAAGGGCTTTGGTAATCAACATGTACGTGACTGTACGGAAACTCAGCAGGGAGTGCTTTATTGCCTGGAGAGATCAGTCAAGTCCATTTGGACTCCTTTGGGCTTGCAGTAGATATTTAGCCTTTGCATGAAGGGAGAAGATGTTCTTAGCTGAGTAAGCATTTATGCGTAAAGATAGGATGAGAGAGCGTATGGCTTGTTCAGGCATTAGAGTGACTGGAGAGTAAGTGACAAAGGAAATGTATTTACTTTTCTATTTCCCTGGTTTTAAATATTTATTTTTTTATCTCTTTAATTATTTACCTCCTATGTAGTTATCTGTAACTAGCCCTGTTAGTAATTTGGGTATCATTCATGCATTGTGTGCTGAGAAAGCTGGATCCTCTGATCCTGAATGGTCATAGTGCCTCAAGGATTTTAAGTTGTCTATGATAGTATTCTACCACTGAAAAAATAGGATGGTTGCTTCCTGTCAGGGATATAAATTATATTATAAAAAAAGATGGAAATGTTGGGAAAACCTTTATGATTAAAATTTGGAAGAGTGGTCTTTGCATTCTGCTTTAATAAGTAACCTTCAGCAATTTATTTATAGATTTCCTTGTTGCAGAGTTCATTGGGGTAAGCACTAATTTCTAAAGGTGCAGTTTATTTAGTCATGGCAAGGATACAAATGATAATCCTGTCAGCAGTTCAGAGGGGAAAAATGAATACCTCGAGACAAGGCAATTGTGTAATCCTCAGGCTTCCCCAGAAAAACCTTGCCATGATGCCGTGGTAGCAGAGAACTTAATTTCTAACAGCTTTGATCTTGAATTTGTTACTGCATGTATGTACAGTAGCAGTGTGATTGTTTGGAGTCTTTACGGGCCTGATTCTCTATTGATTTTCCACCCATATTGGGTATATGTTGAGAAATCTAAGGCTGCTTTGAACTTGCTGGAGAGTCACGTGCAAATGGCATGTTTCTTGCATTGATCACAATGCAGAATTGACTCTTACCATCTTAAAAAAAATACTCAACATATTCAATCAGAGAAATAAGATGCATTGTTTATGAAGAAGCTTGTACAGAGAGCTTCAGTGTTTCTAGCATGAAGATATGCTTCCAAAAGATATATCACATACATAGTGATATTTAATACTCAAAAGGTTGCCTGTGCTCTCTAGTAGAAACAGATTGTAGTGATGCTTCATGTTTTTGTCTTGTTCTTAAATGGAAAGTGTAGATGGGAAAGTTTCTGATGGAAGAAGTGAGAGATCTGGAAGTTTAAATACTGGACTTAAGGGCAGAAGTTTAGAAACTACAGCCTATAGGCCAAATGTGTTCACTGCTTGTTTCTCTATGGCTTGCAATTTTTTTTTCCTTAATTTTGAAAGGTTAAAAACTAGTTTGTTATCAGTGCAAATGATTTAAAATTGCCAATTGACATTTCAGTGACTATAGCTAAAATTTTATTGAAACAGACTCACTTCATTTATTCACATGTGGTCTGTGGCTGCCTTTGTTTGAAAAGCAGAGATAAGTAGTTGTGACAGACAGTCAAGGCTGAAAATTCTCAAATATTTATTATATGGTTTTTGACAGAAAGTTTGCCAACCTCTGGGCTTCTTTGATGGCTCAGACAGCAAAGAGTTTGCTCACAAAGCAGGAGACCCAGGTTCAATGCCTGAGTTTGGAAGATTCCCTGGAGGAGGGAATCTACTCACTCCAGTATTCTTGCTTGGAGAATTCCATGAACAGAGGAGCCTGGTGGGCTACAATCCAAGGGATCTCAAGGTTGGAAAAGACTGAGTGACTAACCCTTTCACACTTGCCAACCTCTGATTTAAGAATCAAGGGACTAAAAAAAAAAGAATCAAGGGACTGAAATTCCCTACCAATCCAAGGGTTAAGACTCTGTGCTCTCACTGCTGAGGGTATGTGTTCAATCCCTAAACATGAGGATTTAAGATCTGACAAGCCAGGTGGTCAAAAAAAAAATATATATATATATAAATGTATATAATGTGATATAATATGATACCATTATACATATCATGTAGAATATTTTATAGTTAAAAAAAAGAACTAGCCCAGGTGGGATGCATGAAACAAGTGCTCGGGCCTGGTGCACTGGGAAGACCCAGAGGAATCAGGTGGAGAGGGAGGTGGGAGGGGGATCGGGATGGGGAATACATGTAACTTCATGGCTGATTCATGTCAATGTATGACAGAGACCACTACAATATTGTGGAGTGATTAGCCTCCAACTAATAAAAAAAAAAAAAAGAACTACACGCAATGACACTCAAGAGTATCAAGAGAGTTCAGAACATCCAGTTATTTGAATAAATTCCTTTAAGTGAAAGTGAAGTCGCTCAGTCGTGTCCGACTCTTTATGACCCTGTGGGCTGTAGCCTACTAAACTCCTCCATCCATGGGATTCTCCAGGCAAGAGTACTGGAGTGGATTGCCATTTCCTTCTCCAGGGGATCTTCACGACCCAGGGATCAAACCCAGGGATTGAACCAGGTCTCCCACATTAGAGGCAAACGCTTTAACCTCTGAGCCACCAGGGAAGCCATAAATTCCTTTAGGTTTCAGTTAAATTGCAGAGAACAGTATCTGAAAGTGAAGATAGAAAATTTGCTTTTACTTCTCTTTTGTTAAAAACTGAATATATATATATATTTTTTGAGCCTGAAAGTCCATAGTTGATAGAAACAGGCAGGTACATGCCAATGGATTTTTCAGTGACTGGGTGGTTGGGATTCAGCACAAGAAGTCATCTCCAGCGAGCAGATGGCCAGCATTAGCAGCAGTAAGAAGAGATGGGAGGAGCTGCATGCATCACCTCTCCCCCACTGCAACCATCCAGAAAGTCAAGTAGCACGTACTTTAGAAATCAGAGTTGCAATTCACAACTCTGTAGTAGGTGTTCTATCCTTTATAAACAGATAAAAAAAATAAAATAGGTTAAGCTCTAAATAACAGAACTAAATCTTAGGATAATCGATCCACTTTAACTCCAACTGAATGGCAATATACTTGTTTTACTGGGAGAAAAAAAAAATGTACTTCTCAACACTGAACACAAAACTGAGAGAAAAAGTGCCAAAGAAAACCTCTGGACAGTGTATAATTTCAGGGTCTGCTAGCTAAACTCAAATAGCTGGATGAGTGAGTGAAAGTTGCTCAATCGTGTCTGATTCTGTACAGTCCATGGAATTCTCCAGGCCACAATACTGGAGTGGGTAGCCTTTCCCTTCTCCAGGGGATCTTCCCAACCTAGGATTGAACCCAGGTCTCCCGGCAGGCAGATTCTTTATCAGTTGAGCCACAAAGGAAGCCCCAGATAGCCGAGAGTAGTGTAAATACCTAAGAATGTTAGTCTTATGGAATCTACTTAACTGTATTCAGAATATTCAGTTATATTTAGGTGAGCTGATTGGGGAAAAAAAACACATCATAATAGATATAGATAGAGCCTTTGTTTTCTCAGAAAACCAAATTATATTTTTCCTAAGGTTTTCTTCTATGCAAAATATAAATAGAAAATTTACTCTTTCATAGGAAATTTATAGATTCTCAGTCTTTGAAAAATTTTCTAGGGAAGGTATTTATTGGTTCCATTTTACTTTTTCCATAAACCCCATCCTTCCCTCAGTGGGCACAGGGAATTGATACGAAAGATCCTCCCAATTTACTGTCAACAGTTTTCCCTAGAAAATGGCACCCCATTAAAAAAAAAAAAACACTCTTTTTTCCCTCACTTTTTGCATTCAGGAACTGCTGAAATACCATTTTCTGATGCCTGGGTATCCAGTGTAGTTTGTATTTTTTGTAATGCACTTTCCTTCCTTTCTCATCCCTGCTTTTCTCCGCTCAAGTACATCCTATACTGATGCCTCTCTTCGCTGTCTCTGCTGCGGAAGATCTTTCAGCGGGACTCTCTCCTCCAGACCTGAGGCCCTGGCCCCTTCCTGTTCGTAACCTGGGCTGTCGAGACAGCTGCGTTAGCGTTGCCTAGGGCCGCCTGCATTTCCCAGAATGGTCAGTGATTCAAAGAAAGCCAATGTGAAAATGTTAAGGAGGTTCCACTTTGGCTAAGTGTTCTTTAAGTAAGTGGTGCCCTATCATTATCAAATTAAATACCAAGTGAGGGTTTTAAATGGCATGTTTTGAGCATTTCTCTGTGCGTTCATCTTGCCCTTCAGCAAAGTTTTGCTCAGCCTGAAACAGATGCAAAGGTATCAGGAGGCAGGGCTGTTTCCAGCATTTTTCTCAGGAGGCTTCCTGGAGGTTCTCTGAAAGCACTATAAGAGCAGTTCGTGAGCATGCATGAGGCTTCTTTCTCTTTTCACTTGTATGTTTTTAAAAGCTATTTTCTATTTTTACTGAAGGACCTTAGTGCTGGCTTCAGGATAGGAAGTACATGCAATGGATTCTGCTGTTTTTGACGTTATGCATGTGCAACAAGGTCGTATTGTATAAGCTTGTTCCTTGGAATGTATAAAACTGGATTTCTAACTGTCCATCTTTATGCTTTGGTGAATTAATTTCATTTTATTAGTAGTGCTCGTATTTCTATTTGAATTTAATTTATCCTCTTTAAGTTTCTGTTCACGAATTTTCTTTGATCATCAATAGTTTTTATACCTCAGACATGTCTATAAATGTTCTTTTAGTAGGGTTAAATTATTCTGTTAAACCCTCTCAATTTTTTTTACCTGAATTTTTTTCACTGTCTATTTTATTAATACCAAATACATTCATATGTATACATTCTAGGTTAATACCACTTTTCCCCAGTGTTTTAAATGTATATATACACACACACACATATATTTAAATATATATATTTATATACATATATATGTATATATACATATACATAGTATATATACATATATACACAAATGTATATATGTGTATACATATATACACATATACACAAATACATACACAAATGTATATATTTATATACATATATACACATATCTACATATATATATATACAATGTATATATAAATTATATATATTTAAATATAAACACTCTAAATTCAATTAAACTTTAGATATTTTCAAATATTTCCAATGTTTTCTTGCCTTTGTGATTATTGCTGAAAAGCCTAGCCAGTGCAATGTCTTTCAAAGTTCTACCACTTATGTACTTAACCATCACAGAGATGGCTTAGAGAACATTCTTTACATTGAATGTTTTCATTTGCAGTGTGAATTTAGGTCTCAAATCTATGTTGGGGTCAGCTTAGGTTTATCACTTCTCATAGAAACTTTCTTTATTTTTAAAAATTAAATTATGGACAAGGTCAACACCAGGTTTCTCGACGTTGGTACTGTTGACAGCAGGATGATGTGTTGTGGGTCAGAACTGTCCTGAGCTTTAAAATATTGAGCAGGATCCCTGACTCCTACCCATTAGATGCCAATAGCACGGCGGTAGCATCTACCCTTAGTTTTCACAACCAAAAATGTCTGGAGATACTGCCATCTGCCTGCTGGGGGTGAGGGAAATACGATCTCAGTGGAAAACCATTGGTTAAGACCAAAACCAACATGTTTCCCAGGGGCTCTTCTTTCCAGGCAATGTGTGTGTGTGTACTTTTTCTAATTAATATTTTTCTTTTTGCTCTTTTTTATTTTTTTTGGTCATATTGCAAAAAGGAAACCTACCTATTTTGTGTATATCATGAAAATCTGTTTAAATGTAACAACATTAAGAAATTCCAATAAGTTGCTCTATAGAATCCCAAATAATTAAAAGAGAAAAATCACTGTTTAAGAGATGAAATACTTCAGCAAATTATGTCATGGTTTGAAGAAGTATTTATAGAGTATCTATTATGTAGCTGACATTAATATTCTTACACAAGTTTGTAAATTATTAAGTACATTGGTATTAATACTCCTAATAGTCAATCATATTGTCACTGTTGTAACAGTAAAATGCTTATTAGAACTATGTAAACAGATATATATACAGGATGATTGTAAATAAATGAAGAATCAACTCAGCTACACATCCGAAGACCCTAACCATTTATTACATACCTGCCTAGTAACAACAGATACACAGAAGTAAAACCAAAGTTCCTGAAAAGATGACAGTAATTATACAAAACCAACATATGCTTGCAATCAAAAATACTTACCCCTTTATAATTTAGGTCAAATACAGAAGAATATTTGAATATATACAGCAGTCAAGCCATGGAATTAATGAATCTGATTTTGAAAACCTTTATTTCAGAATTCCTTTGGACCATAAGATTTCTATAGAGAATGGTTGAGACACAGTCTAGAATTTTTACTAAAAACATCTTATGCAATAAAGAGAACTAAATTTGGAGTTCCTCATGTTTGTCTCTAGTGTAGCAAACATATTGTAAATTCTGCCTCCCAGATACCATTTCCTGTCACTCTAGGTCACAAAGCCACCATCTCGTTTACATAGCTGTCCCCTGCTGCCTGGGTCCCGCACTGACATCACACAAGTGCCTAAGAGAAGCTGACCGCTTCCAGCTACAGGGGCAGGACCTGGAGATGAAACCTGGTCAGTTTGCTCAAGAGTGGGCATATCACCTGAAATGGTCTGATCAGAGTGAGCTTAGGAATTGTCTACTGTTTGTGGAAGGGACCCTTACACTGATATTTTGTGATTATGAGAAGAGGGTGTCCCAACAAGGCAGGCAGCACTAAGTGTATTAATTAGGACAGTGCCTGATGATTCAAGTAGCCCGTTAGCAGAAGGAAGTGTTTCCCATCCTTTATTTTGGGCTGTGTGGGTGAGCATTGCCTTCCTACAAGCAAAACCACATTAGGCTGGAACGACACTGTTACTAATATTGTTGTCATTGAAAATCTGTGTAGGAGGGAAATAAAGGATTGTTGTTGTTTATTTGCTAAGTCATATCTAACTCTTTTAGACTCTATGGAGCCCACCAGGCTCCTCTAGGGACTTAATTTCTTCAAATGTTGCTTTAGGGATAGAGTAACTTAGGACCCTGTGTGCCTGACAGCTTGCAGAGGTAAATATGGTTGTGGCGTCCTGATAACTTAGGTCGAATCTTTTAATCTATGCTAAACATTTTCTGACTTATATTGGTGATAGTTACTATGCTGCCCACGTGCTCAGAAACAAAACCCAATCAGCTCTTGGCTTCTTATCTCCACGCTGTAATGACTGATGAAGACTTTTTAGTTCAGTTGAATTCAAATGCAGAAACATTTCCCACATTTAGCCATGAGGAGCAAAGATCTATAATGTTAAGTGGTCTGTTACTCAGGGTAAAGTGAAAGTCACTCAGTCGTGTCCGACTCTTTGCAACCGCATGAACTATACACTCCATGGACTTCTTCAGGCCAGAATACTGGAGTGGGTAGCCTTTTCCTTCTCCAGGGGATCTTCCCAACCCAGGGATCAAACCAGGGTCTCCTGCGTTGCAGGCAGATTCTTTACCAGCTGAGCTATGAGGGAAGCCATACTCAATATAGGAAACTCTTAAATCCTAATCATGCACCAGTCATAAAAGTATACTAACTTAAAAGGGTTCATGCCATAGAGAAGAGTGTGCTTATAGTCTTAGCTCGAATCTTGCTCCCTCTGGTTACTTCAGTCACTTATATGATCTCATGCCACCTACCAAATCTCATGGAGCCTTAGTCTATGTGGAATGAGTCAATCTCACCTGACTTATAATCCTTAAACATCATATAATATATATATATATATATAATTATATATATATATGAAAAAACATCATGTAATATATATATGAAATACCCAGTAGAGTTTTTTGCACACAGTGGGTGCTTACTACATTTTAGCTGCTCCCAGAGGGAAGCTCAGATGTCCCCTGTTTTTTGTTGGGGACAAAGCATGGAGACCCTTCAAGGATTAAAATGCTAAAACAATTGCACCAAATTCTGCATGCAGTTCATTTAAGAGAGAGAGTCAACACCCCAGTGCTATTGAGTGACCCCTAATGGTGTCTTTTGAGAATAAAAGAGGATGATCTCTTATATACTTGTAGTATATGTAGCAGTCTCATATACTTTGCTCTTTGAACTTCCTAAATTAAAGTTTAAAATATAGTTACCTATTCAACTTTTTCCTCTTCTCAACAGAAAAAAATTGCATAACAGGGCTTTGTCAAGGAGTCAGCAAAACTACTTTTGAAATTTGTACCTTGTCATGTATGATCCCTTTTCAAGGTACTAACAACAACAAAAAAAAAAAAAAACCCTTCTTTTCTCCCACGGCTAAGGCTTGTTGATTACTCTTCTATATTCACCCACTTTCAATTGTACTTCATTGATGTTACCCTTTTTTTTTTTTTTAATTGAAAAAGTATTCTTAACATTTAAGTCTACAATATAAGAAAAAACATAGAAGGTAATTTTGAGAATTAGAAATAAGTATTTCCTTTATCCTTTTTAGAAGGATAAAGGTTCTGCATAATGAATAATGGGATTTCTCTTAAGCTAATCTTGGGAATAAAATAATTAGGAAAATAACTACAGAGATAAGTGAAATGACAGTCCTCTTTCTGCCTTTCATTCTTCTCTCATATTTCAAGCATCCATCTTTTCACACTGAGTATTTCAAAAGCCTGTCAAGTTATGACCAGAATTATAATTTTTTTGGTATATATTCTATACCTAAGATAATTTTGTGCTTAGCCCTCAAATTACCATTTCAATTACAATGCAAATGGACACATGCATGTGATTTTATTTAAATGCATTACCTTTCTTTGACTGCTGCATTGCCAAGGTGCTGTTCTCTTTGGTTCATTTTCTGTTGTTTTCAGGAACTAATATTTGCAATTACAGTGAATGAGACATTGTGATTTGACCTATAGAAACTGGCTTCTTTGAATATTCTTTTTCCATTGTTAAACCCTAAATGATGTCATCAGTTTTGTTTCTATCATTTAGATTTTTTTCATTACCTGTAAGCCATTCCAAGTATGATATATTTTTTGGATTAAAGAGACTCATGGTTCTTTCATAGTTAGACATGTCAAAAATTTCACAGTTATGATTTTTACATTTTCTGTCACTGAAAGGAAGTGAATCTATTTCCTGCAAAATTTATATTTTATTGTCTACCTAATTTTTTCAAGCTGTCTAGTTCAATTCATCCTTTCCCCCTCTCAAAAACACCATGTACCATCTAAACAATCACAATTTAGGGTTGAATGGTGAGGATATTTCCATAGCTCCGTTTCTCCAAGAAATTTTGACATTTAGAAGAATGTATAAATTCTCTTACTTATGTGATTATGTTTTTCTTTTCTCCTTTAAGTGACTTCTGCCTTTTAACCCAAAATTAGGAAAACAAGAGGAGTTGAGATGTATAATGGCTAAAATCTGTAAAGTGGCTATCCTAGATGTTACAGTTAATCAGTAGTCAATCTGGAAGCTGAACTAAAATCAGACTTTGAGCAAATGTCTCCTCTCACTCTACTATACAGATTATGGTTTGTACATCTGAATATTTTGAAGCAATGAAAGAATGATTTGTTACCAGAGATAATAAACTTCATCTGTTAATTATATAGAAGAGGCAGTACTATGGATGACATTGTTTTTTCTTGTAATTTAAGGTTATTCATTGAAAATTTTCAACATGGAGAAGTCTCTGTGAGGCCTTTACAGAGAAATTAAAGGACTCTTGTCACTGAAATATTTAAATTTAATTACTTTTAGTTTCTGTGTATTTTCTGTTAGATCTAACCCTAGATGCTAAATGCTTAAAGACCAATCACTGACTTCTAGAAAGGAGCTTATTATTGAAAGCTGTCTGTTCCAACATAAACCCTACTTTTTGATTTTGCTTCAATGATCGAGTCATTTAATATCTTCTTGTACCTCTCTATTGACTATGTGAAAATAACAGCATTTCTCACCTCTCTAATGTAGGCAATTTAATAAATTATTAATACTTATTGAATATTTTAAACTACTGCCTTAAACTGTGTGCACTAACAGATAATGGTATGTGAGAAAAATGCCTCAAGGGTGACCTCACCTATGTTATGATGTTGACCTCTGCACAAACCCATATCATGGCTGATGGCTTTTCCCACGAAATAATTATTGATAGGTTTCTTCAACCCACTACTTCTAACAGCCTCCTTCCTTTTCAAGGAAACCCACTGATATGCTTTAGAGGTACTTCATCATTATCTCTTCTACTTTTGTGAATAGTCAGTAGGAATATTTGAGGGCTTCTGGAGCTATATTCATTTCCCACTTTCCTCTTAAATTGTCACTTGAAGTTCAGTAGAAGTAAATAAGTCAGCTAATTGTTTAGTTTGCATAAATTCAATCAAAAAATGGAATTTTGCACCACTCAAGATTATCCAGGTTGAGTAGGGGGAAATTCAGAGACATGATAGCCAGAATCAGATGAGTGAAAAAATATAACTATACAGTATGTATACAATGGGACTTTTTATGTGTGTGAGGCATAATTTATGTTAATGAAAATGTCACAATGTTTTCTATATAGTTAACTCTTATATAAAATAATGAAAGGACTGAATCAGAAAAGTATATATGTGTATAGTATATAAAAATATTTTCAAATATGCAAAGAATACTGTGTAAGTATTTAGAGTGAGGTGCTCTTATATGATTCCAGAATTTACAGCTGTTCTCTTAAAAACCAAACACTATACTTTAGCTTTGCTGAGGTTGGTAAGTGTATACACCTGAAACAATCAATCAATCAATTAAGCAATCAACTCGAATTCATTAAGTATTTATTGAACTCCCACCATAGGCTGATCACTGTGCTTAGAATTGGGTGTACAGAGATCAATGGAAAGCAATTCTTGCTCTCAAGAAGTAGCCCACGTATCAATAATAAAGAACAAAGTACTAAGTGCTGTAACGAGCTATTGAAGCACATGAGAATTAGGAGAAGAATCATGAAAATGATGACAAGAGAGATGAATCTTGAAAAACAGGTAGGTTCTTTGTACAACAGAACACATGGTGTGTTCTGGAAATATCAAGATATTCTACTTGACTTGAGGGAGAAGATAGGAAAGAAATAGAGCTGATAAAAATAATGAAGCAGGGAAAAGTAGAAAGATGTTGGATTTCAAGAAACTTGAATGTCATGATAAATTTAGACTTTGGTCTCCTGGAAATGAAGAAACCTACAAGAACTGCAAGCATTAATGTATGGATCAGTGATCCTCAGGGGGGCATGTGGAGGACAATATGGCCTCACAGGTATTATTTCATAATATTTACAGACATTTCTGGGCTTCCCTGGTGACTCAGTGGTAAATAATCTGCCTGCCAATGCAAGAGATGTGAGTTTGATCCCTGGGTCAGGAAGATGCCCTGGAGATGGGAATGGCTATACAGCCTGGAAAATTCCATGGACAGAGGAGCCTATTGGGCTACAGTCCATAAGATCGCAAAGACTCGAACACAGCTTAGCAAATAACCAATAACAACCAACATTTCTCATTGTCATGGTTGGTGATGTTCTAATGAGCATCTAGTGAATAGAGAGGCCTGGGGTGCTGCTAAGCACCCTGCAATGTGAAAGACAACCTTACAACAAAGAGTACCTAGACCAGCATCGCAGTAGTGCTGAGAGAACCCCGTGTAGCCTATGGGATGGTTAGAAAGAGTTGTCCATGGTGGACTGCTTTCTTAGGGAGCTAAAGCTATAGTTCAGATAGAAAACAAAACCAGAACTAAGAGACTAAAGGAACTTCAGAAGGAGACTCAGTGGATATACTGAAGAAGAAGAATCTGTAAATTGGTAGCTTATTGAATGTAGATTGAGATAGAAACACTGACAGTGACTCTGAAGTTTTTGGATGTGGGTAACTCGGGATGACTGTGGATCTAATAAAGTTGGGGAAGTTATGTGAGTTTAACTTCTAATATATTGAGCTTTGGGTTTCTGCAGCTCATCAGAGGGAGCTGCATCATAGGTAGTTACAGACCTAAGCGTCAGGAAGTTTTTATTTACTCAAACATTAGATCTTTATTTAATGCTTTAATCTAGGCATATGGAATCATACAACCGTCAGACATAACAGATGCCCACATTGAACTCCACACTCTTCAGTCATAAAGATAGATCAGTGGTGTATGTAGAGGGTGTTGGCTCTTTTTTCATGAGGAATTAGTTGTTTTTTGAAAATGTTAACATGAGGTGACAGTGGTGTAGGAAATAAATAATCTTATTTAGTTCTGATGGGTATATTACCTAGTAAAAGGTATTGAAGTGGTAATTTGTCAATGTGTTTAAGATCTTCCTATCTCTCGGCCAAGTTACTTAAGTTCTAGGAAACATTCAGAGATGAATTAAAACTTTTCAGGGAAAGCAGTTATCACAGCATTGTTGACAAAAGTGCATAGTTAAAAGTGATGCATGTGCCCCCAAAGTAGTATAGTGTAAGATAAACAATCACAATTTCATAGGCATTAACTCTAAGTAGACATGAGATTCAGTGTATGGGAATGGCCAGTGGCATGTGGAAATATCCATGACTTAAGGCTAAATTAAAAAAGAAATGCAGTTATTTATGAACATCTTAGATGAATAGATACACATTTAAATAAAAATATTTAATGTGATTCTTAAGATGATATAATTAAAAGTGATGTGCATATTCTTATTTTCTATGTTGCATGAAGGGTGATCAGGGTGAAAGAGGCTATAACTGGGGAACATAAAAGCCTTAAATTAAAAACTGTGGTGTTTGAACTCCATCCTGGAGATGCCAGAATTCAGTGAGAGATTTTAAAGAGGTATAATCACTTAAGAGCAGCAGCAGCATAATCACCGTATTACACAATTGTTAATTTTAGAGTGAAGTCTAACACATAGGGTTCTATGAATACACATATCCTAATAATAGGTAAATAGCTTTATAGATCCATATATACTGATTTTTTTCCTTTTTTCTACTGAGATCCTAACAAGTTAAAATAAGACAAGTGAAAGTGAAAAGTGAAAGTGTTAGTTACTCAGTCATGTCCCACTCTTTGAGACCCCATGAACTGGGCTCCTCGGTCCATAGAATTCTCCAGGCAAGAATCCTGGAGTGGGTGGCCATTCTCTTCTCCAGGGGATCTTCCTGACCCAGGGACTGAACCTGGGTCTACTGCATTGCAGGCAGATTCCTTACCATCTGAATCACCAGGGAAGCCCTGAGGAAACAAAGTACATGTGTCTTAAAGAAGCACAGAAGGAATTAGAAAATAGCAAATCTGTAAAGGGCAACTGGTAGGGATGTAAGAGCTGACAGGTACTTGGCAAGGCACAGAGAAATGCCAGGATTGCAACTAGAGTTCTAAAATATTAGCAACTTTAAGTTCTGGAGGAATTATTATTATTATTTTTTAATTCACAGAACACTAAACTTAAATGAATAATCAACACTTCCTTGTAGTCATGCTATTTTCTCTCATATTTACCTGTCCCACACTTTGAGATAACCAGTTGCATCCTTTCTCTAAAATCTTTGACAAAGCCTCCCATCCCTTTTACTCCAGGGTATCCTTTCCTCACACATAATGGAGAAATGAAAGTTACTGGCCAACACTTTCCCAGTTGTTGATTGTTAAATCCTAGCATGCATCTATACCAATCTTTTCACCTTCTTCCTATTAAGAATTCTTGAATATTGTGAATCTCATTTCCCCAACCTTATTAAAGGAATTCTTCCCTTTGTTCTCCATCTCCTAAGTTGTCTTCAAAAGTATATTCTAGATTTTCTGTATCCCTTTTTCCTCTTTGTATTAACCTCTCCATCTACCCCAAACGGAATTCTTTTCCTAACAATTCACTGAAGCTTTTCTCATCAAGAACAACAAAGAATTTTGCTTTACCCTGAGATTCCTGATTATATTTGCATAGATTTGCCAGCAGGTTTCAACAGTCAGTAACTTCCTCTTCCTTGAAACACTTTCATGGAGCCAGGGCATCCTTTAGATTTTGCTGGCTGCTTACATTATTATTTTCTGTCTTTCCTCTACCCTTTCATTGCAGGCTGAAATTCTGGATTCACCATTTTGCTTACCACCTTTCTACCTTTATCTCAAAATGTACTATGTTGGGGGTCATCTACTTTCCTGAGGTTTTAAATACCACCTAATTGTTAATAATTCCTCATGTTTTTAGAGCCAGCCTAGACCGCTATTCTGATTTTTGGATGTGTATATACAACTCAGTTTCCTTCTTTGTTTTATGGACATCTCATATAAAGTGTGTCCAAGCCAAAATGTAAGCTATTTTCTCCCTCATCATGCTAAATGGAATCATGCATTAAAACAGTAGTGCAAGTCAGTTACTGAGAAGTTATTGCCATTCCGCCACTGTTTACTGTCTTTACCAACATCTTAATCTAATGCAGTTAGACTAATGCAATGTATCTACTTATTGTCTATCTTGCTTCTCTTGTCTTTCTTGATCTCTAGAATATTATTTTCTTATTGCAGGAACATTATTTTGTGCAAAATTGTACATGGGTCACCTACAAAAATCCTGGATACCAGTGAGTTGTAAGCTTGTATATTTTTCTTCCAGTAGACAATTAAGGAGACATTGTAACTTAAAATATTTGAATAGAACATATTTGAACATGAGGAGTTACATACTGAATTTGATAGTGTTATCTTTAGTAGACCATATGGTACAGGTATTTTAAACATCTGCCAAATCAGGACATGAAACCTGGATTTCGAAAACTTACAAATATATCAGATTTGAAGTGATTCAGAATACTAGAATAACCTGGGAAGGTTTCTTATATGTTAACTATATATCCCTATGTATTAACTTAAATATTAAATCGTATTGCAAATAATTGTATTTTGATAAAAATACAATAAATGGCCTTGAACATGGTACTGATTTTAAAGAATTGTATTCAAAGCATAAGGAGAGTTTGCTTCCTATTCTTTTGATTTAAATTCAGGTAGCATTGAGAACTCACTCCTCACTTGCAGGATGTCTTTGGGGAGCAGCTGGGACTGTGGTTTGCAGGGTCAACTGATGTTCATATTTCTGTCCCTTCACTTTGAAATCTATACTCTACGTTTTTTGCCTTTGAGTCATGTTCACTTCGATTCCTGCATGCCACATGATGCTGCCATCACCTAGCAGTAAAGAGCATATGCTGCCTTGTTTAAAATTGTATTTAAACCTTGTTTCTCCTCTATACTTTGGATGAACTTAGTTTTGCTCCTAACACTACAGTCTTTGTGTTATGAGAGTTTTAGAGGTATAATAATATAGATGATGATCATAGTGGTGGTAAAAAATTTGTGGTAAAAAAAACATCATCATCGTTGATGATAACGATAAAGCAATGTCGTTGAGTCTCTACACAGAATAGAACTTGGGTATAATGCTATGGGGCTGACTTACATTAGCACCTATTTAATTAAACAAAGGAAGAGCTAGATGTTTCTTTAATTCAATAAGGATGTATTTTAAAGGGGAATCAGGGCACATCTGGCTCTCAAATTGTGACTTTTCCTCAATCAATAACCTCATCCCTAATGTACCTATATATTAAAATGCTTCACCTTCTAGTGGGTTACACAAAAATAAAATGATATTTTATTTCAAGAGGACATTTACTTTCCAATCACAAATTGTGAGTTAAATGTTGGACACTATGACTAAAGTTGTCAATAGTGTACTAAATTTGTGTCCAACGATTATATTATATAGTATCATTAACTTTTAATTTATGTACAGTAATGAGTTTACAATATAGAAAGTATATATTTTAATGTCTATTTATCTACCATAGTTGCATAGTGCTTATTCTTTTTTTGCTAAATAAAATTCCATTATCACCAACTGCTTTTAAAAAGATTATCTTTCTCATTGAACTTTTACCTAGCTCAAAATTGTAAGGTAAACAAAAATAATGAAACATAAATTTCAAGATGGTTAGTATTTAAAGAGTTGATTCTTCCTTGATGTATCACACATTTTCATCACCGAAATAAATCTATCCATTTATATTCCTGTTTTTTTAAATTAACTTATTTATTTTAATTGGAGGCTAATTACTTTACAGTACTGTGGTGGTTTCTGCCATACATTGACACAAATCAGCCACGGATGTACATGTGCCCCCCATCCTGAATCCCCCTCCCACCTCCTTCCCCATCACTTCCCTCTGGGTCGTCCCAGGGCCAGGCTTTGAGTGCCCTGTTTTATGCTTTGAACTTGGACTGGTTGTCTATTTCACTTATGGTAATATACATGTTTCAATGCTATTCTCTCAGATCATCCCACCCTCGCCTTCTCCCGCAGAGTCCAAAAGTTTGTTCTTCATATTTGTGTCTCTTTTGCTGTCCCACATATAGGGTCATTGTTACCAACTTTCTAAATTCCATATATATGCATTAATATACTGTATTGATGTTTCTCTTTCTGACTTCCTTCACTCTGTATAATAGGCTCCAGTTTTATCTACCTCATTAGAACTGATTCAAGTGTGTTCTTTTTAATAGTGGAGTCATATTCCATGGTGTATATGTACCACAACTTTCCTATCCATTTGTCTGCTGATGGGCATCTAGGTTGCTTCCATGTCCTGGCTATTATAAACAGTGCTGTGATGAACATTGGGGTGCACATATCTCTTTCAGATCTGGTTTCCTCAGTGTGTATGCCCAGGAATGGGATTGCTGGGCCATATGGCAGTTCTATTGTCAGTTTTTTAAGGCATCTCCACACTGTTCTCCATAGTGGCTGTACTAGTTTGCATTCCCACCAACAGTGTAAGAGGGTTCCCTTTTCTCCACACCCTCTCCAGCATTTATTGTTTGTAGACTTTTTGATAGCAGCCATTCTGACCAGCATGAGATGGTACCTCATTGTAGTTTTGATTTGCATTTCTCTGATAATGGGTGATATTGAGTGTCTTTTCATGTGTTTGTAAGCCATCTGTATGTTTTCTTTGGAGAAATGTCTGTTTAGTTCTTTGGCCCATTTTTTGATTGGGTAGTTTATTTTTTTGGTATTGAACTCCATGACCTGATTGTATATTTTTGAGATTAATTCTTTGTCAGTTGCTTCATTTGCTATTATTTCCTCCCACTCTGAAGGCTGTCTTTTCACCTTGCTTATAGTTTCCTTCATTGTGCAACAGCTTTTAAGTTTAATTAGGTCCCATTTGTTCATTTTTGCTTTTATTTCCATTATTCTGGGATGTGGGTCATAGATGATCTTGCTGTGATTTATGTCAGAGAGTGTTTTGCCTATGTTTTCCTCTAAGAGTTTTAAAGTTTCTGGTCTTACATTTAGATCTTTAATCCACTTTGAGTTTATTTTTGTGTATGGTGTTAGAAAGTGTTTTAGTTTCATTCTTTTACAGGTGGTTGACCAGGTTTCCCAGCACCACTTGTTAAAGAGATTATCTTTTCTCCATTGTATATCCTTGCCTCCTTTGTCAAAGATAAGGTGTCCATAGGTGGATTTATCTCTGGGCTTTCTATTTTCTTCCATTGATCTATATTTCTGTCTTTGTGCCAGTACCATACTGTCTTGATGACTAACTTTGTAGTATAGTCTGAAGTCAGGCAGGTTGATTCTTCCAGTTCCATTCTTAATTCTCAAGATTGCTTGACTATTCAAAGTTTTTTGTATTTCCATACAAATTGTGAAATTATTTGTTCTAGTTCTGTGAAAGATATTTCCATTTTTAATAATATACCGAGTAGTAGAATAATTGAATATAGTAATATGTTGACTAGTTGTGAGCCCTCCACCCAGCTAAATAACTTCCATTTACCTGTATGTTCTTTCTGTTTGCTGTCTGTTTGATTTACCAAATTGTTACAGTAAGTAACTACATCAGGAGAAGTCATATAAGCTTTTATGAAATTTTACTTCAGAAACTTCCATATAATCTGAAAATTTAAATTCAAAAATCAAATGATAATTGCACAGAGAGGTTAGCAAAGGAAAACATTGGAATTTACTTTTTTTTTCTTGGTAAATGTCAACTGTTATTGTGTCCTCATTGTACTAGCCATGGCCAGTATCATTTTCTGTTTGCTTCTAATAGAGAGGTATGCGTAATGACAATTACTATATTAGTTTTACTTGCATGATGAGTAATATGATTTAATTTGTGGGCTTAGCACATATCGATTTTATAAATTAGCTATTCATTGTTTAGGTTGGGCACATTACATGAAGATTGTTGCTTTATAAAACTATGTGAATTACACTCTGGCAGTTACTTGAGACTGAGTTTCATGAGTCTTGATCTTCACCATTTGTGGATATGTGTGACTCTCTTAATATTAAATATATATAGTCAATTTGACATTTATTTGAGTAACTTAAAATTTTATATTATTTTGAATCAAATAACAGGACACTCAAACAATAAATGGCAAGAATTATAACCCTTTTACTCAAAGATAGAAAAATATGAAAAGTAATGCAATTAACATTTTCACTAAAATTCTACTTTGGAATTAGAATAAGGATAAAATAATATATCACAGATGTAATGATAGTCTTATGTTTCAAGAGTTTTCTTTAAATTTTATGTATGTGTAACTAAATATGAAAAGGATGAAATGAATTATTCAATGTCACATTAGTTATTAGCAAAAGGCCAAGGGTGGGAACCATGGTAATCTGTAGTTCAATAGGGTCATGAAGCATTCACGTTGGGTAAGAATTTCAAATATCTTCCATCTCAGTCTAAAGGATTAAGAAACTTTTGTCATCTCAGTTTGCTACTTGGACTTCCTAGAATGAAGATTAGTGAGATACAATGAAAATAATAAAGATTTTTGAAATCCTGATAGATCACAGTTTACATATCAACCCTGACACTGTGTCTTTGAATAAGTTCCAAATATCTCTCATCTCAGAGTTCTTGTTCTCTCATCAGTAAAACAGATTGTGTACCTCAGAAATAGTCAAAGACATATAACTGAGGCCACTGTCTACAAATTTTTCAATAAATATTAATGCTTTGTTCTCCCAGTATGGAGTTTCCCAGCAGATTATGTTGCTGATCCAACCTGGGGTTTAAATAACAATTTGATCCAGCTATAAAACAATGTATAAAGAAGCTGGATTCAAGTGAAAACATGACTTGCTTCCAAAATATGTGCAATCAAAACAAGGAGGGAGCTTCCTAATATCAGAAGAACTCATAATAAATAGTTATTTATATAAATGAACAACAGTGGAATTAGAAAGAGATGGAGCTGGCATGATACCAGTGGAAGTGGGGCAAATGACTAATTCATAATCTCCTTCATTTACCTAGTTCTAAAATGTGCAGTTCTTGTGTAAAAAGCATTTTGATGCAACTCAATGTTTTTTGGAAGAAAGTTACTGTCTTCATAACAAAAAGTTATTTATAATACAATTAAATTGATAAATAATATCTTGAAGTTTTGTGTATTTTAAGATGTTCTTATTGTTCAGTCACTAAGTCAAGTGTCTCTCTTTGTGACCCTATGGATTGACTGCAGCATGCCAGGCTCCTCTGTCCTCCATTATATCCTGGAGTTTGTTCAAATTCATGTCCACTGAGTCAGTGATGCTATCTAACCATCTCACCCTCTGCCGCCCTCTTCTCCTTCTACCTTCAGTCTTTCTCAGCATCAGGGTGTTTTCCAATGAGTTGGCTTTTTGCATCAGGTGGCCACAGTATTGGAACTTCAGCAGTAGTCCTTCCAATGAATATTTAATATAGTCTCCCCCATTTTGAGATGGAACCACATCTTATGCTGAGAAGTATGAGAACATAATGTTAATAATGTTGGAAGAATAGAATATTCTACATTTCTTTTTTTTTTTGCATTTAAGGCCAATCCATTGAGTATTTTGAAATATCCAATATTTTGAGCTATTTTTAAACTTTTATATGCAAGTATAATCTTCATCTAACTTTTCAAACACTGCTATACTTGAATATTAAAATAATAGCAAGTAGTGAAAGTATGATGATTATAGTTCTTCACTCCGTTACTTTAAAAATAAAATGCCAGCAGTGAGTTTCATTCCTGGCCTTGGTAAGAATTCTGACACTGGGCACCACCTCAAGAATGATCATCATCCTCATATGCTTCTCCATTGAATGACACCATCTTTCCTGAGCTGAATCAAAGTCCACTAGTTTTACTTGGTCCGTTTCATCAATCTCTTCTACTTCCTTCTTCTCAGGAGTTTTTCTAGCAAAGAGAGTTTATCAGGGGAGAGAAAGCCATTCTTGGGAAAGTGTAAACTCAATTCAGTTATTAGACAGCCCTTTTCATATAGTCTATGATAAATTGGCATGCCTTCGTTTAGCACACACCTGATGTCTTTATGCTTGACAATCTGACCTGGATGAGAAGTGATAACTATGGTTTGGTCATCAAGAGTAGTCTGCCTTTTGGAAGCCACACAAAATTTCAGCCATCTCCAAGTTCATTCACATGAGATGGTATTCTCCTGCTTAAGTAAAAATATGGTCCTTCTGATCTAAAGCGGTGATAATATCCTCTGTCTCCAATCCTGGTTCTTGGTTTCCTTCACCATGGAATATTATCTTCTGGCCATCTTTCACGCTTTTGTTAATATGAGATTCTACAGTTTTCTTCTGAAAATACTGATTGCTAACATTCTCATTTAACACTAGTGTCACAGTGAAGTCCAGTACAGAAATATTAATGTCAAAATTAGGGATAGATATGATGGAATGACAGTAAACAGTACCCTTTCACATCTATGCTCAACAATCAGAAATTTGTCATTGAATAGTTAAGAAAATTATAATCCATAATCTTAACCTTACTGCTCTTTATTTCATAAACAAATCATGCCAAAATCTGCTCAAATCTGTAGATAGATAGTCAGGGAAAACTGTTCTGTATCAACCTCTTAATCCTTTCTTTCAGTTAAACAACATAAAAAAGAATGTCACTTTTCTGAAGATTCCCAAGAAGTTGGAAGCAAGAAGATGGAAGCATCGCCTTTTGAGAAAAATCTATTCCAAAAAAAGTTCTTTCATTTTCAAGATTGTCATTAGACAAACTGTTGAAAATCAGTCTGCCCACATAACGTTGTCATCTGAAAGAGATGAATAAATTTAATTAATTCAAGCAATCAGTAGGATGTTTTGTCTACATGGTGAATCCAAATATCTGTGCATTTGAATGTTACTAAAATATCTGGAGAAAAAGTTGAACTTTTACAATTTTGACAAGAACGTATTTCCATTTGACAGAGTTAAGCTGTTCCACTTATCCCCCATTAAATTAAAAATCTGTCCTTACTTCATACTTCTTAGTAGTTTAAAGTTTGTGCATTTTCCCATATTTATAATTAATTTGCATATACTTTTACATAGAGCTATTTTAACTAACTTGATATATTCAGTCAATAGAGTCACATCAGATGTTTTAATACATAAACTAAGAAATTTAATTGATCAAGAAATATTCAAATCAAATTATATTGATGTCACACAACATAAGTCTACAGTATCTCCCTTCTTAGAACACCAAGTGGGGAGGAGATTTTGTCCCTGTATAGTTTAGTATGCCAAAAAATATTTTATAGTTTTTTAAAGATCCTGGAAATGCTGATAAAGTATCAGAATACTTGATCAGGAACAGCCATGAACTCTATTATGTTTTATGTGCCAGTTAGCTCTTAATGCATTTACATGTCTCAATACATTATTAAATAAATATATTGAAAAAAAATAAGACCATAGAGATATTCTTGAACAGTATGACAGGTCCAGAATTATTTGGGTTGAGAGTTGGATTCTGAATAAATCCCATAAGAGATGGAATGCTGTAGCTCAAGTTTTGTTTTTTTTTTTCCCTCATTTTAGAGGGAGATGTGTATTGAAAGGCTTCTTTCCCTCAGAGACGTGGTGAACATATTGGTTAAATGAGACACTCATTAATCAAGAACCTCGCCTGCCTTGGTATTAGGAATAGAGAATTTCCATTTACCCTTCGAGAAGCACTTCATTATCTAGTATTTGGTAAATAGTAAAGCTTGGTAAAGCTGATCTACAATATTTTGGCCACATGACACAAAGAGGGGCCTTACTGAAAAAGACCTGGATGCTGGGGATGATTGATGCCAGGATGAGCTGGTTGGATGACATCGACTCGACATAGTTTGAGCAAACTCCAGGAAATAGTGAAGGACAGGGAGCCTGGAGTGCTGCTGTCCATGGGGTTGCAAAGAGTGGGACATGGCTAAAGTAACTAAGAAACAATAGCCTCTCATGTCTAAAGGTAGGTTATTATTTTCTAAATGGCAAATAAATCTGTATTAAAATTCAAGTCATAAGGTAACCAACTGTCATGGTTTGCCTGGAATAGAGTGACTTCCGAGAGGCAGGGATTTCAGTCTGGGAAATTGCCCAACCAGCAAAGATGTTGGTCACCATATCTGTAGAATAGGTTCATTTTCTGAAGTCTTTTTTTTTAAATAATTTGCTAATTGGTTAATAGCTTTGATAATTTTGTTGTTTTTCCTTATAATATCAAGTTTGATCATGTTATTTCTGAATTTTTAAAATTCACTTAGTAAAATCTTAGAGGGAGACCAATATAGGACAAAGAAGCTACCATTAAAGGATTTCCCTTAAAAAAAGCCCTTTGTGGTTCAGAGGTAAGCCTGGGTTTCATGCCATTGTTAGGTTCATCAGTTATAGTCTGTACTTAAGGATAAAAGATTTCCTAATGTCTTCTGTGGAAAAATAGGATTCTCTTTCTTTATACACAAGTAGCCTTCCAAACCTTCATCCTTGGCTCTTTGAACAAAATAGGAGAGGAAGTTAGAAGCTTTTGCAGGAGCTGCAAGTTGGGTGAACATATCTAAGCTAAGGAAACCTTGATTTTAGGACCTCTAGTTTGGAATGAATAGATCATTTTTCTCTTTCTTCCTTTGGTACTTACTGAGTTGGAAATTTTCACCACGCATGATCTCTTGCAGCAGAAAGCAGTGTTAGTACCAACAAAAAGGGTATGAATGGAAATCAGTGACATGTGTCTGCCATTTTCTAGTCTAGATGGCCTGCACTCAATCTTCATGATTTTTGGTATTAAATCTGTCTACAATTCCCATTTACAGGTAACAGCTTTTACAAAGTTTTTTTTTTAAACTTTCAAAACATTCATAGTAATATAAAGACATCTATATCTCTGTATACTTACTTCAGACTTTAGGCAGTTCAAAAAATAATGATAAAACTTTGAAAAAAAGAGTCATTTTGGTAATAATGGTAACTTTCTTGTTCACTTTTTAATTTATTGGAGGCTGAATGAAGTTCAACTTTTAGCCTTTCATCTCTTTGCTTATTGTCTACTCTTGTTCTTTGTCCAGTTTTGTTTTGGTGTTAACATTTTTATCTCTCAGAATTTGTATACAGAAGATATTATTAACCCAGTTAGCATACTTGTTGCAAATAATTTTCCAAAAATGTCACTTGACTTTCATTTCATTATTATTTCTTACAAAATATTTAATTATATTTTCAAAGTTATTGATTTTTTTCCCTTAGTTATTTGTTTTTACTGTCACTTTTCTGCTTAGGGAGGGATGTAGGCATATTTCTTAATCATATCTTCAGTTCACTGGCGAAGAAATAAAATGAAGTAATTTTTTTTCAATGTTTTCTTATTTCTCTTGCATTTTCACTTATATGGCTCTAATCAAAGGATAGAACTTTTGAAGGATTGTCAAAATAGGCAAGAAATCAAAATTATTTACTAAATACAAAGTTGACTGCACCCTTCTTGACATCAATACCAAGCTCTTAGGTTTCTCTGGGAAATATGCCCTAAGGAGTATTTTGTTAATCTTTTTTTTTAAAGAGATAAACTGAAGCTTTATATCATAAAATACTATTAACCTGACAGATTTAAGTAGATCATTTTAGTCCTTTTCCCCTCCTCTCCTTGGAAAGTGGCAATCACATCGTCCTTATGCTTCTTTCTTGTCAAGCATATTTAATAACATGCTCAGAAGCAGATGGACACAAACACTTGATGTGAAATCAAAAAATGTAAGTCTTCTCAACTGAGAAATTCAGGTTAGTCATCGCAGAGTATGAACACTTGAATCCAGTCTCTTCCCATCTTTTTACATTAGAGCTGGGCCACTTAGCCTTCTCCCTATAGATTTAGTTTCATTTCACAATTTAATTTCAGGATTGGGGAGAAGGAAGAAAACACAAATCATAGAATTGACAAGAATGAGCATAAAATAAAAAAGATTGTAAACCATTTATAATGGTCTTCCTGCATCCAAAGTTAGTTACTGGATGCTTTACATATTCTCATGACAATCCTCAATGATAAATTAATTTGCATTGTACCCCTTTACAAGTGAAGAATTAGAGGTAAAAATGTGCCAAGGGGCATGGAGTAGCTTGTTTTTCATTTGGGGTATAACTGACATATAATATATTAATTTTCAGTTTACAACATGATTAGACATTGGTATACATTGTAAAGTGATCACCACAATATATCTAGGTAACTTAATCTGTTACTGTACTTAGTTACAAAAATTCTCTGCCTTTTATTTTCTTGAGGAACTGCTATACCGATTTCCATTGTGTCTACACTAGTTTACATTCCCACTAACAGTTCACAAGCATTTACTTTTCTGAACATTCTCCCCAGCACTCATCTATTTAGTGTTAACTGTTCTAAGAGGTATGAGATGATTATTATAGTCTTGATTTACATTTCTCTGATAGTGATGCTGAGCATCTTTTCTTGTGCCTGTTGACCATCTGTATGTTGTCTTCAGAAAAATGTCTTTCAGGTCTTCTGCCTATTTTTTAATTGGATTTTTTTTTCCCTACACTGAGATGTGTGAGTTCTTTATCTATTTTGGATATTAAGTCCTTCTCAGATATGTGATTTGAAAATAATCTCTCTTATTCAGTAGATTGCCTTTTCACTTTGTTCCTTTGCTGGGCAGAAGTGTTTTAGTTTGAACTTGTCCTTTTTTTTGCTTTTTATGCTAGATTTAAAAAAAATCACCAAGACCAATGTCAAAAAGTTTACTTCCTATGTCTTCTCAGAGTTCTTTGGTTTCAGGGTTGGTACTTGAATGTAAATTCAAGTCTCAGGTCCGTTTTGAGTTAACTTTTGTGTATGTATGGTGGTCCATATTAATTCTTCTGCATGTGGCTATCCAGTTATCTGAGTACCAGTTATTGAAGGGTCTGTCCTTTCCTCATTACATATTCTTGGCTCCTTTGTTATGAATTAATTGACCATGTATGTGTGCATTTATTTCTGGTCTCTTGTTCTGTTCTATGGACCTAATGTGTCTGTTTTCCTGCCAATATTTTACTGTTTTATCTACAAATCTTCTGACTTCCAGGCCAACCTTTGGAACCAGTTGGAGACATTAACCATTCTTACTGCCATTGTTGTTGACACCATATTTCCTTAGTAATAAGACTCATGTCACATTTCTGACTCCTTGAGTCCCTGCTTTATGCCAGATTAATCTAGAACAATAGATTTAACAATGTGTTAAATCACTTTAGCCATGTCCAACCCTTTGCGACCCCATGGCCTGTAGCCCATCAGGCTTCTCTGTCCGTGGGATTCTGCAGGCAAGAATACTGGAGTGGGTTGCTATGCCCTCCTCCAGGGGAATCTTCCTGACCCAGGGATTGAACCCTGGGTCAATCTCTTACATCTCCTGCATTGACAGTAGGGTTCTTTACCCCTCGCATCACCTGGTAAACCCCAGAATGATACTCTCCTCCCTATATTTCTGTTCTGGAAAGTGTCTAGATTTCCTAAGAACTATCAAAATGTTCTTTGCAACTGAGTCCTCATTATTCATCACTCAGCATCTTTTGTGGCTAATACTCTATTTGCAGACTTAGCCTCCATTGATAAACAGACAGCTCTTTGGACAATAAACACTCTGTACCTCAGATTCTCTACCCATGAGTTGAGACCTCATGAAGAACTGGCAGAAAGATTAAGAGAAACAGGATCCACAGAGCATGTAGTACAGTGCTTGTCACATAGTAAACACTACATAAATGCTTATCAGATTTTTTTAAAGCTCTTTTAAATTCCTGTTTCATTTATAATCAAGATTTCTCTGTTGCACAGTGCCTGAAGGTTGCATTTGGAATCAGCCTTTAATTCATCTTTGGAATCTTAAATGTGGCTTTTCCAGAGTTTTCCATTTACAAAGAGAACACATAGCCTTTATAAATGGACCTTAGACCCCACTGAGTTCACATATCTTTAATGGAGTTGTAAAGATTTTTTTCATTTTTTAAGAACACTTTTATAAAAATGAATAGCTTTGAATGGACTAAAACAGAAAATGTAGAATTAAAAATATTATATTTTATATTTGGCAAGGGTATATATTTCATAAAACTTTTATGGGATGTGTATGCATTAGGTTGCAATGTACGTTATATATTTTATTCTCACAGTCATTACAGTTTGAAATAAATGAGTCCATATTATTAAGTATTTAAATAGTATGTCTAGAGTGGCTTGAGAATCATTGGATTCTGTAATCTCACTGTCAAAAGAGACATAACAATCTATATATGTTCACAAAATTCAAAGCAATATTCAGTGAATAGTATTTTTCAGTTTTTTCTTTAAGAGCGCATAAACTTCTTTCTGTTTATTTACACCTTTTTAAATGTCATATTTGAGATTTGTATGGGAAAGAAGAACTGTAAACTGCTCCTAAATATTAAGGGTAGAAAACCAACATCCCAAGTACTACATTATATAAAACTTTAGCTGATATATACATGGGCTTCTCTGGTAGCTCAGCTGGTAAAGAATCTGCCTGCAGTGCAGGAGACCCTGGTTTGATCCCTGGGTCAGGAAGATCCCCTGGAGACGGGATAAGCTACCCACTCCAGTATTCGTGGGCTTCCCTGGTGGATCAGATGATGAAGAATCTGCCTGCAATGCAGGAGACCTGGGTTCCATCTCTGGGTTGGGGAGAGCCCCTGGAGAAGGGAACAGGTACCCACTCCAGTATTCTTGCCTGGAGAATCCCATGGACAGAGGAACCTGGTAGACCACAGTTCATGGGTGGCAAAGAGTCAGACATTATTGATTTAGTTCAATAAAATAAGTATTAGAGATCTTTGTTTTTAAAGCAAATTAAGAAAAATCTTAAAATTTACCTAGATTTTCTATGAATTACCTGTTCTTCAGCTAATCTAATTCTATTTGCCAGTTTCTCCTATAGAAGACATGTTAATTAAAATTCTGCTTTAAAATATTAACTTTCATAGTTTTCTTATTTTTCTTTCTTTTTTTTTTTCATTTATTTTTATTAGTTGGGGGCTAATTACTTCACAACATTGCAGTGGGTTTTGTCATACATTGACATGAATCAGCCATGGAGTTACATGTATTCCCCATCCCGATTCCCCCTCCCACCTGCCTCTCCACCTGATTCCTCTGGGTCTTCCCAGTGCACCAGGCCTGAGCACTTGTCTCATGCATCCCACCTGGGCTGGTGATCTGTTTCACTATAGATAATATATATGCTGTTCTCTCGAAACATCCCACCCTCGCCTTCTCCCACAGAGTCCAAAAGTTTGTTCTGTACATCTGTCTCTTTTTCTGTTTTGCATGTAGGGTTATCGTTACCATCTTTCTAAATTCCATATATATGTGTTAGTATGCTGTAATGTTCTTTATCTTTCTGGCTTACTTCACTCTGTATAATGGGCTCCAGTTTCATCCATCTCATTAGAACTGATTCAAATGAATTCTTTTTCATGGCTGAGTAATATTCCATGGTGTATATGTACCACAGCTTCCTTATCCATTCATCTGCTGATGGGCATCTAGATTGCTTTCATGTCCTGGTTATTATAAACAGTGCTGCGATGAACATTGGGGTGCATGTGTCTCTTTCAGATCTGGTTTCCTCAGTGTGTATGCCCAGAAGTGGGATTGCTGGGTCATATGGCAGTTCTATTTCCAGTTTTTAAAGAAATCTCCACACTGTTCTCCATAGTGGCTGTACTAGTTTGCATTCCCACCAATGGTGTAAGAGGGTTCCCTTTTCTCCACACCCTCTCCAGCATTTATTGCTTGTAGACTTTTGGATAGCAGCCATCCTGACGGGTGTGTAATGGTACCTCATTGTGGTTTTGATTTGCATTTCTCTGATAATGAGTGATGTTGAGCATCTTTTCATGTGTTTGTTAGCCATCTGTATGTCTTCCTTGGAGAAATGTCTGTTAAGTTCTTTGGCCCATTTTTTGATTGGGTCATTTATATTTTTGGAATTGAGCTTTAGGAGTTGCTTGTATATTTTTGATATTAATCCTTTGTCTGTTGCTTCGTTTGCTACTATTTTCTCCCAATCATCTGAGGGCTGTCTTTTCACCTTACTTATAGTTTCCTTCATTGTGCAAAAGCTTTTAAGTTTCATTAGGTCCCATTTGTTTATTTTTGCTTTTATTTCCAATATTCTGGGATGTGGGTCATAGAGGATCCTGCTGTGATTCATGTTGGAGCGTGTTTTGCCTATGTTTTCCTCTAGGAGTTTTTATAGTTTCTAGTCTTCCATTTAGATCTTTAATCTATTTTGAGTTTATTTTTGTGTATGGTGTTGAAAAGTGTTCTAGTTTCATTCTTTTACAAGTGGTTGACCAGTTTTCCAGCACCACTTGTTAAAGAGGTTGTCTTTTTTCCATTTATGGCCCAGGATGTGATCTATTCTGGAGAAGCTTCCGTGTGCACTTGAGAAAAAGGTGAAGTTGATTGTTTTGGGGTGAAATGTCCTATAGATATCAATTAGGTCTAGCTGGTCCATTGTGTCATTTAAGGTTTGTGTTTCCTTGTTAATTTTCTGTTTAGTTGATCTATCCATAGTTGTGAGTGGGGTATTAAAGTCTCCCACTATTATTGTGTTACTATTAATTTCCTCTTTCATACTCGTTAGCATTTGCCGTACATATTGCGGTGCTCCTATGTTGGATGCATATATATTTATAATTGTTATATCTTCTTCTTGGATTGATCCTTTGATCATTATGTAGTGTCCTTCTTTGTCTCTTTTCACATCCTTTATTTGAAAGGCTATTTTATCTGATATGAGTATTGCGGCTCCTGCTTTCTTTTGGTCTCCGTTTGCGTGGAATATTTTTTTCCAGCCCTTCACTTTTAGTCTGTATGTGTCTCTTGTTTTGAGGTGGGTCTCTTGTAGATAGCATATATAGGGGTCTTGTTTTTGTATCCATTCAGCCAATCTTTGTCTTTTGGTTGGGGCATTCAACCCATTTATATTTAAGGTAATTATTGATAGGTGTGGTCCCGTTGCCATTTACTTTGTTGTTTTGGGTTCACGTTTATACAACCTTTCTGCATTTCCTGTCTAGAGAAGATCCTTTAGCATTTGCTGAAGAGCTGGTTTGGTGGTGCTGAATTCTCTCAGCTTTTGCTTGTCTGTAAAGCTTTTGAATTCTCCTTCTTATCTGAATGAGATCCTTGCTGGGTACAGTAATCTAGGTTGTAGGTTATTCTCTTTCATTATTCTGAGTATGTCCTGCCATTCCCTTCTGGCCTGAAGGGTTTCTATTGATAGATCAGCTGTTATCCTTATGGGAATCCCTTTGTGTGTTATTTGTTGTTTCTCCCTTGCTGCTTTTAATATTTGTTCTTTGTGTTTGATCTTTGTTAATTTGATTAATATGTGTCTTGGGGTGTTTCACCTTGGGTTTATCCTGTTTGGGACTCTCTGGGTTTCTTGGACTTGGGTGGCTATTTTAGGGAAGTTTTCAGCTATTATCTCCTCGAGTATTTTCTCATGACCTTTCTTTTTGTCTTCTTCTTCTGGGACTCCTGTGATTCTAATGTTGGGGCATTTCACATTGTCCCAGAGGTCCCTGAGGTTGTCCTCATTTCTTTAGATTCTTTTTTCTTTTTTCCTCTCTGCTCTATTTATTTCCATCATTTTATCTTCTACCTCACTTATCCTTTCTTCTGTCTCTGTTATTCTACTCATGGTTCCCTCCAGAGTGTTTTTGATCTCATTTATTGCATTATTCATTTTTAATTGACTCTTTTTTATTTCTTCTAGGTCGTTATTAAACATTTCTTGCATCTTCTCAATCTTTGTCTCCAGGTTATTTATCTGTAACTCCATTTTGTTTTCAAGATTTTGGATCATTTTTATTATCATTATTCTAAATTCTTTTTCAGGTAGATTCCCTATCTCCTCCTCTTTTGTTTGACTTGGTGGGCTTTTTTCATGTTCCTTTACCTGTTGGGTATTTCTCTGCCTTTTCATCTTGTTTAGATTGCGGGCTTTCTGTATTCTGGAGGTCTGTGGTTCCTTTTTATTGTGGAGGTTTTACCCAGTGGGTGGGGTTGGACAATTGGCTTGTCAAGGTTTCCTGGTTAGGGGGCTTGCGTCAGTGTTCTGGTGTGTGGAACGAGATTTCTTCTCTCTGGAGTGCAATGGAGTGCCCAGTAATGAGTTTTGAGATGGGTCTATGTATTAGGTGTGAGCTTGGGCAGCCTGTATGTTGACGTTCAGGGCTATTTTCCTGCGTTTCTGGAGAATTTGCATGGTATGTCTTGCTCTAAAACTTATTGGCTCTTGGGTGGTGGTTGGTTTCAGTGTAGGTATGGAGGCTTTTGGACGGTCTCTTATTAATGTTACATGTAGTCAGGATCTTTCTGGTGTTCTCATGTTTTGGGCTTAAGTCTCCTGCCTCTGGATTTCAGTTTTATTCTTCCAGTAGCCTCAAGACTTCTCCAACTATACAGCACTGATAATAAAACTTCTAGGTTAATGGTGAAAAGATTCTCCACTGTGAGGGACACCCAGAGAGGTTCACAGAGTTACATGAAGAAGAGGAGAGGGAGGAGGGAGATAGAGATGAGCAGGAGGAGAAAAAGGGGACTCAAGAGGAGAGAGACAAATCTACGCAGTTATCTGTTCCCAAAGTGTTCACTGTAGCCCAGACATCCACAAAGATTCACAGAATTGGATTGGGAAAATGGGAAGAGAAGGGGAAAAGAGGAAATAGAGGTGTTCTGAGGTAGAAAATGGAAAGTCAAGATTGGGAGAGAGTAATCAACACACTCCAAATAAAAATGGGAACTGAATACTGGATTCTTAAATGTCCATAATTTATATCATATACTGAAAAACAAAGATTAAAAATCTAGAGTAGAGGTTAGACTCTTAAAAATACAATATTAAAAACAAAAACCAAAACACACAAAAAAATTTAGAAATATATATGAAGTTCAGTTTAAAAATAGGGCTTGTCTTTTTTTTTTTTTTTGCAAGGTTATAGTGTAATGAAAATGAAAATTAAGGAGTAGTAGAGGAGTAATAGAGGACTTTAAAAGGAAATAAGAGAAAAAGAAAAATAGAAAAAAGAAGAGAAAAAGAAAAAAACAAGAAAAAAAAATGTTTTCCTAATTAAAAAAATCATAAAAATCTATGAAAATGAAAGTTAAGGAGTTAATGGGGGAGTAATAGGGAATTTTAAAAGAAAATAAAAGAGAAAAAATAAGAAAAAAATTTTTTTTAATTAAAAATAAAAAAGTAAAAATATATCTAGGAATTTCTCTGGAGCTGTTGCAGTCAGTGTGGGTTCGGTTCAGTTTCAGATAGCTCCTCGTTCCAGCTTACACTTCTCGATATCTACAGGCCCCTTCTGGTGTAGTCGTTGTTATCTACAGGGATTTTAATCTGTTGCATGGTCCCTTCTGAAGCGGTTCCCTTTGTTTATTTGGCTTCTATTTGCTGGTCTCTTCAGTGCCTAATTTCTGCCCTGACACACGCAGGCGGAGGTGGTCTCTTATTCAGGTTGCTAGTTCCGTCGCGCTGCGGGGAGGGGCTGGCGCTGCTTTCCCCGTCTGCGCTGCTCAGGCTCGCGGCTGCTCTATATGGAGCGTGCCCTGCGCTGCGCGCGTGGTTCCAGCCCTCGGGTGTTCCACAAAAGCGCGGAACAAAAAGCTGCGCCTGCTTTTTGTGCCGTCCCTGTCAGAGCAGCTCAGGCAGCCAGGGGCTTGACGGGCGCATGCTCCCCGGGTGCGGCGTGCCTTCTGCCCTCCGTGTCCCCAGCCCCAGTCCCCCCCGCACCGGTCGGGTGCCTGCGCCCTGTGTCTTGCCGCGACCCTCCCAGCGGATGTCGACCATCCAGAATCTCAGGAGGTCTTTGGTAAGAAACTGGAGGCCTGTTTGCAGTGCGGTAGGGGCTGCGGTCCTTGGGGCCGAGCCTGCCCCTTTCCCCTCCCCGCTGCCTCCTGCCTCCTGCGGGGCTGGGTCGGTCTGCAGCCTTCGAGCTCTTCTCTGGACTTGCTCAGACCCTTTGTTCTGCGAACAGCCAGCAGTGTGTTCAGGCCAGTTAATTATCTCTCTCTCTCTTGCTATCCCACAGTTTAAGTTGATTAACTCACTAAAGCTCCCTCTGATTGTCCTCAGGGTACTCAGGCCCGTTCCTTACCCTAAGCAATGTCGCCCGCTCCTCTCCGTTCTGCCCCCACTTGCTGGTGGCGGGTGCCGGTGTCTGGGGTACTTTCCTGCTAGGAGTTGCTTTTAGGCACATAATCTGTGGGTTTTATTTATTTTTCCTCCCAGTCAGGTTGCCCTCCGAGATTCAAAAACTTCCCCCAGACCCGCCAGGGCAAGCGTTTCCTGATGTTTGGAAACTTCCTCTATTAAGACTCCCTTCCCTGGACGGATCTCCGTCGCTAGCTCTTTTGTCTCTCTTTTTATCTTTTATATTTTGTCCTACCTCCTTTCGAAGACAATGGGCTGCTTTTCTGGGCGCCTGATGACCTCAGCTAGCGATCAGAAGTTGTTTTGTGAAGTTTGACCTGCGTTCAATTATTCTTTCGATGAATTTGTAGGAAAGTGGTCTCCCCGTCCTATTCCTCCACCATCTTGGCTCCTCCCCTTATTTTTCTTTCTTTTTAATTCCTTCCGCTTATCTCTCTCCCTCCCTTCCTTGCTTCCTTCCTTCTTTATTTTTAGGAGATGGAGTCTTTCCTAGAAAATTGATATAAATCTTAAGTAGCTCCATGAAATGCAATTGGATATAGAGGATCAATGTTTTTAAGAGAGTCACATGTGATTGAACATATTCTTTAGGTTTTTCTAAGTATGGGAGAAACCTCTGTTTCTTTTAGAGATTATGATTTATAGAGAATAAGGAATAAAGTGAAACAATTTTGTACCTTTGAAACAGATGTAATTCCCATGAATTCCTTTCACAAAGCATAAAAAGATGATTAACCAAGCAAAATAATTGACCAATTCCTTTATCTAACTGTCTTGAATTGAAAAAAAAAATATTTGCAATTTAGCTCTATATTTTTATATGGATAAGTGTCTATTAGGAACTCAAGTACATTCATAAAAATAGTGTCCATGAAGTCTCAAGATGCTAAAACACTGTTGTCAGATTTTACTGTCTCTGAGAGTCTTGCCATGAAAGGTAAATTAATTTTAGTTATATGTAACTTAGGTATAATACTGTTTTTCCCCTCTTAAGTTGTAGAAACTGTGCAGTTGTTATAATTGATCTTGCCTAATTGAAACCTCCATTGAGTGTAGACCTTGTTAATCTAATTTAGATTATAAACCCAGTTAGTCTGGAGGGATTTTACAGACCTTGTTACATTCTTTTCACAGATTTTACTCCTCTCATTTCTTCTCTAGAGACATTTAGTCAATCGATGCTACCAAAAAAAAAAGGAAACAGTGACACCGGGTTTTGATGCACCTGGTTTTTTGTATACATGCTCCTCAACTGCAAGTAAGTTACCTGCAAGTGAATTTCTATCTTGCCTTTGTTATTCCATACTTAACCTGATCCTATCCCTTTGAATATCTTAATGGCACCTTGAAGAGGCAGTCACTTGCACATCCATTCAAGAGATTGTTTCCCCTACTCTGATTAAATACTGCATACAAGTGATTATTCCAGACACTACTTTTAACTCTTATTCTTCTTATTTAAATATGAAATATAAATTATGACAGTATTCTATTATTGAAATAGCTTTACCTATTGTGGCTTTCCAATTGGCGTGATTATGTACCTTGCTCGATGGCTAATATCTAAGCCATATCTGAATTTTGCATTAGATTTTAAGTTGGCTTTAAGTGTGGACATTTTGTTAGTAATTGATTGACTCATCTTCCTTGGGCAAATTGTCTCAGTCCTCACATAGCAGCATGGGGCATGAAACCTTGCTTTATGGAATTCACAATTAAGTGTCAATAAAATAGTTACACAAATAGTCTAATAGAAGGAGGACTGTGATGTGGACAAAAAGGTAGGTACCAAGAGTAACAGAATAACAAAACACCTTCCATCTTTCTGGTTTTCTTTCCGTCCTTGTCTTTGGCTCTGATACCCGTTATTGGGAATCAGGGGTCATGTGTGATAATAATTGCAGTGTCCCTGGCTTGCCATCCTCATTGTTAGCCTGTTTTGGCCTTTATCCAGTCTATTTGCATGTCCTCATCCCCCAAAGAAATCAACTCATTCTTTGTGAAGACAGTGCTAGCCATGTGCTCCTACACTGGTGTTAAGTACAGATCTCATCTCGAGAAGTCTTGATAGAGTAATTGAGGCAAAAACCATTATTGTTAAATCCAGAGTTTACCTTCTTGAGGAAGACAGTGGCTTGTGAGCCTGTGGAGTCATAAAGTACAGTTTATTCAATGTCAGCTCTGTCTTCTCCATGAATCCCCTGTGAGTTTCACATTGACTTTGGAAATTTGGACACCAAGGGGTAGGACTTATGAGATAGCCCAGCTGGGTTTGAAGAGCCAGATGCCCTAGATACTTCCATGCCTCTGAAGACACAGCTGATCATGCTGCAGCCCTGGAGTGCTGCCAGCCACTTGTGGGCTATGAAACAAGTGAAGCTCAGTAGACTGTGTTCTCAAAGTGTCCATTTTAAATATATAATCTTATAATAAAAATGATAACAAACAAATGGAATTACTTATAGAGCCTTACTATGACTAGCAGTGCCTCTCATTCTACTCATACTTTATCTTATCCCAATATCAGACCAACCTATGAGGTAGAGATTACAGTTGACTCTACTTTAGAGCTGAGAAAAAAAAACAATGGCTCTGAACAAGGTTAAGTGATCTTCCCCCAAACTGCACAGTAAGGAAGTCATGGAGCTAAAATTTAAACCCAGAAAGGGCTAACTCTAGAACCAGTGATCAAAACACTGCACTGGTTTTGAGGATTTGGGGGAAATTTCAACTCCTTTAACAATAGCAGTCACGTTTTAAAACCTATTTATAAATGCTGAATCAAACATTTTAAAACTATGACAACCTTATACTCTGGTTTCTCTTCAGATCGTATAAAACTATGACAACCTTTTTTCTTTTGAGATGAATTGATGGATAAATTCTTTCAGAATGTTGTTAAGGGAGCAGAGGGTATTACATTAAGAAAATATCTCCAATTCCAACAATTTCATTTGAATTTAGAAATAAGACTCTACTTGATTCTTTTTAGCTCATTACAGTTGAGCTATTTTTTAAAAAATAGTTATTATTGACACCTCTTTGAGAATTCAGTTAGAGTTACTTTAGTTCAGTCGCTCAGTCATGTCCGACTCTTTGCAACCCCATGGACTGCAGCATGCCAGCCTTCCCTGTCCATCACCAACTCCCAGAGTTTACTCAAACTCATGTGCATCGAGTCAGTGATGCCATTCCAACCATCTCATCCTCTGTTGTCCCCTTCGCCTCCTGCCTTCAATCTTTCCCAGCATCAGGGACTTTTCCAACAAGTTGGTTCTTCGCATCAGGTGGCCAAAGTACTGGAGTTTCAGCTTCAGCATCAGTCCTTCCAATGAATATTCAGTACTGATTTCCTTTAGGATTGACTGGTTGACTCTCCTTGCAGTCCAAGGGACTCTCAAGAGTCTTCTCCAACACCACAGTTCAAAAGCATCAATTCTTTGGCACTCAGCTTTCTTTACAGTCCAACTCTCACATCCATACATGACCACTGGAAAAACCATAGCTTTGACTAGATGGACCTTCGTTGGTAAAATAATGTCTCTGCTTTTTAATATGCTGTCTAGGTTGGTCATAGCTTTTCTTCTAAGGAGCAAGCGTCTTTTAATTTCATGGCTACAGTCACCATCTGCAGTGATTTTGGAGCCCCAAAATAAAGTCTCCCACTGTTTCCATTGTTTCCCCATCTATTTGCCATGAAGTGATGACTAGAGTCACTTAGCTAATTAACATATGGCAGGTTTATCTTCTCTTTTGCAAAGTGTACCAAAGGTAAAGTAAAGCAGTATTCATTTAATATTTATAATGTTAGTTTAGTTTTGTTTTTTTTAAGCATAAGTGATTACTGAACACCTACTACATGTCAGGCACTGTAGCAAGCCCTGGGGAATACACTGATGGCTTGGTCACATCCCTTCCAGTAAGTGGAGAGAAGATACAGGTAAATGGAGCAATAAGCCCTATCCTGCCTGTCCTAGGGATATAATACCTAATACCAGCCTACGAGAGGCACAAAGGGCATGGGATAGAAAGAGCAGAGGAAGCTTCTGCCCAGAGATGTGCTGTGGAAAGTGAGTGGGAGCTAGATGGAAGAGCTGGGTGGCAAAAATCCCAGGCATATAAAAAGATGATTCATGGGGTATACATTTTCCTTTTCCAAACTATCAAGGAGAAGAGAGGAAGCTGATAACTGAAAAGGTGTGAGCTAGAGCAGATGGCTCTTGGCATTGTGTATCTTGATACATAGTTTGGGTCTTGTCCTGTGAAAATGGGATGTATCAAGATTCCATTTGAGAGTCAGGGCGGGCCATAGTCAGATTTGTAACTTGGGATGATCATCCCTAGTGATGGAAATGTCAGGGGAGTGGGGGAGCCAGAATAGGCAGGAGAATACCCGCTAAGAGTCTGCGTGGGTAATAAGAAGCGTGATGCCGGGGGCCTGAGTTGAAATCCAGGCAGGGATGATGTGCTGACAGCTGCTTAACAGGCAGGACTGAAGACTTGGCAGGTAAGTGGATTGGGACTGGGAGGCAAAGTGGTAGGAGCATGTCTCAAAAGTCTCTCAAGAATCTACTGAGACTATTTTGAAGTTGTTGCTCTTCTTTGAGACTGGGATAGAGGAGGAAGAACAAGCCAGTGGCTCTTTGGTGGGGCTAGGAATGTAGCATGGTTTCCTGGTTTTTGATTCCTGTGGTTAGCCAATGGTTAGGATGCCTTTAAGAATTTCCATTGTTGACTTATTGGCCCATATTAATTATTCTGTTAATGAATCAACTGTTTCCTTGTATACGGTATACAGAGAAAGCAAATTTATATTAACATTTAAAAAAATGACAGGAACTTAATCTTTCTTTACATATTCACTCTTTCCTGTGTATGGAGATATGGTGTGGTGATAGACAATAGGTCTCAAGTCAAATGCTGCCTGGGTTCAAACCCTGATTCCAGACTTAAAATTTCTGTGAGTTTGGACAAATCACTCAACTTATCTGTGCTTCAGTTAGTGTTTCTGTGCATTGAAGTCTTCCCAGGTGGCACAGTGGCAAAGAATCCGTCTGCCAGTGCAGGACACGTGGGTTCAGTCCCCGGATCTGAATGATCCCCTGGAGGAAGAAATGGCAACCCACTCCAATATTCTTGCCTGGGAAATCTATAGACAAAGGAGCCTGGCGGGCTCAGTCCATGGGTTGCAAAGAGTCAATACGACTGAGCATACACACACATAATGAGGTCAGTAACTCCCACCAGGACTTGTTTTGAGGAACAAATTGGCCAGTGTATGTAAGGTGTCTGGCACATGGTAATCACTAAAGGTCATTAATTAGCATCTTTTCTACTTCTGTGCTAAATCTTGTTTTTGGAGCTTTAAACACAAAGACAAATGGGACATAATTATATTAGGCGGTGGTACTTTGTCTTTCATTAACTCACTGATCATATATGTTTAACACTAGAGAGTTCATGTCCTTTTCTTTTAGTTTAGTGACATTCTCTGTTTTTAGAGTTTAAAAAGTAAAAAATGATTTCATTGTTTCCTGGAAAACCATGGTACTCTAATTTAATGGAAAAGGATGTTGAATTGTGAGCAACTTCATCCTGAGTTTGACTGACAAGTTATCAAAGAAGAGAAACTCTACTTTTTTCATGTGATTTGGAAACAATTCTCTGGAACAATTTATTTTCTGATTAAAATATTTTTAGTCTATTTTGCTTTGTATCATCAATTGAAGTGTAAAGTAGTTACAACACTGTTAGCCAAATATCTAAACAACATACTTTATGACAAGATTTTTTTTTCTTTTCTTTTCTTCCTTCACATTTATTGTGAGCTTATATACCCTGAGAGTGTTTCCTAGAAAACTAGGTGAATACAAATCTGATTTTCCTCCGTTTAGTTTTAAGCATTGTGCTTTCAGAGTTGGTTCCATGATCATCAATGAGTGAAGCAAGGCAAAGTTGACTTTCCAGAATGGCACAGCAGTTGTTAGGAAGAGAAGGTTTCTTGTTCTAACGGGTAGAAAACTATCTTTTCTTTCCAAAGTAAACAATATCACATCCGCAGACCATGGAGAACACAGAATTGCGTATGTATTGAAATAATAAATTGGCAGTAGCCTTTAATGTTCAAAGCCCTGAGATTTATGCAGCCTCTTCCATTGTACTCCAGAGAATCACCTACTTGTATGCACCCCCATAAAGCATCACTTCTCTATGTGTGTTCAGGGGCACCCACAAACTTCTTCAGTCTCTTTTTAAGGTGTTCTTAAGCTCAAAACTGCAAACCAAAACAATGCTAAAACATGATTTACCTTCTGCATCCACTGTTGAACAGTGAGTTTTCCAGAGACTACATGATGTGTGATATCACAAAGCAAAAGTCCCTTGAAAAAATTCAAAATAATTACATTTTCTTCACTTTTTTTGATGTGAATTGTAATGTTGTATTAGTTTGAGGTTGCTTTCAGTGTTAATTGAAAATAATTCATTGAGATTACAAGCAAATCAATCTAAAATTTAGATCCCATGTTAAAACTAATCCAGCTCAAGAGAGAGAAAATGGACAAGAATTTTTCTACCATTCACCCAAATATCTGTCCCTTCATGAAAATAAAAGTGGAAGATTTTCCATCTCTGATGATCATTTTCAAGTGGCATAATGTATTAGGTGGATCTAAGTGGAAGATACTTTAGCTGGGAACATACTTTTAACCGGAACAATCAAAAGATTGATTAGAGAATACCCACTAATATTATTTGTCTCTTTTGACTCCATAGTTTGCAGTACACTTAGCCCCATAGAGCCACACAGGTCCCTTCTCTCAGGTAGGACCCTTTATGGACGTCTGTAACAATTAAGCAGAGACAAAAGCAGTTATGTTACATTCTTGAGCAGGGGGTTCTTGAAAGATTGTAGTCTCTGAGGATTAATGTTGTGGCAGCAAAGGGTGGATTGGTGAGGAGAGACCAGGGTCCAAGAAAATAGCTGGAAGCCTCATAGATGTTTGGGGTAAAGAATTCCACTGTTAAAATGGGGGGAAAAAAAAGAGAGAGAAGATGCAAAAGAGAAACAGGAGAAGGAGGACTCAAAAATGATGCTCTTGAATTAGGTCATGTTAGAAGCAGCAGAGTCACAAGCAAGTCGAAGTTTTTAGAGATTACTAGTGAGTCCAGTAGCTGGTAGATTGTGATAAGGAAGACTTGGTCCATAGGGGAAAAGAAGGAATTCAGTAGTGAGCAGAAATTTGACTTCAAAGCAAGACGAACAAGTTTAATGTTTTGTACTAAGCTGTGAATAAAAAAAAACATAGATAAAAATGAAGCATTGGGCATGAAATCTCCTGTAGCAGAGGGGCAGTGATGAAGTCAGTCAAAAGGAGGGCTGCCCTGAGCTTGAATGAGTTGGAGGAGAGAGATGAACCTGGACCACGATTGCAAATTGGGTTGTCTCATCTTTTCAGGCAATCTCTGTGCACCCTGAGTTTGCAGAGCACTGCGCCAGAGTCTAGCTGGAGCTTTATAAGCTGTCATGTCTGGGGAGAAAAGAGTGTACAGGTCTAGTAAACCTTGAGGCTATAATCACAAGAAATCAACACATACTTCAAATGAAGTGTGAATTGCTCAGTTGTGTCTGAATCCTTGGAACCCTATAGACTGTACCCTGCCAGGTTCCTCTGTCCATGGAATTCTTCAGGCAAGAATATTGGAGTGGGTTATCATTCCCCTCTCCAGGGAATCTTCCAGACCCAAGGACTGAACCCAGGGCTCCGTCATTGCAGGCAGATTCTTTACCATCTAACCTTAATCATTTATGTCATTATCTTCATTAACTACTTGTGGAACTAACATCACTGTAATGACAGCATGTTTTGGCATATAAAAAGTTGCCCATCTCTTACAGAAATAACTAGCACGTCTCCTGTTTGGATAGAGGTAAGAATGGCAGCTTCTGACAGTGGGAACTGTACATAATGAGTTTCACTGTTTATTTATTGAAATTGTCTGAGAAGAAAGACTGACAAGTAGGCTAATAACACACTAGTGTCAACAGTGGGACGCTAGCGTTCTCCTCACATGGCCGACGTTTAACAATGCTATGCATTTATGAGACATTTTAACCTTGGTTGTTTTTAACTGTGAAATACCTAGATCATATTATGTATAAAAAAGTATTGACTGGGAATCAAATTTATGGAGAAAAATATCACGCTTTGGGTTGAAAAATTGACCACTACTAGAATATAATTTCTGAAAATGCAGCCTGAAGGCAATTCACTAGAGGGTAATTTTTCAGTGCAGTAGGCAAGTTTTCACAGGCTTGTGACAGCCTCTCTCTCCCTTTCTCTCTTTCTCATAACCTTTAAGGCATATTTTTGTCTTAAATATGCTTCAACATTATTACTCCTTAAGACATCTTGTTTAATTCATATAGTCATATGACATATGAAGCATAATTAATGCCTAATATCAGAATCTGGGTTGTTAGTCAAGATTTTTGAATGACTAATTTGCAAAACAATATAAACATCCTAAGTCTAATTTTGATCAGTAATGATAGACACATGTACTATTTTGTGCACAACATCCTAAATAATTTCCCAGATCCTAGGTTTTTTATTGTTTGTTTTGTTTTCTCCCCTTTCCTGAAGAATCCAAACACAGTCTGACTCTTCTTTTCAAGCACATAACACTGGCCATGTCACCCTGCTCCAGAACCTTTGGTGGTTTCCTACTGTCTGATAAAAGTAGAAAATTCTTAAACGGGAAAGTAAGGATCCTCTAATCCAATTCCAGTATGTTGTTGTTCAGTCGTGTCCTACTTCTTGTGACCCCATGGACTGCAGCATGCCTGGTTTCCCTGCCCTTCACCATCCCCCGGAGTTTGCTCAAACTCATGTCCATTGACTCGGTGATGCCGTCCACCCATCTCATCTTAATCTCCTCCTGCCATCAGTCTAGCCCAGAATCAGGTTGTTTCCTCAGGAGTCAGCTCTTTGCATCACGTGGCCCAAATATTGGAGTTTCAGCTTCAGCATCAGTCCTTCAAATGAATATTCAGGGATGATTTCCTTTAGGATGGACTAGTTTGATCTCTTTCCAGTCCAAGGGACTCTCAAGAGTCTTCTCCAACACCTTAGTTAGAAAACATCAATTCTTTGGTGCTCAGCCTTCTTTTTGATACAACTCTCACATTCATACATGACTACTAGAAAAACCATAGATTTGACTATATGGACCTTTGTCAAAAAAGTAATGTCTCTGCTTTTTAATATGCTGTCTAAATTTGTCATAGCTTTTCTTCCAAGGAGAAAGTTTCTTTTAATTTCATGGCTGCAGTCACCATCCACAGTGATTTTGGAGCCCAAGATAACAAAGTCCGTCACTGTTTCCATTGTTTCCCCACCGATTTGCCATGAAGTGATGGGACTGGATGACATGATCTTTGTTTTTGACTGTTTAGTTTAAACCAGCTTTTTCACTCTCCTCTCTCGCCTTAATCTAGAGGCTCTTTAGTTTCTCTTCACTTTCTGTTATAATGGTAGTGTCTCCTGCATATCTGAGGTTATTGATCTTCTCCCAGCAATCTTGATTCCAGCTTGTTCTTCATCCAGCCTGGCATTTTGCATGATGTACTCTACATATGAGTTAAATAAGCAGAGTGGCAACATGCAGCCTTGACGGACTCCTTTCCCAATTTGGATCCAAGCCCTTATAACATGTCTGTTTCTAATTTTTGCTTCCTGACCTGCATGCAGGTTTCTCAGGAGGCAGGTAAGGTGGTCTGGCATTTGCATCTCGAAGAGTTTTCCACAGTTTGTTATGATCCACACAGTCAAAGGCTTTGGTGTAGTCAATGAAGCAGAAGTAGGTGTTCTTCTGGAATCTCTTGGTTTTTTGATGACCCAATGGATGTTGGCAATTTGATCTCTGGTTCCTCTGCCTTTTCTAAATCCAGTTTGAACATCTAGAAGTTCTCGATTCACATACTGTTAAAGCCTAGCTTGAAAAATTTTGAACATTACCTTGCTAGCATGTGAAATGAGTGTAATTTTGTGGTAGTTTGAACATTCTTTGTTGTTGCCCTTCTTTGGGATTGGAATGAAAACTGACCTTTTTTGGTCCTCTGGCCACTGCTGAGTTTTCCAAATTTGTTGGCATACCAAGGGCCACACATTAACCCCATCTTTTAGGATTTGAAATACCTCAGGTGGCATTCCATCACCTCCACTAGCTTTTTCGCAGTGATGCTTCCTAACACCCACTTGACTTCACACTCCAGGATGTCTGTCTCTAGGTGAGTGATCACACCATTGTGGTTATCCGAGTCATTAAGATCTATTTTGTACAGTTCCAGTATGTGTACCTTTACACTCATCACCCCCTCTATGCATTTGCTCATGGTGAGCACTTTAATACTAGCTTTTATAACATAGTAGTAGCCAAAGGTGGCATTTAATGTTTCCCTTAGGAGCAGTTTTTGATATTAAGTAGTGCACAAAGTTTTAAATATTTCAGGCATTCTTTGTAGATTCCTTTAAGGTTTGCTTTCACGAGTAAAAGGAGTAATAGGAGTGAAGGAAAAGAGAGACAGATGGAAGGAAAGAGAAAAATAAACACAGAAAGAAGAGAGAGAAATCTATCTATTTAGTTGCAAAGCAGTTATGTTACAAATCCAGTCAAATGAGATGCTCTCCTTAAGAGTTATTTTGGACACAGATTTCATTCCATACTTGGATTTTCCTTTCTCCCTCTGGGCCATTTTGGCATAATAACTTATATTGGGATGTTAAATATTAATGGTTTTATATATTAATGATAGGCCTTTGCTATATTAAATTATAAAATCTATTCTATTAATGGTAAAAGTCCATATCTTATGAGGTGGTGTAGATCATCGGAACAACCAATACTTCAAATTAAGAAAAAAGAAGAAAAACCTCTTAGAGCTTAGTACTGACCTGGTTCCATGTTATATTCAAATGTTACCTTGAATGTCTTGGTCTTTTCACTATGATCTATGTAGACAAGTGTTAGTTGCTCAGTCATGTCTGATTCTTTCCAACCCCATGAATTGTACCCCGCCAGGCTCCTCTGTCCATGGAATTCTCAAGGCAAGAATGCTGGAATTAAAAAAAAAAAAAAACAATACTAGAATGGGTGGCCATTCCCTTCCCCAGGGGATCTTCCTGACCCAGGGACTGAACCTGAGTCTCCCCTAAATAAGTTAATATAGTAGTTTTTACAAATTTGTTTTGTTTCAGATTAAATCTATTGAATGCTCCCATTTTTTATATTTTTGGACATATTATTTTAGTCTGTCTAAATTTCTTCTCCTGACTTGGAATATCCTTTATAATGATTCTTCTGTCTAGCTGAGAAATTAGGTATTTTTTCTGACTGTTTGTTTTATGCCCTATGCACAACTTCCTCAGTAGATGACCTTGGATAAGTTTCTCACCTGTCTGAGCCTATGTTTTCTTGTCTGTATAATGGGGATAATACTAATGCTGACTTCAGTGAGGTTATGCATGTAGAGAACTTGAAGTGTGCTTAGATTATAGTAAGCACCCAATAATAAGCATGCTGTCAGAAACATGTGAAGCCTATGTGGGTGAATGTTTAACTGAACATCTTACCGTATCCTTTGTGTCAATCCTGGATATCAGATTGGCTGAGAAGAGGTGCAATCTAGTGTTCAGCAAGCCTTTTTTTCATAGACTTGCTGTGAGTAAGCCGCACAGTATTTTAGAATTAAGTATTTTTGAAACTCCTTTTGAAAGTATGGTTTCTAGGCAGTAAATGGTCCTTTATTCCACTACCTGCCACCAGTAAAAAGAGAAAAAAATGATGAAGAAATATTAAGTAATTCCTTGCTAAAAAATCCAGTTTTTAATTTATAGAGTTAGGCATAAAATAGTTTTATTTTACATTACTTGCTAAGTTTGGCTATTTTGTGAAATATTTTGATCAGGCCTCATTTATTTAATTGACTTCACTTCTCCATATATTCATTAAATCATTCCACAAATACTTATTAAACATATACTATGTGTTTGGCACTATGCTAAGCACTTAGAATACTATGGTAAACAAATAAGGCTCCTTGTCTCAGAGAGCTTGCCATCTCTAAATAACTTCTCAATGTATTTATATCTTGACATTAAAATTGACATTGAACATTTCTTGAAAACCAATTAGGAAAACATCTACACTAAAATTATATTTTTTCCTGTGCTATATAATTTTCAAAAACACTACCACTGTGTAACATATACAGATATATCCAAATAATGTCAATGTGATGAATTAAAAGAAACATTGCCTTTTCTTATTTACAAATTAGATTTTGAACTGTTTACTTAGGTGCAGTTTAGCATAAAATATCTTTAATTTTCTCATCATTCTGGTAAGACTACTTCAATATTCATCTACATTGTGTGTAATGAAAGCAAAGCTTGGAGTCGACAGGGAGAAACATCAATTTTACATATAAATTCTGACCATTTATGAGCTTACATGGGGTACTTTGCAATTAGACTTGGTAGGACTCAGAATATATGAATAGAATTGTACATAAATGTGTATGTACAACATGTAGAAACAGTGCTTCTATTTTTATTGAATACTGAAGTAAACAACTGAGAAGTGGTTTTATGAACATATATCTGGTCTTTCAAAGATGCAACTTGCTGGCTTTTGTTCGTTTGTTTGTTTTTCTTTTCCAGTGACGTAGCAACAGCCCCTAATATATGGAGCAGATGCACACTTATAATAAGCTTCCAAATATTGTGGTAAAAACCAGAAGCAAACTTTGCTTAATATCACATTGTTTAGAAGGTTGGTGGATTGAAGAAGGGATTTTTTTTTCTAAGCCACTCATAATTTTGATGTATTTTTCTCAGTTCTAATCGAAAATGTGTTGAATACACAAAAAGCATTTTCCAGGGCTGAAGCTTAGGCTTCCCAAACATACATCTCTCAAATCTGCTTAAGATGTTACTATGCAACCCAGTTTTATTTTTTCATCCATTTGCATTTTTAGATGCGTTTCTCTCCCTCTCCGGTTATTAAAGTTGGCGGCTGCATGGGGTAGATAGCGAGCCCCACTGTATGTCGGTGTCTTCGTGGAAATCACCTGGGGCCGAGGGTTCCGTCTTTCTTACCTTATCATATCTGGAACACAGATTTGCTCTGCTCGTCATATTTTGGCATCTGTGAATCACTGTCATGTTGTCATATTCGCAGTTACAAAGTAGCCGATGGGAAAGGAGCCAACTACTTGAGGCATTTTCAATGGGGAAAAAAAAAAGTCTGATTTCAGCATTATTCATTGGAAATGCTACCTGTGAAAGCATTTACTTCAGTTTCTGAGATGCTGGCAATGACTTTAATAGGCAATGCATAATCTTGCCTTTTAGAAGTGCTCCTATGTGCTAGAGAGTTGAAGCAACCAGTAATTATTGAGAGCTACAGGTAAAATGACAAGTTTAGGAACCCAGAATGAATACTTATCCGTGATTTACTTACATGTTATCAATAGTTCCTGCTACTTAATTATGGACAATGAACAAGTCATGTCAATAGAGGTTATTTATGAGAATTAATTCTCTTAATCATGTACTAGTCCCTTATCATTTTACCTTTCTTCATAAATTAAAATGGGCAAAATTAAAACTAAATTTTAAAATTAAATGGATTCAGGGTAAATCTGGAAAAATAGTAGCAAATAAATTTGTAAAAAGAAAGGATTTAATGTTTTTAAGTGAAGTTAAAATCCATCATAAGGCAAAAATGCTAAAAATATTTTAAACACCATGTTTTGTTTTAGCTCTATATATTTAGTAAAGGTTTCTCAGTAAATTAAGTTCTCATCTCTGTATACATATCCCTTTGTATATTATTTAAGAGGATCCCTTTTTGTAACCTTTATGGAGATATAGGGTGTAAACACACACACGTGCGCACGCACACACATACACACACAGAATGACCCTACAACATCTAACTACATTAAGGTTCTTCCAACTCAACCTAAACTTTGAATTTAAGAATCTTCTCACACGGTCCCCTAGTAATTTAATATACATTTTGCTGTTGTTTGAATGACTGTGGTGACAAGATGGCAGTGCTAAGACAAATATCCAAGGAAAGCTATTCATTTACAATGGAGTGTATAGATATTTCCTTAAGCAAGCATTTATAAAACTTTTATTCTATGAATACTATCTGTGGCAGTATACTTTGAAAAATAAATCTCAAAGGACTGTAGTTCAATAATTTTGGAAATTCTACACACTCCAGTTTTACTTAGAGCTTCATAATGAACATTAGCATTTAAAAGTGTCTGCAGAATCCTTCAATAAAAACACTTTACAAAAAACACTTCGAAATATATTTGGCCACCGATTATTTTTTCTCCCTTAATGTACCCCAGGGAACATATTTTGTTTGGAAAATCTATCTTAAACAGAGAGACTCATGGCTGCTTAAAAATATCGGAGCGTCCTTCAAAGCAGAATGGTGAGCTACATCCGTATTCTAGAAGAATCAGCTTATTTAGTTTTTTGGCAATTCTGTTCTAAACCCACATCTTAATCATTCAGACCACCACTCCTAACTCAGGAATGTTAGTCTTTCCTAGGGCTTGCATCCCCAAATCTTCACAGCAGAGTCATCTAAGTTTTCAGTCTTTCTGCAGATGGTATCAGGAGAAGGAAATGGCAACCCACTCCAGTCTCCTTGCCTAGAGAGTCCCATGGACAGAGGAGCTTAGGGGGCTGCTGTCCGTAGGGTCGCACAGAGTTGGACACAACTGAAGTGATCTAGCAAGCATGCATGCATTGGAGAAGGAAATGGCAACCCACTCCAGTATTCATACCTGGAGAATCGCAGGGAAAGAGGAGGCTGATAGGCTGCCGTCTGTGGGGCTGCAGAGTCAGACACGACTGCAGCGATTTAGCAGCAGCAGCAGCTGACGGTATCAGGCCCAGGCCCACATTGATGACATGCGGGAACATGTTGAAGTTGGGTGGCCTCAGCCTGCAGCGGCTTGGGAAGCAAGGTTTCCATTCCTGGCCAAAGATTAAGTGGGGTCATGGCAATGAGAGTACCAAACCCTAGCCACTAGACCAGTGGTCAGTGACAAGGGCCTGGCCCTTTGGCCTTGCAAAAAAGATTTCCCACAAAGATGGAAAGTGGTGAAACAAGTAAAGTGTTTATTAGGAGGAAAAGAGTGCAATGCCTATGGATAGACACTCCGGCAGACTCAGAGTCGCAGTCTTGTGAATCATTTTTATGGGGCATTCCTTCCAGGTTTCCTTTGGTCAATCATTTTGATTTGCCTCGTTCTGAGCCCATATTTGGTTTATCTCTGTATCTTCTCATGTGTGCACACACATCTCTTAGCCAAGATTAGTTTTGCCAAAGAGGACTTTGGGTAGTTGGCATCACTTATTACAGGGTGGTACTCCCTCCATTATTGATGTCCAAGGAGGCTTTCTGTGAATGTGTAGTCAGGAAGCTATCCTGACTTTGAGAATGAAAAATACGTGGTCTTTCATCTCTTATCTGGGCAGGGTCCAGCCTCCTCTCTCAATTGTCCTGCTATTCTTGTCTAGGAGTATAGTTCACAAGGAATGAATCTCTGATTGCTTTACCCTCTGGGGGATGGGGGCATCTACTTCCTGCCTCAGTGTGAACCATTTTGCAGAAATACATGCATGTTAAATGAGATGGTCTTCTGAAATATGACCAATGATTAATGCCTTTAATATTAAAAGAACTTCTACTAGTGAGTATGAAATAGATCAAGAGTCTATCAGAAAAATAAGCGAAGTGTGTGAACAGGCAATTTCCAGGAAGGAGAATAAGAGTAGGCTTTAACTCTACATAAAAAGAAGTTTGCCTTCAATAGTGGATGTGAAATCCAAATTAGAGCAAAATGAGATTGTATTTTCTTTCACCCATCAGATTACCATATGGATTCACATCTACAGCTGGTGAAAATGTAAGGAAATTGGTGCTATTAATTTACCAGTGGATTATGAATTATAACTTTATTTAAAGTATAGTCTGTCAGTAGCTATTAAGATTATAAGTGTATCTCTTGATCCAGTATATTTAACTCTGGAAGAAAAAAAAAAAGACATTATAAATTTCTTCCTGAGTTCTTCAACCTCCCCTCCCTTTTACCTCCCAGCCTGCTGCATCAAGCTATACAGATCCACCTCCTTATCCCGTCCACTGGTAGCTCAAATACCACTGCTGGGTCAGTCAAGGTGGAGCTGAGCATCTAGGTAGCACTGCCTATGTGAGCTTACTGCCACTGCTGTTGGCCATGTTCCCGGTCCACTAACCCCCAGTCACCGTCTCTAGAAGCTCCTTCTCCCACTGTCCTTGGGCGGTTTTTCAGTTGAGATGTCTTCTTTTCATGGTGGATGAAGTCAGGCTTCTCAAATCTTGAGATTTCAGCTGTTTGGAAATGTAGCTCATTCAGTTCATACACACATCGCTAGCCCTCCCCCAGTGCACCCAGGATTGACATGGTGAACGTGAAAGATTTCAGTATCTGAAAGATGCTGGTCCTGGGTAGTTGGTGGTTTTAGTCGCTAAGTCGTGTCTGACTCTTGCGACCCTGTGGACTGTAGCCTGCCAGGCTCCTCTGTCCATGGGATTCTCCTGGAAAGGATACTGGAATGGGGTGCCATTCCCTTCTCCAGAGAATCTTCCTGACTCAGGAATCGAATCCAGATCTCCTGCATTGCAGGAAGGTGATTTACTGACTGAGCTATGAGGGATGCCCCGCCCAGGGTAGCAATCCCCTCTGACTCTTGGTCCTTAAAGACCAGTTGACTGTCCTAGACTCCTTTCAACCTCAGGGTAACTTCCCTCCCAGGAACACTTGGCCTTCTCGATCGGGCCTTGGTCACTAGCGGTTTAGACACTGGATGTTTTTTGTATAACGTTCTAATTTAGACAACAGTTAGGAGCTCAAAGTCCTCTGGAGGCGCCTCCATCTTTTATGCAGATACCTAGGAGGAGCTTCGGCACCCAGCCTTAAACACAGCGAAATGCATTGAGGACGTGCTGATGACCATCTCCCATCAGACCCTTACTCAAGCAGAATATCTTGCTAAAATAACTGAAGATGATAGAAATTCTCACACCGAGGCTGCCTCATGGCATTTAGATGCCAGTTCTCTTAAGACAACAGCCTGGAAGCGATTATTTTTCTGCCCTTGCTTACCTAATCAAGCTCATTGTTATGAACCACACATGTTCATTCTCTCCTGCTAGCAAGAGCAACCTCTCCAGGAGTCCAACCCACCACACTCCTCAGGTTTAATTTCTGCCTAATTGACTGCCTTGCCAAATCCTCCTCCTCTGTTCAGATTCTGATTTCAGAGTCCCCTGGGGTGAGCCTTCTTCTTCCTCCCCCACCTCTTCTCATGAGATCATCCATATTCCCAGTGTCAAACTCAGCCTTTATTTTTATACCTAAATGTGTATCTCTAGCCCAGTGATTGTCAGTCCAGAGAAATTTTGCCTTCCTGCTATTTGGCAGTGTCTGGAAACATTTTCATCACAACCGTGTGATCGATATGCTGTCATCCAATAGAGAGGGGCAAGAGACGCATGTGTGCTTTGTAGGGTAGCTCACAGCATAGGACAGAAGCATCTAGACTAAGAGTGAATAGTGTGGAGGTTGAAACTCCCTGTTGCTGAAACAAGCTCTGTTCTAGAATTATGTATGCAACATTGCCACTTACATGTCAGTGTGGTTCACACACTTGATACTGATAAAATAGAAATATTTTCTTCCCTAATTCTGTGTTATTTTTCCTCTTTCAATCCCATCTTGGTAAATGGCAGCATATCCTATTTTGCCTCCCTGAGACCTGGGAGTTAATGGTGCTTTCTCTCGTGTCTAATATCCAATCTCTCTCACATCAGCAAATCCTGGGAGCTCTGTATCCCAACCTCATTCTGCCACCATCCCTGTGTCTCTATCTCACTTGTAACTGCTGTGTCCAACCCCCATCATCTCTTGCTTGGTCATTGCAATAGCTTCTTAACTGCTTTCCTGGCTTCCACCCTTGACCCTTGCTAGTAATTGATACAACAACAGAATTTTAAAAATATAAATTGCTCCAGTGCCAACCCTCCTTCCAAACCTCAGTGTTGTCCCTTTTAAACTTACAAAACTGCCCTGAAGTCAAAACCTGGTCCTATGTCCATCTTTCTGACCGTGCTCAGAAGCCTTCCTACTCACAGGATTTCTGCTCACAGATTGCAGCAGTTTTATCCCCATCCATGCCCTCCCTGTTGTGCTTCTTTCTTCCTGGAAGGTCCTACTGCTGGATTCCTCCTAGACTGATGACTGCTTGCCATCCATTCCCATCTTTGATCAAGTGTTACATCTTATGAATGTGCTTTCAATGTTCTGCAAAATGCAGTGGCCTCTCCCATCCACTGGCATTGTGTCACCTGTTCTCTTGTAGTATTTAAGCTGCTTTGTTCATTTTAATACCACTTTTAAATTTAGATATAATTGAAAAATAATATAGTTCTAGGTGTACAACCTAATGATTTGTATGTATCACAAAATGATTACCACAATAAGTCTGGTTGACATCCATCCCCATACATCCATCACCATACATTGTTACAATGTTTTCTTAGTAGTGAAAAATTTTAAGATCTATCTCTTAGCCAAATTTCAAATACACGATTCACTGTCACTAACTATCGTCGCCATGCTATTCCATCCTCATGGTTTATTTAATTTATAGTTGGAAATTTGTGTTTGTTAACTCCTTCACCTATCCCCCCGACCCCTGCCAGTAATTAGCAGTGTTTTCTGTATCCATGAGCTTGGTTATTTATTGTAGTGATGGTGGTGGTGGATTTTTGGATTTCAATTACAATTTGTCTTGCTCTGTCTGATTTATTTCACTTAGCATAAGGCCCTTAAGCCTATCCATGTTGTTGCAAATGGTAGATTTTCTTTCTTTCTCAAGACAGAATTGTATTCCACTGTATATACATTTCACATTTTTTTGATTTGTTCATCCATCAGCCGCCCCATAGGTTGTTTCCATTTCTTGACTGTTAAAAATAATATTGCAGTGAACATTGGTATATAAATATCTCTTTGACATAGTGTTTTGTTTCCATCGCATATATTCCCAGGACTGGAATTGCTGGATCATATGCTTATTCTACTTTTTAATTTTTGAAGGAACCTCCATATTGTTTTCCACAGTGGCTGTATCAGTTTGCATTCCCACCAACAGGCCACAAGGGTTTCCTTTTCTCTAAATTCTCACCAACACTTGTTATTTTTTGTCTTTTTATTATTGGCCATTTTGACAGGTGTGAAGTGACATTTCATTTTGGTTTTGATTTGCATTTTTCTGGTCATTGGTAATGCTGAATACCCTTGCATGTAACTGGCCATCTGTATGTCTTCTTTGGAAAAAATATTTATTCAGATCTCATTTTTTAATCAGATGCACTTTTTGCTATTATGGTGTGTGAGTTCTTTTTGTATTTTGGATATTAACACATTAACAGATACTATTTGCAAATATTTTATCTCGTTCAGTAGCTTGACTTTTAATTTTGTTGATGGTTTCCTTTGCCTTGCATGGCTTTTTGATCTGATTCAGTCCCACTTGTGTATTTTTGCTTTTGTTGCCTTTTGTCATCAAATCCAAAGAATCATTTCCAAAACCCACGTCAAAGACAGTTTATATTTTCTTTTCAGAGTTTTATGGCTTTAGATTTTGTATTCAAGTCTTGGATCCATTTTGAAGTGATTTTTATGTGTAGTTAGGGGTCTGTTAAGTTAGGGATCCAGTTTTCTTCTTTTGTATGTAGCTGTCCAATTTCCTCTGCATCATTTACTCACCAGACTGTTCTTTTCCCCATTGTGTATTCTTGGGTACTTTGTTATAAATTAATTGACAGTGTTTGTATATGTCTAGTTCTGGGTTCTGTTTTGTTTCATCGATCTATGTCTGTTTGTATGCCAGTGCTATACTGTTTAGATTACTATAACTTTTTAATATAATTTGAAATCAGGGAATGTGCTGCTTCCAGCTTTATTCTTTCTTACGATTGATTTTCCTATTCTGAGTCTTCTATGTTTTGTTCATTCTGTTCTCCTCAGCGCACTCACATAAAGACTCCTGTCTTCTGTGTTCGCTAGATTAATTATGGTTTTCATCAATACAAATAATCAGAAATAAAGCATTCACTGTTAGTCTGACACTAAAAATTTGTAGAGAGGCTAGAGGTCATAGTTCTAAAATTGAGTAAACTCTTTCCAGACAGCAGTGTGGGTCCACATAAGATGATATAGCTTGGACATCTTTCCCAAACTTTGCCTGCCTGCCAAAATTAACAATTCCCCTCAGTTCTCTTCTGTTGTCATTTTCTCATAGAAATAATCCTCTGTTACCTAACATTGTATTAATTCCTATTTCATTTTCAACTAGATTACAGATTTGCTTAAAGGCAAAGATTCTTTGTATATTTGTATCACTTGCAGCATGGTGCCCCACCTAAAAAAACAAACAAACAAACAAAAACTCTGAGGCTCCTCTTTATAGCCAACGTATTTCAGATGTTGTGCAAAAAATTTGTGATATGTGTTTGTTACTCATATTTTTATTACTGCTTGATTTTCTGCTGAGTTCAGGGTAATTGGGGCATTATAGTATTTCATATTCAGCAAAGCCTAACTTATATAATAAATATCACTTGGTAACTACTATACCAAGAAGCCGAGCAACAGAGTCACTGACACTGATATAAAAGCTAACACATTGAGGATGAATTATGTGCCCAGCCATATTCTAAATACTTTTAATATGCTAACTCATTTAGTCTTCACAATGGCCCTATGAGATAGTGATTATTTTCCTCTTTTGACATTTGAAGAAACAGTGGCAGAGAGAAGTAATTTGCTGAAGGTCACACCATAATAAAGACGTACCAAGTGCCCTTTCAACCTAGGCAGTGTGATTCCCAAGTCAATATCCTTAACCTCTAACCAGTCACTTTTGATAAAAAATATAATTGACTTTGTACAGGACTGTATAGCTTTAAAGTAAAAGAGTTCTTTCTATCTAGATGTGACTTCTTAAAGTTCCAGAATGGATTTATTGCTGTATACACTATACAGTTACAGATGTCTCAGCCTTCCACTAATTTTGGTGATAAATAGTATTTCTGCTTTCTGATACACATGACAAATTCTTTTTTTATCCTCTATGAAAATGCAAGACTTTAGTTGAATACAGTAACGTATCTCTGCATAGTTGGGTGGGGGAGGGTGGAAAGCAGGAAAATAAATCACTCTACCAATGCATCTTGGCAGTGTAATCATCTATTTCTAGCAAAGAGCAAAATAGACATTACATGACACACTCTTATTTGAAATAATCTTTTAGGTTTCACGATTAACAATCCAAATAAATCAATGTGAGCCAAGTTTAAGAATAAAAAGATAACCCCAAACCCCTTTAATTGTTCTTTCTATCAAAAAGAATACAGTTGTTATTTACAACCACAATGAACCATGCTAATTTTCGCAAGAGGCTAGAGAGGCAGCATATTCAGTAACAATAGATTTGCATAACAACAATGAAATGCACAAATAAAAATCTCCATTAAAAGCTTGTTAGAGGCCAGCCTGAAAAAGAGAAATTAAAAATATTCCACGGCCATCTCTCACTAGGTAGCCAACTCAACGCTAAGAGCCATCTGGTCTCTTTTCATGCTCCATATCCACTGTCCTCTCCGACGTAGACATGGACATGGTTTTTGGTCCTCTAATTAAGTGGAATCAATGTGGAATGGTAGGGCCTAGCTGCAAGACCATTTGCATCATTTTTTTGACAAGGTAATTGCCCGTCAGTAATTAGGTTTCAAAAGGATCTCACACCAAGGGAACGAAAACGTTCACCAGAGAGATGACTGCTTTCATTTACTAAATCTTAACTTCACAGTATTTTAGATAAATCACAGGTCGAGACACCATCACTGCCTTACAGATGAAAAAACTTGGTATTTAGGTGTGCATTTAAAAGTCAGGAGCCAATTTTACAACAGAAACAGAATTTGGAGGAAATAAAATCTTTTCTTTACCACCTAGTAGCTCTATGCCTTTGAGATAGCAGATATATCTTGGTTTAATTTTGCTCAATTATAAAATTAGAATGATGATCTGGTCCCATCACTTCATGGGAAATAGATGGGGAGACAGTGGAAACAGTGTCAGACTTTATTTTTGGGGGCTCCAAAATCACTGCAGATGGTGATTGCAGCCATGAAATTAAAAGACGCTTACTCCTTGGAAAGTTATGACCAAACTAGATAGCATATTTAAAAGCAGAGACATTACTTTGCCAACAAAGGTCCGTCTAGTCAAGGCTATGGTTTTTCCAGTGGTCACGTATGGTATGAGAGTTGGACTGTGAAGAAAGCTGAACGCTGGAGAATTGATGCTTTTGAACTGTGGTGTTGGAGAAGACTGTTGAGAGTCCCTTGGACTGCAAGGAGATCCAAACAGTCCATCCTAAAGGAGATCAGTCCTGGCTGTTCATTGGAAGGACTGATGCTGAAGCTGAAACTCCAATACTTTGGCCACCTCATGTGAAGAGTTGACTCATTGGAAAAGACCCTGATGCTGGGAGGGATTGGGGGCAGGAGGAGAAGGGGACGACAGAGGATGAGATGGTTGAATGGCATCACTGACTCGATGGACATGAGTTTGAGTAAACTTGAGAGTTGGTGATGGAGAGGGAGGCCTGGCATGCTGTGATTCATGGCGTCACAAAGAGTCGGACACGACTGAGCAACTGAACTGAACTGAACTGAGCCAAGTCTGCCAAGTTTTTCCTGAACTTCAACAATTTGAAACCTTTAGTCTTCTCTTACCTCTCATTCTTCTTATTTCTTACCTTATGTGCTCAGTTGCTTCAGTCGTGTCCGACTCTTTGCAACCTCATAGACAGCAGCCCACCAGACTCCCCCGTCCCTGGGATTCTCCAGGCAAGAACCCTGGAGTGGGTTGCCATTTCCTTCTCCATATGTTGCTTAGTTCTCCCTTTGTTCACTTCCCATTGCCTCTGTCTCAGTTAAGTTCTGTACCTTCTCAGCATGGATTACCTAAAAAGTCTTTCAATAGGCCTATTTCACCAACTTTAACCAGCCACCATACTGCTAACCTGATTATCAAAGTAAAAAATATGGGATCAGTCTTCCTTTTTAGAATCTCCTGTATCCTTCAGTTAAACAAGTAGACACATCTTCACAGAGCATAAGGATTTGGGCCTCTCATCCTTACTTCCTTTCCCTCTAATTTAGCGATATACGGAGTAAAACTACCCCCCGCACCTTGTGTTTGACTTCGATCTATTCTTTTGCCACTGTGTGATTAAATTCCACTGTCCTCAAGATTCACACTTGGACTTCAACCTTCAAAGAAAGGAAAATGCATTACCTCACTCACCCCAATAGTATATCACACACACACACACAAACACACACACGCGTGTGCACATGCATGAACTTAAGCAGAGTACTAAACGTCTGAAAGAAGAGGCCCATTTCAAGGACCTCAGTGTTCATATAGACAGCTCTTTATTTGCCCGTCTCCATGGAGAATTCACTTGAAAACCGGTGGTCTCAGGGGGAAGTCTATTGCTCCCAGTTGTGCTCAGAGAGGATTTTGCATTGGCCTATTAAAAAGAGGGTGGCGAGCTCTTAGAAGTGTTGAATGCCTCCCTCTCTTCTATCCTCACATCCAAACCATCATCAGTACATTCACGCGGAGGAGTAAACATCAGCGGCTGCAGCCCATGGTTGGGAATTAGCTGACAAATGTGAATGTGTTTATGGCAGAGAGAGAAGCTGATAAGAGGCTGGGAAATGGCAGCTCTGGGCTTGCCCAGAAATGAGCCCAGGTTGCCTGTAAATGGCAGTGATTTGGGCTGTGGTCCAGCTGCTGGAAACCTTATAAGTTTATCTCACACTGTTCTGATTTTACTTAAGAATGTTTAGGGGGGTTCTTTTTAGGATAACTGCTTAGTACAGGAAAGGAACAGTGAGGACATTTTACACTTTATGTAACATAGAATGAGAGTAACCATCAGCCCTTAAGGTGCATCAGCTTCTTTGATGTCTTCACTTAAAATCGGGCTTCCTTTCTGAGCATTCACATAAAGCTGATGCTTCCTGCACAGAATGTGTGCCATGTGGCTGGGCTTGCTCAGACCTGTCCTCAGTTACACATAATGCATGGACACCTAGTCTGCTTAATGCATGGGCACCTAGCTTTCATTGGTCTGAGAAGCTCCCCCAGTTAGATGGTAGACTGATACTCACTCTACCTGTAGGGAACTAAGCAGAGCTCAAACTTTCTCTCTGCAGTGCTTGAAAAGAGAAAACTGAGCAAAACACGATTGCAGTTTTGCAAAAGAGATCCAATTTAGGATTCCTGGGAAGAATCTTGGGGGAAAAAAAAGTTTGAAATTTGTAAGTGAAGTCAAGGGTCATAAAGGTGAAAGGACTTTCTCAGCTTTCACACTGGCTAAGATCCTGGCTTGAGACCAGGAAGAGGGTCACTGATGTGAGCAGAAAAACAGGCCAGTATCTGTAGTGTCATGAGAAGGTGCAATGTCATGAGAAGGTCTTGTGAGAAATTACAGTAGAAAAAGTCAGAAAGTTTCAGAGCATCAAGCCTTAGAAGCCAGGTCAAGGGTTTTCAGATTCATTCTGAGTGATAACCAAAATATTTAAGTAGTGCTGAAACTTGATTACATCTGTTCTTTCTTAAAAACAAAAACAAACAAACAAAAAAAACAGTTCTCTGTCATGTGTATGGGTAATGGATCAGTGGTGGGGTTAGGTGTGTATAGATCAGAGGAGTTATGGAAGCCCCCTAACAAGATGAGTTACAGTCATCATAAGAGATTGTGGAAGTTAATCTATTGTGGTGGTTTTGGGGAACATAAACTATTTATCTTCAAGGACTTGAAGTTTTTTTTTGTTTTGTTTTTATTTGTTGTCCTGATTGCTTCCATTTATATCAAAGCAAAGAGACACTTAGAAGTCATCCCTATGGGCAGGTGGATATTTTCATTGTATGATTTAATCAGTTTTGCCCTGAATGGCTGAGAAGGGCATCTTCAAAGAGGGAACGTGTCCTGACATTTGCAGGGGGCAGTCAAGGGCAATATGAAACAGTGGGGCACCAGGGGTAACAGAGGGTCTTCTGGGAGCACAGCCCAGCCCCATATCCAGGAGCATCATCAGGTCACCTCTCCTTCCATCCCTGGGCGCTCTTACCCTGTCTCTAAATCTTATTAGAGAGTCCATCTAGGACTAGAGTGAGAAGCGATTTTCCTGTCCTGACAATTTAACACTCAAGTGAACTCAGATGAATTTACACCAGGAGCCACCTCTGTTTGCAAATTAGTATCAGGACGTTATCAGTTTTGCAAGTCTTTGGCTCTTAACTTGTTCTGAGGATACAGTTAAACTCGGTTAAATGATATTTTTCAATACCTACAGGTGCCTCTCAATATCAAGATTTGTGATACATTTAGACAGTAGAAAAAAAAATGCATCTGTGTAGTCTTACATATGCAAATAGAGTTCATAAGAAAATTATTCTTGATTTTTTTTTTTCCTTTTTTGCCTCTGAGAAAATGAATTCAGGTCCTGTGGGAAAGGAAGTACCGTCAAAGGAGTTTCTTCCACGGCTATTATTTCTCCTACTATAGCCTAGCCTCTGATTAGGATTAAATGTTATATTGATTCAATCCAGTGTTGTTTCAAGTACAATCTTGGCTGCATATTGTGTGGGAACATGACTTTGTTTCATCTCAGTGACAGTTGTCAGGCATTGTAAATAAAAATCTCTCTGACTTTAATGTGTCCCAGTAAGAAGTATATGAGAAATTCAAATAACTAATGCAATATTTGAGAAGAGTACATCTTACACTAATAACTTTTCTCCGGTATTTTATTTTTATTTAGTAGAAATGAAAGTTGCTGTAACACCTAACCCTTAAAACTTCTAGCATAGACATTAATTCACATGTGTCGTATTACAGTCACTGAGTGGAAGGTACTGAGATCTACAGCCATGACCTGGGTAATGTGCCCCGTAATTTCTGTTTTTGCTCTCAAACATGAAACTCATTAGCTTTTGTGCTTTCAATGCCCATGCACTGAACAGAAAGGCATTTAATTATTATAAGCAAGGAGGTGATTTTAATCTTTAGTGAAAAAAGAAGCTAAATGAGATCAGGAAAAGTTTTTAAAGTTGGCCTATAATTGCGCTGTAGATAACAATGAATCATCCTTTATATTATTTACTGGAGACCAATAAATGATATGTTTTATTTTAACAGGTAATTTGCTGCCAGAACTGTGCTTTTCCTCTAAAAGGTAAGTGCAGTTTAAGAATTATTATATAAAATTATCATGGTTTCTGATTTATAGCTTTGAAGAGCCTATTAATTTTAAAGTCTTGTGGTTGACAGCTGTGTTGTTCAAAGGCAAGGATATATAGTATTAATTATCTTAAGCTCCAGATTATTGTTCATGGTGGAGACATTGCATACAAAGGACAGACTGGCACTTTTTTCTCTTTTAGTAGGAATAATTAATTAACCTGGTGACTTTAAAAGAAATACCTGTTGAAGTAAAATACAAAGAATACAGTTTTAGTTTTGTTAATTTGCTTCAGCTCTGGATGGCTTTTGACAATTTTCATGGAAATTACCAGCCAATTGGAACTTGCCTGCAGTTTTTGCTACTGATCTTTCTTGATTGGTTGCTTAAGGCTTAGTCATTTTGAGGGTGAAAAATTGTTGTATCTTCTCGGTAGTATTTGACAATAACACTTTTATTGAATATATAGACTTTTAACATTTTGGTGTAATATATTGGGTTTAAGTATGGATTAAATTTTGTTGCTAATTCAATCTAGTATTTAAATTTTCAAGAATCCTATGAGGTTGAAAAGTAAACTAAATGCTTGAGTATAGCATATTCTATGTTTACTGTGTAACAGGAAGCAACCAGATCATGGTCTTGTGTCTCTGCTTGCCTGTCTCGAAGCATTCGGGCAGACAGTGAAATCATGACAGGGTTATTAATTACCCTAGCAGTAATTACCCTAGAAGTATGCCTAGTCTAGCAGGCATAGAGTCTGCTTCTTGATAAAGGTGTGGTCTTTGTCTTCAAATGATGCCCTTCAACACCTTGCATAGCAAACATTGATCTCTATTACCTATCTTGATTCCGTATCTCGTTGATTCTGTATGTTGGTTGCCGACCATCACATTTTTACCGTTACATTTGTGGATGCTGGACGGAGAGGTTCACTCTCTTTCAGCCATTGGGCCCTCTTGTGGGTTGTAGTAACCAAGTAGCTGTATGTGTAGCTAAGTTGTTAAAATGAGTAAATTCATAAATTATCACTTTTGCCACCTAATAGTTGTTTCTTCATATGCTTTGTATTTGTGTGGTCTGATGATCTCGGGCTGTGAGCCCAATTTATTGTGTTAGGACCCTCATGCCAGGTTATTTAGTAAGCAAAGAAAAGCATTTTGGAAAAAAAACACTGCTGCTTTTCAAAGCCCTGCACTGTTAGGATTGGAGCCGGTTAATAAGTGACCAAGAGATATTTTTCAAAAGCAGTTCAAATTCTCCCTTCATAGTGGGTGTTAGCTAATAATAATTTCAACAGTCTTGTTAATGTTTAATCTGAACTATATAAATGTGTGATATGTAAGTTACAGTCAGTGTTCAGATCACATTGCATGAAAACAAACAAAAGAAGTTAAAGTTTCAAGCATGTTCCAACACCCCACCCCCTCACATGCTGTGATGGAAAGAACATGGACTTTGGAGTCAATTAAAATTCATTTGTGCACCTAATCCCAGCTCTTACCCTCTGAACAACCTCAAATAAGCTCCTTAACCTCTCAGAAATAGTTTCACTGTTCTTCAAACTGGATATTATCATACCTACGACGCAAGCCTGCCATCAAGATGCCAGAAGGTGACTTGTCAGTTCCCTACTTTAAGAGTTAATTTCTTGTTATGGAGAAACTCCTTATTGCTCTATTTGATAAAGCAATAATTTTACAGTGTGCTTTTTCCTTCTTGTGTATTTTATGCCTTGGCTCTGCTGACTTGGTAAGATATTGAGATTTATAAACACAAGGGCATGGTCGGTGTCTTGCTCACTGTTTGTAGAGATGTTGTTATATTCTGTTGGTGGTGTCTGTGTGTAGACTCAGGGGATTGTTCCCAGGCATTTGTGGACACAGACAACTCTTATTTAATACTAGCTCTTTATATATCTTAAATATTTGTCTTTTCTTTGATGTTCCTACTTAAGGTCCCACATCTGCAGATTCAACCAGCTGCAGATCAAAAATGTTTGTAAAGGAAATTCCAGAAAGCAAGCTTGAATTTAGCTTAGCTCCAGATAGCAAGCTTGAATGTAGCTAAGCTCTAGAAAGCTAAACTTGAATTTTCTGTGCACTGGCAACTATTGATATAGCAAGTCCATTGCATTAGGTATTAAAAGCAATTTACAAATAATGCAGAGTATATAAGAGGGTATGCAGTAGGTTATAGGAAAATACTACACCATTTGACCTGAGACTTGAGCATTTGTGTGTTCTGGTATTCTAGGAGGTTGTGGATCCAGTTCCCCACTTGGATACCAAGGAACAACTGTATGCTGATGCTTGGAACCAGGGCCCTTTTTTTGCTTCTTTTATTCCATTATCTAGAGAAAAATCTCCTTTTTTGCAATGCTTTCTATTAAAACACTGCTGGGTAATTGGATAGTTAAATAGTTTAAATAGTTGAAAATGGTTCAATAGCGTTCCTAGGTAATATTTACATTTTAATGAGCTTTGTAATGGTCTAACCTAAATGCAAGGGAATATGATGACCTCTGTGGCAGTGGGAATCATTTGAGGCCATTAAGTCTTTGCCAGGCAGCCTTATAAACTATAAAGAGTAGGGTTGCTTCCTCTCCATCCTTACGGTAAAGCTCCTATGTGTGTGCACCATCTCATTCGTGTTCTTTCTTCCCCCTGTCTCACTGCCTGTAAAAAACTTTAAACTGACAGAGATTGATATCCAAGCCTCTTCTGAAAATTGTAAACACATTTTCCTCTGTATCCATTTTAAATATCCTCTGTTCTGTTCTCCAGCCCCTTGGCTTTATTAGTTTCTCCCAAACTTTAAGAATAATTTCCGTTTTTAATTGTGTTTACTTGTCAGAGATTTTCACATACCTTAGCCAAACAGTTCCATTAAGGTTGGAAGGTGTTATCTAGTGTTGCTCATCGGGAAATGAGATGAGGTTGCTTGGCTCATCAGGAGAGCAAAGATGGGTTAATGCTAGGGCTTTTGACATCCAATCCACTCCAGGTAGGCAGACATTATTCTATCACGTAAAAGCAATTTATGTGCTATTTTTCTTCTACAGATTTATTCATATGTATGGAGATGGGGGGAGAAAGAAAACCAGACAAAATGTACTGCATGTGGTAATGTGACTGAACTCTTCAATAAGTCAGACTTTCACCAGGCTACTTGCCAGGATAAACTCAGAGTTGACAGGGTGCTTGATTTTGGGGGGGAAAAAAAATTATAGTAGAAAACCTAAAACGAAAATACTTTACAAATGATAAGTAAGAAATTCATTTTAAAAATAGAGTTCTCTGCTTAAATAATGGAATATGTATATGACATTGCTAAGCTTTTTGACAAAATAGGCCCTGCTTGCTAGATTTTGCTGGACACAGTTAACGGATTCTGGCAAGAAAAGAAAAAAGAAAAAAGTGGATTCCCCAGAGAAAATTTTAATGTCATTCCAACTGCATTAATAATAAAGACTTAAATTATTGATATTTGTTTTTATCTCAAAATTTTATGTGGATTTATTTTCTGTTATTGCTGAAAGGCGACTGCTGGGTTCCAGTGCTTGCGGAAAATACCTTTTTTTTATCTCAGTTCTTTCATCTGCTTGAGTGTAAAGGTTTGCTCTACTTGAGCCAAAGCTTACCAACTGTATCTGTCATAACATGATTTTTCCCCAGTTGGCCAAATGGATGCTTTATCTGCTTCTTGATTAATTAAAAAAAAAAAAACTATGTTAATTTTGATAAGTTCAGATAGGTTAAATGATCATGAGAAGATTATTCTTGAGGTGATTATCCATCCATGCATTTAGTTTATCTCAAATAGGTTGCAAGTGAGGTAGGACTGTCTGTACATTATGAGGGATTGCAACTATATGAGAAACACTCAAAACTAAAGTTAACCTTTCTGAAAGAATTTCAATTTTATCATTCACTTTTTTCCTAGAAGACTGAAAAATCTTTTTCTTTACAATTATAATGCCCTCTCTTAACACTAACATTGTGTTGGTATACTATTGGGTTTCTCACCCTGTTTGATGGTCTTTCTTTTATTTTTGATCATTACTCCCAGTCATTTTCAATAACCATTAAGATGTCTGAAAAACACTGTAGCAAGTCCTCTTGGGTTATGAAAGTGAAAGTGAAAGTCACTCAGCTGTGTCCGACTCTTTGCGACCCAAAGGACTATAGAGGGCATGGAATTCTCCAGCCAGAACACTGGAGTAGGTAGCCTTTCCCTTCTCCAAGGCATCTTCCCAACCCAGGGATCGAACCCAGGTCTCCCGCATTGTGGGCAGATTCTTTACCAGCTGAGCCACAAGGGAAGCCCAAGAATACTGGACTCGGGAGCCTGTCCCTTCTCCAGGGGATCTTCCCAACCCAGGAATAGAACTGCGGTCTCCTACACTGCATGTGGATTCTTTACCAACTGAGCTATCAAGGAAGCCCTTGGCACTTCTTTCATTTCTGAATCTACCTCTATGTTTTTTCTAATACCTTTCAACTTGTGACATATTTTCACTGGTGATTTGATTATTGGCATATATGTGAAACCTAACTTTGAATCACTATTTCATGTAAATATTTAAAATATAAAATAACCTAAAATTTGTTTGATGGTTCTTTAAGGGGTTTCTCTCTGTGTAGAAAAAAACCCAAGAGTCATTCCTTTTTTTCTACATATTATTATTTGCCTTTATATGTTTATCTTGAAGTATAGGTTTGTCTCACTCAGTTTTAGGAAAGGATTTAGAGGCATCCCTGAACCACCTAGACTTCCCTGGTAACTCAGATGGTAAAGCATCTGCCTACAATGTGGGAGACCCAGGTTCAATCCCTGGGTCGGGAAGATCTCCTGGAGAAGGAAATGGCAACCCACTCCAGTATTCTTGCCTGGAGAATCCCATGGATGGAGGAGACTGGTAGGCAGTCCATGGGGTCACAAAGAGTCGGATATGACTGAGCAGCTTCACTTTCACTTTCTGGACCACCTATCTGTCCTCAGCATTCCCTGTGCTTAATTTTTTTTTTTCACTAAAACAAATACTAGCAGCATAGAAACCTCATACTGACAATAAGTATAGATACTAAAGGTTCTATAATTAAATGAATATAGGTAAACTTTTCTTTGGGCAATGAAAAAGTGTTTGTTCTAGAAAGAGTACCAGCTATAGCCAGTAGACTGGTAAATTTAAAGGAGAAAAAAAACAAATTGACCATAATCCAATCATGCCACCCCTTGAGATATTTCTGTGTGTTTTGACATTTCTGTGTGTTTTCCGACTTTTTGATGCATCTATTTAGACATAAAAATTTCATTACACCTGTGCAGGCATATTTCAGTCATTTTCTTAGATAGATTAATTTCCATCCATCTTTCCATCCCAAAAGGCACCAAGGGCCTCCCTTGCCCTCTGGCTTCTTTTGGTTCAGTGAGTGAGAGATGTCAAAAACGAGAAGGAGAGAGGGGAGGAAGAAGCAGGTTTTATTTCCCTGGTTCCCTTCTTCCAGGGTTGCCTCCAGCAACCTCAGCCAAAGCTCAGCTCCTCTCACTCAGCTTCCCCAGACAGTTCCCTGGGTTCTAGGAGCTGCTTGACAGGGATGCAGAGCTAACATTCTCCTGTGCATCCCTGTGTTACTGTGAACAAAACACATCTTTGTAAATAGTCCTTTCTTAAACTCAGAGTTGTCCTAATTTAAGCATGCCATCTGTTTCTAGTCGGAACATTGACTTATGCTATACTTTATAAATGATTTTATCACCTGCTTTTTATTGGGCTCTACAATATGTCTTTTTTTTTTTCATTTATTTTTATTAGTTGGAGGCTAATTACTTTACAATATTGTAGTGGTTTTTGCCATACACTGACATGAATCAGCCATGGATTTACATGTGTTCTCCTTCCCGATCCCCCCTCCCGCCTCTCTCCCTATCCCATCCCTCTGGGTCTTCCCAGTGCACCAGCTCCAAGCACTTGTCTCATGCATCCAACCTGGGCTGGTGATCTGTTTCACCCTAGATAATATACATGTTTCGATGCTGTTCTCTCAGAATATCCCACCCTTGCCTTCTTATTGGGCTCTACAATATGTCTTGAACATCCTGGCATGCCTTTCAGCATCATTTTACTGCATTCTAATCATTCTTGGGCCATGTACATCATAAATGGACATTTACTTTGTTTTCAGTGTTTTGTTACTAGAAAGCACCTCATTAGAAATGACTCATCGGAAAAGACCCTGATGCTGGGAAAGATTGAAGGTGGGGGGAGAAGGGGGCGACAGAGGATGAGATGGTTGGATGGCATCACCAACTCAACGGACATGAGTTTGAGTAACCTCCGGGAGTTGGTGATGGACAGGGAGGCCTGGCGTGCTGCAGTCCACGCGGTTGCAAAGTGTCAGACACGACTGAGGGACTGAACTGAGAAGGCACCTCTGTAGGTATATACATCCTTTCTATTCCCTTGGGATAAATTTCTGGAAGTGAACTACCAGAAGTAGTTTCCAAATATTTATATGTTATTATTGCTTCAGATCTGTAATCAAAGAATGCTCTCTATTGATTGATCATCCTTTGACTGTTCCAGCTCTGCACTACCTCAAGCCCTTCAGCAGTCACTTTTAAGTCCTACGGCTTGAGAATGAGACATCACATCTCCAGGCTCTAGGGATTCCTCTGTGTACATTCTAAGTTTTGTTTACTCAGAAGGCCATCAACCCACTGTTCTTAATTAGCAATAGCGGATCCATTATGGCTAGAAATCAGGTCAGGCAGAGACGTAGCAGCCTCTGCTGCCAGAGGGCTGTTCAGTGCTTGGGAGGGCATTTGGCTAGAAAGTCCTCTCATTACATCTGTCCAGGCTTCACTTATCCCAAACACCAGTTCTTCCCAGTTTGGGACAGAAAGCCTGTGTCTCCTGAAGAAGCAGAGGAGCAGAGAGAACCCAGCAGAAGAACAGTCGGGAATAAAGCTACTGACCATATTGGAGCATCTGTAGAGTTTGTTAATACACTGTGCCCTTTAGCAACTTCATGTTTAAGAGTCCAGTCACTCCCTTTTCTCACCCTCCTGCAATAACATAGGGCTGACCATCGTGGCCAGTCTTCAATCATGTAAACACCCAGCTTTATATTCTCAAGGAACTGAAGCAGTTGAAATATAAATAAAACAGAAATTCAGGCTTTTTTTTTTCTTCTTTTTGTTAAATAGAATTATAGATTGCACACAACTCAAGTACTTTATTTGTAGCTATAATAATGACCTAGGTGATACAAATTTTGTCACCAGAGTTATCAGCGTGTTTCTACATCTTGGCTAAAAGCCCAGAAAGAATAGATTTACAGACTGAAAATCTGGAGTGTTTTATAAATATTATAAGTACTCTTCTTACTGAGGAAAATGTGTATATGGGGTAGCAACTCTTACAAGGAAAATGTAAGATTTTCATATATATCATTTTCTCAAATATTTTCTCATCATTTCTGTGTTAGATTAACCAAAAAGAAATCGCTGTTCCTGGAAAACAAATAATAAGCAAATAAACGCAATTAAAATACCTCTTCTCCTCATGACTTTCAGTGTTTCAGAGATGTTTTTCAAACTTGATCTCCTCAGAAACTACACATCCTCAGACCTATTTTCAGAGGTCCCTGGATTCCCAAGCCAGGCTTCAACAGTACATGAACCGAGAACTTCCAGATGTTCAAGTTGGATGTAGAAAAGGCAGAGAAACCAGAGATCAAAATGCCAACATCTATTGGACCATAGAAAGAGGAAGAGAATTAAAAAAAAAAATCTGATTCTGTTTCATTGACTACGCTAAAGCCTTTGACTCTGTGGATCACAACAAACTGGATACTTCTCTAAGAGACAGGAATACCAGACCACCTGACCTGCCTCCTGAGAAACATGTATGCAGGTCAGGAAGCAACAGTTAGAACTGGACATGGAACAACAGACTGGTTCCAAATAGGAAAAGGAGTACGTCAAGGCTGTATATTGTCACCCTGCTTATTTAACTTATATGCAGAGTACATCATGAGAAATGCAGGGCTGGAAGAAGCACAAGCTGGATTCAAGATTTCCAGGAGAAATATCAATAACCTCAGACATGCAGATGACACCACCCTTATGGCAGAGAGTGAAGAGGAACTAAAGAGCCTCTTGATGTAAGTGAAAGAGGAGAGTGAAAAATTTGTCTTAAAGCTCAACATTCAGAAAACTAAGATCATGGCATCCGGTCCCATCACTTCATGGGAAATAGATGGGGAAACAACGGGAATAGTATCAGACTTTATTTTGGGGGGCTCCAAAATCACTGCAGATGGTGAATGCAGCCATGAGATTAAAAGACTCTTGCTCCTTGGAAGAAAAGCTATGACCAACCTAGACAGCATATTAAAAAGCAGAGACATTACTTTGCCAACAAAGGTCTGACTATTCAAAGCTATGGTTTTTCCAGTAGTCATGTATGGATGTGAGAATTGAACCATAAAGCTGAGCACCAAAGAATTGATGCTTTTGAACTGTGGTGTTGTAGAAGACTCTTGAAAGTCCCTGGGACTGGAAGGCAATCCAACCAGTCCATCCTAACGGAAGTCAGGGCTGAATATTCATTGGAAGGACTGATGTTGAAGCTGAACCTCCAATACTTTGGCCACCTGATGCAAACAACTAACTCATTTGAAAAGACCCTGATGCTGGGAAAGATGGAAGGCAGGAGAAGAGGATGACAGAGCATGAGATTGTTGGATGGCATCACTGACTCAATGGGCATGAGTTTGAGCAAGCTCCAGGAGTTGATGATGGACAGGGAAGGCTGGTGTGCTGCAGTCCATGTGGTCACAAAGAGTTGGACACTGACTGAATGAACTGAACTGAACTGAATTTCCTGTGAGATGTTTATACATAAGTATATATCTTTAAAATATTGATAATATCAGTGAAATCCTAATTAATCACCTTATAATATTGGCTGTCTTGCTATTTCAAATTGTACTGTTATGATTGATAAGAAGTCACAAAGGTGGGGAGGAAAGAAAGAGAGAGAAACGATGCATTAATGTTAAAGCCCCTTGAAACCCAAAAAGCTTTACTAACCGAAATTTCAGCGTATTTAGAATGTAGCAAATTGCGAGGAGAATTGACATGTTATTACATTTCAAATATTAGCACAGTCATGTAGAATTTACAAAAATCCCTGTGCTAAAATTCAGCAATGTCTTCACTTAGAAGTGCCAGTTTATTTTCAAATAAATGATATCATCTATTATATTGTTTCATGATAATATATTAGCCCTGTTATTTTGAACTGTATAGGCTATATAGTTTTATTTATGAATAGTTTTTTAAACCATCAGTGTTAATTTTCTATTTATATGCTGACAAATAATATTAAAGCAAAAGTAATTTAAGCTAAAATTAGGCATTTGTGTCAAAATTTGCTTCATATGTGACATATTGATTGCTAAATTTTGAGACAAACTTAATATTGGTTATTCTCCTAGCACTCAGAATCACAATTATATCTGTTTTTGAAACATGCTTGTGCCTCACCACTAGCTTTTCCATGTATTCAGTTAGCCATTAAGTGTCAAGGTTAAATTGTAGTCTAGCTGCTGAAATTAGCTTAGGAATTTCTGTGGAGAGTATGGACATTGGTCATGATACACATAAATATTTCTCAGTAAAACATACATCTCATTGTAATGTCTGGAAATGCAGAACTTACTTTACAGAAAGCATTAAGTAACCAAATGAATGTCTGCAATGGTTCACTGTGAATCACACAGGGATATGGAAGATGATTAAATTTCTAAGCATTTTGAGACTAGGACTTGCTGAGGTGTGAAGAGCTCTTAAATTCATTGTTGAAAGATCTTCTTGAGTATTTCTAGGTCCTTCTCAGGCTCTGGTTTCACTGTAAGATTCAGATATTTTGCAACATTATTCCTTATTAATAAATATTGCATGTGATTCTTCATGACTGTATATGGTACAATATTAGAAGTGTGTTAGAAATAAATATATTTCTAACCATTTTGCCTTCAAGTCTGCCAATCTGCTCCATACCATCTTTCTTGACACTGCTAAAATAATCTCTGCAAATTTTTTTCACTTGTTTGAAAATCTTCAATATTTTTCATGTCCTAAGGTCTTACATTGACATTTAATGCCCCTCTTGCTTAACCTGTCTTTCTAAACGTCAGCTTCCTACCCCATACGATGACCCTCTGTTCCAGAAAGACTTCTGCTCATGATGCTGAAACGAACCTTACTCATGTCAGCCTGTCGTCTAAGAATCTTTTTGTGCCCCGTCTCTAACTTTGTTATCCACCTCTGAGCCTCATTTCAGATAGGATACAGATCATCAATCCTTCACTGATTTTTATTTCTGATATTGGAAGTTGTTTCATATTCCTCTAATTAGATAACACATTTGAGGAGAGTGTAACTTCATATCTTATGTAGCATGTAGAATGATTTTAGTCTTATCATAACATTCAATAACTTGTTGCTGCATTAAAGCCTTAATTTTGATTTTATATTTATTACATTAAAGCTATTTATACTTAAAGATATATTTATGTTAAATGATATTACATTTTTTATGTGCTCTGTAATAGTAGTCTAGAATAATACCTCTCTGATTCCATGGAAAATAGAACACCACAAAATAAATATTTTGAAAGGAAGTAAGGAGACAGTTGTAAAATTTCTAAGGCATTCTGGAGTTTCAAATTAGCTGAAAAATACCAAAATATGGATGTTCCTTGTATGTAAGCAACTCCATTTAAAAATCTGCAAACTGCTCAGCTCCATACCTAATTTACCCAATGCTGAGTTTTACCTTAAGTACAAAATGCACAGACATGGAAAAGATATTTTGCAAAAGTAAAAATACCTGACTACATAGATATTAAAACACCTAATTTTCTGGGTACTACTTACCTTCAGTACAGAGAATTTATTACTTATGGGTGTAAATCAGGATAATTTCACACATGCCATAGATAATATATAATAAAATCTTGACATACTATATATTATTCACTTTGAGGGGAAACTGACCACTCCATGAAATTTGTTCAGGCCTCACCTCTGTGAATTATCTGAGAATGTAGAAAACGTTAGACAAATTCATTGTTGTGGTTTAGTTAGTTAGCAAGTCAGCCCAAAATCTTGGGTTTGGTGACGTAGAAGACACTTTTGTGTGAGAATACAGTTGCCCACTATGTCAGCCTTCATGTCTCAGAAATTTGTTCCTTTAGCAAGACCACTGCCCAGTTCCAAAGAGCCTTCTATCTGCCTGGTATTGGAGAACAGTAAGACAGATGGTATAACACATACATGTTCTCAAATATGCTTTATTTCTTTTGAGTTGGCAGTTGTAGCGTCTTTTATGATAAAAATATGCATAGAAGCTTGAGCTGGAGAAGTTTTACTACTCACTGATAGTAAAACTGAATAAGAATTTTGTTCTGAAAATGGACTAGAATGAAAACTTTGTGTGTAGTTAGTTCAGAAGCTTTTGAAGAACGACAGATTGAAACTTTCAAGTACACAATTTCAAGAAAGCATTTAGGAATTTTTATAATAGCAATGTCAACAGATCATTTAAACAGATGTAAATACACATTCAAAGGGATGTTGGCGTTATAATTAGAGTTTAGCCCTAGAAAATCTAGAGCATTGATATGATTACAATTTAACCATAGACTAATTAACATATTATTTGTTTTGACACTTTAGAGATCCTCTTAATTCATTTAGGTAACAAATTGTACAGTCTTAATTTCTTCTTCTTCAGGAAGAAACAAAGATAAAAGTGCTATTTCATTAGGTTCTGACCTCCGTAATGGCATTCTTATTAGTAAAATATGATAGAAGTGTCTTTAGGGTAGAAATGATGAATATTTATTTAGAAACTGGCTTTTGGCCAATTTTTCTGTACCCTGAAGGCATAAATATTACATACCAGAGTATTTCCTTTCCCATGCACTTAGGATTTCGTTCTCTACATTTTTGTGAAAGGAACTAGTATCTGCCTGGCGCTTTGGAGAGCTCATTTGTCAAAGGCTCACTTGCGGTTGGAAGCCATAACAGGCATTTCTATTCAATCATGAAATGTTAAATAGGTATAAATTTTGAGTAACCATCTCCAGTAAATAGTTCAAATGTAGGGGAGAGAGTGGTAACTAGTTGCCAAGATTTTGAGTGAGTGGTTTTTAAAGGTGAGGGAAGTAGTTAAAATGAAAATAACTTGTATCCCTGAAGTCAGTCTTTGAGATAGTGCAGAAAACTGGCAAGTGTTTTGAGAACATTCTCTGTGTTGTCTTTCCGTTTTCCTGTGGAGAATGCCACACCTCTCAGCATAATCACTATAATTGGTGGAACAGGTAAGTTGTATTATGGATGTTGATGCCACAGCTTGCTAAAGGTAAACACTGGCATTATGTTCAAAGCCCTAACATCCCTTTGAAAAAAATGCTAGGGTGGTTTCCATGCAGCAGAATTCCCCGATTACTCTTTTTTTTTTTTTTCCTTTTGACTCTCAATTGCACTGGATTGTCTGCAGCATTCACATCTCTAAATCATTTGTGAGTAAGGAGGGAACAGCTTGAGAAATATTAAATTTTCATCACGTTCACTTCTCTACTACGAGTCAACATTTACTTTGTATTTAATACTTACTGTGTTTTATGCCTTGTAAGTGAAAGTCACTCAGTTGTGTCAGACTCTTCCTGACCCCACAGACTATAGCCCACCAGGCTCCTCTGTCCATGGGATTCTTCAGGCAAGAATACTGGAGTGGGCTGCCATTCCCTTTTCCAGGGGAACTTCCTGACCCAGGGATCAAACCTGGGTCTCCTGTAATTTGGGCAGATGCTTTACAGTCTGAGCTACCAGGGAAGCCCCTTTATGCCTTAAGTATTATTATTAAAATGTCATATGCTCGTAAAACACAGGATCTGAAGATTTTTTATTTTATTAATTGACTTTTCAATAAGTATTGTGCATGAGTTGAGACTTTGCGAGTCATTTTGATTTTTATTAAACTTGACAGCATTGGTTGTATGTACTTTCTTTCTTTGAACTTGAAAACACACAGTGTTTTTAATGACATCATTCAATCTTCTTGGCATTATAGTTATTTTGGTATAACCACGCCTAGAATATAGTCCCCCACATCTAAACTCTGCACCAACCAGCTTTCTTGTTCTTTGTTTTCAAATATAGGGCACATGAAAAAATGATTATTGCTAAACCAAATTCACAGTCACCAATAAACCATGGACTTAAACATTTCATAATAGCTTTTAAAATTAACTATATCTCAGCAATGTAGATAAACATTTCCCAAAAAGCTGGTTCTGTGGATGTGAATAAAGTATGTGCAGTAAATACAAATGTGGGCTTAAAAAAAAATAGAAAAAAGGTAATTCCCTGTTTTAGAAACCGGAAACTACAAATAAGTAGTAGTAGGGAATGAGGAAAGAGAGAAATCTTTCTGGGGTTCAGGAGCTGTTTGATTATGGTAGGAAAGTTCTCTGGAGGAAGGAGCAACCCCGTGAAGCCCAGGGCCTAGATGACAGGAAGGCGGTCAGGTGGGAGAGAGTGAAGCCAGGCATCAAGAAGACATGGAGGGTCTGCCGCGTGCGGGGTGCGGTACCGCGTGGAGCAGGCCTGCATCTTGAAGATCAGAGAGTAGCGGTCATAATCCTCCAGGAAGATGAAATCACAGAGAAAGGCAAGATCTCAGAAAACCAACAGCGTTAGTGGAAAGTACAGTCAGTGCTTAAACGACTGCTGAGAGAGCAGGGTGACAGAATCGTAGGAAGCAAGAGGCTTGTGCGCAATATATGACGTCATGGATGTGAAAACTCCACGTCACCTCCCAGGTGATGTAAAGCTATGTGGCTCAGAAGAAAGGAGTCTGCGACTTTCGGCTAGCCCTTTCAAAATGATGTATGGGTAATACCAGGGAGGTTATAGATACAGAAACCAGTTGCATAAAAGCAGGCTAAGCTCATCTGGGGTAATGGGAGCAAGAATCAAGGGTTGTTAGTAAGAATTTACATTTTCTTCTCATTAGACCTTGAAACAGATTTCCTGATAGTCACATTAGCTAGTAACACAAATTCACATTTCAGTCATCATTCTAATGATTTATTTACAGTGTTCACACAATGACTTTAGTTATACTATAAATTGTAGTTAGGTATCTCAGCCTAACCATAAAACTGGTTAGCACTGTATATTTAAACCACAGTGTATCTGTATATATGGCAACAGTGTAACTTTGTTAGTAGAAATATTTTAAGAATTCATACCCAATATAAGCATAAATGTTTATAAGCCTATTGCATGTATTTCATGTTAATATATCATGTGCCTTATTAAGCATTCATGAAAATAGAAAGTAAAAAGAGATGAGACTAAAAACAGTTGTAAGTTAAAATTCTACTTTGCATACCATCATCCATGGATCGTCTGGAACACGCAGATTTGTGGGTTTTCACCTCACTTTAATGACTTGATTTACCACTGATGACCATCATACAATTGATGACCGTTATATGATCATATTGGGTTGGTCAAAAAGTTCAATTGGATTTTCCCATAAGATATTATAGGAAAACCTGAACAAATTTTTTGGAAAACCCAATGCATAGCCATCATTTGTAGTAACAGATGTTTTGCCATTGAAACATACTCATTTCTTGTTCAAAAGACCTGAAAAAGATTTCTTTCTGGGGGTGTTTTTCTTTTGGCAAGTAGACGCTATTTCCTCTAGACATTTCTATTAGCTAAATGAGGACATAGAGACAACTCCAGGTTTTAGTCAGTTTTGTGGTTTCAGGCAAGCCCTCCAACAGGGTGGGGGTGGATGGGGGGCAAGTGAAAAATGAATGGGGGTCAGTCTCAGCAGGAGTCAGTGGACACTCGAGAAGATCCTCAGTCTGTGTCTGCAAACACCGCAGGTAGCCGATTAACCAGTGTATCCAGGACTTATCTCACCTGGCCAAGGCCTTAGTGTAATATTTGAACTTGTTCTGTTTAGATTTCGCATTATAACAGATAAAATCCTTAGTTCTTTTGTTATCCCTCTTTACAAAGGAGCTTATGAGAACGTGCCTACTTTACATTGTAGTTGGAGTTGTGCTGTTGCGCAGTTTTATGTGTTTGATACTGTTCATTTCTCTTCTAACCCATTGCGTCTTGAGTAGTCCTCACTTGTATATATAACTGAAATATATCTTATACAGTAGTGATTCAAATCATGTGCTTTAAGTGGCATATTCCTGACTGAAAAAAATGTGTTTATATGTGTGTGTGTGTGTGTCTGCGTGTATGTATTTAAGCTCTAAGACAGGGCATTGTTTCTTTCTAGGTGCTCAGTAGTAAAGGATACAATTTAAAAATGAATAATATTTTGAGGGCCTAATATAAATCTTGGTCACTAATAGTTGATAGCACTGTATTGTGTAATTGAAACTTGCAAAGAGTGAAATTTACATGTTCAGTGATGGGTGTGCTATTTAACTAGATGGGAGAAATCCTTTCACAATATATATGCATATCAAGTCACATAATCTGTACTTTTGATGTCAGTTTACAATTTGATGTCAGTTTTATCTCCATAAAACTGAAAAACTGAAAAAAAAAACACCTAAAAATTAGGATATTCTTCAGAAGTCAGAGAAAGCGCAGTTAGGGTAGCTAGGAAGTGGTAATTGATTAGACCTTTTCAATGGAACATGAAGCCATAGTTAGTGGTACAAATGTGTGCTGTAAGAGAGTCCATGTAACTAAATGCCAGAGGGCAAACTATGACTGGAGAACCCAGGTGTAGGTATTGAATCTTATGCTGTAGGAAATTAGACTAGCCTGGGAGGACTGGCCATTCTATGCAACAAGTTTCAAGTTCAGAAAATAGGATTCATCAGTATTTTTTCCTTTTTCCCCTCAGCAATGTTATTGATAGCTATCGTCATCATGTCATTCATTATATCTTAAGTATCTTCAGTACTTCTCCACATCTCCTGCTTCTGGCAACCAAAATCTGATCTCTTTTTCTGTGTGGTTTTTTTTTTTTTTAAGAGTCAACACAGCAGTGAAATCATGCAGTATTTATTTTTATCTGATTTAATTCACTTATTATAGTGCTCTCAAAGTCCAACTGTGTTGCCGCAACTGGCAGGATTTCCTTCTCTTTATGATTGAGTAATACTCCTTTGTATATGTCAAAATTTCTTTATTCATTCACCCATCAATGGACACTTAGGTAATTTCCATGTTTTGGGTATTGTAGGTAATACTTCTCTGAACATGAGGCGGTTTAGATGTCTCTTTAGTAAAGTGTTTTTGTTTCCTTTGGATGTATTTTCAGAAGTGGCGTTGCTGGGTTGTGTTTTTAACTTTTTGAGGTTCCCCCATACTGTTTTTCATAATATCTGTACCAGGTTGCAGTCCCACCAGCAGGGCACAAGGGTTCCCTTTTCTCCACACCCACACCAGCCTTTATGATCTCCTGTCTTGTCGATAACAGCCATTCTAGCAGGTGTAAGAAAATAAACAGTCATCTAACAGGCATAAGGTGATAGATCACTGTGGCTTTAATTTGCATTTCCCTAATGACTAGTGTTTACTATCTTTTCATGTACTTGTTGGCCATTCTTATATATCTTTTGGGAAAAAAAAATCTCTGTTGATTTCCTGTACCTATTTTTATTTGAATTAGTGATTTTCCTCTTGAGTTGTATGAGTTCTCTCTGTATTTTGTTTATTAACCCTTTAATCAGATAGCTGACTCATAGATATCTTTCCCATTCGGCAGAAGTCATCCATTTCTCTCTGGGCCAAATTAGAGTCATTAAGATAATTGGGACAATGGGACTGACTATCACAGCAGGGCCCTATTGTGGTGCAGAAGGTGAAATTACTGAAAATTTCTAGGAGTCGTTTCTGTGGTGTAAACAATGATTATTATGTTGCTTCAAATCCCATCCACAGTAAAACCACTTTGGAGTAGGGATTCCATAATTTTGGAGAATCAGTAATTCCAGGGAAGCCAGCAGGTTGGTTCTTCTGCCAGGGCTGAGATCTCCTATAGTCAGCGAAAGGAACTGTTGCTCATAGCATCAGTGCCTGCTCAGGCCGCACCATCGCCTCCTTTTCTCACTGTGCCCGGAGCAGGCGGCTTTCCCATCATTTCTGCTTTAAACTTTCGTTTAGTGCCCAGTGACTAGGAAAAACAGAAAACACTTTAAAAGAGTCTTCTAGAAGACTGTTCGAGAACTGCATGAGGAAACTGCTTCTCCAGATTTCTCCCCTGTCCTGTCCTGTGAAACAAAGACCCCAGTGGTCCTTCCTCAAACTTCCACCTTCAGACACAATCCCTTCAAAGCACACTGCACACACAAGACTATATTAATATCCCCATGTTTTTTTGAACACCCTCCTGCTTGAAGTTTAAATGTAGCTCAAAACCCCATAATTTTCAAACCTTAACTCCCCTCAATCTCCTGACTTTACTGCTAGAACCAAATGAATCAATAGTAACCATCAAACCATCCCATGCATCAAACAAGGAACCCTAGGAAATACAATGTATAACAGAAATAAATGGCAGGCAACACATGTTTTATAGCTTATCATTTAATGCCTTAACTATAGTATGCACTCATTTAAAGATATTACTGTGCTCTAGCAATGAAAGCAACTGAGTACTAATTTGATTGTTACCAAGTGCACTTATTCTATCACTGTAATTTCAGGAAACACAATTTGCCTTCCATCACCAGCTGGATTTATTTTTTTGCACACTTCAGAGAACTTGTCAATACTGTTTCAGTGAAAGCATTGTCACACATGACTAACTAGGCAGGAAAATAAAACAAACGGGGAAGGGTGACCAAAGAATCATGGAATGACAAATGGCCCATTTGGAGTATATCAGATTTGTTGATTTGGGGGATAAGTGTCCAACTCCACCTCAATAATTTGTAAACAAAGGAGATAAGATTTCCCTGTCACTTATAATAATAATTTGTTCTTTATATTTGTTTTGTTAAGTGGTGCTATTTTCTTCATGAATCTTCAAAGCAAAGAATGCCAAGTAGAAATTTTGTCTGTATAAATCATAGCCAAATTGTCACTATCTTTGAATTGAATAATTTCTTTGTGTATATCGGGAAGACAGGATGTTCCAGTCAGGATTAGAGATCCGAGACAGGTTTTCTGACATGGTATTACAGAAAGGTCATACACAGCAGCCATGAATTAAAAGATGCTTGCTCCTTGGAAGAAAAGTTATGACCAACCTAGACAACATATTAAAAATCAGAGACATTACTTTGCCAACAAAGGTCCATGTAGTCAAAGCTATGGCTTTCTGGTAGTCATGTATGTATATGAGAGTTGGACTATAAAGAAAGCTGAGCACTGAAGAATTGATGCTTTTGAACTGTGGTGTTGGGGAAGACTCTTGAGAATCCCTTGGACTGCAAGGAGATCCAACCAGTCCATCCTAAAGGAAATTAGTCCTGAATATTCATTGGAAAGACTGATGCTGAAGCTGAAACTCCAATACTTGGGTCACCTGATATGAAGAACTGACTCAATTGAAAAGACCCTGATGCTGGGAAAGATTGAAGGCAGGAGGAGAAGGGGACAACAGAGGATGAGGTGGTTGGATGGCATCACCGACTCCATAGACATGAGTTTGAGTAAGCTCCGGGAGCTGGTGATGGACAGGGAGGCCTGGCTTGCTGCAATCCATGGGGCCACAAAGAGTTGGACAAGACTGAGTGACTGAACTGAATTGAATACAGAGAGGATGTCATGACAGACTGTGGCTAATGGGGTCGGAGTTGGGGGTTAGTGCCTTATAGATAGCTACTTCCTCACCCTACAGTGATCAGATGTATTTGTTCAGTCATCCATTCATGTAACAATCTCTCCATTGATTGAATAAACACACCCTGAACCCATTACCTGTGCTAAGTATATTGTGAAGACATAATTTCCTCATTCAGGAAATTGATGTTCACTTCTTTCAACAATATCCCTCAGTCTGAACTGGATCAAATGTCTGCTGCCCTTCCCATTTTGTCTTAACCTCAATACTTTTTGCAAAAAGCTGCCTTTGAGGATAAAAGTGAAATATGTCTTATAACAAAGTTTACATTATAGGGTCAATGAAGAATTATAAATTCAGAAAAGAATATTTAATATTCAGAATATTTATTTTGTGGAGCTCCATGTTTAGAATAAAACTGTCTCTTTGGAGACTTATTTTCACATAGAGAAAAAATAAATCATGTCAAACATTGTGAACTACTGTGAGCCTTATAAGCAAAAACATGAGGTTAACTTTTCCCCTTAGATACAAGATTATTATGTATTATTTGGCCAGAGTAATTAATTTAATTATTTTCTAATGACACTGAAATGTTACCAAAATAATGCAAAGATATTAAACCCACTTGCCCTCCTCCTGATACCGTGAATGTATCTCTATGGTAACAGATCTTTCACAGTGCCACTGTGAGATGAAGCCAATTAAGATAAGTAATGAGAGATCAGTGTACAGTTCACTCTGAGCATAAACTTTTTGGGAAATATTGGTATCATTGGATTGCAAATAAATCACTTAAAAGTATTTGGTAAAATCTGAAACTTGGAATGATTTTAAACACAAGCCTATTTGTGTTATTCACAGCATTAGAATTCACTCGTGAATAGCATACTCTTCAAATCTATATTTTAGAAATGTCAGATCCTTGGCAAGGAGTTTTTCATCTTAGTCATATTTTTTAATGGTACCCAAATTGTTGCAAAAATTATCAGCTAATATAGAAAGGAAGTTTTTATAGATTATAAAAATAGTTATTAAAGAGAATTTTCATCATTAGGAAATTAAGATATGGGTTTCTTTTATTTCTGGTTAAACATTTTATAATGCATTTCCTCATTCATCAGGAATTTTGTTATTTTTACTCAACATGTTTTGTATTATTAGAAATTTGAAGCAAAATTTTTTCTATTTTTATTTTACTTTCTAGGATCACATGATTTTAAGGCATTGTATTAACATGCATAATAGACTTTTTACATTGAGACTCAGTACAAAAACAACAACAAAAACTTAGGGGGATGTTTTACATATCCTGTCTTGCATATAGATATCAGTTTCCCTTTTGATATGTTTGTATTTTTCAAATAGTTTATTCTTATGTATTTATAACTTTTCTTCCAAGGAGCAAGTGTCTTTTAATTCCATGGCTGCAGTCACCATCTGCAGTGATTTTGGAGCCCAAAAAATGAAGTCTACCACAGTTTCCATTGTTTTCCCATATATTTGCCTTGAAGTGAAGGGACCAGATGCCATGGTCTTAGTTTTCTGAATGTTGAGCTTTAAGCCAACTTTTTCGCTCTCCTCTTTCACTTTCATCAAGAGGCTCTTTAGTTCTTCTTTGCTTTCTGCCATAAGGGTGGTGTCATCTGCATATCTGAGGTTATTGATATTTTTCCCTGCAGTCTTGCTTCCAGCTTGTTCTTCATCCAACCCAGCATTTCTCATGATGCAGTCTGCATATAAGTTAAATAAGCAGGGTGACAATATACAGCCTTGACGTACTCCTTTCCCTATTTGGAAACAGTCTTTTGTTCCATGTCTAGTTCTAACTGTTGCTTCCTGACCTGCATACAAATTTCTCAAGACGCAAATCAGGTGGTCTGGTATTCCCATCTCTTTAAGAGTTTTCCACAGTTTGTTGTGATCCACATAGTCAAAGGCTTTGGCATAGTCAATAAAGCAGAAATAGATGTTTTTCTGGAACTCTCTTGCTTTTTCGATGACCCAACAGATGTTGGTAATTTAACCTCTGGTTCCACTGCCTTTTCTAAAATCAGCTTGAATATCTGGAAGTTCATGGTTCACGTATTGCTGAAGCCTGGCTTTGAGAATGTTGAGCATTACTTTACTAGCATATGAGATGAGTGCGATTGTGCAGGAGTTTGAACACTCTTTGGCACTGCCTTTCTTTGGGATTGGAATCAAACTGACCTTTTCAAGTCCTGTGGCCACTGCTGCATTTTCCAAATTTGCTGACATATTGAGTGCAGCACTTTCATAACATCATCTTTTAGGATTTGAAGTAGCTCAACTAGAATTCTATCACCTCCACTAGCTTTGTAGTGATGCTTCCAAAGCCTACTTGACTTCACATTCCAGGATATCTGGCTCTAGGTGAGTGGTCACACCATTGTGATTATCTGGGTCATGCAGAATGTGACTGCAGCAATGAAATTGAAAGATGCTTGCTCCTTGGAAGAAAAACTATGACCAACATAGACAGCATATTAAAAAGCAGAGACATTACTTTGCCACCAAATGTCCATCTAGTCAAAGCTATGGTTTTTCCAGTAGTCATGTATGGATGTTGAGAGTTGGACTATAAAGAAAGCTGAGTGCTGAAGAATTGATACTTTTGGACTGTGGTGTTGGGGAAGACTCTTGAGAGTCCCTTGAACTAAAAGGAGATTCAAGCGGTCCTTCCTAAAGGAAATCAGTCCTGAATATTCATTGGAAGGACTGATACTGAAGCTGAAACTCCAATACTTTGTCTACCTGATGCAAAGAGCTGACTTATTTGAAAAGAACCTGATACTGGGAAAGAGTGAAGGCAGGAGGGGAAGGGGATGACAGAGGATGAGATGGTTGGATGGCATCACCGACTCGATGGACATGAGTCTGGGTAAATTCCTGGAGTTGGTGATGGACAGGGAAATTGGTATGCTGCAGTCCGTGGGGGTCACAAAGAGTTGGACATGACTGAGCAACTGAACTGAACTGAACTGAATGCATTCATAGATTCCAGACTCCATGGTAGATTAACAGATAGAAGGTTAACACACTTCTGACAGGAATTGGCCCATGTAGAAATCTACTTATATGCTTATCACTTGAACCAAACAAAGACTATTGAAAAATGTCTTTAGGGGAACATGAAATTGTGACTTTATCTGAGAAAGGATAAAGCAACTAAAATTAGTCATGTACAAATTTTTAAAAACTTTGTTTTATTGAAGGATATTTGATTTACAATGCTGTGTTTATTTCTACAATATAGCAAAGTGATTCTGTTACATATACACCCATACAGATCTTTTTCATATTCTTTTCCATTATGGTTTTTCAGTGGCTGTTGACTATAGTTCCCTGTGCCATACAGGGACTGTGTGAAACTAAAGTCTGGGTTTCTAACCAGTTTACTAAAAACTGCCTGATCTATAAAGTAAGCTCCATTCTTTGTATGATTTTATGTATTTCAGATATGTTTTATGTGTTAGCTGTAGCTAATATCCCAGTCTTAGTTTCTTTATCTCTAAAATGAGTCTCCATGGAAAGGTGGCTAAGACCCCTTCTCCCCTGACAAGTTCTATCTGTGTAAAGTTACCTTTGCTATGAATCGGTAAACTGAACAGATGCAGAATTTAGTAATAAAAAGTGTATAAAGTGCTGTAAACATCTCAGGGAGAGTCAAAGAGGGGGAAAACTTAGAAAAATAATGACTTATTTGGGTGAATCAGAACAAGCTGAACAAAGCTGCAGCTAAGAGTATACATGAATAAAACAAAAGTGCGATGGTGTTGCTATTCAAAATAAGTCTAACATATTAATCTAGTTTTAAAATTCCCTAGTCACTTGGTATTTTAACAAATTTTTATTTGTTTATTTATTTTTTACTTCTCTGTACTAAATCTGTGACTTACCTTGGACTTTGTCACGAAATAATAATCTTTATTATCCTTATTTTACCTTATTTTATTTATTATCCTTATTTATCCTTATTTATTATCCTTATTTATGAACAAAAATTAAAATCAACATTTTATTATAGTATCTATGAAGAGAAAATATGACAGAATACTCGACACTGTAACACTTTCTTCTATTTTCAATTTATCAGAAAAGATATTTGTAAGATTAAGAGAGACTTTATTTTCTTGGGCTCTAAAATCACTGCAGATGGTGACTGCAGCCATGAAATTAGAAGATGCTTGCTCCTTGGAAGAAAAGCTATGACTAACCTAGACAGCATATTAAAAAGTAGAAACATTACTTTCCTGGAAAAGGTCTGACTCTTCAAAGTCATGTATGAATGTGAGAGTTGGACCATGAAGAAAGCTGAGCGCCAGAAGAAATGATGCTTTTGAACTGTGGTGTTGGAGAAGACTCTTGAGAGTCCCTTGGACTGCAAGGAGATCCAACCAGTCCATCCTAAAGGAGATCAGTCCTGGGTGTTCATTGGAAGGACTGATGTTGAAGCTGAAACTCCAGTACTTTGGCCACTGATGGGAAGAACTGACTACTCCTTAGAGAAGACCCTGATGCTGGGAAAGATTCAAGGCAGGCGGAGAAAGGGAGAACAGAGGATGAGATGGCTGGAAGGCATCACCAACTCAATGGACATGAGTTTGAGCAAGCTCCAGCAGTTGATGATGGACAGGGAAGCCTGGCATGCTGCAGTCCGTGGGGTCACAGAGAGTCTGACATGAATGAGTGATTGAACTGAATTGAATATTTTAAAAAGCTCCCTATAAAAAACTTCCCAAAAATAGTGTGCAGAAAATTCCTGTATCCTTTGGATGTATTTGTTCTTCTAATCCTACCAAACTTACATAATGTAAGTGTATATGTGTGTTTGTATATATACGGGTGGCTCAGATGGTATAGAATATGCCTGCAATGCAGAAGACGTAGGTTCGATCCCTCATTGGGAAGATCCACTGGAGAAGGGAATGGCTACCACTCCAGTATTCTTGCCTGGAGAATTCCATGGACAGAGGAACCCAGTGGGCTTTAGTCCATGGGGTTGCAGAGAATCAGATATGACTGAGCAACTAACCTCTTCACTTTTTTCTTATATAACATATATATATATATGTGTGTGTGTGTGTGTGTGTGTGTGTGTGTGTGTAATATTCCTATAAACTTAGGGAATGAGAAAGCAAAGAAGTTATACTGACATTTAAATTAAACTTTTAACTTTTTAGAAAATGAAATCAAAATTAATGGTTTAATTTCTTGTGACCTACATTTTTAAAGGTAGGAGCAAGGCTTATTTCTGAGTAATATATGTATATACATATAAATAGGTGTATATATGTATATATATATATACATATATAGACACACACATATGTATTTGTGACATGTATATGTAACTGTGTGTTTAACTTGGGTTTCTTGTTATATAAAACTAAAAAATAAAATTTTTTTACAAAAATCTTCAGATATAATTGTATATAATGAAGAGACAGACTTGAGTGAATGCAAACAAACACATACTCAAAACTAAAGGAACCTGAGCAATAGGTAGCAGTTTGAGATGAATGTATTACATTTTTCCTATATATGTTTCATTTAATTTAACATTTTTGAGGTCAAGTTGGTATTGAGGGCCTACTTAGACTTTCCTCATCCTCACATCCAAGAAGTGGGGTAAGAATTAGGAAATCACTGTCAGCTTTAAAAAAAAAAAAAAAAATGTTACCTGGTGAAGGAAGACAGATGATTCCAAAAATCAAAATAACTGTCAACAGAGATTTTTCTGCCTGAAATAATAATCCTGTGACTCAGATGTCAACTGTACAGAAATAAGCATGAAATAGCCCCCACCTTTGGGACCTCAGAGACAAATGTGTAAAATGAAGCAATGAAAAATTGTGAGAGGAGAAGAGAGAGATAAGAATATCCCATGATTCAACATTTACATCAGAGACTGAAGCATTCCTCTGTGTTTCTTATTTCCGGAATTTTCAACTAGATGTTTATGGATATTTAGATTTCAAGAAAATTAACACAGTGGTTCTCAGACTTTAATATACATGAGAATCATCTGGAAGACTTTGGAAAGGCTTCTGCTGTGACCTCCCTGCGCCCCCTACCCCCAATCAGCTTTTACCTTTGTTTGTGTTGGAGAGACCTGAGAACTGGCATTTCTAAATTCCCCTGTGATGTTATTGCTGGTCTGGAGAAAACATTTTGAGAACCATTTCTCCAGATTTTACCTCAAATAAAGATTATAATAATGGTTGAATAATGTAAACAAGTATCACAACAACCTAAACCAAGTAAAGAATGTATTTCCCACAACACAGCTATATTTAAGGACTTTTTAAATATTATAGTAAGCCAGTAGATTCTACAAATTTCTCATAGTGTTAAAATCCATTATTGCATCAGCTTAAAAAAACTACTGTCTCATGGCCTTCTTTCTCAAAGATATAAGTGATTGATTACCACAATCCACATTCCTCTATTTTTTGTGTCTTGGGGATAAATTCTGTGTTAACTTCATTGTTAACATTATATTGCTTTTTGAGATATTAATTATCCATTGTACTCCATACAGGGAAAATAGTGCATAGTTACAGACCAGAAGTAGACTAGTTAAAGTTTTTCATTATCCCATTTAAAGAATTTTAAAGTTGAAATTCTATTTCTAGAGCATGTTTTTTACATTTCCTTCCTGTTTTCCCTCCAGTGCTAGTCGACAACGTAAATCCTTTGACTTTAACCAAATTGAATGCATATCATTTTTTACTGATGAAAAGTCAAAGAGATTAGTAATCCTTTTGACCTATCCCTGCCTTGAAAATAGCTAAGTGTTTGAAGCATTACACAGGAGTCTACAATCTGACCAGCATTCTTCTTAAGCTTTTGACCTCTGTTGACTAGGAAAGACACACACACGCATATATGCATACAGACTCACACATCATGAGAGCTGTGAATTCAGCTTTATTTGGGGCTTACTGAGGACTATATCCTGGGAAACAGCCTCTGGGCTCTAAGGAAGGTTGGGGAGAGTTGACAATGCCTATGGTTTTGGTGAACGGGGTACGTGCCATCAAGCACACATCTCCATAGAAGGTTGCTGCGATTTAGGAGGAGCGGGTGTCTACATTAATGATTTTTAGTGCTTCTTCAGGTATGAGGTGGAGCAAGAAATTGGATTCATACAGTTTTTTCTAAAAATATCTATCCGGGGGTCTGTTCTACCAGTTTCTCCTGGATCACAGGGCCTCATTCCTGATCTCTGCCCTGACCTCCTTTCAGGGTGTGTCGGAGGTCAGCAACTGTGGTGGCTAATGACATAATCCCGTAGAGCCGAATGGTGAGGGACATTCTTTAGTTGGCACACGTGATGTGTGCCTCTATTATGGAGTAAACAATGTGATAGAGAATTCAGAGGAATGCATGATCCTGTTTTCTAGGAACTTGGTGGGAACTGAGGTGTAGACGAGAGAACAGAGCAGTGTGCTCTGAGATGAGGAGCACTGTCTTGTAAAGATAAACAGAGGACTGGGTTGCTCCAGGAGGGCAGGAGTGCTCCACATATGAAATCTGGGAAGGCTACCAACCAGCGGCGATATTCCAGGGGGCTCTTAAAAGTAAATAGGAACATTCAGGGCCAAAAAGGAGAAAGGATCCTCTAGAGAGGTAGGAAAAATGTTTAAAACTCCCTTTAGTGATTGAAAACAATGCCATCCCATCAGTGAACCTAATTTAGGGGGTTAGACATAAATGCCTAAGATCATAGGCATCAGTAGTATGTGGTTATTTATTTTAGTGCTATTACATTTTTGAAAACAATGAAACAATCTGAAAGAAGATGCATCAATATTAAATTTTTTGATAAGGCTGTAGTACAGATTTCCTGAAAAGGAAATTTTTCTTAGAGTGAAATAAGTCAGAAGTCTCTATAGGGAACAGACAACTTCAGTTAACTCTTGGAGATCATTCACGGTTTGAGTGTAGGCTCAAGTCTGACAGTGGAGAAAGGGTGAAGAGGAACAGCCCGATTTGCAAGAAACCAGCATGGAATTCATGAATGTTTTCTGACACTAAATTTTCCAGAATATCCTTGCCAATATGTACAAAAGGATGTGTGTATGCATATATATATATTCCTCATATATTCAAATATACATTAAAATAATGGATTGTTTGTTTGGATTTTTGTTTATAAACAGCTGCCCTCATGATAAATCTTTTGACATTTATAATTTCACAAGATATCATATTTATGATTTTGGCAGTGAAGAATGATTTCCACTCCAACTGCTGTTAGTCCTGCAAAAATAAAAATAAATTTATTTCTCTCACAGTCCAAATGATAAGCTTTTTCAGAAAGTCATCATAAAAACAAAATCTTGAATAATGGTAAAGGAAGATTTTGTATATATTCCCCAAAGTTTTTCAGTGCTTTTCATCTTGGACATCCTGTGACTGGCTTACTCTGTTTAAGCAGTGAAGTAAGTCAGTTGGCCAGAGGGCCTGGTTGGTGTAATTTGGCTGCAGAACAAGCCAGCGTGTGCCTGCCTTGTAAGCCAAGATTGATTCCTAAGCTAAGGCTGATCATTCCTGATCAGAGATAAATATCTATGCTGATTCTTTTGAGTTACCCAGACCGCATCTCCTGCATTAACACACAACTAGAAGTTTACTAGCTATTTGTTCTGCAAGTCCCTATCTGTTAAAATAAGGGCCATTTTTTCCTTAATATTTTGATTATCTTATTTTATTTTTGGTTGCCCTGAGTCTTTGTTACTGAACACGGGCTTTCTCTACTTGCTGTGAGTAGGGGCTACTCTTCGTTGAGGGGACAGGCTTCTCGTTGTGGTGGCCTCTCTGTTGCTGAATAAAGCCTGTAGGCATGAGGGCTTTGTGATTGCAGCGTGTAGCCTCATAAGTTGTGGTGCATAGGTTTAGTTGCTCTGTGGCATGTGGGATCTTCCCAGACCAGGGATCGAGCCCTTGTCCCCTGCACTGGCAGATGGATTTTTTTATCCATTTGGGGAAGTCCCCAAATGAGGGCCATTTTAAGTGAAAGAAAATAATTGCTAAAAAAATTGAATTTATATTTGACCATTTCATGTTGCTGGTCAAAGGGAATTTTGCCATCTCCCAATCTGCTTTGAAGATGTCAATAAAATCAGCAGGTTACAGTTTCTTCCCAAATGACTTTCTAATTAAGTTTGCATTTTAGATTTACTGCCTGTCTCTCCTGCTCTCTGACGGTTTAAAGCCTTCTCCTTATATGTGCTTCTCATAGAATCTACATGAGTCAAGAAGTCAGTGATAGCTCCAACTATGAAAAGAGACACCAATTAAGGTGAAGTAGTGTTTATGATTTGAAGAGAGTTCTGTGTTAAGCTGAGGAATAGTTTGGAAGTTCACTTCATAGTGAGGGAAAAGGATGTAGAGTAAATGATTATGTTTCAAAGAGCTCAGCAGTCACAGTGACTGCCAGCAAAATAGTTTAATTCTACTCATGTGTGTTCTGAGAGGAAGAGGGTCAGCATGAATGTTTATCTGTCAGTGTATTCAAGGAATACATATGCATTTTACATGACAAAAGGGTCAATTGTTTGGGGAACTTCTCCCAAATACATTTCTTTCACCTAGCCTCGATTCCTACAAGACTTCTGTCCAAAAAGAAAAGTGAAGGTGGGGTGCTGTCTCTTAAGGCATCATGAAACCAGGAAAGACCCGTTAACCTTGGCGGTTAACATTCCTCTGACTCTCTGGAATAGAGAACCTTCTGTTTCATGACTGAGAAGCCAGGAGAAGGGGATCGTTTTTCAGTGGTGTCCCTTGGAGTGCCTACCAGTTTGAAAAGCGGGGGACTTGACAGCCCAGTGAAGCTGCCTTGACCTACTAGGAAAACCTGGTTTAATACACACCAGTACATTCTTATGCCTGGTTTGCAGTGTTTGGTGTTCAGGATCAGTTAATGCATTTGAGAGATGCATAGGTAGTTCCTGGTCTGTATTTGGTGCTATGACAGCTGCTATTTACACGCAGATCAACACCTTCACTGGGCACATCTTCCTGGAGCATATGGTGTAGTGGTGTAGGTTGTTGTTGTTGTTTATTTGAGAGTTGTATCCAACTCTTTGCAACCCCATGGATTGTAGCCTGCCAGGCTACGCTGTCTATGTTACTTCCTAGGCAATAATAATTGAGTGGGTTGTCATTTCCATCTCCAGGGTATCTTCCCAACCCAAGGGAATGTTAGGAGTCATCTAAAATGAATATGTTCAAAATAATGTATTATAAGACACATTGTTCAGTCTCTTTCTGAAAGGAAAATACAAAAACATTCTAGAAAAATACTTCTCTCTAAAAGGGTTGACACATAGTATACTTGCCTCATGTCTTTGGGGAGTTGAGGGTGAAACTATTTAAACACAAACAGAACATAACAAAGCTTCTCTACATGGTGAAGTTTGTCTGGGGACTAGGGAGCCATCCTTCTTCCTGTGATGGTTTGTAGAGAACATGCTGAGGACCATTCAGGGAGCACTCCTGAATATGTTCAGTTCAGAGCATTTCCTTCTAAGCCTTTCAGATATTTACTGAGCAACTATTATGTTCCAGACACTGGCCCTACCAGTGCTGGGAATAACAGACTTTGATAGTTTTTAATATCATATTAAAAGTAAAGCATCTCCGGCACCAATTCATTTGGCTAGAAAACCCAAATTATTAAAATAGTCCAATCTCAAAGTAGTCTGTTAGTCATGTTTTACCTCAGTTATTGTTTCTTTTTTAAATGGCAACAAACTGTAGTATTATTTTTGAGCTCATTTATAATTTACTGGATAAATGGGTTTATGTGCTTAGTCATGTCCCACTCTCTGAGACCCCATGGCTCTCTGTAGCCCGCCAGGCTCCTCTGTCCATGGGGATTCTCCAGGCAAGAATACTGGAGTGGGTTTCCATTGCCTTCTCCAGTGCATCTTTCCAACCCAGGGATTGAACCCAGGTCTCCTGCACCTGGGATTCTGAACCAAAAGGACAGCTGCATTTTAAGACATCTTAAGTTAATAGTATAAATTGAGATTTGTTGAATAATTATTAACAATTATATAAAAAAAACTATTACTCTAAAATCCTGACAAAAGCCAAATATTTAAGACATACAGAGATACACTCAATGCATATGCTTTCCTTACATCTTCAAAAAATTACAAATACTTGAGTTTAAAATATGGGATGCATTTAGAAACCTTCTTTCCATCCTTTGAAAATTTTAAAAGTTTTCTAAGATACTACTTTGCTTAATTAGAGGGAGGTCATATGTCTGTTAAATATAAGTTTAATCCATTCTACTTATGCCTGGTGGCCAAGGTAACATTTTGGAGGATTAAAATATTGGTCCATCCCAGTTTTTCCATGTTGATTGAAGTCAGAGTTTGGGACTTAGTATACTAAGGAGTGTGTTCCCATCACTTATGCATTTGAAATGTAAAAGGCTTTATTTTGAATGCACTGAGGCATATTAAAAATAAAATGGAAATTTTTATGCTTCAGATATAGCCAAGGAGATTTGCTCAATGTCATTTTGAATGTTCCCCAATCTGAGGATGGAATCCCTCAGGTAATACTGGAAACATTTTGAGCATTTGTATTTTGAAAAGAGGCACTTAAAATAAACAACCAAAAATGTTTTTAAGCAAAATATTATATATATTATATATATATAATACACACATATAGTTATATCTATATATAGGCTTATATCTTTGGTTATTCAAGAAGTGATATAATATGATTATTATAAAATAAAACAGCATTGAATTATTTTTATTTTTTAAAAATATTTTTCCAAAACAGGAAAGCTAAAAAACAAATGTTTTAGGCATCATAATCCTCTACTGCCCCAACAACTAATTCAAAGATGCTATAGAATCTCAGTACAGTAGTTGTCTTTTTCCTGTTCTGTGCCTTTATTAACAAAAAATATGGGTTGAACTTTGCTGACATCTTTGACTAGTCTTTGGTACTAAATTATTTGTGAGCATACAGAGCTAAATATAGACTACTTTTACTTTTACTAAAAATTTTACTGTTATCTTTCTCAAAAATGCATGGCAGTGTAGAGGGGAGAAGGAATGGGGTGAATGCAGTATTTGCTTATCAGAAAATGCCCAAGTATCTATTTTGGTGCATCTGAGAGCAGAAATGAAGATTTCCAAGTAAACAAACAAGTCACATGAAAAAACATCACAACAAAAATGTCACAATTCCCATTAGTGATAATAACAATAGGAAGAAACAATTATATTCTCTTATAAATTAGCTGTATAAATTAAATCTTTATAAGCCAAATTTGTGCTAAAAATAGAGACAATAAAGACAGGTATATTTATGGTGGTGTTAAAAGATTTCAAGTTACAGCAGACAATCACTGTTTAGGTTGGGGGAAAAGGAGAAATGAATTTCCTATTTCAGTTAACTATGTGGTATAGACTTCTGGGCACTTTAATTTATTTTTACATCCAAAGTGTAGACAGTGTTCACCTATAGGAGGTGAAATGTAAAGTGTTTATCAGTTTGAAGCAGATTCTAGTGGATTTGTTTTTAATTGATATATAGTTGATGTACTATGTTATATAAGTTGCTTGCGTGCTAAGTCACTTCAGTTGTGTCCAGCTCTAGCCCACCAGGCTCTCAGTCCATGGGGTTTTCCAGGCAAGCATACTGGAGCTGTTTGCCATTTATTTCTCCAGGGAATGTTCCCCTTCCAGGACTGAACCTGCATCTCTTATGTCTCCTGCGTTGGCAAGTGGGTTCTCTACCACGAGTGCTACATGGGAAGCCCATTATATGTTACCTATGTACAACGTAGTGATGCGGTTTACAAAGGTTTGCCCCACTTATAGTTATTATAAATTATCGGCTATATTCTGTGATGTACAGTGTATCTCTAGCTTATTTTATCCATAAGAATTTGTACCTCTTACTCGTCTACCCCATCTCTTGCTCCTAGCTGTCTCCCCAGTCTCCTTTCTTGCTATTTTCGTCTTGACCTCAGTCCAGCCAGCCACAATGCCTGGATTCAGTTTCTCCAAGATTTTGTTTGCTGCCTCACGCTTTTCACAGTTGCTTCTATTTGTTTAAGTTGTTCGTTGTGATCTCTCTTTGGGTTCAGGTTTCACCCTCACTCAGCAGGAAAGCTCTTCCTGTCCTCTCCATCTAACACCAGCCTCTCTGGTCTAGCCTGCCGCCCAATGTGCTTTATTAGCAGTCACAGCCCTCTGAAATCATCTTCTATTTGTTTTCCCTGTGTTCATTGACGATCTTCACCCTGTGTACAAGGCAGCTCCTTGAGCACTGGCCCCTTGTCTGCCTAGATTAACCACTGGGATTCTAGTGCCTAAAACGTGGTTGTCTATATAGCTCTAAGTAAGAAGCCAAGACATATTTTAAAATTAGCAGTTGATCAAATTCATGAGTTGCAAAGCCATCCATCCCAACAAAGTTCTGTCTAGTCAAGGCTATGGTTTTTCCAGTAGTCATGTATGGATGTGAGAGTTGGACTATAAAGAAAGCTGAGCTGAAGAATTGATGCTTTTGAACTGTGGTGTTGGAGAAGACTCTTGAGAGTCCTTTGGACTGCAAGGAGATCCAAGCCGTCCATCCTAAAGGAGATCAGTCCTAATTGGAAGGACTGATGCAGAAGCTGAAACTCCAGTACTTTGGCCACCTGATGTGAAGAACTGACTCATTTGAAAAGACCCTGATGCTGGGAAAGATTATGGGCAGGAGGAAAAGGGGAAGACAGAGGATGAGACGGTTGGATGGCATCATCGACTCAATGGACATGAGTTTGAGTACTCTGGGAGTTGGTGATGGACAGGGATGCCTGGCGTGCTACAGTCCATGGGTCGCAAAGAGTTGGACACAACTGAGCGACTGAACTGAACTGTAGGGAGGAGAAGGTAACTGGCGCCAATACTGTGCATTTTGAGATGCTGGTTTTCCCTGGAAACAATTCCAGCGAAAGAACTGATTCTCTGCAGAGAATCAGGGATATGATTTGCCTCTTCCTGTGGCAAGGCACACCCACAGTTGTGTGCCTTGAAATAGCATCTCTACTAGTGAATAAGTCTGGAGTGAAAGCCCCTTGTGTACACGATGACTCAGACACTGAAGGTGTGAAACAGCAAACTGGATCCAAGTCACAGCCCTGCACTCTGGCCCTGTTTTAATTTACTTTGATGGGAAACTGTGTCTGAGTGGCAGGGAAAGAGGTGTGTTGCCGACAGCTGTTTCCATGCATTGAGCCATCAAATCATGGGGCTGGCAATTGTGGACAGGAGCAACATAAAACAAGCTGTTGGTTTGTTTGGGCTGAGCAGTTTTTTGTGATTTTAATGATTTTCAGGGTTACTTAGATGCTTTCTGAAAAGTTTGCAGTCGTCCATCTCACATCAAAAACTGTATTTAGAGGGATCAGTGACACAGATGACGATAGCTGCTTGGCACAAGAAGAACTCTCGTATTCAGAAATCTTCAGTCTAAGAAGTAATCTTGGGACTTTAAAAGCTTCCAGAAATTCCCCGTTGTATCTACAGTAGTATTTTAAGCACCGCATCAGGGATGCAGTCGGCTGAAGCCGTGTAAGGCACGTGTTTTAAAAGAGTCTGTGTATTCATGCAGGTGAATGTTTTAGTCCTTTTGTGAAGGTAATTGCAAGTGTATTTTATTGCGTGGACTTGAAGCATTTTAAATAGAGATAGACGAAATCCTTTTTGGAGCCAGATGATAACTGCTAAGGTGGGAGGAGAAAAGCTGCTCCTCTGTCCCTCATTCCGGTGTCTTTTTAACCAACCTCACTTCCCCATGCAGTGTTTTCCCTTAAAATGATGCAGCTTTGCTTCACGAGGGGGAAAGCCACTTTATAATGGATTTGAGGCAGCAAGTGTGGGCGAGTTAAAAAGCGATACTTCATACACCAGCAGCCTCACCACAGCGTCCTCACAAGGGGACCGTAACATAGTCTTTGCTCTTGAGGTATTAGCTGGCTGAGCACTGAGGCAGAAAGTAGACATTCCTCAACAGGGTGGTTTTCCGCCTGCTGACCAAGGAGGCTCCAATTCCCAGTTGTAGAAGACTTAAGACAGTGAAAGTTGTGTAAAAGCTAGCTCAGGGGCCTGTGTAAGCACCTGTCACAAATAAAAATGCCTCTAGGAAGATGCTTATAAAATTAAATAATCTCGTAAAAGCTCCTTTAGTTTAGGGTTATATACTTCCTGCCAATCCATGCTGCAACATTTGCCCTTTTATGACATAGTGCTGTTAATAAGGGCACAAATGTAAGTTGGGTTTTTAAATTTTCTTAATTGTCTCCTCCCCTCACCCCACAAATGGACACTGACCACTGATCCTCAGATGGTATTTTAATTCATATTAATCCATGATTGAATTTTAAAACATGGAGATTGCTGATTTAGACTTCACTTTTTAACCTCATAAAATATATGTTGTTTCATTTTGCATATAACAGTTACAACCTGCTTCCCGATACCTAAGTTCACATCACACCTTTTTAATAAAGAAACCCTTGCAGGCTATTTTCACTTCTCCTACTTAAAAGCTGCTTCTAATGGGCAGCTGACACATGTACATGTTGCCTTTCATAGGCATGATCATGCATTCTTTCACTTCATTGGATTTCTATGATGATTTCTGCTGACACTGCCGGAGAGAAGGTGGCATTTTGGAGTCCTTCCAGGTAAACAAGAATGCACTATGTGGTATAAAGAGTTTGTTTGGCCTTTATGTATTGTGTCCAGATTCAGTTCAGTTCAGTCACTCAGTCGTGTCTGACTCTTTGTGACCCCATGGACTGCAGCACGCCAGGACTCCCTGTCCATCACCAACTCCCAGAGTTTACCCAAACTCATGTCCATTGAGTCAGTGCTGCCATCCAACCATCTCATCCTCTGTGGTCCCGTTCTCCTCCTGCCTTCAATCTTTCCCAGCATCAGGGTCTTTTCAAATAAGTCAGCTCTTCGCATCAGGTCTCCAGATTAATCTCTTGGTAATTGCTCGGTCATCAATGACATCCAGAGTCACTTTTATCTCCATCTACCAACTTAAAGGGAGATGAGGGTAAACACCCTCTTGACACCCTCCCTTGATGTACCCTTGACTACTCAGCCATCAACACACACTGGTCACCTGACAAGATTGTTTTCTGTGTGAGGCCAAGATATCACACACTGAGTCCTTATCCCCATCAATCCCAGGTCATTGACATATTCTTCTCGTTGAAATTGCAAGTGTTTACTTTGTGATTTTGGCCTTGGGCTATGTGGCGCATGGATTTCTTGACAGCAGGGAAAGTATCTTCTCATTTTGATATTCCTAATACTTAGCCCAGACTCTGGCAGGAAAGCAGTGAACGCAAAGACCTGCTTATCAATTCTTTACCATGTGCCAGACTTTCTAGTCAATTCTACAAGTCTCAGTCTTTCTGTGGTTCCAGGAAACTGAGTGTTTTAGGGTCAGATGCACACAAATTTGAAAATAGCTTGCTTACAATGATATTGTTAGGAAAATGAAGCCTGAGATTTTTACATATCTAAACACTGGATGCTTTTACCAAAAAGCATACTGTTTCTGTTAATAGAGCACTTCAAAGTAAGTACATCAGTCAAAGAAAGTGGACGCTGTCACTGAGTGAAGTACCATATTTCTGTATAATTAAGAAAGAATAATTGAAGGTTGTTCTTTGATTTGGTAGGTCTGATTTGAAGGGAATTTGTACGTTGCACAACTCAAGATGAAAATGAAATAATTTTGCATTTTGGTATTTTCTATTATCTGTTGAAGTGTTTCCTTTCAAAGAATATCTATTTTTATATACTGTCCCCAAATGCGATCTTTTCAGAAGGCGTGCTATCATCAAATGCATTTTCACAAAGCATAACACATTATGGGATTTGAATGGAGAGGGAAAATACATTTATAAAAGCAACACAGAGTAGCTGGGAATACAAGTTTTGTTTTCTGATGTTAAACATGATGAATCTACAAGTCAGACATTTGTCATTAGTAACAATGACTCATGGTTAAATGTGGCATAAATAAGTGGTAAAAGGCCTCATTACACAACTAAAATTAAGAATATAAGCTTCGTAGAACCCATGTTTTTTCCCTCTCAGACAGTGAAACAATTAATGCATGAGTTATGGAACAGGAAAGGGAAAAGGGAAAATTCTATGTGTTGATTAACTGCCATTGCTTATGCTTAGTATTTTCACGTAATTTTTATCTTCTAAGCTTGAACTTTCTTCACATAGGTAATTTTCATCAAAGGAAGCTGAAGCTCAGGGACTTTAATAACTTAACCAAGATTACAGATTATAAGTGGCAGAATCAGGATTTGTCTGAGACTGTTATTCATAATCTTCCCAGTACTTTGGTGAGGCTCTGAGCAACTACCTACGAGAATCTCCCCAATCTGAGAAAAGCTGAAATCCTGATTTAAGAGTAGCTTTCATTATAGCTGTTAGAAAGGAACAGAATGCTCAGAGGTAGCAAACCCAAATTATAATCAACAATGATAACAATTGTGAAATAGGAAACTTACTTGCATGAAAGTATAGCAAAATAATCAAAGGCTTCAGGCAGACAGTAGTCTGGGAAAAGGGCAATGAACATGACCAGTCCTATACGCCTGGTGATGTTCAAGGAGCAGTTTTGGTCCAGGGTTCTGTATGTACTAAACAATATGACAGAGGAATAAAGTGAAAGTGAAGTCACTCAGTTGTGTCCGACTCTTTGCGACCCCATGGACTGTAGGCTACCAGGCTTCTCCGTCCATGGGATTTTCCAGGCCAGAGTACTGGAGTGGGGTACCATAAAACGAGCTACTATTCTAGTCACACACCAACCACTAACACAGCTAAGAGCACAAGCTCAAGATCCCATGGATCCGTTTGGCTCTGAATTATCAGGACAGTTTTAGAAATGAGTACCCAAGCTCAGACATAAAAACAAAAAAACCTACCCAAAAGCATCCATCTAGTAAGTGTCTGATGTCAGGACTGAGATAAACTTAGAAGTGGTCTAAATGCCAATGAAATGCTTACAACCATATCGCCTCCGCCTCCCTAGGGGATCACAAGACACAGGAGATCTATGGCAGAGTTGATCTGAATAATGGAAAGTGATGCCTGGTGGGAGGTTGTGAGGGAACAGGAGGAGTGCACAGGTGAAGGAGATGGTGTTAGAGAAGAGAAGGGGTGCTTCGCTTTCTGAAGTTTCAGGGCACAAGCTGCCCTTGGAGACAGGAAAGGGTGTCCCTGCCTAACCCACGAGGTCGTAGGCTCTCCTTCCTGACAGGCAGGCCCTTTATTTCTCCTGTGCGTTGTCTGTCTGACCCTGTCTCTGCTGTCCCCCTGGTGGAAACAGTCATCCATCCTGCCTGGTTAACGTCAGCTTTCTGCCGAGCTTGGTATTTCTATACACCTTGCCCTGATTGTAGAAAGATGTTGGCTGGTGAATAAAAGGCACGGTGGCGGGTGGGGGGGGGGGGGCAATCATTAAATGAGAACCTTTTCTTGCCCTGTGGCATCATGAGTAAAGGGGAGGTTTCTCATCTAAGAAATTTGAGCTGTCATCTCTAAATTTGTCTACTTGGCAGATTCACTAACCCGAGGATATACACATCAGCACCTGAGGAGTCGGGTAAGCGCACATCTCCTCTGGCGCAGCTGATTTCATGCTGTGTTGCCAGGAGATGTTCTGAAGCTGAATATGGGAAGATGGATGGGACTGGGTGGTCTGTGGCAGAAAGTCTAGGAATGTTACATTGGGTATGAGTCTGTAGACCAGTGCATCTCAAAATGTGATGGAATCACCCAACCATCTTATAGAATGTAGACTCTGATTAAGTTTGAGACAGCTACCTGAGATTTTGTATTTATCACACCATTGTGGATGGGGTATACCTTATCCATTCAGGCTGCTATGAAAATATACCATAGGTTCAGTGGTGCAAACAGTAAACATTTATTTCTCACACTTTTGGAGACTGGAAACCCCAACAAATTCACTGCCTGATGAGGACCCCCTTCCCAGTTCACGAATAATTGTCTTCTGGCTTTGTCTTTGTGTAGTGGAAGGAGCTGGATAACTCTCTAGGGTCTGTTCTATAAAGGCACTAATTCCATCCACAAGGGCTCCACCCTCAGGACCTAATTACCTCCAAGAAATTTCATCTCTTAACACCATTTCATAGGGAGTTATAGTCCCAACATACAAATGGGATTGGCGGGGTGGGGAGCACAAACATTCAGGTCAAAGGTGGTAACCCTGGAGAAGATTTTGATTTTTCAGGCTGTGGAGCATCTTGTTCTGTTGCATTTGAGTTAATCATCTATTTCCAGGGCAGAACCCCCAGGCGGCAGCTTGCACTAATTCTTCCTAAATCATCTGTGTAGACTATGCCTCTTGATGCCAACAAATCATCCAGAGCTGATTCTGCACATCTCTTCCCAACTCCACACTCTGTGAGATCAAGGTGGTAGGTTGATGACAGCTGCAGTCGGAGTAGTTTCAGCACAGATAGCAGTGAATGCCACCCATCAAAAGATTTTTCTTAGTAGCTCACTCTCTCTCTGTTGCTATTTTATGAGTTTATCATGACCTGAATCATGCTAATTCAGAGTATTTTCTTCCAGTGTGTTTCATTTTTATAACATGATATTATTTTATGTGTATTTGTAGGATGGAAGCTCCAGGCTGCCCAGGAGGTTATATTTTTTAAGACATCTAGACTCAGAAATCAGCTGAGCGATGCACCCTGCTTACATCCTATAACCTGGGTTGTTCACAACATGGTGTTACCAGCAGAAGAAATGCAGTAAATTACTAGGAGTAGAGCAGAATTTTGAAGCATATTTTAAAGATAACTTAACACACTTGGGCCTGTGTTTCATAATGTATGTAGTAAGCACATTTATTATCCTCAACAAAGCCTCTGTCTAGCCACAATTTTGATGTTATTTCAATGGGAAAATGTGTTCTGAACTACGCAGTCCACTTACAAACACACATATGGACCTGAATTGATTTTGCAAGTTTTAGAAAATTATGTGAGCTGGATCAAGGGTTTTCCTTAGATTGCAGTTAAGGTTTGTGCTAATATACTTAAAAATGATAGTAAGATTTATAGTTTTAAAAAAAGCTAAATTTACAGTAAAAAAAAAAAAAAAGCAGGAAATGTGTGTGTGTGTGTATGTGTGTGTGTGTGTATGTGTGTATGTGTATGTGTGTGTGTATGTGTGTATGTGTGTGTGTGTGTATGTGTGTGTGTGTGTGTGTGTGTGTGTGTGTGTGTGTGTGTATGTGTGTGTGTGTGTGTGTGTATGTGTGTGTGTGTGTGTGTGTATGCAGGAGCTGCACAATAGGGAAAGAAAGCGGGGTGGCGGTGGGGTGGAATCCCAGCGAGGTGATCACTTGCCAGGTAAGAGAAGCTCTTCAGCAAAATCCTGCTGAAACTAGCTTAAAACCAAGTGGCACTGTGGTTGCTATCAAGGGACTGAGGCTCAGCAATCGCAGATGGAGAGCAAAGCGGCATAAATCCCATGAGATTGTATAGGACCTGCTTTGGAATAGAAAAATGAACTTTCCTGAATTTTTATTTCTCCCTCCCTCTGTTTGGGCTCTAATAAATGTGCTTAGTTAGGTGTAGTAAAATTATTCCAAGACTGGCAACAGAGAGTAGAGGGATGAAAAATGAAGAGGCCCACTGTTAATTAATAAATGATTTTAACTTTGAAGGTTGGCTATGCATTTAAGATGCACGTGGGGGGAAATGGCAAGGCCCTGGTAAAAATCCCAAAGTGTTAAGCCTTTGCTGAAAGATGGCTTCATTATCATGATTTGTTTATTATTCATCTTTATCAATAAAGCAAAATAAATTTCAATTTGAACACTATTAATAAGAGATTGGGCAGGAGTTTGAAGTATTCTACCATCTGGCTAAACCATCTGAATGTATATTGAGCTTATAAGCAAAATTCTGTCTATAAATAGCCAGGCACAAGGCTAATTTTTGTGTGTAAGTTCCAACAGAGACAGATATAAACATCATGGAAAATGTCTTAACTGCCTAGCATAAGTAAAAGATGCTGCAGATTTGGGATTTGCTGTCAGGGTTTGTTTCTTTATTTTTCTTGTTTAGCAATCACTGTAGTAATATATATGGTTTTCACAGCATTAGAGAAAGTGGAAAACTGGAATAAAATGAAAAATAGACTAAGTTAGAAGGCTTGGCAGTGTTTAATCAGTTCTAACACTGACTTGTCCTGAGAGTCATTGACAAGTCACTTAAATTACCCAGACCTCTGGCTCTTAAGTTATAAAGTAAAGATATCTCTATTTGGAGACCTGTAAGTTTCAAAAATCATCCGATATCATCATTATTCTCAGATTTGGAAACGGAAAAATTTTCATGACCACTATGACATCATCTGAGGTTCCCTACAGAGAGCAGTGATGTGTAATCTAACTTTCTTACTGTATCTGGGTCATTCAGAGTGTCTGACTACATAGTATGATATTGATTAGACAGGAAAAAATGACAAGATGGGAACTGAAATAAGTGGCTCATTACAAACCAAAGAGTGGGAGAATAATGGTTAGTGACCTATTCATAGATCAGTATATGACTGAAGCTCCCTCTGTGATGAGGAAACACATAGCAGTCTGAAACTCAGGGAGTAATGTCAATCATTGTCTGAAATACCAGGAGTATATTTTGAGTATAACATTGACAACATCTATTCATATGGTATTCTTCAGTAATAAAATGGGTGAATAAAATATCAAAATTTGAATTAGAATAGTGGTTTTTCAGTCAGAGGTGGGGTATAATTTTGCCCCTTGGGGACATTCAGTGTCATCTAGAAACAATTTAGTTTATCACGACTAAGAGGGCGGTGGTGTAGCATCGGGAGGGTAGAGGACCCGGACGCTGCTAAAGATCCCATGGTCCATAAGAGGACCCCTCAACGACAGAGAGTTATTCTCCCCAGAATGTCAACAGTGCCAAGGTCAAGCATCTCTGAATGAGGAGAATCTTCTCCAACATCAGTTGTCCCGTGCGCTGCTTCCAGTGAGTGAACTCTCCTAAATTCCACGAGTAAAAGGGGGCAACTGACAAGTCATTGACCCATCACACAGGACTCAGAGCTAGAATGACAGCTTGACCACAATCTTCTGGCCCACAGTGCAGTGTCTTCCCTGTAGTTATCTGAACGTGGTCATCAGGGCAGTGGATTAGGGCCACCTGCAATGATCTCAAAACAAACCCTTTCTTTGTTCATTCTTCTCCAACCAGTGCTACTGAGTTTGAGGAATCTGATTCCAGCCAGGGAAGAGGAGCCAAGTATCTGCAGTTTTTTAAATCCCCCATGAGTGCATGCATGTGTGATCAGTCATGTCCCACTCTTCTCAGTTGCATGGACTGTAGCCCACCAGGCTCCTTTGTTCTTGGAATTTTCCAGACAAGAATATTGGAGTGGGTTGCCATTTCCTCCCCCAGGGGATCTTCCCATCCCAGAGATGGAACTCGTGTCCCTTTAATCTCCTCCATTGGCAGGCAGATCCTTTATCACTGCATCACCAGGGAAGACCTTGAAAGCCCCCATATGATTGTAATTCACATGAACTTTAAGGCTATTGTACTTTACCAGACTGAACACTTAATGTGCACCAAGGATTTTTCATGGTCCTGAAAAGATGCAGCAATACATATGCAGAGGAGAATCAGAGATGCAGAGAGGTTTTTATTTATGGTCATGGTTCAAAATAGGAAATAACACTCTAAGGCATGCAGCATAGCTATTTAAAATGTAAAGATGATTTCCAAATAAAGGCTGAATATTCCTTGGTGGCTGAGTAGTAACGAATCCACCTGCCAATACAGGATCCATCTCTGGAGCGGGAAGAACCCTGTAGGAGGAAATGGCATCCCACTCCAGTATTCTTGCTTGAGAAATCCCACAGACAGAGGAGACTGGCGGGCTGCAGTCCATAGGGTCGCAAAGAGTCAGACGTGACTTAGTGACTAAACAAAAACAACAGCAAATTAATGCTGCATCTGCCAAATACATACTCAAAGGTGAACAGTCATTAAAGGAGGGACACTCTGGGCTGGACCAGCTGCTTAGTTGAGTAGCATAAAATTCTTATCCTCCCAGAGCCGTGGAGTTGTTCACTCCTTGGATCATTCAACTTTAGTTAGATGGAAATTAGTCTGACACTCCATGAGTTTGCTATAACAATGTGTCTCATAAATGCTATCTACCTTTTGCCACAGAAGTCGGGTAAAGAAAGTATTAGGGCTTCCCCATCATCTTTCCATCCCATGACAAACCTAACTGATCCCAGGTCAAGGCCATCTAGAATAGTCCTTAGCATTCAGTTTATATTTATGACATGGGTTTCACTCCACAGTTACAGAAATCTGAAACTATTAAATCCACTTGGATTGAGTTGAATACATGGGACTCCTGATCCCCTGTTTTGCTATCATGAAGCTTATAAAATTAATAAATTTTGAATGTATAGCTAAGAGGCTAAAAGAAAACTGGGTGAATCTATTTATGGCAGCCAACTGTAAACATGTTATTTTATAAAGTAATATTCAATTTTATTCCATGACCCTTTAATTAAAGTAAAATATTACACCCTCCTGTAATATTGGTTGTAAGTTAAAAATTAACTTAAATATTGTGACTCAACCAGAGGAAAGAAATGGGGAAAAAGGATTGCTTTGTTTATACATTGCTACATGTGCCTCCTAGCCCCTTCCAGAGACTCTGATGAACTGCACACCTTGAGAATCGCTGAATTAGAGCAGCGTGGAGAGTAAAAACATTACACGCTGGGCAAGTGCAGTGAGCAGCCGATGTTTTATTCTCATAATCTCTTTACGTGTTTGCAGATTGTCTTGCTAAGTGAATGGGTTCTGAAAACAAACTGTTTTGTAGTATTTGCTGATGGCATGAACTCTAGAGCACGAGAGCAAATTTTCTTTCCTGGGAAGTCCTGTTTAGTGTGCAGACTCTGGATTGTTCGGATCTTCTAAGAATGCTGATAGCAATGCGTGCATAACAAGATCAACGTAAAAACTTGAGTGGTAAATAAATTCAGATGGTCCAAGTTCCTAATAATTACCCCAGGTTTGTATTCAAGGCAACAGCAAGATTTCTTCCACTTAATCTCATATCATAGAAGAAAAAAAAACCCTACAATTCTCAAGTGGAAATTAAAAGTTTAATATTTAAGTTTAATATTTTAAGTTATGCAAATACCTAGTTACATTACCCAAATTCCATTACAAAATAGAGCTAATAAATATATGGCAGGACAAACTCCAGCAATAAAGTATAAATGTATCCAATAATAGTTAAAGGAAGGCAAAATTATGCTCTTGTTAATTTTAGAGTTCTTTGAAATTTACTTGAAACAAAGAGTCAATACAAGGTCTAAAGAAAGTCATGTGCCTATCCTCTATGTCCATGGTTATTTCTCATCTGTAAGGTCAGATGCCTTTCGAACACAGTTCTCAACCCTGGATGTACAGGAGAGTAGGCTGGGGAGCTTTCATAAAACAAATACAGCACTAGCAAATACCCCAAGATCTTGGCTGTATTGTTCTGCACTAGAACCTGGACGTAAGTATTTTCTTAAAAACTCTTGAGGTGATTATAATGGGCAGCTAAGGTTGAAAGCCATTGGCAAGCAGAAACTTTGACGAGAGTACACAGTCATGCAGCTGTTAATGAAATGCAAGATTTTTGCCCTATTAATGATCTGCCAGCCATTCAAGGAAAAAAAAAAGTCTCTGCTTCAATACTTGTCATCTGTATAGACCAACCTTGAAAAACATTATCTCTTAATTAGATTCTAACCTTCTGTACTCCCCCTTCCACATGCAAAAGACAAGGAAAAAAGGCAGTGGAGGAAGAGGAATCATTCTGGTTACTCAAGATTCAAGGGTTAAAACCGCGTAAATCTTTATTGGTGGATCGATATTTTGATAAATGGTCAATGGTATTAATGAAGGGTTTACAAATAAGGATTCTTTGAAGTAATTTTTTATCCTGTCTCTTCCAGAATGTGCTATAAGTGTATTTTAAGCCATTTTAAGTGCAGTATGCAGTGCTTTAGATGTATTTTTCATGATTCGAGAGTGAAATACATTTTAAATTCAAATACATACAGAATGGAAAACTCCTAGTTTCTCTTATCATCAATAGGTTGTAAGCAAAATGGACAAAGCAATCATAACAAGCCTTGAAAGATTTCATGAAGAAGACCTAGTTTAAATAACTTAAAAATCTTGTGCGAGCACATGTGTGTGTGTATGTGTGTGTGTGCGTGTGCATGCATGCATGTGTGTGAGAACACACTTGATCTATATAAGTCCCATCACTTTTTTTCCTATTTATATTGCAAACATATTGGTTTATTGTTTATTAGCAGGTTGCTTATTTTTACTACTCTAATGAGAATAATTATTTTTGGTCTAAAGAGAATAATATGGATGCAAAGTACTCAACTCTCAAAGTGTCAGCGGTGTTCGCATGACAGGTAATGAGGCAATTTGGCAGAACATCACAAACTAATTGAGCTCAGCTCACATCAATGAGGCTTGTTCAGCTGAGGCTGCGCCTCCTAAAAAGAACAGTGGAATTAAATGAGACAATGTGACATGTACAATTTTAATTGGAAGCTCTAATTTAAAATATTTAAAAGCATGTTTAAAATAATTTGTGAATCCATACAGATGCTTCCTTCTCCAGCTAATTAAGAATATTCAGTGGGTCATATAAAGTCTAAGTGTCAAAACTATGAATTATTGAAGTCCCTGCACATATAAGTGTACTTGCACCTTTAGGCAAGATCAAATTTAGTTTAACAGAGGAAAATGGGAAAGAAACAATCCTCATGACTGCAGAAGGGTAGGTGATTTTTAACATGATATTTTTAAAGCCATTAAAAGTATTATTGCCCATCTGTTTTGAAATATCTTTATTAATGTTATATTTTGAGTATATTTTAAAACAAGTCAGCTAGGTAGAATTTGGAATGTAATTTAGAGAGGCTATGGTGCAATGCTATTTTGATTTTTTTTTTGATGCCATTACTCTACTTTTTATTGCTTTTAAGTTGTTCTGTGTCCACATAGCAAACAGTAATTATAAAGGCAGCTTTTTAATAACCATGTTCTTAGTTTCTAACACTCCTTAAAATCTACAGCCACTGATTGTTTAAAATTCATTGCTGTTCTAGTTTTAGAAGAAAAAGAGTTTAGGGGAGAAAAGGAAAAATAAGTATTCAGTTTTATTGCTAACATAGTCAAAATTCAGTAATAAATCACCAGTAAAAAGGAAACTTGTAATATCTGATACCTGTTAACTGAAAGTGTAGTCGCAGTATACTAATGATTTAGACTGACAGGAAAACAACTTTTCTAGAACTATAGCAATGTATCTCCAATTTATTTCAGTAGCCTTAATGTGATTTCCTAAGGAGAATATTATAAATTTCAATGTTTAGTCACATTTTTTATACATTAGCAAATGATATTGACAATGAATAATTACAGAGCATGATGTTTTACCATGGTTTTATTTACCTTTTTATTACTATCACAGGTTTCCAAAGGTTAACATATAAAATGGATTCATCTTAGGTAGTACTGAAACTTAGAAATGTTCTTAAGGAATGGAAAGATGTTTCATGAGCTAAGTGGAGAACTCTTAGGACTCTAGGAAGTGAAGAGAAAAGCAATACAAGAAGAACCGCGGTGGATGGAGAAAGATTGATGTCAGAGAAAGCAAAGAAAAGTCATTTATTTTAACTGGGGTCTGGAGAAGTGAATTAAGGAGACTGAAACACGCTGGAAGAAACATAGAACCTAATAACATGAAAACAGACTGTTTTAAGTGGAACATTTGTCTCAAAGCTTGTGCCTCTTTGAGCTAAAAACTGCAACAACAACTTAGATTATTCTGTACATTATCTATCATCTAGGGTCTTTATCTTGCACAATTGCAGAGAGAAGGCAAACCCAAGGAAATTCCTGTCCTCAGACAAAGAAAAATAAGACTGAAATCTTATTAACCATAACATAAATGATGCACACACAGTACATATCCATCAGACATGCATGCCTGTATCATACGTATGTGCACATCATGTGTGTGCAGCTTACATCAGAGATAATACATAGCTCATGCATATACACGTATCATGGATACATGAAGTCTGAATGCATCAGATGTGGCTAAATATCCTGAAGACAGGGACCCTGGCTCCAACTTTTCTAACTTATTTCTGGGTCTAAATGGTAACAAAAGATTTCACCCCACTGATTTATTCTCCTTCATATATAAGTATTGGGGTTGTTCTTAAGTAAAACCTTTCTTATTCCACTTAAGAACAGAATTGAAAAACTGTCCCATTTTATTTCTCTGTGAAATACAGCCTAATTTTCTTTCAGCCTCCAAAGGAGATGATTAATCTCTACCTAGGTTTTAGCCGGTTTTTCCAGGTAGGCATCATTATGACCAGACAGCATTGCTAGCGATGTAGTTTTTCTATTAGCACCATGTTTTAAAATTTGCCCAGGCCCACTTAACTTTGGAAACAAAGAGACTAGAACTCAAGAAAGCCTATTCTAGATTTAAATATTTATTTTTAGTTCAAATTATTTTCATAAAACTCACAATTCCATTAGGAATTACATCTGTTAATCACCTACATTGTTGCCTGTTCTAGGAACAGTTTAAAAGATAGCTATTTCATTTTGTGAAGTAGCTCCTAGTGTTCTAAAGTAATACTTCATAAATAATTATTACTGCCTATACCAGGGCTAATTTGAAAATAATTTATCTCTAATTAGTATGCATTACTCCAAGGATTAAGAAGATGTAAATGAACACTGAAAATGAACCCCAAACATGTGGGTCATTGACCTATTAAGTCATAGCTCCTTGTGAGAAATCTCATGTGATCTCTTAAGACAAAGAAATCACATCACTATTCTATTACCATAAAAAGTCTTAGAAACTACATGGCCATCAAACTAATACCTTTGAATACATATGTTTTTATGTATACATGTATTGTTATTTTTGTACAAATGTTTCTTTTTATAGATAGATTTACCTCAAAATACCAAATTTGTTTTTCATGGATCAAAGTGATTAAAGGAAGAGAAATAGTCTATGGAATAATGTGTTTTTGGTAATATAACACACATTCCGAAATATTTCAATATGTTTTAAAGTCTATATGTGCTTTAAAGTCTGACAAATATTATTCTTCTATATTTTAAAAGGCATGTGTTAATAACTTGAGGAAAAAAAAAAGAAAAAAAAATAACTTCAGGGATGAGAGGCGGGGAAAATGTAATTGGGATATTCTGACAAAACAATTTCCTTCTGTAGTTGTACAGTATTAATCTTATTTTCTTTAGAAAATAGACAACACTTAATATATCAATGCAGGTAATATTATAACTCTATTATCAATAGTATGTTTCCCTTAATTATAACTCTTTAATCACCTATGTTTCATTCTCTGTAATAAGAGAAATAAGTGTTTAAGTTATATAAAGTGGAAATGCCTATAGCAACACCTCTCATACAATCTGATACTTCTCGAAGCATATATTTTATATTTCTTCCTGGACTCAACATTACCAACTAAATCATAAACCCCTCGTACCTGACTTTTAAATAGATAAACAATCAACGTTTCAGACTTGTTTGTTAACATATTTGTAAATAAAGATTTTGAAAAGCAGATCAGTAAAAATCAAACACCAAAATTTCATTTTCTGTCCCATTAGGATAGGCATTTTTATGATGTGAATAGATTTTGTTACAACCTTTTATAACCCTGCCAGATATATAAATTGTTTATTTTTGCATTTAAACTGCCAGTTTGATTTTTTCCAAACTGGAGACAAATGTGCTATTTTAAATGAACAAACGAGCCTAAATTGATGAGCAGCCAAAAATTCTCAGGAACTTATAGGAAACAAGATGAGATGGCATTTAATCATATGATATACTGGTTAAAGCTGATGTGATTTATAAATATAATTAAGACGTCTTAACTACATCAGCCCCATTTTATCACAGACACTCAAAAACTCATGGTGCCTAGTTGCAAACAGAAGACAGTATATGAATGTAACCCCAGCTTGGCAAACACTAGCTTTCCCAACAAAGTCATCTTGTGTTACAGACTATATAGTGCGTCCAGTGAAAGATGATTTGTGTCAGCTAAAACTGTGGCCTGGAGCTGCAGTTGGTATGTTATTACTTTAATCCAGTTATTGCAGCCTTGAAGTGTGGGTTAGCAAGTCCAGAGAAGAAACAGCAAAAGCACCTACCCTGATGGTTAAGAATTTCTAGGAATAGCAAAGAAAAAGACTCAAGGATATTACCCGTTTGTTTGTTTTTTGAGTATGTTGGCTTTTTATTCAAAAACAGGTATTATCTAATGTAAGAAAATAATTAGAATTTACCACTGTGTAATATTGCCTTCCATAATTGAACTTTTGAAAAATTAGTTGAAGATATGCCAGTAAAATGATAATTATATAGATTGAAAATTTTAAATTAAATATAGCTATTAACATTAGGCCCAGTCTTCTGGACTGTACTGGGGGTTGCCAATTCTAACTTTTCTTTAGTTTATAAAAATGTGAGTATATGAATAGTTTCAAATAAGTCTAAGAAAAATATTGTTACAAAATGCCTTAATAACAGAATAGAGTGTAAGTAAGCATTCAGTCATCACATTTGAATAAAAAACAAATTCTAAATAGTAAGTGGTATTTAAAGATCAATATAATCTCACCCATAAGATATATCAGTCATTTTTTTTAACTGATGGAAGGAAGCAGATTCAGAATTTTCAGTTATTTTATATCACCATAACATAAAAATGCATTCACTGAAAACATAATCATGGATAGAAAAATAAGTGAATGGCAAAGTGGATTTTCTATTTGTTCTCTATTTTTGCTCAGTGTTTTTACATTATTTTGTTTCCTTTAAAAATTAATTATAATGCTTAAGTTGTTTTAAAATACTTCAGTTGGTTCTTAAACATGGAAAGTATTTTGCTATTATGAGAAAAAAATGAAAATCAAAATTACCAAAAGGATAGACCTAACATAAATGCACAATACATTATGTTAATATTAGTAAATTTATTGTATTTATATACTTAGATAAACTGTTATATTTTATAAGTGAAACATTTTGCATGAGAAACAAGGAATCACCTTACAGGTTAATTTAATCATTTGATCTTTGAACTTTATTATATCAGTCAGTGACTTTATCACCTAGAGATAGTACTTTTATCATGTCTTTGGTTTTAACCTGATCGTTAGTCATATCCATACACACCAATGCTTATGAAATTGTTAAATATAGTAACATGAAATATTTCATGTTAAATACTAAAAAAATTTAACATGATAAAGCTTAAAAAGATGAAAACTAAAATGATATGATACCTAAAATAATTCCTTTTCACCCTTTTAGAAACCGAAGAATGTTTATATTGTAGATTTTTAGGATGAATTAACAACTTCCAATTTCCATTAGAATTTACTTCAAATATACTAGTCTCAAATGAGTCTCTCTTGTGTCCAATCATACAAGGTTGCAGGATAAGCTATTAGGCAATATAAATATTGCATATTATATATTCACATTTATGTAATTTGCTTAAATTTATATATAAATTTTACCTAAATATAGACTATATATATGTAATTTATTTAAATTAAACTGCACATAGATGCCACATTGTAGACACACTGGAGTTAGAAGAAAAATACTTTATAAAATTAACTTTCTGAGATTGAAAAATATTTAGTGACAGCAATACCTCTTTCTAAATACTAGACTATTGAATAGTTTGAGAATATTTTTTTAAAAATTGCTTCAGTCTTAGAATATTGCATCAGAATATCACCTTATGTTGTTTTAAAAGCAATGTTGTATTTAAAAAACCATTCTAATTTCATCATAGTGCTTATAACCATTCTAATTTCATCATAGTGCTTATTTTATTATGTACCTATCCTTGAGAAAGTTAATGTAAATAGTATGTTCTATTTGAGTAATCCCACATAGTACTTTTTAGTTTTATTGTTATATTTAACATGATGAGTGAATACCATTTTTCAGTTGGATTAAGAAAAGTAACTTTGCAATAATAATGTTTATGAGCAATAGAATGACAGAATAATCTTGTACATCACTGCCTACACATTTTTTAGTTCATTTATTCTCACTCCTTCTATTATAATCATCCAAAAAATTTCTTTTAAACCCTACCTATCACACTGTCCATGAAGGGTTCATTACATGCTTGGCATTCTATTTTTCTATATTTTATTCGTAGCAAGAAATCTATGAGGTACTCTAACCGGAGGGGAGACACCTGGTGGGTTTAATTAGATTGCATCTGGAAGTAATTAGGAGCAAAGGATAAAAGTTGACCAGCTGTAATAGTCTAGATGACTTCAATTATTATATTGAGACTGTCCAACAGAAAAGAGTCCTGACCTTGGGAAGACAGTAAAAAACACAGTGAAAAGTTTTGAGTATAGAAAAGTCCAAATATGAAATCAGAACCTTCACCAATATTTTCCAACCAACTAAGTTCTGCAGTGTTTAAAGTCCATGGAGGGCAAGACCTAGTCTCCTAGTAAATGTTGGGAGAATACTTTTGTGAGGTTGCAAACTGATGGAGAGAACTTACCTGGTAGCTTAGTTGGAAGGAATCTGCCTGCAGTGCAGGGGGCCCAATTCCTTGTCGGAAAGATCCGCTAGAAAAGGGATAGGCTACCCACTCAAGTATTTATGAATCCGCCTGCAATGTGGCAGGCCTGGGTTCAATCCCTAGGTTGGGAAGATCTCCTGCAGAAGGGAAAGGCTACCCACTCCAATATTCTGGCCTGGAGAATTCCATGGTCTATCCAGTCCATGGAGTCGCAAAGAGTTGGACACAACTGAGCAACTTTCACATACTTACGGGAAGTTGGAATGACTTGGTAGATATCTAACAGAAGACCATTTTGAATCGTATTTTCTTCACTTTGGCAGCTTAAATAAGTACCACGTCCACATCAGAATTTGTTGTTGTTGTTCAGTTGCTAAGCCGCTCCCGACTCTTTGCAACCCCGTGGAAGTCAGAATTTAAAGGGGTTTTATTCACTTTGTAGTCACATCACTTTAACCATACTGAATATATTATTACTGAACTTTGTAGTGGCATATACTGACATGAGGATGTGATGCTAATTGTATGTTTGCAAACTTCTGCTGCCGCTGCTGCTGCTAAGTTGCTTTAGTTGTGTCCAACTCTGTGTGACCCCATAGACAGCAGCCCACCAGGCTCCCCCGTCTCCAGGATTCTCCAGGCAAGAACACTGGAGTGGGTTGCCATTTCCTTCTCCAATGCATGAAAGTGAAAAGTGAAAGTGAAGTTGCTCAGTCGTGTCCGATTCTTCGCGACCCCATGGACTGCAGCCCACCAGGCTCCTCCGTCCATGGGATTTTCCAGGCAAGAGTGCTGGAGTGGGGTGCCATGACCTTTTCCTTGGGTGTCAGAGACTGCATCATATATGCGTTTGTAAAGGTCTACCTTGAGTCTTGACTCTAGTCTGTGGGTATAGCTACCATTTTCTTCTGTTTCTCAAAAGTGGCAGGTTTGACTTGGGTGATTGCCAACATGTAGAACAAAGTGGTAATGTTTATTTGACTCTAGGTGGGAACACAGAGATAATATGAGGAAAAAGAAATGAAAAGCAACCATTTCCAAACTATCATTTCCTCAAGAAATGTTTTGGAGATGGAAACCCAGGGTAAATCATTTGATTTGATCCTGTCAGGCTTCTTTTTAAATTGCTTCATTTCACATCACCAATTTGACATGTCCACAGAATCTGCTGGGTTTGTGCACATGTTCAAAAAGGCAAGTTTGTCATAAACTCTAGCTAACTGTCATTATTTCTCAAATTTTGCGTGGGGAAAAAAAAAAAGTTTTGATCATCTTGATTGCTAAATTTAGAAAGCATCTTGAAATGGAGATTGACTTGTGTCAAGAAAAGTATTTTAAGTAAAAATTTTGAAGTAAAGCATAAATTCGGTATGAAAATGTTAGTTGCTCATTTGTGCCTGATGTTTGCAACCCCATGGACTATAGCCTGCCAGGCTCCTCTGTTCATGGGATTCTCCAGGCAAAAATACTGCAGTGGGTTTCCATTTCCTCCTCCAGGGAATCTTTTTGACCCTGGGATTGAACTCGAGTCTCCTACATTGCAGGCAGATTCTTTACTCTTTGAGCCACCAGGGAAGCCAAAATTAGGTGTATCCTGCTTCTGTTCCATCACACTGTAGCCAGGACATAAGTCCATCAGAAACGGATGCACACTGGAAGGGCAGAGTAGACAATATTCTTCAGGACCTTACAGGGTTAATGCACCACCAAGTTCAGATCCCTCCTTTCAATTGCTGGAGGAAAGATCATTATTAAAAAAAAAAAAAATGACCCAAAATTTGTGTGTGTGTGTGTGTGTCTGTGTGTTAGTTGTTCATTTGTGTCCCACTCTTTGCAACACCATGGACTATAGCCTGCCAGGCTCGTCTGTCTGTGGAATTCTCCAGGTAAATTGGAATCTTTTTTTTTTTTTTTTTTTTAATTTCCTGTCATCTACTGCAAGCTTCTTGCAGGAATGAGGTTCTTAAGTGGTATAATCATGAAGCTAAGAAATGGAAGTTTCTTTTGAGATCATCCTGTAGGTTTTATTGTTGTTGTTTTGTTTCTTTTCTCTTTTTACCTTATAGTTGCCCAAGTTGAGACTCAAAGAGGTGCAGTGAGGTGCAAAGAGGTGGTGCAAGGTCACAGAGATCAGAAGCAAGTGGGAGTCAGGCCAGTGGCTTTCCAGCTGAGCGCTTGCTCTTAGCTGAGAGTCCCCCAGCTGCTTGCTCTTTCCTGTGGAGCCTTTCTTGGGATTATTCCCAAGAATTTTAACTAACATGTTTCAAACCACTAGATGTTAAAATTAATCCAATTCTTATATCTAAAATGAAAATGTGTTTTTCTTTTGGAAATCAGTTTTAAATATTTCATCATCATGGTACGACATTTAATGACACTTCCACAAAATTTCACATGTAAGAGTGGAAGTATCCTGTATTTTTGAAAGTATTCAAAATATTTGATTGGTCATTTTGGCGACTAAAAACATAATATTCAAGCATCTAAACTTTGTGTTGCTTCACACAGAAATGTTGATGTTTTTCACGTAATATGGGTTTAGTTTCCACAGTTGAAATGTTATTTATTGGAATAAAAGGATGACTTTTTTCCCAAGTCATTCTCAAAAATTTTTAGGATGGTGTTCATCTCACAGGGCTTCCCTGGAGGCTCAGATGGTAAAGAGTCTGTCTGCAATGCAGGAGACCTGGGTTTGATCCCTGGGTCAGGAAGATCCCCTGGAGAAGGAAATGATAACACACTCCAGTATTCTTGCCTGGAGAATTCCATGGACAGCGGAGCCTGATGGGCTACCGTCCATGGGGTCTCAAAGAGTTGGACATGACTCAGCAACTAAATCACCACCACCCGTACACTTGAAATATCTCTCTACTCATTTAATCCTTTCATTTCATCCATAAGATTTTTGTAGTTTTCTCTTAAAGCTCTTGTACATATTTTATTAGATTTATACCTAAGTATTTCATTTTGAGTAGTGCTAATGCAAAGCACTATGTTTTAAATTTCCAATTCCACTTGTTCAACATTGTATCCTATAGTCTTGTTACAATTTCTTATTGATTCCAAGAAGATTTTTGTCAATTTTCTTTCAAATTTTCTACATAGATGATCATGTCCTATGTGAACAGTGACAGTTGTATGTCTTCCTAATCTGTATACCATTTATTTCTTTCCTTTGCCGTATTGCACTAGCAAGGACTTCTAGTACAGTGATGGCAAAGAAGCTGAGAGGGGTCACCCCTGCCTTTTTCCTGATCCTAGTGAGAAAGTTACAAGTTTGATTGAGTTTGCTCCTTTTCTAGTTTCTTAAGGTCTAAATGTAGTTGATTAATCTTTGATCTTTCATCTTTTCTAATATATGCATTAAATACTTTATATTTTCCTTTAAGCACCACTTATACTGTATCTCAAAAATTTTTGATAAGTTGTGCTTTGATTTTCATTTAGTTCAAAATACTTAAATTTCTCTTGAGGTTCTTTCTTTGACTCATGTGTTATTTAGAAACATGTTATTTAATCTCTACTTATTTTTGAAAAATTTCCTATTATTGTTATCTTAAGTCCATTGTGGTCTGAGAGCAGACATTGTACAATTTCTATCTTCAGTAGGATTTTCAAAAAGGTTATTAAGTAAATATTAGGCAGTGTTTTCTAAGAATATAATCCCATTTTTACCTTCACTAGAAATTAGATTCTGTAGTATGCAGGAAAATTTTTTAAGACCCAGAAATCAGATGCATTAAAACTTAAATTTTCTGCAATGTGAACTTAATTGATGCACATGTATTGTATTACCTTGCATATTATAGGGTGATTAAAAGCTGGGGAAGTGTTTAGCTACATTTTACTGACATATTAGTCAGTACCTGGGCTTACATAAATTTTTAGATGAAAAATGAAAGTGATTTTGAGATCAAGGCAAACCTCCATCATTATGAGAGTGATGAAAACTGGGCTCCTGCAGTGCACATCAATAGCAATCTAAGAATATAGAGCAATATTCTAGGTGTCCAAGGTTTCAGTCTGATGCTCTATTATAGGAGATTTTCCCTATCCTTAAAATATTGGAATGCTTTCACAAAATTATATATTCATAAAATAGAAGTTCTTAAAGTATGAATTTAATTTCATTATTAAATATCTTTCTGTTAGTTTCTGCCCATCACTCAATCTATCAATATCTTTTTGAGTCCTAATATTTCTATCCAATACATTGTCATGGTGCTTAGAGACACTTAACGATTATTATTTATATTGTGTTTTTTTTTTCTTATAAATAGAAGCATAGTCCTAGATATGGTTGTTCTAGCAATAGCAGCAACAAACTGATGAATGCTTTTTTTCTCACTTTCTATTCTTTGAACATTAGTCATATTTACTAAATCACCTGCTTACTGGTTCACTTAACTTCTTCCCCCTATTAACACAGATGTATCATGTTAGAATACTTTCTGTGAATGATTTTTCTTTTCGAAAGAAAATAAAGCCTGTTAGTATTGACTTTCAATGCTATTAAAATAGAGATGTTAACCCAGAATTATAGTTTATCTGAAATGTTGCACAATATATAAAGGGAAACAAAAATAGGTCACCTTTGAGTTTGTTTTTTGCTAAACAAGCCATGCAGAAATACTACTATGTTAATTTTAAATTTATGGCTTATAAAATGGCAGATTATCTCAAGCTCTTAATGATTCCAAGTCAAAAAGGAAACATTTTACTTTCAAAGGAAATGTTACTCTGAAGTGACCCTATTCTACTATCAAAATGATCTGAATAAATCACCCTAAAAAAAGCTATACTTGAAATGCATATGGAAGATAAAAGCATTTTAAGTATTTGTCAGAGAGTGGACAGACATCTACATTATGCACATGGTAAAAATGCTTCAGCTAACCAGCAAGCCAGTGTGATGGCAAATAGCTCCATCATCTAGAGTCAACTTGTGTCAGCACTTACCAGGAGGACTCTACTGAACAGACTTTGTGGCTATACCTGGGTTCAAGCAGAGGGCTCCCTGGTTCTTACTTAATGCTTCAGCAGATCCAGGAGAGTGGTGAGATGTGATGTTTAGTAGGTGTCTGGGACTCCACAACAGACTGGTTCCAAATAGGAAAAGGAGTACGTCAAGGTTGTATATTGTCACCCTGCTTATTTAACTTATATGCAGAGTACATCATGAGAAACGCTGGGCTGGAAGAAGCACAAGCTGGAATCAAGATTGCCGGGAGAAATATCAATAACCTCAGATATGCAGATGACACCACCCTAATGGCAGAAAGTGAAGAGGAACTAAAAAGCCTCTTGATGAAAGTGAAAGAGGAGAGTGAGAAAGTTGGCTTAAAATCACTCAACATTCAGAAAACTAAGATCATGGCATCTGGTCCCGTCACTTCATGGGAGATAGATGGGGAGACAGTGGAAACAGTGTCAGACATTTTTTTTTTGGGCTCCAAAATCACTGCAGATGGTGACTGCAGCCATGAAATTAAAAGACGCTTACTCCTTGGAAGGAAAGTGATGACCAACCTAGACAGCATATTAAAAAGCAGAGACATTACTTTGCCAACAAAGGTCCATCTGGTCAAGGCTATGCTTTTCCAGTGGTCATGTATGGATGTGAGAGTTGGACTGTGAAGAAAGCTGAGCATCGAAAAATTGATGCTTTTGAACTATGGTGTTGGAGAAGACTCTTGAGAGTCCCTTGGACTGCAAGGAGATCCAACCAGTCCATCCTAAAAGAGATCAGTCCTGGATGTTCATTGGAAGGATTGATGCTGAAGATGAAACTCCAATACTTTGGCCACCTCATGAGAAGAGTTGACTCATTGACCCTGATGCTGGGAGGGATTGGGGGCAGGAGGAGAAGGGGATGACAGAGGATGAGATGGCTGGATGGCATCACCGACTTGATGGGCATGAGTTTGAGTAAACTCTGGGAGTTTGTGATGGACAGGGATGCCTGGCGTGCTGTGATTCATGGGGTCACGAAGAGTCGGACACGACTGAGCAACTGAACTGAACTGAACTGAACTGGGACTCCATGTAACCGAATTTGGACCCTGTTTTCTTTGCTTTCACCTTGCACCCAAACTTCCTGTAGATCTTCCTATCAGCTGGTAGGGAGTTCAGCTGGCTGTGAGTTAAAAACCGAAACCAGAATCTAAGCACTTCTCATCACCATGTGCTATCCTAGACAGAGCATCATCATCTCTCACTAGGAATGACGCGAGAGTCTCTCACTTGTCCGTGTGATAAACTGTCTTTGTTCCTCTAAAGTCCATTCTCAATACAGCAGCCAGATTGATTGCTCTAAAATGATTAGACTATGGCATTATTAAACCATGTCATTTCTGCATTCCTGGTGGCTCCTATTTCCATTAGACTAAAAGATGAAGTCCTCATAAGGACAGATGAGACCCTCATAATTGGCCAGACCCCACCCCCATCTCCGATCAGTTCAGTTGCTCAGTCATATCCAATTGTTTGCAACCCCGTGGACTGTTTTATGAATGTTGAGCTTTAAGCCAGCATTTTCATTCTCCTCTTTCACTTTCATCAAGAGCCACTTTAGTTCCTCTTCGCTTTCTGCCATAAGGGTGGTGTCATCTGCATATCTGAGTTTATTGATACTTATTCTGGCAATCTTGATTCTATCTTGTGCTTCATTCAGCCCAGCATTTCACATGATGTACTTGGCATGTGAGTTAAATAAACAGGGTGACAATATGCAGCTTTGATATACTTCTTTCCCAATTTTGAACCAGTTTATTGGTCCATGTTTTGTTCTAAATGTTGCTTCTTTACCTGCATACAGATTTCTCAGGAGGCAGGTACCATGGTCTGGTATTCCCATCTCTTTTAGTATTTTCCACAGTTTATTGTGATACACAGTCAATGGCTTTGGTATAGTCAATAAAGCAGAGGTAGATGTTTTTTTTCTGGAATTCTTTTGCATTTTCTAAGATACAATGGATGTTGGCAGTTGGTTCCTATTTATTTTGTTGTAAGTGTGCTGGGCTTAAAGACATTGTTCCGGATCTTCCTTCTGCCTAGCAAACTCTTCTCTATTGTATTCATGTAATTAACCCCCATCTTTCTTCCAGCTTTGATCTAATAGCTTTCTTAACAACGTCTTCCTTAGCAAATCCTATCTAAATTTCAATTTGCTATTTTCCCCCACCATTACTGATCCTCCTTACTCTGTTCTGTTTTCATCATAATACACCCTACATGCCATGTAACTTACTATTTATTGTGTTTATTAAATTTTGTTCATCACCCCAGCTGGTCTGTGAGCCACAGAGAGGTGTTTTCTAATACATCCCAAAGATCCTTGGTTAATGCTTCCAAATCCTAGGCCTTCATTAACTGTTCTGCTAAAAATTTATTATTGCTGGTAGAAAAGCCAAGACAACAGCCCAGCATCCTCCCAATGATTAAGGCATTAAACTTTCAAACAGTGTATAGGTACCAAGTCAAACAGGAGGCAGCTGTAACATCCATGTCTACCTTAGGAAAATAAGAGATAAATCTGTGGTGGCAACCACCCTATACCTCGCCAGACTTAGCAGAATTAGTAAATAATGGGGCTTTTTACCTTTGAAACCCACTACCTCATTTTGAACAGTCTCTTTCTAGAAGCACTGAGAGGAAGTGAAGTGGATAAAATACAGAGGTGACCTTAGACTTATATTCAGTTCCAATTACATGACCTTCAGCAAGTTGGCTTATCCATCATGAGTCTCTGATTCCTTGTTTGTAAGATGGAATTGATCATCTAATTGTTTTTAACAAAGTAAATGAAAAGAGGGGAGGGAAAAAAAAACAAAAACAAAACTAAACTGCCCAAAGTATAACACTGAATAAAACAGATAAGTTATTGACAAAAGCTATTCGTTATAAGAAAAAAGACTTTCAGATAAGATTCACAGTTTGGAAGGTATTTCATAGTATCTCATTTGATCATTTTAATGTTATTGTATGCTATATTTTCCTAAATTTGTTGACTTTAACAGCCTTTGTGCCTCCACAGTAAATTACTGGAGATAACTGAGAATAGATTGAATTAAATTTATACAAAAAAAGTATTAAAATTGAAACAGCCTCAACACATACCAAAGGAAATTTCAAGCCTAATAACAAACATAGGCTAAATATGTATATTGTATTTTTCATTTAGAACTGACTTTCCTGGCATCTGAAACGAAATGTGCTCCATGATTATTTATCAGTTATTTGAAGGGGTGTGTCAGTTCTTTTGTTAGAGGACTCCATGCACCAAAATAAGTTATAAAGATTTTTAATTGCATTAGCCTTTATATAAGAAATAGAGGACAGCATTTATAAAAGATTAAAACACCGCATTTCAGAAATCGGAGCAAGAATGTTTATTAGAAGGTGACTTCAGTAAAGGCATGACTTATAGGAAACTAAGGTAACAAGGTCTGATTAGCTGTCAAGATAGGTTTTAGGTAAAACCAAGTAAAGGGTGGAGACCATAATCTTCAAACTATCAGGCTTGCTTGTCATTTCTGTTACCCTTGCAGATTGAGTTATGGTTTAGTTATCATGTTAAAAAGGGCAAGTGATGCCTTCTGTTATAGAAGATGAGTCAGAGCTATAGTCAAGCCTCTCTTACCCAAGGGGAGTCTTGGAATAAATGTTTTCTGGCTCAACTTTTTCCCATAGCCAGGTCTATGGCTATTCTTGAGGTCAAACAAATCCATCAAAAATGAAAAGTTGTCACTTAGGCATGATGTTCTAATGAAAACTCACTAGTTTTTTATCACATTTCTCAAAATGCTTAATGGAATTTTTAATTTCTGTTCAGTCTTTTGAGAGTAAGAATATAATGTGGATCCATATTAACAAAAACAAAATGAGGCATAGTATTAATTATTGTAAGGTATAATGATTTTACATTAGGATAATTACTTGTTCCATTTGTCAAATTATAAAATTAGGATTCTGTGTTTTTACTAACCTCTAGAATGAATACTTTGATTTTTTTAAATAGCTGTCACTAAAAGATTTGAAATATGTATTAAAATTTTCTATTTGGTTATTTTTGGGATGCAGATTTGAAATATGGGAACTTAAAAGTTTCTGCCTAAGGTCAGAATATGTAAAATTAAAGTGGTAGGTAAATTTTAAAACTACATTTTTACCAGAATTTTATTATTAGAAAAACATGTTTATAAATATAGAATTAGAAAAAGTCAAGTAATCTATGCTTTACATTTTAACAAATGATATAGACTCTAATGATTTTGAATATAAATAATTCTGTGTATTTCTTAAAGTTTTATCAAATCATTTGCTTTATCATTAGAATTGTTCAGTAAGTATGTCTCAGTTATGACTATTGGTTTCTTCTCTATTAATAGGATAAAATTGTCTTATTGACAGTTGTTTGATATAAATGTAGGCAATAAAGCTCCTGAGAAATTATACAGAGTGTTTGTATTTCTGCATTTTTAATCATACATATCAGTGAAAAAATTATAATTAATTTTTAAGTTAATATTTTCCATGTTATCATCTGAGCCATTTGTTTTAAGTTTACCCATTCAACATATATTTAGTCAATGCCTGCCAGGTACCAATCACTGTCTTGGGCACTGGGGATACTTCAAAAAATAAAAAACCCTTCTTATTTGAAACTTTCATTGTAATAGGAAAAGCTAGATAAGAAGTAAGCATGAATAAAACTTAGTGAGTAGATAGTGACACAAAGAAAGGTAGATAAGCTATCTACAAGTAGTTTAAGATATAGAAAATACTGGGGATGCATTTTGGAGAAGGCAGTCAGAAACCTCTCTGAGAATGATATGAGTAATGCAGAAAACTAGCTACAGAAAAATCTGGAAAAAAAGTAACTCAGCAGGAAGAAGATTGGTGTTTGTGAGAAACCTGTTGACCAGGGGGTACAAGGAGGGCTCGGGAAGTACATAGTAGGTTCTACGTGATCTGATCTCTAGGTCTTGGTAAAGTTTTGATTTTTTTTTTTTCCGTATTGGGGTCAGAAGTCATTATAAGGTAGTGATAGACCCAGTGTTGACCATGCAAAAGGAAAAGACCTGAGGATGCTGCCTCTTTATTTGGTGTAAGCCACTGGCTAGATGGGGTGCCTGTTACTGAGACAGAGAAGGCAGTGAAAACAGAAGAATGGTGAGGTCAGGAATGCTTTAGACACGTTATATTTAAAACACATATTGGACTGAATGGATATAGTAAAGCATTAACTCAAGACAGGTACCGTTGGAAATACAGGAAGTCAATCAAGGCCAGAAAGACTCCATGGTGTGTTTATAAATAGAACCGTGCAGTTCTTTGCAATACACCTCAATGAATTCTCCAGGCAAGAATACTGGAGTGGGTAGCCTTTCCCTTCTCCAGGGGATCTTCCCAACCCAGGGATCAAACCTGGGTCTCCTGCATTGCAGGTATATTCTTTACTGCTTGAGCCACCAGGGAAACTCCAGCTTAATGAATAAGTGTAAGAATAGTGCACATAAAAATAGGCCTCTTACTACTTTGACAGTTTTTTTTTTAAATTTGTGCTGTTTTAATTCACATTTTATGATAAAATGTACTGCTGTTGATGCATATGCTATATTTCCTATAAGGTAAAAATCTGTGGTTATTAGTAATTATAAATGTACAGATAATTGATTAGTTGATTTAGATGAATGATTAGACCTGCCAGGAAATACGGATTATTAGGAAGCAGTGGTTTATGTGTAGAATTCTTTTCATTTGATTCATTTTAATTCACTTCCACAAGTATATTTGATTGTACTCTCTCCCTTCTCAGCTCTTCAGATATTTTTCATCCTTTATAGACTTTCTAGAAGTTCCTCAAGAGCATTCTAGTGGAGTTTGTTGTTCATTTCATTAAAGCAAACAGGACAGACGAAGATACAGAGTATTCCAGTGAAAGGAATAATTGTTTCTTTCCAGTGTTTCCGATACATGCAAATGTATCTTGGTTGATATTACTTCAGTATCAAAAATTGCTATGTTGGTAGTATTATCTGAAACAGACAAAGGGAAGAGATAGTCCTGGATATTCTTTCTGAGCAGTGCTGGTTTGACTCTTTTATAAGTGCTGTTTTATAGTTGTATAGAAATAGAAGTTAGCGTACAGATTTTTGTCTAGTAAAGATACAGATGTTTCTAAGTGAAACAACCCCAAAGATTCCAGTTCATGGCCCTGCTGGACACCATCAAGTTTCATATAAAACCCAGAAATCTTAATATTGCGTATAAATCTCTAGTTTCTCACATACTCTTTGGGCCGATTTTCCCATCTTATTAGTTCCATCAATAATCAAGTTGAATAGAAACTGGTCTATTTTTCCTCTGAAAGTCATTTAAGAGTTATAGCTTTGCCTTTTTTGAAAAAGTATTACCTTAACTGCAGAGGGACATAGGAAAGTATTTATCCTACCAAAATATTTTAAAATGCAATATGAAACGTCATTATATACTTGCAGAGCATTTGAAAAAATAGCCACCTCCATGTTTTGAGTGGTTACTTCAAAATATTCTTTATGATATAAAATAGTTAGTGTTTAATAAGACATTTGGTGATAGAAAAAGAGGTTGACCATTTCAAAATGATATTAATAGCTTCAAAACTGTACAAAAATTACAACTGTGTATTATATTCATAAGCTTTATTTTAAAAGTAAGCCTTGTACACATTTTGAATTGTACAAATATTTCACTTCCAACATTACTTCAAAAACATGAATGAAAGCATATAATGAAGCAATTGTGTGGCAAACTTCTGTTTTGTAGGTAAAATGTGTGGAGGTTGCTTTGTGAAGAGCATAATCTGCGTCATGAGGCAGCTCTGACATGTTCTGAAAAAGAGACTTGTATTGTGAGGCAGTATAACATCTATATATTCATTCATAGGAACTGCATTCATTGAGGGTCAAATACAGGCAAAGGGCTCTGTTAGATCCTGTCAAAAGAATAATGGACTAGAAGAGCATAGTTCCCTTCTACAATAAGCTTATACTTACAGTCTTCATTATTATTATAGCTGGAGTTTATATTGAGTACCTGCAATATTCCATGTACCCTACAAGGTACTTTACATTATTTATCACGTTTAATTTTATGGATGAGAAAATGAAGACTCAGAGAGGTTAAGTAACTCGAACAAGCTATTAGTTTATAAATGGCAGATCCATCTTATCCTGAAAACTTGCTCTTTCTAGTAAGCGCTCTCCTGGTCTAATAAGGAGAAGAACTGTGTGTGAATAAGTATGTGTGGAACTGTAGCACATCACAGAATATTCTAAGTTTGAAAGCTATGCCAACAAAGGTCCCTGGGAATTTGAGAGAGAAAGTGATGATTAGTACATGCGTGCTCAGTTGTGTCTGACTGTTTGTGACCCTATGGACTATAGTCCCCCAGTGTCCTCTGTCATGGGATTTTACAGGCAAGAATACTGGAGTAGGGTTGTCATTTCCTCCTCCAGAGGATCTTCCTGACCCAGGGATCGAAATGACATCTCCTGCATTTCCTGTATTGGCATGCGGATTCTTTAGCACTGAGCTACCTGCAAAGCCTTTTTTATTTTTATTTTCGTGGAAGGATTAGGAAATATTATCATACAACTGAGATTTGACACAAACTTAGATAATATATTGAGGTTTAATTTTCTGAGCCGGGGCAACAGTAATTCATTAGGAGGGGGAAACATAAAAACAGACAAAAGACTTGTTTTGGAAAAGTATGTTGCCTAACTTAATTGCGAGTGTTAGCATGCGTTAAAAAGGAAGAGAATATCTGTTGATACTGAATTGTAGAGAGTTCCTTACTGTGTGTTAAGGAAACCAGAGACAGAGGAACTGAGATTAATTATTAGAGTATTATAGTAGGGGATGAACTCCAGAGGCAAAGGAGTAGAAAGCAAGAGGCTTCTACAAGCCAGACTGAGATGTAAAAGGCATGGTCAGCTGGAGGAGTCAAGAATAAATCTGAGATTTGGCGTTTAGAAGGCTGGTTAGTGTGATACAATTAGAAGAAAAGAGCAGATTAGAAGAAAAACCAGCTGTGTGTCCCTACAGATCTTTGGTCTACGGTACTGATGTCAGGTTTTATTATATGTATCTATTTATGTGCGTCCATTGTGAGTAGCACAAGGACCATGGCTGTGTCCTACTCATCCTTGTATCCTGGGTGATGAATGAAGTGTCTGCATCATAGCAAGTCCACTGCTTGTGGACTGGATGAACAAATGATAACAAGGGCAGTGTGAGGTCAGGCAGGTCATGCCCGTAGGATATTCACATAGTTACCTTACTGGAAGCTGAAATTCACGACTGGGGCTTTGAAAGGAAACAGAACTATAGATAAATATTCTGGAGTCAACTGCATAGGGGCTATAGTTGAAATTCTGAAAGTGTTGGGTGAGGGGTAGGGAGAAGAATGCAGGAAGAGTAAAAAAGAAGAAATGAAAGGCAAAACCTTTGAACATTTCTATCTCTTACTAATGATATAAAAGTGGTAGGGAAAACACACACACACATATATACACACACACGCACATATATATGTATATGTAAGTGAAAGTGAAGTTGCTCAGTCATGTCCGACTCTTTGCAGCACCATGGACTGCAGCCTACCAGGCTTCTCCATCCATGGGATTTTCCAGGCAAGAGTACCAGAGTGGGTTGCCATTTCCTTCTCCAGGGGACCTTCCTGACTCAGGGTTCAAACCCAGGTCTCCCACATTGCAGGCAGATGCTTTACACTCTGAGCCACCAGGCAAGTCCATAGCAGTTCAGACTTCTCCTCTCTATATAGAAATGCTGTAGGCTTAGCAACATGAGTTTATTTCTCTCAGTTCTGGAGAATGGAAGTCAGAGATCAAGGCACCAGCAGAGTTGATGTCTGCTGAGGGTTCTCCTGGTTTGCAGACGGCTGTGCTCTCCTTATATCCTCACGGGATGGAGAACAGAGAAAGCGCAATTCGTGTGTCGCTTCTTCTAAGGGCATTGATTCCATGCATGGGGTGGAGCCCTCGTGACCTAGTTCCTCCCAAAGGCCCACAACCCCACCATTTAGGTTAGAGTTTCAACATGTGAATTTACAGGTAGGGGAACAAACATTCAGTCTACAGTGAACACCACGGGATATTTTAAAGAAACTGTTAAGCAGTTGAAAAGAGAATAAAAAGAATGTAGTCTCATTGAAATCAAGATAGAAGAGTTTCAAATACTACAGTCTTTTGAGTAGTGTAGACTTAGGGAAGGTACTTGGTTTTGATAACTAAAAGGTCATGGCTGACTGCTGAAACACTCCAAAAAATCAAAATGAGAAGAGTTAACAAATAAGTGGGTTGATAAAGAAACATACTTTACTGAACTTTCAGTGATGGGAATCAGACATTTTAAAATGGTGGTACCATGCGTATTGTTGGTATGAAGACGAGAAATATAAGGTTTAATGATAGGTTGATTTTCACCTTCTTCATTTGATGAGGAAACTGTTTCACTTCATTGATTTTTTTTTTTTCTGTGCTAAGAGTCATGTTTGCCTGTTCATTAGAGCTTGCTTCATTTCTTTTCAATTTGTTGTTTTCATCAGTTTGGCATTTCTGTGTGTTATGGTTTTGCTTCATAGTGTAATTCTCTTTCATATTTCAGACATGACATACCCACTCTGAAATATGAAAGAGAATAAAATGCAGCGTCATCATGGGGAACACAGATGCAAATTTAGTGGAGTAGATGGAATGATTCTTCAGTTTCACTATATTTATCAGATTCCTTGTAGAATAGTTCTTATGTCAAGATATGAAATAACAGTAAATAATAAGGAAATGAAGCTGTATACCTCAAGTATTTGTACACAGTAAAAAAAAAAAAATAAGTACAGATCCCTTAGCTGACTCATAGGAAATTTTATTGGACATGTATATTCTACTTTATTATATAACGATAAAATATCTCAGGAAAAATTAAATGAGCTATTTCTGCACTATTTACTTAGGAAAACTTCTCAGTGAATTCACTGAGAGTTTTACCTGAGAAAACTAAATAGTACGGCCATTTTCCCCCCCCCAGAACATTCACAGTAGTACAGAAAGTAGTTTTTCAGTATTGAAGTGCTAGTGTATTTCTGCACAAAAAGTCACCGATTTTCATCAGCATATTGATAGTGTCTTATTCATAGCTCAACTGCTGTGTAACTTATGGTGTGAGTTACAGCTTCAGCCTACTGTGATTAACTCCACTTAAGGGATCAGTGTGTTATGACCAACTAGCTTTATTATTATTATCCAAAGAATTAGAGTCAGTACATGATTTTGGCAGGAATATGCCATCAGAGACAAACTGATGTATCAAATGTACTTGTGGGGCAGAAATAAAATTTATTACTCCAGTCTAAGAGAAACATTGTGTTGTCCTAACTTAAGTGTGAGACTGGGGACATGTTAAGAAAGCTTCTTGCCAACACTGGGCCACACCTCCATTAACTGGCAGGCAAGGAGTTGAGAAATAAACTGAACCTGGGCATTATTGGTAATCAATTTAAGTTGGAAGAAGCTTTTTGTTAAATTTGAGCATATTGTTTAATTTTTCAGATTTTGTAGTTATAGTTCTGAGAGACTTCAGAAAAATCTCATTTTCTCATGCTATTCAAGGATCAAATTATATCTGTCTTGTTTAACCAGGTATAGATTTGTTCTCAAAATAAACCATGAGGTGTTATGATCAGTAACCAACCTGAATGTATTTTTAAATATAGCATCTCTGTCTATGCATGGGGCCACCAGGGACAGAAATGTAGATAAAAACCCTGGATCTTCAGAGATAAATCCACACACCTGTGGACACCTTATCTTTGACAAAGAAGGCAAAAATATACAATGGAGAAATGACAGTCTCTTTAACAAGTTGTTCTGGGAAAACTGGTCAGCCACTTGTAAAAGAATGAAACTAGAACACTTTCTAACAATAAACTCCGAATGGATTAAAGATCTAAATGTAAGACCAGAAACTATAAAACTCTTAGGGGAAAATATTGGCAGAACACTTTCTGATATAAATCACAAGATCCCCTATGACCCACCTCCCAGAGTAATGGAAATAAAAACAAAAATAAACAAATGAGGCCTAATTAAACTTAAAAGCTTTTGCACAATGAAAGAAACTATGAGCAAGGTGTAAAGGCAAACTTCAGAATGGGAGAAAATAATAGCAAACAAAACAACTGACAAAGAATACATCTCCAAAATATACAAGCAGCTCATGAAGCTCAATACTAGAAAAATAAACTATCCAATCAAAAAGTGGGCCAAAGAACTAAACAGACATTTCTCCAAAGAAGACATACAGATGGCTAACAAACACATGGAAAGATGCTCAACATCACTTATTATCAGTTAAGTTCAGTTCAGTTCACTCAGTCGTGTCCAACTCTTTGCAACCCCATGAACCGCAGCATGCCAGGCCTCCCTGTCTATCACCACCTCCCAGAGTTTACCCAAACCCATGTCCATCGAGTCGGTGATACAGTCCAAGCATCTCATCCTCTGTCATCCTCTTCTCCTCCTGCCCTCAATCTTTCCCAGCATCAGGGTCTTTTCAAATGAGTCAGCTCTTCGCATCAGGTGGCCAACGTATTGGAGTTTCAGCTTCAGCATCAGTCCTTCCAATGAACACCTAGGACTGATCTTTAGGATGGACTGGTTGGGTCTCCTTGCAGTCCAAGGGATCCTCAAGAGTGTTCTCCAACACTACAGTTCAAAAGCATCAATTCTTTGTTGCTCAACTTTCTTTATAGTACAACTTTCACATCCATACATGACCACTGGGAAAACCATAGCCTTGACCAGACGGACCTTTGTTGGCAAAGTAATGTCTCTGCTTTTTATCAATTCTTCAGCGCTCAATTTTCTTTATAGTCCAACTCTCACATCCATACATGATCACTGGAAAAACCATAGCCTTGACTAGATGGACCTTTATTGGCAAAGTAACGTCTCTGCTTTTTAATATGTTGTCTAGGTTGGTCATAACTTTCCTTCCAAGGAGTAAGTGTCTTTTAATTTCATGGCTGCATTCACCATCTGCAGTGATTTTGGAGCCCAGAAAAATAAAGTCAGCCACTATTTCCACTGTTTCCCCATCTATTTGCCATGAAGTGATGGGACAGGATGCCATGATCTTAGTTTTCTGAATGTTGAGCTTTAAGCCAACTTTTTCACTCTCCTCTTTCACTTCTATAAAGAGGCTCTTTAGTTCTTCTTCACTTTCTGCCATAAGGGTGGCGTCATCTGCATATCTGAGGTTATTGATATTTCTCCCAGCAATGTTGATTCCAGCATGTGCCTCCTCCAGCCCAGCATTTCTCATATGTACTCTGCATATAAGTTAAATAAGCAGGGTGACAATATACAGCCTTGACATACCCCTTTTCCTATTTGGAACGAGTCTGTTGCTCCATGTCTAGTTCTAACTGTTGCTTCCTGACGTGCATACAGGTGTCTCAAAAGGCAGATCAGGTGAGTAGCAGGCAAACTTGGCCTGGGAGCACAGAATGAAGCAGGGCAAAGGCTAATAGAGTTCTGCCAAGTGAACGCACTGGTCATAGTAAACACCCTCCTCCAACAACACAAGAGAAAACTGTACACATGGATATCACCAGATGGTCGGTACCGAAATCAGATTGATTATATTCTTTGCCACCAAAGATGGAGAAGCTCTATACAGTCAGCAAAAACAAGGCTGGGAGCTGACTTTGCCTCAGATCGTGAACTCCTTATTGCCAAATGCAGACTGAAATTGAAGAAAGGAGAAAACCACTAGACCTTTCAGTATGACCTAAATCAAATCCCTTGTGACTATACAGTGGAAGTGAGAAATAGATTTAAGGGACTAGATCTGATAGACAGAGTTCCTGATGATTGTACAGGAGATAGGAATCGAGACCATCCCCTAGAAAAAGAAATGCAAAAAAGCAAAATGGCTCTCTGAGGAGGCCTTACAAATAGCTGTGAAAAGAAGGAAAATGAAAAGCAAAGGAGAAAAGGAAAGATATACCCATTTGAATGCAGAGTTCCAAAGAATAGCAAGAAGAGATGAGAAAGCCTTTCTCAGTGATCAGTGCAAAGAAATAGAGGAAAACAATAGAATGGGAAAGACTAGAGATCTCTTCAAGAAACTTATAGATACCAGGGGAACATTTCATGCAAAGATGGGCTAAATAAAGGACAGAAATGGTATGGACCTAACAAAACGAGAAGATATTAAGAAGAGGTGGCAAGAATACACAGAAGAATGATACAAAAAAAGATCTTCACATCCCAGATATTCATGATGGTGTGATCACTCACCTAGAGCCAGATATCCTGGAATGTGAAGTCAAGTGGGCCTTAGGAAGCATCAATATGAACAAAGCTAGTGGGGGTGATGGAATTCCAGTTGAGCTATTTCAAATCCTGAAAAATAACGCTGTGAAAGTGCTGTATTCAATATGCCAACAAATTTGGAAAACTCAGCAGTGGCCACAGGACTGGAAAAGGTCAGTTTTCATTCTAATCCCAAAGAAAGGCAATGCCAAAGAATGCTCAAACTACCGCACAATTGAACTCATCTCACACACTAGTAAAGTAATCCTTAAATTATCCAAGCCAGACTTCAGCAATACATGATCTGTGAACTTCCAGATGTTCAGGCTCATTTTAAAAAGGCAGAGGAACCAGAGATCAAATTGCCAACATCTGCTGGATCATCAAAAAAGCAAGAGTTCCAGAAAAACATCTATTTCTGCTTTATTGACTATGCCAAAGCCTTTGACTGTGTGGATCACTTATTATCAGAGAAACACAAATCAAAACCACAATGAGGTACCATCTTATTTCAGTCAGAATGGCTGCCATCAAAAAGTCTACAAACAATAAATGCTGGAGAGGGTATGGAGAAAAGGGAACCCTCTTACACTGTTGATGGGAATGCAGACTAGTACAGCCGCTATGGAGAACAGTGTGGAGATTCCTTAAAAAACTGGAAATAGAACTGCTGTGTGATCCAGCAATCCCACTACTGGGTATACAGACTGAGAAAACCAGACCTGAAAGAGACACGTGTACCACAATGTTATTGCAGCCCTTTTTACAATAACTAGGAAATGGAAGCGACATGAATGCCCATTGGCAGATGAATGGATAAGGAAGTTGTGGTACATATACACAATGGAATATTACTCAGCTATAAAAAAGAACACATTTGAGTCAGTTCTAATGAGGTGGATGAAACTGGAGCCTGTTATACAGAGTGAAGTAGGTCAGAGAGAGAAACACCAATACAGTATACTAACGCATATATATGGAATTTAGAAAGACAGTAACAACGACCCTATATGAAGAGAGGACACAGATGTAAAGAACAGACTCTGAGAGAACTGGGGGTGGTATGATTTGAGAGAATAGCAGTGAAACCTGTATATTACCATATGTTAAATCGATGACCAGTGCAAGCTCGATGCATGAAGCAGGGTACTCAAAGCCAGTCCACTGGGAAAACCAGAGGGATAGGGTGAGGAGGGAGGTGGGAGGGGGGTTCAGGCTGGGGGGATAAATGTGTACCCATTGCTGATTCATGTCGATGTATGGCAAAAACCACCGCAATATTGTAAAGTAATTATCCTCCAATTAAAATAAATAAATTATTTTAAAATATAAAAAAGAAAAACACTGGGTCTTGGCCAACTCCCGGAGTAAGGATATAAATCATTTCTTGCCAGACCTAAAGACAGGAAATTAAGGCTTATATGCAAAATATGGGATGTTGTCACATTTTAAGTTTATTGTACTGCAACATTACACATGGATTTTACTCACTGTATTAGTGTGTGTTCATGCGTGCTAAGTTGCTTCAGTGATGTCCAGCACTTTGTGACCCTATGGACTGTAGCCCACCAGGCTCCTCTGTCCATGGGATTCTCCAGGCAATAGTACTAGAGTGTGTTGCCATTTCCTCCTCCAGGGGATCTTCCCAGATATTGAACCTTCATTTCTTATGTCTCCCGCATTGGCAGGTGGTTTCCTTACCACTAGCACCACCTGAGAAGCCCCATGTATGAGTACACTCACACACAAAAATCTGAAATTGCACATGATAGACTTGAGAAGCTGCTTTTGTAGGACCAGTGAGATGATGTTGTTAACTACATTGGTCAAAAGGTGAGGCTGTGGCCCTCCCAGCTGTCATTTCTAATTTCGTGGGAAAAGATTTTTTTTTTCTTTCCTTCCTTTATACTCCTGCTTTGACCAGACTGTCTGGAAAGTCATTATTAAAGCAGGCTAGTTACCAGGAAAGAAGACCAGCAGCACCCTTTCAAGGCAATTAAAGCCATAGTTTGTGTTATATGACTTAAGTCTTCAGGGTATAGAGATGACTTTTTTCAAAATAAATTTTGAGACATAAAATCTCCACTTTAATAAAGCTGAGGGAAGTTGCATGGACAACCCCTCATGTGTTTTATGGAAGTGAGTTGTATATGTAGTTGAAATACCTGAAATGTAGATATATCGTAACCATTTATTGATCCAGGCAAACAACCAATCCTGAATAAGCATGGATACCTCTCCCTCTTTAGTTGGCAAATATTTTGTGGAGGTGCACTTTGATTTCCTCCCTACCTATTTTACTCAGTAATCATTTATTAAAAACCTACAATGAGACAGTCATTAGCCTTAGTGTTGGATATTTTTATAAGAATGGAAATTGGCACATCCTAGGGGTCACATGCTTGTAAAGAGATAATTAGATCTCTGTGTTACATAAAATGGAAGATAAGTGATTCTTTACCTCCAGAGTCTGGGATACCAAAGGTTTTTCAGGAGAGGTAGATTTTGCTCTTAAAGACTGATTGGGGATTTAAGAGGTACACAAAGGGGAAATAGATATAAGGGCAGAGAAATAGGTGATGGGAACAAAATAAAGTAGGCACAAAAGTAGGAAACATTACCCCTATCAACAAAGTAAAAAAACAGTGTTAGACAATTTGGGGGGTCAGGGTAAGCAGGAGATGTGACCTAGTTGACAAGCAAGTGAAATCATAAAGTTTCTCCCATGTCGCAGTTGGTTTCTTTGTTTAACCAAGAACCTTACTTTTAAGACTGGAAATGCTTTGGAATATTTTAAAGAGAATGTGCCATGCTTAGAGCTGTATTTAAAAAGACCATCAGGGCAGCATGATTCAGGCGCTAAGTGGTTCAGTGATGCTAACTGACCAGAAATCAGGAAAGAGCGTCTGATCAATTTCTGATGTGAAACTTATTTCACTTTGTTTTTTTTGTTTTTGTTTTTTTTTGGAAGTATTGACTTTGTCACCAAATAGGGGAAATTCTGGAACTATTATTACAATGAAGATTGGAGTTTTCAGTACTAGTCACATTTTATATGTTAATCACATTTGTGATTTCTTACTTTGTGACTATTTACTGTTTGTTTTAACTTGTCTTATCTGGTTTTAGCTTGCTGTGTACTTGTTGTAAGCCTTCATAACTCTTTTTGTTAAATAGCATGGAAAACAAATTTTCCTTTCATAAAAACAATTCATTGTTTATCATTGGCCGTGGAGTTCAAAAATAACTCATAGAAGTCAAGGTCTTCATTTCCTTTCTAGAATTCAATAAAAGTTAAGGATGGAAAGCAAAATGAACACTAATCTCCTTTTGTTTCTTTTTATCACAATATATATCCCACTGAAATAGTTCATTCATACAATAATTATTCCTTTAAATTTTAAACTCTTCTTCATGAATATTGATGGAGATTCATTCAAGCAAATAATTTTAGCAATAGAAATCTCTAGTCAAAATTACCACTTTGCATGATTATTGAAATTTCTATTCTATTACTGTTTATTTTTATATTTTCTTGATAAAACACTATTCATTGAAAATAAAGCCCAGCTGCCCCTGACAGTTAAAACCAATGGAGAGTGTTTTTGTTTTTGTTTTTTTCAATTAATTTCTCTTTTTGACATTAACTATGGATATTTTGTATGCTGAAATTGACATGGCCCTGTTTAACCTAACATTGCCCTCTTTTTCCATGTTCTTGGATTTATTAGAATATTTTGTCTCTTTGTGCCTTGGGGCAGGGGAGAATTGAATGAATTGCAAAGATGCATATGGTTCAGTGCCTGTGACTAAAACAGAGTAAGCTTGAGTGAAGTCTAAGGGTGAAGTCAGCTTCATCCAAGGCTCTGAAAAACCTTTGGCCAAACCAGCAGCTGTGTACAGTAGAGGCTAGCAGGAGTGCTTTTGGAGCAGCGAAATAACAAAAAACTTTATTTTTGTATCCTACTGTATTTGTTGAACCTGGCATGCTGCAGTCCATGAGGTTGCAAAGTCTAACATGACTGAGGAACTGAACTGAACTGATATTTGTTGAAAAGAAAAATTACATTGCAAGAAATATATTTTCTGTGAACAAAGCAAATGATTTTTTTAATGAACAATATAAAATCTTAATTAGATGATTGATTCATACATTAGCTATGAGTATCCAAAGCAATTGATTTCAGGGTAGAAAAAGACATAGAAAAATAAGAGTGACATTCCTCCAGGGTTTGTTCTGTAGTCATAATACCTCAGGTATCAGAAGATATTCAAATTGTGTACAAAATTTTAATACCTGAAGTTTTAAATGTCCTGCTTTATATATAAAAGGACAGCATGCAATTTGGGTACAGTATTTTGGTCTGCTAGATTCAGTAGGAAATACCCCAGGAAACTTGTAAACAAGGTTTTTTTTAATTATACTTCATAAAGTTTATTTAGAATTAGAACACTTGTTGCTGAACTCAGTGAAACTAAATAATGAGATATCCATTTCCTGATTTGAATATATGGTAGCCTGTTTTCCATGACAGCCTTTTGCCATGATTTCTTAAAAACTTTATTTTGGAGTAATGAATGTCATGAATTGAAAATTATGGATGGTAGTTTGTAATGGTGTAGAGTGAGATCTTTTTTGTTGTAAAGACCTGGATTTAAACCCTGACTGAACCATTTTACTGGTCTACCTTTGGTAATTTACTTAATCCCTCTAAATGTCACTTTCTTCTTCTGTGTGAAGGGGTAATAATGTGTAGTCCATAGTTTTTTAGGAAGATTGAATGAAGAATTTTCTGTATAGTTAAATATTGAGCAAAACTCAATAAATGGTTGCTGCTATCATCATTAATATCATCATCGATATCATCATCACAGGTTTGCTGAAAGATCCATCTTATAAAATTTTTTAATCTTTTTCGGAAAATGTTCTTAATTTAGTTAATGTAGAATCAAAATAAAAAGAAGCAGCAAAATTAAATAGTGTAGGAATGATATCAAGCTATGCCCTATAAATCACTGTAGTTATAAATCTAATTGATGTACTTAGCTAAGCAAGTACCATGACAGAATAGTCAGATTAAAAGAAAAAAATCAGATCTTTCTTGTTAAAATTCCAGTGACTGTCATAACAGCTGATTCAATCACGCCTGTATATAAGATACTATTTTCAGAGTAACGTAATTTAATTGCTATTGGAACTGTCTTGACAATATAACTATGCCTGAATTGAGCTGTTTTATTTGCCCTTAAATATTTTCTTTCCTACATGTATAGCAGGATACATGCGGTGAGCACATGCAAAATAAACAACTAGGCTAGTATTCAGACCATTAAGAGTACAATGAAAGCTTTTCTTCCCCTTCCTCACTGAATGCTCCATCTGTTCAAAAATAAATAGATACCAAAAAAGTCAATAAATATACATGCAAAATTACCTAGAAAAGCATTCAGTGGGTACTAGCAAATAAGTTGATAAGCACAACCAGTTTTCACATTTAGAAACACACTATTTGCAATTACAGAACATACCAATTTATCTCTTCCTCAAATTGTACTTTCAGTTCTATGTAATTTTAAAGGGGAAACAAAAACACAGTAAAATAGATGCATATATGTGTATGCAAATTTTAGATGAATTTGCCAATTAAGAAACAAAGATAAGAAAAAGCTTTTCCTTTTCCCCTCTTGGCCAAACTAAAAATATATACCTCTTGAATTGGGCTAGTTTTGATTGGCAGGAATAATCTTGGGTAAGTTATTAAATAATGAGAGTCATGGTTCCCCACTCATCCTAGCCTTTACTTTCCTGCTCCATATCCCACCCTAACAAGTGGCAACAGAGCAATTAAAATCAGTGTGAAATCACTTAGAAGACAGCTAAAAATGCCTGGACCTCATCCTGCTGCAGGGAAAGGAGAATGCTTTATCTTAGAAAAGGGAGCTTTTGGTCCAGTGAGCAAAGCAGAGTTGAATGAGGAAGACTAGGACCCTGGAGACAGACTGCCTGAGTTTGCAGTTTTGCTATGCATTGTCTTCTCACTTAAATCTTCAATTTCCTGCCCCAGTTTCATCATCTGTAAAGTGGCTCAAGAGTAGTACATTTATCATGGAGTTGCTATAGGATTAAATGGGGTAATCACATGTAGGCACTTAGAATACTTACTACCTGGCACATAGTAAGTGTTCAATAAATGTTAGCTGTTAGGATAGTTGAGTGTATAAAATCTGATCTTCTGGGATCCAACCAACATCTCTTGAGCTTGATATTCACTTGGACACTTCCTGACCCAGGAAGGTCAAGCATTCCAGAGGGTGTTCTACACCTGAATGTCATAGATGTTCATTGATTCATCCATGTTTGTGCATAGAGGGAAATGTGCTAACTAGCTGGTTGTCTTAAAAGTACTGGCACTACACTAACCTCCTACCTGAAATAGCTTCAAGAGGAGGGAAGTGCAGCCTGTTTTCTAAAAAAAAAAAGTTATGTAGGGTTAGGGTTCACTTTTACTTCTTGAAACTTGGCTAGTCACTGCACAGACCTAAGGAAAGCAACCTATTTCATTCAACATTTGCTGGATCTGATTGTTGTGCCTTGCCTATTTATTTCTTCTTTTAGTGCATGAGGTTTTAAAATTTGATCTTCATTTTCACTAGTATATTACCCAGGAAACATCTTTTTTACTGTTGCAGTTATCCCTTTTATTTCATTATTGAAAAGGCATTACATTACCCTTTTTTTCTGAAACAGTGAGGTTGAGAACTAATGTCATTAAATATCATTTTGAAAAGAAACCTTTCCTGTTTCAGGCACATTATCGTAAAAGAAAGAAAGGAGGAAATGATGAGGCAGGGTTTTTCTAGGGCACAATGAGATCACATTAAAATGACACACAGTTCAAAATGGGAATATAAGATGACTGAAAAGAACCGAGAGGTAGGACATCAAAGATGTTTCTAACCCATTTATGTTCCCCAAATGTTCCTGATTGCTAGTTCCGCATGTAAATGTAACTCCTTTTTCCCCCCCCAAACTCAGTCCTCCAGTGGAGAAATCAAGAGCCAATGTTCCAATGATCTTGGCAGATGCAGACAATCTCACTTCTAAAAGGGTATTTCCAAACAAAACTCTAGCCTGAAGGAAGATAACATTTTACTAGTTGCCTGCCCTTTATTAGGGAACCAGTTTATGCAAATCCTATGTAGTGACCTCAAGTGGCAGTTTGAAATGCAAAACGTTGAGACAGAGAGATTATACTTTGTACTTTGATAAAGCATAGCATTTTGCCAAGAAAGAACTTGGAAGAGAATTTCAAATGAAATCTTTTCTGATGAGGTTTCTAGCTTTTTTAAAGTTTGTACTGACTCCTTCACCTGGTTCTTTAACATCCAGCCCCATCGAGAATTTAAAAAAAAACAACTTTTTTTTTATGCCTCCCTGATACTGTATTTTGTTGTGCTCTGGGATGTGAGTAAGATGGTACTGTGGGAGACACCAGGCTCTGTCCCCCAACATAAAACTCAAAGACAGCTATACATGAACAAAGATAGAAAGCTGAGTCCACCTAAGAAATTTCTGCCGCATAGAGGAGCAAAACGCTGAGAGTAACTGCGACTTAGCGGCAGCAACTGCATAAAAAGAGTAGGAATAACCATTTTGTTTTGCCTACCTCATCTCATCCTTCAGGCTGATACTGTTCAGCACCAAGAGGGAACTTCTCAGACTGAGTGTCCCTCCCTTAGGACAGGAGAGCAGGGTAGATGACCAGATTCCCCCACCTTCCAGGGTACTGCATGAAGGGACTTCAGTTGCGGTACACCCAGAGACTATCACAGTTGATGATTCTTGAGATGCTGAAAGTGAAAGTCGCTCAGCCGTGTCCGACTCTGCGGCCCCATGGACTGTAGAGTCCGTGGAATTCTTTAGGCCAGAATACTGGAGTGGGTAGCCTTTCCCTTCTCTAGGGGATCACCCAACTCAGGGATCGAACCCAGGTCTCCCGCACTGCAGGCAGATTCTTCACCTGCTGAGCCGCAAGGGAAGCCCAAGAATACCGAAGTGGGCAGCCTATCCCTTCTCCGGGGGAATCTTCCCCACCCAGGACTCGAACCAGGGTCTCCTGCATTGCAGGAAGATTCTTTACCAACTGAGCTATCAGGGAAGCCCAAGCCACAAGGAAATGGGCAAGACTACCAGTATCTTCCATACAGAAGGAGTCACCACGTGTCCCAGTGGCCTGTTCTGCAGAAAACCCCAGGAGCCTTTGCCTGTGAGACCCTCAGTAGCCCTTGTTAACACTGGGGACCCCTCATTGCTTTTATCCCTAGGTAACCCCTCATAGGCCTAAGCAGAATAGCAAAGTTATCTATGTTGAAGCCCAATAGCATTTACCACTGATGAAAGCATCTCTCTTACAACCTCTATACCTACTGCAGCTTCCCTGCACATTACAAAGGAAGACAGCAAGAGAAGGAGAAAGGGTCTATATATAAAAATGTCTAGCAAACAGTTCAGTTTGCAAAATAGCAGTAATACAGCCATACCTATCCATACATACTTTAAATATAAATGCACTTAATTTTCCAGCCAAAAGATATAGAATGGCTAAACGGATTAAAACAACAAAGGTAACCCCATGCATGCTGCCTACAAAAAAACTAGCTTAAGCTTTAAAGACCCACACTGGCTGAAAGTGAAGGAATAAGAAACAATATTCTATGCAAATGGAAACAGCACAGAAGTAGCTATACTTCAATCAGACAAAATAGATTGAGGCAGAAACTGTGATAAGAGACAAAGAAGGTGATTCTATAATGATAAAGAAGCCAGTTCATCATGACAAAGTAACAATACATATGCACTCAGCTTTGGAACACCTAAATATACAAAGCAAATTTTAATAGATTAATAAGAGTAAAATAGAGTATAATAATAATAAAAGACTTCAGTACCCCACTTTCAACAATGGTTAGATCTCCCAGACAGAAAATCAATAATGAAACATTGGACCTAAGCTATACTTTACACCAAATGAAGCTAACAGAATTTTATCCAAATGAAGGTAACAGAACATTCTATCCAACAGCAATGAAATATACATTTTTCTAGAACCCAGGAAACATTCTCCAGAATAGAGCATACATTAGGCCATAAGACCTAACAGAAAATCAATTCAAAAAGGATTAAAGATTTGAACATAGGTCTTGAAATCATACAACTCCTAAAAGAAAGCATAGGAGATAAGCTTCTAAACATTGGCCTTGGCAATGAGTTTTGATTTTTTTTTTTTTTTAGATTTGACACAAAATATAAGTCGACAAAGGCAAAAATAAACAGATGGGACTTCTTGAAACTAGCAAGTTTGTACACAGCAAGGAAAACAGTCAATAAAATGAAAAGTTAACCTACAAAATTGCGGAAAGTGTTCATAAGCCATAAGGAGTTAATATTCAAAATATATGAAGAACTCATACAACTCAATAGCAAACAAACAACCTAAATTAATTTACAAATGAACAAAACACCTGGATAGACATTTCCCAAAGACATACAGTCAACAGGTAGATGCAAAAGTGTGTTTTCATCTTAGTACCTACTGTCATGCCACCTCTAAATCAATTCTTTTTTCTCTGGGATAACCAGTAATCACCTACAGTCTTAATTTCTCTTCAACAGTCCACCTACTCTTTTCTGTAAATGTTAGGTTTGTACTCAAATGGATTTGGGGCTAATAATATTCCTATCGAACCAGTCCTTTTTGGGGGAACTTTATTTTGCTTTGGTTCTATCATCCAATTTTATATCTCTGCATTCACAAAAATTAACTGATAAGGACTTATTTTCCCATCTTAATATTTGAGTCTTAATTCTCTCTAAGATAAGGCCTTCTCTGGCCTAGTTTACATCCACAAAGAAATAATAATATGATAAGTGCATCCACTCATTAATTTATTAATCAAACATTTTCTGAAGATGGCACATCACACTGTGTAAAGAGTTCAGGAGATGATAGACAAGCACATTTGGAAGTTAAGATAAAATACACAGCTACAGTATAAGGGCTGCCACTAACAGGTCAAAAATAACTGATATATTGATAGTAAAAAATGTAACTGGTAACTGTAAAAGTCAATAAAGACATTTTATTACTAAAGGGTATAAAACTGGGTTTTGAAAATTGTTTGTCTCTCAAGAAATCCTGGAGCTATAATAAGGGCATTCAGACAAGAGAACTAGGATTTCAGAGGTTTGGAATAAAATGATCATACCTTCCCTCCAAAGCTTCAAGTTGCTTATGCAGAAGGAGACCACTTTTGAAGCATGGTTGATAGATGATTATGAGCAACACACCAAAGAGAATGGGTTTTATAGCTCATATGATGCCGTTGCAAGTTTGTCAAATGAATGAAGATGAAAGTCTTTAATACTGTTGCTTGTGTAATGTGTAACCTAAGTTGGATACACTCAGCTGTTGACTCCTTCAAGACTGGGACACGTTGCATGTATCTTTGTATTCCCTGAATCACTTAAATAATGGCTTAATGAAAGAAAGAAGATCAGTAGTGCTTACCTGGATATATTTATAGAGGGTTAGACTTAGAGATGAGATGTAAGTCGAGGTATCACAGCTCACTACATGGGATTACATCAGAGCAGGAGACAGGTATCCTGAAAAATTCTTTGGACAGAGGAGCCTGGAGTGTTTGGGGCTTTGGATAGACAGTGTTCAAAATTAGGAGTTTGGATAGACAGTGTTCAAAATTGTACTTTGAAGAGTCTAGAATGTTCCTCTGGTAATGGAGATCAATCAAAGTGGTTAAAGTATGAATCAGAAGTCAGATATTTTAAAGAGGTTCTCAGGATTATCTAGTATTTTGGATGGGTAGCCATTTCCTTCTGTAGGGGATCTTCCCCACTCAGGGTTTGAACCCGGGTTTTCTGCATTGGCAGGTGGGTTCATTACCACTGATCCACTAGGGAAGCCCCATATGCTAATGGCGAAATTGACTTTACTGAAGAAACCGAGGTAAAGATCTCATAACTTCCTTTACAATAGCAATGAACACAGCAAAGATAAAAGTTGCATTTAAGTATTTTGTATGTAGACAAAATATGTGGAAAATTTTGAGAACAGATTTTACCTTGGCAGTGATAAAGTGTGTGTTCATAAAATAGTTCAAATTTTATCTGAAATATTGCCATATTCTCCAGCTTATTCCTTTCCAAAGATAGTTTTGCTGTTACAGAGTCTAGAGCAATAAATTCTATGCTAATTATTTGCAAAGGCCTTTTTTCCAATTCCCCTGTTGAAAAAATATACATCTACTTACATAGGACCAAATACATTATTTTAATCAAATTCAAAACATAGCATTTTACTATTGTCCATTGAGATTTAATGTCTTTGGATGGAATTCACACTTGCCCTCTATACTGAAAAAACATTTCCAAAGGGACTGTGGGAACAACTGTTATTTTCCCATTGTCAGACTGTCTAATAGTGATAGTTTAAAATTAACACTTCTCTAGCTTGACTAGAGACATTAGTCAAACCAAGTGAAAATTACATTTCCCTAAGATGCTGAATCTGCCTCCAAATCACTTTACCTATATTACACCTCAGTTATTCTTGAAAATAAAATTAAAGTTACATGTATTTCATTTGTTGAAGAAAACAAACTTGATATTTCAGTATTTTACAATACTTTTTTGTAATGGGACCTCTAGACTCTTACCTTTCATCGACTTTCTTTGGAAATCTGATTTTCTTTTATTGTTTTCTGTAGACAGTGTTAACTTTTAAGATGAAAAATATCTACTCAAGTTGAAATGGTCATAGTTATCCAGACTCCCTTCTTAGATCATTCTTCCTGAGTTTAAGGCAATCATCTCCCCAAGTGACAAAACACGCTTGGAAGGTACTCTTTTCTGTCTCATGAAGTGGTATAAAACTCTGTAAACTATAGTATTCTAAATAGAAAACTTTACTTTCCAGTTTAAAAGTTGGCAGTATTCTCAAACCAACAGTTAAAAGGAGATCTCATAGTTCAAAACAACATGAATAACTGTAGGTAAAAGGGTAAAATCCTAATTCTCTAAATTCTCAATACCCTCAATACCTCTAGATTTATCATCTTGAAATAAGTGCATTTTTACAACATCTCTGTGGATAACAAATGTTCATTGTGCATGGGAAAATGTAAATTATAAAGCACCAAGTTATAAAACCAAGAATTAGACACAGTGTGCTTATTTGGAGCTGTCTAATGCTTAAATTATAACAATGTGTTTTCCAGATCATGCTTTGGTCTATGAAATCTGCTATCATTCTTGTTTTAGATCTGCATATGTTTGTATTTAAAACATTAATCCAAATTTATTTTGCCATCTTATAAACTGAATACTTTGTTTTATGGTGCACATAAATGTGTTTTTAGATCTATAGTTTTTCCTTTCCTAAAGTAATAGATTGTTTCCTGAAGTCAAGGAGATAGGAATACATTATATGTGTGTGTGTGTTTATGTGCACGTATATTTTTTTTTTCCATGTGTCACTCTTTGTGAAACACTCAAGACCAACTTCGATAATCTCCATTCCTCTCCTTTTAAGCTTTTGCTAAGTAAGATCCAGGACTCACCTAACTAATTGAATCCTAAGTAAAATGAATCATTCTCTGGATTTGCTAGATATCTGTATTAGTCTGCTTGGACCACTATAACAAAATACTATAGATTGGTGACTTAATCAACAGGTATTTTTTCTCACAGTTCTGGAAGCTGGGAAGTCCAAAAAGAAGGTTCAAACCAGTCTAATTTCCAGTGAAGCTTTCTTCTTGGCTTATAGATAGCTCTCAGAGCCAGGTCCTCATATGGTAGAGAGAGAAGTCTCTTGTATCTCTTCTCATAAGAAGATTAATCCCATCATGAAGGCTCTGCCTTGCAGACTGAATTACTTCCCAAAGATCCCATTCCCAAATACCATCATCCTGGGGGTTAGGGCTTCAATGTGTGAATTGGGGGAAACAAAATTTAGAGCAATGCCAATTTTTCCAGAATTAGTCCACTCCAGTATTCTTGCCTAGAGAATCCCGTGGACAGAGGAGCCTGGTGGGCTGCTGTCCATAGGGTCACACAGAGTCAGACACGACTGAAGCAACTTAGCATGTAAATAATTAGTTAATGATACAATGCTACAGGAAAAATTCTTTTATAATCACGTGTTCTTTTTTAAATCAATTCATTTACTTAATGGGATTAAAATTCTAACCATTAATAATTTTTGTGTATTGCTGCTTGGGAAGATCCCCTGGAAAAGGAAATGGCAACCCACTCTAGTATTCTTGCCTAGAAAACTCCATGGATGGAGGAGGCTGGTGGGCTAAAGTCCATGGGGTCGCAGAGTCGGACACGACTGAGCGACTTCACTTTCTTTCACTTTTCACCATCAAATCTGATTTACCATCAGATCCCATTTAACTGAGGTCTTCTCTGGTGGCTCAGTGAGTAAAGAATCTGCCTGCAATGCATTAGATGCAGGAGATGCCCGTTCATTCCCTGGGTTGGGAAGATCCCCAGGAGGAGGACATGTCAGCCCATTCTACTATTCTTGCCTGGAGAATCCCATGTTCAGAAGAGCCTGATGGGCTACAGTCCATCAGGTTGCAAAAAGACACAAATGAAGTGACTAGTCATGCACGTACTCATTTAAGTTTTACCTTCAATGTCTTAACACAGAGTGATAATGTAGGCAATTGAGAGATGATATCAAAGGCGGGAGGCATGCCTGTCATAGAATCAACCTTCATTATCATCTAAAGATTGTCTACACATGTCCCTGGAAATTCATGTATCTGGAAGCTTTATTTATTTTAATCATTAAATGTGTCATTTTTCATTCATTTGTGTATTTATATAACAAATATATTTTGTTATACTTTACATTAAATATATACATATATACTTAGACTTTAAATACATTCTAAAAATTATCCTACAAACTGAATATTGGGAATGAAAAGAAATGAGTAAGACAAACCCTTGCCCTCAATGGAGTCATTACCTCTTAGGTGACAAGTTCATAGACAAAGAGTTACAAAGCTCTAAAACTCTTATATTCTTATTTATATGTGAATTCTACTAGCAATTGTTATTAATCAATATCTTTTATATTTTTTACTTTTAACTTATTTTGCACTTTGATTTAGAGATTTTAAGTTTTTTTCTTTGTGTAACAATGGGTAGACAGAAGATAATGTTAGTATATTATTACATGATATAACCCCATATATTGTATATTTCTGACCCAGGGGAGATAAAATTGGCTCTATAGTAGCATGATAATAATGCTTGCAATGATGTGTAAAGAAAATTTTTTAACTTGTATTAAATAACTGCAAGAGAATGTTGTACTTAAATAAGGATTCTTGTTATTTAACTATTATAGGAAGCCATAAAGGCCCAAAGTCAAAGGGCCTGTTATAAGATGTCTGAGGCATTAACTCTGTGAATGTAAGAAATACAAACAGAAGAAGAACAGTTCAGCTCTTTCAGGAGCTAGTCTATGTGAGACATCTAGAAGATCACAGATATTTTGACTTTGAAATTTTGCTTTCTATGCTGTTTCACAGTCACTGTTTCCTCCATTTTTTCACTCCATCATTTGCTATAGGATGGGCTGATATTACCAAGATATGTGTCTGTGCAGCATTCCAACCTTCTTTTTGGTTTCTTGAAAGACCTATGCTGATGTATGAAGGAAATATGTTAGTCGGAATCTCATGAGCACTATTTCCATTCATTTCATTTATTTATTTTGTAAAAGAGAATGTGCCAGCCCAGTTTGTCAGAAATGAATGAGTAAGTAAATACAAAAACAAGCCAAGGGTATGGCAGTGAAAGTGGTGTGCGTTTTAATGACCCTACGAATACAAGAAAGCATCAGAGACTAAGATAAGACAGCTTAAATTTGGAAGATTAAGTAAATGCATTGTCAAGAATGTGCAAATAGTAAAGAATTGAGCAGGGTTCAAATTCTGATCCATCTGACCCCAAATAAGAACAATTAAGCCAGAGAGGGGAGGGGCATAGGGAAGGGACAAGATCTGGGCGGGGGAGAGAGGGGAGGAAGAGGGGGTTGGAAGGTAGGACCTGGATGGATCCATTTGCCTTGGAATACCCCCTTGATTTACTTATTACCCCCATGTTCATTCACCATAGTGGTCTGTCTGTAACACCTCATCTCACAGCTAGTACTAAGAAAATTCTTCATGTTTTTAACACTAGGGATCTAAGAATCACTTCTGATGATTCTTGAAAAATCTAAGTATGGAACACCTTGGTAAAAATAAATGAAGCCAGGAAAATGTCTTGGTTCAAATGACAGGGTGATCTTTACACTTGTTCATACATCCTGAAAACATTGTGAGTACAATCAGGTTTGAGTACAACACAACAAAAACACACAATTATAATATGAACAGATGTGTCTACACATGTGTATGTACATAATTTAGCTTTGAATTGAATTGCTGAATATTTCAAAATATTTGTGGAAATACATTGAAACAAAATATATGCTGTTATCAGGCTGAAAGGTGTTTAGGAAAAAAACTAACAAATGTATAAATTATCTTCACACCTCCATTGCCTAGTGTAGTACCTGACAAATTTGAGAGTTTTAATATTTGCTGAGTTGAATTATTTTGAGAGTGCTAAACTGACATTTCTTTAGTTTATAAAATCTTAAGCCATGGCTCTTATCTGCTTAAAATACATAAACCAGTAATTCCCTTTCTATTGAATAATTTATATTTTAACTGCCAAATTATTTGATGCTGTGAAGTTACGTAAGAATTTAATATCCTTTTGCTATAGAGATATCTGTGTAAGTAATTTTCATTCTATTTTTCTTTTAGAAACAGATGCTGGGGAGTTTCCACAAACGAGTGCTTCTCTGTGATGACTTGAGGACATATGTGATCTAGTGTGAATGTGTAATTTATTTCAAATTAGGGTAATGTCAGTGCATCATATTTCTACATGGTAGCCTGTGATTCACATTGGTTATTCTGGTAGTTTGCTGAGGTTAAAGTGATCATTCAACATTCAACTCGTGAAATCAAGTATCTTCTTCTTCCTGCTCCCCATTTGTAAGTGCTGTTTCTGGAAACACTGTTTTGCTGACCTAATGTAAAACACAGTTCTTTCCACTCCTCCCTTCACACTTATCACTGCTGCAGCTAAAGTTTCAGGCCCTATAAGCATTTGTGACTCTGTTTGGGAGACTTCCACCCCCCACTGTAAGAGCAGCAGGCTGACTGCCATGGTTGATTGCTAGCACTCCATAACTCTGCCATGTCATATTTGAGTGTGTGCTTTATAGCATTCTGGTGCCGGCTCTGTTTACAGTCACCCCTCAGCTCAGCCAGATGCTTGCTTAGGTATTATACTGTCCTCTCTAGTTCAAACACATGGACTGCAGAGCTTTGGTGTCAGTGTGCATAAAGCCTATGGGCTGGTAGAGGGATTTGTTATGAGCAGGAGCTGATCGTTATGGCTTGTCAGTGAATGTTGAATTTGCTTTAGATATGATCCTGTTTTGTTTTCTTTTTTTTTTTTAATCCAGTAAGCTACACAGAAAGTCATTGGTAAGTCCTGAATTTACAGCTGTTGGCACAACAAGAGACAAATAGTATTTCCTCAAGTGATGGATATAAAAAGAGAAAGTATTGAATGTATTGTGAATATTATTCAGCCTTGGGAGAAGGATGGTAAGAGGATGACTCTCTGGGAGGGGAGGGGATCATATTTTTGCATTTTTGGCTGGAAAGTTCTTTTAGAGAGTAAGTTTAGCCTTGTTTACCTTTCACTTCGAGGATAACTTTCAGCTGCCACATTAGGATTTCTGGGACCTATTCAGCTCTGTCCCCTCCTCACCTTTCTTCCATCAGAGTCAATGAGATAGAACTTTTAAATTTATAATGCCAAATTTAGATAAAACTCTCATCATGTAAGATTTTTGCTTGATCTAGAAAGTAACATCTCACAAACATTAAACTCTGGTCAACTCACCAGAGTATCTGTAGGCAGTATCTCAAAATTGGCCTGCAATCAGGAGATATAGGAGGTGCAGATTTGATCCCTGGGTCAGGACGATCCCTTGGAGGAGAAAATATTCACCCACTCCAGTATTCTTGCCTGGAGAATTCCATGGACAGAGAAGCCTGGTGGGCTATATAGTCCATGGGGTCTCAAAGAGTCTGAATAATTACAGCAACTAAACATGCACTCATACTTATTCTAGTTTTCAGACATTTTATCAAATGATATCTAATTTTGTTTCTCTGATTGAGGTTAAATCAATTGAAGTATCAGAATATTAAATTATTTCTAAGAAAAATTTGTTGATATACATGGCTTAATCATTTTTGCCTCATCACTAGTGAAATGTCTGATTCTGCCAAAGGACTATAATTTGTTCATAGTCTAGATTTAATTATCTTGATATTATAGTGTTTGGCATAATTTTGATACATTGTCATAAAGTTTGTTTTAATTTCTTCAGGCAAATTAGTAATAAATCAGGTACAATTGTATTTGAAACAATAAATAGGATATTTATGTCCTTAAAATGCATTGCATTCCTAAGTGAGAGTACATTATAAGTCTTTAACTTTGCAGTCAGATTTTTGTTGTACAATTGGATGCTTTATCCGCTATATATATTTTTTTCTTTTTTTCATTTTCAAAGAATAGTGGACATTTAAATTTTTAGGTAAAAAGAGGAAAAAAATTGTGCCTGTGTGAAATATCTCCATCGTATTTCAGGATCATATGTTCTAATAAGTTTAAAAAAGCTAATAAAAATATAGCTGAAATATGTCACTAAATGAATTTAGACTGTCAAGTTACTTTTTAAAAGATCTACCTTATGCCCCATAACTACCTTATGCCCCAGAACCTCTGGATAGTGTATCAGAGAGCTAGTAAGAAGTGATCAGGATCCACTACTACTAGAGATCACCTTACAAATTCTGAAGTAATGTGCCTGCCAGTGGAGATTCTAGTTCAAGATCCATCAAGAGTTCTCATCCAATAACAGGAATAATATGAAGATAAATGTAGAATATTATTGAAAAAGTTTAAAAAATAAAAAAAACAGTATTTTGCAATCTGTTAATAATCAAGGATAGCTACTTTAGCAAAGATCTCAAAATGATAGTGGCTTAAACAAGACGGGGATTTTTTTTTTTGTCTGACATGACAATCCAGGTGTAGGGAGTGTGGTCCTGCTATAATACCTCTGCGACATGGAGGATCTGGTCCTTGCATCTCATGGCAGTCATTCTCGACATGCATCTTTAACCTAGTGACTCTGACAAAACTGCTCTAGTTATGCCCTCTACCTCGTCTCCCAAATCTGCATTGCTAAGCAGAGAGAAGGAGTAGAAGTCATGGCTCTTCCCCTTAAAGGCATGGCTTGGAAATTACACAATGCGCTTTTGCTCCCACCTCTGGCAAGACTTGGTCGTATGCCTGTGCATAGTTCTAGGGGAGTCTGGGAAATGTAGGCTTTAGATGGTCAGCCTCATGCTCAGCTATAATTCTGGATTCCATCTTAAAGGAAAGGAGGAGAAGAATGGGTATTGAGGGAACCATAAAACTTTCTGCCGTATAGGCATAATTATGAATAATTATCATAATTTACTGTGGTCTAGAGTAACCTTGAGAAACAGTGCCAGGTTTGGCTTCTATGTCTATGCTTAGACATCTGTCCAATGTGCTTCTAATTAGTTCCACTATACCTGACTAATTCCTGCTCAGACTTTCCTAGTTCTCTAAGGTAATATTTCCCTAAGAAACTTTCATAGGCACCTAGGTAATGATCCACAGTAATGGCTTAGGTAATCATTGACTGTATTTCCTTAATAGCTTATACATGTCCATTTGATTGCAGTTAAAATAATGCATTTTGATTATTTCTCCCCATATCTCTGTTCTCCTGTGTTCTAAGAACTTTTAGACAAGGACTGTTCTATTTTTGTATTCCGAGACCAGCACCTGGTATATGATAGGCATTCAGACACTTTTTAAATGAGTATATTAATGAATAAATAAATGAGGTTAGGTACTCCAGAACATTCAGTTAGATGTAGTAGGATCCCAGGCATAGAACCGTACCTGCCAAAGGCTTTCAGCTTCAGATCCAAAGACTGGTGTCATCTCATTAGTGAGCGTGTTTTGTTCTTGATACTTGGAAAAGGATGTGCAATAATCTTCCCAAGTGTTCAAATAAAATCAAAGGGAAAGATGACATAGTTTCAGTGGCTGAGCACAGAGAGGTACTTTTGCACTACACATCTTAAGGTGTGCCTTCCATAGGGACTGTAAACTTTACAGTGACAGCTCGCAAATACAGTTAGCACGGATCACGTAAACACTTTTAACCTTACATAACAAAGCAAATTCTTTAAAGAAGCATTTAAAAATAGGGAATGTTTCATAAAAATTGAGGATACTTTAATTAGACTTTTAAAATACTGTAAGATAAATATAGCATTCTGAGGAATAACACATCTGTGATAATTAGTGCCATTTATAATTTGGCCTTAAAAAACTATTAGCATTTTTATTGAAAGATTTAGACAAATATGAGAGAAAAGAAGCATTTAATGCTACAGTTCTCATGTACAAAAAATTAGATCTATGTGTAAGGTTTATAATAAGTTGAAGTATAATAGTAAATTACCTAATCATAAATATATATTATGTATGTATACACATATATACATGCACAAATATATAATTATATTACATGTATATAATTAATCTCTGGAAGGTATTTCACTTACTGCATCTTATTTTCCTATTAATCAGATTTAGTTATTTTTTTCTCTAGTTGAGCTTTGTGAAAATTTTACTAGAATTTGGATTAAATATACATAAAAATAAGGGAATATCATAATCTCTTTGTGGTTGAGTAGATTTCAATCCTTAATATTGAAAACTTTGTTTTTAAATAAGTTATTTTTAAAGGTTATCAAAGGAAAAGTATATCTCTCAAAATATAATCATTTGTTAACATCAGCTTTCAAACAGATGTGTAATTACTTGTGATTTTGGCTTTATATTATTATATTTCATCAAGTATGGTGCTTGGCATACAGGTCCTTAATACATGGTAACTTATTTTTAGGTGATGCATTTCTGAGATGAGTGAATATTAAAAGTCACAAGTTAGGAAAATAAAATAACATTCTAAGACAATGCTGTCTAGTAGAACATTATGTAAAAATATTTGTGCAATTCAGTAACCCCCAGTGCATGTTGCTGTTGAGCCCTGGGATGTGACTAAGACAACTGAGGAATTTAATAATTGATTTAATTTAATAATTTACACTTAAAATCAAGTAGCCATAGGTAGCTAGTGGGTACCATTGGCTAATGCAGTTCTAAATGATTCTGGAAAAATTATATGGGAAAGTTATCCATTTTAATGTAGCACAAGAATTCAAAATTTTGCATCTATGTTTAAAACCATTATTGAAATTAGTTTAATATTTGTGCTTGGAAGTAGATTATGTGGTTTAATTTTCTAATCCACGGTATTTTATCAAATAATAAAAACATGCTTAATAATTTTCTGTTTAGTCTTAGAAGCTACAGTAACTTAGGAATTCTATTTAAAAATTTCACCATCATCACCATGATAAAATAATAGGAGGTACAGATACATAAGTTGAATGATTTATATATTGTACTGACAACTCTAATACATGCTAACATATCCAACTCATTATTCTGAAATATCAAATTTGGAAATGGAGCAAGAAGACACTTTAGGATAAGACTTCAAGTAAACAATAGTGCTATTGGTTTATAAACTGCAATACTTAAATGACAGCTTACTTGTTAATAGGAAAAAATGTTAGTAAAGTCATGCTGCTTTTAAACTAGAGTCAAAAGTGATTTTCACTAGAGAAATGCCTTATTTTAAATCTAGTTAGAAATATCAGATAGATTAGATTAAAATCTAAAGAATTAAATGATGAACAGACAGCAGCTAGCAACAAACCCAGGTAGCATATCTCATTGCTTTCTTTGTGATAGAGATACAATCAGATGAAAAGCAAATGGGAAAATGTGCATTAGGGTGCCTGGTTTAAGGGGAAAAAAAAAGAAAAAAGCTGTCTGCAATCAGTTACAGTTGACTGCAACAAAAATTAGTTTCCAGGGATCAAAGGAAATGAACAGCTGACCAGGGCAAACGAATATCCCATAGTGTGTTAAATATTTATTACTGAGCCACTCTGCCCAACACAATCTGAATCTTGGCACATTTCCACCAAAATAGCTCATCAGTAATTAATTTGGCATGCCATTTTGCATAATATTTGTAATTAATATTAGTCTATATTATCCTGAACTTTTTTCACTGCAGGATTCAATCTCCCTCCTTTCAAAAATGTGATAAAATGGCCATTTTCTGTTTTGTTTCGAACTCAGGCCATATATTAAAAAGAAAGAGGAAAACGCATTGCAATACCCATGAAGGAGACAGCGAAGTTTATAGACTCAATTTATTTGAGGTTTTTCAAGGTCATTGCATTTTTTTCCCTTCCACTGCTTCATATTATGAGGCTGTAATATGAATAGATCTCCAGGCCAGTACCAGAGTTTTAATGAACTATTAAGGCAGATCCATGATATTCTCTCGTCTTTTAAATGGGTCTCTCTCAAAGTTTAACAGGTTATAAATGGAACTTCTGCAAAATACATCATTTGATATGGACTTTTTTCTTGATCTTTTGAAATTATTCCCTTTTCTAAATAAGAACAGTATTATAAGGAAATGGCTGCATTAGTCGATGAGCTGTCCCACCTACCTTTCTTAAGTTTCAGCAAAATCACAATGTTAAAGCATCATATTCTTTATGGACTTTAGTTTCAAGGAAGAAATTATTATATTTAATTCAGTTATTTAAAGTTAAACTCCACTTTGCCTAAATAAAAAGCAAGCTCAACTAGTTATTCATCCCTATCTCCTGGTGACATTTCCTCTCCAATTTTTCTTTAGAAGCTACTTTCAGCAAAGGATGGCAATGCGGGAGACCTGGGTTCAATCCTTTGGTTGGGAAGATTCCCTGGAGGAGGGCATCGCAAATCAATCCAGTATTCTTGCCTGGAGAATCCCCATGGACAGAGGAGTCTGGTGGGCTACAGTCCATGGGGTTGCAAAGAGTAGGACACGACCAAGCGACTAAGCGCAATGCACACATTTAAATGAAGTTTTATTATTGTAGTTTTTTTGTCTGTACTTTTCTCCAAACCTAATTTATGGGAAATTTTGTTTAAAAAAAAGAAAAAAAAATTCACATATGCTTGTTTTAGTTTCTTTTTCAAAAGCATGAGGTTAAGCACAAACAAGATCAATACACACATAATTGCCCTATTCCTTGTCTCCTTCTAAATTGCTCCAGGTCCTGTCTGCCTTCTCTGGATATCTGGCCATTATATATATGATCCCTTCCCTTGCCTTTTCCTTCCATTTGTTTTTAATTTATTTTTATTGGGGACAATTGCTTTAAAATATTGAGCTGGTTTCTGCTGTACATCAACATGAATCAGCCATGGGTATACATTTGTCCACTCCCTCTAGAATCTCGCTCACACCTCCTTTTTCACCACACCCCTCTATCTTGTCACAGAGCACTGGGTTTGAGCTTCCTGCATCCTAAAACAAATTCCCACTGGCTGTCTGTTTTACATATGGTAATGCATAGGTTTCAATGCTACACTCTCAATTTGCCCCACCCGTTTCTGTCTTCTGAGATGGCATGCAGGCTGAGATCAGCTGGCCGAAAGGCAGAGAAATATTAATGGTTCTCCTGCATTTCTAAGTCAGCTACTGCAATGTGATGGATACACATCTTTTGTATCTGGACCACACAGTGAACTAGGCACTTACACTTGTTTCTGTTTCATTGAAGTTCAATAGCAACTTTGTAGAAAGTGTTACTCTCTCCTAGTGTTCAGTTTAGAAAACTAGGGCTCAGTTCAAAGTCGCTTGCTGAAGGCCATATAGTGATTAAAGCAGATGGAATGCAAATCCCTCTTTAAATAAGGAAACTGATTCAGCACCTCCTACTCTGGCTCTACTGCTCCCCAAGTGCTAGTCTTATTTAACTGGCTGCACCACGGGGCACCCTCCTAGAGACAGACCTTCCCACAATGTAGGGTGCTGTTAACTGATGCTGTGGGACCTGTGATCTCTGCCTTCCACCAGAGACATGTAGCAGAACAACACTCACACATGTGCTACTTGCCACCCAACTCATTTGACTGGCTCCGTGTTCCTGGCCTGACCCACGTGTTTCATGATCAGTCCTGATATCAGTGGCACTTTGAAGAGTCTTATGATGCAGGACCCCATGAGCTGGGTTTCTACTCTAAGTTTTCATAGTTACAGTAATATCCCTGAAGATGTCAGCACTTCTAAGGGCAGCATATGTGACATTACTGGGCTCTGCATAGCTAACTCTACTGCACTTGATGTGCAGTCACTATGGAAGGAGAAATTAGTTAATTGAAGAGCAGCTGGTAGTCTTCTTTACCTGGGGACTAGTTAATGCAGTAGGGACATCTTTATTAATATTTTTTAACACAGCAATTAATAAATTAACCACTGTGTCTAACGTCAGCTCGTTAGGTTACCAGTTGAACTAAAACCCCCAAAACATGTGATATGCAGGGTAATAAGCTATGTGCGTGGAAATTAAAGTCAAATGAAAAAGTCTGCAGTTTAGAACATGACCTATAAGTTCATATTCTGGGAAGTACACAACAAATGGCAATGTTAACAACTGAGGCTTTTAGAAATGAACAAGGATATAAAGAATGAAGGGACAGGTTTCAGTATAACAGTGATGATAAGTAAGTGAAAACTTCCTTTTTTCACAGAGAAATCAACTTCTGTTCTTGTGGTGACGTCTTTAGGCCATGCGTTCCATTTTTTCAGCAGGCCAACAATGCCTGGTATCAAAGCGCTGATGCTAGTGCTTACTGTCTAGTATCTAAAAGCTCATCCCTCAAGGACTTTACAGTATAAAAGGAAAGGAGGAAATTACTCTTCTATAACATATACAAGCAATATATGCAATATAGGAGCATGATAAGATATTTAAGAGTCATGTCTTCAAGAGTTAAGACAAAGGTGGCAGTTTGGGGAGGTGGACCATTTTTGTCACTTAGCCAGTGTATATCCTTTTTATTCCAATAAAGGAAAGCACGATACCAATGACAAGGAAGGAACTGTGAGTTTTTTAAAAAGTAGTATTAGTTAATGCTCACAAAATTTTAAGGCTGAAAGTATTCATCAGTTCTCTGTTATGATGAATATTAGGTTCTTTTCCTGCAAATTGTAGAGTTGCAGATATTTTTTATTGCAGAGATTGTTTTCATTCTTGGAATTTCATCTGCTTTCCAAAGACTATTGGAAAGCAGATGAAAGTCCATTTTATTTGGACAATTGAGCAGATATCTGTTTGTCAAGCAACCCCTGGAAAAAAAAAAAAAAAAGAAATCCAGCAGCTGAATAATTTGGCTTTTCAACGTCTGGTACTGCTGATTTTGTCTCCCTCTTGCCCCTCCCCCAACACTGACTGACTGATAGCATTGCCTTTACGTAAAAGCCCATGTGAGTCAGATTTTCCCCTGTGAATTTCATTTACTAGTAATGTCAAGTACAAATTCGTTTTAGGCCACGTTGATGCCCCATGTAAACCCCTTTAATCACCTAATTGTTTTGCCAGGGAGAAGCTGCTCTAGGAGAAGAATAAAGTTCCTTCAGTGTTCAGGACAGTATCCTCCAACCTTCTAGATTAAGAAGCAACAGAAAAACAAAGGCTCTAAACTCATTCAGAGAACCAATTTATTATTGGATCTTAACCCCCTTTATTTTATTTCCTGTTTTTCAAAAGAATCTTTATCCTTCTGGACTGAGTGTGATTAATTATGGCATAATACATTAAGATAGCATTTTCCCCCCTGAGTAAGCTATATTTCAGAGAGGCTTTGTGATATATAGATAAGCTTATCTTGACATACAAATGATTAAGAAACAGACACAGCAGAACTTCTCAGGAAAAATGCTCTCCATGGCTTAACTGTGAGCTTACCAAAATTTGTCAAGAGACAAAACTAAGCCTGCCTTCAAATTCTATATTTCATGGCCATTTTCAAGTTGGAGCAGAAAATACTTTATTTTTACAGGCTTTGGTGTAGTTTTCCTGAATTTTAATTTCTTAGGTACTCTGTTAATACCTGTGCCACAAAGTGCTCTGTCCCTAAGGAAAAAATAGACACTATTTTAATGGCATAAAAATGTCCCAGTGGTGATTGCAAAGGACAGCAGTTATCCCAGCTTTATTTAGCTTATTTATTAATACTAAAAATAAATCAGACACGAAAGTATCTAAATCAAGTATGATTTTAAAATATATGCATTCTAAAATCTAAGGTGGTTAACATTATGAACTAGAAACCAACATGTAGCTTGTAAAAGGCAAAATGAGAGAACTAAAGGAAGCATTGAGACATATTTTGGGAATGAGAGAGTGAATATGCAAATGCTACAAAAGAGTTAGGATGTTTCTTTAGGTAGATATACTCCTAAGTATTTTATTCTTTTTGTTGCAATGGTGAATGGTATTGTTTCCTTAATTTCTCTTTCTGTTTTCTCATTGTTAGTGTATAGGAATGCAAGAGATTTCTGTGTGTTAATTTTATATCCTGCAACTTTACTGTATTCATTGATTAGCTCTAGTAATTTTCTGGTAGAGTCTCTAGGGTTTTCTATGTAGAGGATCATGTCATCTGCAAACAGAGAGAGTTTCACTTCTTCTTTTCCTATCTGGATTCCTTTCACTTCTTTTTCTGCCCTGATTGCTGTGGCCAACACTTCCAAAACTATGTTGAAGAGTAGTGGTGAGAGTGGGCACCCTTGTCTTGTTCCTGATTTCAGGGGAAATGCTCTCAACATGTGCACCCCAATGTTCATCGCAGCACTGTTTATAATAGCCAGGACATGGAAGCAACCCAGATGCCCATCAGCAGATGAATGGATGAGGAAGCTGTGGTACATATACACCATGGAATATTACTCAGCCATTAAAAAGAATTCATTTGAATCAGTTCTAATGAGATGGATGAAACTGGAGCCCATTATACAGAGCGAAGTAAGCCAGAAAGATAAAGACCATTACAGTATACTAACACATATATATGGACTTTAGAAAGATGGTAATGATGGCCCTATATGCAGAACAGAAAAAGAGACTCAGATGTATAGAACAGACTTGTGGACTCTGGGAGAAGGCGAGGGTGGGATGTTTCAAGAGAACAGCATTGAAACATATATATTATCTAGGGTGAAACAGATCACCAGCCCAGGTTGGGTGCATGAGACAAGTGCTCGGGCCTGGTGCACTGGGAAGACCCAGAGGGATCGGATGGAGAGGGAGGTGGGAGGGGGGACTGGGATGGGGAATACATGTAAATCCATGGCTAATTCATTTCAATGTATGACAAAAACTACTGTAATGATGTAAAGTAATTAGCCTCCAACTAATAAAAATAAATGGATAAAATAAAAATTAAAAAAAAAAAAAGAGTTAGGATGTTGCTAGTATGGTAGTAGAAAAAGGACATGGTGGGTGTGTATTCTGATCCAGCAATTCTTGGTTTTGCTGATTCTGCTTCACTTGCAGAGAAATACCTTGCCTAAAAGCCTGTAGTGGACTGAAGATGAGTCCCTCCAGACTTCACGTGTTGAAATCCTAACCTCAGGTGCGATGGCATTTGGAGGGAGTCGTCTGGGAGGTGATGAGGTCGTTGGGTGAAGCCCTCCTGAATGAGATTAGTGCCCTTATAAAGGGACCACAGAAAGCTCCCTCATCTTCTCTTTACCAGGTGAGGACACAATGAGACAGTGGTCATTAACAACCCCAAAGAGGGGTCTGACCAGATCACGATCACGCTGGCACTCTGTTTCAGAGCTGCAGCCTCCAGAGTATATACATTTCTCTATATAAGCCACCCAGTTTCAGGGAGGCTGTGATAGCAGCCTGAACAGACTGACAGAGCTGTTGTGTGAAGTCAGTGTTGGCTCTTTGCCTGCTGGATCCTTTCCCATCCCTTCCTCAGACACCCAATGTTTAATCCCACTCTTCACCCAAGGACACTCCCATCTGTGTGGGGTCTTATATTCTTCCTGCCACCTTTTAATGACTCATTGTTAAAGGGCTTTTGGATCTTGTAAGCCAAGGCTGCTGGTGCCTACTGAATAGAGAAGACATGCCCGCTGAAAATGTGGGAAGAGCTGAACCAAATGAGGCTTTTTTCCAATATTAGAGTAAATGTGGAGTGGCTGCCATCAGCATCACCTCCCCATAACACCAGGGCCAAAGGGAAAGGAGAGATTGCTTGAGTAAGCAGTGCTCGCACCTGAAAAGTGTCAAGGCATAAAACAGCTGTGAAGACAGGTAGACAGCCTTGGAAAAAGCGCGGTCAAACTCTAATTGTCTGGAAACTATTCACTGTTTTCAGCATTAGTCCCTCTGGTGGCCACTGTGCTTTATTGTCTCCCCCACCCCAATGCACTGATTTAATAGGAGAAAAACTATTTCAGTAATTTAAATTCCCTGGTGACTTTACAAATTCCTGGATGCCAGAGCAAATCATCTGACCTAGAAATACACTTAGTTGAAAAGATGAACAATCTTTGTCTCTGCTGCTTATCTGAATATATAGTAAAAAACAAATTGTCTAAAATGTACTGATTTGTATTTGCCACAGTATTCTGTGAAATAGATATGTTTTATATATATATATATATGATATACATATTAGGACATGCTCATATGTGTCCTAGTGAAGATTTTTTTTCAAGGTTAACCTGTCACCTGTGTTTAGCGGTAAGAGCTCTTGATATGCTATAAACATTCAAGGTATTATAATATTTTATGATTTCCTATCAATAACTAATATAAGCTATTTTCTATTGCACAAGTGCTCATAAACAGGTCACAGCCTTAATAGAGAGAAAGCAAGTATTTAAATATGATTGCCAACAGATGCTATTTTTTTCCTTGTCCTAACCAAATAGTCATCACACTTAGCCCACCGATTCTTTACACATGAAAAGTAGTCTTCTTCCTCCAATGTTCTCACTTCCACCTAAATCCCTCAATTGAAGTTTCAGTTCAAAGGGTCAGTTCTGCTTGCTGTCATTTGAAAGAAAACAGACAGACTTGGGTGGACCTGCTGAGAGCACCCCTTCACCGCCCTGCACCAGGCATCTGGCAGCATCACCCAGGCCCGAGGTGCCAGCATCAGGGCCTCTGGAAGGCGCTCTGGCAGAAATGCACTCAGGTCGGTGCCCCTGTGATGTGCTGGGTGGCACAGGTACTTCTATGGGCAGCTACAAGGTCTCCAGAACCCATTATCTTCAGCCATATCTGTTTGCTTGTTGATTCTTGGTCACTGGTCAACAATCCTTCCTTATTTGGGATGTCCTAAACTTTGGCTTCTGCTAACTGCTGACTTCTGTGAAGACCTTTCCAATAGATGAAGTAAGACTTCAACATTTTGAATACAAAGAGAAGGCCTTTTTGGTTTATAAGGCCTTTCCTCCCTGAGGAGTGTCTGACTCCCACCAATTTAACATCAGTCCCTTCTTTATTCAAATGGAAAAGCTCCACAGAGCAAAGGGTGTAAGACCACAGATGCAACCTCATCTCCCTGCACGGTGGAGCTCCTGGTTTGTCCTAAGGCAACAAAACCCCCTTACCTTTCAACCCTTCCTTCTGAAGTGGGGTGTCTATTTACATCATACCTACACAACTAAAGGGACATTTCAGCGGTTCTTTTATAAACTAGTAAGGTTTGCTCCAAAATGACTTTGAACTTTTTTATTGGAGTACAGTTGATCTATGATGTGTTAGTTTCAGCAAACTGAATCAGTTATATGTATATATGTATATATATCTCCACTCTTTTTAGAATCTTTTCCCATTATGGTTCCCTGTGTCCTTATTAGTTATCTATTTTATATATGACACTGTGTATATGTCAGTTCCAATCTCCCGATTTACTCCTCCCGGCCTTTTTCTCTGGGTAACTATTGTTTTCTACATCTGTGCCTCTATTTCTGTTTTGTAAATAAGTTCCTTTGCACCATTTTTTTTTTTTAGATTCCACATATAAGTGATATCACATGATATTTTTCTTTCTCTATCTGACTTCACTTAGTGTGATAGCCTCTATGCCCGTCCATGTTGCTGCAAATGGCATTATCTTGCCTTTTTGTTTCTCATCAGTTGAGTGGGTAGGGTTGACAATCCTTGTTCTGGGGTAAATCTTACAATATGTAATGATCATAGAAAGAGTCTGAATGTGAGAATAGATTGTCCCAGAGTATTGATGGTGTGACCTTGAGAAGCTGGTATGCTATATAATCACACCTCTAATGGAGCGAAAACTGAAATAGCGAAAGTAAGCTGAAAGTGCTAGTCGCTCAGTCGTGTCTGACTCTTGGTGACCCCGTGGACTGCCTGCCAGGCTCCTCTGTCCATGGAATTCTCCAGGCAAGAATACTGGAGTGGGTAGTCATTCCATTCTCCATGGCATCTTCTAAACCCAGAGATCAAACCCGGGCCCCCCTCATTGTAGGCAGATTCTTTACCGTCAGCCACCAGGGAAGCCCAAAAGTAAGCTGAGAGAAATGTAAATAACCTCATCTTTAAAATATCACATAACTAGGATGTTTCTGAAAACTTGTCAAATAACACAGCAGATGCCATAGTCCATGTCACAGGTAAAAGTCAACTTTTATAGGAAAGTCCACTCGGATATGTCTCCCTATTTTTTTCTTCTGCAGATGCTAGCATGTATGAATCTTGACAGCAGATGTCTGTCTGTCTTTCCTTCAATCTGTGCAGCAGGAGCTGTCTGTCTTGTGCTACCATTTTATCCCCAAATCCTTGGATGCTACCTGACAGAGTATATATTTAATGAGTCAATGGATGTTGAGTTAAGAGATTTATAATATCACTGCAATAGGGATAATACTGATATCTCACATCCATTGTTCTGCAAATGCTGTTATTGGGTTCTCAAACAGATGCCGTTGTATAACATTTTAAAAAAATTGTTATAAAATTCAAGTAAAGATAGTCATTGATTAAAACAAAACATGAAATTTGGTACTGAAATCTTTGGGAAACTTCTAATATCTCTGTTAATTAGACCAATACCTCTTTACACTTCCTGTGACTTTATAAATGCAAGGGAATATTATAGCACACACACAGCTGAAATAAGTCTTGTTAGGAATGAAATTCAGTATCAGCCTGAAAAAAATCATGCTACTGTGCCACCATTTGGTGAGATTCTGGAGTTGCAAATAATTATTGCTAATTTTCAGATCAAAATAGAATAGAGATATTCCTATTTATATTATTTAAAATTAGAAATAAGGCTGGAGATTTTTAAGCCATGCCTTAATTATGCATATAAGTGTAAACTCTAAATCCATAATTTAAAAATATCATGAATCAGTTTCTAGTAAGAAGAAGTTTAGCAGTTAAGGGAAGTTCACGAAGGACAGGGAAGTCTGGCGTGAGGTCAGTCCATGGGGCCACAGAATCAGACACAACTTAGGGACTCAGCAACAAGATTTTTGTATGACTGCCTGCTGATGGTTGTTTTACATGTTAATTTCTGACCAGTGTAAACAGGGGCAAAGAGATTCCAAGCTGTGGGGTCCCATTTCTTTTCTAAGGTTTCAGGGCCTAAGAGGCTGTGCTTGCTGTTTTGTGTGAGGCTTGACCTTAAACTAATGAGACCAATTTTGCTTGTGTGGTTCCTAGGTTGGTTATAAAGCCAGTTCCCAAAGAGGACCTGAAAACGTTCAGCCTGAAAATGGTCTGGACAAGGATAGCATTGTAGGAAACAGTATTTACCTTCTGAGGTGAGAACCTCAACAGGAGAGGCTGTTGGTTAACTGGAGGTCACCTTGGTGAAGATGGATTTTCACCAGTAATCATTTTGTGGCCAGATCCCCCAAATTCTGTCTGATTCTGCCATCGGGGTTTTCTTGCTGTGGTGCCTGCTTCTCTAGGGCCACGTGGGGTCCTCCTGAAGGTGAGAACACTGCCCACTGCAGCCGGGCTCCCTGCAAGTGACAGGGGCTACAGAGAAAAAGGTGTTTGAGGAAAACTTGAACTGACTACCTGCTGTGATCTTCTTCCATCAAATTTCTCTGCCACTTGGGTCTTTTGGACACAGCTATTGTTAGTAGACTTCAGATTGTGCCCAAGCAAGAGTAGATTTCCTTGTGGCTCAGCTGGTAAAAAAATTCACCTGCAATGCAGGAGACCTGGGTTCAATCCCTGGGTTAGGAAGATCCCCTGGAGAAGGGAAAGGCTACCCACTCTGGTATTCTGGCCTGGAGAATTCCAAGGACTGTATAGTCCATGATTTCACAGGGAGTCAGACATGACTGAGCTACTTTCACTTTCGCTTTTCAGAGTAGATTGGGAAGATTACACGTTTTGTTCATTTCAGATTTTTCTTTTCATTCTAAGTTTGCTGATTCACATTCTTAAAAGAACTGAAAGTCCTATTCTTAGTAGGCACGGTATCGAAAAAGATTTAGAGGAATGCTTAAGTTCTCTAAATGTGTACCCCAGCCATAGAAAATCATTTGATCATAATTTTGAGAAATACCACTTAAAATTAGCAGAGTCCCCATTGAATTATTGTGATCTGTATGGAAACAAATAACTTTGATGTGACTGAATAAATCTCTGCAATTTTCGGATAAAATGCCTTTAACTTAGCTGCAAAATTCAGAGTAATCTTGCATATGCTATAGTTAACAGTTAAGTTAAAATGCCATGCAGGTCAGGAAGAATAATCTTGTCTCTTATTACCTGGAAGTCACACCACCTCTTCAGGCCATAGAGATAAGTGTTTGGTGAAGACAGACTCTACATGAAATATTTTTACATTTAGATTACTGTATCATGTATTAAAACTGTCTAAAGGTGTCTTAGGCTATTCTTACACTTCCCTTGTGGCTCAGCTGTAAAGAATCTACCTGCCAAGGCAGGAGACATGGGTTCAATCTCTGGGTCAGGAAGATTCCCTGGAGAAGGAAATGGCAACCCACTCCAGTATTATTGCCTGGGAAATCCCATGGTCAGAGGAGCCTGGCAGGCTACCGTCCAAGGAATCACAAAGAGTCAGACATAACTGAGCAACTGAACTTGAGGACAAGCACAAGGATTATACATGAAATTCATTTAATGAATTCTATTTGAAGTTTGTTGTTTGTAGAGAACATGAAACATGTCATAGAGAGGGTATGCAGTTTCTGAAAACTAAAGCAATAGTCTGTGATTACTTTAAAAATGCATATAAGGATCATACAAAACATTAACTATTATTTTGTTGTTTATGACATTGATTAATGCTGCTAAATAATTGGTAAGAAGGATTCAAATGCTGGAACAATAGGGCTATTTTTGTTTTCATTTCCACGTGGTGTTTTGTACCCAGATTTAATGAGAACTTCTGTAACCCATCTGCACTGTCTCATCCCATGGGAATGGCAGTATCAAACCTCTGAAAAATTCACCTTCAGGGAAAGATGGCATACAGCTTCTGTTGCTGAATATTATATTTTAGGATGAAAATTCTCAGGTATGTATTGGATAAAATGTTTTTAGTTACAGCTGTTCAGTCAGTAATGGCATAGTACAACAATGAAAAAAGTGAACTCAGGAAAAAAAATAATAATAGGTGGAAATAGTAGAATAAAAGAGTTAAATAACAATAAAATTAAACCTAGAATTTATAATTCTAAGTCATAGGAATTTTTACTGGAAACAAGATTTCCTTTTGGATTTTAACCCAATAAAACATAATATTGTTGCTCAGTCTCCCAGTCATGTCCGACTCTTTGTGACCCCTCACTGTCCCTCACTGTCTCCCAGAGTTTTCCCAAGTTCATGTTCATTGCATTGGTGATGCTGTCCAGACATCTCATCCTCTGATGCCCACTTCTCCTTCAGCCCTTAATCTTTCCCAGCAGCAAGGACTTATCCAACGAGTTGTCTGTTCACATCAGATGACCAAAATACTGGAACTTCAGCTTCAGCATCAGTCTTTCCAGTGAATATTCAGGGTTGATCTCCCTTAAGATTCACTGGTTTGATCTCCTTGCCATCCTGGGGACTTTCAGGAGTCTTCTCCAGCACCACAGTTTGGAGGCATTAACTCTTTATTTTTTTTTATTAGTTGGAGGCTAATTACTTTACATCATTACAGTAGTTTTTGTTATACATTGAAATGAATTAGCCATGGATTTACATGTATTCCCCATCCCAGTCCCCCCTCCCACCTCCCTCTCCACCCGATCCCTCTGGGTCTTCCCAGTGCACCAGGCCCTAGCACTTGTCTCATGCATCCATCCTGGGCTGGTTATCTGTTTCACCCTAGATAATATACATGTTTCAATGCTGTTCTCTTGGAGGCATTAACTTTTTAATGTTCTGCCTTCTTTATGGTCCACCTCTCACAACCATGCATGACCACTGGGAAGATCATAGCCTTGACAATATGGGCCTTTGTTGGCAGAGTAATGTCTCTGCTTTTCAACACACTGTCTAGGTTTGTCATCGCTTTCCTGCCAAGAAAAGCAATTGTCTGCTGATTTCATGGCTTCAGTCACCATCTGCAGTGATTTTCGAGCCCAAGAAGAGGAAATGTGTCACTACTTCCACCTTTTCCCCTTCCATCTTCATGCAGTAACGGGGTCGGATACAGGGCTTCCCTGCTGGCTCAGACAGTGAGGAATCTGCCTGGAATGTGGGAAACCTGGGTTCAGTCCCTGGGTTGGGAAGATCCCCTGGAGGAGGGCATGGCAACCCACTCCAGCATTCTTGCCTGGAGAATTCCCATGGACAGAGGAGCCTGGCGGGCTACAGTCCATGGGTTGCAAAGAGTCAGACATGACTGAGCAACTAGGCACAGCGCGGCACTGCCATGATCTTATTATTTTTTTTAATATTTTTAATATTTTTAATATTTTTAATATTTAATCTTTAGCTGGCTCTTTCACTCTCTTCCTTCACCCTCATCAAGAGGTTCTTTAGTTCCTCTTCACTTTCTGCCATTAGAGTGATCTGGGGTTGTTGATGTTTCTTCTGCCTATCTTGAGTCCAGCTTATAACTCATCCAGCCCGGATTTCTCACTATGTGCTTAGCGTATAGGTTAAACAACCTGTTTAGTTCAGTTCAGTCGCTCAGTTGTGTCTGACTCTTTGTGACCCCATGGACTGCAGCATGCAAGGCCTCCCTGTCCATCACCAACTCCCGGAGTTTACTCAAACTCATGTCCATTGAGTCAGTGATGCCATCCAACCAGTCAAACAGGATGACAACAAACAGCCCTGTCGTACTCCTTTCTTGATCTTGAACTAATCAGTTGTTCCATAAAGGGTTCTAACTGTTGCTTTTTGACCCAGATACAGGTTTCTCAGGAGACAGATAAATGGTCTGGTATTCCCATCTGTCTTAAGAGCGTTCCACAGTCTGTCATGATCCATACAAAGGCTTTAGTATAGTGATGAAACAGAGATAGATGTTTTACTGAAATTCCCTTGCTTTATAAGCCAGTGAATGTTGGCAATTTGATCTCTAGTTCCTTTCTACTTCCTTTTCTAATCCCATTTAGACATCTAGCAGTTTTTAGTTTGCATAATGCTGAAGCCTAGCATGCAAGGTTTTAAACATGACCTTACTTGCCTGGGAGATGAGTGGGATTGTCCAATGGTTGGCACATGCTTTGGTACTGCCCTTCCTGGGAACTGGGATGAGGGTTGAATTTTTTCTGTTCTGTGGTCACTGCTGGCTCTTCCAGATTTCCTGACGTAAAGAATGAAAAATCTTGATGGCATCATCCTCTAGGGATTTGGATAATTCTGCTGGAATCTCATCACATCCACTAGCTTTATTAACAGCAGTGCTTCTTCAGGCCTGCTTGACTTTGCACGTCGGAATGTCTGGTTCTGGGTGACTGACCACACTATCCTAGTAATCTGGTTGATTAAGATCTTTTTAACACAGTTCTTCTGTATATTCTTTCCATCTCTTCTTGATCTCTTCAGCATCTACTAGATCTCTACCTTTTTTATCCTTTATTGTGCCCATCTTTGCGTGGAATGCTCCCTTGACGTTTCTAGTTTTCCTGGAGATCTCTAGTCTCTTTTGTATTTTCTTCTATTATTAAGTATTGTTCTTTGAAGAAGGCCTTCTTGTTTCTTCTAGCTATTTTTTTGAAACTGTGTTTGATTGGCCGTACCTTCCCGTCTCTCCCTTGCTTTTTGCTTCTCTTCATAAAAGATCATATTCAATAGTAAATACTATTTTAGACCCACTTTAACAACACTCTAGACTGTTAGAAAAGTACATTTCAAAGCAATTTTAAAGCTTCTTAAGTTATCAGCTAAATGATGATTACAACAAAGACATGGTTATCTCAAGTAACCAATGTAAAGGCCCTAATTACGTGTGAAACCTACTATGAAATGGCTTATATCCAGGCGTTGTCCAAACATCAATACATCTACTGTTTATTCTAAATTATTTTGCAGTATCTCCTTGCATCACTGTATTAGTAGCACCAAAAAGTCGCTTTTCCTTTTTTCTTCTTTTTTTTGGGCTGACTTTGCTTCTTTGGAAAGCAGACACCTGGAATAATAAATCACTTGAAAGTGTTCTTTGTGCATTTCCTCTTGTTTTCCTTACAAAGAAATTCTACGAATTAGCAAAAATTCATATCACCATTTGTTTGAGAGTGGATAGCTATGAATGGTTATTTTTATCATAAAGTGTATCTAAAATTAAAGGCATTTGAACGTTTATTGCCATGCTGTGCTCAGTCAAGTCCAACCCCTTCGACCTTATGGAGTGTAGCCCGCCAGTCTCCTCTGTCCATGGGATTTCCCAGGCAAGTTTACCAGAGTGGGTTGCCATTTCCTTTTCTAGGGGATTTTCCTGACTCAGGGATGGAACCTGTGTCTCCTGTATTGGTAGCTGGATTCTTTACCTCTGTGCCACCTGGGAAGCCCTTGAATGTTTATTAGTAATAATGCTTCGTTAATCCACAAGAATCAGTTGAGATGGGAGGTAGGAGTTGCCAAACACATGAGGTTTATTTGAGCACTTAAGTGCTAACAAACACTTTGTGTATTTTAAGGTATTTTAAAAAGTAACTTACCCTTATTTTTATGGTAGTTTAGTGAGATGAGGATGAGAGGAAGATGAGGCAAGCACAATTGACATTTTATAAGACTTAAAACGGCATTCAAAGTTGCTTGCTAATTTAGGTTCAAATGCTTTCCAGGTACTGCTGTGTCAAGAAAAGCACCTGGATTTATTTTGTTCTCATCTTCTTTGGATTAAATTTCAATAGTGCAGCTCCAAAGTGCTCAAGACCTAGCAGATGCCCACCCTAACCCCTGCCATTGGTGCCTTGAGGAACAAGCGACAACCAAAGAACAAATCCCCAGTTATTTGACTAGAAGCCACTGTTACATTTCCCTTTATCATCAGCCAAGGAGGAATCAGGGCTTGTACCCGGGGTGGTTTGTAAGTACACAGCAACATATCACGTGGGATTTGAGTCATTTCATGGACTCTCCCCTTATTCTTTCTGTGTTACCCATCATGGGAAAGCATCCCACTGTGGACTTTTTGTTACCATGAGTGGTTGTGCAGAAAGAGTAACTCAGGCCACAGCTAGTGTAGAAAAAGCAGGTTGAATCTGGTTTACAAACAGATTTGTATTCTTTCTCCCTTTTCTTCCTTTGCTGGCTACAGCTCCTTCCAAGCACAGTTACCTTTTTATGTTGTTGTTCTTTGATCTTATACTGTGCCTTAAACCACACTGAAACTGTGAACAGCTAATAATGTCACTGAATTATGGTATTTGGCCAACTCTCCCACATTACTGTGATTATAACACTGACCCTATGGCCAAAAGACACAAGCAGGTAGAGAGGACATATGTGTTAGCAGTACTTTATAATATGGTCTGCTATCTTGTAGGGATTATTAGTAACACTGTTCAGATCCCATAACTGTGGTCACAGCTCTATGGGGGTAGTGAAGATTTAAGAAAACTATTGCAATAATTCCAACCAAAAGCACAATCCTCTGCTATCGATCTATTCATGTACTCTAAAATGGCCAGATGATTGATCCAAATTATAATACAGATTTAAGCATACAATATCCAGAGTTCAGGTTTTAAAATTCTCATGAAGCTTTATCTCAACTTAAGAATGTCTAAATCAGATGAAATATAAAGTGGGAACTATAATTTTCAAAAGATTCAGACTCCTAGATGTGTCTGCTTGAAACATCTAGTGTGTGCTCCATCATGTCTGACTCTATGCAACCCCGTGGACTGTAGCCTACCAGGCTCCTCTGTTCATAAGGTTTTCCAAGCAAGAATACTGGAATGGGTTGCCATTTCCTCCTCCAGAAACATCTAGTAAATTGAAATAAAAATTCTACTTGAAACTGGAGATTTTTTCAGTGTTTTCGTGCACTGAAGCTTTTTTTTTTTTCCCCTTCAGCACTGTATCTTTGCCAACACAGAATCAAAGTTGTTTAGGAAGAATAAAGAATATACATCAAATATCAGAATTACCACTCAGAAAACATCTTCTGCCACAGTGTGTGGTAGAGCTTTTCATGTTTGTTTTCCGGTCAGGATATATTGAATGTTGTTCTGACTTCATGTGGATAAGTGCAGAACCATGATTACAGCAAATTTGCCTTTAATCAGCCACGGGTATTTTGGTCCATCTTAGAGTTTAGTTATCTGATGGAGTTTTGTACATTTTATTACGTTAGGAAGCTTATAAAATGGAACGGGGAGTGTGGAAAGTCACTTCTATGCTGTTTGGCAACTTTACATCATCATTATTATCATTCATTGTTTTTAAATGTAACTCACAAGAATCATAGAGTCTGCATTGAAAAACCCTTCATTCAATTAAAACTAAATTTTAATAAAATCAAATGGGGTGTCCCCCATTTACTTTTTTTCCATAATCACTGATATCACTCCAAGTATTTATTATTCTATTTATGTCTGTAAAGTGCCTTGAATAAGTACTAATTAATCCTATATTAAGCTTTTTCTCAAATTTTTCAATAATAGTCACACACTAAATAAGACATCATTGGTTTCACAAATACTGAATGTTGCTTTTAACTTTGATTTTTGTAATTTTGCCTTTTTTTTTTTTTTTCAGTACAATCTTGGTAAAGTGCAGCCATCTCATAGGTCTATGATATTTAGACGAACGATCTTGGATTAAGACCTTAGGGTTATTAAACGAAAGACTGCTGTCTTAAAACCTATGGATGTTTGTAGCCAAATTGCTACTGTGATAGTGTTTGAGGTTTAAGACTCTTGGTGAGAAAGCCACCATAGTGAGTTTACAGAAAATAACTCTTCTTATCTCTAATTTCATTATTTAAGCTCTACTGAATAGAGCATACATAATACAATTGTTTTCATTTATTATGCAGAATCTTTTTTCAAACAAATATGGAGACTGATGGACGAGTTAGCCATTCTTCACTGAAGAAAATAAAGGATGAGGCTGATTTGGGAACACAGAGAATTTTAATTTAGTTGAGATGAATACTGTTTTATATGGGAAGGAAGAAAAAGGCAGGGAGTTTTTTTAAGGAATTGTTTCATTTTACCATTTATCTTAAGCCTTTGTATATTACAATTAAAATGACAAGACAAATCATTTCCAAAAAAAATCAAGCAATAGAAAATTTCTTCCTCAGGATAAAAGTACATGGCCACTAAGTGGTAACTGTTCTTCCATATTAATACCTTTTCTATGTATAGTGCATTACTGTTTCTCAAAAGTACTACTAAAATTGAATAAATTGTTTTGAATAGCAATCATTATAGAATGCAATTACTATTTTAATTGGGAGCTAAATTTGTTTTAATATTATAAAAATTAGTCAAGATGGGCTTAATTAGAATCATTTTAATAATTTCATTTGGGCCTTTAATGTTATTTAATATAGATCAATGAATGCTATTTAAATGTACCAATTCATCCCTTGGTATCTGCAGGGGATTTATTCTAGCACCACCACCTTGCTCTACCCCTACCCCCAGGACAATAAAATCCTCAGATGCCCAAGTACCTTTTACACAGTGTATGGTGGTTACATATAACCCACATTCATCCTCCCTTATACAACCACACTTTATCTGATTGTGCTTCTGGATGTTGCATTGTTTTCAAATTGAAGGTTTGTGGCAACCTTTGGATGTCAGATGAGGGTTAGCATTTTTCAGCAATAAAGTATCTTTAATTAAGGTATGTACATTTTTTTAGACATGGTGATGGGTTAGTCACTCAGTCGTGTCTAACTCTTTGTGACTCCATGGACTATAGTCCGCCAAGCTCCTCTGTCTTTGGGATTTTCCAGGCAAGAACACTGGAGTGAGCTGCCATTTCCTTCTCCAGGGTATCTTCCCAAGCCAGGGATAGAACTCAAGTCTCCTGCATTGTAGGCAGATTCTTTACCAATTGAGCCATACTGAATAGATTACAGTATAGTATAAACATAATTTTTGTATCCACTTGGAAACCAAAACACTTGTGTGTGACTCACTTTAATGAGGTACTCACTTTATTGTGGTGGTCTGGAACCAAATACACAATATTTTCAAGGTTTGCCTGTATGTTAAATCATTTGTAGATTGCTTATAATGCCTAATACAAGGTAAATGCTATGTAAATAGCTGTCAGCACACAGAGAATTCAGATTTTACTTTGAAAATCTTTCTGGAATTTTTTGTTGTTGTCTTTAATATATTTTCAGTTTGAGATTGGTCGAATCTGTGAATGTGAACATGCAGATTGAGTGAGCTGTACTGTTTGGTGTTCGAAAGTTTTCCACTCATAAGAGAAATCTGTGGATCCTTTTCCCATGTGCTTGGGCTTATTTCTCCTTTTCCAGGTCATCTTAAAGAAGCAAACAAACACAAAATTAGCATCCCCAAATTACTATTTCTTTGTATTGCATGCTTGTGTAAAGGAAGGAAAGTATAACATTCAGAAATGTAGTAGCTTTCTGATCAATAATGTGGAGATAATGAGGTAGAAATGTATCTGAAGACTCTTTATAAGCAACAAAATATTTTAAGAATTTTTATTAAAGTACAGTTTATTTCCAAGTCAATAGTCAGTGTAAATTTCAAGATTTAAAAAATAAGGAAATCCTAGTACTTTTTGCAGATATACTCTACCACCCGTGTCAGTAGCCTCCCCTTTTCTCATCACTACAGAAAGACTGTTTAAATATCATGTTTGCTTTTGTTAAACAGTTGTTTTCTTGTCATTTGCAATCCATTTAATTCTATAAGATTCATAAATAATTCAAAATTAAATCCGGAATAGTGCATAATTTCTTAGATCAAGAAACAGTAGACTTAGATTTTATTAACAGATTTTTTTTTAATCTATCACATTAAATTCTACCTGCTCTCACGATATTGTACTAAAAATTAACATGCTACAGTTTACAGTAGCAATTCATCAAGTGTGGCTCATCAGCGAGGTTTATTTGGGACCTCCGATTTCATCTTTTTATAGAAGTTGTCCCTTTCTAGTAGATGACTATTTTACACATTTTCACAGTAAACTGACAAAATCACTCTTGAGGTCAAATATTTTTATAACTAGTATTCTTTAAAGAGCAGTCATCAGAATTGGCCAAAATGCCCTTGTAAGCAAAATGTTTCAAAAGAGAAAGTACTCCCCTGATTTAAATGGCTCTACTTTTAGAATTAACATCATAAACGCTGCCTAAAGCAACAGCAATCACAGACAGAACCTGAGATTCTTTACTATTTTAGGATGTTGAAAATATTTAAGCTGCAAGCAATCTGTTAAACCAAATAAAGGGTAGATTTTCAAATGAGAACGTTCTTGCTGCCAAAAACTGCCAAAGCTGCAGCAAAACCAGTTGCTTGTGAGAGTTAGGAAGAGGCCACAGGTCGGGGTTGTCCATCCTTCCATGAAGATCCGTTTCTGTCTCCTATCCTTGCGCCTGCCCAGTCTCTTTTTCTGTGTGGATTCGACAGTGTCTGTATCTTCACGAGCCCTGTAATCCATCTCTTGCTCCCGTGTGTCAGCAGCCCTCCGTGGAAAACAAATCCCTGACTTTGGGCTTAGAGTGAATCATGGAAGCAAATTTGCGCACGCGCAAAGGGGATTTGACCTCTGTTCCACCACAGACTGAGACGCTGCAATGCCACTGGGCCCGTGGGTGTCACCAAATCCGCGCACAATTTGGAAGGGATGCAGATGGCTCTCTGGGCTTCCCTGGTGCCTCAGACAGTAAAGAATCCGCCTGCAATGCAAGAGACCGGGCTTCTGTCTCTGAATCAGGAAGATCCCCTGGAGAAGGGAATGGCCCTTCGGAGACATCTTCCTTTCTGTGAAAGCTGCCTCTCTCCCTCTCTAGGCTTCTTCTCTGCTCCTGGGTCCTTCCTTTTGCACAGAAGAGTGAGATTGCAAGCGAATGATTCTTTCACAGCAAAGAATACAGACTCCTGTATTCTTGAAAGGAAATTGTAAAGACATCAGGGAGACAGTGAGAGCTTCCTTAATGCAAAGGGTGGCACATAAAAAAAGATTTTCTACTGTGAAAGAGAATTGCTGTATTTTTGGTTTTGGTTTTTTGGTTTTAGTGTGAGGCGACAAAATTCTCCCCACACATTTTAAATTATAGAATGTGGTCTTATTATTTTTTTTTCAATCAATACCTGCTCACATGACTGGCTCTATAATTTATTTTCTGAGGCTACATAATGAGCAGCAGAGGTTGATCAGGAATTCAATTTCAGTGTAAGTATATAATTAGATATCTTTTCTCCAAGAGGAAAAAGCTTGCATTTGACTTGGATTGTTGGTCGATTTGAAACCAACACCTACCAAACTCCTATTTCCTTTAATGGTTGGAAAAATACATTCCAGAAGAGAGAGATGTTATATCTTTCTGTTACTGCTTTCTGTGAATTTGGCAGCAAAAGAAGATATCACAGAGATAGCATCATTTTGACAGATTAATGGAAACATTAAAAAATATGTTGAGTGGCCTTTCTATAGAAGATTGTAGGTTAATATCCTCATCTTCAGGATTTTTTCTCTTTGAATATATGCATGAAAGAGACTTCTAAAACTTTGATGTTACAACACTCATTATATAGCTAAATGTGGAGATGATTGTAGGGAATGATTTTTGAGTTGCTAAAAGGCAAGATTACTAAAAATTATAACATCTTAGGTGTATATGGTTTAAATACTGCTTTTGTAGGTCTTGTTGGTTTTGTAAATTGTTTACTTCATTTTTTTTTTAATTTGGGCTTTTATTATCAGACTAGCATGAAAGTTAGATTAGCTTTTTTTGTGTGTATGAAATTATTTTATATTAATTGTAGAAAACCAGTATAGTAAAACAGTGCAACAGATAACCCTGGGAATATACTGTAATTCAAATACCAGTCACTGTTAACACTTCTCAGGAAAAGTTCCTCTGAGAACATATATATGTACTTATGTATCATAAAGAAAGAAAGTGAAGTCGTTCAGTTATGTCCAACTCTTTGTGACCCCATGGACTATAACTCACCAGGCTCCTCCATCCATGGGATTTTCCAGGCAAAAATGCTGGAGTGTGTTGCCATTTCCTTCTCCAGGAGATCTTCCCAATCCAGGGACCGAACCCCGGTCTCCCACATTGTAGGCAGTCTCTATATATTGCAAGGTGGAATCATATATATACAAGCCATTTTTAACCTCTTTTCACTCAACAGTATACTGAGTAGTATGACCCGTGACCTTTAAATGACAGACCATATAACAAGGGTCAAGTTCAGCTCCAAAACATTCTGCTGCTTATTCTATTATGTCTTTCATTATCCCTCTATTCCCATCCCGCCTTTGGCTCCACTGACATGCAATTGTTTCTTACTCAGGTTTCTTCCCTGATGCTGAGTGAGCCAATAACCTGTTCTAGAAGAATAGTGGCACAGGCTCACTTCTGTTCATTACAAGCCCTAATGTGATGGCTCCACGCATGAAGTACAAATACTTTCAAGTTTTAGTTATGCTTTCATTGAGAGGGGTTATTGGTATGTGGCGAGATCTGACAAGTTTGCATGAATGTACCTGAGCAGGGTCCAGCTGTACACTCTCAACAAATGCCCTGGAGTTGGGAAGTGTAGGAAGTTGTAGCAGGGGCGATGTGTCCAGACTCTCTAGGGTAGGATTCGTGCTGGCTGACCTTGGGCAAATTACCTAAACTCTCTGGGCTTGGTGTCCTCCTTTGTAAAATGGGGCTGGTGCTAGCACTTCCTTCATAGATGCTTCTGGGAAGCAGGGAGTTTGCACACACACACAACAGCCCAAACAAAGCACTCAGGACAGTGATGTGAGGCAGGTAGAACCTGAGAGGTGTGCTGACTGACTTGCTTCAGCTCTTGGTCAATCGCTGAGGACACTGTTCTTGATCACTGTCTGTGCTAATAATAAAGCAAATGTGTAGTGGATTTTACAGAAGGAAGCTTGATCAGTCAGCGTGAATGCATTACTTTGCTGATGGTAATCGTTAGAAGAAAAATTTAAACAACTCTGTTAATGCTTATCTGGAGTGCCAGAGGGTGACTCAAGGAAATATGTTCCTTTCTTAAATCTACCTTATTATTATTATTAATCAGATCATTTATGACTAGATACTACTGAATATCTGAGTAGATACATTCCATTTTGGGGGCACACGGATACTTGCTTCAGTCTGTACATAAAATGTGGAGCCCAGGGCTTACTGCTGATAGAACACGTATGGAGAAGGGGCTACATAACTGACTTAGAAGTCCCACATTTTATGAAGTTTACCTTCTAGTGGGGTCACATTACAACACGTGACAACCAGTGCAGTCCAGGAGATGACAACCTCTCCTCTTTGAAACAACATGCATATGCATTTAGTAGTTTGGCAACAAGAAGCTTCATGAAGGACACAGGACTTTACAGTCTCCTTGAAGATGTGAAAGATTGGCGGAAACAGGAAAAAGGTCAGAAATGATTCCAGGTAAGGGGAAAGCAACGAGAATAAAGGCAAGACTAAACTATGGAGCGGATGAGCCTGGGTTAGAAAGCTGAGAGTTTGCAGAAAGGATGTATAAAAAGCTAGGCAAGGCACACACCAGGGGGAACGGTCCATATTACACTGATGTCCTGTGTGACATGAGAATTCAGGTGTCCTCGGGGCCAGCACTTCAGGCCCGCTGGCGACAAATTCAGGGGTTCCTGTGGCCACTGTCAGATGTGGTGGTTCACTAGACAGACTCACAGATTTCACTCAGAGCTATTATGTGCATGTGAAAGTGAAAGTCATTCAGTCCTGTCCGACTCTTTGCGACCCCATGGGATATACAGTCCATGGAAATCTCCATGGGTAGCCTTTCCCTTCTCCAGGGGATCTTCCCAACCCAGGGATCAGACCCAGGTCTTCCACATTGCAGGCGGGTTCTTTACCAGTTAAGCCACAAGGCAAGCCCAAGAATACTGGAGTGGGTAGCCTATCCCTTTTCCAGCGGATCTTTCTGACCCAGGAATCGAACCAGGGTCTCCTGCATTGCAGGTGGATTCTTACTAACTGAGCTCTCAGGGAAAATGATATTTTGTGTGTGGTCACATTTGTCATAGGGAAAAGGTACCAGTAACCACCAATCAAAGAAAGAGACCCAGAGAAGGAGGAACTTGAACACTGAGCTTCCAAATATCTTGTCCATGGAGTCAAGGATGGCATTTTTCCTCTATGGTCAATGATGTGTGATAGTGCATAGACAACACTGCCAGCCAAGGATGCTTAACCAAGCCTCTGGGGCCCTAGAGCTTTATGGGGGTTCTAGCACATCATATGCCTGACCAACATTTGGTCTCCAACCCTTCCTGGAAGGTTAGAGCTAATACTTTTAGTCTTTAGTTCCTCTGGAGTTTGGAAGCTCTACGGCTTGTCCCAAAGCCTCCATTATTAATCACATCATTTGGCTGCCCTGTGGCCAAACCCCCAAGAAGACAAATACATACCTACCAGGCAGGGTTTTATGAGTACTAAGTTATCTCCTCTTAAGACCTGAGTGAAGGCAAAGACCAGAACCCTCCCCAGATTAATTTGATTCTTCCCTCCACTGGATGGCATAGCAGTGTCAGATTGAAGCAATTAGTACTGTGGAAATGCTGCAGTTTATTGAAACTGAGACAAACATATTAGATGCAATCTTTTAAAAAGTTGATTCCATTGTAACTGTAGCACCTAACACAATGCCTGACATGTGACTGATAAACATCCTGGCAGAAGAGACTACTTTAACATAAAGGGATAACGTGTTTAAAAATATATATTTCACTTCCCTTGTAAATGTTGGTGTCGGGAAACCTTCATGAAAGTTTGGAAATAACGTGGATGGTGTGGGGTAAATGTGCAGATGTGCTGAATCTGAGACAGTAGGAAATTCACTCGAAAATTTCCTGAAGCAGTTAGATGGTGGTCTCAAATCTAGTTAACAGATGGAGGGTAGGCATATTTTTCTATTGTTTAGTTGCTAAGTTGTGTCTGTTGCTGCGACCCCTTGGAAGGTAGCCCACCTGCCTCCTCTGTCCACGGGGTTTCCCAGGCAGGAAAACTGGAGTGGGTTGCCATTTCCTTCCCCAGGTAATATTCCCGACCCAGGGATCAAACCCATGTCTCCTACATTAGTAGGTGAATTCTTTACCACTGAGCCACCAAGAAAGCCCTCGGCATATAATATAATTCTGTGGTTATGGAATTGGGAATCGTGAGTGCAAATGATTCTTCAAAAACATGATGTTTTTTTAAGATTTTTTTTAAAACCAGGGATTTAGATTTTTTCACAGTTATTTACAAACACATAAGTACGTGAAACACATAAGCTGCATATTCCCTTCATGTTTATGTGCTGTCTTCTATATCGAGGAATGCACTGTGGAATAAGACAATAAAAATGAACATTTCTTTATTCTATTCTAAGAGAAGTGGCGGTTGGCTTTCCCATTCTCCATCATTCATCCCCTTTCCATCTCTGTCTTCCAGAGAGGTGGCTGCATAACTCAGTCTGAAAATAGATCAGAGGCTGAGGTTTACACTGCAGCTCTGGACAGACTTTGTCTCCCTTTTCTTCTGCTCCTCTCTCCTTAATGCCAGAATGTAGCCACACTAGAGTCAAGAAGAAAGAAAAAACCTGAGAATACTTTGTAGACGTCATGAAACTAGTGAACTGGCATTAGCTGCTGCCTAATTTTTGGACAACTCATTATACAGACAATAAATCTCTATATATGCCAGACATTTTATTTGGGTTTACTGATGCAGCCGTCTTCTGAATTTATAAGCTTGCTGACTCAGACCCCTCGTTAGTAAAATGTAGATGATCTTAATAACACCTAACTACTCCTGTGGCTGGGAGGACTGAATTACGTTTATGGAAATGGCCTCACAAATTGTAAAATGCCATACAAATGTTAGTTGTTATTGCTCATAAAAATCATGTGTTCCCTTTCTCCACATCCGGTTATGAAGCTCAATGATGATGGTTGAAACAGTAAGTTTGCTGAAGGAGAAAGGAATAGGTCTTAATGAGTTATTAAGAGCAGTCATCTTCTGTGGCCACACTTCGAAAGAGGACATCTGACTGCTATGGGGCTGGCTTCTGCTATTCCACTCCAGAGGAATTCACATCTGTATTCTCATTTCTCCCAGGTTCATAGCTTCTGTTCCAGAATTGCTATTGGAATTTCTTTGAAAGGAGAATACAGTGTTGATGATGTGACTAAATGTGGGACGTTTTTAAAAGAATTATGCAAAAGGTGAAGTCCTTTTTAAAAAAAGATGCTATGCCACAATATGCCCAGTGTCTCCACGCCAAACAAAAACACAAATACTTGATTACAGTTCAGGGAAAGTTAAATTTATCAAGATGGCAAAGCAAATATTTCATATGCTAACCCGAGGCTGCTATTGAATGAAACAGAAGTCATCCACAGTGTGTTGGCCCATCATGGAGAAAATGTTTAGGGGTTTACTTTCTTCACACAAAATGTGTAAAACTGTAGCTACCAGTTGTAATCTTTCATTTGACTTTCCTATACTTCCAAGTTCATGAGGATTTGTTCTGAGTGAGTCTGTTTACACCAGCCTTAAAACACCAAGTGAATTCTCAACTATTTGAGTATTCACTTCTAATCCAAACAGTCACAGCTGTTTGGATTCTATATCATGCATGACATTGGACACCTGAAAGAAGTTCCTTCACATGCCTTGACCTGGGACGCTATTCCAAATTTCCTTCTAGGAGGATGCAGATAGGCCTCCAGGGAAGCTGTGCTTGCAACCTGCTGCTCACCCACTTTAGAAATTATAACACAGGACAGAGACTGGGGTGAACTGAGTAAAGAGAAGCCTCAGTGAGCAAGACAAAAAGTTCAATGTGATATCTCAAGTGATTGAAAGAAATGGAAAACATCTCTGATGAGCAAAGTGCCAAAAATATTTGCATTATTTTGAATTTTTAAAATTTACATTAAAATACAGTTTATCCTAATTACTAAGGGTGTGTGTGTGTGTGTGTGTGTGTGTACTAAGTTTTAGGTTCAAGACAAGTGCTTTACTTACACTACCCTAGTTACAGTCCTACTTGAGAAGAAAAATAATTTATTATGAGAAAAGGTAAATCCTCTGTGTTGCTTTATCATATAGCTCAATGTTCACTAATGGAGTGAGCTTCCTTAAAGTCAATGAGATGACCAGTCTGTTTTATTTTTTCCTTGTAATTATTACCTGGCTTCAGGTAGCTTTACCCATCAATCCAAACAGTCAGACATGAAGTATAGTGATGTAGTATGAGTATCATAAGCAATAATCAGATCAGCTTACTCTCTTAAATTCTTCCTGTTATTTATTGCAATGTACCAGCTTTTCAAACATCTTTCCCAATATCTCAACCCATTACCCTAACAACTGAGGGAAGGAGAGCCCACCATAGTTTACTGATTCTTTTATTAAATGTACATCAACTAATATTTATTCATTGGCTCTTATTCAATACCTCTTTTGTGCAAGTAATTTTTAAGTTAACCAGGGATACAGAATTGAATAAGCTGTCAGTAAATTTATGTTCGTTGTGGTGCTAGACAAAATAAGCAAATGAATATTTAATACTATGAAGAAAGTAAAGCAGAGTTAGAGAATAGAGAGATGGGAAAGAGACTTTCTTTTACATCAATCACTTCATCTCTTTTTCCAATGTTATTATATTCTTGATATGTGAACAAAATTGTTGGCAGTCTTGCGAAGTTCCAAATTATGACTGAAATGTGATGTTGGTTGTCATCTTAATGAGGTTTGCTTAGTAATTTAATGATCTTCTCCAACATATGAGACTTAAATAACCCTGCTTTGTAGTTCTGAAGGGAGCTGGCTGTATATTGCATTATCAATCCACTCAACAACAATCCTCACTGCAGATTAATATTATCATGGATATTAAAGGTCGTCTAGCAAGAGTGAAAACTGCCAGTGTTGACTCATTGTCATGAATTGTGATGGTGTCATATCAATGCTGCCATGTATTGTCAGTATAGTCAATTATTGTAATTCCATCATGCATGGTCAGATAACTAGATATGTTAGTAATCCTTCCAAAGTACATAAGCTTTAGGCTTCAATGCCTAGTATTTTAGTGGCTTGTTCTCTCTTAAAAGGAACAGAGAAGGGACCAACGTATAAACATCACTTTCAAATGTTTCATTTTACATTTGATATATATGCAACTTACAGTGAAAGCAAAAGTCACTCAGTCATGTCCAACTCTTTGCGACCCCATGGACTATATAGTCCATGGAATTCTCCAGGCCAGAATACTAGAGTGGGTAGCCTTTTCCTTCTCTAGGGGATCTTTCCAACCTAGGGATTGAACCCAGGTATCCCACATTTCAGGAAGATTTTTTACCAGCTGAGCCACAAGGGGAGCCCAAGAATACTGGAGTGGGTAGCCTATCCCTTCTCCAGTGGATCTTCCCAACCCAGGAATCAAACCTGGGTCTCCTGCATTGCAGGCGGATTCTTTACCAACTGAGCTATCAGGCAAGTCCAATATGGTTTTCTGTCCCTTTAAAATGGTTTTCTGTCTATTTAAAAACCATTTAGTAAGCACTTTCTCTGGACCAAGAAATACTCTAAGGGTGAGCGATCAAGGAGGTTAACAATACATACCTTGATTGTTCTCCAGTGGAGTCTATAAGGAAGGAGAGTATGAATTTGAACTATTACAAACATTGCAAAGATGAAGGAATAGAGAAGGATGTTTCCTGCATGACTGAAGAAATAGATCTAGGTTTGTGGGTCAAGGCAGGCTTCTTTGGGGCTAATGATGTTTAACTTGATTGAAGAAGTCATTAAAAAGATGTCAGTGTTTGGGAAGAGAAACTGAGAATATGCAGTATGAACTAGATCTATGAGGTAGGCACATGTTTGTAATGTTTCAGGAAATAAAAATAAAAACAATGGGCTTGAAGCATTGACATGAAAGCAGAAAATTGCTTTTTAGGTTGGTGAGGTTAGCAGGAGCCCAGTCAGGCAAAGTCTAGCAAGACAGATATAATTGTTCAGAGCTAATGGGCAAGAGGAAGTGAACCATGGAGTTAAAGGGGAATGAGGAGAGTGGTGTTTTAAATTAATCCTTCTGGCTTATTAAGATGAAAAAGTAAATATTAGATTAGAAATGATTCAAGATGATGAGTTAAGTGCCTGGTAGAGAAGTCAGTGCAAGGAATGATGCAGACAAATCTACAGCATTGATAGTTGACTTCTGCCAAATGGGTGGAATCCACAGATGTGAAATGAAACAGCTTGCAAGATTCAGCAAATGATTGGGTGAGGTTCATGAAAGAAGGTATCAGGATTAAATCCAGATTCCCGAGGAAATGAAAAGAGAGTGGTGATCTTTACAAGATTGCTACCTATGTGCTCGGATGACTGTCCATCTTCACCAGGGAAGATGACTAGCATTTTCTACACCCACCTGGGCATTATTTTCTGATTTCTCAGCTTTAGTCACTTCCCAGGAGTATTCAGAAAGTCATTTCAAGTTGTAGGACTTATCAGGGTTTGCCATCAACCCGATGGCAGTCACTATGAGGTTTCTCTAATGGGTGATTCATTTAGTTCAGAAATTTCAGCCAAAAACTTGGGTGAGGGAAAGCATTCTTGAGTTCCACTGGAAGGCTTAGATGTCTGAGGCAGGATACCGGTTGTGTTTGAAAGAAAAACATGGCTCTTATCAAGTTGTAACCTGTAGCTCTCAAGTTCTCAGCTTCTGGAATGTTCAGTGAACATCAGGCTTCAATATCTTTGCAAGACTTGAAACCCTGCAACTTTGCCTTCCCTGTCCTTCTTTTGTGGTGTTTTGTTTTGTTTTTTCTATCCTTCTTTAAAGGATGAACACTTGGTATTAACAACAAACATATTCATCTATTCTTTGCAAGCTATTTCTTCCCACTTCCTGATTTTGTATATTTATATGTCTTTCAGTGCTTAAATTTTTAATAATTTTTTAATTATTCACTGTGCTATATTTTGCTTTTTACCAGAAAAAGAAACTGGATATTTCTCTTGTCCTACTACTGAGGGTCTGAAAAAAGTTTAATCCCATAGAAACACCACTATTCTGAGCTCTTTCCTTGTGCTTATACCCCAATACCCTATATAAACCTCTGCCCTTTTTGATATGGTTCCCACTTGCTCATTATAAGACTATACTCCTCAAATGTATTATCTGTCTATCCCACTGATGGGTATAAAACAATGATCTAATGGTATATACAGATTGTAAAAAGGGTTTGTCATCTAACTGCTTAAATCATGTGATAGTGCAAATGATAGAAAATTTGTATTAATCAATATTCAATTCAATTCAAAATGTATCTACTTGTTCTCATCTGTCAAGCATATTGGTTCTCAGTTGCAGATCACCTTCCATGGTAAGAAGGGTGACATGGCATTCAGATCTACTTGTGAACCCTCTTTTGGACATCTGTTCATTCTCTGAAAAGAATAGGATCACTTTAATTAGATTCAACATCATAAGTCCTGTCCTAGTTGAATATGCCCCACTTTTCTCAATCTAGCTCTGTGCTTATATGTTCTGTTCTCCATCCAGAAGGCTCTAATAGTTAGTCCATGTTCTCAAAAAAAAAAAAAAAAGTCGATATGTATAGACTAGATGAGCCATCTCAAATCTGTATCTGATGCTTTCTAGCAATATTGAGCAAACTAATAACCACTAGAGAATCAGAAATCATTTTAGAAATTTTACTTCTTGACTTTCTTTTGCAAGTTCATAGTCAACCTAGATGAAGCATTTATCCCAGACTTTGAAGCCAAAGGATAAATCTAGGCATTCATGTCTGCAGAAATGTTACTATAAATGTTCTCTTTGCCTCCCTCTTTTCCATTGATAAATTAAACAGACTCTGAGGTCACTTCTAGGACTATATATTTCCATGATTTTACTTAATTCGCATATATTTTGTTAAAAATAGGGGAAATCAATACATTGTGACATCTTCATAGATAACTTTAAAATTTTCTTGATGTGTGTTTTCACTTCTAAAATTGCTGATTGTTCTTAATAGTGGAAAAATGCATACAACCAAACTATATATGATATTTTTCATGGCTCAGGTCAAAATTTGCTGGACAGCCTTTCCCGTTCAGTGCCTGAGAATACTGGGTTAATAATATTCAGAAGAATGCATTTAAGAGTCTGTATCAATACCGTAGTATATATCAAACTCTTTCTAAAAAAGAAATAATTTCAAAGACCTGTTAATGCTAGTATCATACACTAAAATAGGGTGTTATCATAATCACTGCATACTAAAATCTTTCATCACCTCAATCTTACTTTAATTCATTTCTGGACTGGCTCCCATCACAAGCAGTACATTTACTATGTAGGTGTGTTATTTTATGTATTTGTACATAGCTGCTGCTGCTAAGTCGCTTCAGTCATGTCTGACTGTGCCACCCCATAGACGGCAGCCCACCAGGCTCCCCCGTCCCTGGGATTCTCCAGGCAAGAACACTGGAGTGGGTTGCCATTTGCTTCTCCAATGCATGAAAGCGAAAAGTGAGAGTGAAGTCGCTCAGTTGTGTCCAACTCCTAGCGACCCCGTGGACTGCAGCCTACCAGATTCCGCTGTCCATGGGTACATAGAGGTTATTTCTTTGCATTGTAGGTAGAGTTATGGATAGTTGGTTTGATTGTTTTTAATATACTTTACAATGAAGAGGAAATAGAATATTTTAAAATTTTAAAAATATTTTTATTTATATATCCACTGGCAATTTTTAAAGGCTCTATGAATTTCAATATGATAATATATGATCTGAGTATTTCAACTGGAGAAAATAGAACATATCAAAATAGCAATTCTCTTTTTAGTCAGGGGAAATTTCGAGATTTATTTTAAAACTAAAACAAGACCAAAAAAAAAAAAACCCCTCAAATTCAATCCAGTGCCATTTTGACTTCAGTGTCTGCAAAAGTCAGGTGACATTTAGTGAGAAAACAGCTAACAGATAGAAACCACCCCTCCCACTACTGCTTTGTGACCAGATCTTACTATGTAATGAAGGAAACAATACTATTATTACTTGCTCATGATGTGTCCACTTTTGATTTCTCCTGTAATTTATCTTCAATTGAACTGATATTGATTTTGTGAGGAAAATTGCATATTCTCCAAGGAGAGTTTTACAGGACTAATCTCAGTTTGTGCTTTATTTCCCGCCACCCCCCCCAACCCTGGTTTATTCTTCCCAGTGATTTATCTACCTAATAACATTATAGATAAAACCTGGTCTTTCAATTTATTTCTTCAGGAGCTGTTCATGTTTGAGCATGCTTTGCCCTTAATTGCCTGGGGATTTTTAGATAGCCCTGTCTTCAGTGGTCTGAAACAAGTCGCAATGTAAGTAATTAAAGCGCTGAGCAGCAGACGTCTATAAACGGCTGTTTTGCTTCCATGTGTGATATTTAACTAATTGCTCATTGCTGGGAAAACCTTTCACTTCATAGATGCCATGACTTTAAAGTGAATAAACATTGCTTTTATATATATTAAAACAGTGTAGTGTAATAATGAATACTACAGCTTCCAAGTACTCAGAAACACTATATGCTATATCGGTTGATAGCAGATGATTGAGATGATCATCCATGCCTTAAAAACTTGTAACGTACATGAGACTTCTACAGAGAAACTACAGGATGTGGTAGGGTGAAGTGGGTTAGCTGGGATTGAGAGACTTGGACCCTAGTTCATTCCTGCCTCCTTTTACTTCTGTAGTCTTATTGCCTCATGGAGAAAATTAGGGATTACATTAGGTGACTGTAAATAGACCTTTCAACCGAATGTTTCCACGGGAGATAAAAAAGGAGATGTGTATGGAGTGAGACGAATGCCTTGTATCATTCAAACATTGTCATCTAGATAGGTACTCTGCTATTTGGAAGATATTTTTTGAAAAATATCAAATTTAAATAGATGTTTCTTTGGCCCTTAAGTTTTGACACATTGGGAAAACCTTTTTCTGAACTTGAATGTTCAAATGATATTCTTGGCCAGTCTACCAAATGCTGCTTTAGGGAAGACTTTTACTTGCTGGTCCTGTGTTTCTTGAAAAATATATTCAAGAAATGTGATGTGTGAACTTGTTCTGAAGTTTACATTAGGCATCCTGAACTTTGTACCTGCTATTTATTTTTTATCATGGTCCTTTCCCTTGAAATGTCATTGGCAGCTTTTCTCCTCCCTGCAGTTTTATGCCTTGTAATAATAATGTCCCCCCAAATATAACCACAATGAGTAAATAGCAATAGTTCTTTTAAGTCCCTCTCAAAGGAAAATTTGATGCCTAGCAAGACATTTTCTTCTTCAGGCATTTAAAATGACCTGAGTCTGCAGACACAATCTGATATCATCTCTGCCTATAATAGAGATGTCAATATTAGAAGGCGTGCTTTTCAACAGTTTGCATCTTGGATGGATCACTAGTTGGATGATTTTATTCCTAGAAGGCTGGCAATTGAGCGCACGCAAGTCAGACTTGAAATATTCTCTCCGGTAGGATTTTTTTTTTTTCTTGTTGTGGTTTCCAGCTTGAAAAGGAAAAAAGGGATTTCAGTCCGAAGCTGACTTTATAAAAGAGAGACGGCTTCAAAGCAATAAGAAGTAACAACATTTTTATTCAAAGACACTTGAAGCTTGTGGATATTTATGCTGAGTTTGCAGGGCTTTTCTGCAGACACTTGAGGTTTTTATCAATAAGAATCATAAAGCCTTGGCAAAGGAATGCATAGAGGAGAAATAGCAGGTCTTATTAGACCTTTTCAGCCAGCTGGTGTAAAATTCCTTCTTTCTTTTAGAAAGGAAATATTCCTTTATAAAATTGCCAGGGACCTGGAAGTTGTCCATCTTTATTAGAAGGTTGATTGTTGACACCGCTAGGTGGCAGTAGAGTCACGTACTTATGTTTTTTCACGGTTTCTTCCCGACCAGGAGGGCTTCAGGCCACAGTGATTCTAAACCACTCCTGCCTCCTGATAATCTGTCTTCTTTATTCAGAGGACAAGCATGTCTCTGCTAAATGACTTAATCTGTGTATCAAACTCTGAAATTTCCACGTATGTTTGCCTTTATTTTCAAATAAAACGTTTCACTATATTTTCAACCCGGTAGTACAAGTTACCGTGTAGTTGTTTTTTTTTTTTTTTTTTAATGATCAATAGGAGAATGTTCTTATGAGGATATGAAAAATGGGAAAAGAAAAAAAAAAGAGATGACAGTGTTTTGAAAATTCATTCTAAACAAAAATAAAGCTTAAATTTTTCTGATTATTTTGAAGGATAAATGAACCTATATGAGCCAAATCTCAGAGTATTATCAAGGGCATCAGTGCTTGAATCACTTAATGTATTCATATAAAATATTTTCTCTTATTAGACTTTTTGGGAATAATTATGTTTAGAGGGGTGCATTTTATATAGTTATATTTTTTTGTATTGTTCTGAATAATTTATGTAGATTATTATAAATTCTTTCCTAGAAATAAACTAATTTGTTAACAACTGATATATTCTCGCATTCCTTTGCAGAAAAACTTGTAATACCCCATTTCATATATTTTTGGAAGACTTCCATGTTTCAGGCTTTTATCACCTTCTTCTACGTACAAAGTACAGTATCTGTAATTCAGAGGGTTTTTAAAAAACTCATGAGCATTATTTTCTGCTTCTCATGACTTTTCTTGTCATACTAAAAGAAAAGAAAAGAAAAATCAAGCCCAGAGAGGTATACATCTGACTAAACTTGTTTTGCATATGAAAATTCTAAGCTTTATTTATTCAGCTGCCTCTTCATTCTTGCTCTGATTCTTTCTAGAGAAGCTGATCTAAAGAAAACTTGAAAGAACCACTCTTAGTTCCTCCCCTTGCAGGAGACAGAAGGGAGCTCACATGTACAGCTTCTTATAGAGGAGGGACCCCACACCTACTTCCCTTCCTCAATCTCACCCAGAAATTCTCCATACTGAGGGCCATGCCTCACACCGCCCTATCCTGTGAGGTCTGGGAAATGCTGACTCAGAATAGGAGCCCCCACTGCAGGGGAGAAAGCGTTGGAAAAGACAGTGGGCAAGAGCTGAATGTCATGTTTTGTGGGGCTGATGAGAATATTTTTAGGATGACATATGGGTCTACACTGCCAGACTACCACAGTTTCATCATAATGCAATGAGTGTCTGCAAATGAAACAAAAACCCATCAACCGTAGAAAAACTTCCTTACTTACTGACCTTCAAAACATTCATCTGCTAGGCTTTATAACTTCTCAAACTTCAGTGTTTATCTTATAGGGTTTTTTCCCCAGTTGTTTCGTTTTTGTTTTTCCCAGTAGGTGGGAATGATAACGTAGAAGGACTGTGTTCAGTTGTCCCATCCGAGACTTTGCGACCCCATTGGCTGTAGCCCGCCAGGCTCCTCTGTTCCTGGGGATTCTCCAGGCAAGGATACTGGAGTGGGTTGCCACCTCCTACTCCAGGCATAGGAGGAGTGTTGCAAATTCCTATCAGATGTGTAATTCTAGTGGGTCTCCTCAGGGCATGTGGCTTCATCTGTGCTTCACAGTGCCTGCTGGTGGCAAGAGAGATAAAAACCCCGGATATGTTCTGAAATTCCTGCTCTTCTGCAAATGTTCATCCTGACCTGTTTTCACTGTCTCGCCCTGGTTACTTTTGAGATAGATTGTATCAGAACATCTTTTGGACTCCTGAGAGCAAGAACACTCATAATTAAACTCATGCATCCAGCTTTAAGCCATGCATGGAGGAGGCAGGCACATCTTGGAAGGGTAAGAGTCTCTGATAGAGCACACAGTTCTACGCTTTATTAATACAACCACTGACCCTGGGGAGGCGAGAGACTAGATATGGGACTACCAATCTTCACTCTTGGTGACATTCTTACTGGGTTTGTAAGGGTACGACCGAGACAATAGACAAATCAGAATGCATCATTTATCCATAAAGAACAAGTTAGGTCCCGGGGAATCCTGGAGTGCAACATAAAGAAAGGCATAGATTTTCTTCTGTCTCCATCTTTCATAATTTAAGCTATTTAGATTTAATGCCCAAACAATTGACTTCTCAATATTTAAATTCCCCCAATTGAATGACATGACCACCCTCTTACTTGTCACATTTTGGCTTTTTCTAAAGATTTCCATTATTTATCTACATTGATTGGATGACCTTTGCCATCTATTTGCCAGCTTTTAAGAGACGTAAATCTTCCATAAGTATAATCTGACTGCATTCTCCCAGGTTAATTAGTATTACTGGTCTCCTGCCATATATTTATGAATTATACTTCCTTTACTTTTGTACCTGGTCTGACTCATTTCAAGACTGTATTATCCTTATGAGATACAAAGATTAACCTTTATTGCACAACCTTAAGAAAAACACACGACTTTTATGGAACTAGAATTTAAAACATTTCTTTCAACATCTGCTTGCTCTTATAATGTTGAAACTATTGTACATATCAACTACTCCATATCAAAACAAACATAGACCAATTTGTGAAGACAATAGTGCAATGCAGAGTCAAGTGAAATGAAAGTTTTTTGTGTTTTCTCTGGCTTTGGAAATAAGGAAAGACTGTAACATAGGTTTGAATAGCTTTGATTTTTCTCGATTCAGAACAGGCTTTCACAGCACTGAAATTATCTTTTGAACTATCTAAAATTTTCCAGACTTTTCAAGGAAGAATGATATAGGTATATTCACTATGATATAAAATATGTGCAGTTCGAATACTGAAAGAAAATATACTACAATCCCTTCATGTAGAAAATTGGGAAAGCAGTAAGTCAGATTTGGAAGGCTGTGTGGGGAAAGTGTTGACACATACATTTCCAAACACTTCTCCAAGGTTTCAATAGGATCAGTGATTTCCTGTCATGTTCATGAATGGAGGATCATCTACGATAGTCGTGAAACTTGGGGTCAAAATTCAATTGACATCGTGAGTCTTGGTACTCTCCCTTCAGTCTTAAGAATGTGGTACCACAATTTAGTCACATGGGAATAGCATATCCCTTGAAACAAAGCTGTAATTTTAATTTATTATGTAATGATTATAACAACTTTGTGAATAACCAAGATCAAAATATTTCCTTTGTCCTTTCGCACATGACACTATTAAACCATCCCTATAGGTACTGCAGCAATGCTGCTCCCCACAGAACTTACAAGCTCAACTCAAAACTAATTGCATCCACAGTCAGTAAGGTGCTGTATCACATGCACAATGACCAACTCTTTAAAATGTAAAATGACATGTCCATTTTGCTAAGTTCTAACTTACCATGTTAAAAACTTCCAAACAGTAGGCAAAGTTCCTGTTTTAAGACCTAAAAATTTGGTTCTAGAGTCTTTTTTTTTTTTTAAATAAACCTCTCTAAAAGCTTTTCCTCTTGAAGAAAAAGGAAAAGCAGAGTTGGTGTTTTATATTTATCTATTAACCTAATTTGTGGCTACGTGTTTGGGTCATGAATGTAAACATTTTGCAGGAGCTCAAAGGAGAGTTAAATTTCTAGGAACTCTTGAGCAGAGTGGACAGACCTAAGTGGGAACAGGTGAACAAGAAGACAGAATGCCCAAGGTTTGAGTGGTGACATCACTGAACACAGCTCAGAGGAAGGGACCCACGCAGGACAGTCTTGATTTACTCGACAAGATGGCCATGGCCTCGAGTGAGGAAGTGGACAGTTCACAGTAGTTTCCAGGTTGGGTTTCCCAAAACAAATGCTTACCCTGGGTGGAAAACAGGAAGGCTTTACCTCCGTCCCAACTTGTCCATCTTCTTCAATGTCTCCTGTTTGCAGTATAAGTTTGTTTGGTCTCCTCACACTTTCCTTCTTGCTGGTCTTGAGTTCTCAAATTTATCATAATTTAACATTACTTATATTTACTTGCAAAGGACAATTTAACATTACTCATGTTTACTTGGAAAGGACGAGAAAGGGAGGGTCGGTCATGGATCGTAAAGACCACGTGTTTCTGACGTTCGGGGATAAGTTTGAAGTGGGTGTTGTGGTAGAGAGGATGCGGTCCAACCTCAGTTAGACTAGGTGACTCGGAAAACATCCCAGGGGTAGAACCAAGTCTTCTTGCTTCCCCCTGCATAAATTGTTTGCAAAGTGGAGGGGGGCTTCTCCGTGTAAAACTATGTCTGATTCCTCTTTCAGCCACCTGAATCACCTGCGCTGATCACTCACTGGTGCTCAGATTGGGACAGTTCACTTGATGTGACCCTAGGAGGGATGAGGGACAGTCACCAGGATGGCAGAGCACGTGCTGTACATATTGATGAACTACATACAGGCGTGTTTGCCGCCCTGTTTAGGAGCTACTCATTTACTCCTCCAATGCCATCCTCTGTCCAAGCAGAGACAGCACTGAGAAGCCGCTGGTTGTATGTGTGTGGACGGAGGAAAAGAGGATGGACTTCATCAGCTCCACAAGGCCCCCCTCCTCACCCCCACTTACAAAGAAAAAAAAAAGTCTAGGTAAAATCAGGTGAAAACTTAGAAGCCATGATATCACCACCATGATAGTATCTTAAAGAATACTTTAAAATGTTTAATGTGGAAGCAAAAGCAACTTAATTTTTATGCAGCCATATTCTGAGAGACCTGTATTTCCTAAAGCTTTGCTGGCATTTTTTGGGATATATTATGACATATTGAGCATTGTTTAGTCTCAATGTTACATGGCAACTTTTTGAGGTCTTGGGCTTAGTTTTCCTAGTCATGTTTACTCCAGATATTTTGGATCATTCTACATATTCTCCCAACTTCTCTGTTAAATGGGGGAGGACAATAATGCACCAGAAGTGTGAAGCTAAAGCTTACTTACAGAAATAGATCAACAACTAGAAAGCACATTTTAAAGTTTCCAGAAGTGTGCTTTATGAAAGTCATGAAAATAAATGTTTTCTCTTAATGTGAATCCTGACTCAGATAATGAATTGTTTTCGCTCTGATAAGCATCTTTCACATTTAAGATTTTAAAATGTTTTGAGGGCAGGGGCTTGCTTTGTCTCATGTTTCTGGATTGCATAGAGATTTCTGCTAACTCCGAGTTTTTGAACAGCTCTCTGGGAATCCATGGAATAGGAAACAGGCAAGGAAAAGCAGTCTAAAGGGGCTTCAAGTGGTCAGAGAACATGAAAGTCATTCTAGAACTCAACTACTATTTTAACTTTGGTTCTGATGACTGTGCGGTTCGTGTTTGGCAACCTGGTGGCCATATGTCTCCAATCTCACCTTCTAGTAGCACACTGACTTAGATCTAAGTAGGTGTGATGCTCTTTTCCTTGGGGCCATTGTGACCCTTAATCTATAGCCTAAGAGGAAGACTATTGAGTCAGTCCCCCAAGTATCTGAAGTATTTCAGTCGTGTCCTAAAAGTGTACTGCTTCTCTTATGCTCTAGTAATAATCACGTGGCTTGGAAGGTTTGCCATGTATCATTATACCATTTTAGTGCAATGACCGTTTTCTCTTGAGTGGTTACATGGCATATGTTGCAAATAAGCGAAATAGATGAAAGACATAGTATATTAACCCGTGTATCTATCCAGTATCACTTAGTGATCAAAAAGCACTCAATTCTCTCTCAAAAAACCTGGTCAGGTAATAGAATTTTCGCTTTGAATTCTGGTTTGAAATCTTAGAAAGCTGGTCCAATGAAGTTTATATTAAATGCATCATCCTTGTCAAGTGCTAACTTAAATATGTTTCCACGAGAAATATTATTTCCTCACCTCTGCCCATGGCTTCCACTGATAACATATAGTTGCATAGGATGGAGATTTCAAGGGTGACAAAATGTCATTTACATAATAAATGTTACCCTCATTTTCAGTTTCAGGGATGTCTTATCAATAATTTAGAAAGAATTAATAATATATTTATAATACATGCTAGAAGTAGGATAAAGTTATTTATAAATGCTTAATAAATGTTTGATAATGCTTTTGCCATCCATGTTATAAATGATAAATAGGTGACTATAGATACCTTGTTAAAAATTAATGCCCACTGGTTATGGTTATTCTATAATGGCTTGAAAATGTTATTAAAAAAGTGAATTAACCTCATACTTTCTATAAACTAATTGTGGCAAAATATAAACTTTAAGGTAGTTTGTACAAATTCTTGGGTTATTCTAGCTAATCATATTTATTCAGTGCTGGTGATTTTCTATGCATAATGCCAAGGCCACAAAGATCCAGTGTCTCTTAATCCTAAATTCTAAATCAGTAGTTGCCAAACTTTGATTTATGACATCCTGAGATATTACAGCTTTAAGGAAATGACATTTAAATCCTTTACACTCAAATGCGAACTTCAAATTGTACTTTTTAAAATTAATTTTTACTGGAGTAGTGTTGATTCACCATGTTATATTACTTTCTGCTGTACAGAAAGTGAATCAGATATATGTGTATAAATATTCACTCTGCTTTGGATCCTGTTCCCATAAGGGCCATTACAGACTAGCAGAGGTCACTGTGCTATACGGAAGTCCTTGTTAGTTACCTAATTTACATATATTGCAGGGTGGATACATCAGTGTCGATCTCCCAACTTATCCCTCCCCCACCTATCCTCTTGGTAACTGTAGGTTTGTTTTCTACATCTCTGACCCTACTTCTGTGTTGTAAATAGGTTCATTTGTACCATTTTTTTAATTCCACATATAAGCAATGTCATATGATATTTGCCTTTTTCTGTCTGACTTGCTTCACTCAGTATGACAGTCCCTAGGTCCATCCATGTTGCTGAAAATGACATTATTTTGTTCTTTTTCATGACTGAGTGGTATTCCATTGTATGTTTATACCACATCTTCTTTATCCGTTCATCTGTTGATGGACATTGAGGTTGCTCCATGTCTTAGCTATTGTGAATAGTGCTGCTATGAACATTGAGGGTCATATATCTTTTTGAATGGACTTTCTCTGGATAAATGTCCAGGAGTGGGATGTTTGGGCATATATCCAGCATAGTATGAACAGTAGCAGAGGACCCTGGACAAGTAAAAGGACAAGAAAAGTCCTCTGTAGTGGCATAGAATGAAAGAGATATTTAAAAAACGAATCAGTTGCACTTTTGTGTGAGAAAAAATTCAAGGTTGTAGCATAGGACTGCAGTTTCCTAAGGAGGTTTCTGTTTATTTATTTACTTTTATTTGCATTTATTTTTTGCGGCATTTATTCCCAGGCCATGAGTTTTTGTTTCTTCAGTTTGTTCTGGGATATCTTTTTCTTCAGTGCAAGCTTCTCTCTGGTTTAGGAACAATCTGTTCTTTTTCAGCAAAGGATCATCACTGTGGCAGGGAGAGCTCATGTAGGGATTGATCTGACTGTGAACTCTGTTAATTCCTGCACCACATTTTGGGGGCTTTACTCACCTGGATGTGCTCAATGAGCAGAGAATCTACATCTAAGCCCTTAAATTCAGCATTACTCTCTGCGTTTTTGAGCATATGTAGTAAAAATTCAGCACTCTTTTTGGGCCACTGACCTTGTGTCCAGCCCATCTGTTTGGCCCGTGCACACCTACCAACTCCACCATTGTAACGACGGAATGGACACATTGCTTCTTTAAAGTGACAGCCTTCAGATACTTGGTGGCTTTTTGGGTATGCATAGCCTTTATGGCCTGGGCAGTTTCACGAGTGTTCTTAAAGTGAACACGAAGATTTGAACGACTTTGTGGGGTTTTCTGGGTTGAGTGACTAGCGCACCATTTTTAGGAGTCACCTCAGGCTGCTTACCGGAACAGCCCTAAGGAAGTTTTTAATTTGGAATTGTTGCCCAATCTGTTGGACTCTTATAAAGAAAAGCATGGAGTGATGAGTAAGTGACGAGGGCTCTTAAAGGTCAGAAGCATCAACGCTGGGCAACCATTGGGATTTGAGGTATATAATAAGCCATTTCTCTCACATCCCAGAAAAAGGAGGGCCTAAGTTTCTGCTAAGTTTCTGTAAAAAGTGTGCCCCCACCCCCTACATCATCTATATCATTTCTACGGATTATATGTTTATATATAACATTTTTGGAAACTTATTCAGTATTTGTGAAACCATGCAATTGCCTGCTCCCCAGAGAAGGAGGGAGCTGTGAGGGGCTTCCAGGAAGACCCCTCTGTGAATTCCACATATGTCTACTAGCCCACTGATCTCATGAAATGTGAGACGCTGGGGCTGCTGGCCTAACACAGGGGGTGTAATAAGAAAAAGCTGTTGCCTCCACCATCTGACCAAAAGTGCGAGAATTTGCTGAGACAAAGTGAGAAACTCTCAAACGGAATGTTGTGGGGTTATTCTTGGTTATTCTGAAAGAAGCTTTTCTCTAGACGTATTTTGCCAAAGGGTGCATGACTTTAACAAGAAGACCGTGAGTGGGGCAGGAGTAGCCCCATGGGTGCAGTGTGGGAAGTGTTCCTACCAAAGGCAGCATCGCATCTCCACAGGCACACATGCACCCGTCACCCTGCTGAGTCGGGGGGAGGCCGCCGCTGATTCTGAGTGCCCACCATCAGTGGGGTGTGCACGCAATGGGGGCACAGCTGCCTTAGGTGCCAAGGGAAAACGGTTCAGTAAGGTTTTCCTGTCCATGGCTCCATACACAAGAACAGACACACTCAGACTTGGCCCCAGCACACTTATCTTTATTACATCAATAAAAACAGTTCCAAAGTTTAAGAGTTTGACAGAACTCATTCTATAGAAGATGGCAACAATATAAAATACATGGTGCTCCTGGAGTGAATTTAAAGGACTGCAACCAGGTAAGGAGGAATAAGCGTCTCTGAGGATGAGAGGCAGTTTTAAGATATTTATGATGAAAGTGAAGGTGTGCCTTGGTAAAGGAAACACAGTATTCAAGAAGGGGTGTATCACTTGCAGTGGGTATTATCCCAGGATGTGCAAGGGAGTGAGTCGTGTGTGGGAGTGTAAAGTATGTTTGCTTTATTGGAACAAAAACTGAGATTGAGGATTAAGAGTTTTAAGAAATTCAAAACTTGAGTAAAAACTCAGGGATGACCTCATTCTGCTCTTAATTCACCTGTTAAAGATCATCCAAGCAGTTTATGTCATAGATAGCAAGCACTGCCCTTCCTCATTATTCAGTTCAGTTCAGTTGCTCAGTCATGTCTGACTCTTTGTGACCCCATGGACTGCAGTCAGGCCAGGCCTCCCTGTCATTCAAAAACTCCCAGAGTTTATTCAAACTCATGTCCATTGAGTCAGTGATGCCATCCAACCATCTCATCCTCTCTTGTCCCCTTCTCCTCTTGCCCTCAATCTTTCCCAGGATGAGGGTCTTTTCCAATGAGTCAGTTCTTTGCATCAGGTGGCCAAAATATTGGAGTTTCAGCTTCAGCATCAGTCCTCATTATTAATATAGGGCTGCTTTTTGTCTCCTTAATTAAATCATCAGCTTTTGGGGAGTAAAAAATACCTGCTGGCCTGGGTACCTAACTGGAGTCCAAAAATCATTCATGGGTTTCAGGGTTAGTCACAGCATCATGCACAGTTGGTCACTTTTTCCTTCTTTAGTTCACTCTATTGGATCCAGTTGCTGTAATTCATTGTGTCAGGTCACTCCAGGATTGTGGCAGAACATAAAATGGAAATTAAGGGACTGACTTGAGAAATATGGAGAAAATCATCAGTTGAATTTAGTGACAAACCGGATAGAGTATGACAGAAACTCAGGTGCCATTTTGGAAAATGCCAACAGCATCGTTGAGGGCAGAATCACCTGAGCAGGTGCCTTTATGCAATCAGGCAGTGCCATAAAAGATCTCGTTATCACAGGAGGCTTTTCTCCCCTTCTCCTTCCTGGCGTGCAAATACTGTCAAGCTACATTAGCACCGAAAGGAGTTAGATTGCAGTGACCTTTACTAATCCACCGCATTTATGTTTGTACTTTTCTCGCAATAAATGTAACATTACAATTACTAATGTCAGCATTTTCTTTGGAAACAGTGGTGAACTCATTAAGCACACTGCCAGGTGTTGCCCACCCCAGGTGTGAACCTAGTGGTTAGTGAGATGTAAATAACTCTTTATGGAAAATTTGCAGTCTACCGAATTAGCAACCACACACAAAGCCAAACTAGTTTCCTGTGATTAGCTTCGTTACACCACTAGCTGCTTTGGTGCAGGTTGAATGCAAGAGTAACAGATGCCCCTCCTTTTAGGATATAAATCAGATTAGTATCTACCTCATTGCCCTCTGTTTTCCAGAGATAGCTGTCAGCCTTTGCACAAAAATGGGGAGAGGTCCACAGTGAAGCGTATGTCAGGACACATGATATAATTTCACCCCGTTTCTCTGAGATGCGAGCCCTGTGAGCAGTGATGACGTTTGCCCAACCACTAAGATATTCGTTGTTGCCTCAGCATCTCCCATATCACTTGCTGTTTAAAGGAATGGCATCTGGTGCGAGGTGGGGAGAGGCGAACAGTACTTCCAGATCCTTGTAAGACAGCTGCTGGGCGGCTAGCAGCTGTTTCGAGGTTCCTTTCCTGGTTCAGATGCTGTTTGCCATTTCTCTTTCTGTAATCTCTGAAACAAATGTCAACATGATTAGGATAGGGAAAAAAAGATGCATGTTGAGATCTCCAAGTCCAGATGAGCCAGTCTGTTAGGCTACTGTGACTGCTGTTTGTTACTATCTGATGTCATCTTTAAAGAGGCCAGATCCTTGAACAGGTTGTGAATTCCCACGCGTGACATGATAGCGCTAACGACGGTACCCTGCCCCCTGCCGCCAGCGACAGTTGGCAGCCATACTACGTATGTGGGTCCATGAAATAGATTCGATTAATGTAATTTACACTGGATAACTTGGAAAGTTTAGTCATGTTTCACTGTTTCCGTAGCCTGAGTTTTTTTGCAGCATGGAAACTGCTTATTTTTACTTACTTTATGCTGCTGTGGGTACAGGTAGGAAGTAATTATTTTGATGAAATGTTGTTATGTTGCGCAAGTGGGCCACCCAGCTACAGGGTCTTGGGCAAGTGACTTAACCTCCCAGGGAAAGCAGGGGTAATAACTTCAACCTCATAATGCTGCAGTGAGTAATGCATGAGGTACCATGTAATTATCTATCAATTAATACTGAATATAGCCTGTGCTCGTAACTGCTGGTGTCTCACTGTTTCAGTGAAGCAGTAATCAATGCAATACCGCGCACCTTCGCGTTCTTCAGTGAACACACGTTGACTGAAGATGAATTCGTGTTGTTGCAGTTTCTTTGTTGGCATCAGTCATCCCCAGTGCCTTCCATACCCAATGTTCTTGCTGCCAGCAGCACTATTCATGGCAAGTGTTCACTGTCGGGGGAGCCCTTCTGCAGGGCCCACACTAGGAGCCTGCTGCCATCACCTCTGCACTTCACCCACAATTTCCAGGTCGATTGGTTGCGGAGAGTCATTTTTTTATACAGTTTAGTTTCCTCCTCTGTGTAATACGATAATAATAATAATTACCACAAGAGGCCCCTTTGGCTTAGCATTGCACTATCAATATAGTGTGAGTGCAAGAAGAGATGAAGGGGCAGTTTGATTGGAATCAACCCCTTGATGGCAAGGACTGTTGTCTTTACTGCTTGTTACCCGTACCCATGCAGGCCAGTGTATCTAGCAGGCTTTCAACAGTCATTGACTGAATGGTGAGATGGAAGAGCCAGAAATTTTTTTTTTTAATTTATTTATTTTATTAGTTGGAGGCTAATTACTTTACAATATTGTAGTGGGTTTTGTCATACATTGACATGAATCAGCCATGGATTTACATGTATTCCCCATCCCGGTCCCCCCTCCCACCTCCCTCTCCACCCTGCTCCCTCTGGGTCTTCCCAGTGCACCAGGCCCGAGCACTTGTCTCATGCATCCAACCTGGGCTGGTGATCTGTTTCACCCTAGATAATATACATGTTTCGATGCTGTTCTCTCGAAACATCCCACCCTCGCCTTCTCCCACAGAGTCCAAAAGTCTGTTCTATACATCTGTGTCTCTTTTTCTGTTTTGCATATAGGGTTATCGTTATATACACCATGGAATATTACTCAGCCATTAAAAAGAATTCATTTGAATCAGTTCTAATGAGATGGATGACACTGGAGCCCATTATACAGAGTGAAGTAAGCCAGAAAGATAAAGACCATTACAGTATACTAACACATATATATGGAATTTAGAAGGAGCCAGAAATTTTTTAAGCATAATTGGTGGGATAAATTTAACTAGGAGCTCTCATGGGATAGATCATTTATAATATTCTTCCCTGTATACATGATGTGTACAGGGCAGATGTTAAATGATTTTGACATCAACTCAGAAGAAATTAAAGATAGCAGGTTCAAGTTCATCTTGGTAGAATTCATTGCAGTTTTCTTAATCAGGTCCTAGAAAGAAGTATAATTTTGTTATTATTTGTTTAATTCACTAAATAGCTCTGTATTTGCTATGAGCCATGGTTAGGTCATTTCTTCCTCATAATAACCCCATGAGGAAGGTACTATAACTATCCCCACTGTATACCAGTAGAAATAAATGCATAGAAAGTTTAAGCACCTTGACCTCATTCATACATTCGGTTGACCATGGCAGGCAAGCTCTCTGTTACTGCAGCATCCTTCTGAGACAACACACTGCCTGTCTACTTAGTGGATTATTTTATATGGTGGACATGTGAGGGAGAGGAAAAGTAGAGTGAGGAATAAAAATAATAATTTCTAAGGCCATTGTCAAAGGAGACGGGGTGATAGTGCAGTTGAGAGAAACCAAGAATTGGGGATTTACCGTAGTGAGTGAACTCTGGGCACAAAATAAGTGTGCTATAATCTAGCCCCTGTCTACTTTTGCACTCCTGTCATGTAACCTCCTCCATACACACAGTGATTTATTCAGAGCTGGCAGTGTCTTCTATTATTAATCTTCTTCTTCAGCCTCTGCCCCATCTGCATGTTCACATGCTTTTACCCAAAACTGAGCTCAAACATCACCTTCTCTGGGAAGGAATCCCCTATTTGGGTAACTTCTTTCCCATGTTTCTCTTGCATGTTTTTGAACACTTGATTATAACAAGTGCACTGTGTTGCCTAAAGAGCATTTGCTTCTGAAAGTGTCATATTGATGAAAAAATAATTAACCTTGAAAAAAGAAAAGGTGTTATGTCCTCTGTGGGGGTGAAGGTATTCTTCCTCCTGACTTAGATTTTGAGACTTTCTGAAATAATTAAGGTTGGGAATACCTTATAGTTAATTCAGTCTTTCTCTATTCGGTGTTCTATCTAGTTATATTCAAAAGGAAATCTAGATTCTAAGGGGAAAAAGATGTATCAAATATATAGAATGAGTAAGGGACAGGGTTAGCTCCCAGTTGGAGACACTTTAATGAAATGTTCTTATCAATAAAAAGCTGACACTTACCACTTTAAATGTGTCAAAGCAGAAGCTGTGCACTTTGCCTGGAAAATTATATTCAAAAACATTATGAATAGTTGCTAAAACTACCTGAACAGGTAACTTGTCCAAAACCGTGTATCTGCTAAAGTATATGTGAAACCCATTCTAAGCCCAGAACTCAAGCTCTTTATCATCTTCACACTTTACCTCTCAGCTCTGGGTCTGCTTTTAAATGGGGAAAAAGGGGGAGATACTTAGTATGAAATTCTGGTCAGCGTCACAACCCAAAAAAGGACGCGATGAAGGTCGTAAGTTGGCCTTTTCTTGGGGTCAAAGGGGGCAGAGTGTAACTGTTGCTTTTGGAAGGGAAACCTACAAAGGGGAGGGCGGGATAAAGGTCTTTATCCAGGGAGGGGCTGTGTGAGCAGAACTGGGCAGAAAGGCAGGCCCTGCAACCAGCTGTGCAAAGCTCTGCCAATATGCTCGAGACCAACTCTGTTTTCCCTTACACACACAGAAAAGGCCAACTGAATGGTTTGTGGGAGGTCTACGCATCCTTATTTTTTGCATTTTATATCCATGCCATTAAGAGGGAAGCCAACGTCTTGTATTGTTTGCCACACATATTCAGGTTGCATTATCTGTGCTTGAAACATCATACAAAAGCACTTGTGTAACTAACAGCTGCCTTTCCCCAGCCAAATAAGGGTCACAAGAGGCGACATGCCTAGAAGAGTTACGCGGTATCTCAGGCCTTTGCTCTTCTAATCCCTGGGTGGAAAAGCCATTAATACATTTCTTCAGAAGCGTTTTCTGTTGTTCTCAGATGAAAGGTAGCCTCTCACTGTAGGCATATTGTACTCAGTAATCGCGAAAGTAGGCGATGGAGGTAAGAAGTCAGTTTGGATCGCAGGGTGGCTTACCCCAGCAAGAGTGCCAGTTAACCTGTGAGATGGAGCTGTATGCATTTCATCAAGAGAGTGTAGAGGTTTCTTTTCACGTGAATATATAGTAAAATAGAGGAACTTCTGTTTTGAAGAACAGTTAACCGAAGTTCCCTACTTCCCCTACCATTCAAGGCAGAGACATATCCTGAATACATTCTCCAGAGTGACATTTGCATGTTTGAGGTTTATTTCCTTCACCACAAACTTGTGTCTAAGTGACAGTGGCAGGTTTCCATAAATCAGTTAGCTCGAGTGCCATTTTTCCTTAAACTCTGAGAAATGTCCTTATAAATCTTTCTCTTCCCTATCAAGCAGAAAGGAATGGGACAGGGAGAAAAAGAGTTCTGCTACTTCCAGCAGCAGGCTCAGCAAGTGCCCACTGGTAGTAGATTTTTTGTAAACATCTTCATGATTATTGCTCACCCTGTGCTTCACTGTTTGAGAAGTGGGCAATTATTAGCCAAGCAGACCAAGTCCCAGGACTCTGAATGCAGAGGGACTGTGACTTTGCAGCCTCAAGCCCATACTGTGCTGTCCTCTGGAGAAGGGGGCTGCAGAGAATTAGATGGTTAGATGGCACCATTGACTCAGGGGACGTGGGTTAGAGCAAACTCTGGGAGAAAGAGGGACAGGGAAGCCTGGAGTGTTGCAGTCCACGGGGTCACAGAGCCAGACACGGCCAAGCAACAGAGCAACAGGACTTCAGGTTTACGGCTACTTGGCGTCAGTATTTACACTTGACATTGCATGACAAGTGAACATGAGGCCTCGAATGGTTCCCATTGTGCCCACTTTGTCTTTGAAACTGTTCTCCACTTGCCTCTCACAGGGTCACCCACGTGACATCAGCTTGTGGGTATTTGGGGGTAAAAGGCCTTGGCGGCCAGACTGGATAAAGAGTGATTTGGGTTCAGTAGAAAAATAGTATTTTTAGAGATGGGAGGCATATTTATACTCTAATTATAGGCTGGGAAAACAGAAAAAAATTATTTAAAGAGGAGATGCATTTTGTTTATTATTAAAGAAAAGGCTTTGTTGTATTTTTACTTATAATACTTGTTTTCTTGATGATGCTAGACTAATTATATAACTTATTTTTTAATAATAAAGGTCAGTATATATCAAAGAGAGCCATTTGATTAAATGTCTTTTATTTATAAGATAATCCTATTAAAATGCCAATTTATATAATCTTTCAATATTTATGTGGAATAATAATTATTCTACCATCTATATAATTAATATTGCAAATTATCTTATTTGAAATAAAATAGAGCCTTAAAAAGGAACAAGTGCATAATGTTTCATATCTTAGCAAGCTATTATTTTAGCATTTTTAAAACAAATTGTATTAAGCCTTCCAAGAGTGTTCTTCTCCTATCTAAGTAAGATAATCTATAAAAGTAAGATGTTTGCTCGGAATGCTGTCTTTGTTCCTTCGGTCCCTAGGATATTCTTTAGGGCGTAATTGCTGCAATGGGTATTTTTTTCATTAATAGTATATGATGTATTCTAAAGCATAGAGATGGAATTCATATTTAAATATGCAGAAACATAGACTAGTATGTGTGTTGGCTTCCAATTTGTTCTTTTCCAGCACAGCAGGATGCTAATAATAGGGCAGGAAAAGGCCACAATGACTTCTCAAGGTAGTTGCCTACTCTTGTTTTCTACTTAACTATAATCCGAGGTGGCAGCACAATTCAAACACAAAGGAATAATTCTGAAACAAAAATAATGTGTCCATTCCAAATACTTATATATTTGAAATTGGTGATTTTTATGACCTATTCTGTCTTTTGGCAAACATTTACCACACTTAAGCTAATTTTCCTGTAGTAGGTCTTTAGTATGATCACAGATTATGAAGGGCCACGTGAAAATTCTTAGTTGTCCTCAAGGTAATTGTGCATGAAAGTCATGGCAAAAAGAGTGAGCCAGACTGGGTCCCCACTGTAGTTTCTTCCAATTATTATTTTGAGATGAGTCCGTTGTATGACCTTAGACATAACAGGAAACTTCTTTAGTTGCATTCATTCATTTATCGCAGCCAGCGACTGCTCTGAGGACATAGTGGCCTCACAGATCTTATATTCTGGTGAGGGAACTGTCAAATAAATAAGCATATGAATATTTAAATAACATCATTACAAGTTGCCGCTGCTGCCCTGAAGGAAATAAACTCACTGCTCTGAGAGAGGGGAAAAAAAAAAGGATAGATCTAATTTAGATGGTGTGTTTCAAGAAAGTGTCAACTAGAAACATGTAGGAGCAGGAATAGTGAGAACAAAACTGTGACATGTGATAATTCTGGATCAGCTTACCTCTAGAGTTTGTTGTAAGATTGATGGGAGGTCATTGTTGTGGAAGGACATTTAAAAATTGAAAATGAAATATAAATCTACAATTTTGTAAATTTTATGAAGTGTTAGAAAGATGCCTTTCCTTCGCTGATTCTCAGAAGGCCATATGTCTATGACCAACCTTAGTTCTCTGGAGAAGGAAATGGCAACTCATTCCAATATTCTTGCCTGGAAAATCCCATGGACAGAGGAACCTAGCGGGCCTCAGTCCATGGGGTCGTAAAAGAGTTGAATGTGACTTATCGACTAAACAACAACAATAACAAACCTTAGTTCGCTGCTAGGATAAGAAAGGAAATTAGACAGGATTTAAGAAGTGACTGCAAATCTAAGAATTTTGTTTGATAAATCAATTTGGCATACAATACCACCTTAAAGCCCAGTTCTATTATTCTAGCAGATAGAGTCATTTGGTTGAATGTTGCTTCTTAATATACTAAAATCCATTATAATATAAACACAACATTTTTCATATTCCTGAATTTTATCATGGAGTTATTTAAAGTTTTTAAAGATTTAATAAACACAGATATAGAAAGCCAAGCAGAAGCACAAAAACATTTTTCTCTAACAGCAGGACCTATTTAATTTAATCTTAGAATACATGATTTATCTTTAAAGAGAGATACTGTTAGGGAAAAAAAGAAAAACATTGTTCATGGCCATATGTTATTGTAAAACAGCATATTTGAATATTTTAAAGACACTAAATTTGGTCCAAATTGAAGTAGGCTTTTTTCTTTTGTTGACAGTATGAAGCATATGCTAGGAATATGAGCCATAATTAAGCAGTAAGTCACAACAGGGTATGTGTGCTGTGCTGGAACAGTCCACGTACTGGGTGTGTGAAGTATGTGGCCAAAAAGAGAGACGCCCACAGCCACCATGGTGGTGGCCGTCATCCAGCCCAACATACGAGCATATGCCTTTCAGCATGCTTTTGCTGTGTGAACATGCTCTTATTATGAATCATGTTACTTTATCCTATAAGAACATTTTCAATCATTATACTTTGGGCGAAAACCAGAAAAATGCAAATTCCACAATGAGACCTCTTCTTTTCCTTGATATGGAAAGGGTTTGCTTGACAGCATTTCCTGTGTGTTTCAGGTTTGCTTCAGTTGGGAATATGGCTTTCATACTAGTTGGAGAAGTAGACAACCAGAGAGACAGAGGTGGTCTGAACTAGCAGGGAAGTGCTAAGAGCTAAATCTTGAACACTTGCATGCAGTTGAAATCTGAAGTCATTTGTTTTGCCTCTCTGATTTCAAGAAATAGGTTTGACCCTCTGAAGTTGAGCATAAATCTTATTCCAAGGACCCTTTGAGCTTTAAGAAACAAAAAGTGTTTGTTTGTTTTGGTTTTTTGTTTGTTTTGGTTTTTTTTTTTCCATTTATTTTTATTAGTTGGAGGCTAATTACTTTGCATCATTGCAGTGGTTTTTGTCATACATTGAAGAATTTTAAATTCACCAAGTTCTGGTTACATTTAGGATTGTGTTTTGAGAAATTGACAAAATATATGTCACCTTTTACTCTAACAATGTGGTGTTGCTTTTAAGAGTTGGAAAGTGTCATAGGCAAATTATTTGTCTTTCAACCATCTTCTTTAAAAATGCACTGTGACAAATGAGGCTTTGAAAAGGAGAGGGAAGACTTTTTGAGATGAGAAGCTAAGGAACGCCCTGCAGACATTAGGCACCTGTTACTCTCATGGAGCAGATGTGTCTAATACACAAGCTCCAACCCAGAATGAAGGCACATAGAATAGAGTATATACTCTTTGTCATAAAATTAGGTCTAGACTGGGTGGCTATTTTTTAATGATACATTGTTGTTTAACTGGAAATAACCAAAATTAAATGAGACAGTATTTGTAACCATGTACAGTAATTACAATGCCAGTACCCATTGAAATTGGATGAATAATAACTCTGATATGACTTGGTCTGAGAAAATTAAAAGAGTTAAAGTTTGAGGTAAAACTTGTTGAATTTGGGGGTCTGTTCTAAAAAGAGAAAGAGAAAAACAGGAAAAGAGCCTGCTGTAACTGAAAGTTGTATTTCAGTATATTGAATTTTCTAGAATATTTTCACAATTTTTATAATAAAGCCCTTATAATATTTTCATAATTAAAATCTTAGCTTTTAAAATTCAATTATAATTTAAAATTCAAATTATATCTTGTCTGCAATGTATGAAATTTACACAGATAGAAGTAAAGAATAATTCCTTTTCTCAAGAAGCTCAAAATGTAGGGAGACAGATAAGAAGATTCAAAGGGGGTTGTGATACAACAAGGAAGTAGGTCAAGTGCCAAAAGAAACAGATGGGGATTCAAAGGAGGGAGCGATTTGTTTTGGAGATGTGAGGAGTGGTCTTCTGGACGGAGTTTGAGGTAGTGATTCTGGTGTGGATGGGCCATGAATAAGCAGAGGAGTGGTAACTGGGGCCACATGATTAGATGACTTTAGCTGGAGTGACTAAGTGTGTTTGTGGTCAGTCACTGCAGTCATGTCCGACTCTTTGTGACAATATGGACTATATCCCGCCAGGCACCTCTGTCCGTGGAATTCTCCAGGCAAGAATAATGGAGTGGCTTGCCATGCCCTCTTCCAAAGGGTATCTTTCCAACCCAGGGATCAAACCCGAGTCTTCTGTGTCTCCTGTATTGCCGGTAGATTCTTAACCCACTGAACCACCAGGGAAGCCCGGAGCGACTACACAGTAGAGAGTAAGGAGGCCCAGTTTGCCCTAGAAATCAGTGGCTCAAAGTGTAGAATGTTACAGAAGAATGGTTTTGTGCTCTTTGCTTCTGATCACCTTCTTTTCAGAGGAAAACTCCAGTGACCCCAGAGTTACTGGTGGCTGAAAGATACACAGATAGAATAAGCCCAGAGCTTAATGCCAATGTGCTGACATCATTATCCACTGATATTTTTGTATTGTGAACTAATTTGAAAGGCATAACCAAGAAGTATTTTATCTTAGCAGCAGTAGAAACCTGTGAAGGATTGTGCATGAGGTGGGTTGAGACAAGCCTTCAAGTAAGATCCCTCAAATGTTGTGTATTGGAAGGGTTGAACCCTTTTGTCAGATTGTGTCAATCAGTTTAAAAAGTAATAAAATATATCCATGAAGATAGACGTATAATGGATTACTAAGGAGACATTGAGTACTTGGGGATTACATTTTTTATGTAAATCATGAAATCATGGAAGATAGTTTCTCTGTCTGAAGAATCAAGGAAACAGTCCACCAGAGAATCTTAATTTCCTCAGACTTGGAGAAAATCTCCCCACGTTTATGTACTTCTGTCTTCTTTCACAAATGTTATGGCCTTGAGAAAAATAATATATGCATCAAAACAGATAAATGATCACACAGAAATGGGGAAATAGAAAAATAGGTAGATTGTTTGTTCTTAGATATCTTATTATTTTCATTTCCATTCACTAAAAAATGAAAATTTGTTGTTAGTAGAAGAAATAAAATAGTTGACAATCATGAAGTATTAGTCACTCAGTCATGTCCAACTCTGTGACCCCATGGACTGTAGCTCTCTAGACTCCTCCATCCATGGAATTCTCCAGGCAAGAATACTAGAGTGGGTAGCCATTCCCTTCTCCAGGAGATCTTCCTGACCCAGGGATTGAACCTGGGTCTCCTGCGTTCCAGGTGGATTCTTCACCATCTGAGCCACTTCATGAATACCTGTCAAACCAAAAGAAAGTCCAGACTATAAGATTTTGAACTTAAAATCAGTATGCTACAACTGACTTAAGAGGAAAACAAAGACTCATGGACAGTGGTTCTTGAGAGAAATCCACCTTATCATGAAAGCATCCACATCATAGTTGTCTTAAATAACATGGCTCTTTGATAAAGATGCTGCTAGAGAAATTGGTGTTTTGGGTGACAGCCTGAGTAGTCAGGCTAATGAACTTCTTTTGGGGGCCAAGGGTATGTTAGTTACCTGTCTCTTTGCTCTCCATGGATGGACAGCTTCAGCCTGGGGAATAGCATGTGTGTATGCCCAGAAACATGACTCCCTTCCCCTTCTTTTCAGCCTTGTGGTTGGAACTGCTAGGTTTTTCTGCTTAAATACAACACAAGAGGAGGTCTGTATCTTTTACGGGCAGAAAGCCTATTCATATAAGCAAATAATTAAGGATACAATCTCAGGTGAAAATAATTTGAGGTGAATAAGCTGAAAAAAAGAAAGCTTCAGGTTTTGTGAAGTAGTTCCTTTCGGTGGGGCAGGTAAGTAGGTCTATCATCACTGAAATGTTCCTGTCCCACATTTGCTTTTATTTTGCTATTGCAGACCCGGAGACAAAATATCCCCTGGAAAATAAGGGAAAATTGTTCATTCTTTATTCACCATAATTGAACCTGAAAATTTCAAGTAACGCCACTCAGATGGAAAATGCTACGGAAAGCACAATGCTGGTCTAGTTCAAGTAGCAAATGTGAAGCGTTTGTTAAACAAAATGTACCTTTCAAACATAGCCAAAAACATCAACAGGAAGATAGGAATGGTTCATCACATTTCTTTATCTTTTTAATTTTTTCATATTTGTCTAAGGTTAGCACAGGCATTAGAGATCTATTACTTAGATTCATAAACATGAATTTATTTGAAGATTAAAACAATGAATTTTGTAACTATCAGGATTAATGGACATTCTTGTGATTGCAAAGGTAATTCCATAGACTTCTCTGTTAAAAATGGACCTCAAGTTGCTCAAGTTACAAATGGAGGAAAATTTGGAGGGAACTTGGCTTAGACAGTGAGAGGATGTTCCGATAGTTTGGTGATGTCAGTAGCTGTGTTTATTAGTAGTTACTAGGCTCCTGGGCTTCTGCTGATGCTTCACATGTATCTTTCAACTGGGCATAGCCTAAAGTTAAGATTATACTTTTTTCTTTTCTTGCTGAGTCTGGCAATCCCACTCATATGAAAAATAAGAAAATTCAGCCAAGGTCTCTGCTTTTTATTATTCTGTCTAGGTTTGTCATAGCTTTCCTTCCAAGGAGTAAATGTCTTTTAATTTCATGGCTGCAGTTACAGTCTGCAATGATTTTGGAGCCCAAGAGAATAAAATCTGTCACTACTTCTACTTCTCCCCCTCCTATATATATCTGAAATGACTGGTCGTATAATAGTTGCTCATGTATGTTTGTATGATCATTGATATAAATTGAATAGGTAGATAAAAGCCCCCTAAAAGACATGGTTGTTGGAGTCATCAGAAAGATGTTAAAAAGCAGAGCTGTAAGTGGACCACAAATTATTGGGTGTTTGAGTGGGGAGAGGGAGATTATACAAGGAGGGTTGGAATTTTCAAACATGAATGAAAACAGTATTATCTGCTAGGAGGTTAGAGTCAAAGGAAATAAGTAAATAGGTCTGACCTAATAAAAAGACTATGTTTGGGGGCAGTTGAGAAATTTGGTAAGTGATATTAATGGGGATCTTTTAATATGGAATTTAGATTTGATGAAAAGAGAAAGTGCCATCTAGGAGACGGTAGAAGAGGAGAGTCAAGTGCTAAGTCTTTCTGTGGTTTGTGTATAGAAATTTCATGAAAGCAAGATTATCAAATTTATCAGTGTAACCACAGTTGGCCCCTCCCTATCTACAGGTATGGGTACAAATGCACTAAAATACCCTTTTACTTAAAGAACTTGAGCATCCATGCATTTTGGTACTCGTGGGATTCTGGAACCAATCTCCCATGGATTTGGAGAGACAACTGTATAAATCCACATTCTAAAGTCTCCCTCCATTGAAACTTCCTGGTGGTCTGATGGCTGGGGCTTGGTCTCCAGTGCAGGGGGATAAGGTTCAATCCCTAGTTGGAGAGCTAAGATCCTACATAGCTTGCAGCCAAAAAACCAATCATAAAACCAAAAATAAATACAATAAGGACTTTAAAAATGGTCTACATAAAAAAAAAAAAAACTTAAGAAAATTAAGGTTTTCCTCCCTGATTCCTAAGGTCCCTCAAAAGCTTTTCACATGTTTATGAGCAGCTTCCTCTCCTTCTCTAAAAGTGGCATGTGATAAATTAGATCCTGTTGTTGAAATACAGAATAGTGAGATAAGGAGAGGAGAGTACTTATGACTCATAAAAGCATTTTATTTGTTTACAACATGAGTGTCAGTCACTTTAAATACAAAGACTGTGTTTTTTTTATCTTGTACTTGCACTGTTTTACCTTGCACCTGCCAAGCACTTGGGCCAGTGTTGGTTCTTCATTGTTGCTTAGTCGCTTTAAGTCCTGTCCAACTCTTTGGAGACCCCACATACTGCAGGCCCACCAGGCTCTTATGTCTATGGGATTCTCCAGGCAAGAATACTGGAGTGGTTTGTGGATTCCTTTTCCATGATTCTCCATAAAGGGTTGTTAAGCTGAGTTGTGCAGCTGAAGCAATGGTGTAAGAAGCGTGTGAGTTTCTGGGAATTGCTGCTCAGGAAGATGGTCTGGGGAGCCAAGGTGGTTTGATGAGATTCCCAACCAACAAGGACAGTGGGATATGCAATAGGTTAGAACAATTTGGTTATTTGTGTTCCTATAAAAGAGTGTCCCAGAGTGTGAGAAGAGGCAAAGAAAACTGAGAGTGGCATTAGTATAAAATTAGAATTTCTATAGAATGCTCAGGAGAAGGTCAAAAGAAGGAAGAAGTTTGCTTTGAAAAACTATAACCTTCACCCCCCCTCTCAACTCTCTCTTTGTCATTTAAGGGGACTTCTCCAGTCACTTTTCCCAGCAAGAATTGTAGGCACCTCATTAAGCTGCCTCTAAATTGTATTGTATGAATATTTTATGAGGCAATTTTGTTCATCTAATCATCATTTTGAGATTGACTAAAGAGAAGAGAAGGATTGGTTCCTTTCAGATATCTGCACTATTTGTTGTTGTTTTTAAAAGTACTTTCCCTTTCCTCTACAGAACTGGATTTTATTATCCTAAGGACGTTCATGCTTTATTCAGAATTTTTCCTATTTGAATTGGCAAATTCAGTACTGGTATTTAACAATGAAGTCTCAGTGGAATATTCCATTTTTATGTTGTCTTTTTTTTTTTTCTTTCCATCCTACGCAAAAAAAAAAAAAAAAAAAAGTGATGATGCCAAAGTGCCATAGGCACTGGCAAATTATCTATCCTATACAGAAAATTCAAACTCTTAAATTTTGTTCTAAGGATCTGTCCTTCTTGCTAAGAAGAGTGAGAGTGAGAGTCCCTGAGAGTGAGAATAAGAGTTCTCTGGTCAATATGCAAGGTGGCATTTCTTTTCCAGTTTCTAATAACCCTGTATAGCTCTTTAGTTATCTTTGTTTAAGAATAGTAGTATCATTTCATATCTAAAATTCAAAAAGAAAACAAACCAAGAAAAGCCAGAGGCAGGAACCGTATTATTTGGTAATACTGAGAGAAACAAGAAAAACAAAAAAAACAAAAAAAACAAACCTTGTTTCTTTTTCCAGAAAGCATTGTTTTAATCCCAATACAAAGCAAAATTCCTTCCATTATTAACCATAGGCCAAGTCTAATATTCTAAAGTACCTAACCTTTTTCTGGGTGAGAATTTTTCCTTAATTTATTTTGTAATGGACATTTTCCTTGAGATTTCTATTATAACTTATAGTAATTTTAAACTTTTGGGGAATGATTTAGCTTCATCAATTGGGGTTTAAAATAAAACTAAGAAAGGAATGGTACCCTGTACTCAATTGTCCTGAATTCACCTGGGTTATGTTACTTTCCTGAATCTATATTTTCAAGGAATTTTTCATAAATTACAAAATGTGCAGTGGAGAGTAAACAGAAAAGAAATATCTAAATGTATCAAGGATCTGATCATGTTTAGCAAGGAGAAGAGAAGGCTTTGGGACAACTTGATTAAGTAAGTTAAAATATTGAATGGGTTGGCACTTAAAAGAAATATTCTTTCACTAAATCACATTTGTGTAGTACATATGTGAGCAGCATGTGTATATTTCACAGTAGGCACATTTGGAAAGAGTATATTGAAAAATAATTTTGCATGTATAAAGTTGTAATGCATATACTCAGGAAATAGTGAGTTCTCTATCTTTAATAACTATTAAAAGAAAGATATTTTTCCATAGAAAGCTAATAATATTTGACAAGAGATCACTATGTGTAACATTTTAAATTCATTTAAAATGAAATATAAACAATATTACTTTTAATATACAACACAAAATAATATTTGGTCATGTATATATATATATACATTTGTTTATAGAGTATTAGAGCTTATGATTATGTTTTAATAATCCATTCAATACAAACATATATAAATATTTGTTTGCTAAATTATCTTTTATAATTACCTCAATATTATACATGTTGTCTATAATGTTATCTTTGTGTGTATGTGTGTGCTCAGTCGTATCAACTCTGCGACCCCATAGACTGTAGCCGTCCAGACTGTTTTGTTCATGGAATTCTCCAGGCAGGAATACTGGAGTAGGTTGCCATTTCCTCCTCTAGGGAATCCTCCCTGCTCAGGGTTCAAAGCCACCTTTCTTGCAGCTCCTGCATTGGCAGGCAGATTCTTTACCACTGTGCCACCTGGGAAGCCAAATATTATCATTATTTCAAGGTGTAACTTTTTTTTCTTTTAGGACCTATCTTGTAGCAGTTGGTCATATGAAACGTAGTTACTCAACTTCTGCTAAATCTTGGTTTTTCTCATCAGCAAGAATTAAGCTTGATTTGCCTTATTCTTTGTCTTTTGCCTATGAACATATAGTACAGGCCAATTTGCTTATAGTATAATGAGTTTCTGACAAGTTTTGAAAGAAAAATAAAATTAATGGGGTCAGAAATGTCTTAAGGAACATTTAAAAGTATAGTTTTATCTGTTAAGTATGTTTTTTTTGTTGTTATGTAGCTAATATTTCTGGGGTGTTTCTACGTGAAACTAGTGGTCCTTCTGTATTTTGCTACATAATGTGATCTTTCCATGCTGTTTGCATGGATATAAACACAGAATGAAAAGAAAAAAGTACAAAGACTGCAAAATGTGCTGGACTAGATTCCAGTCATTTCAGGGTCAGATAAGTCATTGAATCTGACTGAGCCTAACAGCTTATCAAATCCCCACCCATGAGATATGTGAAACCTGGTTGGTGGAAACTTCCTGGCTACAGAGTTAAGGAACTTTGTGAAAAGACTGATTTCAGAAACTAATAAGTCTACTATTGGAGATGTCCTCCCCTAAAATATAATTTTACTCATGATTATTTACTGACTTTACAATATATAGTATACTCTGCCAGATGTTGAGAATCAAAGAGGTGTGTGTATCTTTTCCTGCCACCAAACAGGTTAAAAATCAATTTTATGGTCAATGATATGGAGAGAGATCTGGTTTGAGGGGAGAGGGAGATAGTGAGTTACATTTTATTTGAGCTTTAAAGCAATGGTAATACATACAGGCTTAGAGTCCTATTGGTAGAAAACGAGTTAAGATCTAGAGTCTGTATTTGACAGTCATTTAGGCAGAAGTGGACCATGAAACTAGCAGGAAAATGGCAAACAAAATATAAGGAGTCTCTCCCTTTCTAGGGCTGACAGGAGGGTAGGTGTAGCTTGTGGAGGATGAGAGAACCAAGATCAGGACTGGGTAGACTCACTCAATCCCCTGTTGAAATATTATTGATATAAATAAATCTCTTGAGCATGTTTACGAAATGCCAGTATATTGAGTAATGGCTTCTGCTGACTTCCACACTGGCTGTCCCTGTGAAGATATGGCCTGCTTCAGGTCTGTAGATAAAGCTTCATTGTTCTGTTCAGGGATCCTGTTTAGATTACAAATCAGCCCACAGTGGCTCCCTCTTAGTCACATAGCGGTCTGATGCCATCATCTTCAGAGGACATTTAAAAAGGCAACTCCTTTCTCAAAAAGATACACCTAAACATATGCATCACTTCCCCATGCTATAGAAACCCCAGCCTTCAAATTCTAGAAGAAAATCTGAAAAAACATCCTCACTCAGACATAAGTGAGTGTATCTGCTTATTTATTAGTGTGATGTGCATGTTTAAGAGCCCACTAAGTCTTAAAGGAAATGTTATACTTGTTTATGATTTGAAATTTCCCAACACAAAGAGAAAAATGATAGTGTATTTAGAGTTTTTAAAAGTAATGATATATTCTGATATATATGGATAATCAAAAAATATACAATTACATGTTTATGCAAATATTGAGAAATATGTTAAGCTAAAATATATGATTAAAATACATTTTAGAAACTTGATTAATAGCTGTACATAGTAAATTATTAGGTATCTTGTGTGGGTATGTGTGATTTAGTAAAAGTTTTTGTGATTTGAGAAATTATTCCTCTTGCATAGGTTTATTAACTTCATTATACCCATAACTTTATGGCAAAGAACAATAGAAAATAGGGTTTTACATATGGTAAAAAATCAATTTTCTAGTAAATAGATGCACTCCAGATTTAGCCATGAGTCTGATCTAATCCCTCATGATAAGGTAAATTTTGCAAACCTTAATACAGAAAATATCTGCTTTATGTTTTATTTATTTTATTGTCCTAATCCACAACCCACCCTATTGGAGTTATCAAATTTTTCATTTCAACATTTATGAAAAATCAATAACAGGAACTCAGATAGACAGAATTTAAATTGGTGTCTAGAGAAATTCCTCAATGCCCTCCTCCCTCATTATTGAAGAGGCCAGGGTTGTGGTTCCAGAGAGTATCTACCATTTATAGGCCAATTTCCAATGAGGTAATTCGAGTCATAAATCTTAGTGGGAAATGCTGTTGTTGAACACTCTTGGTGTTCCATTAATTGAGAGGGATGGTGGGCCTGTGATGATGCTGTTCTAACCCAAGGGCCTTCTTTCTTCCCTGTGTTTGGGTGCACTCAGCTATCAAAACTGCACTGATTTAACTCTGGCCATTGCAACTGGGATTTCCAGATGCTAAGTGCTAATGCATGATTTAAAAGTATGCTATTTCCTGGTTCTTTTTGGGTGGCAACGCTTTTGTCTCTAAGCTACAAACATCAAGGTCACTTGAAGGTGCAGCTGAGAATCAACCACATGATATAAAATTCTGTGGTTGGGTTCTGCTCCATGAACAAGCCTATGGTGTCTTAAGTTCTACTTGTAGGCTTTGATAACTGTTCCTTTAGAGAATAAAAACAGAAAGTTGCTTAATTTTAGTTGATCCAGTATTTCTAAAAGATTAAACTATATCAACTTAAATAGAATCATTGGTCAGGATAAAGGAAATTTTAGTACAGTTTGTATTCTTTTAAATGATGGCTATTAATTCCTAGAAACCCCAATACACTATATAAATTTTCAGAAGTTAATTTTGTAGTAATAATTTGAGTTGACCAGTTATATTACTAATAAAATAAGTCACATCAAAGTATCCCACAATACCATTTAATTTTGATGCAAGTCTTCCATTTTTCATGAAGGCATATAATTTTCTTTATGGAAACTCATTGTTTGATGCTGCACAATCAAAAATTATGAAAAATAAAAGTGCCGCTCCAAGTTCCAAATTGAAGGATCCTTTTTCTTTCCAATGCTAGATCAGTCAGTAAGAATAAGAAATGAAGGATATTTGAGGCTTTCCTTGCTATATAATTCTTTTTGAATTGCATCTTTCTAATGTGTTTATGTGCTTTTCCTGTCACATTAGAAGATATAATACAGCTCTAGAAAGACTGGTGGTAAAGAAACATTAAGTACCAGAAATTAATTTCCTCAATGGTTCTTGAAAAATTTCATTAGCCTAGAGGGTTAATTTTACAGTTTTAGTGCAATCATTATTTATCATCTCTTGGTTTACGGGAAAGAATTAGAGTTATTAGCTATTAAATTATCCATGAAAATTTGACACTCTTCTAGACCAAACAAACCCTGGGGCATGCTGATTTTCCCAGTGTGAAACATCTGTGGCTTCAACTAGGAAGAACTTAACATTGTCTAATTAGATTTCCAAGATTTATAAGGTTTAAATACTCTGTTATTAGAAACCTGAGAATTAGCCCAAAAGTTGAAATTCTCACTTAGTAAAGTTTATTTAAAGCATCCTTAACAAGAGCAGTATTTTTACCAGAGGAATTGATTTCTAATCTATTCAAATCAACCAAGAATCACCTGTGATTACAAGATTGGTCTTAGATAACACGTCTGGTATAAATATGCATAAATCTGTTCTAAAAACTTTGAAATGATTTTGACAATGATTAGAAAGTATTGGAGAAGTTTTTAAACCTGACATTTTCTCCAAACCATTGAATTACAGATATATTATGTTCTTGCTAAAAATGTTGATGGGTCTCTGATTCTTGATTACCTGAGGAATAAAAGACAAACAACATTAACTTTAAAATGATTCATTTTACAAATTTCCTGCATGCAATTTGATAGCAAACACTTGAAAGAATTATAGGTCTAGACTAGGGGATTTGTGAAGCTGTTGACTCTCCATTTTATACTCCCCTTGGCATATTCTCCCAAATAAACCAATGGAATTATCTTTTACATTTTTCCACAGAGGGCCCACTGGGATTAAAATATCATTTTGTTTTGCAACAGGGAGGGCGGGTGCAGAGAAGACCACGTGGGGTGTCCACTCCTAGTTCAGGATACTGAACAAGGGAGCAGAGTATTTTCTGCCAACTATGCTACTACCCACCATCTTAACCCTATACTTTCAGTGAGTTATCTCATCCAAGTTGGCTCCAGGGGTTATGTTGACAACAGAACCCTGCTGCCTCTGTATAGGAGGGGTCTCCAAATAACAGAACCAGAATCACTACCAAAGAGAACATGCAGATTTCACCTTAGAGTTGGAACATGTTTATTCCTCCAACCTAGGGAAAATACATTACAACATTGTAGTGGATTTCAAGGACTTGTATCTAATTGATTCATCATGGAACTTACAAACTGTATCAGTTATTTAAAATATGTGAAAGGTAAATTCAAGGAAAATTATTCTAGCAGATAATAAATAATCTATGTATATTATATGCCATATGTAAATAAGCCATGTTTATATATATATATATATATATATACAGAATTACTATATATTTAATAATTATATTTAGAAAGGAAGGTGATGTTTCCTTGGCATTAATTTTTGAATACCATATGGATTTTTTGGTTTGCATTAATTTTGGCTTAATGACAAAAATGAATACAAAGTACAACAAAAATTAGAAAAACCCTATAAAATTTCAATTCAATCCTTAAGAATTGAGAGTGGTGGCTAAAAGACAAGGAAGGGAAAAGCCCACAATAATAGAACAAAGGATGGTCTGAGGACTGGAGTGAGGACCTCAGGTAAAACAAACAACACTCCTGGCTAGCCCAATTTACGTAGGGCAGGCCCAGGGGGAGGAGAAAAAAGACATAAGAAGAGGAGCCAAAATTGGGTGGGTGCCTCTCTTCTCTTCACGTCTTTTGGGTCCTCATGCCCTCACACCTTGAGGACGTTATTTTCCTTTATTTTCTAAATAAAACTGAGGTGTAACACAGAGCTGTGACATTGGTCATCTGAGGGCTGTAACGCTGGTCTGATGCTTCAAATTTTTGTTGTGACGAGACAGAACCGAGGAAATTACACACTCCCCCGACATCTAGATGGCATCATCAACTCAATGGACATGAGTTTCGGCAAATTTCAGGAGATAGGCAAGGTCAGGGAAGCCTGGTGTGCTGCAGTCCATGGGGTGGCAAAGAGTGGGATATTACTTAGTGACCGAAGAACAGCCACAAATTTGAAATAAAGATCTGTTTTTGATCTGAAAGCTTTCAATCAAGTTTCTCTTTAATAGTTGTAAAAAGCCAAAACTTCTTGAAAAAAAAAATAAAGGAAATGAATTTTGGCTTTAACAAAGAAATTTATAATAGCAAAAAAAAAACAATAATAATTGTTTTCCAAATGTCATCTGAGTGTAACAGGAAGTATAATATAATCCTAGATATTAAAATCAATTTTCACATGCACTTCAAAGGTTGTATCCATTTCAAATATCATGTGTAAAAAAAGGAATCTGTCATACAATGAACTTTTTAAAAATTCAAAATATGCAGAAATTAATCGAGACTATTCTTTGAATTTGAAACTAACTCCTAATCATACAATAGGGGCACTGATTTCTTTGTCATCTGAATTGATGAGGCTGTTATATGCTAATTTCAGGGTGTCACTAGCAACCATTTTGAGAGTAAAGATTGATTTGAATAACAGTAGGTTTTCCTTGCGGTAAAGTAGAAATACAATTAGAGAAGGAAGCTCATAATTTATCTCAGCTTTATGTAAAAATATTATCAAAAAGAATAAAAGCAACTAACAGATGCTAAAGTGTGCCAAGAATTCTTAATTTTCTGTCAGATTTAGAAAAAAATTTTAATCAAATTCTCTTTAGTTTGTCTTATTAATGTTGCTGAAAATACTGGCATCTTTAAATTTAGTGTTAGATGTCATACCTAGAGTAGGTTTAGACCAGATTTTAGGACACATTGTGTAGTAAACTTGTGCACACAGACATTTAGAATTTGAATTGTTGATGAAATGTCACAATGTTCCAGAAACATCAATATTGCCATTATCTACCTGATAAAAATTAGACATCTAATAGTAGGTAATCTACAGAGTAAAAGCTTATCTTTGTGAACTTAGAAAGACTGCTTGAAAGTACTGGAATGTATTTATCTTGCAGTGTATTTCTAGAAATGACATTGTTGTTGAACCTGAGTTCATATGACTGATACATGAAGAGGCCAGATAAACTGAAACATTGGAGTTTGGAGCAGAGAAAGGCTTTATTGCAAGAGCCAAGCAAGGAAAACAGGTGGCTGGTGCTCAGAAGCTCAAACTCCCTGATGGCCTTTGGGGGCAGTTTTTATAGGCAAAATCTATGGGTAGGGCTGCAGGATGTGTGACCTTTCCTTGGTTGATTGATGGGGGTGTAGCAGGGTTGTGTTCCAGGAATCCCAATCATCAGCCTTTTGATTCCAGCCACTCTGTAGTCCACATGCTTGCGCTCAGCCTAATGTTAACCTTCTTCCACATAGTGGAGGCTCCAGCTCCTGTGGAAGAACTCAGAACAGATTGCTATGCATCATCCTCTGAGAAGGAGCCAGAACCCTGCCCCAAGTCTGCACAATTGTTTCCTGACTGCCTTTCCTTTGTTTCTGGATTCCCTCGCTCCTCGAATCAGCAATTTTGAATCTGCTCTTTGGAACTCAGGAAAGGTGAAAGGGGCTGGAAGTCTTTTCCCCACAAACAAGAAGCAGCGGACATGGAAAGGCTTTTGTAACCAGGAGCGCCTCAGAGGGTCCTGCTCCGTTTCAGAATTATCACATTTGGATAGAATATGAAGTAAGAACTTGCTCTTTAATATTAATAGACTCTGAAAATGTTCAGGGCAGAATAGAATATTTAGTGACAAAGTCTTTATTTTATGTTTTACACTGGAATGTTTGTGACTTAGTTAGATTTGTGTTAAGGATTGCCATGACATAATATGTAGGATTTATTTTTTCTAAATCATATTTTGTATATTAAAAGCCTCAAATAATTTCTTTTGAGTGGTTTTCCCACTGGGTCACTTTCTCATTTTAATGATAGCATTGCTGTAAAACCCTGACATGGAGTTCTTATCTACATTTATATCACATATAAGAGAAGGAAAATCTTCCTTCTGCCATCTTAGATTCCATTTGTTGGATGTGTGAATGAAGCTGACAAAAGATGGATTCACAGGAGAAAAGGCTAGCACGTTTGTGAATGTTTTGAATTGTTATGTTCACGGGGGTTTCAACTAAGTCAGAACAAAAACAGAGGCAAAGTCTGAGACTTATACTGCATTTTAACAGAGGGTAATACATTATGGGAATTGGATAAAGGAAAGGGTTTTTTAAGCTTCTATCAGTGATAAATTATGGAAAGATGATAGAAAATCTGTGGTGGAAACTGAAGGTAGATAAAAGTTTGTTTATGCAGACTCATCTTTGTGCCATCTCTCCGATGATAAAGGTTGTTCTCTTTCTGGTATAGGAGAAAGGAATGCCTTCATAGCTTCAATTTATACCGTGCCTTTAAGCAGAAGAAGGAAGGAAAGAGAGCTCTTCCTGACTGCTTTTGCTCATTTACCTTCAGCTCTAAGTAATCCTTATACAAAAGTGACATATTTTGGGTGATAAATTCTGATCCCTTTCAATTTCATTAAATTTACTAGAATGAATGCATGAATAAATGAAGAAAAGAATGAATAATATATGTTTGTTTGTTTGCTTACTTGTTTACACCTCACCTCATTACTAAAAAGCATTGAGGTGTTTTCAGATCATTTCAAAAATAAAGCATCTATAGACTTTTACCTTCTATGAATTAAAGATTCTTTTTAGATATGAAGATTCTTTAATTTAGGAAATATTGATGTTTATTATATCTATGGTCTTTACCTCTGTTTCATTTATTCCATTTTACTTGGAGTTTAGTTTACATATACTAAATATAAATTGTTGAGATTCCACACCTATGAGAGTAGTTAGGTCTCAGAACCCATAAACTTAGGCAGTTTAGTGTCTGAACATAAGTGGTCTCATCTGTAAAAATTGAGATAATTTTTGATAACACTTGTGGTTCTAGTGGTAAAGAACCCACCTGCCATAGCAGGAGACATAAAGAGATGTGGATTTGATCCCTAGGTTGGGAAGATGCCCTGGAGGAGGACATGGCAACCCATTCCAGTATTCTTGCCTGGAGAATCCCTTGGACAGAGGAGCCTGGCAGGCTATAGTCCATAGGGTTGCAAAGAGTTGGACATGACAGAATCGACTTAACATGTATGCACATGGCGTTTACAGCAGTAACAAATGCAAAATTTTCCTTTGGCATTTCAGGAATCCTTTACAAATTAATAGTTGGATTTTATGGAGTACATGGTTGCTTTACTGTCTTTTTATCATTAATATGACTCAATAATCATATTCTGTTTGAATTGTCAAGCTATCCATTCACATCCACTCACACATCCAAGAGATCTTTAGAGTACACATTTATCCCCATGCAATTAAAATATTATTTCTCCCTGATATGCTGTACTTGTATTGGAAAGTTTTAAATGGTCTGAATAATCTTATTCCTATGCTAATCTATTTCAATTGTTTGAAAGTTTCACACTGATTATCATCAAGCTTGAGTTCTACTAACATGCATAATCTTTTAATGTTTGTGTGTTTTAATATTGGGAAGAACTGGCAATGAATCCAAGGAAAAGAACCATAAGGCTGGTTAAAGTGATATGTGAAAACTACTATAGAGTATTTGAACTAATTTAAGTCTTATCTGTACTCTTATTATATCAGAGATAGGAGACTCTGAGTCCATATGTATTATGCAAATTAACAGCAAGTTAATCTAATTTTTTCTGAATATCCATAGAGATATAACATAACTTGTTATGAAACAGGTCAGTCTTTTGGAACAGGCACATTAATCTTTTATTTTTTTTTCTTACTGAATGCATGACAGCTAATACATAACAACAAAGTGCTTTTAAAGGATGGTAAGTATTTTATGTTTACAAAATATGCTTGGGTAACAACTCATTTCAAATTGCAACTTTATGAATTTATTTTGTGTTTCATCAATCTGAACAAATTAATGTACTGTTCATGTGGATCTTGCATATATTTTCATTAATACTTTAATATTCCATTGAAATACAGCATTGCTTTAAGAAGGAATTAATTAACATTGAACAAGTTTGTTTTTATTTTCCTAAATAGGTCTCTATAAAATTTGGCTGTTATGGACTTAATTTAACTAGTAAGTAATTAAAATTATTTTGATGGTTTCTTAGACCTTTATTTAATTTTTCTAACATATTATGACTCAAAGAGGGGAGTTACCTGCTATCTCAGAAACCCTTCTCACACTATCCTCCCTGATTTCTTTACAGAAAATAACAGCATAAAATTCTGTGCTCCTTATCTGCCCACTGTTTTAAACATTTTTTTTTCAAATGAAGTAAGGTTGATTTACAATGATATGTTAGTTTCAAGGGTACAGCACCTCCCTTCGTTTGGTAATCAAAAGTTGTTTTTTTTTTCCCCCTGTGTTTGTGAGTCTATTTTTGTTCTGTAAACAAGTCTTTTTTTAATTTTCATATTGTTTTCCTTTTTAAATATCTTATCAAATATCCTAGTTATTTTCTTTTACTTATTTTGGGGTTTATTTGTTGATGTTTTCCTAGATACTTAAAGAGGAAGTGTAGATCATTGATATTAAGCTTTTTCTTTTCCTATATAAGCATTTAACACCATAAATGGCCCTCTGAGAAATGCTTTCATTTCAGGTCAGTTCAGTCACTCAGTCGTGTCCGACTCTTTGTAACCCCATGTACTGCAGCACACCAGGCCCCTCTGTCCATCACCAACTCCCAGAGTTTACTCAAATTCATGTCCATGGAGTTGGTGATGCCATCCAACCATCTCATCCTCTGCCATCCCCTTCTCCTCCCGCCTTCAATCTTTCCCAGCATCAGGGTCTTTTCCAATGAGTCAGTTCTTCATGTCAGGTGGCCAAGGTATTGGAGTTTCAGCTTCAACATCAGTCCTTCCAATGAATATTCAGGACTGATTTCCTTTAGGAGGGACTGGTTGGATCTCCTTGCAGTCCAAGGGACTCTCAAGAGTCTTCTCGAACACCACAGTTCAAAAGTATCAATTCTTCAGCACCCAGCTTTCTTTATAGTCCAACTCTCACATCTATACATGACCACTGGAAAAACCATAGCTTTGACTAGACGGACCTTTGTTGGCAAAGTAATGTCTCTGCTTTTTTATATGCTATCTAGGTTACTCATAACTTTTCTTGAAAGGAGCAAGCGTCTTTTAATTTCATGGCTGCAGTCACCATCTGTGGTAATTTTGGAGCCCAAAAAAGTAAAGTCTGTCACTATTTCTATTTAGTATTTAATCTTTTATTATTATTCTGTTTAAGATGTTTTTAATATACCTAGTTGATTCATGTAGTCTAAACTCTAGTATATGATTTGCTCATGGTATAAGAAAGGCAAGGCATTCCACGTGGTTGAGGTTTAATTTAGGTAAAATACCTAAAGCGTTTCTCCTCTACACAATATGATCATCTTTTCCTGCCAAAAACAGTCCCCCTTGTTATATGTCCTCTATTCAGTATTGAAACTCATCCTTCCTTAATTCTAGTTTATAGATGTTTTATCTTTTTTAAACATTTTTATATGCCCTACAGTTTATTTTCATATTTAGAACCACTGTTTCTATTAGTTCATCTGTGACCCCAGTCTTCATTCTATCAAATCTGGAGTTTGATGTTCCTATATGCCAAATTATTTATACTAACCTCAGTAATGAATATTGACTGTCTTTTCTATTGCTAATGTATTTTTTCTCTTGATTTTAACAATACATCTGATCTTAATCAATTTAAATGCATTTTCTTTTGTGTTCAACATACCTAGATACTTGGCAAGTTAAAGATGAACACTATGTTTATAGTCCACCAAAAGAGAGAGAGTGAATTAGTGAGAAAACTGAATTCCTTGAGAGTTCATGCTGAAGGGACAGTGAATCAGTATGTTACTAAGAATCCTGAGATTTAGAGAAGATATTAGAGTCAATGGATATATTGAGCTACGTTGAAGTGGCTGGACGGTTCTTTCCTGGAATATCCATAAATACAGATTCAGGAAAGAGCACCGCGGAAAACCCAGAATGTGCTATTTGGAAATGGAGGCTCAGTTCAGAAGAGCCTAATGAGATCCTCGGTGCCCAGAGCATAGATGAAGCTAGTTAAGGGAATTCTGAGCAGGGAAACTAAAGAATCAAGGAGATGCTAGAGTTCAGGCTAAAGCTAAATAGTTAGGGTTGAAACCCTGAGAGAAAAAATCCTTTAAGGAAACCCAGAAAATATAAATAGCTCCTCTGAAGGTGGGTCAGGGGATAACAGGCAGAAAAGGATCCCAAGTCTTGGAGAGTGGGATAAATTTGTAAATGGAAGAAAGTAAAACTGATTGGTCCCAGAATTAATGGGATAATGTTGTGAAATATGCTAAGATATCTATGCAATGTGATGTCTTGTCAGTAGTTCTTGAGTGTGCTTTTCTAGGTTCATAATTTCAAAGGCAGTCCTGGATTCCTACGTGTTATACCTTACCTGTGAAGAATACCCCACACCATCCCTAAGAGCCTGCTTTACTATGTATGACCCTGGAAAGTACAGACATTTATGAGTGCCTCTTCTATTGCTAATACCTCAAATGATTAGAAAATTCTTCATTCTTTTGGTCTCCTATTTGCCTTTCAATGATTATTACCTGTTAGCTTTAGTTCTACTTTATGAGACAGCACTAACCATATTTTTATGGGAGCCTTCCATGTGCACAATTTTTTTTTTTCCTCAATGCCTATTTTCTTTGTCAGGGAAAATGCCTCAGTTTTCATTAACTATTTATGTGACATGATTTTTAGAATCCTCAGCATTTTAATTGCCTTCCTCCTGGAAGTCTTCAGCTGTCAATTTCCTTAAAATGATTCAGGTAGGTTTTTTTTTTTTAATGGCATTTCTCCTTGCATATGAAAGATGCTTATCATACTAACTGAACAAGAAATGAATATGTGAAGAGGAAAGAGTGCCACAAAGCTGGTCTGACTAATGGAAAATATGAACAGTCGACTTATTCTGTGACTAAGAAATTACATTTCTGTTTACTCAAACTAAAATTACATTTAGCTTCTATTTAGGCATTTTTTTAATATTCACCTTAAAGCAGTTTTTGTATCACTGTTTTATTTTATAGTTTGTTAAAATGCATTTGGATCTTTTTCACATGAACCATGTTGAATCTTTGGCTTATATTTATTTTTTAAACCTAAATTTGGAACTTAGTAATTACTCCATTTAAATTCCATTTTGTTAGCTTTGGTTTAGTGTACTAGGAAAATAATTTTAAATTTCAATTCCTTTAATGTGATCTTCATATTTGTAAAATAAATTAAATTTTTGTGCCTTTTGCTGTCATTGATTTAAAATGTTGCCTGGGCTTATATTATACTTTAATTACAATTTGAGTTTGTTTAGCAAACACTAAATCTTATATAACTTACAATTATCTAATTCCCAGAAAATATCTTTATGTTTTCTCTACAAGAATAGACTTAGATGACCTGACAAACCCAGCTGAGATCAAGGTTATCTTTGGTGGTCCCCTGATAAACCAACCAATCAGTTATATCTTTACAATGATTGATGTTAGTTGTGTAGCTCTTGGTGGCTTCCTAGTGGGTATCATTTTTATTTCATATGTTCAAAGTATTTTTCAACTTTCTCACTGTTCTATAGTTTCTTAATGATTTTTTTTCAAATTTTATGTATGTAAATAAGGAAAATATATATTAACCTATGAGGAAAATTGGTTTACTCATTTCTAATCTTTTGCTGCTCCTAATAATCATTATTTAAATATTTCTAGTTACAACTACAAGATCATAGCATTTTGGGAGTTGGTTCACTGAGGCCTAAAATCTTGAGCTCATTTGAGAATATTACAGGAAATATTAGCTAATATTTGGACTAATTAATTAAAGTTAGTCCAAATAGCACCTCCTGTTTTCAAGGACCATTATTCTTCCTAGGGAAAAAAAAAAAAAAAAGAACAGAAAGAGAGAAAAAAACATAAAATAAGTTTATCTTCACACAAATTGTCTTGAACAATTCTGTCTCCTGACTATGGCTGGGAGGGATGTTGCTAGAGAAGAAAGGAGAGGAAAAGAAATAATTGCCTAAGATTTTAAAGGGAAAATCATTTATTGTTGATGGCTAAAGAAATAAGACTCAGCAGGAGTACACCTTGTTTTGAGAATCAGCCATTTACTTGTGCTTTCCTCTTAATAATGTCTTTCTTCTACTTCAAAGGATAAGCATTGCTGGGTAAATACAATTCTCCCAAAATAGTGTCATCTGGCATTTGTAACTTTCAGAATCTTTCTAAAATTCATGTGCATCAACAAATGGTGAAATTTGTCTTTATTAATTGAACTTAACATTTCTTTTCATCAACTGTAACATCTTACAATAGTATGTAACCAGTCCTTAATTAAACTCACAAGAGCAGGGAGAGCATGGTATCCAAAATTTTTGCTAATCAAAAGAAAATTTAGATATCTTAAAATGGCAAGAGGAAAAGCAAATTGATATTTGGAGTTTCGTTAGGATAAAGGCTTCGAACCTCACTGCTGGCTCACATGCCTTAGGGAAGAGCCAAGTGTGAAGTTCTGAGCACGGAGCTAAATACAACTGTACAGTTTCCATTTATTATTTTCCTGCTGTGATTAGATAATTAGTAAGGTACTTTGTGTTTAGGTGAATTTTCATTAGAAAAGCAGTAGAATTAAATTGAAATGGCAAAAAGTACTACTTATTTCTTCTCTTCTTTAATGTGTTGATTTTTCCATGGCAGTCTTCAAGGATGAGCACAGCATGTGAGCTCCCATAATTTCACCTTTATTTCTTATAATTAAATCTAAACGTATATTGAAATCAAGGCTATCTTGTTATTTTAAGGGCATTTCTCATAGTTGTAAATGAACATGATCGACTATAACAAACTTAAAAGGATACCTGTGGTCATTCATGAATTCAGTGTATAGTAGTAAACTCATAATCCCTGAGAAGAAAGAGCAAATTTGCTTATCGCTCAGAGATGACTTTTGATCTCTGTGGCTTTTGATCTCTGTGGCCCAAACATACGTTTCCAATGAAATTAACTGTGTCAATGAAAGAGTAGCTTGTAAATACTCTTTATCTCCTATTAGTCTATATAGAATGGGAGATGGAAAAGAAGTTTATTATTTCCTTTGAGTTTCTGTTTAAGAGAAACTTGCAGTCAAGTTGGAGAGAGATTCCTATTCAGGAAAATGAAAAATGAGAGAAAGAAAAGAGCTGAATTTGATGTATAAATAATATGTTAGTAATATTAAGGGAGATGATTAGCAGAAAGTAGGGTTGGCACAGAAGAGGTGCTTAATAAGTGTATGTGAATGATTGAATGAATTCATGGTCTATAAAGGAGGATAAGTGAAGATTATTGTCACCAGAAAATAACCATAGAACAATAATGGCTGAAGGTATATTTGATAAATAAGGATGTGGATGGTTTTCTCTGGAGAATAGTATCCCAGATTTGGAGAAAAATCAAGGACAGTATTTGTTCAGGGGAGGATGAAGCATACATAAAAGGCAGAATGAGCCCTTTTCTGACCTGGGTCTCAAGGGGGGAATTAGTTACATTACTTAAATTATAATGCTGCAGCCAGATTGTGTTGATTTTTGAATGATACTGAATTTTGCTAATGTCATTTCTAGTTTGCTTTTATATTTGAACATAATGTATTCTAGGTCAGAGGAAGGTGAAATAATATACTGGGGTTCTGGGTTTTTTCTCTCCATTATCTCTTTATATTACCCCTACTTTGACATAGTAATGAGGTAAAAGTATGTGAAAACACAAGACTGCCATTACAAAACATTTTAAGTGAACATTGTGAATATACATTTTTTATATCTTTTGTTACTAGAAGCTGACTGTACAGCCATGTGGTAAATCATACATATTTTATACTTTTCCACCCATATTTTCTGATATTCTAAATAAACAAGTATTAGAAAACATTTATGTAATTTCAAAATATTTAGAATTAAAGCCCATTATTCTTACACGAGTAGAAATTGGACTTTTTCTAGTTGTATATTCCCTCTCATAAATCCCTAGAATATCCAGTTCTTCAAAACATGCAAATTTTCCTAGAAATGTAGTAACATAAATTTTTAAAATGTAAGTGATCCATCTGTCTTCTAAAAATATTCTATATATTCATCTAGAAAATTAGTAAAATAAATTTTCCATCAGGATAAACTGTATAAAAATAGTACATTTTTTTTTTTACTATTATAACTTGTACAAAAACTTAGGATACTGAAAGTTTTTGTTTTTTATTTTTGAAACCACTAAAGGCATTGTGTTCATAGTGATTAAAACAAAACAGGATCCTCTTATATCATTCATTGGCAAATACGCATTGGCTTCCTGCTCAGGTAGGAAGCACTAGGATTTGGTCCAGACTCATTCTAGAGTCAAGTGATTCATCACAGATACACCAGCCTTATTATTCAAAACTATCTCAGTAAGGTTAAAAAATAATAAAATAAAATAAAGCTATACAATTAGACCTCTAGTATTGGTTATGCATGCATAGTTGCTTCAGTACTGTCAGACTCTTTTGGGACTCCATGGATTGTGTAGCCTGTCCATGGGATTTCCCAGGGAAGAGTACTAGAGTGAGTTACCATTTCCTTCTCCAGGGGATCTTCTGGACTCAAGGACTGAACTTGTGTCTCCCGTGTCTCCAGCACTGGCAAGTGAATTCTTTACCACTGAGTCACATGGGAAGCCCACTACTGTTGTTTAGGGCATTCCTATTAAAATCTACAAATAAATTAAATAGATTTGATTGCATGGTTGCATCTTTCCTGTTAAAGAAAACATTTCAAATGAGTGAAAGATCTTGTTAGCCTCATTCAGTGTTTCATGCCTTGGGCATCCGAGCTAGTAAATAAAGAGGTGCTCCAAAGGGTTGTGGAACTGGAGAGGGTTTTATAGGACAAACTGACAGGAAAAAGGAAGTGGCACTGGTCATGTGCTGTTTGGTGGAAGCAGGTCGCTCCCCTTCTATGGAGCAGAGAAAATTCTGGGAGCAACTCGGGTAGCTTGTGCTGATTAGCTGTCCCAGGCTGCCTTCTTTCTGGGAAGACAAAGCTTAGAAACTTAATTAAGTTTTGCTGACGTGGGGCTTAGCATGAGTGACTTTATCTTGAACCTAATCTCATTTCTTTAGCACTCCAAAGAGACACAAAATTCGAAATGATTAAATCAAAAGTGATTTCTTAAGAAAAAATAATAATACTGGGTTTATAGTCTAGAAAGTTCAAAATAGTAGGAGTCCCCATCCTTTTTTGTCACTTTTGATTACTGGCTTCTGCAGTTGACGTCAGGGACTATTTTATCAGATAGAACCCTCCCAGCCTTTCTCCTGTGCGGGTCCAGAGCTGGACAAGGACCAGTCTTTGCATGATTGGGTGGCAGTCTCAGTGTTCGGCATGCTCTATACCCTCGTGTGTCCAGAACCAGACTTTTCCATTATTAATAACTTCTGTTTCCCCTTGAAGTCACACTGGGGTGAAAGGTGGAGCTTTAGGAAACATACAGCTCAATAAGTTTAACAAGGCCCAGGCCTTCCTTTTCCTGACCCTCTTGGGTCACCTCCCTGTAGATGGTGGTAGAAGAGATTCTGCAAGTTCCAAGCCCTGATGAAATGGAGAGCTTCCTGGACATTAAGGGTTAGGTCTTCTACTTGGGCTTCCCAGGTGGCGCAGTGGTAAAGAACCTGCCTGCCAATGCAGGAGGCATAGGAGACTCAAGTTCGATCCCTGGGTCTAAAGATCCCCCGGAGAAGGAAATGGCCACCCGCTCCAGTATTCTTGCCTGGGAAATCCCATGGACAGAGGAGTCTGCTGCGCTACAGTCCATGGGGTTAGAGAGTCAGAGGTGACTGCATGCTTCTGTTGGTTATTTTCCTTTCTTCCTGGCATACAGTAGTGGTTCAAAGAGCACTATGCCACTCACTGAATTATGCAGAAATTCTCCCAATTTGTTTTTTCAGTTCCCTTTTTTTTGCAGTATTCTGATACTTGAAGAACCACAGAAATAGAGATCAGAACTAATACTGGCATCAGGAACTCCCCTAAAACTATTGAACAGGACAGTGCAAATTGCATACTGCACCAATTCAGAGATTCTTTTTTTTTTTTGCTTTCTGAAGTCAAATGTGAATGCTAATTAACAGTGTACTTGTGAGCTGTGCCTTAGGGTTATTGCCTTTGGTGAGATAAATGAATAGACATTTTAATGTCAGCTGGATTTTTGAAACTTAAAAGTTTAATTGTGTTTCTCAGAATTTTATTTTCTTGTAATGGACTTGGACATTTATTCAGCATGCTTAGAAAAAAAAAAACACTATTAAAAATGCCAAAAGCAGGCTTTGTTATATTGCAATCCATATGGCCATTATCTGTACTGTGTTCTGAAAACAGTCTGTGACAGCAATGTAGATATAATGGTTTAAGAATTTATAATTTTAAATGTGTGATGCTGAATTGATGCAGGTGTATTAATTAGTGTATATAGTGGATATTGGTAGTCTTTGTGATGGTTAAATTTAGTGGATATAAATATCAATGCTTTTTTGACATGTAAGCTTTTGATTATTAATCATATTTGATGATGCCAAAACTAGTATGGAATTACTGAGAGGTATTTAAGTAAACCTTGTTTTTCTCAAGAGAAGTAAAAAAATATTTCTAGTTTTCGTATTTCTAAAAGCAAAATGCAAAGCATACAATATTAAACATATGAATTCAAAATATCAGTATAAACTGTACCACTAAATCAGTTTTCAATTGAACTAATAGCTTTATAATTTCAAAAAAGAAAATGTTCAAAAATGTGATCTTTAACAAGATATGTCATTGATTTGCTTGGGTTATACTGACAATCTCCATAGGCTAATTCAAAGAAGCTAATTCAGAGGAATGTATACGCATAAATGGACATCATCAGAGGAGTAGCACCTAACCAGTTCAGAGCTTAACTATTTCCTCAGGTTGTACTGCTATCTTTTCTTTGTAGGTGAGCGATCTACCCAGTGATAGATTGAAATATCAGAGAACAGGATATGTGTGCTCACTTTGTGGCTTAACGATGTAAGTTTCCCAGTTCGAAGAGCTTGGAAGTGCAGGCCCCACGTTTTGCACCCCTATACTCTGCCAATGGTCCATGCTGTTTGCTGTCACTGTGTCTGCCTTCCTGTGAGAAAACTTCAATGAACATTAAATACAATAGTGTGCAATTAATTTTCCTGAAGATAGTATATAATAAACAATCTTAGTTGTCTCTAATATGCCATGCCACATCATGCAAGCTCATTTTCATTGGATACCTAGTATCTTTCCAGTTGTAAGATCTGAGAATGGACTAGAGAAAGATCTATGGAGTTCACACTCTTTCTTTGTATCATTTTATCATATTTGCCTACAGTTAATTTGAAGAGTATATTTTTTTTTTATAAAAGTAAGTTATTTTAGAAGCTCAAATGAGTTTTATATAGACACAGTGTTTTAAAATGGTGAAGTTCAGGAACTTTTCTGGAAGTCCAGTGGATAGGACTCCATGTTTCCACTGTGCTGGGTACAGGTCCCATCCCCAGCTGGGGAACTAAGATCCTGAAAGTTGTGCAGCTAAACAAAATCTTGAAACTAATCCAGAAAAAAAACAAAACACAAGTTTCCCAATTCTTTATTTCAAAAAGTGAAGTTCATAAAAGACCACTGAAATCTCAGGTTTAATTTATTCTAAATTTTAAGAGATAGCAGAGATAAAGGAAATGCCCCACTTATTAAGAAGTTTGTTCCAGTTTTAAGTCTGTACAATTCTAAGTACTTAAACAAGCCAGTTCTCTTACCAAGCAAATGAGAGGCATAGGCAAGTTTTTATTCAAAGATTATTTATCCCCCCTCTCTCTGTAGAGACTGCGGCTTTGGAACCAGGAAGCTGGACATAAATGAGGCATAGCACTTTGGGTAAATGAAGAAAGGGGTTTAGAAGTAGAATGCTCATGAGTCCCACTTGTAAATTTTTACCTTTGAGAAGAGTTAATCAGGGGATGAACCTGCCTCGCTGGTAGATTCTCTTATCATTTCTACTCCTTCTTCCTCTGATCAGGTTATTTTTCTTTTTTCTCAGCTAGCCACTGCAACCTTCTTACATTCGTGTTCTTAAAGTCCTCTCGGCTATGTATGTGTATGGGGGTGACGAGGACAGAAATGCAATAATAAAACCTAGAATATACTCCAAGTGTTACATTAAGGAACATATAAATGCATGAGTCCATTAACCACATGCTTGATTTCAAAGGCCAGAAAGGAAGAGGATGAAGCAATCAGCTGACTTGCCATAAAGGAAAAAGTATTCAGGTCAAATGCAGACATATATTCCAAGCAGAGTAAACAATCGGCCATGGATATATGTATATGGAAGGGTGACAACAATAGACACGTTCAGAAAATGATGAAAATCTCATGTAGCATGTGCAGTGGGCAGTAGAGGAAATGGGGGATTGCATTCTGAGTGGTTTCAGATCCCACATCTGACATTTGAGTTTGCACATTTATCCCACCACCATATATCCCACCACCAACATATCTCTTGTTATGAGAATACTTTCAATTTTTTAAAGCTAGTAATGGTAAAACTGAGTCACAAGTAAGATAATATAGAAAATTACAATTTCAAAAGCCCTTCCTGACTTTCTTTTTCTTCCCTGGATCTCAGATCCTGGACCTTCCCTGAATTTCAATCTTATCCACCCCAAATTCCTCCAAGCTTCTGCCACTGTTCTTTTGCATGTTCTGATGTTCTCAGTGAGTCTAGAGAAAGATCCTGCTGCCAGTTTAGGGGAATGGTTTGTCATATGGCTGCCAACCTCCATAACTATGTAGCTGGCAGAAACCCACCCTCAATTCCCAATGGTTGGGTATTTGACTGAGAAGCTGTGAGGGAGAAACATCCACAAAAGTTTTAAATAAATCTACTCTTATTTCCCACCACGTACTCATGAAGCCATGTTGTTAAATTTTTGTTTATAACTACTACTAACATGTTGTCGTTCTGTCGCTTAGTCGTGTCCAACTCTTAGTGACCCATGGACTGCAGCACACCAGGCTTCCCTGCCCTTCACCATCTTCCAGAGTTTTCTCAAACTAATGTCCACTGAGTCGGTGATGCCCTCCAACCAACTCATCCTCTGTCGTCCCCTTCTCCTCCTGCCTTCAATCTTTCCCAGCATCAGGGTCTTTTCCAATGAGTCAGTTCTTCACATCAGATGGACAAAGTATTGGAGCTTCAGCTTCAGCATCAGTCCTTCCAATGAATATTCAGAACTGATTTCCTTTTGGATTAGCTGCTTTGACCTCCTTGCTGTCCAAGGGACTCTCAAGAGTCTTCTCCAGCACCACAGTTCAAAAGCACCACTACTTTAGCGCTCAGCCTTCTTTATGGTTGAATTCTCACATCCGTACATGACTACTGGAAAAGCCAAAGCTTTGACTATACGGACCTTTGTCCACAAACTGATGTCTATGCTTTTAGGTTTGTCAGAGGTGTTCTTCCAAGCAGCGAGCATCTTTTAATTTCATGGCTGCAGTCACTGTCCACAGCGAATTTAGAGACCAAGAAAAAAAATGGCACTGTTTCCACTTTTTCCCCAACTATTTGCCATAAAGTGATGGGACTAGATGCCATGATCTTAGTTTTCTCTAAGTTGAGTTTTAAGCCAGCTTTTTCACTCTCCTCCTTCACCCTCATGCAGAGCCTCTTTAGTTCCTCTTGGCTTTCTGCCATTACAAACGTATCATCTGCATATTCTGATGTTATTGACATTTCTCTGGGCAATCCTGATTCCAGCTTGTGATTCTTCCTGCCTGGCATTTTACATGATGTACTCTGCATTTAAGTTAAATAGGCAGGGTTATAATATACAGATTTGACATATTCACTTCCCAATAATCATGTGCATATATTTAAAATATAAACTCAGTATAATACAGCACTTCTTACTTAGAGAACCTTTTAACTGATTAACTAGTCTTTTTTTTTTTTTTTTAATTTGAAGTATAGTTGATTCAACTTAAACTTATATTGGGCTTCCCTGGTGGCTCAGATGGTAAAAAATCTTCCTGCAGTGCGGGAGATCCAGGTTCGATCCCTGGGTCAGGAAGATCTCCTAGAGAAGGGAATGGCAAACCATTCTTGCCTGGAAAATTCCATGCACAGAGGAGCCTGGCAGACTACAGTCCATGGGGTCACAAAGAGTTGGACATGACTGAAAAACTAACACTTTCATAATTGCTTTACAATTTTTTTTAAATTACTGCTGCATAGTAAACTGATTCAGTTATTCATATATATGTTCCTTTGTATATTATTTTCCATTATAGTTTATCAAAGTATATTGAATATAGTTCTCTGTGCTATACAGGATGCCCTTGTTGTTTAATGGTTCACTAGTCTTGATGATAATATTATAATTATTTTACTTTATTAAAACTATTTAAAACATATCTTCAACTTCCCATCCAGTATGGTCTTTACTTTAGTGTGTAATGTATAACATTAAAAGGAAAACATTTAAATCTGAGTTTTTTTTAGGAAAAGTTTCACATCTGTACATTCCAGTGTTACATTTTTTAATGTCCTTTTTATCCAATTAAGGAAAAAAGTGTTTTGAATATAAGGAAAGACTAAAAGCAATGATCTGAAGCACTTCTCATTTGTTTGGTTCATAGTAATCATAGAATCTCATCAAACAAAAATTTTTGAATGACATACTCTATGTAAAAGTGTGATTCTCTCAAAAGCAAGTTAAAAGTAAGATTTTGGATATTTCATACCATGTTTTTACTAAATTTTGGAGTTTTTGGCATACAATCTCTATTCCTTAAAATCCTGGAGTAATTCAAGGATAGAAACAAAAAATCGAGAAGTTCAGGTCAACATGAAACTAAAGTATATGTATTCATAACTCTCTTGAAATGTTTAACCTTAAGAGTGGAATTTTTTTTTTTCAGGATGATTGTTTGAATTTCATGGTCTCCTTTAATGGAATAACTGCTCTCATTTCATAATAAGAGGCAGGATGTAAAGCAGGGAAGTTGAGGGGATATGCATGTTGTATAATCTTTACTTTCTTTCTAACGTTTGTGTCAATAGCACTCATACTAAAAGCATTACTGCATCCTCTAAAAATTCCTGGCACATTGGTAACTTATTGTTAGGACTGGCTACACAAACAGAAAACCAAAAACAACAGTGGATTTGCACACTGTGAGTTATTTTTCCATGCAAAGTGAGTCCAGGGATTGGGGGTCTAGTGCTGTTTCGTTAGATCCGTGAATAAATTGGGCCTCACGTGCCTTGCATCTTTCTCTTCCTTTGTCCTGGTCTGCTGGCACTTCAGCCTAGACCCCTGAGTTCCAGGGAGCAAAAACTAGAAAACGGAGATGCAGAAGGAGGCCTATACCTATCCAGGCTTGTTTATAAAACCTTCCATGAATTCCTTCCCTGCAACATTCACTTCTTCTATATAATGGGTCAGAACATATAGTCATACATATTACTTCTATGAGATGCTGAGAAATGTGGACCTTTAGCTAGATATGTTGGAATCTCTCAATAATACAGAGTTTCATTAATTACAAAGAACACAGAGTAGATTTTAGGTAAATTCTTGCCACTTCTCTCCATAATTAAAAGTTTAACTTTGAAGATACTAGGTTACCTAAGTAATGAAGATACTAGGTGTTTAATGAAGATACTAGGTGTCCTAAGCAGGGAGAACCCATGCCCTTCTGTATTTCTTCATCTGTTCTTGTAACTCCACTTTTATTTGACCTATTTCTATCATTAGCTTATAAATGCATTTCTTTATATTCATATATTTCTGAGATATGCATCTTTTTTCTTAATCAGTTTTTCCTGTATCTATATTAATTAATAGTCTATCATTATACAAATATTTGTTTATGTACTTTTCTCTAAGCTCTCTATAGTGTCTGTTTCTCTGTTAAGTTTAAACTATTTTAATCATAAGATCTTTATAGACTTTTGGTGAAGCATGTTTCTCTTTATTATATATTTTCACAAGTATTTTTTGGCAATTTTTTATTTACTCATCTATGGAAACTTCAAAATTAGCTAATTTTGTTACAAATGATAGTAATGACAATTTTGATTTTGCTTGGAATGACATTGAATTTGTAAATTAATTTGAGGATAGTTTCAGATTGTATCTTCCCTTTCAGGAACATAGTATATGTCCTTATTCCATCCCTTTGATGTGTGTGTCCTTCAGTAAAGTTTTGTGTGATATTAATATAGATTGTGTAGTTTACTTTAATATATATATTAGTTTTTGTTGATATATTGAGTAGGTTTTTTGGGCATAAATTTAGCAAATTGGTTATCATTGACATGTAAGCTACTAATTTTTGATTATTTAACTTGCATCTGTCATATTATAGAACATATATTTGTTCTCAGAATTTTTCAATTAGTTTGCTCGGATTTTTTAAGAAGTCAATGTTATCTTCAGATTCTAAGATTAATCTATATTTTCTTACACCATTGGATTAGATAGAACTTTCTTTACAGTACTGAAAATAGTGTTAATAATAAACATCTGCACATTGGTTCTATTTTAATGTTAAATGTTAAAAGATTTACCTGAACCTTATTCTTATCATATGGTCTTTCCTTGTATTTCTAGCTTCCTAAACTTAAATATATATATATATATATATATATATATTTACTTATATATGTATATATTTACTTATATATGTAAATATATATATATTTAGTAATATCTTTTGAATTTGATCAAATGACTTTTTATCATCTATTAAGAAGACATATGCTTTTTTATCTTTTAATCTATTATAGTACTAAGTTAAATGAGATCTCTTAATATTGAATAATCTTTTCATTTATTGGTTGGAGTCTCCTGGCTCATGATGTATCTTTTTTTAGCACTCAGAAAAAACCTGTTTATTAATATTTTATTCATCTATTTTGCAGGAAAATGAATTTAATTTCCTGTCTTCTTACCTTCTCTATTCATTTTGTTACCATCATATTGACTGTGAAATTTCAATTTTTTAAAGTGCTAATGTTTAAAAAATAAAAATCATATATATTTTAAACAGATGCCTAGAACTAATTGAATGCATTTTATTCTTTGATTATTAAGATATTTACTGAGATTTAATCTGTATGTTTTCTAAATTAAGGTCATTAAATTAATTTTTACTTAAGTATCAATACAAATGAGTATAAATATTTTCCTTCTGTAATTCATTACTTCCTATCTATTATAAACAGTTTCATTATTAATGAGATTTATATTTTCCATGCTTTTTTTTGACCCTTTGTCAAGCAAGCAAGTTATATTTTATGAAATATTATAAAGAAGTGACTTATTTTACTGATTAATTTCCATTTATGTTCTTTTAAGTTTACTAATATTGCTTTTTATTAATTTCTTCCTTCTATATTTTTATTGTATATTTTTTCTTTCCTAAAAAATACTTATGTCATTTTAATATTCTTTGTTTCCCTTATACATACATTTTATGTCACATTTTTCATAAGTACTAGTGTATAGATATTCTGAATGCAACATCTCATATATTGTTCATTTCAAAATACATAACAATGTCAGTGGCCTTGCATGGTAGCTCAGCTGGAAACGAATCCACCTGCAATGCAGGAGACTCCAGTTTGATTCCTGGGTTGGGAAGATCTGTTGGAGAAGGGTTAGGCTACCCTCCCATATTCTCGAGCTTCCCTGGTAGCTCAGCTGGTAAAGAATCCACCTGCAATGTGGGAGACCTGCGTTTGATTCATGGTTGGGAAGACCTCCCAGAGAAGGGAAAAGTTACCCACTCCAGTATTCTGGCCTGGAGAATTTCATGGACTTTACAGTCCATGGGGTCACAAAGAGTCAGACATGACTGAGCTACTTTCACTTCAACAGTTTCAATATCTATTTCTAGAATATCCCAAATGTCATAAACAAAACCAGTTATTCTGTTTTTAGTTTGTTTACCCAAAGTATTGGACTTGATTTTCTATCTTCTTAATTCTAATTTCCAGTTTAATTGCATTTATGTCAGAGAATATAGCTTTGATGATTTTGCTTTTTAATTTTTTTTGAGAATTTTCTTTCTATTCTGATTTACTTCTTATAAATATTCATGTAGTATTAGAAACAGTCGTGTTTTTTTTCCTTTGTTTTATGCAGGGCAGAACTTTCTCTCCCTACACATACATAAAAAATCATGTTTTTATTCACAGACTATATAGTGTGCTGTGTGAAAATTTAGGGCTAGAGTTTTGTATATCCCGTCTTATATGCCTCATAGATTGCTCTTTATGTGTCTCAGTACCCTTTTGTTATTTATTGTGTAAATGTCAAAGCCTGCTGTATCATCTTTGAAAACTATATGCTGCTAAGTCACTTCAGTCGTGTCCGACCCTGTGTGACCCCATAGATGGTAGCATACCAGGCTCCCATCCCTGGGATTCTCCAGGCAAGAACACTGGAGTGGGTTGCCATTGCCTTCTCCAGTGCATGAAAGTGAAAAATGAAAGTGAAGTCGCTCAGTCATGTCCGACTCTTAGCGACCCCATGGACTGCAGCCTACCAGGCTCCTCCGTCCATGGGATTTTCCAGGCAAGAGGACTGGAGTGGGGTGCCATTGCCTTCTCCGTTGAAAACTGTATAGTATAGTGTAAAAGGAAACAAGAAAAGATATTTTCTTGTTTAGTTTTCTGCTATGTTAAGCTCTTTCTTGCAAAGAAACATTTTTTTTTAAATTAATTTTTAATTAATGCCATGTCATCTTCTGGGATTGTTCAGTTAAAGTTCAGGTATGTGCATGCGAAGTATTTTTAAGATACAGGACTTTGTCAAATAGCAGTACTAAGAAGTTCAAATTTAAATAAAAGAGCTATGATGTATGATGCTCAGATGTGATGAAATATCAATAGTGATTTTTATTTAAGTTTCATACATGGGCAAGTGAGATTTCACTAAAGAATTTATATACAAAACTTATTCAAGTTGTGATAGCCATAAAACATGTTAAATTTATGCTTATTTTCATGAACATTCAGGACTAAAATCTCATGATCCAAATATGTATCCATTCATATCAGTGCACTGAAAAATATAACAAAAGAAAGTCTCTGAATTTTAAATAAACTGTTAACATTGCCTTCTGAGAGTCAAGTTATTCTTGGAAAACCAGAGAATGATAATGCATTGGTATGAGTACTGACAATTCAATAAAAGTGTTCCTTTATAAAACATATAAATTTTAGTTGGCAAGTAGGCACTTTCCTTCTGTTTAGCAAAGAAAAAAGCAATTGCATTCTGGAGAATATTGTTAGTAGCACTTGCTGATGAACTTTTAGTGAGACCCTACAGTCTTAATATTTCAAATGAAAGACAGCTGTAACACAGTTTCCAGAAAATAAAGTTTTATAAAATCAAGATCCATCCTCCTGATTCCCAGATTGCAGTCACTTAGTTTTGCTCAAAACATTTCCTCAAAACTAACAATAAGAGGATTTGTTTTCTTCAGGTTATCCTAGAGAACGGAAAATTTGCATTTACTTTGATGCCAGTTGTTCTAGGCAACGGTAGATACATTTTTTTCCCCCCAAGATAATATGCCTTCCAGAAAGCTACAGAACTGTGTCTAATAAAAACACATCTCTAGGGTGAAGAGGATACCTGTTGACTTGATATGCTTTTGAGTATTAGCTTTAAATTTTATGAGATGTCTGCAGTTCTATCCTTTTCTTGATCTCAGAGAAATGAAGAGGCCTTTACAGTTGGAAAGTACACATATTGCCCTGGATGTTGATTTTAACAAACTATGTGATGGTATATGTCACACAGGATTTGAAAAATGTGATGGCTACATCTTCCCTGGCAGAAGAATATCTTTCAAGTTCAGTAATGTAGAGTGGCATATTTGGTGTTATATACACTGTGTTTTCTTTCCCTCCTTAGACTATTCACATAAACTTTCACCACTCATAGAGAGGATTGCTTTAGGTAACTTACTTTTCAGGGAAGACACTCAACTTTGTTTTTTCTAAAGCTTCTTGTACAATATGTTTATTCTCTTCATCTGACAAGGCATATCACCTACTCCTTGACACTTTTGGAATCCTAGTGAATTAATGAGCAAACACAGACAGGCCTCTCATGATGAACAACAGCTCCTGGTACCAGTATTGTCTTAAATGTATACACGCTGCAAATATCAGAGCTTAAAATTCTTACCCTATGGTTCACAGACACTTTCTCATCATAGATGATTACAGCATAATTTATAATTGATTTAATGTATATTGCCAATGTTTTGCTGTGTATATTCTTGGGTGGACCTATCAGATTGTGGAATTCTTTCTCCCTGTCCATAACCCACTGCTCTTCCCCACTTCCCTGGTGACCCAGAAGATAAAGAATCTACCAGCAGTGTGGGAGACCTGGGTTCAATCCCTGGGCTGGGAAGATCCCCTGGAGGAGGGCATGGCAACCCGCTCCAGCATTCTTGCCTGGAGAATCCCCATGGACAGAGGAGCCTGGAGAGCTACAGTCCATGGGGTTGCAAAGAGTTGGACACGCCTGAGAGACTAAGCCACATATGCACAGTGGGGGCAGGGAGATGATTTTTCTTCCCTCTGCCCGGCCCCAGGGAGAGAAGACGGGAGGTGGGGGAGTTGTATACTGTAACTGAACTCTAACTGTGATCTGGACACTAGGACTCAGAGACAGAAGGCAGAGAAGCAGAGGTGGGTACAGTGGAAGACCGAAGAGGTGGTGTGTGGAGAGACGGGGAAGAATGGGGACCCCTAAGGACGTTAGTCAGGTTAAGAAGGCGGTGGGACAGCAACTGTGCTTGGATGGGCTGTGTTTGCTCTTAGTGTCACGGGGCTGTTTGACTTGACTTCCTGGGTAAGAGCAGGGCCTCTAACTCTCTCTCTGGTGAGGTCAGCTCTAATACCTTCCTTGGTCAAACGCTTGGCACGCTTTCATTCTTGGTCATGACCGCAGTATGGGAATCTTCGGTGAGGCTGAGAATCTGGGGTCCATTTAACCAGGCACAGTGCGACCCCAGGTGCTCTGAAGTCACCCCAGTCCCCGAAGACTGTGAAGCTGGGTGTCCTCAACCCCCAGACCGGTCGCTCGGATATCTAAAACCCTCTCCTTCATTTCCCTTGCTGCTTCCAAAGGCACTTAGAACAGCCTTCAAATAGCAGACCCCAGCAAAACAAGCCAGGCTGAGAAAATCCTTCCAAACAACTTTTACTTCGGGGTTTAATAAGACAGACCTCTTCTAAGGAGAGGTGCTCAAAGATGGCTTGTGACAGTGTGGGTGCAGGAAGATAAAATTCAGCTAGAAATAAAATAGCATACGTACCAATAAATTATTCTGACAGTTCTCAGCACATCCTCCCACATACCCTTATAACTTTTTCATGAAATCTCCACACTAAGTAGAATAATGCAGTATAGTAATAAGGCTCGGTCATCATTACATTTCAGAATCTGTGTGTGTCCAGTGCTGTGGGATCCCACTGCTGTACCACGTTGGGTGCATTTGCTCTTAAATATCATCCACTTGTTCTTCTAAACTATGCTAAGTTGCTCCCATAACGGTATTTTCTCCTTTCCTAGGAGATAAGAAATTGCTGCTAGAACAAGCCAGAATTTTCCTGTTTCTTTACTTTGGTTTTCACAATGAAAAGAGCTTCATTTGTTTTGATTTATATAACTGCTTAAACTCTGAAATTATAAAACTGAAATCAAATTAACAAAATGCAATTAACCTAATTGAAGCACCTGTAGCTATTTCATGGCCACATTTTTTTGTGCTTATAAAAAAAAAGCACTTGCAATTTTATGTGTATACAGATGAGTATGGTGGGCATATATGTATACACAATCAGTTCTGCTATAATGTGACAAGCATTCCTGCGAATCACTATGCTATGCATAATTGGGCAAAGAAAACCACAGGGCTTAGCCATCTTCATCAGTGACAAACTAATAGAGACAGACAGTACTCTGTAAAAACAGTAGTATTGTTTTACCTATGATAGATAGATTATAAATATATAATTACTACAGTAAGTAAGACACACTTTACCTTAAAAAAAAAGTTTTGAGGGCTTCTATGGAAGTGAGCATTGGAAAAGCTGTTGCTTTTCAGTTATAAAATTGTGGAGTGAGGGTGATTTGAGACTGGAAGGAAGGTTGTAACACCGGGTGTGCATGAGTGTGGGTCACGGTTCTGGGCAGTTAAGTCATCTTGTGTGGCCTTAAATCTTGGTGCAGATGTTTGCCTTTGATTTGTACGTCCTGTGATACATATGTTTATAATAGATATTTTATCTTATCAACGTTTTATCAAAATTGAATATTTGATCCAGTGTTATAGCTTCTCCTTTATTGCCTGTATTACTGTAGACGTGATTTTAGGACCATTTTCCTTGAACCTGCAGCTTTGCTGCATAGTTTTTGGCTTTGAAAGTTGTAGGGATGTTTGAAAGCACTGAAGCAGCCACTCTAAGTGCAAATAGTAGCCCCTTCTGCAGGCTTTGTCTGTGTCCCTTTCATGTCTAAACGCATAGAGAGCAATATACTTGTCTCATGCACTTCTTGGCATTTTGAAGCAGGATGTTGAAAAACATTTGAGATGTGGAGTAAGTTTTTTAAATATATGTAGAGAAGTTCACAAACAAGAAAAATAAGACAGGCTACAACCCTGTAGCATAGCACATGCATTGACTAAGGTGTCTGGTGACGTTTGCAGTGTGGGCTTGTGGGCATCTTGTGTGTTCCTGGGATTGACTCAGGACTTCTGCCCCCATCTAGTGACATTAGTGAGAAAATAGCACATAAACTCACTCAAACTTTATATTATGCTCCAAATGTCCCCAAATATATCAACCATATGGAAACAAAATTGTTACAAGTGGTATAGATGAAATGATAGTGTGTGTATATACATACATTTTCCCTTAATTATTAGATGCCATTCTAACATTCATTAGCTTCCAATGTTGTAAAGTCCGTAACTAGCTGGATTACTTTTCTTTTGCGAACTACTTTTTACTTACAGAAAGCTTGCATTTTCACTTTATTCCTTTTTGGTTGTTGTTCTTTGTATTGATTGATCAGTTCTTGGAATCTGGTAGATGCCTTGCCTTATCAGTCCTGCCTGGAACTAAGTGAGCTATGTCAATTAGTATTTATTCAGATCAAAATATGAAGTATTTGTTATAGCTTATATTCCTTTTATTATCTCTTCTGCTCCTGAAATTTATATTATTTAAATATCAAGCCTCTCAAATCTTCCAAATTTCTTCCAGTGTTAGACTTTCACCAATGGTATCCCAAGAAACCCTGGATTCTTTGTGGCGGATGGTATTTAGGTATGTTCATTGTTTTTGAGATATTGTTACCAGGCCCACTCAGTAGTCAGAGCTTAAAAGTGCCTCTGTGTGTGTGTGTGTACATAGAAATGTGTATTGCTGGGCATATACTCAGCAAACAACTTTAGCTCTCAGGCCCTTTAGGGTTAATATGCACTGCAGAGAACTCCTTCACATGCATGTCCTTCATGAAGAAACCCACATGCAATGACTGACTATCTCAGGAGTATAAAAACCTGGGGACTTTAGCCAAAAGAGGAGTAAGTGTGAAGGGTCACATATGGTTCAGAAATTCCCTTGAGGTTGACCAAATCCTTGGACAAGTTTGACTTCTCTCTTTGCCCACCTCATCCCACTCCTCAGCACCTTCTGTAAGTTTAGATGCCTTATAAATATCTTGCAAATATCTCACATATCAAACACTATCTTAGCATGTGCTTCCAGAGAACCCATATACAGCCAAGTAGGTAGGTAGGTAGATAGAAGATAGAAATAATTTTTATACTTATTTGTAAATATGAATGTCACTCAGCATATGGTGTCTATTTGTGAAGTTAGAATCCATGTATAAAAGTGTGAATACTCTGTACTTGAGTATAGAGCTCTGTAAAGGGCAGTTTAATTTACTTGTTTGATAGTGGTTTTTCATGATTCTCTGGGCTTCCCTGGTAGCCCAGCTGGTAAAGAATCTGCCTGCCATGCAGGAGACCCTGGTTCAATTCTGGGGTTGGGAAAACCCCCTGGAGAAGTGAACGGCTACTACACTCCAGTATTCATGGTCTTCCCTGGTTGCTCAGATGGTAAAGAATCTGCCTGCAGTGCGGGAGACCTGGGTTCGATCCCTGGCTTGGGAAGATCCCCTGGAGGAGGACACTCCAGTATTCTTGCCTGGAGAATCCCATGGACAGAGGAGCCGGGGGCCTACAGTCCATGGGGTAATAAAAAGTTGGAGAAGGTTGAGCGACAAAGCATAGCACAGCACGATTCTCTACCCTTGCTGGTTTTTTTCTGCGGGTTTTATCAGTTGCAGAAGGGACTTCATTAAAATCTCTAATTATATAATGGATGCAGTTCTTTTTCTCTTTGTTATTGCCGGTTTTTATTCATGTATTTTGAAGATCTCTTATTGAGTGCACATATACTTTTAAAAAATATTTTTACCATTTCTAAATGCCACATTTTATGCCTGCTCTTACTGCTTATCTTGGTGTCTACTAGTTCTGATAGTAAAATAAGTACCTTCTATTTAGGGTTGCATGATTTTTTTTTATCCTTCTTTTACGTATAACTTAATTTTTATTTTATATTTAAGGTTTATCTCTTGCACTTGGGTATTTTCTAATTCAGCTTGTTCTCTGTCTTTTATTTGAAATGCTTAGTCCATTAGGGTTCTCCCCGGTGGCTCAGATGGTAAAAGCATCTGCCTGCAGTGCAGGAGACCCGGGTTCAATCCCTGGGTTGGGAAGATCCCCTGGAGAAGGAAATGGCAACCCACTCCAATATTCTTGTCTGGAAAATCCCATGGATGGAGAAGCCTGGCAGGCTACACTCCATGGAGTTGCAAAGAGTCAGACACGACTGAGCTACTTTACTTTACTTTTTAGTCCATTTACATTTGCTAGTATTGATAGGGTTTCATTTAAATCTACCATCCTGCTATTTCATCATAATATTTAATAACACAATGATTTAAACAAAAATGTTGCTGACAAGATAGAAACCCACCAAATTGTAACCTGCTTTTCCTTTTTTTAATTCCCACAAACATCCCTGAGATTATATATTACTGTGAAAGAGCTGCTCTGGTAAATGAAGTTTAGGAAATTTGTTCTAGATCCTATCCTGTCAGCTGATAACAACCTTCCTTTTGAAATGTCAACCATACTGACCATGTCATAGTTTTAAATATCAGAATAAGACTAATTGTCAAATAGATAACCAAACTCTTTCAGCCCTCTGTTCATATACTGAGATGATGTAACTTACTTGCCAGGACATACTGTATGTACGATCTTTGTGGTCGTCTTTATGTAAATATTAATGAAAGTGCTCAGTTGTGTCCAACTCTTTGCAACCCCACGGACTTAGTCCATCGAATTTTCCAGGCCAGAATACTGGAGTGGGTAACCTTTCCCTTCTCCAGGGGATCTTCCCAACCCAGGGATCAAACCCAGATCTCCCACATTGCAGGCAGATTCTTTACCAGCTGAGCCACAAGGGAAGCCCAAGAATACTGGAGTGGGTAGCCGATCCCTTCTCCAGGGAATCTTCCCGACTCAGGAATCGAACTGGGGTCTCCTGCATTGCAGGCAGATACTTTACCAACTGAGTTATATTATGATCTAGTAATAAGGCACCAGGGACTAGAGGTATTCTCTTGGGAGAAGAGTGAAAATATAAAGCAGCTATTTATAGCATTGCATCATTATCAGTGTAAAGCATAGCAGATTTCAAGATGGATATTAAACTAGATATCCAGTGGTAGACTAGACAGTGAAGCTTCAGATTGCTGTCCGTCGCATAAAAGCAGCAGATATAACTGAATTGACACATCACAGTGTGAATGATTCCTCTGTCTTATCTTCTCCTTCAGGTCTCTTTACATATATTGGGGTTTCAATTCCATGTATTTCTTTTTTCCTTAAATCACAAAGCAATTTCTGAAATATAGCATATAGATTAAAACACTTGGATTTTCTAAAAGAATATTCTTTGGTTATGTAGATGTGTGTGTATGTATACACATACACACATGCGCACATGTGCACGCGTGCACACACACACACACACACACACACACACACACACACAGTACCAAAGTTCTGTCCCAGTGAGAGCTATCTAAAGAAATACCACCATGAAAATGTCACAAAAGCCATTATGTTTTTATAGAGGTGGCAAGCTAAGCTCATTAGCTTTAGGAAAAGGTAAAGAAAGAAAAAAAAGAATAATTATCTGAGAAGTGAAAAGTGAACCAGACAAAGAAGATAAAGTTGCCTTGTCTAGATTGTTGCTCCTTGAATTAATTTTATTGCTTAAGAAAATTTGTATTGTAGCAGTTCTAATTTTTCTTATAGTATCACTCTGCTGATATATCCATTGGAGTAGAAGACTATCATTGTAATCTTGTCAACTATTAAAAGTTTCTATCATCATATATAGTGAACCACTTGATTGATGAAAACTGTCAAAATTGCAAATACTCTTGTAAATATTCATATGAATATTTGAAAACAAATTTGATCTTGACAAGGGAAGATAAGAAAGAACATTTTATTTATAAAGCTTTTATACAGAAATGGATATTACTACCTTTTCTTGCTTGATTTGTGATAATCTACCATTAATAGTTGTCACTGGCTCAGACACCCCACATCTTAAGAATAACTGTTCAAGGACAGAATCAATAAGTCTCACAGTATAAAGTGATAGGGTGACTATAAATTCTTCAACAGCTGATCTTGAGTTTGCCAGTAGACATTTTTTTTTTTTTTTGCTGGATATCTGAAGGCCCAGAGGGCATCAAAGATGCCGCGGATGTTCAGTCTTGCTTTTGCATGGTTGGCGCTAAAATATATCTTTCATTTTTAGATAATTCATGTAATTTTTTTAACTTAAGAAAAGATGGGAAAACAACAGTCCAGATTGTTTGACCTTAGGTATGGCAATTGCTACAGTTAAATTCAGCTAAGTGTGTACAGTTTATAAAATGTTTTTAACACGAGTTCTCTCACAGAGAAAATTCTTATCTTTTAGTCTGTCTCCAGCCTCTGTTTTCCTATCTATCCATTTATCATACATCTTTGAAGCACATAAAGGAAAGCCCGTGGCAGTTATTTTTTGCCTGGGTTGAGGCAGCAATATACTGTTGGTATACACTATGGATCTCAAAATTTTATGAGATTTCACAGAATGGCTGAAGTGAACTCAGATTTTATGTTGAAAACATTCATGTCAAGCATGTTTGTGTCTTGAAGAATTATATGTTGATGAGAGTCAGGGAAATCACTGATGGCAGTGTTTATGTTTTGCTTTCCTTGAGAGAGCTCCTCAAACCAAATTCCAATTCATTTCTATATGGTTTCAAAATTACTGTATTCAGTGCTGTTTGCGTTCTCCCAAGACTAAAGCACAGGAAGAAGTATGTTGTCTTAGAATTTTAACCAGTGCTTATAAAGCACAAAAATTCAGAACTTGAAAACAAAAGGTGATGAGGACTCAGCCTTTATCTTTAATTGGAACATGGTCATAGTAGATATAAATTTGAAGGATTTTTAAACTGACATTTATAGGTAGCCATATTTATTTTAAATATCATCTGAGAGTAGTAAGAAGCCACTCCTAATAAGGCTGCTCATTCGAGAAGAGAAATGGGACAGACACCTTGCTCAGAGTTCACCTGCAAAACTGTTTCTTCACTTTCAGCAGCACCATTCAGAGCCACTGACTAATCATTTTTTGTCATCAACAGAGGCCAAAAAACACAAAGGACGTCATTCTAGACAGAGGGTCTTTTTTTATAAGACACCTTTGTTTCCTGGTGAAATACTTCACTTTTGCCCCTACCATTTCTACATTATTTAACACAGGAAGTCTGAAATCACTCCTTATTGTGGACACTGAACACAGAATAAAAGCAGAAGGCAGGATATTTCACCAAAAAGTGGCTTCCATTCTTGGATCATACTATGTTAATGCTAATTTGGAAAATATTAACAACATGGTTTCATCCACCGTATAACATTTCCAGTGAATAAGTATTCTGAATATTTACTGGGTATTTTTAAAAAACAATAAAATCATATTACAAGCTGTCAAGTCTAGCATTGTTCTTCCTCTCACATGAGGAAGAACAACAAACTTCACAGAACTGGAATGAGGTTGACACATGACAAAGTCAGTATATGAAGCAGGTAAAAAGATCCATCAGTTCTGAGATGCAAACCCCAATTACTTTTTAAAAATCAAAGCAGTGCTAGGAGTACATGATTGAATTAGAAAAAGAGATCTAAAGATACTCTTCTCTTATTAACCATGGCACCCATCCGACCCTTTAAAAGCACTGAATATGTTAGATTGCCGTTAATTCTATTTATAAGAAAATAAGACTCTATCTAATTTGATTTTCTCCACAATCTAGTGGTAGAAAGAAATGACTATTGTCATTTTTGAAATAGGAAAACTGAGTTCAGCTGGAGGTTAAAAGAGTTGCCCAAGACCAGACACTGCTGACAAATGCCAAAGACAAGAAAAACAAATCTCGGGCCTCTCAGTGAGTTTCCTTTCTCTTTGCATGCAAAGCCTCACATTTTTGATACTGGCTCTCACAGTTCATAACCACTAAAGCCCACTTTTCAAAAACTACATGTTTTACAGATATTGTCTAAGTAGTCATTGGGGAACTGTAAGTAGACATGAGTGGAAGAACTAGGGATGTAATTTAATTCATTTATACTTTGTGTTTTTCTGCCCAAAACAACCTACCTTAAGAAGTCATCTGGGAATACTGATTCAGGTTTGGAGGGCATTTAAAATAATGAACTTGGAGCAAATGACTTACTTTTAACCAGCTTATCTTCCTGTTCATTGAGTAAATATTTACAGATAAAGATAAATGCAGAATGAGAGATTAGATGCATTTTTATGAATCAGTGTAGCTCCTATTATGTTCTTGGGCATCGTACTGATTCCATTTTCTAGCAATTTAACTGATTTCTCTTGGCTTTGAAATTTCCTAGGGAAGTTCCAAAAAATTATAACTCAGATCAATTATCTTTCTGACACATCCAATAATACAGATCTTAAGTATTTTAAAAGTTTCATGAATGCTCTTTTTGACAGTTTTACAAGCTCTAACTCCCCTGCATGAGGAAAATCCAGTAATTCAGTAATTCTCAAAGTGCAGTCCTTGTACTAGATGAGTTGGCTGCATCGAGAAAGCAACTTAGAAATGCAGATTTTTGGCATCATTTCAGATCTACTCAATCAGAAACTGAATGTGAGTCTCATCAGTTTATTTTAACAAGCCATCCAAGTGATTCTGATGCCTGCTAAAGTCTGAGAATCACACCATTAAAGCAAAGATTATAAAGGCAGGGCCATTCTTTCAATTTTATAAGAAAGCATTGTTAGAGAACTATATTCCTCTTGATTATTGATACACTGAACATCAATAGAAATAAAAAAACTAGAGTTGTTTGTTCATCACATCTCTTTCTATAATGACTTAATAGCCGCTTGATGGGAAAGATGCTTTTGCGTTTCTGCCAATACTATCTACTCAGCTTGGAAAAGTCCATTTTAAAACAGGGCAATCAATCATATGGTCTCCATATAAGACACAAGATCTCTGTACCTTTTCTGCAACGGCCCACAAAGACCACTATATATGTATGTACGTGTGTGTATATACATATATATTATATACGTGTGTGTGTATGTGTATATATCTAAAAAAAATATACATATATATTACTGAAAAATCCCATTTTTGAATTAAAAAAAGATTCAGATTATTAATAATAAAAATTTTCACAGAAAATTTAATTTGGTCCTTTACTATACTTTATAGCTTTTCTAAAAGAGTAATCATCATGTTGCATATAAACATTTATATTTGAAATATAAAATTTATGTGAAACTATTTTAAGCTCCTGGAAATAAGATACTAAATATGTTTAAACACTAGCCTCTTGTGACATATAGTATACTTGTACCTATATGAATAAGTATGCAAGTTATTAATTTATTAGATTTTTGTACTCAGGTATAAATGTCATGCATATAATTTAGGAAATATGGTTTTAAAGATGTATACCTGAAAAAAAGACCATATTTCAGTGGATAATATTTGTCAACTCAGAATGTTAAAAAATATGTATATATCATAGAGGTAGCTTAAAGTGATATTTGACTTTTTATTTATTTATTTATTTTTGATATTTGACTTTTTAAAAAGATAACTACTGTTGTTATTCATTTCAAAACATTTGAGTGGTAGAGAAAAACCCATGGACATCTTTAAGTTTGCCTACTAGACATTTTATCTGTAGAGATGAAAATGGTAAGTGCACTTAAAAGTTACCTTTGGTGTTTTCAAAGAGAGCAGAGGGTTTTACTTTGCATATAGCATATCTTTGCTTCTCATATGCTTCAAAGGATTAAATACCAAAGTCCTCGATTAAAGGCAGCTAGTTTCTCTGATTTTGATATTTGCCTGGATATTTTTGATAGAAATTCTTCTCAGAGCCACATCACAAGCCACAAATATAAATGAATTTTCTGCTGCGCACCCTCCACACACCTTTTAAAAAAGACATGTATAATTTATTTACCTTGTATTATAGAAAAAGCAAGTATAAGAGGTGTATCTTAAGAAATCCTTTTTCCTTTTCCCTAAATTTTGCCACTTTCTTATTGGGGAAGAAAGATCTTAATGGCAAGATCTAAATAAAGTCTATTTCTTTACAAAATAAAAAAAAAAACCTGAACTCATGCTGGGATTTTGATTAGTATGTATAAATGGGACTGAAAACAAATTTCTGACACCAAGTTGCGCCTTTCTGTTGTTGTTGTTCAGAGTGGGTGTGGATTTCTGCCCTCATAGCATGTTAAATGGGAGTGGATTGACAGTTACAGCTGTGACTTGAGCCCTGAATGATACTGGTTATAAACCAGAGACACAGTTAGATTCAGAACAATGAGCAAAATATACCCTGAGTTTAGGTTTATCTTCAAATACAAACAGACTTCAGAGATATTGAGGGTTCAGTTCTAGACCACCATGATAAAGCAAAGAAAGTAATAAAGTGAACCGCACAGTTTTATTTTTTGGTTTCTTGGTGCACATATAAGTTATATTAAAAATAATTTTTAATTGGAAGATAATTGCTTTAGATGTTGTGTTGGCTTCTGCCATGCCACAACTTGAATCAGCCACAAGTACACATGTCCCCTCATCCTGATCCTCTCCCCCTCACCCCCAACCCATCCCACCCTCTAGGTTGCACAGAGCACTTGGTTGAGATCCCTGTATCCGCGCAGCAACTTCCCCCTGACCATTTGTTTTACACGTGAAAGTGTATGTGAATCAAGGCTTCTCTCTCAACTCATCTCACCTGGGCCTTTGCCTGCTGTGTCCAAATTCTGTTTATGTCTGTGTCTCTATTCCTGCCCTGCAAATAGGTTCTTGGGTACCATTTTTCTAGATTCCATATATATATAATGAAAAAAGGAACAAAAAAGTTATACTTATACTGTATTGGAGTCTATTAAGTGTGTAGTATCATTATGTCAAAAATTCCAATTAAACAAAAAAAACTGTGTTAATTAAAAAATGAGGTAAACTCAAGAGGGAGGGCAGTATCTGTATACTCATGGTTGATTCACGTTGTTGTATGGCAGAAACAAGTAAAACATTATAAAGATTACCCTTCAATTAAAAATTAAAATTAAAAAAATATTAAACACTCTGTGCTGGAAAGAGCACGTGGACAAATCCTGAGTCCATATGGAATGAGAAGCCGTCTGATTCTTAAACACTGCATTTAAGAAATACAAAAGAAAATACAAAAGAAATTGATTTTTACTCAATTATAAAAATATCAACTAGAAAAAAAATACAGCAATCATGATATGTTTGTCTAAAACTGTATGTATATACACTCATTTAAAAGAAAATTGGACAAACTGTTAAGAGAGATTGATAAATCTATAGTTACAGTGGAAAATATTTCCAGCTCTTTCAGCAACTGATAAATCAGTTAAAGTAAAGAAACAGAATATATAAATAATACAAAGAACTAGTTTATTCTAAATTTTATACATATATATATATATATAGGACACTGCACTATGACTTACCTAGATAGCATATTAAAAAGCAGAGACACCACTTTGCCAACAAAAGTCCCTACAATCAAAGTGATGATTCTTCCAGTAGTCATTTATGGGTGTGAGAGTTGGATAATATAAAAGGCTGAATGCCAAAAAATTGATGCTTTTGAATTTTGGTGCTGGAGAAGACTCTTGAGATTCCCTTGGACAGGAAGGAGATCCAACCAATCAGTCCTAAAGGAAATCAGCCCAAAATATTCACTAGAAGGATTGATGCTAAAGCTGAAACTCCAATACTTTGACCACCTGATTCATTGGAAGAGAACCTGATGCTGGGAAAGATGGAAGGCAGGAGGAGAAGGGGGTGACAGAGGAAGATATGGTTAGATAGCTCCACTGACTCAATAGACATGAATCCAAGAAAATTCCTGGAGACAATGAAGGACAGAGAAGCCTGGTGTGCTGAAGTCTGTGGGACACAAAAATCAGACATGACTTAGTGACTGAACAATAACAAGCCTGTCTTTCCCAAATTAGATGGACATACTGGCTCAATCACATGTGGCTTTAGCAAGAAAGCTCTGAACCATTCAGAAATCAAGAAGAGAGCTCTCATCAGGCACCAGATCTGCCTGCAACTTGATCTTGGACTTCCCAACCTTCAGAGTTCTGAGAAATGAGTCTCTATTGTTTAAGCTACCCTATCTATTTGATGTTGTTACAGCAACCTGAAATGACCAGAGTGTATCTACTTCTACAACTGGGAATGAAGGAAGTCTTTAGGGAATTTGGGTGTCTTTCTTTTAATGAAGGTCATACAGACAAAACAAAATAGTTACATGTTTAAATCACTAAGAACTTTTTATTATTTATCAACATTATGTAATTTTGAATGACAGAAATTAACCCAGTGGACAGGGCCTCAAGAGTTAGTGCTTTAGCATGATTCACTTTTTCTAAAAAATGGAAAATTTATGGTGACAGATTTTGAAAGAAAATGGATATTCATAGTAATTGTTCTCAATTTATAATAAAGTAACCACTGAAATGGAACATCTGAGCACATTTGCATATGTTGATACAAAATTATGAAGTTCTAATAAAACTTAAACTAAAAAATGTTTTAAAAAATCCTCCAAGTATCAAAATCTTTACAGTGAACTCTCTTGAAATATTTCCGTAAGTTTATATATCTTCTACTTAATATACATTACATTTTCTCGCTCTTTCTCTCTTTTTTTTTTCAGTTTTAGCTTCAACAGTATATGGCATTTTCCATGTGAAAAGGATTCAGTTGTTAACATATAACTAGCAGCAATTATCCTAAGTGGTTTATACATACTAATTGAATCCTATAAGAGGTATTATTATTGTCTTCATTTAACAGGCACACTAACTGAGATCCAGTGATGTTATAGGTTACTTGCTTAAGCTCCTACTGCTAACAACAGTGTGATACTGCCAAAGTGATCAATAAAGAATATGTAAGCCTTTAATACTCTGTGTATTTATAAAGCTACATGTTACTGGTGTTATCACAGCAATGAGGGAAACAGCAACCATTCTAAGTGAAAGCTTATATTCTGGTACTAATGGCAGAGCCTAGAGATAACCTGTTTTCCTAAGTAGATTTACAGATAGAATCAACAGGTTTTTTTTTTTTTCTTATTTTTTTTCTTTTGAGTTTTATTTACATTGGGATTTAGTTGATGTGCAATGTTATTCTAGCTTCAGGTGTAGAGCAAAGTGGTTCGGTTATACATATACAGACAATTCATTCCTTCTCAGATTGTTTTCCCATATAGCTTATCACCAAATATTGAGTAGAGTTCCCTCTGCTATATAATAAGTCCTTGTTGATTAGCTACTTTAGATATGTATGTAGTGCATGTAGGTTATCCTACACTTTGTAGTGTATGTAGGATAATCCAAAACTCCTAGTTTATCACTGTCCCCAACCTTTTCCCTTTGGTAGCTATAACTTTGGAAAGCCTGTGCGTCTATTTCTGTTTTGTAAATAAATTAATTTTTATCATCTATTTTATATTCCAGATAAAAGTGTTATCATATGCTATGGCTTTCATTGTCTGATTTACTTCATTTATGAAAATCTCTAGGTCCATCTGTGTTTCTGCAAATCACATCTCTTTTTTTGTGGCTGGGTAATATTCTACTGTGTATATGTAGCATATGTGCTTTATCCACTCCTCTGTCAATTGACATTTAGGTTGCTTCCATGTCTCCACTATCGTAAGTAGTCTGGTGTGAACATCAGGGTCATGTAGCTTTTTGAATTATGGTTTTCTCCAGATATATGCCAGGAGTGGGATTGCTGGATCATACAGTAGTTCTATTTTTGGTTTTTCGGGAACATCCATACTGTTCTCCACAGTGGTTGTATCCATTTACATTCCCATCAACAGTGTAAGAAGATTCCCTTTTCTCCACACATTCTCCAGAATTTACTGTTTGTAGAATTTTGATGATGGTCATTTTGACCACTACAGATGTCTCTCAAATGGGGACATTTGCACAAAAGCTGAAAAGTACGTGGATACAAAAGGGAAGTACATTCTAAGCAGGAAGACCAATGGCTGTGATATCCTAGCATGATAGACATATTTGAAGAACTGAGCCAGTGTGACTGGAGTGGGGTTAGTGAGGTCAGAGCCCAGGGAATGAGGTTGGAGAATTAGTTGAGAAAGGGATCATGGGAAGCCTATAGGCAATCGTGAAAACTTCTTTAATTCTGAGTGAGATGGAAAGTCACTAGAGTTTGGGTTATTCATGTGAAAGATCCCAACCTGAATTTATAATGTTCTTTCTAACAATTGGGCTAACAGACATTTCCTGTAGAAGAAGTGGGGCAACAGGTACAGGAATCCACTGGAATGATTGAAGTGAGAGGTGATGGTGGCTTAAGTCACAATTGTGATGTGAAGGTGATTCAGTGTGAATACTCCAGAATGTGGTTTATAGACGATCTAACAAGACTCCCTAGTTGCTGGGTTGTGAAGTAAAAGAAAAAAGGGGGGACTTGATTATGAGCTCAGTTGTTTGACCTGAGCAATTGGAAGGTTGAATTTCCGTTTATGGAGATGGGAAATACTGTAGTAGATGCTGGGGGTGTGGGGGGAAAAGGAGTTGAGTTTTGGTCAAATTGAAGCACCTTTTATGCATGGGGAAATCTTGATTAAACACTGAGATGCACTAGTTAGGAATTCACTGCAGAAACTATAAATATATTATTTAAAGATAAGTTCATTTTATAACTTTCATTTCAGCTAGGCTAAGATTTACAACATAGTAAATATAGAGTGAAAGAAGTACTGGATTCCAGTCAATCAGACTGTGTTTGAATTTTGGCTCTTCCACTTCTTTATATAAAACGTAGGGGAAATCAATTCATATGTTAGAACGGATTCCAACAACAAGAGTTGACTCTACACATGGACATCACCAGATGGTCAGTACCAAAATCAGATTGATTGTATTCTTTGCAGCTAAAGATGGAGAAGCTCTGTATAGTCAGCAAAAACAAGACCTGGAGCTGACTGTGACTCAGATCATGAGCTTTTTATGCAAAATTCAAAGTTAAATTGAAGAAAGTAGAGAAAGCCACTAGGCCATTGATATATGACCTAAATCAAATCCCTTATGATGTTTACAATGGAGGTGATGGATACATTCAAGATATAAGATCTGGTAGAGAGAGTCCCTGAACAACTGTGGATGGCCATTTATAAAATTGTACAGGATTCAGTGACCAAAATCATCCCAAAGAAAAAATATGCAAGAAAGCAAAGTGGTTGTCTGAGGAGGCCCTACAAATAGTTGAGAAAAAAATAAAAGCAAAAGGCAAAGGGAAAAGGGAAAGATATGCCCAACTGAATGCAGAGTTCCAGATAATAGCAAGGAGAAACAAGCAAGCCTTCTTAAGTGAACAATGCAAAGAAATTGAGAAAAACAATAAAATGAAAAAGGCTAGAGATCTCTTCAAGAAAATTGGAGATACCAAATGAATATTTCATGCAAAGGTGGGCACAATAAAGGATAAAAATGTTAAGGGCCTCAGGAAAGCAGAAAAGATTAAGAAGAGGTGGCAAGAACACACAGAAGAACTATACAAGAAAGGTCTTAATGACCCAAATAACCACAATGGTGTGGTTACTCATGTAGAACCAGACATCCTGAAGTCATGAATTCATGTAGAACTTTGAATCCTGAAGTGTGAAGTCAAATGGGTCTTGGGAAACGTTACTTCAAACAAAGGAGGTAATGGAATTCCAGCTGATCTATTTCAAAGCCTAATGCTGTTAAAGTGCTGCACTCAATATACCAGCACATTTGGAAAACTCAGCAGTGGCCACAGGACTGGAAAAAGTCAGTTTTCATTCCAGTCCCAAAGAATGGCAATGCCAAGCGTTGTTTAAACTACAGTGAAATTGTACTCATTTCACCTGCTAACAAGGTAATGCACAGTATCTTTCAGGCTCGACTTCAGCATTACATGAACCAGCAACTTCCAGATGTTCAGGCTAGATTTAGAAAAGGCAGAGGAACCAGAGATCAAATTGCCAACATCCCTTGGATCATAGAAAAAGAAGAAAATTCCAGAAAAACATCTACTTCTGCATTATTGATTATGCTAAATTAGCCTTTGACTCTGTGGATCACAGCAAACTTTGGAAAATTCTTAAAGAGATGGGGATACCAGACCACCTTACCTGCCTCCTGAAAAAGCTGTATGCAGGTCAAGAAGAAGCAGTTAGAACCAGACATGGAACAGTGGACTGGTTCAAAAATGGGGAAGGACTACATCAAGACTGTATATTGTCACTCTACTTATTTAACTTTTATGCAGTGTACATCATGCAAAATGTCAGGAAGGATGACGCTTAAGCTGGAATCAGGATTGTCGGGGGAAATATCAATAAACTCAGATATGCAGATGATACCATGCTAATGGCAGAAAGTGAAGAGGAACTAAAGAGCTGGTTGATGAAAGTGAAAGAAGAGAGTGAAAAAGTTGGCTCAAAACTCAATATTCAGAAAACTAAGGTCATGGCTAAACATTTTGCAAGTAAAATCCTATTGAATCCTTATGACTAACTTGTAACCATTTTTCCCAACAACAGAATTGAAGTTTAAAGGCGGTTAAGTTCATAAAGTTAGGACGTGATTAATCTGTGTTTGGAACATATCAACCTTTTACTGCAAAGCTATATTCTTTTATGTTCAGGAAAACTAAATCTGAATGAAACAGTTAGCTGTTTGAACTTGATCCAGTCCTTTGACTAATTAATTGTATGTCTAACTGTTCTTAGATCTAAGTCTAATAAGATGTAATAGATACCTTTGATCAAGAATGCCTGTAAGTTTGCAGGCCTTTGTTAAAACTTTGTATCCACTGATATAACATACAATTGAACCCCGGTTTTTAAGCATGAAGATAATAATAAGAACTAATATGTATTTATTTTTGTGAGTCAGAAAAATGTGAGCAATTTTTATATGAAGAGAAAGAGGGAGAAAAATAAGTTGTAAAATAAAAAAAGAAATGGGGCATTTAGGTTCAGGGGGAGTCCAGAGTTATTTCTGAAAATATTTTGAAGGTGCCACAAAAATATCAGCAGTTATAGAACTTGGTGTTCTCATGCCTAATGATGTTTTATTTCTTTAAATGCACATATTTTTGTCACTTAAGAGGGGCATTTCTGGTTATGGAAATAAATTTACTAACTTGAAACAGATGTTAGTTAGAAAGTAGAATTCCTTTTAGAGAACTTCATATTACTGTCAACTTTTCTAAAGCAAATCTCTCAGTTGAAGAGAAATGTTTATTTTTTTCTTTGATTTGATTTTTTTATTTAACACTGACATTTATCTTAAAATATTCCACATTTTGGTACACATCAATTGTAATCCTGCTTTTCCTCTGTTCACTTTGTCCCTTAACAATAATGTTAAACACATTAATATAACTGCTTATTTATAGTACAGTCCTCTTGAATGGGCTTTTTTAGCTCTTAGAGGGTGGGGACTATGTTGTGTCAATAGTTTAATCCTCCATATAAAGAGTAAAAATAATCAATGTTTATAAAAAGGAAAAGACAAGGAAAACAGGAAGTTGATAATTGACCTCTAGGTACTGTTGTTAACCCAAGTTGCTGCCCTATCCCAGCCTGTTAAGCACATTTCATTACAGGTCATATAAGCCATTTGTGTATCAACAGAAGTGATCTTCATCAGCAGATGTTTAAGGTCAGTCTGTGTGTGCAAGCTAAGTCGCTTCAGTTGTGTCCAACTCGTTGTGATCCTGTGGACTCTAGCCCTCCAGGCTCCTGTGTCCATGGGAATTCTCCAGACAAGAATACTAGAGTGGGTTGCCATGCCCTCCTCCAGGGGATCTTCCCGACACAGGGATTGAACCCATGTCTCTTGCGTCTCCTGCATTGGCAGGTGGGTTCTTTATCACTACCACCAACTGGGAAGTCAGGTGGTACTGCTGCTGCTGCTAAGTCGCTTCAGTCGTGTCCAACTCTGTGCGACCCCATAGACGGCAGCCCACCAGGCTTCCCCATCCCTGGGATTCTCCAGGCAAGAACACTGGAGTGGGTTGCCATTGCCTTCTCCAATGCATGAAAGTGAAAAGTGAAAGTGAAGTCGCTCAGTCGTGTCTGACTCTTAGCGACCCCATGGACTGCAGCCCACCAGGCTCCTCCGTCCATGGGATTTTCCAGGCAAGAGGACTGGAGTGGGGTGCCATTGCCTTCTCCCAGGTGGTGCTAATACTCTGCAAAACCCAGTAAAACCAAAGTATTTCATATAGGCAAGTGGTCCTTACAGGAAAATGACTTTTCCCTAAACAAGTGGAAGATTTCTCTTGGTCTTAAATTGAGTAATGATTCATAACTCATGTCATAATGTGAAAATTTCACATTGTTTGCTTGACACTCTCCAGAAAAGTGATTGGAATACTTGTCTCAGTTGTTCAGAAAGAGTGGATATTTCGCCTTGTTGGAAGTCACTAACCATTTGTTAGATAGGCAGGAACTTTTTCACGTGTTGGTTTTGTAAACAGCAAGGAAACAAAAGGACCACATTTTTCTCAGCAGACATTTAAATATATAACTTGATTATTAATTCAATCAACTTATGGGTAATGCCTATTATCTTTATAAATAGATATAAAAAGCATATATGTGTGTGAGAAGCATTGATGTGGAGAATGCTACAATAACAAATCTTATTACAAGAAAGAATTTTGAAATAACTTGCCAGGAGGGTAATGACCTCAATTAAATTTTATGTGAAATAATAATTGGTGATTTTAATAAAGGAACTCTACTGCAAATTGCATATTTGATAATATAATATTTTGGTATTACTTATTTCCCTCTGGCTTGCATTTATATTAAGTAAAAATCTTTGAGATAATCAAGGAAGATTTATAATTTGAAGTGCTTTTTCTTTCAACCTAATCAAATAGATTTTAAATGATTTTAAATTCAAAAGGAGGGAGGGAAGAACACTTCACATCTTCTTGGAGATTTAGAGATATTTATCACTGAGGGAAATATTGGAATATAAAAATATACAGTGAATGTCAAAGTGACACCAGTGTAAGACAGGAGAAGTTAAATGCCACAGTATTTAAAAACCCTGGAATGTGAGATAAATATGTTTGGTGTGAATCACATGAAAAATAGCGAATTAAATAACATTTTTGGCATGCATGCAGTCTATCCCCATTTTTAGATGTTATTGTTTGTGCTTAAAGAATTTTTGAGCAAGACTGTTATTTCATAGTGGTTGCACATTTTCAGTGCACTGCACACAAAGCACTCCCTTATGTGTGGTTTTGAGTTGAAATAACTTACAATTCAACTCAGAAGGACTTTTGTTTCTGTTACTACAAACAAAAAAGATTTTGTAAAACAGTGCCGAGATACATCATACAAGAGGGCTGGTGTGCACACTTCGATGTTAAATTTAATTTAGGGACAGCAAAATTGCACTGCGATGTTCATATTATTTAGTCTTTAAAAATCTGTTGTATTCATTTTTCTTTTTTTTTTTAAATAAAAAGTTTTATTGGAGAAAAATATTCATTTTTCTATAGCATTACTTGTGAAATATTCTGGTTCAGGATGAAGCCAATAAGCCCATGGGGCAAAGCCCCCTTTTGTTATTTATGTGGCATAGCTGTTTTCCGATGATGTTCTGTATTGTTAGCAACAATAATAATGAAGTGAGCTTGGAGTGAAATGAGCAACTATTAGTAGCAAGCTTGTCTGAGGGTATACAAGAGACATGTTAATAGCCTGGCTTAAAAACACTGAACATGATCACACCCACACAGCCCAGATATAAAATATTTCCAGAGTCACTGACATTCACCAACCACCGTATTTCCATTGTATGCTATCCTTCCTTATTTTGCATCAAATTATATCTTCCTTGCATAGTTCTGGCTTTACCAGCTCTATTTTGAGGGATCATAAGGCAATATTCCTAGTCTTTCTTGTAAGTTCTCTGTGTCACTGAATAGGGTTTCCAAACCTTGAGTGTGTCAGTACAAACAAGTGAAATGAGATGGGCAGCTGGTTACCTTCTAGAAGGCTTGCGCTGGTAGTTCTCTTGTTCAGTTGCTTAGTTGTGTCTCACTCTTTGTAATCCCATGGACTGCAGCACACCAGGCTCAACTCTTCTCCACTGTCTTCTGGAGTTTGCTCAAATTCATGGCCATTGAGTCAGTGATGCTGTCTAACCATCTCATCCTCTGTCGTCCCCTTCTCCTCCTGCCCTCAAACTTTCCCATCACCTTTTCCAGTGAGTCAGTTCTCTCATTATGTGGCCAAAGTATTGGAGCTTCAGCTTCAACATCAGTCCTTCCAATGAATATTCAAGGTTGATTTTCTTTAGGATTTACTGATTTGATCTCCTTGCTGTCTAAGGGACACTCAAGACTCAAGAGTCTTCTTCAGCAATGGACACACTTTAATACTGTCATTTTCCTTCTTAAACATGTCAGCAGAAACAAACATAATATTCTAGATATATGCAGAGAAATGCAGACATGGGTGAAAATCATTTTTTCTTCTTTATTGTATATTGGATACCATATTTACTAAGAAAGCTTAAGGCTCTGTTAACTTATTTCATAATCCTATGTTGCTACTGGTATATGGAGTTTGTGGTCATTTTATAGGAGTCTAGCACAGTCACGAGGGAATTTAGTAATCAGCTCACTGCTGAATTCATCTCTCAGAGTTAGAGTGCCTGGGACCTCAGAACCTCCAAGGGGAGCTGGAGGTGTCAGAAGGTCAGTTGAGAGCAACTCAGATTTCTCTCTTGGGAATTTCTTAGGACATGTACTGCTTAGTTGTAGTAACATTAATAGAAATACCAGAAAACCACAGTATTGTATGCCATTCTGATGAAGGAAAGCTCTGGGCTCAGAGATTCTGTTTCCTTATGTCAGGCAGTGATCGTGCATTCTTGTAATTCACTCGCATGTGGAATTTCAGACACAATTTCCAAATGCATTGATATTAACAACTAATGCATTGCTTTATTTCCAGAAAATAACACCTGTGATGGTTTAAAGAGAGGTATCAGGTATAATCAGAAGATTTTCAAAAATATAACTTGCTATATTTTCTTATAACTTGTTATAAAAATATAATTTGTCTTGTTATAAATGAGTTTATCTACTGGAGAGGGTCTAACATAGCACACGTTTATAGTATTGGAACCAGTTCTTCGTGAGACCAAGTAGTGACCTTTCCCTTCTCCTCACTGCTCCCCTAAAGCTTGCACACATGTGACCATCTTAGTACATGCCTTAGACATTGTAGAATAAAGTGGGTCTAGTTTACGCTGTGATAGATGGACTATTCTAGCACTTCTCAAGATGAATTAACCAAGGGTGCTCAATTAAGAGCTGCTCTGTCCATTAGAGGAAGACTGACAAGGTCTGAAGACATTTCTGGCTGTCACTGGAGGGATGCTATTGGGTAGAGACTTGAGGTTACCTTTAAACATCATACAAAGCACAGGGAAGTTCCCACTGTAAAGAATCATCTGGTACTAAATGTTAGCTTGCCTGGAGAATCCCATGGACAGAAGAACCTGGGATGCTACAGTCCATGGGGTTGCAAAGAGTCAGGCTCCACTGAACACTCTGCAGAAACGTTAGCATTGTTGAAGCTGCACAACCCTGACAGAGACATCTGCGTCCCCGGACTGAGTCTTGTGCTGACTTCACATAGAGTGAAGCAAAGGGCACCGGCCAGCTATGCTGCTCTGAGCCAGACTGTGTTCTTCCCATAGCTGCACCGTCTCTGAGTGAATGCTTCCTTAACCAAACACATTTTTCCCTGAATTCCTCTCTGATCTGGGTAGTTGACTCTTATGAATATTTAATTGATAGTCAGTTTTGTGAGTTTTTCCTCCTATGGATGATGATAATGAGTTACATTTTCTGCCTCACAATTCCTGCCAAGATTCCCCAGGTTTAGTAAAACAAAAAACAAACAAACAAAAAAACTTTCATCTAACTAATGCAGTAACTCCTCACTCTTCTCTGGTTTCGTGTACCCAGTTCATCTACCACCATCCAAGTGACTTCACCTTTTGTAGCTGTCACAATAATCTGTCCAGAAAATGGGCCTGACCTCGTGCCTCACCGGCCTGCAAACCTTCTGAATAGCTGCCTCTTGCCATCCTGATGAGAAGCAAGCTGTTCCCTTCAGCAGAGCAGAGCACACCCTCTCCCACCAGCCCCCTCCTCACTCCGCAGCCTAAGCTTTTGCTCCAGTGGTCCCTCCTCACTGGATTCCTTCAGTTCTTTACACCAGTCACTCTCTCCCTCGCTTCAGTGACTGTATTTCCACCTGCCTCTAGCTTTACAGGTTTACTCTTCACCTTAGTCAACTGTCTAATTCTCTTGTGGCTCATTTACCACTTCCTCTAGGAAACTTCTCTAATCCTCCCTGGTAGGATAACTCCCGTACTGGCCTGTCTATATTCCTATCATTATCCTTCCCAGGTTGTTTTAAAAGCAGACCTTTGTGTGTTCCTCTCGATTCCATGAAGTCATGACCTAACTCCCTAACCAGGAACCTGGAAGATGTCTGTGTCTTAATCATTGCAAAGTGATCAAGTGAATGAATGAGTGTCTGGACTTGTCACTTCCCTGTTGCAAGAGAATTAAATTGATCTGAGTGGAATAGTGAGTCCCAATTGACTCATAGAGTACGCTTAGAATCATGTGCTCTGTAATTTCTGTATGATGATCATGAAAACGAAGTTTACCCATTTTTTCCTATTAACTTGTTTGTTTAGATGGACTCAAGTTACGAACGATTCAAGGAGTTCTAAGTATTGAAACATACAGTCTGAGTACTATTATCCTGTGAATTCCCAATTGACCTTTGGTCCAAGGCACAACTGAATGTAGCAGAAACAAGTAATAATATAATACCAGTATTGAGCAACTATCGTTAACTCAGGTGCTGTATTCAGAAATAGAAGTTTTTTTCACCTAACCTGTAAAATAGACTGATAATTATTCCCAGTTTACATATGACAACATTTTCAGGAGGAAACAGACATAGAGAGGTTAAATAACTTTTCCCAAATGTAACAATTGACCAAGTAGCACATAAAGAAGCAGGCATTCAATCCAATCAGGAGCTTTAACTTCTGCCCAGAACATTCTGGCTGGCCTTCCATATCCAAAGCTGGATCCACAGTTGGTTGAATTTGAGGATGTGGAGCCATCAAATACAAAGGGCCAGCCCTACTAGGCCATTTTATATAAGGGATTGAGCATCTGCAGATTTTGGTATGGTGGATGGTTCCATACCCAATTCCCCCACAGATACCAAGGGAGACTGTATTTTCTGGCACACCTACATACTGGCAAATTAATACCTAAGCCTTTAATTTAAGCTCAAAGATTAGTTCTAGCTAATTACTCCTTGTATGCATGTCATAAGTTGCTTCAGTTGTGTCTGACTCTTTGTAACCCTATGAACCATAGCCTGCCAGGCTCCTCTGTCCATGAGATTCTCCAAGCAAGAATATTGAAGTGGTTGCCATGCCTTTTCTCACGGAATTTTCATGACCCAGGGATCAAACCAGTGTCTTATATCTCCTGCATTGTCAGGCAAGTCCTTTACCACTGTGCCACTTGGGGAATGGGAATTAGTCCTTGATGATGATTAAATGAGATTATGTGGATAAAAGTGCATAGTAAGTGGTACACAGTAAAGGTTAGCTACTAGAATTATTATGAAGCTTTGAGATGAAAACACTGATCTTTTTGCTTCATAGATTTTATTTTTCCCCAGAATGTCATATAGTAGACATCATACAGGATGTAACATTTCCAGATTGGGGTTCTTTTTTTTTTTTTTTTTTAAGATTTATTGATTGATTGATTGATTCTGGGGCTGTGGGGGGTCTTTGCTGCTGCAGGCAGGCTTGCTCTAGTTGAGGAGAGTGGGGGCTTCTCTTCACTGTGCTGTGTGGCTCATCGTGTCCTGGAGTCCAGTCTCTAGGTGTGAGAGCTTCAGTGGCCATGTTGTGTAGGCTCAGCAGTTGTCGCCCGTAGGCTCTATAGCATTGGCCCAGGAGTTGTGGCAGACAGGCTGCATGGTGTGTGGGATCTTCTTGGACCGTGGATTGAACACGTGTGCCCAGCATTACAAGGCAAATATTTTAGCCACCAGACCACCAGGGAAACCCCCCAGACTGGATTCTTTTCGTAGCAATATGCCTTTAAGATTCTTTCATGTCTTCTCATGGTTTCATTTCTTTTCAGGACTAAATGATATTCTGTTTTCTAAATGTACCACAGTTTACTAATCCATTCATCTACCAAAGGACATCTTCCTTGCTTTCAAGTTTTAGCAATTATGAGTAAAGATGCAGTTTTTTATTTATTTTTTTGTTTTTTTAATAGACATAAGTTTTCAACTCTTTTGAGTAAATACCAAAGAATATAATTGTTGGGTCATCTGATAGGAGTATGTTTAGTTTTCTAAGAAACCACCAAACAACAAATCACAAAACAAAACACCAAAGCCTTCCAAAGTAGATGAACCATACTGCATTCTCACCAGCAGTGGTTGCAAGTTCCTGTTATTTCAGATCCTCACCAGTGTTTGGTGGTGTCAGGGTTCTGGATTTGGCCATTCTGTTAAGTATGTGGTGGTATGTCATTGTTATTTTGATTTTCATTTTCTTGATGATTTGTGATATGGAACATCTTCTTATATGCAGATTTTCCATCTGTATATCTTCTATGGTGAGGTGTCCATTAAAGTCTCTGGCTCATTTTTTAACTGGTTTATCTTCTTATTGTTCAGATATGAGTCCTGTGAATATTTTGGTAACAGCGCTCATCAGTCGCATTGTGCTCTGTGTGCTTAATCCCTCAATCGTGTCTGACTCTTGGCGACCCCGTGAACTGTAGCCAGCCAGGCTCTTCTGTCCATAGTGGTTTCCCAGGCAAGAATACTAGAGTGAGAAAAAAAGAAGAAAAAAAAGAATACTAGAGTAGGTTGCTGCCGGGAGCCAACACACGAGATCCCACCCATGACAGGTCACGAGGAGAAAGCCTGACAGGCAAGGCGGATCAGGTTTTCAGGGATTCTGAAAAGCTGCCCCCGGCGCTCACCTTAAAGATGATATCTGTCTTTCTGATGCCTGCTTCAATAGACTACTCCCTAATTTCTGTGACACAGGCAGAAGGCCTTCCCCAATCTCTTCCCAAATAAGAATCAATTTAGAACTTTAATGAACAAGTTTCCCAGGTGGTGATATTTTATGAGAGTATCCAGGATGAAAGGAGTGTTTTAATTTAAACTCCTTTGCTGGTAGTTTGTTTGCCAAATGCATTTATGCCTTTGGTACTAATATGCATGATTGCTTATAATACCCTAATCATAAAATAGCATAAAGAACCTGATTATATAAAAGCCCTAATAGACATAGAGCCCTTTTGAGGGGTGAAGGAGTCCTATTAGAAAACATAAGAAAAATTATTCTAAAGGTGGTTATTGGGTTGACGTTTGCTTGCTGTGTTTTGCTTGCTGTGTTTTTGCTTTTAATGTGCTAAGGTTGTGTTATAGAAACCATTGTTAATATAGTTATAGATCTAGAAAAATAAGAACTTAGCCCTAGTGTGGTAACAATGAAACAGTTGTTAATTATTAGTCAAGAGTGCTAGGCAGGGGCTGCCTCACCAAAGTCCCAGAGTCAGTGTGGGGTAAACTTCTTAGATAAACGCAACTGACAACTTCTGCAGAAGGATTAATTTTTGTGTTAACAAGGTTATACTTCTACTCTGTACTGTTGCCCTATGAGACTGCTACCTTTCAGTTAAGGTCACCATAGAAACAGAAAATAGGTTTACATTCACCTGACCTGCATAAAATGTTAATAAGCCCCAAGGCCAGAAGATCATGTGCTAAGATTTACTATAGAATTAGAAAGCAAAAAACATCCTGCTTTTCCTAAAAAACAAAATGATGTAATACTAATCCTGTGTAAGCATGAGTAAGCATCTTGTACCTTGAAAACGTTCTGAGTAAGGGTATAAAAACTGTTGTCAAAAAATAAAAAACAGACTTGGCCCTACTGAGGCTGGTCTCACATGTCTTCTCTCTCTCTCTCGCCGACGCCGTTCATCCTGAGGGTACCCCCTGGATCCTGCCAAGGCTGGACCCCGGCAGGTTGCCATGCCCTTTTCCAGGGAATCTTCCCAACCCAGGGATCGAACCCAGGTCTCCCACATTGCAGGAGGATTCTTTACCATCTGAGCCATCAGGGAAGCCCAGATGTATTGAATATAAATATTTTCTCCCACTTTTGTGGTTTGTCTTCTCATTCTCTAGACATTGTCTTTAACAGAGCTGAAGTTTTAATTTTAATGAAATTCTGCTTATTAATTATTTCTTTTGCCAGTTGTGTCTTGATGTTACACCAAAAAGGTCATAGTCAAGGACATCTGGATTTTCTCCTGTTATTTTAGAGGACTTTTCCAGTTTTTTGTATTTTACATTTAGGTCTATGATCCATTTTGAGTTTTTTTTTTGGGTGTGTGTGAAGGATGTAATCTGTGTCTAGATAATTTTTTTTTTTGCATATAAATGTCCAGTTGTTCTAGCACCATTTGTTGAAAAGACTATCTTTGTCCCTTTGTCAAAAGTCAGTTTATTATATTCATATTTGTATATTTCTGGGCCCTCTATTCTGTCCCAACAAGTATTTCTTAGAAAAGTCAATTTTTAATTTTGCAGTCTTTAGAATTTGTCATAGTGTTTTGCTCTTTAAGAGGATAAATAGCTTTCCACATCAATTAAGGAAAATAGCATTAAGATAGGTATTATAGAAATTTAGGTAGTTAAAAAGTATAAGTCAGCTTGTGGAGTCTCATGTCAAGTGAGTTTTGATAAATGAAGTAATATTGACAGTGGGTCTTGAAGGGCATGTAAAAATTCCATCAATTTTATTTTATTCATTTATCAAAAATTTGCTGAATGCCTCCAAGGGTTAAGTGTCGGATGAATCAGTAAGGATGCATTGTCAGTCAAACAGGCCGAGTCCCTGTCCTCATAAACCTGACATTCATGCACAAGAATCATTGAATAAGTGATACATGATGTGAGGTATTTGATAAGGACCATGAAGAAAACATTACCAACAACTCACATAAATAACTTTGGACATGATAGTGTTTTATAAATGGTGATCTAGAAGTTTTTCTGAGGAGTTAATACTGTGAGGAAAGAGGAAAACTGCATTTGGGGATGTGCATTCCAGGCAGAGAAACATGCAAATGCCAAAGCCGTGAGATAGGAACATGCTTGATATTTGTGAGGAACAATGTAGAGATCAATAAACTATTGTGCGATCATTGAATGGAAGTAAAAGTAGGAAGTGTAGTCAGAGCCATCACCTGGGGCAAGATCCAGTAAAGTCTTAACTGAGAAAACAGCTGGTGAAAGAGATATGGAGTCCAAGTTCTCTCTGCCTGCTGGTGAGCTGGAGATGAAGTGTTGAGGCTAGGAGTACTTTATTCAGAAAACTGGCAGACCAAGAATATGGCAGACTAATGGCTTCCCTGGTGGCTTAGCAGGTAAAGAAGCTTCCTGCAATGCAGGAGACCTGGGTTTGGTCCCTGGGTTGGGAAGATGCCCTGGAGGCGGGCATGGCAACCCACTCCAGCTCTTGCCTGAAGAATCCTCATGGACAGAGGAGCCTGGTGGGCTGCAGTCCATGGGGTTGCAAGAATCGGGCATGACTGAGCGACTTAAGCACAGCACACAGCAATGTCTTAAAATAGCGAACTTGCCTGGGTCCAGATGCAGGTTCCTCGGTGGCTCAGAGGGTAAAGAATCTCCCTGCAATGCAGGACACCCGGGTTCCATCCCTGGGTGGGGAAGATCCCCTGGAGGAGGAAATGGTGACCCACTCAAGTGTTCTTGCCTGGAGAATTCCATGGACAGAGGAGCCTGGGGTGCTTACAGTCCTTGGGGTCACAGAGAGTCAGACCGGACTGAGTGACTAACACTTCATAGAACAGAGATGGGGGGAAGTGAGGGAACAAAGAAGCAAGGCAGAATAGAGAGGGAAAGACGGTGAGAAGGAAAGTCAAAAGGGCCATCAGCCTTGTAAGTCATCTCTGGGAATGGTCAGCCTGTGGAAGGGAGGTGTTAATCTCTTCTTGCCTGAAGCCACTCACAGGTGGGCAGGGTCAGATTAACTCCCTGTGAGCGAACAAAGGCACTTTAGTTTAACAGTCAGACAGAGGGGCAGGGTCCTCTGAGGCAGGCCATTATGTGTGATGTTAAAGGAAAGCACCTACAAGCAATTCAACGAACAGTTACTTATGAATAGTTGCAATAAGGAGTCAGAATTGGTTCTTCTCTGCAACAAAGAGTGGTTCAAGCAGAAGGAAGAAGGTGTAGGAAGACTTGCGAACCGGAATAAGGGTGGTTTGAAGATTTTTCAAGCAGTTTTTATAACTTGTAGTATAGGAAAGAATTAAGAAACCGTGTGAAGATTTTCAGCAACTTTAGAGGGAGAATCACATAAGGAGTTTGTGTTGGAGTATGAAGTATCAGGGAAAAGGAAATGGCAACCCACTCTAGTATTCTTGCCTGGAGGATGCTGTGGACAGGGGAGCCTGGTGGGCTGCTGTCCATGGGGTCGCACAGAGTCATACATGACTGACGCGACTTAGCATGCATGCATGCATGCATTGGAGAAGGAAATGGCAACCCACTCCAGGATTCTTGCCTGGAGAATCCCAGGGATGGGGGAGCCTGGTGGGCTGCCATCTATGGAGTCACATGGACATGACTGAAGCGACTTAGCAGCAGCAGCAGCATGAAGTATCACATTTGATTTTTAGCAGGATCACTGTTAGCAGAAGGGAGAGGGGCAGTTGGAGAGGGGAAAGCCTGAAGGCCAAGAAACCAGATAGGAGACTATTATAGTAAAATAAACTGTCAGAATTAGGACAGAAAGGTGACATCAGACACTGTTAAACAGTGTAATCTTCTGATCAGCAAAAGCACATTGTAAGGTTCTAACCGGCAAGGCCATAAATTTCTTAGTATCAGTATCTTGAGTATAAAAAGTTACCAATATCTTTGCGACCCCATGGACTATACAGTCCATGGAATTCTCCAGGCCAGAGTACTGGAGTGGGTAGCCTTTCCCTTCTCCAGGGGATCTTCCCAACCCAGGGATCAAACCCAGGTCTCCTGCAAGCAGGCGGATTCTTTACCAGCTGAGCCACAAGGGAAGCTCTTCACTTTCACTTGAAGAAGCTGTTTGTTTTGATTTGAAATGTGTGTTATATAAAATAAGTAAATAAGATAGTGAAACCCTTACATAATCACAAAGAAATATTATACCTGTAGGAAAAGAAAATGTAAGTTTCTGTTAAAATATGCACATCGATAGGTGAAAAAAATTGTAAAACATTGGAGAAGAGTATACTCAGCAGGATTTCTGCCAAAATTAGTTTAAGTTGACAGTAAATGAATGTAATTAAATTTGTGTTGTCTTGAAACAGAAGAATTCTGACACTTTAGTAGTCAGTGTTGTTCAAGGTAACAGGGGAAATAGTTTTGGTTAGTTGGATCCAGTGTAATGATTATTAAGACTTTGAAAGAAACCCTGCTGGTCACTGTAATTCATCAAATAATTCTACATAGCTTGACGCCATTATACAAGGCCTTTTCCATCCCCTTAGGCAAAGTAAAAACCATTTGGAAACATTTCATGGAAGAGTAACACAAACAATTAAGGTGTAATATGGCTAAATGACAGTTTAAAAACACTTAAAAGTCTTAATTGAAATAAGAATACTTGTAAAACTGGCTTGAGGTGGTAGAAGAATTACTTAGATTAATGTGAGTAAAATAAGAGATAATGACATGAAATTAAGTAAATCATGCTGACCCTAGAGCTTGTTGATCATCAAAAATACAAATGAATGTATTAAAATCACTATTTTTTTTTGAGGGTTTAAGTGTAAGGATTTACTATTGTCAGGAGAGTGTGTAATTTCCTCAGTTCTCTCTCGCTGCAGCGAAAATTTGAAGAGAGGACAGACCAGTGTTATAGCTCAGTTTTATTGGCAAGAAAAGGAAAATACATCTTCTAGACGTGAGGGCAGGCCGACCCAAAAGACACAGAGAGAAGAGAAACCCCCGGCTCAATTTTGGCTCCTCTTTTTGTGTGCTTTTTTCTCCTCCCCCTGAGCCTACCGTATGTAGGTATGTAGATTGGGATATCCAGAAGGGCTGTTTGTTTTACTTGAGGTCCTCACTCTGATTTTCAGACCTTCCTTTGTTCTATTTTCACAGGCTTTTCCCTTCTCTGTCTTTTAGCCACTGCCATTTTGGACTCCTTTTTCCTATTCTAACTACCTGACATTATGACATCCTTTAGATTATAAAATAATAGGTATACTCTAACTTTTAAAATTATTCCTCCAAGTGACATATTTTAAATACTAATATTTTCCTTCAGTAGTTCATCAGTGAGACAAGTTGAATCATTGGGATGTGAGTTTAAAATGCTCAGGAAATCAAGTTTGGCAAGTAACCTAGAATCAGAAGTATACCTTACAATCATCCATTTCAAGAGAAAAAAATCAAAGCAAAACAAGTTACTGAACAGATGGGAAAATAATGAATATTTACATTTTCATTTTTCTAATGTTTTTAATGCTTTTCATTAATATAGTCCAGTTTCCTATTTCATTTAAAAAATGGTATATGAATAACTAGACGAAGAAATGTCAGAGAAAAAAGATTAGTCTGAAGTAGTTAGTTCTCTTTAGAAACATTGTATTATGGGTTATGGGTAAGCTCTTTATAATGAACACCAATAGTATTTTGAGCACTAATAAAAAGTATTTGTCTATATATATATTTATATGTACTTTTAAACAAGGAGACATTGTAAGTATTTATACTTGGTTGATTGTAGGCTTATATGGTAAAGAGTTACTATCATCAAACCTGCCTTACTCTCATCATCATTTACAGAAGACCCAGTAGTCAAGCATTTACCATCTAGGAGTGGAAACAAAACAATTTGTCTAAACTAATTATTGAAAACTAGACCAGCAGAAGTGTGAATGTTCCAGACCACAGCTCTGCACATTTGACCATTTGGTTTCTGACCTCTTTACTCCAACCACAGCAAAATATCTAAATTCTTTGTCACCTTTCCTCAAATGCTTGCTAATTTCAAGCCCTTCATAGGCAGAGTGATGATACCAAATTCTCTTCTATTTCTCCTAACCTTAAATATAAACAGATATATATATATATATATATTTGAGGGAAGCCTGAAGAACAACAGCAACAAAAAGATAAAAACAGTGGTTAACCACAAAGAAATTGACTCCAGAGAAAAGAGAAATGATAAAAAGAACAGAAGGTAACATGTCAAGAATTTTGAAGGGTCTGAGATTTTACCCTACTCACCTTGATTTTGTAGATGCTGAGACATGATGCTTTTGAGTCAGAGATAAAGTACTACTAACAACAATAGCTGTGTGCAGAATATTTACTTGTTTTTTTTCTTCCCCATCAGTTTGTTAAGGCTTTATTCCCAGAGGTTGATGCAAACATTGCCAAGTGGCACCTTCCCATATGATGGATTGAGTTACAGGACAGAAACTCTGGTCTTGGGAATTTTCAAAACAGGCAAACAGTCTGCTTGACATTTGCATTAAAGTGAGGGGATTCCCTTGTGTTTCAGCAGTAAATAATCCACCTGCCAATTTAGAGATGCAGGTTTGATCCCTGGGTCAATAAGGGATCAAACCTGTATCTCCTGTAAGATCCCCTGGAGAAAGAAATGGCAAACCACTCCAGTATTCTTGCTTGGGAAATCCCATGGACAGAGGAGCCTGGCAGGGTACAGTCCATGCAGTCACAAAGATTCAGACACGACTTAGCAACTATACCACTACCAAGTCAACATTATTAAACTGGACAGCAAGCAGACCTCCCCTTTGTTCCAAAGGAAGACTGTATATTTCAAAGCTTTTATCTACACATTGTTGAAAAGATAATGTGGACTGAAGGATGCCACTTCCATTTACAAGATGTGCAGGAATGTGAAACCCTTTGAAAATTACCCAGAGACTTGTGAAAAGTCGGTATATGCACAAAATTTATAAAAAGGACACTATCAAAAGTGGACAGTCAGAAAAGAATATGTCTTTTATAATTTAAAAATAATTGATTTACTTAAAAAATAGTGCAAGTGGCAGAAAATTGAGTTTCCCAGAATATAGCATGATTTTTAAACAAGACAACATGAAAAAAAGACAACATGAGGTCAGAATGAAACTATAGGTATGTAAGGATCAATCCAGTAAACTTAACATTCAAATAGTATACTTCCAGAAAGAAACTACAGAGATAGCAAAAGTACAGAAATTATCTGAGAAATAATACAAGAAAACTTTTCCAGAGAAAGAAAGATGTAGAACTTCAAATTCTCCCACCAAATTGAGACAATAAAAATGTTCTGGCTGGACGGGCATAGTGGTGCAATTTTAGAGTGTAAAGAAAGATGCAGAATATAATAATATGACAAAGTGCATGAAAATTTCAGGAAGAAGGAAAGCTATTTAAATAGCTATTCTCCAGCTACGAAATAAACATGGTCAACTTAGAAAAAGGGAGTCACTGAATTTAAAGAAACAGAATGAAACACATCAGAGTGAATGAGAATCTGAAAGACAATAGTAACGTGGTCCTTCTTGTGCTAGCAAGAAAAGAGAACATTTTATAACTTTAAAACTAACACATGAATAACAAATATGTAAGCTAATAAAGGTGCGCCAGTAATTCATGGTCAAACATGAGGGAAAACTTATTTTGAATGACTTTCATAGAAGTGAAGGGAATCCACTCGACCTGTCCCCTTGGAAGGGCAGTGAAGTCCTGTTTTACCATAGAGAAGGACATCTTTCCTTAGCACCTGACTTGCTGTTGTAGCATACCATATTCTCATCATCAAAATGATATCAGTGCTGCTAAGTGATTTTCAGTATTTTGAGTCAATTTGTAACAAATCATGTGACTGTAAAATAACAAAACACTGTGAACATTATCAAACATTACAATGTAAAATTAAGGGCAGCTGACCCATGTGGAGAAAAGAGGTACAAAGTATGTCTTAGAAAGTATAAACTTGATTACTTAAGATAAAATTTAAATTGTATTATGAAAAGCCTAACAGTAAACACAAATTGAATTAAAATAGCAACATAAAATGAGTGGGTGGTAGGAAAAACGAAAAGTCAGCTAATTCTCATATATAATAGCAGATATGTGTGTGTGTGTGTGAGTATATATATATATGGTGATTAATATTAATGAATCAGAAAATTACCCAGAGATATGGAAGTAACTACCAGAGGAAGTAAAAGGAAAAAATAGTTAAAAGTGTTTGCCTCTGGGAAGTAGCAATGGGAATGGGTAAGGATTCAGCGGGACCATTATTTTTCATTATACTTCTGTACAACTATTATTAAAATTCCTATGTGTAACAGTATATTAGCATTGTAAAATTATTCATTCTGTATGAAAATTTTTAAAAGGCAGGCAATCTTAATTATAGTATTTCCCTTATGTGTTGGAATGAGGTCATGCTTTAAAAATCAGAATCACAGAAACCTAGAAAATTTTAAACTGTAGTTATATTTTAATTTGAATATAGTTTTACTATATTTTTTGAGAACTAGTGTAATATATTTTAGAATTATGTTGTTCATGAACTGTATGCTTTTAGTAATCTTAATCCATTTCTTTGGTAGTAATTTAGAATTTATTTCCTAAAATGAACTTTTAGTTCACTTCCTTTTCTCTGGTAATAAGATGTTATTACCAAAGCTATTAATGGATGTAATTTTATAAGTATTTACTGAGAACATAAGCCTGGTTTTACATTTCTACACTGCCTTCAAAAAATGCATACTTATCTTTTTTTTTTTTTCCTTGAAACTTTTATTTCTGCCTACTAGTTCCAGCAACTTTTATAATGGGGATCTTCAGACTAATGCAAAGGGCAATTTACACTTAACCTTTTTTAACAGAATTCCCTAAGCAGGATGTCTCAGCAGCTCATTTACAATTCTCACTACAGACAACAGACTACAGCTTGTCTCCAAGATTAGCTTTATGAATTGTAACCTAGGAGTAGACAGCAAGGGTTTTGCACTCATTGCATCTTGGCAGAGGGATTATACCTCAAGCAGCTTTCCCTGGAGTCCAGTCAAATAGAATCAGGGGCAAGGAAATTACTGACCTTTTGCCTCTGAGCTGCCAGGAACCTTATGCAAAGAGACCCTTTGCTGAGGAAGGGCAAGAAATAACTTTAGTGTCTTTTTCTGATCCATGAAGAAGTCTCTCTGTCTCTGTTGATTTTTCATAGTCTTTTACTCTGTATCCTCTCACTCTGTCTGTTTCTCTTTCCCCCTGAGAGACAGATACACAGAAATTATGGGAGGCATTGACAGAACATATTGAGGGGAAATCACAGAGTCTTCTTCAAAAATCCTGATGAGTGATAGAACGGTTGGGCATATTCTATAATAATACCCTTCAGTGCATTTCTTCAGAAGCACCCAAATCCTACAGTGGGGACAATGCTGCCTTTTTCTCAAAGGACTTGGACTGCTAGAGAAAGCAAATAAATCTATGAGATCTTGAGATAATTATAGGCACATAATAAACATTTAATGGAGGAAGGAGTAAATGCAACTGGGCATAATCCTTGGAATCACAGTAAAACAAATGTTAATAAAACATGATACCTCAAGGCATTAGGCCATTAATTCCTATGGATGATTGATGGAGAATATTTTTCAGTGTCAACATTAAAATTTGATCGTAATTTTGAGCCTGTATAGAAATAGAAAGCTGAAATCTAGACCTTCCTTATCAGAGTTATTTCACTTGAGAAATGCTTTTACCCTATTTTGTACAACTTCTTAAAATCTTATGCAAACTATGAACAGTTAATACTCTAAAATTTCAAATAAGAATACTCAAGTCAGACTGTAGCCTCAAATACAATGTAGAAATTTCTCCTGTTCATTTTTGGAAAAAAGATTCTTTGTAGTTTTACATATATGTATATGTGTGTGTGTGTATATATATATATATATATGTATATACCTACTGTGTGTATATATATATATATATGTATATACCTACTATATATGTGTATATATATATATATCTCCTATATAAAACATACTAATGTATATAGATGTTTACCTAGTTTGAATATTAAAGATATTTTTCTCTATTACTTTGTTCCTCAAGATCAAGTGAGTTTGAAACATAAAAATAGCTTTTGAATGAAAATATCATAGAAAAAGCTAACGCATGTGTGTGTTATAGCCATTGACTTATATACTTAGTAAACATATTTTCAGATTTCAGTATAGAAAATAAATTTCCTTTAAATACTCACTTATAACTCAGAAAATAATTTGTGCAGGTTTAAATGTATTCCTTGAAGTCGGTGGGGTGAATATCATTATTATTATTTTTTTTTTTTTTTGAGATGTGGCACTTACTATAAGAATGGAGGTACAGAGAACAATAGAAGTATATTTTTTTCAGAAAATACATTATTTCATGTCTATTAAAATTATATATTTGTGGCCTAATGTGGCTAATCTATGGATCTATTTTCTGTCTGATTTACTTAGTAGATAGGTAGGTAGGTAGATAGATAGCTAGATTAGATTCAAAAGTAACTGAAGCAATGTCTTACCTAATACTTGATTCAAACTTCTTTCATGACCACCCAATTCCATATATAAATTATTTCAAACTCTTAGATGTTTGAATCCAACACTGTAGATGCTTCCACATATCCTGAAGTATTCAAATTGCTGTTTTCATGCAGAAGTGCTTTTTGTCACCTAGCATGATATTTTGAGGTTGTCACTTGCTTGGAATCATGGTGCCTCCAAGGTGGCAAATAGCAGAAGGAATTTCATCACTTGCAGGGGAAGGGAATTCGGTAGCAGAGACGTCTGGGAACTGAGACAGAGCCCTTTCTCTGTACCCGAGGCCTGCTCCAGGGATCGAGCAGTCCAGCCAGGAGCCTCTTGAGTCCAGGCTTGAGGGGAGGCAGGTGCTTGAATTGTGTTCTCTGCCTCCCATTTTCAAATGAACATCAGTGAAGGTTCTCATCTTCCCCCCCTTGTAAAGGTGTTGCTAACCTTCACCTGCACAAGGTAGTGACTATGTAATAATTGCTTTCCTATAAATATAATAAGGGTATCAACTTACATATATCAGACATGTATCTCTATTAGACTTTCAAAGCATTTTCAGAAGTGCTGTACTTAGGAAAGTGATGAGCTGCTCATAAAGCTGTTATTAAATATATTGAATATTAGTAAATATAATATTTATGATATATTTATATATATGTTTAAAATATATTAAATATTAGAAGTAATTTTCAGCCCTTAAAACAATATTAGGGGGGACTCACTTGGCATTTGACAATCCCCACATTTGAAGAGATTCAAAAAGTGTTCACATGTATTACCTTGCCTGTTGTGGAAATAACATAGAGTGATCTGTTAATGGAAGAGTTAACCTCATTTTTCTGTTACCAATAAAAAACTCATGCTCAGACTAGAGTGAAAGATTTTCATTTCACCTCCCACAACAGGAATGCCAAGCTAATAGGAGGCAAAGTCCCCAGAGATTATTTTTTTTTCTTTTTTTAAATTTATGGTTGTGCTGGGTCTTTGCTGCTGTGTGGAATTTCCTCTAGTTGTGGCGAATAGGGACTACCCTCCAGTTGCAATGCACGGGTCTCTCATTGCAGGGGCTTCTGTTGCAGAGCTCTGGCTCCGGGTGTGGGGGCTTCAGTAGCTGCAGCAGGTGGGCTCATTAGTGACAGCTCCCGGGCTCTAGAGCACAGGCTCAATTGTTGTAGCTCATGGACTTAGTTGCATGGACTTTGTTGCTCCATGGCATGTGGGATCTTCCCAGACCAGGGATCAAACCCACATCTCCTGCACTGGCAGTGGATTCTTTATCACGAGCCAGCAGGGAAGACCCTCAGAAATTCTTATATCAGTCATCTTCTTGGTTTTATTTTTTTTTTCCATTTATTTTTATTAGTTGGAGGCTAATTACTTTACAACATTACAGTAGTTTTTGTCATACATTGAAATGAATTAGCCATGGATTTACATGTATTCCCCATCCCGATCCCCCCTCCCACCTCCCTCTCCGCCCGATCCCTCTGGGTCTTCCCAGTGCACCAGGCCCGAGCACTTGTCTCATGCATCCAACCTGGGCTGGTGAACTGTTTCACCCTAGATAATATACATGTTTTGATGCTGTTCTCTTGAAACATCCCACCCTCGCCTTCTCCCACAGAGTCCACAGTCTGTTCTATACTTCTGAGTCTCTTTCTGTTTTGCATATAGGGTTATCGTTACCATCTTTCTAAATTCCATATATATGTGTTAGTATACTGTAATGGTCTTTATCTTTCTGGCTTACTTCACTCTGTATAATGGGCTCCAGTTTCATCCATCTCATTAGAACTGATTCAAATGAATTCTTTTTAATAGCTGAGTAATATTCCATGGTGTATATGTACCACAGCTTCCTCATCCATTCGTCTGCTGATGGGCATCTAGGTTGCTTCCATGTCCTGGCTATTATAAACAGTGCTGCGATGAACATTGAGGTGCACATGTCTCTTTCAGATCTGGTTTCCTCGGTGTGTATGCCCAGAAGTGGGATTGCTGGGTCATATGGCAGTTCTATTTCCAGCTTTTTAAGAAATCTCCACACTGTTTTCCATAGTGGCTATACTAATTTGCCTTCCCACCAACAGTGTAAGAGGATTCCATTTTCTCCACACCCTCTCCAGCATTTATTGCTTGTAGACTTTTGGATAGCAGCCATCCTGACTGGCGTGTAATGGTACCTCATTGTGGTTTTGATTTGCATTTCTCTGATAATGAGTGATGTTGAGCATCTTTTCATGTGTTTTTTTGCCATCTGTATGTCTTCCTTGGAGAAATGTCTGTTTAGTTCTTTGGCCCATTTTTTGATTGGGTCATTTATTTTTCTGGAGTTGAGCTGGAGGAGTTGCTTGTATATTTTTGAGATTAATCCTCTGTCTGTTGCTTCATTTGCTATTATTTTCTCCCAATCTGAGGGCTGTCTTTTCACCTTGCTTATAGTTTCCTTTGTTGTGCAAAAGCTTTTAAGTTTCATTAGGTCCCATTTGTTTATTTTTGCTCTTGTTTCTAAAATTCTGGGATGTGGGTCACAGAGGATCCTGCTGTGATTTATGTCAGAGTGTTTTGCCTATGTTTTCCTCTAGGAGTTTGATAGTTTCTGGTCTTACATTTAGATCTTTAATCCATTTTGAGTTTATTTTTGTGTATGGTGTTAGAAAGTGTTCTAGTTTCATTCTTTGTAAAAGAATGGTTGACCAGTTTTCCCAGCACCCCTTGTTAAAGAGGTTGTCTTTTTTCCATTGTATATCCTTGCCTCCTTTGTCGAAGATAAGGTGACCATAGGTTCGTGGATTTATCTCTGGGCTTTCTATTCTGTTCCATTGATCTATATTTCTGTCTTTGTGCCAGTACCACACTGTCTTGATGACTGTGGCTTTGTAGTATAGTCTGAAGTCAGGCAGATTGATTCCTCCAGTTCCATTCTTCTTTCTCAAGATTACTTTGGCTATTCGAGGTTTTTTGTATTTCCATACAAATTGTGAAATTATTTGTTCTAGTTCTGTGAAAAATAACGTTGGTAATTTGATAAAGATTGCATTGAATCTATAGATTGCTTTGGGTAGTATAGCCATTTTGACAATATTGATTCCTCTAATCCATGAACACGGTATATTTCTCCATCTGTTTGTGTCCTCTTTGATTTCTTTCATCAGTGTTTTATAGTTTTCTATGTATAGGTCTTTTGTTTCTTTAGGTAGATATACTCCTAAGTATTTTATTCTTTTTGTTGCAATGGTGAATGGTATTGTTTCCTTAATTTCTCTTTCTGTTTTCTCATTGTTAGTGTATAGGAATGCAAGAGATTTCTGTGTGTTAATTTTATATCCTGCAACTTTACTGTATTCATTGATAAGCTCTAGTAATTTTCTGGTAGAGTCTTTAGGGTTTTCTATGTAGAGGATCATGTCATCTGCAAACAGAGAGAGTTTCACTTCTTCTTTTCCTATCTGGATTCCTTTTACATCTTTTTCTGCCCTGATTGCTGTGGCCAACACTTCCAAAACTATGTTGAATAGCAGTGGTGAGAGTGGGCACCCTTGTCTTGATCCTGATTTCAGGGGAAATGCTTTCAATTTTTCACCATTGAGGGTGATGCTTGCTGTGGGTTTGTCATATATAGCTTTTATTATGTTGAGGTATGTTCCTTCTATTCCTGCTTTCTGGAGAGTTTTAATCATAAATGGATATTGAATTTTGTCAAAGGCTTTTTCTGCATCTATTGAGATAATCATATGGTTTTTATCTTTCAATTTGTTAATGTGGTGTATTACATTGATTGATTTGCAGATATTAAAGAATCCTTGCATTCCTGGGATAAAGCCCACTTGGTCATGGTGTATGATTTTTTTAATATGTTGTTGGATTCTGTTTGCTAGAATTTTGTTAAGGATTTTTGCATCTATGTTCATCAGTGATATTGGCCTGTAGTTTTCTTTTTTTGTGGCATCTTTGTCTGGTTTTGGAATTAGGGTGATGGTGGCCTCATAGAATGAGTTTGGAAGTTTACCTTCTTCTGCAATTTTCTGGAAGAGTTTGAGTAAGATAGGTGTTAGCTCTTCTCTAAATTTTTGGTAGAATTCAGCTGTGAAGCCATCTGGTCCTGGGCTTTTGTTTGCTGGAAGATTTCTGATTACAGTTTCGATTTCCTTGCTTGTGATGGGTTTGTTAAGATCTTCTGTTTCTTTCTGGTTCAATTTTGGAAAGTTATACTTCTCTAAGAACTTGTCCATTTCTTCCAAGTTGTCCATTTTATTGGCATAGAGCTGCTGGTAGTAGTCTCTTGTGATCCTTTGTATTTCAGTGTTGTCTGTTGTGATCTCTCCATTTTCGTTTCTGATTTTGTTAATTTGGTTCTTCTCCCTTTGTTTCTTAATGAGTCTTGCTAATGGTTTGTCAATTTTGTTTATTTTTTCAAAAAACCAGCTTTTAGCTTTGTTGATTTTTGCTATGGTCTCTTTAGTTTCTTTTGCATTTATTTCTGCCCTAATTTTTAAGATTTCTTTCCTTTTACTAACCCTGGGGTTCTTCATTTCTTCCTTCTCTAGTTGTTTTAGGTGCACAGTTAGGTTATTTATTTGACTTTTTTCTTGTTTCTTGAGGTAGGCCTGTAATGCTATGAATTTTCCCCTTAGCTCTGCTTTTACAGTGTCCCATAGGTTTTGGGTTGTGTTTTCATTTTCATTCATTTCTATGCATATTTTGATTTCTTTTTTGATTTCTTCTATGATTTGTTGGTTATTCAGAAGCGTGTTGTTTAGCCTCCATATGTTTGAATTTTTAATATTTTTTTTCCTGTAATTGAGATCTAATCTTACTGCACTGTGGTCAGAAAAGATGACTGGAATGATGTCAATTTTTTTGAATTTACCAAGACTAGATTTATGGCCCAGGATGTGATCTATTCTGGACAAGGTTCCATGTGCACTTGAGAAAAAGGTGAGGTTGATTGTTTTGGGGTGTAACGTCCTATAGATGTCAATTAGGTCTACCTGGTCCATTATGTCCTTTAAAGTTTGTGTTTCCTTGTTCATTTTCTATTTAGTTGATCTATCCATAGTTGTGAGTGGGGTATTAAAGTCTCCTACTATTATTGTGTTACTATTAATTTCCTCTTTCATACTTGTTAGCGTTTGCCTTACATGTTGTGGTGCTCCTATGTTGGGTGCATATATATTTATAATTGTTATATCTTCTTCTTGCATTGATCCTTTGATCATTATGTAGTGTCCATCTTTGTCTCTTTTCACAGCCTTTATTTGAAAGTCCATTTTATCTGATATGAGTATTGCAACTCTTGCTTTCTTTTGATCTCCGTTTGCGTGGAATAGTTTTTTCCAGCCCTTCACTTTTAGTCTGTATGTGTCCCTTGTTTTGAGGTGGGTCTCTTGTAGACAGCATATATAGGGGTCTTGCTTTTGTATCCATTCAGCCAGCATGGGTTGGGGCATTCAACCCATTTACATTTAAGGTAATTATTGATAGGTATGGTCCCTTTGCCATTTATTTTGTTGTTTGGGGTTCACGTTTATACCACCTTTCTGTGTTTCCTGTCTAGAGAAGATCCTTTAGTATTTGTTGAAGAGCTGGTTTGGTGGTGGTGAATTCTCTCAGCTTTTGCTTGTCTGTAAAGCTTTTGAGTTCTCCTTCATATCTGAATGAGATCCTTGCTGGGTAGAGTAATCTAGGTTGTAGGTTATTCTCCTTCATTGCTTTAAGTATGTCCTGCCATTCCTTTCTGGCCTGGAGGGTTTCTATTGATAGATCAGCTGTTATCCTTATGGGAATCCCTTTGTGTGTTATTTGTTGTTTCTCCCTTGCTGCTTTTAATATTTGTTCTTTGTTTGATCTTTGTTAATTTGATTAATATGTGTCTTGGGGTGTTTTGCCTTGGGTTTATCCTGTTTGGGACTCTCTGGGTTTCTTGGACTTGGGTGGCTACTTCCTTCCCCATTTTAGGGAAGTTTTCAGCTATTATCTCCTCGAGTTACTTCTCATGGCCTTTCTTTTTGTCTTCTTCTTCTGGGGCTCCTATGATTCGAATGTTGGGGTGTTTCACATTGTCCCAGAGGTCCCTGGGGTTGTTCTCATTTCTTTTGATTCTTTTTTCTTTTTTCCCTCTCTGCTTCATTTATTTCCACTATTTTATCTTCTACCTCACTTATCCTATCTTCTGTCTCTGTTATTCTACTCATGGTTCCCTCCAGAGTGTTTTTGATCTCATTTATTTCATTATTAATTTTTAACTGACTTTTTTTAATTTCTTCTAGGTCCTTGTTAAACATTTCTTGCATCTTCTCAATCTTTGTCTCCAGGCTATTTATTTGTAACTCCATTTTGTTTTCAACATTTTGGATCATTTTTATTATCATTATTCTAAATTCTTTTTCAGGTAGATTCCCTATTTCCTCCTCTTTTGTTTGACTTGGTGGACTTTTTTCATGTTCCTTTACCTGTTGGGTATTTCTCTGCCTTTTCATCTGTTTAGATTGCTGTGTCTGGAGTGGGCTTTCTGTATTCTTGTGGTCTGTGGTTCCTTTTTATTGTGGTGGTTTCACCCAGTGGGTGGGGTTGGACGATTGGTTTGTCAAGGTTTCCTGGTTAGGGAAGCTTGTGTCAGCGTTCTGGTGCATGGAATTGGATTTCTTCTCTCTGGAGTGCAATGGAGTGTCCAGTAATGAGTTTTGCGATGGGTCTATGTGTTAGGTGTGACTTTGGAGAGCCTGTATGTTGACACTCAGGTCTATGTTCCTGCTTTGCTAAAGAATTTGCGTGGTATGTCTTGTACTGGAGCTTATTGGCTCTTGGGTGGTGGTTGGTTTTGGTGTAGATATGGAGGCTTTTGGATGGTCTCTTATTCCTTAATGTTCCATGTAGTCAGGAGTTTTTTGGTTTTCTCAGGTTTGGGGCTTAAGTCTCCTGCCTCTGGATTTCAGTTTTATTCTTCCAATAGTCTCAAGACTTCTCCAACTATACAGCACTGATAATAAAACTTCTAGGTTAATGGTGAAGAGATTCTCCACCATGAGAGACAACCAGAGAGGTTCACAGAGTTACATGAAGAATAGGAGAGGGAGGAAGGAGATAGAGGTGAGCAGGAGGAGAAAAAGGGGACTCAAGAGGAGAGAGACAGATCTCCGCAGTTATCTGTTCCCAAAGTATTCTCAGTAGCCCAGACACCCACAAAGATTCACAGATTTGGACTGGGAAGAGAAGGGGAAAGGAGGAAATAGAGGTGTTCTGAGATAGAAAACAGAGAGTCAAAAGTGGGAGAGTAATCACCACACTCCTGAATAGAAATGGGAACTGAATATTGGATTCTTAAATGTCCAAAATTTATATCACATACTGAAAAACAAAGATTAAAAATCTAGTGTAGAGGTTAGACTCTTTGAAATACAATATTTAAAAACAAAAACACACAAAAAAATTTAGAAATGTATACGAAGTTCGGTTTAAAAATAGGGTTTCTCTCTCTCTCTTTTTTTTTTTTGGCAAGGTTATAGTGAAATGAAAATGAAAATTAAGGAATAATATAGGAGTATTAGAGGAATTTAAAAGGAAATAGGAGAGAAAAACAAGAAAAATAAAAAAAAAAGAAAAAAATTTTTTCCCTAATTAAAAAAATTGTAAAAATATATGAAAATGAAAGTTGAGGAGTATGGGGGAGTAATAGGGAATTTTAAAAGAAAATAAAAGAGAAAAAATAAAAAATAAAAAAAAGGAAAGAAAAAAAATTTTTTTTAATTAAAAAAATATATATACATATATATCTAGGAATTTCTTTGGAGTTGTTGTGGTCAGCGTAGGTTCAGTTCAATTTCAGATAGCTCCTCTTTCCAGCTTACACTTCTCGATATCTGTAGGCCCCTTCCCGTGTAGTCGGTGTTACCTTCAGGGATTTTAATCTGTTGCACCGGTCCTTTCTGAAGCGGTTCCCTTTGTTTATTTGGCGTCTGTTTGCCGTCTCTTTGGTGTCTAATTTCCGCCCTGACACAGGCGGGCGGAGGTGATCTCTTATTTAGGTTCTCTAGTTCAGTTCAGTCCTGCTACGGGGAGGGTGGGGCGCTGCAGACAGACACCGCTCTGTGTGGATAGCGCTCACCGTGTTCCGGCCACACTGGGTTTGCCCCGCTCACGGGTGTCAGTGCTTTCCCCGTCTACACTGCTCAGGCTCCCGGCTGCTCTATATGGAGCGGGCCCTGCGTTGAGTGCGGTTCCAGTTTTCGGGTACTCCACAAAAGCGCGGATTCGGTTGCTCCTGCGTTTTGTGCCTTCCCGGCCTGAGCGGTTCAGGCAGCCAGAGGCTTGGGCGTACTCTCCCCGGGTGCGGCGCGCCTTTTCCCTCCGCGGCGAGCGGCCCAGTCAGCCAGAGGCTTGGGCGCGATCTCCCCAGGTACGGCGCGCTTTTCCCCTCCGCGGCCCCAGCGCGCGCCGCCAGTCGGGTCTCAGGAAGTCTTTAGATGGAACCCGGAGGCCTGTTTGCAGTGTGGGAGGGGGTGGCTTCTCAGGGGCTGAGTTTGCCCTTTTCCCCTCCCCCCTGCCTCCTACCTCCAGCGGGGATGGGCCGGCTCTTCTCTGGAGATTCTCAGTCCCTTTGTTTTGCGAACCGCCAGCAGTGTGTTCGGGCCGGTTAATTTTGTCCCTTGCTATCCCACAGTTTAAAAAAGCTCCCTCCGATTGCTCTCAGGGTCTTCGGGCCGGTCCTCACCCTAAGCAGTGCCGCCCGCTCCTCTCCGTTCCGCCCCCACTTGTTGCTGGCGGGTACGGGCGTCTGGGGTACTTTTCTGCTGGGAGTTGCTTTTAGGCACGTAATCTGTGGATCTTATTTAATTTTTCTTCCCAGTTAGATTGCCGAAAACTTCCCCCAGTCCCACCAGTGCGAGGGTTTCCTGGTGATTGGAAACTTCCTCTATTGAGACTCCCTTCCCGGGACGGGTCTCCATCCCTAACTCTATTGTCTCTCTTTTTATCTTTTATATTTTGTCCTACCTCCCTTCGAAGACAATGGGCTGCTTTTCTGGGCGCCTGATGTCCTCTGCTAGCGATCAGAAGTTGTTTTGTGAAATTTGCTCAGCGTTCAAATGTTCTTTCGATGAATTTGTAGGGGAGAAAGTGGTCTCCCCGTCCTATTCCTCCGCCATCTTGGCTCCTCCCTCCATCTTCTTGGTTTTAAAATAATCACAATTGTCATTGAAACACCTGTTCCTCTTACCTACAAAATGTCACATACGTCACTTTCCCCAATTAGAACCCACATCCCTTCATACAAAACAGAATCTCTTTCTCCTGTCTATACGTCTATCTGCCCAAGACCAACGGGGAGAGGCTATTTGAAGTTCATTTTGAGATATAAAAGTAAGAAAATTAGCCTCAGGAATTTAATATTAAGACAATTATTAATTTTCTTAATAATGTAAGAAAATTATTCTCAGGAATTCTCAGGCACTGCGTAATTTATGCCTTGGAGGAAAACTCCCATGGATGAGTGTGTAGGAAAAGCAGAAATTACCTGAAACAGGTCCTTCAGAAACTTTTCTCATGTTTTAACTACACCACAGGAAGCTGCCCAGAGACCTTTCACCATATCCTCCTCATTTGTCTGGAACACACCCTCATCTAATTGCCCTCTTTGAAAAGAAACTTCTTTCTTCTGATAGAGCGGATTTGAACACTACCTCTGTTATTTTCTAACTTTTCACAAAGCTAAACCATCTGTGATGCCTTTTTACCCCTAAAACTAATACTAGAAATAATGCCATAATTAATGAATTTGGTGTTTCTTAAAAGATCCCATTTTAAATAGGGAAAAGCATATTCATTTTCTGTCTATAATACTGAGGGCCCGAGGCTGGGGTGGTTCAGCCCCTCCTCACTAGGCAGTTGTCCAGATGTGAGCATCACTGAAGGCTTTCCAAAAATCATCTTTTAAACTCAATTTTAATGAAACACACTGCTAGAGATGTGCCATGAAAATTGTTCCTTAACATTTGCCTGCAGGATCGTGACCCCTAATGTCTTTACTGGGCTGATAACTCTGGGCAGCGGAGTCAGCCTGCATTCGTGAAATCTCTCAGCAGATGCACTGCTGAAGGGGAGAGACACTGATGTCGCTTGGAAACTGTCACCAGTGAATGTTGTTAGCTTGTGTATTATTCCAAGTACGTTAAGAGAAACAAATGACACCTCTGTTAGCTAATGCGTTTCACCTGCAAAGAGGACCATTGCGTTCTGAATAGGTTTGGGCAGACGGGGAAAAAAAAAAAAAACTGCTGTTCTCCCTGATTTCGTACACACCATTTACACAATTTGGTGAGTCTTGTCTCTAGGAAATCCATCTTATCAGTGTTAGCTACCATAGATCAGTCATTTGCTTCTTGTTTCCCCTCTTTAAGCTATAGAGATGTCATACTCTGGCTCCCTCTGTGTTTCTTCTTATAAAGGAGACTCTTGATACTAGATTAGGATACAGACATCTTTATAAAATGAAGAGCTTGGCAAGGGTGCCGGTGTACTTTTGTTATTGCAATACCAAACTTTTTCAAGCACCTTTTGTGATAAAAGACTTCACTGACTATTTTTTTCCCCTTTAAGGCATTTTTCTATAGTGCACTTGGATAGTTTCAGTCTGCAGAGGAGTCTTCTGAATGTTCATATTAATTTTTCAGCTATTTAAAAGTCTCAGCATTTGCATGCAGATTCTTTACCAACTCAGCTATCAGGGAAGCCCTTTAGCTAATTTAATCTAGAGTTAAATTGCTTCTCTAAGAGCTGTGTTGAGAGAAGGAAAAAAATGGCTAGAGGCCATCCACTAAAAACCTGGCCATGGCCATGGGCTCACAGGTTTTTTTGTAGCTTCTTGAGACTTCCATTCCCACCAACCTTCTGAGCATCTCCTGCATGGTTTTGTCTCCCTGTATAATACAAAGGTCAAAGCTATGGATTTACCAGTAGTCATGTATGGGTTGAGAGTTGGACTATAAAGAAAGCTGAGCACTGAAGAATTGATCCTTTTAAAGGTGGTGTTGAAGAAGACTCTTGAGAGTCCCTTGGACTGCAAGGAGATCCAACCTGTCCATCCTAAAGGAAATCGGTCCTGGGTGTTCATTGGAAGGACTGATGCTGAAGCTGAAACCCCAATACTTTGGCCACCTGATGTGAAGAGCTGACTCATTGGAAAAGACCCTGATGCTGGGAAAGATCGAGGGCAGGAGGATAAAGGGACGACAGAGGATGAGATGGCTGGATGGCATCACCAACTCAATGGACAGGAGTTTCAGTAAACTCCGGGTGTTGGTGATGGACAAGGAAGCCTGGCATGCTGCAGTCCATGGGGTCATGAAGAGTTGGACACGACTGAGCAACTGACTGAACTGAAGAATAATACACGGGTAGAGAGATAGAGCATCCAGAACACCATTGTTGTTGTTCAGTTGCTCAGCCGTGTGCAACTCTTCGTGACCCCATGGATTGCAGCACGCCAGGCTTCCTTGTCCATCACCAACTCCCAGACTTTACTCAAACTCATGTCCATCGAGTCGGTGATGTCATCCAACCCTCTCATCCTCTGTCGTCCCCTTCTCCTCCTGTGTCAATCTTTCCCAGTATCAGGGTGTCTCTTATTCCAATAGCCTCAAAGTATGTTACTGTTAGGTGTTGCCAGTTTAATTAACCAAACTTGTGAAAATCTGCCCTCTTTCCCATCAGCGATCTGGTGGAGGCATTTCTGTTCCTCTTTTTGGAGGGACGACCCTGCGGCATGTGTCTTTCTTCTTGCAGTCTTGCCCTTTAACCGTCACGACTTTCTGTCATACGGTTGATATGACTCCATCTGTTTTAGCAACCCTTTCTGGGATTTTTTAATTTAAATGATTGACTTCTGGTTCCTGAATCATCTGCGAAAGAAGTGATGAATACCTTGGGGCCTGTCCCTTTTCGCCCTTTTACTCTCAGTCATAATTACCTGAGGTCCGTGGTGGATTGAGTCTCACTGCAGACAGGCGTTGAGTTGCAGGCAGGAACCAGGAGATTCAGTTCAGCTCTTCTATTTATATGTTGCTCTAATACAAAAGAACTAGCTCAACTTTTCTACTCCTTTCTCCGGAGAAGATGAAAGCTGGAGGGGCTGGTTATTTCCTACCCTGCATCTGGGTTTAGGAAGAGGAGGCTTTTCTCATTCCCAGCAATAGGCATGGCTTTTCAACCTGTCATTTCCTCCATCAGCCCAGCAGCACAAGCAGAACAGTCAGCAGTGGGAGGTAACAGGAATGTGGGCAATCAGAGCAATCGGCCTCATCTGGCCTTGAGTAGGAGAAGCACCACGGCGCCTCATTAAAAGGTCTTCTCTCCTCCGGGTTTCCTCCAATGGTGCAGAGGCAGATTGGCTGGATTCGCAAAGCTCTTCTGCTTGGGGCTGGCATAAACAGACCTTAATCGCATGTATCGGTTCACTGTGGCTCTGATAGCTGGCATTTCCAGCGTGGTTGCAGCTGCTCCCAAGGCGGCTACAAAATACCTTCTAACCAAGAACACTGTTGCTTTCCTGCTGTAAGCAACCGTGGCGGGGAGGGTAGGGGGTGCGATTCATCAGCGGTACTCTGACATGGCAGCATCACAGAGGAGACAGTGAGCGCTCCATTCCTAAGATCCCATTACAGCAGGCTGCACCAACTCACAGCGGGAAACAAATGAAAGTCGTTTTTCTGATAATACAGTGAAAGTGGTTTCCAAGTAAAGATCCTATTCAAATTATTGACGATGTTTTCCCTTCTAGGAGTGGAGGTCTTTATCTGCTCAATTAGCTTGGTTTCCTTTTAAATGTCACTAACAGAAAGTTTTCTTGTATTATGCAGGCTCTGGCAAAGTGATGGATTTAGGCAGTTATATGTGTACCCCTGACTGGTAGATCACTCTTCAGGTGTACTTATAGGTTCTTCAGTTACTCTTGTTTCATCTCAAATTATACACACATTTAAAAATTATACACACATTTAAAAAATATAATGACAATTTATTTACTTTAATAATTAATCTTTATAGATGAATATATAAGTTTAGTCGCTTGGACTCTTGTTTTATTCATTTCTGTTTTCTGAAATACAACTTTCCTTTTCTTCTGTATGTCAGATATCTATTTCTAACTCATGAAGTTGCCTATGATTCTTTCACTGCATATTTTTGAAATAAAGTCAGGTAAAGCAAACACTTCTCCCTCCCAAGAGTTCTTTTTTTCTTCCCTCTTTAAATTAGAATGAAACCCTAACACCAGCACCAAGGTAACAGACATTGCCTTTGATGTCTTTTATTGCTTTAAGCATTTCACTGGCATTTGACAACACAAAACACAAATATGAACCTCATATGTCCTTTAGATCTATCACGCATTTGCCCTTTTTGCTAATGGCTTTAATTTTCATTCTCCCAGAAAGTTTTGCTTACTTAAGAGAGTGCAAAGGCTGCAGAGAAAGTAATTTATCTCAGTAAAGTTAACGTGAAAATAAACCAACTGAAAAAGCACCTTAGACATAACGGGGTTACCTGTTACCCCCATCTTCACCCCTCAAGGGTGTAGACTTGAATATTGAGGGCCAGCTCTTTTTCACTGGGACCTAAATGGTTGTTCATGACGGACACATAATAGGTGCTTTAACTGATCCATAGATACACATATTGAGCCCTTATGTTTAATGCATCTTGTCAGGGTTGATAATTTGTTGGGTGTTTATGGATTTCCCATGTGCTTTTTAGCTTATGTCCATCATTTTTACTCCATAGGGATGCATTTTTCAGAAACCATAATATTATGTTAAGAGGTTGAACTGTATCCTATAAGTGATCATAGATTCGGCACCCGACTGTCTCAATTAAAGCTTCAGTTCCTCAGAAAGGGGACAAAAACAACAAACATTACTGCTATGGTTTCTGTTGGCTAAGTTTAAATGTGTCCATTGTGTTTTAAGAAATCTTATGTAAAACATGATTTTTATTGTTGGTGATGATTTTCCTTTTCAAAGTAGAGGTATTTTATTAAGCTAGTAACAACCATATGTTAGATGTCATCTAATAGCCTAGGGGGATGACAGGTGGCCGGTTCTGGAGTTCACATCTCATTATTCTTTGGCTCCACATTCAAACACGGTAATATCTAAAACTCTCACATGATGGTTGGTCAGTGACCCAATGAAATGAGCTGTTGAAAACATAATTCCCATTCATAGGGGCTGTGTGTATAATTCATGATGTGAATGATTACAAATAGTATCCTTGCTCTCAGTGTCAGACAGGAGGCCAACAGGTAATGGTCCATGGAGATTCAACTACCCGTATTCACAGAGGTGCACCTTGTAGGGGAAACATGAGGCTCAGTAATGGGAAACATTCGGAATCTGCAGTCCCTGTTGCCTCTCTGCCTGTTGTGGGAGCAAGTTGGCTTACATTAGGAATCCTAGCTCTGTATTCTTCAGCAGGGGTTTTTTTCTCTCATTCTATGAAAGTTATATGTGTTTATAAAATAGAGATTTGAACTCATATTTTGTTTACATTAAGTAATAATAGGCTTGCACTTTGCCTGCCGTATTTATAAATAGAGAGGTGGCTGGAAGTTAGAGCTAATCTATTAATAAGTTACAATGACCAGTATTCATAGACTACTTCATGCACACTTGGCACTGTTTACCCTGTAAGTGCCTTTAAGTATGGTTTTAAGTACCTAGTATAATTTTTAAGTATTTCACAACAATTTTATGTGGTCGGTATTAAACATATTTTACAGAGGAGAAGCCTTTGACAGTTAGAATCAATAAAAACCTCATCAGGTCTGAACAAATGAGTTGAAACTAATGAGATAAGTTTTAGAGTGAATAAAAGCGATGACCTTGCATAGAAAGTCCTACAATTAACTTTTTTAAAGGCAACTCCAATAGCACAGGATTATATGAAGTGAATTAATTGTGTGCTAAGCTTCCTCACTCTCAGCTGCATTTTCAACCAACAGCCTTCACAAATATTTATCATCCACCATGTACTAAGCATTCTTTGATTGAGGGACTGCCACAGCAAACAAGTTACACATCATCTCTGCTTTCAAAGATCTAACATCCTAATGGAAGAAAACCAATATTATATGTGTATGCAAATGTGTAAAGCAGTTTAACATAGGGGTAAGTGGTCTGAATAAATAATATTGGGGCCAGGTCCTAGGATGGCTGGGATATAGACGGGGGCTGACTGTGCTATGTAGAATGGTCTGAGAAGGCTGCCCTGAGAGATGGCATTTGAGCTCATATCTGAATGGTGAGGAGATGTGGGGAAAAGCTGTGGGAAAAAATGTTATTAGAAGTAGAAAGAGCAACAAATGCAATGGCCCTGTGATTTAAGAACAAGTTTGAGCTAGGAATTGCTCAGCCAGAGAAAGTGTAAAAGAGACAAGACAGGAGAAATACAGTCCAGCCCTTCCAGGCACCAAATGAGGGGCATTGTTGAGTGTGTTCTGTTGGGCATATGATTAGTATGTGGTCTTCTAATATTTCTGCTTGCCATAGCTGGTCAGTGCCAGAGAAATAGCAAAAGTCTGGGAGTTAGGAGCCTTTTCCTTTAGAGAGAACCCTGCTACTAACCAGAGTTATGTTGCTGGAACAGTGTTTGGTCATTTCACGTTAGCAACTGCAATGTTAAACATAAATAAAAATAAATGAATGTTGCTAAGTTTTTAAGTCTCACTAAATTGAAAAAAAAAAAAAGAAAAGAAATCTCAACTCTCTTATGTTTCCAAGACCATCACAAAGTTTTGGGAGACAGATTTTTTTTTTCAGTATTTTCTTCAAGCTGCGACACAAAGAGGAATCTCATTTTATGGTCTTTCAGAAAAATGGTGACACCTAATTTTAGTGGTTTTAATTCAGCAGCAGAACTGATGAACAAGTGAGGGCTAAGTAGCCAAAAATCCTTTTAAAGGATATATAATGTTTATTCTTTATATATATCAGTCAGTCAGTCAGTTCAGTTGCTCAGTCGTGTCTGACTCTTTACAACCCCATGAACTGCAGCACGCCAGGCCTCCCTGTCCATCACCAGCTACCAGAGTTTACTCAAACTCATGCCCATCGAGTCAGTGATGCCATCCAGCCATCTCATCCTCTGTCGTCCCCTTCTCCTCCTGACCCCAATCCCTCCCAGCATCAGAGTCTTTTCCAATGAGTCAACTCTTCGCATGAGGTGGCCAAAGTACTGGAGTTTCAGCTTCAGCATCAGTCCTTCCAATGAACACCCAGGACTGATCTCCTTTAGGATGGACGGGTTGGATCTCCTTGCAGTCCAAGAGACTCTCAAGAGTCTTCTCCAACACCATAGTTCAAAAGCATCAATTCTTCGGCACTCAGCTTTCCTCAAATCCAACTCTCACATCCATACATGACCACTGGAAAAACCATAGCCTTGACTAGACGGACCTTTGCTGGCAAAGTAATGTCTCTGCTTTTTAATATGCTATCTAGGTTGGTCATAACTTTCCTTCCAAGGAGTAAATGTCTTTTAATTTCATGGCTGCAGTCACCATCTGCAGTGATTTTGGAGCCCAAGAAAATAAAGTCTGTCACTTTCTCCATCTTTTTGCCATGAAGTGATGGAACCAGATGCCATGATCTTAGTTTTCTGAATGTTGAGGTGTACCTAATTGTCTAAAAGTACAGTTTTTATTTATCTGGATACCTCAAAGCACATATTGTATATTTTAGAAGTGTATTGCAGTAAACCATAAAATTAAAAGACGGAGAATTTCCTGGCAGTCCAGTGGTTAGGACACTGCACTTTCACCACTGAAGGCACAGGTTCTGTTCCCTCTCGGAGAACTAACCCCACAAGTCACAATGCGGCACAGCCGAAAAATAAATAAATCAAAGATAAAAGTATTTTGGTGTAGAATTTCAAATACATTAAGACTCATTTAATTGCTCTAAAGATATACTTCTGTGCACATACAGTTTGCTAAGCAAAATAATGTTATCAAAATATCAGAATGTCATTTATGTTAATATTTCTATATTTCTAATCAACATTCATTAGTGTATTGAAATAATTTGCAATTTTACATAAAGCAACTGATTGCCTCTACTATACCTAAAGACATTTATTTGAAATACTGTTCAATGCATGACTGAAGCAACTTAGCAGCAGCAGCAGCAGTTCAATGCTATGTCCTTTATTACAAATCTTAAATCTACTATGTTTCTTAGAATATTAAAGTAACAGTGTCAAATGGGATTGAAACTGAGATAAATTACCTGAGGGCATTTTTGTTTTGTACTTAAATTTTATTTTGTCATTTATTCTTATTAGCAATCATTAAGCAATTTAATAATTATAAGCTCCATTAACATTTTAATGAGTCTAGTGGCCATTGCTAAGTGTAATTAAATTAGTTTTATTGTATAATAATATTTGGAAGCTGTGATTAACTTGAGTTTTCCTGTGCTTAGAAGAGTAAATCTTGGGAGAGATTGCTATTCGCCAAGTGTCTTATTAACTTATAAGGTACTGATAAAAGAGACATTAATGGAGTCAAGAGAAAAGTATAATTCCCTATTGAGTCTATTCACAAGATAAAACTCTAATCATTTCTGTTAGGAATCAGTTGAGTCCAGAAAGCATAATTTTATTTAAAGGTGCTTTTTGGATAGAAGTAGAGAAAAAGGATGATGGAAATAACTTCTTTTGGTAATGTTCTAGTCCTCCCCAAGCTTCTGCAGGTATATTCTGGAGGGACAAGATTAGATGAAGTTAGACATACTAATGTTAGAGTAGGTATGTGTAAATTGTTGTTGAATTATTTGGTACCAGACAAGGTACACGTTCATTGATTAACTTGGAAACTTTTGTAGAAATTTAAAAGTCATTAAGTCAGTTTATGTAATGAGTGTTTACATAACACACATTAAAGGCATTAAAAATGTGAGTCAGTGGTAATGTTCATATTACTTATTATTATTATTATTTTTTGTTGTTGTTGGAATCCTCAGTTTGAAACCTATTTTTTGCTATCACTTAAACCTTCTTAGAAATTATTTCACCATATATAAATGGAAGGTCACTATACATTACATATCCGTTGTACCAATTTTTGGTTTTGCATTATTTGGATATTTGATCCTTTATGGCTATTGCTGTTAGATACATTTGAAATGCTCTCAAGAGTAAAATGAGACAATCATGTTTTCTGATGAATTGCCTTACATAGAATGCAATTAAGCATTTTACAAGATAGTAATTTGTATAGCATGTACAACACATGTTTACTTATGGGAATTACATAGATTTGCAGTAATTATTAGATTCTATTGATTGTATTCCATTATGTTAATGTTTCCAAAATAAGCATATCAAGCGATTTTTATACCATGAGTATTACAGAAGCCTAGGGATTCAACATACTTTGAATGCCACAGAAACATTTTATCATTAAATTTATACTTTGCATTTAATTCTTGTTTTGATATCAAAAAGGTATATGGATATACAAATATAGAATTTTTTAAATAAAGAAATAGGTATTAAGAAATATAATATTACATTATCATCATATATGCCCTATACAAGTGACCAGTGGCCAACATTGGGAAAATTAACTCTGTGTTTCTTTCTCTTTTTTTTTCTTTTAGTGTTCAGTACTGTACTAGATTCTCTTTTGACTGTACTGACATACTTTGAAAAATTTTAAATTACAGCTCTAATAAATTATAAACAGCCAATGTATTACCCAAAATTTTCTTTTACATTTCTGGGGAGAAAAAGCAAAACAAAGTTTATTGTTGCATAAAGATCATCAGCAAAAGAGACTTTTACATTCGTGATGCCCTTTCTATTAAACTTTTTGAGTTTCCAATAGGAGAATTCAGTCAGTGTCATGTTCCAGACAGAGAAAAGGCCTCTTTCACCCTTTCTACCTCTGAATCTTGTCTCGTCCATTTGCCAGTTCTCTCTGTTTCTCTTTGTAAATATTCTCAGCCATTCCAATGGTTTTAGACACTTTTCAACAACAACAAAAAATGATAATAATGAATTCTGCCCTGAGTCTAATATGTTTATACTTGCCATCTTGTCATTTCCAGTTGGATGTCTCATAGACATTTTTAACTTATCCTGTTTTGATTCCCACTTCCCCAGTTAAATGACCTCACCACCTGGGAAGTTTTGAAAATCAGAAATCCTGGTTTCATATCAATCCCTTCCTCCTTTCCACACTCATCATGGTGTTTCTTGACCATATCCAGTACTTATTTCAAGTCTAAAATATGTTTTCATTGCACTGTACAGTCTGAGCCCAAGCCACTCTCATCTCTAGCATGACCTATGGCCATATTCTCCTGGTTTATTCCCTGCTTCTGGTCTTCCCTGCCGACACCCCACTATCTAGTCCACAACCAAAGGTATCACCCAGCTTTTATTATCTTTCTTCGCTAATTAAATCTCCCTTGGTGTTTTCCTATTGCACAGATAACATTTGTTTAAAATGTAAAGCTTCTTTTCCTCTAAGAAAGCTCCAAGGGGTAAGCCTTTTAACATAAGTTTACCACCGAGTCCATAGTGCCTTTAATATCAGGCAAGCAGTTAGTATGTAGCTTTGACTCTCTTTCTGCCTTCATAAGACTAGCTTATTTTTATTCTTAAATTCTAACTTTTCAAACAGACTTTCTCTTATAATCCTCTTCAAGGTAACCTCCCCTCATAGACTATGTAACATTCTCTCACAGTATAGTATTTCATTTTTTCATTAAAGGCCACATTCTATAATTGCTTACCCAACTAGAACAGATGTCCATGAGGTCAGGGACTGTATCTGTTTGGCTCATCTTAATGTGACAAAAGTAGGTATGCAACAATATTGTTAAATGAATGATTGTCAGAACTCACATAGAGCCACGTCTTTCTATATTTGCAGATTTTAACACTTGTTTCTATTTATTTGTTTATTTTTACTTATGTGTATTTGTTTCAATTGGTCAGACATGGAGTTGGGTTTCCACTAAGAAATTCAATGCTTCCTTTGTATAACTTAATTGTCTTCCTCCAAAAAGTAATTTTAATAATCTTTTAGTATTTTCTAAAGACAAGTTTTTAACTCTCATCCCTTGATGTATTCCCATGAAATCCTCATGTTTTTAAATCCTTTCAGATGCTACATTTTTGAGGAGTAACAATAGTAATTAATAGTTTTTATTTATGGTGCCTATTATATGCCAAACATTGTGATTTTTTAACATCTAGTCTTCAAAAATAGTTTATCTTATATAGTAGTATCATCTTTATTTAGTAAATGAAGAGAAGACAGTCACAATTAAATAATTTTCCTAGCTGAATCCTACCAGGAATTGGCAGGCTTTTTGCTGAAATCCATATAGGGAGTCTAGACTGTATCTATATAGTAAGTTACAAATTATACTCCCTAAAGAGATAGTGCCCTAATAAGTCACATTAAAAAAAAATGGACTATTTGATTTTCAAATACTTAGAGTAAAAATACCTAGCATACATCTTTTCTTAACTACATTGTTTCATTATTTACTAAATTTCCTCTTTCAACAAAATTTAGCGTTTGAATGCAATGCATAGAAAACTAACAAAAATAAAATAGTGAGAGAAAAGTATCTTAATCGATGATGTGTTCATGATATTCTCTGTCACTTTTTTCTCCTTTAGTTTGGACACTATTTTCTCATATGATTTAGGCAAGGTCAAGTGTATCAGTAAAAGTTATATATGGCTGTTTATTGATTTGTATTTAAGTTAACTTAGGGTAATTATTTAGTAGCTGGAAGAGATACATATGAAAGCTTTGCCAAGTAGCGTCAGCAGCTTATGCTGCAGCTTCTCTGAAGTGCATTCTGTTCATCACTCATAGCTTTGTTTCTTGGCATTTGTATTTGGTCACACGGTAGAGATCAAGGTTAATGCCCAGTAGACAAGTCTGAAGGTACATTCAATACCATCATTATAAGCCCTCTTACTTATAAGACACAGAACAGATGAAAGTTCCACCCTTCCTGTGCCCAGGAGCCCTTAGGAAGATGGAAAAGGATGAATCAGTCCCTTGTTTGCAAAAAGTGTGACATTAATCATCCGACATGGTGAACCACTAGACAGGTGTCATTTGTTTTTTAAAGTTATGCTATATTGTTTGTGGAGCTGCATAAATCGTCAGGTTCTTTCAAAATAGTCTCCACAGGTACAGCAAATGGGAAGCGAATCTGTCATTCTTGAAAATGTTAAAGATCAGCAAGTGCAGAGTTACTGTAGAGCTGACCTTCCTGCTTCATTACTGACTGCCAGAACTATAAGTGGAGAAAAGATTGAGGACTTAAAGACAATAGAGTGAACTTCCTCTCATGGCTGCAAAGGGTCACCCTCATAAACTGCAGCATTTATTTAGGGATTTTTCTTACAGTGTGTTCAGGAAGACCAAATAATGTGGTTTTTCTGATCTTTTGTGTAAAGGCATATATTGAGATGTCAGTTTCTGAGCAATTTGCTATATAGTGGTGCTTTCTTGTTGGAGGAAACCACCATTAATAAATGAAAAGAGAATAAGTTCCAGAGAAGAAAGGCTGACTCAGTAGATCATTATTTGTCTTAATCACCCTGTGATTTCAGGAATGCTCTCAAATAGCCTTGGTTCGAGTCCAGAGCACACAGTTGTCATTTAGGCACAAGTGTTCCAGATATTGTCATGGTGACAGCGTTTCAACCATTTTTATATCATAGTATTACATTTGAATGCTTTAATCAGTAAGAAGAGAAATTGAAGGAGGGAATCTCAGAAAGAATAAGGCCCTGAAAGGATGTCTAAATTAGACTGATTCTGAGAAAAGCATGCAAGTGGAGCCTGTATATTTACACAGCCTTTCAGATAGATCTACATCCTTTCTTCATATTGTGAAAGTACATAAACGATAACTAAAGCTCAGTTACCTCATTACAAGATGACAACAGCCAAATACGTATTCCATACAGTTCAAGTCTGGCTACTCATTCATGATAGTATAGTTATCAGTGAGAGCTAAGATGATCATCCCTGAAAAAAATATACAATATTTTTCTTTCAGGTTCCTCATGAACGTTTTAGGCTTTGTTAATCACACTGTTATTTATCTTATGGTATATATGATATCACTGTAGCCTATCTTGTTTGGGTTAGCAGCCCAAGGAATTCTAAATTGTTTCAAACTCCTCCTTTATCTGTTAACATGCTTTTGTCTGCAAGTTACAGAAATTCTGATTCCAGTTGACTCAAGCAATAAGGAGATCTATGTCACACTTACCAGGAAGCCCAAAGGTAAAACAGGCCTAGGGCTGTTTCTATTCAGCTGCCCAATTATGTCATTCATGTGGTTTCCTCTTTTCCCGTTCCCCTACCACTGTGTATTGTTTTCAGTCAATCTAATAGCAAGATGGCAGAAGTGCGTACAAATGTTATCTCCAAACACCCCATCATTTAGGAAGAATCGGTTCTGTTCAGTTCAGTCTCTCAGTCCTGCCTGACTCTACAACCCCAGGGGCTGCAGCACACCAGGCTTCCCTGTCCATCACCAACTCCCAGAGCCTGCTCAGACTCAGGTCCGTCAAGTCGGTGATGCCATCCAACCATCTCGTCCTCTGTTGTCCCCTTCTCCTCCTGTCTTCAATCTTTCCCAGCATCAGGGTCTTTCCCAAAGAGTCAGTTCTTCACATCAGGAGGCCAAAGTATAGGAGTTTCAGCTTCAGCATCAGTTCTGCCAATGGATATTCAGGACTGATTTCCTTTAGGATGGACTGGTTAGATCTCCTTGCAGTCCAAGGGACTCTCAAGAGTCTTCTCCAACACCACAGTTCAAAAGCATCAATTCTTCAGCGCTCAGCTTTCTTTATAGTCCAACTCTCACATCCATACAAGACTAATAGAAAAACCATACCTTTGACTAGACAGACTTTTGTTGGCAAAGTAATGTCTCTGCTTTTTAATATGCTGTCTAGGAAGAATAGAAAACATTTATTCTTGTATGTTTCTCTTGGAAAGGAAGAAATTATTCCTAGAATTCCACAGAAGGTAATATTTTCATATTTTATTGACCAGAGTTCCTCCACATATCCATTCTTCAAGTAGCTGACAAGAGGCATAATATTAATCTTAGGAAAATCACATGTTACACTGAAGTAAGATTGATGGTCAAGTTACCCAGATGCCTTTTGCTCTGTGAGGGAAGAGTGGACATTTAGATAAAAATCTGAGGTTCTGTTTGAAAGGATGTGGAAGAGATTGGACAGAGAGTAGGTGGATAATAATGGCTGTTATATAGGTTTAATTTCATTTGTCCATCTCAAAGTGTACACAAAAGAAAAGACAATGTAACCGCCAATCATACTTGCCTTTGAAATGCATTTTTGAACTTTTGGGGGACTACTAATTACCATACTAATTATATATATTTCCTGTTAATATAACAGTAAATTTCTTTATTTTAAATTCTATTAAATAAATGTACTTATAAGTAGATAGTGTCAGCATATAGCACTCTGAGATTAAATATAGGCTAGGGCTTATCCACAAACTGAAACCTGTTTATATGGATGACAGCAAATTGATGCTGATACGTGTGAAATCTATGGTGGTAGACATTGAGCGTGTTTTTTATGTAACCAAGGTATCTCCTTTGCATTGTTTTCTAGTGTAACTACTGTGTTGCATTGCTCCTCAGAGTGGAGTGTATTTGAGAATTCACATGTCAGTCACATCAGGAAGACTTTCTTCAAAATTCATCTTCCTGCCCCCCCACCCACATAGAGTTTTACTGTCTCCCCCAGCCCCCGCCCCAGCTAAGGTCATCACCTTGACCTTGGTCAGAAAGTTTTGGATGTGAAATCCAAGGGATGTGACAGAGTCTGAGACAGCCAAGGATTCTGAAAACCAGGCTCTAGCCGCCGTGGTGGATACTCTGGAGAGTTTGGGGGAGGCATTCTGCACTGTGCGGTGAAGAGGGTTCCTCATCAAATAACCCGTTCTTGTGCCGTCAACACTCCCAGCTCCCCTACACAATCAGGTTCATGGAGGTAGACAGAAAAGCTTCCTCTTTCAGTCACTTCACAGATGTAGGATAGAAATGGGGACATCCTGGATTGGAGCCAGTAACACTGGGCCATTGCGAAAGGACCAAGAGGTCCAGTGATAGCCCCACTGTTCACAAAGGGAAGAGAAGGCTTGCTTAGGACGAAAAGTTGTTCCCAGAGATTAACTGTGCATCATGCTGGGAAGGCTAGGGATGGCGTTTCCAGGAGGAGTGAATCTGCTGGTTTCTTGCTCCCTTGAGGGGATTCTTGTTTCCCAAGATCCCAAGTTCAAAGTACTTTCACCTGCTCAGTCCTTTCCAGGGTGCTTGGTGAACTCAGTCTCCATCTTTATCCTCCTCTTGGAGTCGGGTTGCTCTCCCTTCTTCCTACCTAGCTACCTGGAAGCTATTTTATTTGTTTAACATGCAAAACACTTATTTGATCTTACTCATTACTCTTTTCTCTCTAAACAAAGGAAGGAGAAGGTCCCACATTCACTTAACAAATGGAGGAACTGCTATTTCTTGAAATAAAAAGGATTAGCAAACCAAAGCATTTTCACAGAAATGCTGAAAACTTTATAACAGATTATTTCATAACATATCTGAGTTTCCAGGTAGACACATGAAATTCTCAAAACCCCATGACAAGGAAGCTGAAAAAGAAAGATGAGAAACGTTGAAATGTGACTGGCCTTAGGGGCCATGGGCCTGTCTCCATAACTAAGGCACATATTTTTTCAGAATCTAATAGGGAAGACACACAAGGTCTTGGGCCCTTGCAAGATGGGGTGGAGGGAGTGAGAACTCCAAATATTATCTGTGACCCATGGAATTTTAGACTCTTGAAGACTGTACTTGAAAGTAACTTGCTCATCCCCAAAAGGAAAAGGCAAAGAAATGTGTTCACACATTTTTGCACCTAAAACCCCTGATGACTCACTGCCTTCACCTGAGTGTGGAGTTTGAGTGACTGTTCTGGTGTCTAGACACCAAGGCTGGGAGATGCGTTGAAGTGGTCCAAGTTAGCAGGGCTGGAAGAAGTGGAAGCAACTATTTTCTGGAGGCTCGAGTGCTCAATCTACATGTGCAAGATGCAATAAAATCTAGTCAAACATGCATCAAAGATACAAAATCAAAATTATAAACTAAAGCTAGTCACTGTGTATGAGATTCAGGAAAAAAGCAAACAAGTGAGTTGGGGAAAACAGACTGACTTTGATGTACACAAAATGTTGCTACCCTTATTTTAAACATCTGTGTTAAGAAATCTGGAAAAACCATCCTTTGTTTCTATCAAATAATGGAACAGGAAATTAAGTACCTTTCCCTAATTATAGAAGAAAATAGATTACTTTCATAAATGGATATATTTTGATGAACTCAGCAATTCTAATACATTAGCTTTGTTCTCTTTTGAAATTCCATAAACCATAGTGGAACTTTTATTTACTGTGACCTCTGTTATTGGCTAAGGTTATTGGCTAAGGAGACATTTGAGACAAGTTTACATTCTTTTTCATGATAATGTTTTATAAGCAAAGATTCTTGTGTATTATTTTAATTATTTACATCTCTCTCTTATTCTAAACTGCTAGGTTCACTATAGCAGTGTCATGACATTGTTGACTAGTATGTTTCAGAAAATTTGAAGAATGTTGAAACACAAGTGTTTGATAGGAGCCAAATAGAGATGATGACATGCCAAGCCATACATCAAGCAATATCTGAAAATTTGTAGTTTTCTCAGTACAATACATATATGAAGAGGGACGTGAGGAACACCCTTCAGCAGAGACAGAAAGATGCTTGCTTGTATAACCATGGAGATTAGTTACGATAGGGGTGACTAGAAGTTTTGTGCAGTCGCAGCCTTAAAGAAATGGTTTAGTAATCTACCCCTCTTTTCTCACTTTCCTCTTTGTGTTCCCTTGCACATGGAGTCAGTTGGTTCTTGGCCCAGAAGATGTGTTTCTGTGGGCGTGGGGATACCTCTAGGTTGTGTCTTATTGTGGATGGTGATCCGGCTAAGACTTATGTCACGGATATACGTGCTTCAGAGTTCACAGTATCCCTCACGGCCCTTATATGCAAATGAAAATGAACATTTCAGGGACCTATTTTACTGTATTTGAGTCTGCAATGACAATGAAAATTTGATAGAAGGTTGAAGTCTAACACCGGGCATGTTATGCTTTATAGGATTATGAGATGATTTGTGAATAGAGAGACAGAAACAGATTTTTATGATACTCTGCTAGAAAATCCATGTTAAATTTTTCCTGTGAAGACATAGATGAAATATTCACTTATGACATGTTTTAATTCTCTAGTAAGTAGAGCTAGCTTCACCAATTCTGTTCTTTAAAATGAATTTAGAAACAAGGTATTTATAGGAAAATCATTGCAATGGTATATATTTATATTAATATTTAATAAGTTCATAGCTTTTTGCATAATATTTATTTGAAATATTAGCTTTCATGGCAATGATTTTGCATGTTAAATTTTCCAGTATTCACAGATACACAATACTCAAGATGAAGACATTTCAAATTTACCAGTAACTAGAGAGATAGTTGTGCATTTATCCTTTGGTTCTTTATTTGAAAATCAACCATCCTCACTTATACTACTCCCAGTATATTTCACATGTTTATTTTGGGGGGATTTTTAGTAGGGGGGAAAAGCACATTGAAGTTTCCTCCTGATATTTGTATATATGTATTTCATATATGTATGATTTGTAGTGCATATATATACACACACTATAAATAAAGCTAGCATTAAACTCTTTTAGAAATAATAATGGTAGACATCAGATTAACTTTTTTGAGTTCAAATGTAAGCCTATTAGTTGATTTTCTGACATGAAACAGAAACAAGTAGTCTGAATAGCTTGAGAAACCACATAAAGGGAAACTCTGGAAATGAAAAGCATCAAGAAATGGCATTTATTCATTATGTGACTTACTTTTATGGTTATTGATAGTGATTTTATCAGAGTTGCTCCTTGTTTAAAGGTGGTTATCATCAGAGATGAATGGATGGTTTTACTTAATTTGACTGTGGTTTGAAAATGTTTCTTCTCACATCTTTTTTATTTGCAAGTATTCTTAGAGAGCATATACATATATATTTAGCTGAACATTCACACACGAGGAAAAGCACAAAGCATAGACACAAGAAGTGTGTGACGGGCTGTGGCAAAGTGCACACCCTTGCCTGAAAACTTGCTCCTGCCCTGCTTTTTGTCCTTATCTGTCCGATTAATTGCTCAACAACATGGCCAATTATTATCTGACCTGGGCCTGCAGGTTGGGGCATAATTGTTGAAGCATGTTTTATAGTGTCATGCATTAAAATGTTAAAGGTGTACAGCCATATCACTAAGATAAGTAATAAACCAACAAAGAAGGAAGAAGGGAAGGGTCAAAGTTATCCCAAGTCATTTGACATTTATCTCTTTGTCTTGAAAACAAGTATTTATCTGGTAGGAACTGATACCATATACTTGATTTATTTACATTTTTCTTGCTACAGTGTGCCAATATTATTTTTTTTAGGTTTGTAAAATTTTATCGATGAAAGTATGCCTGGATGGAGAGGGGAGAGGGGACAGTTGAAGACAAGGCTCAGAATTGCAACCTTCGTTGGGTTTCAGGCCCCTCCCTGTGACAAGCAAGCTCAGTGCTATCTCCATGCTGGTTAGAAAAGGTCACAAGCTTCTGCTTCACCTGTCTCAGAGTGCTTTCAACTATCTGGCATTTTCTTTAATCAGAGAAAGCAAATTGAGTAAAGTGGTTTGATAATGAGGATGAAATTTTACATAATAAATAAATGCAAATAAAGAAATTGACTCATGGCTGAGATGGAGGCACGTTTGCCCCTCCCCATATTAAGTGCGCCGTGGCCCATCAGAGTCACTGCTCTCCCAGAGCCCGAGATGCATCTCTCTTCTCAAAGCATGGCCAGACAGTGGCACAGAGCATGACGGAAAGAAAATACTCTCCATGCCTTTTGCCTGCAAGTTCTTCCTTAGAGAATCTCTTAGAGCAGAAAACAGAACCCTTCTACCCTTCTAAGTAGTATATAGACACTACTTTCTGGCCAATACCTTTTCACCAACGGTCTACCCAGTAGAATTTTTAGACACTCATTTGGAAGCTACAGCTTATAATACCATGGATCAAACAGGCACAGAAGTGATGAGGGTTTGTTATGCCTCAAGTTGCGAAGTTAGTATTCAGTTCAGTTCAGTTCAGTTCAGTTGCTCAATCATGTCAGACAGTTTGTGACCCCATGGATTGTAGCAGGCCAGGCCTCCCTGTCCATCACCAACTCCCGGAGCTTGCTCAAACTTCTGTCCATTGAGTCAGTGATGCCACCCAATCATCTCATCCTCTGTTGTCCCCTTCTCCTGCCTTCATCATTCCCAGCATCAGGGTCTATTCCAATGAGTCAGTTCTTCACATCAGGTGGCCAAAGGATTGGAGTTTCAGCTTCAGCATCAGTCCTTCCAATGAATATTCAGGACTGACTGCCTTTAGGATGGACTGGTTGGATCTCTTTGCAGTCCAAGGGACTCTCAAGAGTCTTCTAACATGACAGCTCAGAAGCACCAATTCTTCAGCACTCAGCTTTCTTTATAGTCTAATTCTCACACCCACACAACTACAGGAAAAACTAAAGCTTTGTCTAGACAGGCCTTGTTGGCAAAGTAATGTCTTTGCTTTTTAATATGCTGTCTAGGTTGGTCATAGCTTTTCTTCCAAGGAGCAAGTGTCTTTTAATTTCATGGCTGCAGTCACCATCTGCAGTGATTGTGGAGCACAAAAAAAGTAAAGTGTGTCAATGTTTCCACTGTTTCCCCATCTGTTTGCCATGAAGTGATGGGACCGGATGCCATGATCTTAGTTTTCTGAATGTTGAGCTTTAAGCCAACTTTTTCACTCTCCTCTTTCACTTTCATCAAGAGGTTCTTTAGTTCCTCTTCGCTTTCTGCCATAAGGATGGTGTCATCTGTGTATCTGAGGTTATTGATATTCCTTCCAGCAATCTTGATTCCAGCTTGTGCTCCATCCAGCCTGGCATTTAGCATGATGCACTCTGCATATAAGTTAAATAAACAGGGTGACAATATACAGCCTTGAGGTACTCCTTTCCCGATTTGGAACCAGTCTGTTGTTCCATGTCCAATTCTAACTGTTGCTTTTTGACCTGCATACAGGTTTCTCAGGAGGCAGGTCAGGTGGTCTGGTATTCCCATCTCTTTAAGAGTTCTCCACAGTTTGTTGTGATCCACACAGTCAAAGGCTTTGACATAGTCAATAAAGCAGAAGTACATGTTATTCTGAAATTCTCTTGCTTTTTTGATTATCCAACAGATGTTGGAAATTTGATCTCTGGTTCCTCTGACTTTTCTAAATCCAGCTTGAATATCTGGAAATTCATGGTTCACCTACTGTTGAAGCCTGGCTTGGAGAATTTTGAGCATTACTTTACTAGCGTGTGAGACGAGTGCAATTGTGTGGTAGTTTGAGCATTCTTTGGGATTGCCTTTCTTAGGGATAGGAATGAAAACTGACCTTTTTCAGTCCTGTGGTCACTGCTGAGTTTTCTGAATTTGCTGGCATATTGAGTGCAGCACTTTCACAGCATCATCTTTTAGGACTTGAAGTAGCTCAACTGGAATTCCATCATCTCCACTAGCTTTGTTCATAGTGATGCTTCCTAAGGCCCACTTGACTTCACATTCCAGGATGCCTAGCTGTAGCTGAGTCATCATACCATCATGGTTATTTGGGTCATGGAGATCTTTTTTATATAGTTCTTCAGTATACCACCTCTTCTTAATGTCTTCTGCTTCTGTTAGGTTCATTCCATTTCTGTCCTTTATTGTGCCCATCTTTGCATGAAATGTTCCCTTGGTATCTCTAATTTTCTTGAAGAGATCTCTAGTCTTTCCCATTCTGTTGTTTTCCTCTATTTCTTTGCATTGATAACTGAGGAAGCCTTCCTTATCTCTCCTTGCTATTCTTTGGAACTCTGCTTTCAAATGGGAATATCTTTCCTTTTCTCCTTTGCCTTTCACTTCCCTTCTTTTCACAGGTATTTGCAAGGCCTCCTCAGACAACCATTTTGCCTTTTTTGCATTTATTTTTCTTTGGGATGGTCTTGATCAATGCCTCCTATACAGTGTCATGAACCTCCATCTATAGTTCTTCAGGCACTCTATCAGATCTAATCTCTTGAATCTATTTGTCACTTCCATTGTATAATCATAAGGGATTTGATTTAGGTCATATCTGAGTGGTCTAGTGGTTTTCCCTACTTTCTTCAATTGAAGTTTGAACTTGGCAATAAGGAATTCATGATCTGAGCCACAGTCAGCTCCTAGTCTTGTTTTTGCTGACTGTATAGAGCTTCTCCATCTTTGGCTGCAAAGATTTTAATCAATCTGATTTCGGTATTGACCATCTGGTTATGTCCATGTGTAGAGTCTTCTCTTGTGTTGTAGAAAGAGGGTGTTTGTTATGACCAGTGTGTTCTCTTGGCAAAACTGTATTAGCCTTTGCCCTGCTTCATTCTGTACTCCAAGGCCAAATTTGCCTGCTACTCCTGTTAGTATTAGGAAGGAACAGAACTGGAAGAAACAAGATCACTAGGCTCTCTGAGACAGGCTCCATACCTTATTTCTGACAATGGATGCATGGCCAACTTTAACCTCTTAAGCAATAAATTCCACTCAGCTTAGTCAACTGACCGGAGAGCAGGAACCAGAGTTTCCTTCTCAGACCAGCAGAGCCAAACCAGATCAATGATTGTGGTGCTTGCTCTTTGAACCATGATTATCAACTGCCCGACCTCCAGGCTACTGTTGGAAAAGAGGATTTTAACAGTCACAGAAGGGCTATAAGAATAGAATCCATCCAAACCATTTACGGTTAAACCGTGTGCCAGACTAGAACTTTCTCTGTTAAAAGATCACTAAGGTGAGAACACACAGATACAGGAAATACAAAAGATTCTACACATAAAATAAAGAGAACATTGGGCGGGTATGCAGGAAAAGGATATTTTCTGAAAGCAATTATTGAAGAGTATAAATAATGAAGCAACTATAATTTTTTTAACTTTTTTTTTAAGTCAAAGTTGTACATTCACATATGAACAAGTGCTATAGTATAGAGAAACTTAGAGAAAGCAAAGGAATTGTCTTCCTCCCCTTTTATCCCCAGCTTACATCCAGGGGCAAATTCTAAGTTTTTCTATTCTTATTACTAGGTTTACCTTAGTGAGACTAGAAATTATACTTAAGCCTCTGTTTCCTGACCTCAATTTGAGACAATTATCTATTGGTCTTCTATTGTAACAGATGATAATTCAGTGCACCGTTATTTTTTGTTTCTCCAAATTTGATATTTATATATTAATGCTATTATTTTCTATTTTGGTTTTAAATGGCCTATTTAAAACTTTGCTACCCTTTGCCATACACTTTTAACACTATTTCTTGATAATCTTATTATTGCCTTTGACCTTTTCTCCAGTGTTTTTTTTTTTTTTTCTTTCGGGTGTCTCACTTTGTTACTTTAACACATCCAAGGTTATTCAATGCACATTCTGCCTTATATGTACTGTGTATACATTCTATTTATACATATATTTTTGTGTATATGATTATGGTTTTTATGTGTGCAGTCTCTAAATCAATAGTAATTTACATTATATATTAATAATAATATTAATATTATATTAATAGTATATTAATATTATTCAGCATCAAGTGAAGTTGTGCATTAGGATTAGAGTTTCTTAGTGGTCTAATATCATGACATCTTCATCAATGCTTCATCAATATTTGGTATGTTCTATATTTGGACTGTGATATTCTTGTTTCCCCCTTTTCCTCCCTTAAACTCCTGAATTGTGAGCAGACACTAAATTCAGATATTAATTTTTACTATAAAGAAAAGAAAACGTGGCTAGGTAAAAATCAGTGATTGGTAGAAGAATTACTTTAGTTTCTATTTTTTTAAATTTGTGTACAGTAGTTAACACTTTACTAAGTACTTCCTATATGCCAGGCACTGTTGTTTTTAAAATATTAATTTGTTAAATTATTTCTCCATCTTATGGGTCTGGAAACCAAAGAAAGTTAAGTAATTAGTAAGTATATACAAGTGAGTGGTAGAACTAAGATCCAAACCCAGACTGGCTCCAGAGCTGTGCTTAAACAGTTCCATTCAGCAGACTCCCTCATGTACAAAAAATGGCCCTAAACTAGTCTGTAGGTAGGCACAGTGCAGACTTACTATTTTATGAACTTGGTATGTGTTTACCCATATCCTTCTGTATGGATGTTCCTGGGTTATTTTCAGATCCTTAGTTACCTGTACTAAATTGATTCTCATAAGACATATGCTTTGACCTTTAAAAAAAAATGGAGATAAATTTATGCTGATTGATTTCTGCTTCCTTACCTCATCTGTTGTTCATAGCCATTTTTTAAAAAATTCTTGTCTGTTATCCAAATTTATTAAAGGGAATTTAAAAAGAGAAATAATCCACATATTTCCCATATATTATATAACCATTCAGTCTTTATCTGTAAGTGCACCCACACTTTGCATAATTATCATAGCAGTTTTCACTAAGGTTAATCAGTGAACATACTCTATGTTGCTACGTACTGTGCATAATTCTTTTAATGATTGTAGATATTTCAGGTTAAGATGTCATAATTTACTTGAGTATTTTGGTTGCTGTCAGGATTTTTCAATTGGAAAAGTTATAGTAAACATTTTTTTATACATATTTTGACAGTTTCTTACTTACTGTTGATCATTTTCTTAGAATAAAGTTCTAGAGGCAATCAAAGAAATGCATTTTTTTTACTACCTTATAGGTATTACACTGACAGAATGGTATTTTCAGTTTTTTCAAGTTAAATACTTTATACATAAAATACTAAAGAACTGTATTCAATAAATTTTCTTTAACTGCTATTGAATTAAACACTTTAGTTACATTAGATTAATATTTGAATTTCCTCTCATCCAGGATCTGAAGGGAGAGGACTTATCTGTTGTCTAAGTGACATTCTCATATGTAAATTCTCACATTAGGATGCAATAAGCTTTAGTTACATTTGTACAAATATTTTACAGACATTTTCCATTTATTGCTTTTTGTTGTTGCATGGCAAATTTTCCTGCTTTACATGAGTTGATCTTTATAGCTATTTCTTATAAAGTAAACACCATTTAAATACTGTAGACCATTATCTGCTGATTTTCCTTGGTAACTCGATAATCTATTTGAAATTTATTGACTTATGGAAGGAATTAAGTGTGAAGCTAAAACAATAGCTACAAATTCCCTTTCTCTATTTTTGTTATTTTTACATTATAGTAATGATGGTTCTGTTTTGATATGCACTGATGCAGTGTAGGAAGTTAGATATTATGTTTCAGAGGAGGAGTCCAAGGTGAAGATAGAGAGTCAGGTATCGTCAATATATAGATGTTACTTGATGCCATAGGGCTGGATAAGATTACTAAGGGAAAGGGGAAGAGAAGGATCTCAAATCAAGACTGAGGACCTCTAGTATTTAGAGGTAATGTGGAGAAAAGAGATTCCACCAATGAAACAAGAAGGCACAGTCAGTGAGAATTTTAGAAGTCCTGTTTGTCCTATGGAGTATCCATTCGAGTATCTTCTCTTTATTATTTATCCACTTAGCTTGGTCTTCTCTTTCCTGCTTCTGGTTATCCACGTACTTGGTTAGATTTTGATATTTGAGACAGGAAACCACATAGCTGGTGTAAGCTGGTGTAAAAATGGATACTTTGTCCACCCAAGGGCAATATGGGATACATAAAGTGAAAGACTTAAGGAATCAATTACCTTTAGATGGGCTTAAAGCTGTCAAACATCAGGTATGAACTAATAATATATCCAAGAATTTAGAATATTTTTTCTTTTATTCCAGCTGCTTCTCTACTTTATAAACCAACTCTCAAATTGTTTAGGTTGTATCTTCACAGATCCTGCAGGGTTTGAATTTGTAAATAGCTTCAGAGAGAATATGCATTGATGGGGAAACAAGAACTTAATATTTTCTATTGTCTGTAAATATTCTGACCAAGATAATTTTTAAAAAGCCATAAATTGAATAAAACAGTAAATAAAAATCATAGTGGCAGCTGATTTCATTTGTTGATATTTTTGCACTCTTACTGATAACGACACAATTTAAATGATTTTAGCATTTTGCTTTGATTTTGAAGGTAAGGCAAAAAAAAATACACATGTGAAGAATATCAAGTAGTGAGGATTGACTTACTACTGTCAACTTGTCCTATTTTCTTATCAATAGTTGTCATTTCATAGAAAAATGCATATGCATTTAAAACAGAATGACAGAATATACACTGGGGATTTTAAAAACAGTCAATCAATTATAAACTCAGATTAGTAAAGATTTCAAGTGCATTTTAAATTTCAATTAATGTGTTGTAAAAAAAAGTTTATCTTCAAAATAAGAACTGCAAGGGATCAACTCAGGAAAACTTTTTCCAACCTGATGGCAGCCACACAAGGCAGATAAGAAATAAGCATGTCCCTTATACACTCACATTTTTTCTAATCACAAAATCCAACACCCTGTTGATATTTGATTCTTGACTTTAAACATTATTGTTATTGTTCTTTAAAGGTAATATTCCTTCCAATTTCACCCCATAGCACATATGACCCCTGCAGGGAAAGAAGGCTCTTCTTTGTGGTATGTCTGAATTTTTAAAACATTTTTGTGAGGACTCACTGTTATAATTTGTATCCTCTAACAAGGTCAGTTGCATTCTTCCAGGATATTTTACTCTAGAATGATCAGTCACTTATGATAGTCTTATTTTGACACTGTCCAGAAAAAACATCTACTTTTTCTTTATTGACTACACCAACGCCTTTGACTGTGTGTATCACACAAACTGTGGAAAACTCTTAAAGAGATGGGAATACCAGACCACCTGACCTGCCTCCTGAGAAACCTGTATGCAGGTCAAGAAGCAACAGTTAGAACTGGACATGGAACAACAGACTGGTTCCAAATCAGGAAAGGAGTATGTCAAGGCTGTATATTGTCACCCTGCTTATTTAACTTATATGCAGAGTACATCATGCAAAATGTTGGGCTGCATGAAGCACAAACTGAAATCAAGATTGCTGGGAGAAATATCAATAACCTCAGATACACAGATGACACCACCCGTATGGCAGAAAGCAAAGAAGAACTGAAGAGCCTCTTGATGAAAGTGAAAGAGGAGACTGAAAAAGTTGGCTTAAAACTCAACAACCAGCTCAGGTTGGGTACATGAGACAAGTGCTTGGGCCTGGTGCACTGGGAAGACCCAGAGAGATTGGGTGGAGAGGGAGGTGGGAGGGGGGACTGGGATGGGGAATACATGTAAATCCATGGCTAATCCATATCAATGTATAACAAAAACTACTGTAATGATGTAAAGTAATTAGCCTCCAACTAATAAAAATTAAAAAAAAAAAAAAACAAACTCAACATTCAGAAAACTAAGATCATGGCATCTGGTCCCATCACTTCATGGCAAATAGATGGGGAAACAATGGAAACAGTGAGATACTTTATTTTGGGGGCTCCAAAATCACTGCAGATGGTGACTGCAGCCATGAAATTAAAAGACACTTGCTCCTTGGAAGAAAAGTTATGACAAACCTAGACAGCATATTGAAAAGCAGAGACATTGCTTTACCAACAAAGATCCATCTTGACAAAGCTATACTTTTTCCAGTAGTGATGTATGGATGTGAGAGTTGGACTATAAAGAAAGCTGAGCATTGAAGAATTGATGCTTTTGAACTCTGGTGCTGGAAAAGTGCTTGAGAGTCCCTTCAACTGCAAGGAGATCCAACCAGTCCATCCTAGAGGAAATCAGTCCTGAATATTCATTGAAAGAACTGATGCTGAAGCTGAAACTCCAATACTTTGGTTACCGATGCAAAGAATGAACTCATTGGAAAAGACCGTGATGCTGGAAAAGATTGAAGGCAGGAGGATAAGGGGTCGATAGAGAATGAGATGGTTGGATGGCATCACCGTTGCGATGGATGTGAGTTTGAGTAGGCTCCAGGAGTTGGTGATGGACAGGGAGGACTGGCGTGCTGAAGTTCATGGGGTTGCAAAGAGTCAAACACAACTGAGCGACTGAACTGAACTGATTAAACTTAAAAAAAAAAATACTTGCACACTTAAAAATTTATGAAGAAAGAAAATCCTGAAGAGAGTACATTTCATGTTAAGTGTTCTTAATCATGATAATTAGCAAATTTAAAAAAACCAAACCACAACACTGTCATAGTTAGCCCACAGATCAAATTCAACTATGGCAATGTTTTTGTTAGGTAAAAATTTATTTTTTAAAGATTATACTCCATTTATAATCATTATAAATTATTGGCTATATTCCCTGTGCTGTTCAATATATCCTTGTAGCTTTTTTATTTTACACATAGTAATCTGCACCTGTTAATCCCCTTCTCCTGTTTTGTCCCATCCCCTTTTTTCTCCTCACTTGTAACCACTAGTTTATATTTGTGAGCCTGTTTCTGTTTTCTTATATTCACTAGTTAGTGTTACTCTTTAGATTCCACCTGTAAATAATATCATATAACTTACGCCTTTATCTGACTTATTTCACTAAGCATATCTTCCAAGTTGATCCATTTGTCGCAAGTGGCAAACTTTCATTATTTTTTATGGCTAAGAGTTATTCCATTATGTGTGTGTGTGTGTGTGTGTGTGCGCACGCGCATATATCACATCTTTATTCATCTGTTGATGGGCACTTTAGTTGATTCCATATGTTTACTATGGAAAATAATGCCACTATAAGCATTGGAGTGCATGTATGTTTTCAAATCAGTGTTTTTATTTTCCTCAGACATATACCCAGGGATGCAATTCCTGAATCATACAGTAGTTACATTTTTAGCAACCTCTGTAGCATCGTCCACAATGGGTACAACAATTTACAATCCTACCAACAGTGCACATGTGTACCCTTTTCTCCATGTCCTTGCCAACTTTCTTGTTTTCATTCATTTTATGATGTATAAAATTCCTTTTAATATCTTGACCCACCATTACATAAAAATCTAGATTTCTCTGTTCTTTAAATAGAACTGGAAGGAATTGGCAGCTTCATTTCTACATGGCAAGAAATCTTCAGACGATGAACCGTGGCAGCCACCTCATCTACAGTCCGATAAGGCCTCTGCAATTCTTCCGATATGTGTAACACTTAAGTCACCTGTGTCAGTCTGGTCTCTCTAGGCGTTTAAATTTACCATCTTAATAAATTGTTCCTGGTGGTTCAGGGGCCTATGGACCAAAATGATGGCTTATCATTTCCTCTTTGCCATTGTAATATTCGCTGGAGAGGCAAGGATAGGAAACTGCAAAAACCTTCTTTAGACGAGGAAAGATGGGGAACACACAACAGTCACTGGTCCAAGGCAGTGATGAAATCTTTCTGGATGATTATGGAGAGGTTCTTTTCACCTGATGGCAGGGAAAATTCCCGGATGAGATGCCAGTTCAGCACTGTGGGAGGAAATATCTTGTGCGTTGTTCTCTGTGGCCACTGGGAGTTTCTTCCTTGCTTTTATTCCCCGTAGACATATCTACTGGGCACTTGGCTCTCTCCCTATGCTTGCAAACTTTCACAATCTCTCTCTCATTCTTCCTAGAGGGCCTACTGATGGGATTGAAATTCAGAGTCCAAGCTTGCAGTTTCTTTGGAAACCTAGTAGACTTCTCTGTTTGCTTTCATTAAGTTCTGTGTATTAATAACAAACTCAAAGTTCTTTCTCAAATTTAATTCTCATGACTGATTTATTTATTTTTGCTTCTATCAACCACTCTCCTCCATATTTGGTAGCCAACGTGAGGTTATTGGAGATAACAGACTATCTGAAAGTGTCCACACCCTTAATCTGATTGGTGTCCTTGTCAGGGTCTTAAGGGGCTTTGTCTTTCAAAGCCTTGTCATCTTTTTTTACTGAAAGTGAAAGTGTTAGTCACTCAGTCATCTCTGACTCTTTGCAACCCCATGGACTATGGCCTGCCAGACTCCTCTGTTTGTGGTATTCTCCAGGCAAGAATACTGGAATGGGTTGCCATTCTCCCTTCTCCAAGGTATCTTCCCAACCCAGGGATTGAACCCAGGTCTCCTGCATTGCAGGCAGAGTCTTTACCATCTGAGCCACCAGGGAAGCCCACTTCTTACTATCTGAGATCTAAAACAGTTGAGCTTGCCAGTCTTAAATGTCTCATATTTCTAGATTCTCTCATGTCTTACACATTTCTGTTTAGAATCCATGCCTTATAGTTCTTTGCTAAATAAAAGTAAAGCCAACATACCCTACCTACCATTCTGATTTTTTCCATTCATTTCAACTAGAGCTATCTTAATCTGCCTTTCGGTTTACCATGGACCATGGATTTATAACATTTGCCACTCCATAGCATGGCCCTGTATCTTTGCGGTTGTCTTCTAGCTCAGCTGTATTCAGTTTTTTTATCCTCAGGGTACCCTGCTTGTTGCATCAAGCAAGCAATGAGGAGATGTACATATTTTTATTTTTTAAATGGGTCAGGTCTGTAGGTCCTATACTCTACTTCCTGTCATAATCTATTGCTGCAAGTTACTGCAAAGGAGAAAGGAAAATATAGTTTAAACTGTCTTTTCAGGAAGAAGAAGTAACAAGTTTGAAGATCTGTTAGCAGTTGCACCATAGAGGTTAAATGCCAAGCCCTCAAATCACCATGTGGAAGAAAACGGTGGCCATGTTATTTCAATGATATCTTTGATTTTAATTCTTCACATTTACATTAATCTCTATGAGTACTTAATCCTACATTTGCTGCAGGCATACACATAAGTGGGTAGTACATGTGAACTTGTTAGATGAGATCACAGACTCAAGACTTTTATGCAGATTCTTTTTTTCTAATCTATAATTATATGGGATTATAAGGCATCCTTCAATAGTAAGGAGTAATACTGAATGTAGGTATTTTTGTTTAGTCCCTCATAAAGCCTCTTCTCATCAATACTGTATAATTACCTTTAGTTGTAGAAAACGTCTGAGTGGGTTGACAAGTTGCCCTCAAAATGTACTTTAAATTTACATGAAATATGTAAATATTAGATTGAAAAGTAGACAGGTTTTTGTAGCCCAAGGACATATCTTTTTGGGCTTTTGTTGATGTTTTAGAGAAAACTCTTAGGTTTCTTTGAGGCTTAAAATGTTTCCTGTTTATAAATCATTTTCCCACTATCATTGTACTATTTGATTGAATGGCATTTTGTTAAGTGTTGTCCTTGATTTGAAATGATATTTGTGATTTTTTTCCCTTTTTCCATGTATTTAAGTTACATTATCTGGTAAAGAGGGGAAGCTTTGAAAAGCTCAGAAATGCCTTTAATTTTAGTAAGTAAATGAGTTCAATAGAGACATTTTTAACATGATATCAGGGAAGAAAGAAGAAAGAAACAATGGAGAGGTATCATGTTACTTTAGTCTGAGTATAACCATGCCTTGTAAAAGGGAAGAAAGGGCTGGCTGAGAGTGCCGTCTTGGGGTTTCCACTTGTCATGTAGCTGATAGAGTTAGCAATGGGTTCCCTGCCCCTTTGATGGAGGATGGAAGCCTGATAGAATGTTCTCACCTCAGGAGTACTCTTGTACATGCCATCTAAGTGATCGAAATAAATGTGCATCCATGGTATTGTTTTTACTCTCTTCATCCTGAAATTGGATGGCAAGGTAGCATCACAGGTGACCGACTGGAGTTGTTCCTCCCTCCCCGCTCATCAGTCACCATGGCAACTCTTTCTGAAGCTGGACCACCTGTGGGGCCCCCTCCCCTGTGAGATCCCGCTCCTGCCCCCAGCTCACTGCACAACCGCTCCCAGGCCTGCCTCCAGGTGTTCAAGTCCAGTCCAGTTATGTATGGAAGGACGGCAAGTATTCCTGACTCACAAAGCCCACTTATGTCAAGTATACATTGCAGTTATTCACCTTTGAGCCTCAATTCTGCCTGCGAACATCCTTCAGGCTGAGTGAAAATGTAGACCATTGACTGTGTATGTACCTTATTACAGAATCAAACAATTATCTGCTCAGTAACATATAATAAAATGCCTTATTTCACCCCTGGAATATCCTACACGCTGTCTTAATTTTAATAGAAAACATATGCCCTACTTTGTGAAGCTTGAAACTCTGCAGTAATCATACAGTGAATATGCCGATGTGGCAGATGGGTTAAATTACCAGCTGAGCCCCCAGGGAAGCCCAAGCATACTAGAGTGGGTAGCCTATCCCTTCTCCAGGGGATCTTCCTGACCCAGGAATCGAATCAGGGTCTCCTGCATTGCAGGCAGATTCTTTACCAACTGAGCTATCAGGGAAGTCTAATTCAGTTACAAGCAAAGTTAAAGAAAGCTGTTAAAAATAAATATATAGAGTTTGTATAAGTACAGCAAACAAGAGAAACAGTTACCTTAAACTGAACCTTGAGTTTATCCCTTCTACTACTCAACAAAGGTGAATGTTTCTTAAAATGAATAGAGGGGTGATATCCACACTAGCTGATGTTCAGGTTTTACATTCCTACTTGTCAGAAGAGCATTAATTCCCTTTCAGGACAAATAAGGAGCACGCTGTATTTGGACAACTAGATGGCACTGGTGTGTTATGCTTCCAGTCCTCGAAGAGCGAATTCAGGAATCCTCTCTGCATTCCAGTTCGCTGCTCTAACATGCACCGCATCCTCAGCTGCACATTCGGCAGTAATTGAGGACAGACTCAGGAGGAAATGCTGAGAGTTCCATCCGTCTTGAGAGAGCACTGTTAGCTCTCCAGCCTCCCATTGTCATGTCGTGGCTATGGACCCAGAATTCACTATTTCGTTTTTTTGGTTTTTTTTTAACTTTATAGAAATGTTAACATTGTTCTCATAGAAGGAAGGATTTTGAATTTAAAAAAAAGTTTTCTTTGGAAATGTGAGTGCTTAGAGACACCAGAATATTCAAAGGGATTTTGTTGTTATTTAGTTGCTAAGCCGTGTCCAACTCTCTGTGACCCTGTGAACCGCAGCACGTTGGGCTTCCCTGTCCTTCTCTATCTCGCAGAGTTTGCTCAAACTCATGTCCATTGAGTTGGTGATGCTATCCAACCATCGCATCCTCTGTCACCCCCTTCTCCTCCTGCCCTCAATCTTTCCCAGCATAATTCAAAGCAATTGTGTTTCCATCGGAGGAGTAAAAATGAAATTTCACAGAATGCAGGCATAGGGATGCTGTTAGCTGCTTAGACCTTGCATAAAGGCAGTGTTTAACTTTTTAATGTGAACATGCAAAATTAAAAAACAACAACACATACTTGTGTGAGTCTTAGGGTGTCCAGCACTGATCTAAATGCTTTGCTTATATCCACTCCCTATTTTCCCACAACAAACTTTGATGCAGGCACAATGACCCATCCCTGTTTACAGATGAAGTTACTGGGACACAGAGAGGAACAGTAATCTGCCCAAGGCTTGCAGCTACAGTGGCAAACACCATTTCAAGTAGAAGGAGAATTTTCTATCTTCGTTACCATGCTAAATTGCCCTTAAAGGAGCCTTCATCAACACTAATTTAAATGATTGCGGTATGATACAGATCCTAAAGTACAAAATTAAACTTGAAAGGGAAATCAGAAGAATTGGACATTTATTTGATATCAACATGATAGCTATAGGATCAATAATTTTGCTTCATGGAAATAAGATGGAATTTAAACTTGCATATGATTTAAATATTTTAGAGAGTGTGAGACACATCAAGAAGGATATCAAGGCACCTTTGAACTGGCTTATTTAAAATCTGGATACCCAGAGGGAGCCGGCAATAGTGTCCCCAGATAATGAGGTAGAAATACGTTTTTTTGAATTTTACTCTCTTTCATTTTTATCAGTAGGATCTTTGACAAATAGTATTTCATATCTTAAGTATATTTTCTTAAAATAGAAGTATAGGCATTGAAAAAGTATTTCAACATTCCTTGGAAAAATATTTGTTATATACTTACAATAAGCTAGGAACTACACCCGAGAAAGCATCAGAAACAAAAGAACATGACATAGTTTTCTCTTGATACATGACAAATTGCCCAACATTTAATATCTTAAAGCAATACCTGTTTATCAGCTCATGATTGTATAGGTCAGAAATCCTGTCTCCTCCATACAGGATCTCTTGGGCTAGCCTGGGCTCTTATCTGAAGTATCAGTAAGCCCCATAACATCAGCTTGTTTGCAGAATCCAGTTCCTTGTGGTTGTAGGGCTAGGTGTTCTTTTTTCTAGTTGCCTGTTGGTCGGGTGTTGTTTTCAGCTTCCAGAGGCTGCCTATATCCTTAGCTCATGGTCTTCACCATTTCCAAAGCCAGAGATACTGTGTCAAATCCTTCCAGCACTTTGAATTTCCCTGACTTCTAATTGTGTCTTCCTTTTCTGCCCTTTAAAAGAGGTGTGATTAAATCAGACACATTATGGTTAATCCCCATATTTTAAAGACAACAGGTTGGGGACTTTAATTACAACAGCAAACCCCTTACAAGACACCAGTTAGAGTTTCATTGAGAACAGAGATCATGAAGAATTATCTTTACATTCTGCCTCACAAATGGCTTATTCCATTAAGGTGCATGTTTGGTTTATCTTGCGATTCTTGACAGTGGGCATACTTTTCTAATGACAAGGTAGTATTAATTACATGTATAATAAATCTAGAGATTAAGCAAACCACGTTATAGTAATGGCCATCAGGAATTAAGTGCACTGGATATGCTTGGCACCTTAAGCACCATTTCCTCCTTTGATCCTCATACAACTCTCTAAGTATCAAGCTGAGTCTCAGAGACTTTCAGTAACTAGCTAACATCAGACAACCAGTAAATGAGTGAAGCCAGACTTCAAGACAAGAACTGTATGAATACAGTGTCTGTGCTTTTTGCTGCACAGCAGGAAGGAAAAGGGATCTAAGAGTCTTGTCCTTGAGAAGAAAGTTATGCTTCAAGCAGAAAGATTAAATGAAATTTGTTATGCAACATCAATATGATTAATGATTCATTTCAGATAGCATACACAATTTTTATATATATGTACCTGTGACTTTGTGTCCATTTTCATCCCAATAGTTAAGAAGTTATGTAGGTGTGTGTTATGTGTATGAAACCAAGATGAATTCAGAGACGATATGTTGTTGTTGTTGTTTGGTTGCTCAGCCATGTCCAACTCTTTGCGACCCCATGGAGTGCAGGACGCCAGGCTTGCCTGTCCTTCACCATCTCTCAGCATTTGCTCAAACTCATGTCCAGGTGATAAAAGCTGCTAAATAATACTTATTGCAATGGGGTTTTATCAGGGATGGAGAAATTTGACGATAGTCTAAAACATCCCTTGTGGATGTGGTGACATGTCCTTGGAGCTACTTAAAGGGCACTGTTTTAAATCAGAATGCTGTACTTACAGCACATTTAAAAATTTAAAGTAGTATGTTGGACAATTGCTAATAAACTTTTGGAGTAGCTCCTCTCATGGAAGTCAGTCTTGTCTGACTCTTTGAAACCCCATAGACTGTAACCCGTGAGGCTCCTCTGTCCACGGAATCCTCCAGGCAAGAAAACTGGAGTAGGTTGCCATTTCCTTCTCCAGGGGATCTTCCTCACTCAGGGATCAAACTTGGGTCTCCTGCATTGCAAGCAGATTCTTTACCAAACTCCTTTCATAAAGATGAATCAAACTTTCTTATCAAATTTATGAATTACAGAACCAAAAAGGCCAAAAGCAATTTTTAGGTTGGTACTGATAAAACTTACCCCTCAGGGTAGAAGCAGTTCTCAAAAACTGCTGATGAGGAGACAATTCTGAAAGGGATGGTACATGGATCAATCCAGTGGGGAATTTAGCGTCTAGGAAAAAAAAGGAATATTGGTCAAGTTGTTACCCCTGCAACTAATAATACTGTTATTTATTTGTAATTATGTAGGCTGGTATGATATTGTGTCTTATAAGAAAAATGTGTTTGGTTATTGAGATGACCAAATATGTACAGAATATTTTTTTTTCAAATATGTTTGGTCCTCATTAAGCTTTCCTAGCTTTTAGATCCCAAAACTTTTGGCATTTCCTAAGTGATGGATATTCTCTTATAATATGTTAATGAGGTGACTTCTGGAAGGCACTTAAGGATGGGGGCCGGTTACCAGTGGAGGCGGCCAAATGATTCGAAGATTGAGGATGTTCAGTCCTATGGGAGAGACCCGGGAAAATGGCCTGTGATTTTGTCACTCATGCCTCCATAAAACCCAGACGGACAGGGTCCAGAGAGCTTCTGGGTTGGTGAACACATGGAGGTTTGCAGAGGCAGTGCATCTGGAGAGAGAAAGGGCTTCCCACACCCCTTTCCCATACCATCCACTGTGCATCTCTTTCATGCAGCGTCTCCTGAGTTACACCATTTCGTGATTAACCAGTCATCTAATGAATGAACGGGTTTCCTGAGTTTTCTGAGCTGCTATAGCAAGTGATTCAAACCAAAGGAGGGGATTGTGGGAACCTCTGATTTGTAGCCAGTTGGTCAGGAGTAACACGGAACAGCCTTAGAGATGTGACTGGCATCTTTTGAGTAGGCCTGGGCAGGTCATGGGAACTTCCAATTTGTAGTCTTTGGTCAAAAGCACAAGAAGCAACCTAGGCTTATGACAGGTACCTGAAGAGGGCTGGGGAGGCAGTCTTAGAGGACTGGACCCTCAACCTGTAAAATCTGACAGTATCTCTGGGTAGACAGTGTCAGAACTGAATTGTGAGAACACCTGGCTAGTGTCCAGAATGTTGCCTGTTGATGCGAGGAAACCCACCACCACCACACACACACACAGGTTAGAGATTTGGGTCCCGGGACAACTGTTAAGGTAGTCAAATGGATCTGACGATATTTCCAAATCACCATGTTAATTGTAGAACTGCATTTCAGAGAGAAGGAAACATGGGGTCAAGGAACTGTCACTTTCTCAAGCTTCGTGCAACTGGGAGGCAAACCAAAAGGGTGATTAGGTCTCTGAAAGTTCCTGCCTCTCCCCTAGCTGTAGGGACTCCCCACAGTTCATCTCTGTCCAGAAACATCTGACTTGTTAATGGTCTGAGTTGTGGGTATGACTCGCTGGGACGTGCATGGTACCTCGTCATTTTCCGGTACTGCCATTAGTTTTAAATAAACCCAACCATATGTCCTGCATAGTCATGCATTGGTGACATCACTGTCCCGGGTTAATACTTGCTGATACAAGGTGATTTTTGCGTGTGAAGCTGTGTAACCAAAGAAGTGATTTTTGTCCTTAGGGGAGCACAAGGCTCCTCCCTATGTGATTGAGTGATCTAGAATGATTACATATCATGCGTCAGGCTTGAGACTAGTAGTAGAAAAAGTATGGTGAAATCATCTCTTTGGTCTTAATGATTCTAAATCCACAAATCCACATGTGGGATTTAAAAGAAAACATCTTCAGAAAATGTATAAGGTGAGGAGAAATGCTCTCATTAAAGATACAGCAGATGTGGCGAACTTGCAACTCAAATCTCCCAGTAAGCAAGACAAATAAGCATTGCTGTTACATAAAGAAATTGATCTCTAGTTACAAACAACTGAAAAAAAAATAACCGTGCGTTATTGCAGAGGGGTTTATTTACCTCTGGTTTAATAAACTCTTGATACAAATGTCTCAGTAAAGAAATCTTGGTATTTTTATTTTCTAAAAATGTTTGCCATCAGCAAAGAAGAAGTTAGGGAAAAAAGAACTGATTGTCATTTAAAAGCTCTAGTGATCATGGCTGGCACCAGCTTTCTGCCACCAGCTATGTACCATGGCCTCTGGGAACCTCTCGATAATTCAGGAAGCTTTTTGAAGATGAATTTTGGTAAATGCAGTCAATTCAGGAGGAGTATCTTGAGGAGATATGGAGTCCCTGGGGAGAGTGAGTCTATATTAAAGAGATTCTGTTTGCTTCCACTAGCTGGGTAATAGAGGAAATATTAATTTGGCAGGGAGATAGGAGAAGAAGCGAATGAAGTGGTTGGAGAAAGGCCGTCATTACTGCAAGCCCTTGTCATCTACATTGTCTGTACACATCCTTGTCATCTATATTTTGTCTGTTCTGTAAGAAGTGTTAGCTCATGCATTTTTGTTATATATTAAAAGTCACTCATGAGCTGTGGCCTAATCAGAGTTTTCAGTCAGTTCAGTCGGTCAGTCATGTCTGACTCTTTGCGACCCCATGTAGTGTAGCATGCCAGGCTTCCCTGTCCATCACTAACTCCCAGAGCTTGCTCAAACTTACATCCATTGAGTTGATGATGGCATCCAACCATCTCATCCTCTGTCGTCCCCTTCTCCTCCTGCCTTCAATCTTTCCCAGCATCAGGGTCTTTTCCAGTGAGTCAATTATTCACATCAGGTGGCCCAAGTATTGGAGTTTCAGCTTCAGAGTTTTACTTTAGGATTGTTTGAGAATGTTGTCAAGAAAAATTTTGAAAGACACAATCATTGTGGCTTGACAAATGCTAGTTTGTTATTCTTTTCTATAAATTATAAAGGGGGGTCCTTCCATCAAGACATTTTGCCATCTTCTGAAAAACCTATGATGACTAAGATATGGCTGGCACCAGACAGAATTGTGCAGTGTACAACAGTGCAACTGTATACAGGAGTCTTCTCCTTCAAATCTTGCTATCTCTTTTATGTTTTGTTGAAACAGAACTATCAAGGTTCTTTATTTGTCTATAATCTCCTTTTTGAAATAATTATTCTATTCCCTTTGCTTTAAATATCCTTCATGCAGATATATTGAAAATCTTTACCTCTAATCCTTAACAATGTGTCTTAGAGCTTTGCACACTGAACCTGCCTATCTATTATTCTGATATTTTTCAAACTTTCAAAAATTGAAGTCATAATCTCCCAACCTCTAAAATAATTCTTCCTGCTGACTCTGGCCCTACTAATAGGAATGCTTTTCCCCATTCATTCAGGTTTCAGGCAAGCGTTATCTTTGGTTTTTCTCCTTCTCTTCCTTCATTCAGCATCAGGGTTTATTTTTGTGCAGATTGTGTGGGGTCTAAATCTGAGTGGCATTGGTTACATCAGAAGCAGTATATATTATATAACTATCATGACAATTTCTGGCAGATGACAGCACATGTTTTTATGGAGAACACTGCTTTTTCAGTGACCCAGAGGCCTTTTTATGCTAGTGACATTGTTATAAGGAGGAAATGAATAGATCCTAAGAAACTAGAGGCATCAGGTCTGGAGTCCATGCCTCATATCTTTACTAATAAAGTCAAATCCATGGCTATGAGAGATGATTGTATGATCTAAGTGTGATGAGACATTTTTATGATTGAAACACATATGCAAACATGGCGAAGAAATTAATTAAGCATGTAAGGATCAGAGACAAAGGGGAAAAATCATTTAACAATGTGGATTCATTACATATGCATTGATCACATTTTATAGTATAGAAAACAGTGTGATAAGATATACTCAATCTAGTTCTGATTTTCTGCTTAGCCATCCCACCTAAAATATTCTGAGATATTCTCAAGGACAAAAAGACTTAGAGTCCAGGGCTAAGGGTCATCGAAGAGAGGGTCACTGCCCATCCTCCCAAATTTTGCTGTACTAGATGAATTTTGCAGAAAGTTTGCCAGAGGACAAGCGTGAGACACATTTTCCTCCTCCGGTGTTTCAAATCAAAATTGTAAATGATGGGAGTTGATTGACACCTATCATCAGATCCGCACACAAGGCTGACGGCACTGAAAATAACATCACTGGCACTCACAAGGCACAGAATGCTTCCCTGCACTCTGGGCTCTCTCTGTGGTATTCATGGGGGAGATTTTATGCTGATTTAGGTCTTTGAGTGGTAGTTGCTGGCATTTGCTGCTCCCTCACATCCAACACAGATCATTTCACTTCACAGGAGCTGACATCACCACATAACGAGTCTGTAAGGACCAGTTCTTTCCTCTGTCAGCAAACAGAGTTATGTGACAAAGGGCTGAGACTATCAGCTGCAGGTAACAAGGTCCTTGGGGTTTCAGGCATGAAAAATGGTCATTATTATTTGCATTAACCAACAATATTTGCTATTCCTCTTGGCTCATTTGTTCATTACTTTACACCTGTTAAAATGATCAGAAGAAGCACCACTTTCCATTTGAGAACAGTACGGTGTGGATGGGCTGCCCACGTGGCTCAGTTGTAAAGACTCCACCGGCCATTGCAGGAGATACAGGTTCGATCCCCCGGTCGGAAGATCCCCTGCAGTAGGAAGTGGCAACCCACTCCAGTTTTCTTGCCTAGAAAATTCCGTGGACAGAGGAGCCTGGTGGGCTAAAATTCACGGGGGTCACAAAGAGTCAGACATTACTGAGCTCTCTCTCTCTCACACACACACACACACGTGCACGCATACACACACACACCCCATGTGAACAAGGCAAGGAGTGTAGAAGAGAATACTGATACCCAGTGAGAATTATGGAAGCATAGTTAGTAATTAAGATCTGCAGAGATGTTTGTCCCCTCCATGAGCTATGATCCACTGTCTCTTTAAAAGTAGCACTTTGAATTTTCTTTGAGATAAACTGGGAGGCAACTCCCAGTATGTGAGTCTAAACTTCAGTGTCCCGCCATGATTTACTCCTGCCGCATAGTGGAGTCTTCCATAATAAACCTACTTCCAAGCCTCCTCCCACTTTGCAGCCATTGGACTCAGCTATGGAACTTCAGCCACTGCCCCCCACCCCCCCAAAAAAAAATTCCTACCAAGACCTGAAGATGTAGAAATTTTGCATTATTGAAGCCAACACTTTGCAATATATATAAGCAAAGCCCTTCCTTAGTGGGATCTATATGAGAAACTTTAGTGCAAAACAGTGTCTCTCAGTGCTTCAACTTCCCTGGGGAATGCCAGAGCTAGTAGAAGCTTACTGTTCTCAGAGAGAAGTACACAAGAATCCTACTTTAAAACTACCTTATAGATAAACCATATGAGTAATTCCGTGTAACAATAGTCTTTTCATTCTTCTGTAATTGAATAACCTTGAATGGCGTCCAAGGTTCACTCTGCCCACCCCTCCACCACTCTCTCCCAGAATGCTTGTCTTAATATGAGCTGCTTTACACTTTGTTTTTAGTATATGTCTCTTCTGGCATAAAATATGCATACTATAAAAGATTTTCAATTAACTTCTAATCTCAATTAACCAGGCTCCAGTAGATACTTAATAAAGGACAGTTGCATAAAAGTTTAATATATTCATGTTCCCATTTGGATTTGTTAGATCCTTATTTACAAAATGGACTGAACACAACCAGTCTACTTGGTGATTTCGTGAAACACTCCAAAAGAGGCTTTTGTTACATTTATTTCTATTGCATGTGAATAATCTACAGTTCACTGTAATCATAATCTTTCACTCTGTGTTCATATAACTGCACACATATAAACACAGCCTAAGTGTTTTTTAAAAAGTTTCTAAAAAAGTTTTCATTTGCCCATCACTTTATTTGATATAAATTAACTAAAATTTCCTTTTTGGCTGATTTGGGTTATAAGACTGAAAGAAACAAAACATGGATTTACTTTCCCATGTTTTTAATGTAGTGTCTAAATAACTATCATTTTAGAAAACAAAGTGATAGATAGCTATGATACAGTGTTAGTATAAACCAGATGGAGAAATAGAGACATAAAATTGATAGTTGTGGGCAGGCTGTATACTAAGCCATATTTAATCTTCAGCTCACAAATCTGTAATTCATTATCTGCTGGGAATATGTCTAGGCTATTGATTTCTATAAGATGAAGACTTTTGGTTTCTCTAATCATGTCCATTACTTTCCTCCAGACAGATTAATAATTTTTTACAATTGCTGATGGCAATTTTAGGCATTTAATTTTGCATCTACCCTTGTGTATCTGCTACTTGGAAGCATATTTGTGTGGTAGTAGATAAAAAATATTCCTAAGGCAATGAAACAGTCTTCGTTTTTTATAGTACTTTGTTTACAAAAGCATCATTATGAGCACTTCAAAGTACAACAAAGTTCTACCTATTATTTTTTTTAATTAGAAATTTATGTTAGACTTTAAGACAGCGTTGTTACCTAAGGGACTAAGAGCTTATTCAAAAAATTTACCACACAGAGAAGAGGAATGTCTTTATCTTATTTTTACTGGTAAATCTGAACATTGTGAATCTGAGCAATGCTTCTTTTGAAGAGAACTATAGATTTTTTAAAAAATCTGTATATAATTTTTTTTACAGATTATGCAATAGATTTTTTTTTCTTTTAATTTTTTTTACTATATCATTGTCTATGATCTAGAGTGGTTGTTGAATCTGATATGCATTAATTCTTTGGGAACAGCTTAAATTTTTCTGCTACAATTATTGTAAATTAGGTATGTCCACTTTCAGGACTTTCAATGGCATTTAGTTGCTGAAAGATTAATTAACTATTTTAGGGGAGTTTTTGTTGTGACATGGACCTCTGGAGAGATTTCTATGCAATATAGATAGAGGATCAGTGCTCATAGTAAAATTTGTTTGCAAAATGGTTTTCAACTCCAAATATCAGCTCTGATTCAAATGATAATATCATCCAAGCTATTCAGCTTTTGACATATATAAGCAGAAATATTTTTAACTAAAAACCAGTCCATCCTAAAGGAGATCAGTCCTGGGTGTTCTTTGGAAGAACTGATATTGAAGCTGAAACTCCGATACTTTGGCCACCTGATGTGAATAGCTGACTGATTGGAAAAGACCCTGATGCTGGGAAAGATTGAAGGCAGGAGGAGAAGGGGATGACAGAGGATGAGATGGTTGCATAGCATCACCAACTCGATGAACACGGGTTTGGGTGGACTCTGGGAGTTGGTGATGGACAGGGAGGCCTGGTGTGCTGAGGTTCATGGGGTCGCAAAGAGTCGGACACGACTGAGCAACTGAACTGAACTGAATGTATAATTGATGTATAATATTACTTTCAGATGTACAATATGATTCAATATCTGTATATATTGTAAAATGGTGACCACAATAAGTCTAGTTAACATATTATCATGTGTACTTACAAATATTATTTTTCTTACAAGCTAACTTTTAAAATTAAATTTCTTATGAGAACTGAGCAACTTTTATGTGTGCTAAACAGTATTATCAGTCACCATGATATACATTACATCTTCATGATTTATTTTATAATGGAAGCTCATGTATTTTAACCCTCTTCACTTATTTCCATGCCTCCCTGCACCCCTGACTCGGGAAGCTACTAATCACTTTTCTGTTCTCTGTATATATGAGCTCAGTTTTGCTTGTTTAGATTCTACATGAAAGTGAGGTCATACACTATTTATCTTTCTTCGATTTATTTCACTTAGCATAGTAATCTCAGTATCCATCCATGTTGTCACAAATAGCAAGATTTTCTTCTCTTCCTGAATGAATAATATTCCTCTGTGTGTTATATTGTGTGTGTATGTGTATCTTATGTTTTCTTTATCCATGCATGCATCTGTGGACACAGATTGTTCTATGTCTCAGCTAATGTAAATAATGCTACAATGAATGTAAGGGTGCATGTATCTTTTTGCTTTCATTTTCTTGGGATAAATACCCAGAAGTGAAATTTCTGGATCACATGGTAGTTAATTTTTTTTTTAATTTTATGAGGAACCAACAAAATGTTATCTGTAGTGACTGCACCAATTTCCGTTCCTGCCAATAATGCACAAAAGTGAAAGGGAAAGTCGCTCAGTTGTGCCCAATTCTCTGCTAGCCTATGACTGGTTTTTATTTGCATTACTCTCATTTTTAGTATTGCTGAGTACCTTATCACACACCTGTTGGTCGTTGTTGGAAAACCGTCTATTCAAATCCTCTGGCCCTTTTTTAATCTGATTGTTTGCTTTTCTGTGTTGAGTTGTATGTGTTCTTTATATATTTTCAGTATTAAATTCTTATTAGGTACATAATTTGTAAATAGCTTTTCTTATTCAGTAGGTTACCTTTTTGTTTTGTTGAAGACTTCCATTGCAGTGAAGAAGCTCTTTATTTTGATGTGATCCCACACATTTAATTTTGCTGTTGCTTTTTATGTCAAACTAAAATAACAAAAACAATACAAACAAAAATCATCATCAAGACCTGTGTGAAGGAGTTCACCGCCTATGTTTCCTCTTAGGAGTTTTATGGTTTTGGTCTTTACATTGACGTCTTAATCCATTTAATTTATGTGTATGGTTTAAGAAAGTGTTCTGGGTTCCTTTTCTTCCATGTGATTGTCCACTTTTCCCAGCAGCTTTTTTTTTTTTTCATTTATTTTTATTAGTTGGAGGCTAATTACTTTATAATATTGTAGTGGTTTTTGCCATACACTGACATGAATCAGCCATGGATCTATATGTGTTCTCCATCCTGATCCCTGCTCCCACCTCCCTCTCCATCTGATCCCTCTGGGTCTTCCCAGTGCACCAGCCCTTAGCACTTGTCTCATGCATCCAACCTGGGCTGGTGATCTGTTTCATCCTTGATAGTATACTTGTTTCAATGCTATTCTCTCAGAACATCCCACCCTTGCCTTTTCCCACAGAGTCCCAAAGTCTGTTCTGTACATCTGTGTCTCTTTTTCTGTTTTGCATATAGGGTTATCGTTACCATCTTTTTGAATTCCATATATATGTGTTAGTATACTGTATTGGTCTTTATCTTTCTGGCTTACTTCACTCTGTATAATGGGTTCCAGTTTCATCCATCTCATTAGAACTGAGTCAAATGAATCCTTTTTAATGGCTGAGTAATATTCCATTGTGTATATGTACCTCAGCTTCCTTATCCATTCATCTGCTGATGGGCATCTAGGTTGCTTCCATGTCCTGGCTATTATAAACAGTGCTGCGATGAACATTGGGGTGCACATGTCTCTTTCAGATCTAGTTTCCTCAGTGTGTATGCCCAGAAGTGGGATTGCTGGGTCATATGGCAGTTCTATTTCCAGCTTTTTAAGAAATCTCCACACTGTTTTCCATAGTGGCTGTACTAGCTTGCATTCCCACCAACAGTGTAAGAGGGTTCCCTTTTCTCCACATCCTCTCCAGCATTTATTGCTTGTAGACTTTTGGATAGCAGCCATCCTGACTGGCGTGTAATGGTACCTCATTGTGGTTTTGATTTGCATTTCTCTGATAATGAGTGATGTTGAGCATCTTTTCATGTGTGTATTAGCCATCTGTATGTCTTCTTTGGAGAAATGTCTGTTGAGTTCTTTGGCCCATTTTTTGATTGGGTCATTTATTTTTCTGGAGTTGAGCTGCAGGAGTTGCTTGTATATTTTTGAGATTAATCCTTTGTCTGTTGCTTCGTTTGCTATTATTTTCTCCCAATCTGAGGGCTGTCTTTTCACCTTGCTTATAGTTTCCTTTGTTGTGCAAAAGCTTTTAAGTTTCATTAGGTCCCATTTGTTTATTTTTGCTTTTATTTCCAATATTCTGGGACGTGGGTTATAGAGGGTCCTGCTGTGATTTATGTCGGAGAGTGTTTTGCCTATGTTCTCCTCTAGGAGTTTGATAGTTTCTGGTCTTACATTTAGCTCTTTAATCCATTTTGAGTTTATTTTTGTGTATGGTGTTAGAAGGTGTTCTAGTTTCATTCTTTTACAGGTGGTTGACCAGTTTTCCCAGCACCACTTGTTAAAGAGGTTGTCTTTTTTCCATTGTATATCCTTGCCTCCTTTGTCGAAGATAAGGTGACCATAGGTTCGTGGATTTATCTCTGGGCTTTCTATTCTGTTCCATTGAGCTGCCCATTTCTGTCTTTGTGCCAGTACCATACTGTCTTGATGACTGTGGCTTTGTAGTAGAGAATGAAGTCAGGCAGGTTGATTCCTCCAGTTCCATTCTTCTTTCTCAAGATTGCTTTGGCTATTTGAGGTTTTTTGTATTTCCACACAAATTGTGAAATTATTTGTTCTAGTTCTGTGAAAAATACCATTGGTAGCTTGATAGGGATTGCATTGAACCTATAGATTGCTTTGGGGTAGTATAGCCATTTTGACAATATTGATTCTTCCAATCCATGAACATAGCATATTTCTCCATCTATTTGTGTCCTTTTTGATTTCTTTCATCAGTGTTTTATAGTTTTCTATATATAGGTCTTTCATTTATTTAGGTAGATATACTCCTAAGTATTTTATTCTTCTTGTTGCAATGGTGAATGGTATTGTTTCCTTAATTTCTCTTTCGGTTTTCTCATTGTTAGCGTATAGGAATGCAAGGGATTTCTGTGTGTTAATTTTATATCCTGAAACATTACTGTATTCATTGATTAGCTCTAGTAATTTTCTGGTAGAGTCTTTAGGGTTTTCTATGTAGAGGATCATATCGTCTACAAACAGCAAGAGTTTTACTTCTTTTCCTATCTGCATTCCTTTTATTTCTTTTTCTGCTCTGATTGCTGTGGTGAACACTTCCAAAACTATGTTGAATAGTAGTGGTGAAAGTGGACACCCTTGTCTTGTTCCTGACTTTAAGGGATATGCTTTCAATTTTTCACCATTGAGGATACTGTTTGCTGTGGGTTTGTCATATATAGCTTTTATTATGTTGAGGTATGTTCTTTCTATTCCTGCTTTCTGGAGAGTTTTTTTAATCATAAATGGATGTTGAATTTTGTCAAAGGCTTTTTCTGCATCTATTGAGATAGTCATATGGTTTTTATCTTTCAATTTGTTAATATGGTGTATTACATTGATTGATTTGTGGATATTAAAGAATCCTTGCATTCCTGGGATAAAGCCCACTTGGTCATGATGTATGATTTTTTTAATATGTTGTTGGATTCTGTTTGCTAGAATTTTGTCAAGGATTTTTGCATCTATGTTCATCAGTGATATTGGCCTGTAGTTTTCTTTTTTTGTGGCATCCTTGTCTGGTTTTGGTATTAGGGTGATGGTGGCCTCATAGAATGAGTTTGGAAGTTTGCCTTTTTCTGCAATTTTCTGGAAGAGTTTGAGTAAGATAGGTGTTAGCTCTTCTCTAAATTTTTGGTAGAATTCAGCTGTGAAGCCATCTGGTCCTGGGCTTTTGTTTGCTGGAAGATTTCTGGTTACAGTTTTGATTTCCTTGCTTGTGATGGGTCTGTTAAGATCTTCTGTTTCTTCCTGGTTCAGTTTTGGAAAGTTACACTTTTCTAATAATATGTCCATTTCTTCCAAGTTGTCCATTTTATTGGCATAGAGCTGCTGGTAGTAGTCTCTTATGGTCCTTTGTATTTCAGAGTTATCTGTTGTGATCTCTCCATTTTCATTTCTGATTTTGTTGATTTGGTTCTTCTCCCTTTGTTTCTTGATGAGCCTGGCTGATGGCTTGTCAATTTTATTTACCTTTTCAAAAAAACAACTTTTTAGCTTTGTTGATTTTTGCTATGGTCTCTTTTGGTTCTTTTGCATTTATTTCTGCCTGAATTTTTAAGATTTCTATCCTTCTACTAACCCTAGGGTTCTTCATTTCTTCCTTCTCTAGTTGCTTTAGGTGTAGAGTTAGGTTATTTATTTGACTTTTTTCTTGTTTCTTGTGGTAAGCCTGTATTGCTATGAACCTTCCCCTTAGCACTGCTTTTACAGTGTCCCATAGATTTTGGGTTGTTGTGTTTTCATTTTCGTTAGTTTCTATGCATATTTTGATTTCTTTTTTGATTTCTTCTATGATTTGTTGTTATCAGAAGCGTATTATTTAGCCTCCATATGTTTGAATTTTTAATAGTTTTTTTCCTGTAATTGATCTCTAATCTTACTGCATTGTGGTCAGAAAAGATGACTGGAATGGTTTCAATTTTTTTGAGTTTACCATTGCTAGATTTATGGCCTAGGATGTGATCTATTCAGGAGAAGGTTCCATGTGCACTTGAGAAAAAGGTGAAATTGATTGTTTTGGGGTGAAATGTCCTTTGGATATCAATTAGGTCTAGTTGGACCATTGAGTCATTTAAAGTTTGTGTTTCCTTGTTCATTTTCTGTTTAGTTGATCTGTCCATAGGTGTGAGGGGGGTATTAAAGTCTTCCACTATTATTGTGTTGTTAATTTCCCCCTTCATTCTTGTTAGCATTTGCCTTACATATAGCGGTGCTCCTGTGTTGGGTGCATATATATTTATAATTGTTATATCTTCTTCTTGGATTGATCCTTTGATCATTATGTAGTGTCCTTCTTTATCTCTTTTCACAGCCTTTATTTTGAAGTCTATTTTATCTGATATAAGTATTGTGACTCCTGCTTTCTTTTGGTCTCCATTTGCATGAAATATTTTTTTCCAGCCCTTCACTTTCAGTCTGTATGTGTCCCTTGCTTTGAGGTGGATCTCTTGTAGACAGCATATATAGGGGTCTTGTTTTTGTATCCATTCAGCCAGTCTTTGTCTTTTGGTTGGGGCATTCAACCCATTTACATTTAAGGTAATTATTGATAAGAATGGTCCCATTGCCATTTGCTTTGTTGTTTTCGGTTCACGTTCATACACCCTTTCTGTGTTTCCTGTCTAGAGAAGATCCTTTAGCATTTGTTGAAGAACTGGTTTGATGGTGCTGAATTCTCTCAGCTTTTGCTTCTCTGCAAAGCTTTTAAATTCCCCTTCATATCTGAATGAAATTCTTGCTGGGTACAGTAATCTGGGTTGTATGTATGTCCTGCCATTCCCTTCCGGCCTGAAGAGTTTCTATTGAAAGATCAGCTGTTATCCTTATGGGAATGCCCTTGTGTGTTATTTGTTGTTTCTCCCCTGCTGCTTTTAATATTTGTTCTTTGTGTTTGATCTTTGTTAATTTGACTAATATGTGCCTTGGGGTGTTTTGCCTTGGGTCTATCCTGTTTGGGACTCTGGGTTTCTTGGACTTGGGTGGCTATTTCCTTCCCCATTTTGGGGAAATTTTCAACTATTATCTCCTCGATTATCTTCTCATGGCCTTTCTTTTTGTCTTCTTCTTCTGAAACTCCTATGATTCGAATGTTGGGGCGTTTCACATTGTCCCAGATTTCCCTGAGGTTGTCCTCATTTCTTTTAATTCTTTTTTTCTTTTTTCCTCTCTGCTTCATTTAGTTCCACCATTTTATCTTCTACCTCACTTATCCTATCTTCTGCCTCCATTATTCTACTGTTGGTTCCCTCCAGAGTGTTTTTGATCTCATTTATTGCATTACTAATTTTTGATTGACTCTTTTTTATTTCTTCTAGGTCCTTGTTAATCATTTCTTGCATCTTCTCAATCCTTGTCTCCAGGTTATTTATCTGTAACTCCATTTTGTTTTCAAGATTTTGGATCATTTTTTATTATCATTATTCTAAATTCTTTTTCAGGTAGATTCCCTATCTCCTCTTTTGTTAGGCTTGGTGGGCATTTTTCATGTTCCTTTACCACTGGGTATTTCTCTGCCTTTTCATCTTATTTAGATTGCTGGGTTTGGGGTGGCCTTTTTGTATTCTGGTAGTCTGTAGTTCCTTTTTATTGTGGAGGTTTCTCCCAGTGGGTGGGGCTGGATGTTTGGCTTGTCGAGGTTTGCTGGTTAGAGAAGCTTGTGTCAGTGTTCTGGTGGGTGGAGCTGGATTTCTTCCCTCTGGAGTGCAATGGAGTGTCCAGTAGTGAATTTTGAGATGGGTCTATGGGTTTGTGACTTTGGACAGCCTGTATATTGATGCTATGTTCCTGTGTTGCTGGAGAACATGCATGGTATGTCTTGCTCTGGAACTTATTGGCTCTTGGGTGGTGGTTGGTTTCAGTGTAGGTATGGAGGCTTTTGGATGATCTCTTTTTAATTAATGTTCCCTGTAGTCAGGAGTTCTCTGGTGTTCTCAGGTTTGGGGCTTAGCCTCTTGCCTCTGGATTTCAGTCTTATTCTTTCAGTAACCTCAAGACTTCTCCCTCCATACAGCACTGATAATAAAACTTCTAGGTTAATGGTGAAAGGATTCTCCACACTGAGGGACACCCAGAGAGGTTCACAGAGTTACATGAAGAATAGGAGAGGGAGGAAGGAGATAGAGGTGAGCAGGAGGAGAAAAGGGGGACTCAAGAGGAGAGAGACAGATCTAGGTTGTACTCTTGTTCCCAAAGTGTTCTCCGCAGCCCAGAACACCCACAGAGATTCACAGAATTGGGCTGAGAAGAGAAGGGGGAGGGAGGAAAGAGAGGTGATCTGGGGGAGAAAAAGGAGAGTCAAAATGGGGAGAGAGTGATCAAACCAGTAATCACACTCCTGAGTTAAAATGGGAACTGAAGGTTGGATTCTTAAATGTCCAAAATTGATATCAAATGCTGAAAAACAAAGATTAAAAATGTAGAGTAGAGGTTAGATTCTTAAAAATACAATATTAAAAAACCACAAAAACACAAAAAAATTAAGAAATATATATGAAGTTCACTTTAAAAATAAGGTCCTTTTTTTTTTGGCCAGGTTATAGTGGGTTATAAAAATGAAAATTAAGGATTAATAGAGGAGTAATAGAGGACTTAAAAAAACAAAAGAAAAGAAAGAGAAAAATATTTTAATTAAAAAAATAATAGTAGTAAAAATACATCTAGGAATTTCTCTGGAGCTGTTGCAGGCACTGTGGCTTTGGTTCAGTTTCAGATAGCTCCTTGTTCGAGCTTACACTTCTCGCTATCTATAGGCCCCTTCCAGTGTAGTTGGTGTTGGCTACAGGGATTTTAATCTGTTGCACCGGTCACTTCTGAAGCAGTTCCCTTTATTTATTTGGCTTCTGTTTGCAGGTCTCTTCAGTGTCTAATTTCCGCCCTGACACAGGTGGGTGGAGGTGGTCTCTTGTGTAGGTTCGCTTGTTCAGTCGTGCTGTGGGGAGGGAGGGGCGCTGCAGACAGATATCGCTGGCCTGTGTGGGGCGCACTCGCAGTGTTCCGGCCACACTGGGTTTGCCCCCGCTCGTGGCGTGTGCTTCCCCCATGTGCTTCTACACTGTTCAGGCTCCAGGCTGCTCTCCAGGGAGTGGGCCCTGAGTTGCGTCCACTTCCCAGGCCTAAGCCACTCAGATTCAGGTTCTCAGGTATTCCACAAAGACGCAGACTCGGTTGGGCCTGCGTTTTGTGCCTTCCCGGCCCGAGCAGCTCAGGCATCCAGGAGCTTGATGGGTGCACTCTCCTGGGTGCAATGCACCTTATCCCCTCCATGGCCCCAGCCTCAGTTTCCGGTGCATCTTGTGTCTGTTCTGGGGAGCTGGTCTCTAGCTGTGACCCTCAAGGCGGATGTCAACCATCCAGAATCTCAGGGAGTCTTTGGTTAGAAGCTGGGAGCCTGTTTGCAGTTTGGTGGGGGATGCCGTCTCTGGGGCCACATTTGCCCTTTTCCCCTCCCCCCTGCTTCCTGCCTCCGACGGGGGAGTGGGCCGGTCCGCAGCTGGCTAGCTCTTCTCTGGAAGTGCTCAGTCCTTCCTTCTGGGAACCGGCAGGTAGTGCCTAAGTTTAGGACTTTTCCCAACCTAATTCTCTCTCCCTTGCTATCCCACAGTTTAAGTTGCTATCTCACGTTAGCTCCCTCTGATTGCCCTCAGGGCATTCAAGCCTGGTCCTTACCCTAAGCAATGCCACCCACTCCTCTCCGTTCCGCCCCCACTTGCTGGTGGCAGATGCGAGCATCTGGGGTGCTTTTCTGCTGAGAGTTGCTTTTAGGCATGAATTCTGTGGGTTTTATTTATTTTTCCTCCCAGTTAGGTTGCCCTCCGAGATTCAAAAACTTCCTCCAGACCCGCCAGTGAGAGGGGTTTCCTGGTGTTTGGAAACTTCCTCTATTACGACTTCCTTCCCAGGACGGGTCTCCATCCCTAACTCTATTGTCTCTCTTTTTACCTTTTATATTTTGTCCTACCTCCTTTCAAAGACGATGGGCTGCTTTTCTGGGTGCCTGATGTCCTCTGCTAGTGATCAGAAGTTGTTTTGTGGTGTTTTCTCAGCGTTCAAATGATCTTTTGATGAACTTGTGGGGGAGAAAGTGGTCTCCCTGTCTATTCCTCCGCCATCTTAGTTCCCTCCAAAAAAGTGTATGTGGTTTAATAATGAACCACCAGTGTTGCACGAGATGGGAAAGGCACCACTTAACGTGGCCAACTCTGCCCATGCAGCGTACGCAGCCACATGCCCTGGGGACAGATGCTTACGGTGACGGGGTGTCTGGCCACAGCTTCCCTTCTCCTCTGGCCCTCCCAGCAGCTTTTACTGGAGACTGTCCTATCCTCATTTGTGTATTCTTGTCTCCTGTGTTGTAGATTGTGTGCTAAGCCGCTTCAGTCGCGTCCACGTCTTTGTGACTGTATGGATGGCAGCCCGCCAGGTCCCCCATCCACGGGATGCCCCAAGCGCGGATGGGGAGTGGGCTGCCACGCTGTCCTCTTGGGAATCTTCCCAACCCTGGGATCAAACTTGCGTCTCTTAGGTCTCCTGCATTGGCAGACTTCTTCTCCTCTAGAGCCACCTGGGAAGCCCTGTCATAGATTGATTGATCACATATGTGGGTTTCTTTCTGGCCTCTTTATTCTGTTCGATTGATCTACTTTTATGCCAATACAATATTGTTTTGGTCGCAATCAGAGCATGGTCAGACAAGTGTTCAGAAAACAAAGTGGCCTGAATATGAGGTGTAAAAAGCATTGTTAAAATCCATTAAAATGCAGGTGTTTAGAAGAAGAATGTATCTGAATCTATCATTTTCTCCTTTTGACATTTTGGTTAACAGAATTTGTCTCTCTAACAGAATGGCTGAGTCAAAGTCCCCGGGTGTGTATCAATCCTCTAGGTGTGTATCAATCCTCTTGTTGAAACTCTGTATTAACAAGGTCCGTAAAGAGACCTTCTAATGCATTAGTTTCTACTCTGAATCTTCACTGCCACACGTGGGGAGTGGCTTTGCTCTTCCTGACTGGAAAAAGAAAAGAAAAAAAAAAAAAAAGCAACTTTGCTGGTCCCTCCTTGCAGCCACATGTTTGCCGCTCTCTGGGGGCACTGCTCAGGGTCTGCGGTATAGCAGTCATGCCCGTGGGGTCTGTGGGACAGCGGTCATGCCCGCGGGGTCTGCGTTATAGCGGTCATGACTGGGCAGAAAGGAGATTTGCTCCTACAGTCGGCTCCATGTTCTGCAACTTCAGGGAGGTCTCCGACTGCCGCTGCTGAAAAGACAGAAGACTAGGTATTTTGTGACTATCCTCAGTTTTCGTCTCATGATAATAACCAGAAAAAAGTGTAAATGTGCAAAGAATGGCCACCTCTCCATGCCATAAGAAGGTGGGACGAATGCCCTGTGGGGTTAAGTGAAGAAGAAACGGCAGCTCTGTGGGCCATGAGGGGAGTTTCCGGTTCTTAGAGGAAGTTGTGTCTGAGATATGGCTTTACAGGTGATAGATATTTGAAGTAGGAATGAGAGTGGAACTCGGACGGGAAAACATTTTGGGTAAACAGAAAATTGTAAACTAAGGTGAAAATGTAGGAAAATACTGAGTGTGTTCAAAAATAACAAGTTGTTTTGACTGAAATGCAAATCAGATCTATCTTAGAGAGATTAATTTGATGCCAAAATATATCCTGTGAACGAAAGGCTGATCATACTGCTGTCAGGAGGATTCTAGAAAATATTGCTGAATGTGCATCTTCAACTCACTGACACATGCATTACTCTTAGGGAGAGTTGGAAGGGATTTGTAACCTTAGTAACCATCACCCCCTCTGCCAACATATTTTGATTTGCAGATGTGCCCTTGTGGGCTTGCTGTATCTTTGGCCTTGAGACATCTATGTCAAGTGACTTAAGTGTCAGGTGAAAGTTAAGACAGTGAGAATCAATGTGTTTACCAAGAGAGGGGCTGCAGAAAACACAGGGACAAAAAGAAGACTCAAGAAACAGGAGACTTAGAAAGAAATTCACAAAAGTGAACCAACAGAAGCTATGGAAGAAAACTTAGCATGCCTGATAAAATTTCCAAGAGGAGAAGCCAACATCTTCCTCATGTTTGAATTCCCCAACAGTCCATACACAACTACACCATAAAATTGTTAAACATACAGAATGATTCCAGCCAAAAATATGCTTAATGAAGTGTACTGAAGTATCTAAATTGTTAAAGAGTAAGTATACACCTTTTTCTAGATAATTAACTTGGGCAAGAAGATTCCCTAGAGAAAGATATATAGTGTGACAGAATATATAGGACTTGGGTTTTGGAGCCAGTGACACTTGGTTTTGACAGTTGTTTAATACTATGTTTGCCTTATGAAATTAGGAAATAAATCACACTTCCCATGATATAATATAAAGTGCTCATATATTGTAGACGAAGAGCAATTTCAAAGGAGAGTTGCAACAGCATTTCTATAATCTGTGGCTTTATTCTTTCTGAGAAGGATACTCCTCATAACAATCCATAGTTACACTTTTGATCACTTTTTGTTGGAGATAGAATAGACTCATGAGGATCCATTTGGTTCTTTAAACATTACAGCCACTTGATAACTCCTTCAGATATCTTCATGGCCCTCCTTCTCCCATCATTGACTTTATTTGAACTTCTGTAGAAAATTGAAGTTTAGTTAAGAATTTGTGGTTAAGTTCCTTAGTTTTCCACAGATGGTCTTAGATATATCACAATATCTAAGAATAAATTGGAAACATTGATTGGAACTGTTCATTTAAATTTTGCATTATGGTGCATTGTTTTGAAGTCTTTAATATAAAAATAACTGACAAATGAAATGTGTGCAAATATACAAATTGAAAAGGGAAAGGAAAGGCATTTTTGTAATGCTGCTTTATTATAATTAAAAATAAGTGTGTGAACAACATAAAATGGAATATTTACTATAACATTTATCTCCTACTTATTTCCACTTTTCTATGCTGATGATTATGTACTATGTGCTTTATACATTCTTTAAAATAGAAACATTACCCAGATTTATTTCTCTATTGAGAACAATAAAGACAGAAGAGTTATTTTTCCTATACTCATTCTAGAGAATTGATATTCAGTGGCTCATTTTTTTCTCCCTTTAATGTGTTAGTGGTAAATACCAAAAACTGGATGCTGGAGCATTTACACATGCCCCACCGAACTCTCAAGCAGTTGAGTGATACTATTGATTTTTAAAATTACACACCAGATACAGTACTACAGTATCAGATTTACAAAGTGTTCCATGGGTTTCGACATTGGAGTTGCTGATTATTACTCATTAGGTTAAAGTTTGCTGCTAGGTCTTAGAGACTGTATTACTGTATTAGTCAGCGTTATCCAGAGAAACAAAGTTGTGTGTGTATGTGTGTGAGATGAGAGAGAGAGAGACAGCGGAGGGAGACAGGAAGAAAGAGACCAATTGATTGATTGATTTTTAAAGATTTGGCCAGGAGAATGTTAAGGCTTGGTAAATCCAAAATCTGCAGATTAGGCCAGCAGGCTGGAGACCCAGGGGAGACCTGCAATGTGATTCCAAGGATGGAATTTTTTTCTTGGTCAGGGGGAGGCCCGTCTTTGTTCTATCAAGACCTTCAACTAACTCAACAGTTCCACCCACATCGTGAAGGGTAACATGTTTTATCAAGTCTTCCAATTTAAAAGTTAATCTCATTCACAAAGCATCTTTATAGAAACATTCAAGATAGTGTTGGACCACATATCTGAACAGGATGGCCCAGCCACGACTGACATAAACCTTACAGTGACCATCTCGCCTATGAAAGTTTTCTCTCTTCTTTAGCTTGCCCGCATTCTATTTATATCACGGTTGCTCTTTTCTGCTTTCCCAGATATTAAAAAGATTTTTTTCCTCCTTAAAGCATTATTATTGCTATAATAATCACTACCATTCTAAATTATTTTTCCAGTGACTACTACTACTGTATTATTAGTGGAAAATAGTTGCTATACACCTTCAATCAGGTTGGCAGTAAAACATGGGTTTAATTTACATATTTGTGTATAATCCTCAGGGCAAATGAGGAAGATATTTGTAAATACTCATTTTGCAAGTGAAGGGCCTGAAAGTCGGTAGGGTTAATGGACCTGTCCGAGGCCTTACTATGGTGAAGTGTCTGAGTCTGGACAGGATCTCATGAATCTTTGCTTTTTCTATTTACTATGCTTCCTGACTTAAATTTTGTCTTGTATACTGTACTATAGCCATTCACCTATTATGATTTCATAGTGACAAGAGGAATTTTAAATGAAGAATCATTAAGTAAGATACTATAAATAGGTTTTGAAAATAAAAGTCCCAGTAAACTGTGAGAGTTTATGTAAAAGTTGCCTGAACTTTTAAACCAACCCTTTACTTTGGATTATTTTTAGAGTGGTCCTAACTAGAGAGAGGAAAATAGAATATACTCATAATTTTCCCTTCTGTCACCTCTGTCTCCCCTTCCATGAATCAATTAGAGATGGTGTTGGAGAGATCCAGATTTGGATTACTTGGTAAAAATTGTCAAGAGCTAAGCTGAGGAATTTGAATTGGCTTCATAAGAAACAGATGATGCTATAGATCCTAAGGAAGAAGCAGGCTACAGTCAAATACACCCAGAATCCTCTATTACTGCCTCACATTCATGAGACAGTCTCGTAACACTTTTTACGTTATGATTCACTAACATGTCTCAACAGTGATTTACATCACAGTGTTTATATTTCAGTAGTGTTTCTCTATTGTGGTTATATTCCATTGCATGCAGGAACAGTGCCCTCCATGAACAGTTATATTGGCTTTGAAAACTGGCATTACCTTTTGAGATTACAATTTAGAATATGCATAATAATATGTCAATCCTATTGGTAGTGGTAGATAAGGAGCAGAACTCAGAACTCAGTCTTTTATGTGGTCAGATCTGTCCTAATGGGGGACTGCAGTGGAACTGTCATTGCATTTTGGAGCTGTATAGACTCAGGTACCCTGAGCGTGCAATAGAGTTATTGGATGCTGACGTACAATTGTCTTTAATTCTGACACAGACTATCTTTCTTTAATTTTATTTATAATTTTAAAGGCTCTTAGAAGATTCATGAATAACTTTGTCTCTTCCACAGGATAATTCACATTTTCCTGAATTCTATACTTCATTGAAGTTTGTCAGTCAGTTCAGTTCAGTTCCTCAGTTGTGTCCAACTCTGCAATCCCACGGACTGAAGCACATCAGGTTCCCCTGTCCATCACCAATTCCCGGAGCTTGCTCAAACTCATGTCCATTGAGTTGGTGATGCCATCCAACCATCTCATCCTCTGTCATCCCCTTCTCCTCCTGCCTTCAATCTTTCCCAGCATCAGAGCCCTTTCAAATGAGTCAGTTGTTCGCATCAAGTGGCCAAAGTATTAGAGCTTCTGCTTCAGCATCAGTCCTTCCAATGAATATTCAGGACTAATTTCCTTCAGGATTGACTAGTTGGATCTCCTTGCAGTCCAAGGGACTCTCAAGATTCTTCTCCAACACCACAGTTCAAAAGCATCAGTTCTTTGGCGCTCAGCTTTCTTTATAGTCCAACTCTCATATCCTATATGACTACTGGAAAAAACATAGCTTTGACTAGATGGACCTTTGTCAACAAAGTTATGACTGCTTTCTTAATATGCTGTCTAGTTTTGTCATAGTTTTTCTTCCAAGGAGCAAGTGTCTTTTAACTTCATGCCTGCAGTCACCATCTGCAGTGATTTTGGAGCCCCCCAAAATAAAGTCTTTCACTATTTTCATTGTTTCCCCAACTATTTGCCATGAAGTGATGGGACTGGATGCCATGATCTTTGTTTTTTGAATGTTGAGTTTTAAGACAGCTTTTACGTTCTCCTCTTTTACTTTCATCAAGAGGCTCTTTAGTTCCTCTTAGCCTTCTGCCATAAGGTGGTATCATCTGCATATCTGAGATTATAGATATTTCTCCCTGCAATCTTGATTCCAGCTTGTGCTTTATCCAGTCCAGCATTTTTCATGATGTACTCTGCATATAAGTTAAATAAGCAGGGTGATAATATACAGCCTTGATGTACTCCTTTCCCAGCTGATTCCCAATGGAACCAGTCCATTGTTCCATGACTGTTTGTAACTGTTGCTTTTTGACATGCATGCAGATTTCTCAGGAGTTAGGTAAGGTGGTCTGGTATTCTTATCCCTTGAAGAATTTTCCATAGTTTGTTGCGATCCACATAGTCAAAGGCTTTGGCATATCAGAAAATCAGATGTTTTTCTGGAACTCTCTTGCCTTTTCAATGATCCAACAGATGTTGACAGTTTGATCTCTGGTTCCTCTGCCTTTTCCGAATCCAGCTTGAACATTTTGAAGTTCGCGGTTCATGTACTGTGGAAGCCTGGCTTAGAGGATTTTGAGCATTACTTTGCTATCGTGTGAGATGAGTACAATTGTGCAGTAGTTTGAACTTGCTTTGTCATTGCCTTTCTTTGGGATTGGAATGAAAACTGAGCTTTTCTAGTCCTGTGCCCACTACTGAGTTTACCAAATTTGCTGGCATATTGTGTGCAGCACTTTAATAACATCTTCTTTTAGGGTTTGAAATAGCTCAACTTGAGTTCCATCACCTCCACTAGCTTTTCTCATAGTGATGCTTCCTAAGGCACACTTGTATTTTTTTTTTAATTTTAAATCAAACCTGTTTGGCTTGGAAGAATTATTTGCTTGATTTTGAAAATGATCATGGTAACCTTTGGGTTATATCCCACATCAAAGTGCATGTAGCTTTGCTTAGAAGCATTTTCATTTTAAAATATTTTAGTATCATATTTGTTACTGTTTTTCTTTTCAATTAGTCTGTGTGCCACAAAAATATGAAATTACTCTTCATTAATTTTTCTTTAAACCATTTATAGTAATTATACTTCGGATCTCATTGATGACATTTAATAAAAACAACATCATTTCAAGCCTGGAAAAGATTTAGTAGATCCTGGTTCTAATTCCAGCTAGTTGCTAGTTGGTTAACTCTGGCAAGCTACTTAATGCTTTATCTTAGTTATTTAATCAGGACTCTGCCTGGGAAACAGTGGATACCCCTTGTTATTTTTATTATATTCTAAGAATTATTTTTATTTCCAGTAGGAAACTCTGTCTCGGAGAGTTTATCACAGAATCAGAAAAGTCTAAAACTGCCTACCCTTCAAGAACTTACAATCTTGTAAAGCATTTAAGTCCAACCTCCTCAATGTAAAAGTGGTGTGTTTGAGCGGGAAGTATAATTGGCCTTACTTATGGTCTGGGAAAGGATGCTAGTTCTTACTAGGCACCATGGGGATACCAGGGGCTGTGCTTAGTCACTGAGTCATGTCCAGGATACAGGTGCTATACTTAGTTGCTCAGTCATATCTGACTCTTTGCTACCCCTTGGACTGTAGCCCACCAGGTTCCTCTGTCCATGGGATTCTCCAGGCAATAATACTGACTGGAGTGTTTTCCCATGCCCTCCTCCAGGAGATCTTCCTAACCCAGTGATTGAACCCAGGTCTCTCACATTGCAGGCAGATTCTTTACTAACTGAGCAACCAGGGAAGCCCAAGAATACTGGAGTGGGCAACCTATCCCTTCTCCAGGGGATATTCCCAACCCAGGAATCAAACTGGGGTCTCCTGCATTGCAAGCAGATTCTTTACCAGCTGAGCTACCAGAGAAGCCCAAAGGATACAGGGCAAGGGACTAATCTATGGAGCTCTCTGTTGACGTATCAATGCCAGCTCTTAGGGTTGATTTTAATGGAACATTTTGTTCATTTAAAAGTTCATGGTAAAACTGCTAATGGCATTCAGTAAATCCTAAATTTGTTACAGGTTCTGTTTTAAGTACTTTGCTTGTATTTTCTCATTTAATTCCCATATTCCTATGAATGAGGAATAGTTCTACCTCTGTATTCTGATGATGAGGAAACTGAGGGTGACAAGGTGATTTTGTCTAAGTTTGTAAAGAAGTAGCAGACTAAGAATCCAAACCCTGAGTCTTATTCCAGAATCCATGTAATCAGTGTCTGACCTTTCTACATGTTTCATAATGATGATTGACATCAAATAGCATCAACCACTGATAGTTCATTTGATTTATTTCTAGATATTCCAAAATCATTTCATTAATATCCTGCCATTAACAAGTATTGAGCTTTCTGGGTATTTTTTTTTATTAAAAGACTAATATGTCTTTGTCTATTTCCTTATAAACTAAAACAAAATTATTAGAAAATGGTATTTTACATTAATTTGTATTTTTATATTTTACTTAAATGTGGTACTTACTATTTCAAGTTATCTTCTGCTATACAGGTACCTTTGTGAATATTTTGATATCATTAGAATATGTGCTCAGTTGCTTTAGTCATGTTCGACTCTTTGTGACTCTATTGATTGTAGTCCACCAGTCTCCTCTGTCCATATTATATAAAACATTATTATTTTAAATACTTCATATTTTAAAAATTATATTTTTACTTGGAAAATAATTTCATTATTTTAAAATGTATTATTAATTAATATGATGTACCCCATTCTTAGTACTTTTTTTAGTGTATGTGACCAAGGTCTACATCTATTTCATTAGAGAAAATAGTGGCTTCTTTATTACTCTGAAATAGATATCCCCAAATTCCTGTTCCTTTCCATTGCAGTATAATTTTTTTTTAATTTTAGTAGTCAATATGAGATATATATCTTAAACAATTTTTATATTGTTAAGTTTGTATAGTTTTTCCTTTTGTTATCCATAGATTATAGAAGGAAATATTTTAAAATTGCTAAAATTACATTAATCAAATAAAGTTATCCTACTCTTCTATAACAGTTAAAATAATTTTAATGACAGATTATAATTAATTCTATTTATTCTAATGAATCAGCAAAATTTTATACCATTTTCAGGATTTATTTCTAGAATTGTCAAAATGCTGAACTGAATTATATGGATGTAATTTTATGAAAAAACAGAAGAAACAGATACTAATTTCTACTTTATGTGGAAAAAACATTATATAGTTCTTAGAATAAAAGCTGAAGTAATGAGAAATATTGCTTATCTTTAGATGCACTCAGTTCAGTTCAGTTCAGTCACTCAGTTGTGTCTGACTCTTTGCGACCCCATGAATCGCAGCACGCCAGGCCTCCCTGTCCATCACCAACTCCCAGAGTCCACCCAAACCCATGTCCATCGAGTGGGTGATGCTATCCAGCCATCTCATCCTCTGTCGTCCCCTTCTCCTCCTGACCCCAATCCCTCCCAGCATCAGGGTCTTTTCCAACAAGTCAACTCTTCACAGGAGGTGGCCAAAGTACTGGAGTTTCAGCTTCAGCATCAGGCCTTCCAATGAACACCCAGGACTGATCTCCTTTAGGATGGACTGGTTGGATCTCCTTGCAGTCCAAGGGACTCTCAAGAGTCTTCTCCAACACCACAGTTCGAAAGCATCAACTCTTCAGTCCTCAGCTTTCTTTATAGTCCAACTCTCACATCCATACATGGCCACTGGAAAAACCATAAGAATATACTAAACCTTTTATTTGATATATATTTTTTTCATTTTTCAAAAGAAAATTATTTAGTTCAAGCAAACTAAGAGTAGAAGTAGCATTTGTTTAAAATAACTTCTTAGGATATATTTGGAGTCTTTGTTCTTCTTCTTGGCTGGACACTTGCCCATGTGACTTTACATGAAACTTTGATGAGAGCTGAGCATCTCACCCAGATCTGTATCCAGCTCTTCAAGCATAAAGATAGTCACTCTCAGCTGAACCCTCTTTTTATTTAAATTGCAAGATGCTTGTTAAAAATATTTTATCAGCCTTTTTGATATCATTTGTGAATGACATATAATATGAAATTCTGAATTTTCCTCAAATACTAATTACATTTTCCTTTGTTTATGTATGACCTTCCCTGGTGGCTCAGATGGTGAACAATCCACCTGCAAAGCAGGAGACCTGGGTTTGATCCTGGATAAGAGAATGGCAACCCACTCCAGTATTCTTTCCTGGAGAGTTCCATGGACAGAGGAGCCTGGTGGGCTGCAGTCCATGGGGTCACAACAGTTGGACACAGCTGAGTGACTAACACTTTCACTTTTTTTTGTTGTTGTATAATTAAAATATATTACCTAAGAATTAATATGGTATAAAACAAAATAATCAAAAAATATTAACAAGATAAAATGCACAACCATTTATCAGCCCCGAAAAAATTCTTATGGGGGAAAAAAAAAATCTTTTTTGTTTTTGCATATGTTGTACAGATTTGATGAGTGCACTTTCTCAGTTGTTAGACACCGTTTCTGTTCATGCCTGCTTTCCATGCTGACTGGATTGGAATCATTCCCTATTTATTTTCATGTCTTAAGCAACTTAGCATTGGGCAGGCATTCAATAAATGTCATAAGGTTTAGCAAAGAAGGTAAGAAGAAAGAAAAAGTTTTTTGGGGGGGACGTGGTGAAGGAAAGGGGAAAGAAATGAGACAGTAATGCTAAATGAACAGTGAAATACTACTTACACTCACTGAGATAGTTGCTTTATATAAGTCTTTTTAAGTAGGAGAAGGTCTGTTTTCTGAGATTTCAACGCAGTCCAGTATTGATGCTAAGATGAAAATTCAGTGTTTTGAATGAGGAGAAGTAGCAGAATAAATTACACACACACACACACACACACACACACACACGTGTGTATATTCATGTGTGTATGTGTGTGTTGTCGTTGTTGTTGTTGTTGTTATTGGCTAAGTCGTTTCCAACTCTTCACAACCCATGGCCTGTAGTGCACCAGGATCCCCTGTCCATGGGATTTCAAAAGGGAGCTATTACCAAATATTACTATAACCAGAACTAGATGTGTAGACAGGGCAACTTAGCAAAGTCCATTTGTTAAAATTCCTCTCCATGTCGCAATGTCTGACTGGCTCAGTTAACATTTGTTTACTGACAATTTGCTTTTCCATCTTCAGATCAACTGCCTTTATGTTCTTTGAAGTCCCAAACTATCACTCATCCTCCTTTGTCTTGAGCTGAAGATGGTTTTAAAATGAAGTTGTCAACCATTGTGGCGAGTTACTGACCTTTCCTCAATTTCTCTGTGTATGCACGGCATTAAATTTTTATGTGATTTTTCTCCTGTTAATCTCTCTCATGTCAATATAATTCTTAGGCTAGCCAGAAGAATCTAGAAGTGTAGAAGGAAGTTTCTTGCTTCCCAAAGAATTGAAACAGAAGCCCAGAAAGGGATATTAAACCAACTTAATAGTGTATCAGAATATTGACAAAAAGAATTAAGTGACAGTGTAACATAGCAAAAGTAGTTAATTAAAGGGAGAAAGATGTTGAGAGGGGATGGGACGGAAGGAACACATGTGCTGTTATAGAATCAGCCTTATATGCAGCCTTATGTGCAGCCCAAGTACCTCTATGACACAGAAGTTTACTGGAGAAGGAGCTTATTCACAAGGCGGCCAAGCCAGGAGTCAGAGCACAAGTCTCAGTCCCGCTTCCCCAAAGGCATGGGGGGTTGGGACATTGATGAGACAAGCAGGATGGTCTCAGGTGAGGGGAAAGTTGATGGGAGGCAGGGGAGGGAGCTGGTACTAGATGCGCTGGCATGCGCTTCTGGGTTACATGCTTCGGCACATTCATATTGGAAGCACTTTGGGTCACGCAGAAGTAGAGTCAACAGGCCAATCAGGGTACATGTGCCTAGGCTCAGCTTTGGGATCCACGGTCAAAACTGCCCTAAGTCGGCTCACCCTTGGGGTGGGAGCTGAGTCCAGGATTCTGTAAACCAACCGGACTGTGTGGAGCTGAAAAGGTATGCAATTAAAGGGAGGAAAAAAAGAAAGGAAAAAGAAAATACACTAAAACCCAAAGTGAGCTTAGTCAATGGAGGCAATATACAAGCAAAGGAGGTTGAACAAGCTGTTCCTGTTTCTGTTGTTCTGTAAGACAAGCTGAAGGATTTCTACCAGTTATGCTTTTCTGTTAAGTCTGCAGGGCATGGTTTCAGAGCCAGGGTTTCTCTACCTTTCTCCGCTGCCAGCTAGGTCTGCCATCTGGTGGGGCTTTATTTGCAGCCTGCTCTTTCAAAGTGCCCCTCAAACACGCCTGTGTCAAACATGCTGGTGGTGTGGGGAAGGGTTCACCTCTCCCGGGGTGCTAGGACCCCATGCCCTCCTCAAAGCCTAAGGTCAATTCTCCTTGCAGATTTATTCTTTTCTTTGCCCCATAAGCCTGTTAAGTTAACTTGTAGACAAATAAGACGTGCCCTCTCCCCTGCTTTTTAAGCTTTCTCTAAACTGGGATGTATTAACCATGACGGTATGTCCTTTGGGACCAGGTCAGTCTTTGTAAGTGTAAGTGGGGTGGGGGCTGATCTGTGTAGTGTGGCATGTTTAATTGCATCTCTGACCCCTACCCAGTTGATCGTGGTGGCACCCTCTCCCCACCACCACCGTCGTGACTGCTAAAAATGTGACCAGACATCATCCAGTGTCCCCTTTGGGGAAAAATTGCCTTTGATTGGCAATTTTGAGAATCCCTGCCTTAAGTGAAGTTGGTGCCTATTTCCTCTCTTTATCCAATAATATACTTTGACTTATTTTTCAGTGTATTTACTGGGCGGCTCCCCCTGATTCATCCTCAATCCCTCTCTAGTACCCCTTAGATACATATAAGGAGAGAATGCAGGGGTAGTTTGTGTACCAAGTCGCATCAGTCATGTCTGACACTTTGCAATCTTAAGGACTGGAGCCTGACAGGCTCTTCTGCCCGTGGGGTTCTCCAGGCAAGAATACTGGAATGAGTTGCCATTTCCTTCTCCAGGGGATCTTTCCCACCCAGGGATCGAACCCACATATCTTAGGTCTCCTGCACTGACAGGCAGGTTTTTTACCACTAGTTCCGCCTGGGAAGCCCAAGAGTAGTTTAAGTCTTCATTATGGGGCCAACCTAGGAGGACTGGCCCAATGCCTTTGTCTTCATTAGCATGAAAATATTGTACATGATTTTTAAGCTAATGATACTGCATATCATGGGCTTCCCTGGTGGTTCAGATGGTAAACAAGCTGCCTGCAATGCGGGAAACCTGTGTTCAGTCTCTGGGATTGGAAGATCTCCTGGAGAGTGGAATAGCTTCCCACTCCAGTATTCTTGCCTGGAGAATTCCATGGAGAGAGGAGCCTGATGGGCTACAGTCCATGAGGTGGCAAAGAGTTGGATATGACTGAGCAACTAATACTTTCACTTTCGTTGCACACCATAGGGGAAAAAAAAAAAGACAACAATCCAATAGTGAAAAACCAAACACATGGTCAAAGCACAATTATTTGGTATTAAAAACATATCTGAAAATAATGGAAGGTATATTAAATATTTTACTGAAATCACATAGAAAATTTTGGTTAAAAAGTTGACTTATTTCCCTTTATTGTATCAAACACATGGTTATTTTGAGCAAACTTTACCTCTGAAAATGACTATACAAAGAAAATTGTCAGGATGTGAATTTTTTTTTCCACAATGGGATATTGTAAAGAATGAACATTAAGAATTACAGTCCTAAACCATTCCACAACCCCAGTGGCGCTGAATGGGACTGTGGGATGTATCTGCTTTCCTGTAGTCTATTTTAAGCACCCAAGTTTGATGATGAAGAAGTTAATGCAGTTTCCAGTAGTGGCTAACTTACCCTCAGGGAGTGGTTCTTGCTGGGAGAACCTGGCTCATTATGGATTATTTTGTAGCATCAGTCATGCTATGAGATGACAGGACTTTATAAGACAAACATTATGGATCAACCTTCAGAGGCCAGCACCACGTGCAGGCAAAGATTCTCATTGGCAGAACAAAACCAAAAGCCCTAAATGAATTCTGTTACCGTGGCAGCATATTGTCAAATCATGCTCTAATAGCAAAAGAGCTGGAAAACCATACCAGGAAATCAGCATGTCTTTTGGCAAGGTGGAGATCAGGGTTTGGTGCTGAGCTTCCAAACATTCTAAAGGAGAGAATTAACATCAGAGCAAGCCAAAAATCTCTGTGCAAACTCTCCAGGAGTTCGGGTATGAATCCTAGAGCAGCAACGTGAACCCAATTTGGGTTGTTTTTTCTTCTTATTTTCTTCCCCCAAAGTAATTAGATGTTAGTTGGCTTAATAATGAAGAGAACCCTCAAAGGGTACCAGGGACCATGGTCACATTTTAGGGAACACAGCTATTTCTGAGTCAGTTCTTATACTATCAACCTCTGTAATTTAAGATGTGGCAGAATTTTAAGGCAATTAGCATAATATAAAAGTGATGAGGTATTTTTGATTGCTTGGGAATGAGCCAGTATTTTATATTTTGTCTTGGGAAGAAAAGTACATTAAAATCTATCTGATTTAATCATGTGGATCATGTTGTAAATCACCTGAAATATTGGAAAATCAGAGATTTAAAAGATAAATGAAACATTTGGGAGAATGAAGATATACAAGTTGTCTACCAAGTTCCGTTTATTTATAGTATTTCTTTGCAGTACCTTTATTTTAGGGCTGTGTTTGCCAACCAGTTTTCTAAAACCTTGCCATGTATGTTGCAAACTTACCGGAAGTAGTGTCTGTTTCTCTCTTTTCCTTTATTTTTACTCAAATCTGCTTATGTTCCATTTCCTTTTTATTTCCCAGAAAACTTACAGCTTCCCATGTCTCTCCACCCATTGTTTTTGAAAGGAGGGGAAAACATACTGAAATGGAGAAATGATTTCAGACTTTGCTCCTTGAAAATCTAGAGGTTTCACAGAGGTGACTTCTGAGCAGCAGTTGGGATTAAATAGTGGGAGAAAAGATAAAGCAGACAGTGGTCATGGGCTCCCATTCCAGCTTCCAGTTGATACACTGAATTTCATGTAAAGAAAGATTTCCGCAGACAAACATCTCAACCCTGATAGAACCTACAATGCTGTCAGCTAAAGACCTAGGGTTGGGCATTGATGAAGGGAAAGTAATCATACTGAATAATAGAAGCATGTAGGTGTTTCATCTCATGATTACGCTTCCTTCAGCCATCTTAAATGAAATCGTCATCTAAAACTCAGGAACTACTTATTTCCTCCCATTTAATACTAGCCTTTACTCTCCAAATACCTCTGGCAAGATTTAGTAGCTTCTGACATTTCAACAGGAGCAGAGCATGTTGTGGTTCAGATATATTCCTATTAAGTTCAGTTCAGTTTAGTTCAGTTGCTCAGTCATGTCAGACACTTTGTGACTCCATGGAGAGTAGCACGCCAGGCCTCCCTGTCCATCACCAACTCCCAGAGTTTACTCAAATTCATGTCCATTGAGTCGGCGATGCCATCCAACCATTTTATCCTCTGTTGCCCCCTTCTCCTCCTGCCTTCAATCTTTCCCAGCATTGGGGTCTTTTCAAATGAGTCAGTTCTTCGCATCAGGTGGGTAAAAGTACTGGAATTTCAGCTTCAGCACCAGTCCTTCCAATGAATATTCAGGACTCCTTTAGGATGGACTGGTTGGATCTCCTTGCAGTCCAAGGGATTCTCAAGAGTCTTCTCCAACACCACCGTTCAAAAGCATCAATTCTGTGCTCAGCTTTCTTTATAGTCCAACTCTCACAACCATACACGACTACTGGAAAAACTATAGCTTTGACTATAGTCATAGTCTGTAGACCTTTGTTGGCAAAGTAATGTTTCTGCTTTTTAGTATGCTGTCTAGGTTGGTCATAACTTTTCTTTCAAGGAGCAAGCATCTTAATTTCATGGCTGCAGGCAAAATCTGCAGTGATTTTGGAGCCCCCCAAAAATAAAGCCTGTCACTGTTTCTAGCATTTCCCCATCTATTTGCCATGAAATGATGGGACCAGTTGCCATGAACTTGGTTTTCTGAATGTTGAGTTTTAAGCCAACTTTTTCACTCTCCTCTTTCACTTTCATCAAGAGGCTCTTTAGTTCTTCACTTTCTGCCATAAGGCTTGTGTCATCTGTATATCTGGGGTTATTGGTGTTTCTCCCGGCAATCTTGATTCCAGCTTGTGCTTCATCCAGTCCAGCATTTCACATGATGTACTCTGCATGTAAGTTAAATAAGCTGGGTGACAGTATACAGGCTTGACATACTCCTTTCCCGATTTGGAACTAGTCTGTTCCATGTCTAGTTCTAACCGTTGCTTCTTGACCTGGATACTGATTGAGTAGACTAATTAAAAAATAGTATGGAAGGGTAAGAATGTAAATATATAGTGAAACAAGGAAGCTAAAAATTCTTTTAAATAATATCTCTGTTGTCCCAAAGAAAGATTATATATCTTAATAATTGTTGTGTCTATAAAGATTTCATAGAAATGAATGTTATTTTTAATCATAAATATATTTTGGCTAGCTATGGCTGTATCATTACCTAAAAATTATTCTTTATTTGTATGCACTATATTATAATGTATAAATTTAATTTAAAATGAAAGAGAAAATTATACCAATGTATTTTAAAGGTTTGCCCCACATTATTATAAATAGGGTTTTGAATTTATGGGGTATGATGTCAAGATGCTAACACTTTCTAGCATAAATATTATGAAGCAAGGAGTTCCTGCATTATTAATTATTTGTATTCAAGTTCTGCAAGTTTAACCTCAAGTTAACTGTTTATGTCACTTTTTTTGAATAAGGGATTTGGTAGCAAATAATTTATTATTGTTATTTTTCTTGAGGAAATAACTATTTCCCTAAAATATTGTTTAATTTGCCTATATAAAAGAAGCCTATTTCTTTTTTACTATAAAATTTTTAATACATTTTGAAAAAAATACTTTTTTTCTGAATCCAGGTGGTATGATTTCCTTTGTTTAAATTTCAGCATAGTAGAGAAATATGTAAAGAACGTTTTAGGTCAGTACTGTGTCAGCAGATTTTGATTAATTGGGGGAAAAAGCTTATCAAACAAAATAACACTTCCAATTTTGTATTAAATGTTACCTCTTTACTGTATAAAGCAAGATGCATTTTGGCAAGATCGAGCTTTTAGAACTAACATTGAGCATACTATGGGGAAAAGATGTTAAAAGTTGACTTGTAGTTCTTAGCAGTAACTGGAAAAGGAAAATAGATTAAAATGGATAAACAGTTAAAGTGGAAATGCATAATTACAATGGAATGATACTTAAGTCCAAATCAAGTTTCAATAGAGTATATTTTTAAGTAGTTTTACAGAAATAAACATGCTCTTTTAAGATTAAACATTTATTTTTTTAATATATTTTCATGTGATTTTATTTGTGATTATGTATGTCTAATTCAAACCATGGTATGATTCTTTCTGTGTTTGGCAACATCCAGCCATGAAAAGAAAAATTCATATTTAAGAAATAATTCAAAGAAAATGCTTCTCCAGTAATCTTTGCCCCAGTGAGCTGAGTAATTTTTGTAAATTGGTCTTTTGGCCTGAGTGATTTAGATAATTACTCAAGTTCTTTCCTTCAGTTGAATATTCAGATACTACTCAACATCAAGCATATCACAAATGATTTATTTTTTCTTCATAAATTCATCAAGTATTTAGTGAAATAGTGAACTTGACCTGTTCATTGTCCTTTATATATAAGTCTAATTGTTCCCAAATAGTCTCTCTAACTTGACGAGATCTTTCCTAGTGTTATTTTCAATTTTGCTTGACAAATTAAGAAAGATGTGTTCAAAGGGAATGCTGGATAAGCCTGTCATGAGTATGTAACTCAAATTCACTCAATACAGACCGATAACCAAATTACATGTAAACATTGAGGGTGGGAGAGGGGCATCCATACATTCTTTACTCCAACTAGGATATTTTTTGCTTTCTCTAACTGAAATTTTCCTTTAAAAGATTAATGTAATACCGGTCATTTTTAATTTATGATGTGCATTGAGAAATAATTTTCACTCGGCTTATGTAGTTTTTAATTCATGAAAAAAACAAAATCAAGTGGTAATAGTTATAACATTTTTTGTTTATGAGCAAAAAGCAGTCTTATTAGCTATTATAATTTAAACTTTATTATATTTTAAATTAACATATTCTTGTTTTTGTAACTTTAACAGGCAATAACTTCACGCTTTTGCGGTGGATATAGATTCTTGCTGCAAGGAAATAACAGTAAGTGCTTATATAAAGGCAATTTTTTTTAAAACTATGATATCTTAATATTTGCTTAAATGCATGAAAAATGTTAATATGATTATTTAACTTTATTATTTTTACAATTTGAGAAACTGTATTCACTCTAATGATACTTTAGATAGAATTTTAATAGATTAATGCTGTCATTTTAATAATGAAGAAACATGACCCATAGCCAAGTCTTTGCATTTTTGTCCAGTGTGTTTATGACAGTATCACTATGCAAATTTTACTTGTGCATATATGACATGGATTATCTCTCTGATTAACAGAGATTAGTTTCTATGGACAGTTTTTTGACAATTGGTTTCTGAATTTTGGATTGTGGGGCATTAGTTTTGCCTTCCTAAGTTCTCTCCAAGCAACTCAGATTTGTCTCTTGTAGCGATATGTTTTAAATTGTTTCCATGTTAACCTGAGTTATTAACACTTGTATTCATCTCATAAAAGGTAGGAGAGGGACCTCTTTCTCCCCACTGGCATCAAATAGTAACATTTTCTTTCTCCTGAAATGTCATTTTCATGGTGGTTTAAATCTGTGTGTTTATTTCAAACATGGACATAAGTAACTTTTGTTTTACCTGCCAGCCTGGGTTATCTTGTGCCTTCCTTTACATGAATGTAATTACTTGTGAAATAGCTCTATTCCAAATTGAATAGGGAAATATCAGCTTGCTACAGGCTCTGTGCACATCCAGGAATTAAAGTCATTTAAGATATGAGGTTTTAAATGGAAACTGTAAGAAGATGACATAATTCATAATTCATCCAGAGGTGTCCATCTCAATGAAACTTTTAGAGGGAGAGAAATACACTCTGAATTCTAAATTCTTGATTTTCTGAGTAGTTTGGATCCTGATATCCTTTCTCGTCGGATAGCTTTCTAGTGTGTTGTGAAACCTGGGATATATCCTGGCTTTCATTTCCTTCCATTTCTTACTGATGCTATTTCCTGGGGTGTCTTCTTAACTCTTCTTGACACTGGCTGTTTGCTGGTAATTCTCTCCAGTGATCTTCAATTTGACTTGTCATCCTCAGGCAGTCGTGTCTTCCTTGAGTATGATGTGTCAAATGTTTGGGTTTTTTTAACTTTTTATTTTGTATTAGGGTATAGCTGATTAACAATGTTCTGATAGTTTCAGGTGACCAGCAAAGGGACTCAGCCCTACATATACATATATCCATTCTCCCCCAAAATCCTTCTCCGTAATGTTGTTTCGATGATGTTTCAGAAATACGCTATGTTATAAAAGAAATTATTTTCTATTTGGGAGATTCCAATTCACTTGTTTACTAACACAGTTGTAGATAAAGGCTTTGGTAAATAAACTATATTGATCTTTAGAAAATGTTTGCTGGCACCAGCTCTGCAATAGATTAAATGATTGGTAAAATAACTCAAAGTGTCAGTATTTCTCTGTCTTACTGTGGACGAGGGAGAGATGAAAGGAAAAGAAAATGGCTTCTTAAATTAGAAGTGTGAGAATTCTCACTTCCTTATAACCAAAAAATCATTAGTAGTAGGACTGCATATTTTACAAATAATGCTATGAATCACTTAAAGACTATTGTCCTTAGTCATTTCTAGTATTTTTTCATCTTTAAATTATGCTTATATACTTTCTAGGAACAATCAAGTATACATATGTATATAAATAAATATATTTATATGTAAATATACATATATACACAGTCAACAAAATCATATTTTATTACAGTTCCCAAATAGGAAACTTTGAATATGCATAGAGTTTTATTTATCTTTAGCTCATTATCATTTTTATTTTATCTCTAAGTCATCAGTATCAGTCTGTTCTTATCTGTCATTTCTTTTTTTATACTTAACAGCTTTTGAGTAGCTAGGTGTGTGGGCTCAGACACTGGGGAGAGAGGGAGGAAAGATTAAGTTCCTGTCTTCTAGTTATCTACAGGATGTTGGAAAAAAGAGAAACATTTGACAATCATTTCAGTTCATCATGGTGGGATTTGTGATCAAATTGGAATATACTGATTGGGAAATAGGTGAATACTGTCCACTGGGGGGAGGGGAGATTATACAGTGTTAGAATTGTGAATTTAGTTTTATTTGGGGCAAAAGGAGGACTATAGCCTGGGAAACAGCATTTCAGTTAGCTCTCAGAAACTGCTCCAAAGAAATAGGGAAGAATGATTTTGGTGAAGGGGGAGTACATGCAATCAAGCCCCTCACCCTTTTTTTTTGGCAAAAGTTTTCTGCTAGACTCATAAAGGTTTTCTGCCAGTCACGAGGAGCAGATGTCACCATGAAGGATATTTGTGCTTTTCTAATTATGAGGAGATGCAAGAACTGGTTTCCTAAGATCATCTCCTGTAAATGTCTAACTATCTCAAGACCTGTTCTGCCAGTTTTTTTCCTAGAACATAGAGTGCCTCATTTCTTTTTCTTTTTCTTTTTTTCCATTTATTTTTATTAGTTGGAGGCTAATTACTTTACATCATTGCAGTGGTTTTTGTCATACATTGAAATGAATTAGCCATGGATTTACATGTGTTCCCCATCCCGGGCCCCCCCCCCCCCCCGCCACCTCCCTCCCCGCCCTATCCCTCTGGGTCTTCCCAGTGCACCAGGCCCGAGCACTTGTCTCATGCATCCAACCTGGGCTGGTGATCTGTTTCACCCTAGATAATATACATGCTTCCATGCTGTTCTCTTGAAACATCCCACCCTAGCCTTCTCCCAGAGTCCACAAGTCTGTTCTATACATCTGAGTCTCTTTTTCTGTTTAGCATATAGGGTTATCATTACCATCTTTCTAAATTCCATATATATGTGTTAGTATACTGTAATGGTCTTTATCTTTCTGGCTTACTTCGCTCTATATAATGGGCTCCAGATTCATCCATCTCATTAGAACTGATTCAAATGAATTCTTTTTAATGGCTGAGTAATATTCCATGGTGTATATGTACCACAGCTTCCTCATCCATTCGTCTGCTGATGGGCATCTAGGTTGCTTCCATGTCCTGGCTATTATAAACAGTGCTGCGATGAACATTGGGGTGCACGTGTCTCTTTCAGATCTGGTTTCCTCGGTGTGTATGCCCAGAAGTGGGATTTCTGGGTCATATGGCAGTTCTAATTCCAGTTTTTTAAGAAATCTCCACACTGTTCTCCATAGCGGCTGTACTAGTTTGCATTCCCACCAACAGTGTAAGAGGGTTCCCTTTTCTCCACACCCTCTCCAGCATTTATTGCTTGTAGACTTTTGGATAGCAGCCATCCTGACTGGCGTGTAATGGTACCTCATTGTGGTTTTGATTTGCATTTCTCTGATAATGAGTGATGTTGAGCATCTTTTCATGTGTTTTTGTAGAGTGCCTCATTTCTGATCTCCCCTCCTTTCAGACAGTGTTGAAGCAGCTGCAAGGCTCATAATTTGATCCTTTTAGAGGTAGCTGGCAAGTGCCGATATGTAGGTGACAATACTTAGGTCATCCTGGAGGGCTGAGCTAAGAAGGTATTTCTTGAACCACAGTGGGTGTGTATGTGTGTTCCAAAGAGAGGGTGTGGGATTGGGGGCAAGGGGCAAGGATTAGGAAGAAGAGGCCGTAGGAATCATTTCAGACTCTATACAAAGGGAAGGGATGTCTATGCAGTATGTAGCAGGATGAAGGCGACATGAGGAACATTTTTACATGCTTAGGGAACACAATGAAAGTTTCAGAGTGGCAGGAAATGGGAGAACTAGAGCATAAAATCACATCTGTGACTGTGCTGAGGAGTTTGCATTTTATCTCATTTTTAGCCAGAAAACAAAAGGGAGCCCTAATGAACTTTATAACAGTAAGGAGCTTTGGAGTTGTATTTTGGAAATACCAGCAGAGCAGCAATTTTGAAGAAGGGTTAAGGGAGATGGAGAAAAAGCTGTCGAGGCAGAGATAGGAAAACCAGCTAGGAAGCAATATTAGGAGCTCCAAGAAATAAATGATGACAAACTCACCTAAGGAAGTGGTTTTGTGGGTAGAGCATAGCCTTGAGCCTTGAAAACATGAAGCTCTGGACAGTGGAGACCAGGTTATTTACTTGAGGTTATCTGGCCTGGATGAAGAAGGAAACCTACATAATGGCTATTGATTAGAGGGTCATGAGAGGGCTGAGAGAGAAGAGAAGCTAATTTTAAAATAAATAGTTGTGAGATCAGAAAGATTTAGTTCAATTTAGGTACTAGACTGCCTCTCCCTCATTCCCTAGGAGGTACCAGAAGACTTTATGGAGCCTAGTTCAGAACACATATAGAACTGGTTGGTTGTAATGGTTATGACCAATCTTGTTCAATCTTCCATATACTGTCCAGTAGAGTAGCTACCAGTTGCATGTCACTATTAAATTAATTCAGATTATAGATTTATTTCTTTAGTCACACATATCATATTTCAGCTGTTCAATAGCCGAATATGGTGAACAGTTACCTCTTGGACAGTATGTATGTTGCCAAAATCATATTGAACAATGCAGTTCTAGGCTTTAAGAGCACTCATAAAGAATGTGGATTTTCAATCACAAAAGTAAAAGCATAGCTAAAATTTTTAAGATGTTTACCTTTTAGAAGTAGAGAAACTTAATTATATTCTTATTCCATAACCGATTATGTTAGTGAATAACATCTGAATTTTAATAGAATGAGAAAATTTTACATCTTCTGATTTATAATTTGAGGATTTGTTTCTTCTCATCAGTGAAGGGCATAATCAAAAGGTGCCTGACTTTTACAGAACTGACAAAAAAACCCCTAGTAACAAATGGAAGGGAAGCTGTAGAACAAGACAATTTTCTCAACATACTTTCTTAATGCTTCTTCAGAATTTCAATTTCCATCTTTAAATTCATTAATAAAATTAATTTGTATTAGTTCTCATTGAAAGATGGTGACATTTGGAATAATAGAATCTTATTAGAGAGCAACTTCCAGGGCTCAATATGTGAAATATACTTTACTACTCTTGACTCCTTAAAACATATGAGACAGAAAAATCTAAAATATCAGCTGTTAATAACAATGTTGCCAAATGAGGCAATATCTTATTTTCGAAGGAGATACACTTTGATCTTACAGGGAAACAAGTCTGTACTTCACTCTTTTAACTGAAGAAAAGTTTATCAGTGATTTTGTCTAATTCAACTTTAACATTTTGAAATGAATTTTAATTCCTCTCTTTCAAAAAAAGAGCTTCATGGTTGGTCTCCTTGACTACACATTTTTCTTCTTCCTGTGCAGCTTAATCCAAGGTATTGTTTTTATCATATCACTTTAAAAAATAGTGTTTTTTATTAAAAAAAAATTCATTTATTCATTTGCTCACCGTCCTTGAGGGAGTACATTGACCCTGAAGAATACAGTTTATACCCAGTCCCTTAAATTAAGTCACTGTTTGCTGCCCTCTCAGCTGTCCTCCACTGGGCCAGGACATTTGTTCTCCACCTGCCTACCTCATCCTTCTTCTTTTTTCTCTGTCTCAGAACCCTTCACCTTCCTGGCACCTTTACCCAGATAGCTTTAGTCTCCAGTGGCTTAAATTCCACCCGATGTTCCTCACTTTTCATAAAATTTATTAGTTTGCTCCATCTACATGGTCCCTTGTGACAACTCCTGGGTGAAATGAAATTATTAATAAAGACTTAGGTCTCTTAGTCTTATCCTCTTGGCTTGGTTGAGGGCAACTATCATGTAAGAGACTATCTAAGTATTTATTGACCAAGAATTCAAAGGATGGGTGCCTTAAACTGCATCCTTCCTTGGTCAACTCACTGATCCACACCAACTTTAGATACACTATGGATAGAATTAGCAAGATTTTGCTTTTCTTTTTTGTTCAAGAATGCTCAGACAATGGATTTTCTTCCTTGAATCTCTAAAGGGTGCTGTTTCATAAAATGCGATACTCTGCCTAAAGATCAGTCAATTCCTTAAATAATATTAATGTGTTCATGTAGTTACCTTTGAAAAGAATATGGGTTTGGATTTACCAGTCTGTAAATATTAAATTATCTGAAGTAACTAATAGGGTTTTTTCTCTGTTAGTTTTTGAAAAAGCATTTCATTCAGTGAAAATGAAAAATAAGGTGTTTTATTACGAGTTACTTTTAAACTGGTTTTTCAGTTAAATTTGACTGGAGAGACTTCACAGCTCATATCCATATCTTGGGGAGGTCAGCTTTTGTGTTTAAAAAGAACTTAAGTAACATGATAGTTACTTAGAGACCTTTATAAACAAAAATATATCCTGTAGCTACATTTTGAGTAGAAAAAATACAGGGGCTTGCTGTTCCTAGTGGATACTTCATTGTTCTCTGAAAGTATACCTCGCTGATGAAATCAGGTATCCAGCTATCTCATACAAATAACTTGTTTTATGTGATTTTATCTTCCATGGTCACTTCATGTATTAAGTGATCTTCATGAACCAGAGCCAAAGATAGCCAGGGTGGAGTGACAGAAATGTTTGAAGCAATAAGAGACTTTAACAGCCAGGGAATAAAACAACTGTTAGCTATTGCAAAGACTGAGGGATTTCCAAAATAGAAAGAAAGAGAGTGGCAGAGATAAACTGTGATGAGATTCAGTTACCTGAAATGTGACCCATGATGCAAATTTAGAAAATTAAACTACTCTAATGTGTGTACGCAAAGTTGTGTTGCCTGTATTTGCCTACCCTATTTAAAGCATGTTAATAACTTGTGTTCATACTTCATAATGACAACTTCTGGTGTAGAAATTAACTTGATTCAATGTTTGTAAGAACTATACAAATTTGATTTTATCTTCATTAATTCAAAGTATAACCTTAAAGTGAAACCACTTTCTCCCCTACCCTCTTCCCCAGGTACTGGTTCTTTGTAAATGCTCATTTGAGAGTTTGTTAACATATGTGCTTCAGTTTATTTGAATTAGAGAATTACGTGGTTTTAGTCACTGAGAAGGAGGAAATTTTCCTCTACCCTTCTTCTAAATTCTTCTGGGCTGGTTTAAGAATTAAATTGACATTAAGCAGACTACCAGGAGGAAATCACACACAAGCTCAGTAACTCACCAAAATGGCTGAAACTCTCATCTTAAATGCTGTTTTCAATTAAAGACAAGAGAGAATTTTGTGGGTAGTGGTTATGGGACCCTAAAGGGGAGGAAGGCAATTGATATGAAAATGGAAAAGCAAAGGGTGAACAGGTGCTGGTGAGCAGATGGGCCATGTACAGACCATGGGACACAGAGAGGAATTTTAACAAACAGACTTTGCTGAGTTCTTTCCTGTTCACACACCTAACTACTCCTGTAGTTATCTGTAATGACAGCTCCCTTCTTGAAATAGGTCCTCTGTCTATAGTCTTTAGGTAGTTACGGAGAAGATCAAACATTTTTCCGGAGTCTTTGGGGCCTTGCTTGTTTCAGATCAAAATAATTCACATGCCAAAGAGATATTTGGGGTTTGCAAATTGTATTCCCCTACAGTGGATTACACCTGTATAAGCCATGAACACAAACATTATTATAGGCTAAGGTAAGGCAGGACCTGTCTTTCATTAGAGTGGCCTGGCAAAGTGATAAGAAGCTGATAAAATGAGAAATCAGGAATAAACCTTGCTTGGAGCTTCCTCATTGGTCAAAACCAGGAAATTCTAAGTAGGACAAGTAGGAGGAAAGATGGTCTCTGCTCCTTGGAATAAGAATGAAATAGGAAACAGTGTAGGAAACAGTGCACTGAGTCTGGGGGAGGAACCAGTCTTCTAGAAATTTTATGGCTTCCCTACCTCGAGACAGGTTGGCTTTGCCTTCAGGCTGCATCTTTGATTGTTTTCTCAATTTTTATGAGTGGTGTCAGCTAACTGTTCAGGCACATGGCTCTGATTTTAACTGACAGCATAAATCAGTCTTATTCCATACACTTGTTAGGAAAAATTATCTTCTAATCACTACTACCTGTTTGAAGAGGAAACCCCAAACAGGACAACACAGCAAAATAAATCAACTGTATTCATAGAGACCCATCCCTTTGGGTTAAAAACAAGCAAAACAAAACAACAGCATCAGTAAATTATTCTAGACAATCAGAAATCATCCTTTTGTGTATTCTTCTGCTCTCGAATCTCCAATATGGTTTGTGAATTATGCTTTGGTGTGGAAAAATTGTTCCATATGTATTTATAATAAATAATTCAGCAAAACTGGATTCAGTATTATTATACAGATATTTAAGGATAGAGGAATGGAGTCAGACCTATCTGGTTTTAAAGCTAATTGGTGTTTGCTAATTTCTAATAATGCAAACTTGGAAAAAATGAGTAAATACTTTGATCTGCATATCACTTTCATATCAATAATAATCACTTATCTTGGTGTTTATAAGGGTGGAGATAAAGTTGTGTGTATCAGGCATTTCAGAACCAGTCAATATATAGCAGGTCATCGACAAAACATGCACATGGGTGTTTCTACAGTTATCAGGGGCATCGTTCGCCAGAGAGAAACCAGCATGAGGAAGTCCTCTTGAGTCTCATTCCCAGGATGGGTGTTGATCTCCTGACCAGCTAGATCTGCTGGTAGTTTCATTGATAGGTCAGCTTCAGCAACTTGATATGATTCCTTTTTTCTTGGCATCTGTGAAGCATTGAGTCAAATATGTAACTCTCTTAAAGCAACAGTATGCAATTTTGGGGTACTCATAACTGTTCTTATTTCTCCTATCTGATTTTTCTTTAGATTATATCTAATTATCTATTTGGTTATTTAGATTTATATATAACATAATTTTAAATTAATTGTTTAGAAAAATGTTTAAATTCTTTATAAGTTAGGAGTTGTAGATAAGGAATCATCTGATTTCATGGCTGCAGTTACTGTCCACAATGATTCTGGAGCCCAAGAAAAGAAAATCTGTCACTACTTCTGCTTTTTCCCCTTCTGTTTGCCATGATGTGATGGGATCAGATGCCTTGGTCTTAGATTTTTGACTGTGGAGTTTTAAGTCAGCTTTTTCCTCTGCTCTTTCACCCTCATCAAGAGGCTCTTTAGTTCCTCAGTATTTTCTGCTATTAGAGTGGTGTCATCTGCTTATCTGAAGTTTTTGATATTTCTCCCTAGATACTAGATATATGATATGCTATATAGTAGAGAGTGTATTGTTTTTTAACCCAAAATGCTGACAAAATTTAGCATAATATAATACAAATATAAAATTACTTAAAGTGAAACAACAGGAGCAAGCATTGTTACCTCCTAATTTTGTAAATAATCTTTTAAGCTGTATTTTATTTTGCTGATACACCTCAGTTGTCTTTTGAATTGATGAAAGAAACTTATTTTACTGTGTGACTAGTCTCTGAGACTCAATTTCTTTACATTTAAAAATAATACTTGTCTTTGGTACTTTCAAGCTCTATTATACTAGGATGGCAAAATTTAAACCTTATTAGTTTCTCGGGCCATACAAAATATGTTTATGCTTTAATATATCTACTATGTACATATTTTAAAGACAATGGGAATGTTCTTCAAAAATGTGTATTTCTGGAAGGCTTTGAAAATTTAAGTATAGAATTAATTTACACTTAACTACCTTTCCATGAACAAAGTTTGCAGACATACTGAATCAAGGGATAGAAGATATTGTAAAAAATCTTTACTATTCCCTCATTAGCTTGTATAATGCTATTTTTAAAAATTGTATTTGAAATAACATTTATACACAAATTTGCTAGATTATTTTTAATTTGTTAAAATAGACATGCAAGGTTACAACTTTAGTTGCTGTATTGCAAAATCCAAGGGAAATTTAGATTTATTTCCAATATTTCATTACTGTCAAGCTTCTAAAAGAATATATATTTCTAAACTTGGGTGATAATTTTGGGCATTCTTGTTCTAATTATACAAGAACAATAATGCAACTAAAAATAACAAATCTGTAATAGTCTAGATGGACATGTGCTTGAAAGTGAAATACTGTTTTCAAAACAAAGTGTGAAAAAAGGTTTGATGATGCAAGTCTTTGGAGTAAATTTGTTAGTCTTTGCTAGTCATGAGCTGTAGTGTTTACAAGAGCACATCAGCACAAGCTCTGTCAGAAAAGAGCTGGAGAAAGTCATAATCAATCTGTTATTTTGTATCACCCAAAAGAGATGACAGATCTGAAATAGTTTTCTTTACACAGGGTTTAAGACACAAATAAATGTATGTATCACTTTAGTGATAATGGAAACTGACTTTGTGACCTCACGTAATCTTTCAAGGATATTTTCATGGAAGGCTAGGAAATTGCAATGTTAATGTAAAGTGGGTTAAATTTGTCACATTTCTTTTATTCATTTTCAGATGATGGATTCAGTTATGCTGTTTTACATTCTAATTTAAATTTTTGCTTGAGAATGAGGTCCTGGCATTGGAATGTTTCATACCCTATATGAAATTTGGCTGTCTTCTCTATCAGCTTGACCTTCTGCTATTCTGTATATTTACTGGTGGACATTTCACCTGTTCCTCTTAGTTTACTAAAGCTATAAATAGAAAGAAGAAGTAGAAAGGTTAGCCAATCAAAATGCAGAATACGAATAAAGGTCAGGATGGTAGGGCATGCAATTCCCAATATATATCAGACAATAAAAATCTGACACCTCATTCTTCTGGCAAAAACTGTAATAACAGAATTGAAAATACTGTGCAAATTATTTTTTCATACAGGACTGTAGAGTTGAAATAGAGTAATAGTATTTGTCCATTTTCATTAAACTTTTAGAATTATACTCTGATGCTTATGAAAAAAGAAGCTATACACACAGGATTGAAGCACAACAAATGTGTATCTGAAAGTTCCAGATTTTTACATATTTTCCTTTACTCATTTCTGAATTATAATTTGAATTATATGTAGGCAAAGTAAAGTGTAGGTAAGATAATTCATAAAGACTTAGAAATCCAAAATTTGAAATAAATGATGGCAAACACTGTTGATAACTTAATAAGTTAATTGTTCTTTTCACTTAAGTTATAGCATTTACATGTAATTGCTGGCATTTGTGTGAAAATTGTGGGGTATATGAGTCTGAATAATGGCTTACCAAAAGATATGCATAACTTGATGTCTGGAATCTGTGATCATTACCTTATATGGAAATAAAGGAGACTTTGTAGTACTGTTAATTAAAGTTCTATTAATTAAAGCTACTATTTAATTAAAGTTCTTAGGATGAGAAGGTTATCCTGATTATCCAGGTGGACCCTAAATTCCACCAGTTGTGTCCTTATCAAGGAAGGTAGAAGGAACATTTACAGACATACAGAGAAAAAGGCAGTGTGACCTTGGAGGCAGAGATTGGAGTGAGATGGCCATGAGCCAAGGAATGCCAGGAGCTGCCAGAAGCTGGAAGAGGCAAGATATATATTACCCTTTAGCTTCTGAAGGGAGCATGGCTCTGCCAATACTTTGATCTTGGTCCAATGAAACTAATTTCAGATTTTTGACCACCAGAGTTATAAAAAACTAGATTTTTGTTATTTTAAGCCACTAAGTTTCTGGTAATTTGTAACAGCAACCATGGGAAATTAATACAGAGGACATTTGCAGTTAAAGAGTGAAGCTCTGGGAGCATTTTTGCTAAAAGCAATGTTTCTTTTAAGTGTATAAAGAGAGGAATTTATAGGAGTTTATAGGTAAGAGTATGAGCTTCCCAGGTGGCATAGTGGTATAAAAATCCACTGTCAATACAGGAGACACAAGAGACTCAGGTTTGATCCCTGAGTTGGAACAATCCCCTCGAGCAGGAAATGGCAACCCGCTCCAGTATTCTTGCCTGGAAAATCCTATGGACAGGGGAGCATGGCGGGCTATAGTCCATGGGGCTGTAAAGAGTTGGACGTGACTGAGCATGCACACACACATGGATTAGAGTCAAATCTAATCCAATCATCTATTCAAACTCAAACTTCTCAGCTCATCTTAATATGTAGTAGCTGATCAGATAAGTCAGCTGTTATCTAAAAGTACAGTACTCTAAGGCTCACTAATCAATTTGTGCAGAGAAATAAGTCCTGTGTATGGAATGAAGGGTCCTGGCTGGCTTACAGAGAGAGCTTCTTGCTTCTTAATTTCTTCACGTGTTTAAAGAAGGGGAAGAATGCTATATCAAAAACCTCTTCCAGTAATTCAGGCTATCTATTGTGAAGGAGAGGGGTGACTGAAAAATGTCAGAATCTGGGTATGGTTAAGGATGATCAGCCTCTTGATATGCTTTGCTAAGGACAATGAAGAAAGTGAAACTGGACACCTGGAATATGAACGTTCAGAACACTAATTATGGGGTAAGGGCAAGATGGGTGGGAAAGTGCCTCCAATACAATTTTAGTGTTTTTAAAACATGCCCTATCACTCTTCTTGTCCATGTGCCTTAGAAGTTATTTAAAACTTGAAATTGAGTGACAGTCCTGAGTGTTAAGAGACAGGATCCAGAGTAACCATGGGCAGATTCCAGCCCTTGAGAAAGGGGAAAGGAGGAGTCACTGCATGGAGAATAAGATAAAGAGACCAGAGCCCCAGGAGCCAAACCGGACTATCTAGAGCATCCTGGAAATAGACTTGGGAAAGCATTTCAAGGAGGAGGGCTGGATCACCTGCCCAAAGCTGTTAGGTCAAGTAAAATAAGAACTGAAGATTCGCCATTGATTTCAGTAAAAAGGTGGGGGAGGGGGGTTATCCCTCACAATAAACCGTTCCAGTAGAGTCATCTGACTGTTGAGTTACTTTATCATTAAAAAAAAATCTTTTCTGAAGTATTTATACAAGCTGGCTCTATGTGTTTAATAAATACTCTATGGGGTTAAACACAGTTTGTTGGCTGCCTTGACATATATGTGTGTATATATATATACACATATGTATATATGCTATATATATATATATATATATATGTATATGTATATGTATATAACTCCCAAGTATTTTTATTGCTAAGATCAACAATTAAGAGTAAAAGAGAGAATACAAAGAGACAAAAAAAAAAAAGCATAATTACTCCAGATAACTTTTCTATGGTAATGAGAATGGTTTTATACAAGGAAAACTTAAAGGAACTAATAATGCTAAAGAGGTGATGGGGGAGAATTACTAGAGCAAGTCTCTGAGAAAAAGGGTGAGATTGAAGGTACATGTGGGGACAGTTGACTACAGATAAGGGAAGACACATCAGTTCTTTAGATACATTAATTACCAGGAGTTCAAGAAAGAATGGAGGGAGTTATGGTGATGCTAGAAGCTAAAATATTCAAGAAACAAGGGAGAATGACCCAAATATTGATGAACAATCCCAACCAAGAGGGTAGAGGTGGAGTTGTGTGGTGACATAAGACTCTAAGCTGACATTTTTCAGGAAGAAAGAAGGAAGAATGGTTTGCAAATTTTAAATGAACAAAAATGACATTTATCTCCCTTAGAAGCTAGTGATACAAGGTATGCAGGGGCCAAGGAGCACTGTACTCACACTGCGACCTCGGAGGACTGCAGGGCAAGTGGTGTCTACAGGCAAGAGCAAGAGAGGGAAGAGAATGATCAGAGAAGATGAGGACAGTGCAGGGTATTTTAACAGTGATTGACCATGAGCTCCAGAGGGCTCCCTGGAAGAGTTTGTGGAGTTGGAGTTTGTGGAGTGGTGGATGAGGTTGACTAGAGAGAATGAACGTGAACCAGGTGACCAGCGCTTGCTTTGACCAAGTGAGGACAGAGGGCAGGATGAGGCCCGTGCTCTTGTGCTAGGGCAGTTTGTAGTGGCAAAGCTGTGAGTGATGTGACCGAAAGGAGAGCTGGGGGCCTAACATGGAGACAAGGTTCTGGGTTCCCACATTTGTTGTTTGGAAAATCTCCACAAAGGTCATCATGCTCTGAACTTGTAGGACTGTTTACATCCCTATTATCTGCCACTGACCTGGGGGTGGAGGCCAACACAAGATTCATGTGCCTCGTATTTCAGAGGTCCTGCTCAGTCCCCATTTATTTAAAAAAAAAAAAAAAGAGGGTGCAGGAGGGCATTTAAATATGAAGTCATTGAGATACATCCTCATCAATCCTACATTAGAGCCAAGAAACTACTAAAGGCAGTCATGACAATGCTGATTCATAGAATGCATTTTAAGAGGTTATATATTTATCCAACTCATCAGGGCTGTAGCTAAACCAGTTCAGGCCATTGTATTTCCTTGTGTACTGACTATAAATTATCTTCTTTATGGCTAAGACTGCTTAAGAATTAACTTGCATAGTGCATAGGGATACAGCTAAACATGCAACTTTTCCCAGTAAGAATAAGAGGCACATTTAAGACATTCTTTTGAAACACAGCACTTCTATTGAGAAAGTTTTAAAAATCTCTACTATTTTATCTCTACTATCCCACTTAGAGGGATTCTGTAGTTATCAGAAAATCAGCAAATTAAGTTTTCTCTGGCAGTTCACACTCACATACACACCTTGGCAGCAGATAACACAAGAAATGATAACCCTCAAACACTGGACAGTACTCTAACTTTGTTCTTATGCTCCCTTTTACCAACTTGAGCAGATGGGTAGGAAATTTATTCTGTAGTCTATGTTCGGGAAGATGAGAGTGCCCAGGGACAGTTGTATACAGGGTTAAAATAGGGTACCAGTCTCCTCATATAGTGTAAAAACTGTTTCATCCAGTTATAAACATCAAAGTGAAAGACTATTTTTAAAGATCTTGTCAGATTGTATTCCAAAAAGTGATTTAGGATGAGAAAGTTTACCAGTCCATGAGGCATGCCACACCCTAGTGCAGCTGAATTAGAGCAAGTATGTCTTCCTGGTCCTTTTTCATTATAACATTATCCACAGCACAGGGGATAGTCTGGAACAGGAAGCAAGATTATCAGTAATGCCTTTCAGATTAAATTAGCCTGAAAACATAATTAACATTAACCCAGCATTACATTTTTTAATACTTTTTTTTTTCCCATGGGAGCTTGTAAAGTAGCGAGATCTCTCTCTTTTTTTTTTTGAATTTTCATTGGAGTATGGTTGATTTACAATGTTGTGATAGTTTCAAGTATATAGCAAAGCAAAGTGATTTGGTTATACATATGCGTATATCCACTCTTTTTTAGATGATTTTCCCATATAGCCCATTACAGAGCATTTAGTAGAGTTGCTGGTTCTATGCAGCAGGTTCTGATTAGTCATCTATTTTATATATAGTAATGTGTATATGCCAGTTTACCCCTCCCCCACAGACTGTATCTTTGTATATATTTTCAATCATAGGTTATTACAAGACACTGAATATAGTTTCTTGTGCTATACAATAAATTCTTGTTGCTCATCTAATTTATCTAAAGTAGTTTGTATCTATTAATCTTCTGGAGCTAGAGCTACAGTGTTTGAATTGACAGGAATTTCTTGTGTGTCATGTAGACAATGAAATGAAGAAATACAAATTCAGTTCAGTTCAGTTCAGTTGCTCAGTTGTGTCTGACTCTTTGCGACCCCATGACCTGCAGCATGCCAGGCCTCCCTGTCCATCACCAACTCCCAGAGTCCACCCAAACCCATGTCCATTGAGTCAGTGATGCCATCAAACCATCTCATCCTCTACCATCCCCTTCTCCTCCTGCCCTCAATCTTTCCCAGCATCAGGGTCTTTTCAAATGAGTCAGCTCTTCACATTAGGTGACTAAAGTATTGGAGTTTCAGCTTCAGCATCAGTCCTTCCAATGAACACCCAGGACTGATCTCCTTTAGGGTGGACTGGTTGGATCTCCTTGCAGTCCAAGGAACTTTCAAGATTCTTCTCCAATACCACAGGTCAAAAGCATCAAATCTTCTGTGCTCAGCTTTATAGTCCAACTCTCACACCCATACATGACCACTGGAAAAACCATAGCCTTGACCAGACAGACCTTTGTTGACAAAGTACTGTCTCTGCTTTTTAATATGCTATCTAGGTTAGTCATAACTTTCCTTCCAAGGAGTAAGCATCTTTTAATTTCATGGCTGCAGTCACCATCTGCAGTAATTTTGGAGCCCAGAAAAATAAAATCAGCTACTGTTTCCACTGTTTCCCCATCTATTTCCCATGAAGTGATGGGATGGGATGCCATGATCTTAGTTTTCTGAATGTTGAGTTTTAAGCCAACTTTTTCACTCTCCTCTTTCATTTTCTTCAAGAAGCTCTTTAGTTCTTCTTCACTTTCTGCCATAAGGGTGGTGTCATCTGCATATCTCAGGTTATTGATATTTCTCCCGGCAACCTTGATTCCATCTTGTGCTTCCTCCAGCCCCGCATTTCTCATGATGTACTCTGCATATAAGTTAAATACACAGGTTGATAATATACAGCCTTGAGATACTCCTTTTCCTATTTGGAACCAGTCTGTTGTTCCATGTCCAGTTCTAACTGTTGCTTCCTGATCTGCATACAGGTTTCTCAAGAGGCAGGTCAGGTGGTCTGATATTCCCATCTCTTTCAGAATTTTTCACAGTTTATTTTGATCCACCCAGTCAAAGGCTTTGGCATAGTCAATAAAGCAGAAATAGATGTTTTTCTGAAACTCTCTTGCTTTTTCAATGATCCAACAGATGTTGGCAATTTGATCTCTGGTTCCCCTGCCTTTTCTAAAACCAGCTTGAACATCTGGAAGTTCACAGCTCACGTATTGCTGAAGCCTGGCTTGGAGGATTTTAAGCATTACTTTACTAATGTGTGAGATGAGTGCAATTGTGCAGTAGTTTGAGCATTCTTTGGCATTGCCTTTCTTTGGGATTGGAATGAAAACTGGCCTTTTCCAGTCCTGTGGACACTGATAAGTTTTCCAAATTTGTTGGCATATTGAGTGCAGCACTTTCACAGCATCATCTTTTAGGATTTGAAATAGCTCAACTGGAATTCCATCACCTCCACTAGCTTTGTTCGTAGTGATGCTTCCTAAGGCCCACTGGACTTCACATTCCAGGATGTCTGGTTCTAGGTGAGTGATCACATCATCGTGATTATCTTGGTCATGAAGATCTTTTTTGTACAGTTTTTCTGTGTATTCTTGCCACCTCTTCATAATATCTTCGGCTTCTGTTAGGTCCCTACTGTTTCTGTCCTTTATTTAGCCCATCTTTGTATGAAATATTCCCTTGGTATCTCTAATTTTCTTGAAGAGATCTCTAGTCTTTCCCATTCTGTTGTTTTCCTGTATTTCTTTTCATTGATCACTGAGGAAAGCTTTCTTATCTCTCCTTGCTATTCTTTGGAACTTTGCTTTCAAATGGATATATCTTTCCTTTTCTCTTTTGCTTTTCTCTTCTCTTCTTTTCACAGCTATTTGTAAGGCCTCCTCAGACAGCCATCTTGCTTTTTCACATTTCTTTTTCTTGGGGATGGTCTTGATTCCTGTCTCCTGTACAATGTCACAAACCTCCATCCATAGTTCATCAGGCTCTCTGTCTATCAGATCTAGTCCCTTAAATCTATTTCTCACTTCCACTGTATTTGATTTAGGTCATACCTGAATGGTCTAGTGATTTCCCCCACTTTCTTCAATTTCTGTCTCAATTTGGCAATAAGGAGTTCGTGATCTGAGCCACAGTCTGTTCCTGGGTTATTTTTGCTGACTGTATAGAGCTTCTCCATCTTTGGCTGCAAAGAATATAATCAATCTGATTTCGGTGTTGACCATCTGGTGATGTCTATGTGTAGAATCTTCTCTTGCGTTGTTGGAAGAGGGTGTTTGCTATGACCAGTGCATTCTCTTGGCAGAACTTTATTAGCCTTTGCCCTGCTTCATGCTGTACTCCAAGGCCAAATTTGCCTGTTACTCCAGGTGTTTCTTGACTTCCTACTTTTGCATTCCAGTCCCCTATAATGAAAAGGACATCTTTGTAAAATTATATTATGAACCATAAATTCAAAATTTTGAGAAATGAATAGAAAAGTAACCACAGAGTAAAAGAATTAGAAGTCTTGCCCAAAATCAGTAGTTGAAAGCCAAATAATAATGAACACCAGCAAATGATGACTAAAGTATCTTTTGTAAGTCAACAAAATGTTGATAATCTAGAAACTCAGAAAACAGTCCCAACAAGGGAAAACTGTGATTTTATCATATACAGACATGTCCTTCCCACAAGCATAAATAGGAAGAATAAGAAAAAGGGAGAGACAGACTCCTGACATTGCTCCATATAAAATAATGATCACTAAGATAACTAATTTAAAAAATGCATTCTTCAATTACAGAAACCTATAGTGATATCAGGCCTCAAAACTACAATGTGCTACATGGATAGTACATTAAATATACAAATAATGTTTCAGAATATGCATGTAGCTATGAATACATTTCAATATTTTCTCTTTCAATATAAAATACAGTGTTACATTTAAGTATTACCATTGTATTTTCTTATAATTGCCTCAAATATTTGTTAAGGAGACAGAGCATAAATAATATTTAATTGATATATGTGTAATCTTGCAGTTGAGGGATTTATGTAATAGTATGCCAGTAATGTGCTTACTTGCAGTAATGTGCCTATTTAATCCCAAATGGAAAGAAAATATTTTATCATAGCATAGGTTTTTTGACTTAGGTCCTTTATTCTTTATATTGCTTTTTGTGCGACTGTAAGGATGAAAGTAAAAAAAAAGTTTATTTTTTATAACTTTATTATAGGCTTTCCAAATCTTTAACATTTTAATTAAATACATAGTATGTGTAATTTTGTGTCAAGAATTTGATAAAATATTTTAGAGATACTATCTATGGAGGATTGATTCTTAACAGCTAGAAAGAGAAAATGGAGTCTTTCCTAAGTGTATAATTTGAAAAGTGTCAGCATGAATTTACATTGAATATAGAAAGTGGAATTGAAAGAGCCAAAAAAGAATTCTGGGATCTGAGGCAGAGATCCATGGAGGGGTGGATAGATACAGAGAAAAGGATTTGTTGTCAGGATGTAAGAGAAGCCTTCATGCATAAATAAGGTCGAAGCTAGGTCAAGTCCTAATCTAGATCTAGTTCACGTGTGTTCTGTGCGTTCCACTGGAGATGTTTCCCAGTGTCCAAGAGGGAATATGTACTCAAGCTGGCCAAGCGGAGGAAAGAATCCAATGTAAGATTGTTAATCAGAAAGGGGAATCAGTTTCTACACCTGATGATTTAGATCATCCATAAGAGAAAGAGGATATAAAGAAAATGAATGTTCAAGCAGCATGTCTACCTGTAGGCACCTCTTCAGACCTTGGAGGGAAATTTGTCTTCTTGTTTCTGTGGAGCTATGAACTGCCTTGAACTTCTGTTACTTCTGTGCATCCTTTCATAATTTCTCAACATCAATTTAATGCTAGAGCAGTGTGGCAGATATTAAGACAGAGAATAGTTTGCCGCTGTGATGCTAATGACTCTCTTCCGAGTATTATGAAGTAGACAAGTAATTTACTATAAAGAAAAAAAATCAATTTCTATAGTTACTCAAGTTCCAGTATCTGGATACACTGCCTCCTGTCTTTCTCTCCTTGGGGTGATATTTACCTGTTTGGAAACAGTACATCTGCTTGTTGGATAGGTCTGACGTGGAGGCTACACCTTGTCAGGGAAATTTTAATAATCACAAAATAAAAATTCACCCAGACATCTGATTTGTGTTATCAAATCACCATAAGACATTTTTACTTTTATTAGAGTGGGAAAGTTTTAAAAATGTTAAGGAAAAAAAACAAAAAAGAGCTATAATTTAGGATATTCAAATATATCATATCAAAACTATGACTTAAATTCATCTCCAGGAAATTTTATTTTTAATTTGTAGCATAAGCAGGAAATAGATAGATTACTTGTCAATATTCCTTAATAGACAAAGGAAAGCCTAAATGAGAACAAAAATGGAACTGGCAATACAATAAAAGTGAAAAGTAAGAATGAGCTCTATTTTGAATTGCTGCAATTTTTATTCATTAAAATCACTCAGCTTGGTAAGCAAGTCTTTTTAAATACCAAGAACAGCTTGTTACAGAACTGTCATTGTGGTCTTGCCTAGTTAGATAATGGGTCCCTCTTTGTGAGAATAGAAGCAGGCTCCTGGATTTGTGTATCTGATTTTGTGGCTTTTGCAAGTAGCAATGATGGAGGAGCCTCTAACGACAGGGGAGCCTGCAGGCTACAGTCCATGGGGTCTCAGAGGCAGACGTGACTTAGCAACTGAGCAACAATGATAATGCAGGATTCCAAGGGTTAACTCTTGAATAGTCTGGCATATTCACATACTTTTGCAAGCCAATCTTGGTGAAGTATGTTTCCTAGAAAGCTGGGTAAAAGAGTATGGATTAACCTTAGGGGGTGAATTATTCAAAGTTCTGTTTTGACTTACAGAGGATCAAACTAGATATCTATTTATAAGGCAGACCCAGCATTTGGCGACTGGATTTTCTGATTCAATGTAACTTCAGATAAAGCAAGCATAACCTTCATGACAGGACTGTTATTCCTCTTTTATCAGTAGCTATATACACCGGTTCAATGTGAAGCATCCCTATGACCGCAGAGATGGAATTGAGAACCAAGGGCATTTTTTCAGTTGTGTGTGTTCAGTCACAAGGGCTTCCAACTGACCTTGCTTTCAGTTTATACTTTTACATCTAATATGAGTGTGTGTATGAAAGTTCCTCAGCCATGTCCAACTCTTTGAGACCCCATGGACTATACAGTCCATAGAATTCTCCAGGCCAGAATACTGGAGTGGGTAGCCTTTCCCTTCTCCAGGGGATCTTCCCAACCCAGGGACTGAACCCAGGTCTCCTGCATTGCAGGTGGATTCTTTACCAACTGAGCCACATGAAGAGGCATTATTATTTGCAGACAGACAGGTCTATCTGAGACTTCCTTATCCAGATCAGAAAAGAACCTTTGCATCACTGTATGTCTTCTCACTTAGCATTGCATTATTTTTTCCTGTAATGCTCTCCTATTGTCACCTAAAAATAGTCTTCAAACTTTGTGGTTTAGTTTAAGAACATGCCCAACGTATGCACAAGACAATAAAACCTAAATGAGCAAAATGCAGTGTTATGAGCACATTCATTCATTCACTCACCCACACATCATAAAGGACACCTGTTGGTGGCTCACTGTGTTATATACCATAGCATTTGCTCGTGATGAGAATTCGATCATAAAGAAGGTTGAGCGCTGAAGAATTGATGCTTTTGAATTATGGTGCTGGAGAAGACTCTTGCCTGGAGAAGGAAATGGCAACTCACCCCAGTATTCTTGCCTGGAGAATCCCGTGGACAGAGGAGCCTGGTGGGCTACAGTCCATGAAGTCTCAAAGAGTCAGACACGACTGAGCAATTAAACAACAGAAGAGTCTTGAGAATCCCTTAGATAGTAAGGAGATCAGACCAGTCAATCCTAAATGAAATCCACCCTGAATATTCACTGGAAGGACTGATATTGAAGTTGAAACTCCAGTAGTTTGGCCACCTGATGAAAACAGTTGACTCATTGATAAAGACCCTGATGCTGGGAAAGATTGAGAGCAGGAAGAGAAGGGGACAACAGAGGATGAGATGGTTGGATGGCATCACCAACTCAATGGACATGAATCCAAGCAAACTTCAGGAGATGGTGAAGGACAAGGGAGCCTGGCATGCTGCAGTCCATGGGGTTGCTAAGAGTTGGACACGACTCAGCAATTCAACAACAAGAACAACAGCAACAAAAAATTAAATAAGCGACAAATCACTTTCAAAGGGGATCAATGACTTTTGATCTATAAATAAAATAGTTTCAATCTAGCAAACATTTTTAACTTTGGATCAGTCCTCTGATCCAAAGGAAGGAACAACATATATGCAGGTTAAAGGAAATAACAGAACCCAAGGTGTTTGGGAAAATAGTGAATTTGGATTTAGAATTTAGTAATAAGCACTACATTCAATGTAAAAGGGAATTTTTTTCCAATGTTTTTTGTCATTGTTTCTGGGAGAAAGCTTCAATTAAATGTTGATACATTGATGGCTTTTAGCACATCTTAAGAAAGCCTTAGCAGAAGCAAGTTCCTCAAGTAGAGGGCAGGAGCTGGAATAGAAACAACTAAAGGAAACTAAATCCAGAAAGTGTATATGTGTGTGTGTGTGTGTGTGTGTGTGTGTGTGTGTGTGTCAGGAGGTTGGGATGGCATGGCATCCCATGAATTTGCCATAATTTTATTTCTTGTACTTCACATGCTTCACACTCTGTATCCATATAATTTTATTTATTTATGATACCAGCTATTGGATTCGTAGAATAATTATCAAACTCCATGATTTTCATAGTTTTATTTTACTCTGCTTTTCCACTTCCAACTTTATAAACAAAAGCATCACACTGATTTTTTTATCAGATCTTAATTTGAAGCTCAGTTTCTCAGCATTTTTGCCATTTTTCAAAATGCTAATATTAAACCATGGAAACTTTGAGAATAAAGCCCTGGCATTCAAATCAGGCAGTCACAAAGAAGACACTTTGCAGGTACAGTGTTAAAAAAAAGAGTTCAGGGAGGCTTCCTAGATTTTGCAAATAAAAATGTATGTCACCTGGGACATGGTTATGCTAAAAATTATTCGTCATTTATCTATAATTTGTATTGAACTGAGCGGATCTGTAATTTATGTTGCAACCCCACAGTGTAGACCTAAATGAAATACAAAATCAGGATAAGTAGATTATGCATTAATTCTTCTGCCCATGAACAAACTATCAAAAGCAAAGTTACTAATTCATTAATATGAGTTTATTCTTATAGATTGAATTAAATCTGCAGTTTAGAGTTGTATTGATAATACATCAAAAAGTCATTTACTGAATATTTGCAGCATGAGATTATCTACCTTAAATTGCTTTAAATAACACAAAGGAAGCCAGTGCTTATTCACAGGAAGCTTTGCATTTGAAACTAGAAAAATCATATCACCTGCATGCTTTTAGTGAATAACATTTGGCCCACATTTTGAAAAATATAATTCTACTATTAGAAAAATAGCTATTAGAAAATAAGTTGGAATGATTATCAGTGAAGAAAATAATTTTTTTATTATTTTATTTTTTATTTTCTAGTTTCTCTACTTTTAAAAAAACTAATGAAAAAGATGAGATTAAAAAGTTCCATGCTAACAGTTATTTATAAATGTATATACCTGGTTCTAATAGAAATAAACATTTAAATATTTTTATCCTTTGCACACTTAAACTTCTATCATTTAATATGAAATTATTATCCTTTATATACTTTAGAAACTAAATATGAATCAGTTAAAAAGTAAGGGATCTTGTTGTTTAGAATTCAGTCCTGGACTTAACATGTTCTAGTTGTGTGTCGTTTATATGCTTTGGTTCTTTATCTGTAAATTGTGGGCAATGATATTATCTAATTCAAAAGATGGTTTTCTAAGCATTAAATGAGTTAGGGTACAGTGAGTATAAAATCCCTGACTTATTTTAAGTACTATGTCAGTGTTAATGTCAGTTACTCTTTTTTGTGTGTGTACAATGAGATTTGCTTGTGTTTACTGTTGTTTTTTAATCTGTTGAGCTAGAGGCTACCTGATTAAGAAAATACTAGGATCCCAAAAATTGCTGCTTAATCATTTGGGAAACAAACTCAGAGAGAATTGTGGTAATGGGAAAACCCTGGAAAAAGACAATAACAACTATGATTTCAAAATGCCCCTTTGACAGATTCTTAGCAAGTGCCACAAACAAGTATTTAGCTGTTGGTAGCAACTTCCTGTTTCTGGTAGATTTGAAATACAAATAGCAGACTGTCTGAGCTCAGGTTATTAGAACAAAATGCTATGGTCCAAGCGACCCGAACAGCAGACGTTTGTTGCTCCAGTGCTGGAGGGTGGGAAGCCAATGGTGTCAGCAGGTTCGGTTATTAGTGCAGGCCCTCTTCATGACCTGCACACGGCTGCCTTCTTGCTACGTCCTCATACAGTGGAGAGTTCTGACATCTCTTCCTTTTCTTTTTTCCTTAAAGTGTACCAATCCTATCCTGGGGGCTGCACCCTTGTGATCGTATCTAAATCTAATTATCTCCAAAGGGCCCTGCCTACTAATACCATCATAGGGAGAGTTAGGGCTTCAAAGTACAGAGAGTTTGATGAGACATAGTCCATAGCGCAGGCCACTGCTATTTTGATTTAGTGGATTCCTACTAATCAGCCTTCTGCACCCAGAAGTTGACAGGCCTTGCCATCCTCCAAAAAGTGCAGGACCTCAGAACCACTTGCCTTTCATAAAGTCTGTGCTTTGTTTCTCTATTAGAGTTTTACCCTCGGGTCTTTGTTTATCCTTCCTGACTCCTCCCCATTTATTTTCTCCTCAAAATTAAAAGTTAGAAAAGAAAAATGATACTCTAAAAGCAATCAGGAGCAGCGGTTGCCTGTTATAACTGGATTTGATCCATTGTTACTTCTGTCTCTATTATTAGATCAATATTGTCTCAAACAGATAGCATATGGCAGAGAGAAGAGTAACTTATGATTTATATGCAGTCCAGCTGTGTATGTGATTCATCCTGATATGGGGTTAAAAATAAATTCATGATCAGATTTAAACTTTATACATACATATGTTTACCTCTATCTCAGATGTGTTTAATATCTATTTTTTATCCAAATACACACATTTTACTTTTGATAGAAGATTTGAAGACTATAATAGGTAGGAGGTAGGAGAAATGACTTTAATTTAGATTGAGAATAAAAAACTGATTATTAAATCCCTCTCATGAATATGAATATAGAAATATAATTTATAACTAAATTCATATGAAAACAAAATATTTATCATTCTTTATAATAACTTAACTGAAAGTCATTCAGTCGTGTCTGACTCTTTGTGACCCCATGGACTGTAGCTCACTAGGCTCCTCTGTCCATGGAATTCTCTAGGCCAGCATACTGGAGTGGGTAGCCATTCTCTTCTCCAGGGCATCTTCCCAACCCCGGATTTGAATCCAGGTCTCCTACATTGCAGTTGGATTCTTTACTGTCTGAGCCACCAGGGAAACCCATAATAACTTAAGTGATATAGAATAAAAAGACCAAAATCAAATAGGTGAATATCCATCTATTATGGCATGCTGTTTTTGAAATATTAAAAGTACGTGTCATTTAATTTTAACAGAAAAGATTATTGTTTTTAAGTAACTTCCATAAGAGAATTCGTAGAAGTTCATGAATGTATTTTTATAGTTTCACAAAGTGAACCTTAGGTTTAAAATATACTTTTGTTTAAATAATTTTAATGTGTAATGGAATAAAAAATCATTTTCTTGGTTTTGGACAAAGCTGATTTTTTATGGTTTAATATTGTGTTTATTATTGAAACTATCCTTTAAATTAAAATATTGCAAAACTAAAAGGATACTGCACTAGGAGTAAATATTCAATAAGAATGTAATTAGATTGAATTTTCGCCTTCATTAAGCATATGGACAAATCAAATGTGCATTTTCATTTCAAAAGTTTATTATAGGGAAAGCACATAAATGTAATTATAAGCTCTCCCATTAATACATCTTTGATTTCTTGCCATTCCGTATACATGTCCAAGTTCACATCTGTACAGGCCATTATCTTGAATCGAGTTCCTGCTTTAAGGCATGTGGATCATTATTATATTTGGAAGGCTTTCTGTCATATGCAGGCAAATATCCATAGGAGTTACATCAATGTTTAGTTACCAAAATCTTTGCAAGTAAAGGCAGTTAATGAATTGAGGAACTAGGTAGGTATCCTTTTGAATTTACTGATTAAGATTTGTGATTTATTATCAGTCACTTTTAAAACAGATACTGTGGGCTGCCTTACAACAAGGCCTAGGTTGCAACAGGTTCAATAGATAACAACAAGGACATTGCCTTTTTTATACGCAAGGTGCTGGGCTTAGTCGCTCAGTCATGCTGACTCTTTGCGACCCCATGGACTAGAGCCTGCCAGGGTCCTCTGTCCATGGGGATTCTCCAGGCAAGAATACTGGAGAGGGTTGCCATGCCTCTCCTCCAGGGGATCTTCCCAACCTACTGATCAAACCCAGGTCTCCTGCATTGCAGGCAGATTCTTTATAGCTGAACTACCAGGGAAACCCTAAATGAAGGTAACACTGAACATATCCAGATGTATGAAAAGTTTTATTGAATATTTAAAAATCAACATGAGGTAAAATGTGGATACACTTGGGGTATATATAAACATGTATATAGTGACTGCATTCTCTAATGATGTACTAACTCTTTTTATTAACTTTCTGTAGGTGGGAAAACAAGAGTGATTAGTGACAATATAATTAAATAATCTGACTAATGTTACACAGTCAACTATTGTTTCTGGTAGGGATTTTTTAAATTGATTTTTAAAAAAGTTATATAGTTTTTAAATGTTACTTCCTATTTAATTACTACTAAATATTGGCCTTATTGCCCATGTTGCACAATATATGCTTGAGCCTGTCTTACACAAGGCAACGAATTTTTAAATAAAGTCTACCAAATATGTTGATTTCTAAGAATTTCTAAACATTCTTGGAAAGTGCTGTTTGCTTGAGAGCAGAAAACTTGTCTTAAGTTTGGCCTCATATAACTTAAAATGCCAGAGCACAGGGTGTGTGATGAATGAAAGCTTCTTGAAGGAAAATGCCATAGACTTAAAAAAAATTCTTTTTTTTCTCAAATGTTGCTTTGAAGCTTCTCTGAGTGTGAGTTCAAGTGATCCATGTTTTGTTCTTACTCTGAAGACTGTTTTCTTCTCAGCAGTGCTTTTAGTACCAATATTTTCGATACACAATAACTGATTAGCAAAATAGTCACTGCTTACAAAAATGTTATACTCTGGTCCCATTCATCAAATAGGTACTTAGTTAAGTATATTTACAAAATGTTATACGTTCTCTGAAGGAAAATGACAAGAGAGAATAATGCACATATGTTTTGGTACCACCTACATTAAACTTTCAAAAGCAAACCACAAACATACTATTTTTATTCATTGATCCTACATATATTAGAATTAAAAAAATGAACAAACAGACAAAGAACAAACTTGTCTGGTAATGATGCATGTTAAAGAAAACCAGAGCTTGAAAATGACGGGGCAAGAACAGATTTTTATGCAAGAACCAATGCTGTAGGGGAAAATAGATTTCCTAGAATTGTGCTCAATTCCAGGTACAGCAGGCAAAGGTGGGGATTTATAGACAAAGAGAAACATCAAGGAGAGTCTGATTAAATCGATGTGATAGGATTCTTGCTGAAGGCAGGAGTGACCAGACATCACCTGAGACGCAGTGATGGGTGAGAAATACAGTCAGATCTCCCGAGTAGGGTATTCTGCCTAAACAAAACTAGCAGAAGTTTTACCAAAATTACAGCCTGCAAATATAGACATGGAAGTCCGAAACTTGAGGCTTAGTTACAAAGACGGTTCAGAAGACCCTGACTAAAGTTTGGTCAAGGAGAGAGTTTTGTCATACGTACCAGCATTTGGTAAGTCTACTTCTTGAGGAGAAGGGCAGGGGAAGGATAGTAGAGTTTGTATCACTGTTTGAAAATTTGTGTTAAAAGGAAAACTGAAGCAGACATCACAAAATGTTAACTTTTATTAAATTTAGATACTAGGTATCTGTTCCATTATTCAGTGAATCTTGGAGATATTTTATATTACACAAATTCTTTTTTGAAAAAAGAAATATTATTTGAGCTGAAATGTAAAAGATAGGTAGAAATGACTTGGGTGAAGGAGAGCTGATGGTGGTGTTGGCTTTGAGAGAGAATGCAGGATAACAGTACTCAGTGCTGTGAAATAAAGTTAGGTTATTACAAATAAGACATAGGTGTGTTTAGAAGTGTATATCTGTGTATATGTGGGTGCACAAATATACATATTATTTATAATGTATGCAGTTGTTACTTCTTTCTTAAAAAGTTTTAATGAATTTCTCACCTTAAATTATTAAAAAAAGCAAATGTTTCCTGAAAATATTTTTAGCACAACAAAACTATATCGTTAATTACATGCTATCTAAATTATGGATTGAATATTTTAAGAGCCTTAAGAAGAACAAGTGTTATATTAATTAGAGAAATACCAACTCTAGTTTTATAGATTGAAGCATGGAAATCAAAGCATTACTAGAGTTGTTCTTTATAGTTCATAATATCTTCACTTTGATGAGGTTTTGTTCTATAACTTTCATTCACACGTGGAATTAAGTTATTGCCTCTGATTATGAAAGTAATAGAATCATGTTTAGAAGATAGTTTCTGAATCAGTTTCTGAATTCAGCCTTTTACTCTTCACATGAAATTTCTTTCATCTAGAATGTAGGATGTGTTGTTGTATAAAATTCAAGTTTCCACAGTTAAAATTTATTTTTAAAAATTTTGATAAATCTGTCTGTAATTGAGAAAAGACCATATTTACTACAGGAGTAGGAGAGTAAGCTTTAAATCATATTTAAGACTGCATTCTCACATATCCTATAATTTTATTTTGAACACATTATTTTTGACCAAATGGCCAGTAACCTGTAGATGTCACTCAACGATGATTTGTCTTGTAGGAGAGGTGGGGAACTTTGTTAAAGTTGTTACGGGTCTTAATGCATAAATTTTAAAAGATAATTAATTGACATGTTATCAACATACTGTTAATGATTTATAAAGAAAAGTATAGTCCTTTCTTGCCCTATTAACTCCTAATTAGTTAAATGTGCTTACAAATCTGAGCTCAACTCATGTAGCTAGTCATCTGAGATTCCAAACAAAACTCCTAAGTTACATACTTCCAAACATAATAAATGACTCCCAATTTATAAGAAAACTAAACATATAGATGCATAGTGACACAAGATGGTTCCCTGTTCGTGGCCCCCTATAGGGTTAAGTGGAGGCATGGGACTCAACAGTCATATGCTGTCTCTTGTCTTTACTGTGTGGTTTGTGTGCATCTTGTGAGCAGTAGTTGAGCAGAGGCAACTCTGTTAGTTACCCCATGACCCGGGGCTCACCTCTGACCTGGTCAAACCGCATTTCCTCCCCTGACCCGCTGCTCTCCGGTTTAAGAGTCACTGAGAGGCCATGTGTAAATCAGCTAGTTCACCCCAGGCTCCGACAGACAGTAGCTGCTCAATGAATGATCTCTCACATCTCCTTTCCTCTTCCATCTTTGAAACCGTGCTTACTATAGATTTTCCTCCAAATACTGTAACTGTAGCTTTTAAGATTTTTTTTTTTAAGTTTTGTTTGTTTATTTTTGGCAGTGCTGGGTGTTTTGTTGCTGTGTGCAGTCTTTCTCTAGTTGCAGTGAGCCAGGACTACCCTCTGGTTGCAGTGTTTTGGCTTCTCACTGCAGTGACGTCTCGTTGCAGTAGCTTCTCACTGCAGTGACATCTCACTGCAGTCAGTGCAGTGGGGAACAAGGCCTCCAGGGCGCCCAGTCTTCAGTAGTTGCAGCCTGTGGGTTCAGTAGTTGTGGCTCCAAGGCTCCATAGCGCTGGCTCAGTAGTTTTGACTCATGGGCTTAGTTGTTCCCTAGTATGTGGGATCAGGGATCAAACCTGTGTTTCTTGCATGGGTGGGCAGATTCTTTACCACTAATCTACCAGGGTGAAGCCTCTCCTGTAGTTTCTGATCTTACAGAGTTGACAGGAAGAAATAGTTTGAAAAGAATGTACACTGCCATCCATGTACCATATATTAAAAATATAAAGTGATGTTATGGTATTTTAAATATCTTGGAAAACAAAACAGCTCCCACTGCATCTTCAAAACATACTGCATATCAACTGAATGAAATCTCTTTTCCTTCATCAACCAGTTTCCAGTGCGTCTATATTGATGACAAGGGAGTAAATAAATCATAGGTATTAGTGTCTTTTGGGCTAGTTCCTCATTCTTTCAGTCTAAAATAATAATTCAGATAAAAGTTCACCCAGAAAGAAAGGGAAGAAGACAATGAGGGAGAAAATATTATGCTGTCATCATATACTGTGTATTTACTTCATGGCCAATATCATTTTAACTGAACCTGGTAGTAGAATAAAAACATTTGAATGAAGTTTGACACTAAAGAGATTCTAGTTTCTTATTATAAGGAATTGCAGAATATTCTAAATATCAAGAATATTCTCAATATTATTAGTGCTGAGAAGGACATCAGAAGTTTCCTGGATGAGAGGGAATTGTTCATAAGTTATTCAAAGAAGGAAGGGAAACACAAACAAAAGGAATGCTAAGGCTTAAATATAATCAGTCCGATCCAGCAGTCTCACTTTGAGGTGTTTACCAAAAGGAATTAAAGAAGGGACTGAAATAGATACCAGTGTTCATTGAAGTTTCATTATCAATAGTCTAAAGGTAGAAACAACCAAATATTCATTGACAGATGAATGCGTAAGTGAAATGTGGGCTATACACACACTGGAATATTGTTCAGCTTTAAAGAGGAATGGGATTCTCTTACATGATACAACACTGATGAACCCTGAAAACATCAGGCTAAATAAAATAAGACCTAAAAAGACTATAGAAAGTTCATAGAGACAGAAATAAAGGTTAGAAGGGCTGGAGGCAGAGGAGAATAGGGAATTATGAAACGGGCACAGAGTTTCTGTTTGGAATGTTGGAAACAATCTGGAAATGAACAGTGGTGATGGTTGCACAACATTGTGAATGTACTTAGTGTCATTGAATCACACACTTAAAATGGTTAAATTGCTTAAAAACAAACAAAACTAGTCAAGTTAATCATTTGAATTTACCTGATGATGATCTTCAAGACTGTTGTAACTTAAGTATGACGTAGAAGTTGCCGTAGCAGTGTTAGTCACTCAGTCATGTCTGACTCTTTGCGACCCCACAAACTGTAGCCTGTCAGGCTCCTCTGTCCCTGGGATTCTCCAGGCAAGAATGCTGGAGTGGATTGCCATTCCATTCTCCAGAGGATCTTCCTGATCCAGGGATCAAACCCAGGTCTCCCGCATTGCAGGCAGAATTTTTACCGTTGGAGCTACAGGGAAGATCAGGATAAGTATGACATAAGACTTTGCTGAATGAATGTGTGGGGCTTGGGAGGTTATACAACTATATATATATTTTTTGAGGTGTTTTCACATTTTACAGAAGAGAAGTTATTTAAATAGTTGACTGTATTTAAATACATTAGCTTGGAGATCATGTCTGTATCATACAGGCAAGGGTTCAACTCCCAGCTCTGTCAACTCATGTGCTCTGTGACCTGGAATGAATTATTTAAGTGTTCTAACTCCAGTTTCCTCATCTGCATAATAAAAATAGGACTTGCATCAAGGTCATTGTAAGGATGGAAAGGAGAGAATGCTTGTGAAGCAGTTACCACTACACTTGACACCTAGATACCCCTCAGAGAATGCTTGCAGTTAACATTGCTTTGCAAAGATCTGCGCTCCATGTATCTTTAGCAGTGATGACTAAACCTTCCATTGAAACTAGAATTAAATAACTTGTGAGCATGTGCATTCAAACTTTCTTTTTTTCCCCACAAAGGGCCTTCAAAGGTTCAGAACCGTGGCCATAGAAGCTTGTTTTATGCCCCAAGACACAGTAGAGTGTGGTAACGTCTAAGCTCAGAAATGCTTACAAGGGGACTTTTTCAAGTGTTGAAGGGTGAAGTTCATGGTGACTGACTGAGGTGTGCATTTCTTCTTTAGTCTCTCTCCTGGGTTTAGTAAATAGGCACAGGGTTTTGTGCCTTCAAGAGTTCATACTTGAATAAGGTCATAGTACAAGTTACTAGAGTTACAAGATGTCAATTCTTTATCCAATACTTTACTAAGTAGTGAATACATTTGAATTTACAAAACTTTTTAGTGCCAAAAAGATAAATAAGGACCTTGAATTCAACTGATTAGGAATGGGGAAAGTTCTTGCATTACCTAGATAATATGAATTTGAGAATATTATTTGACCTCTTTAGACCTCATCTATATAAAGAATGAGAACAAAGCAGTAATTTAAACATGTGTATAAGAGTTGTGAAACTCTTTAATCAAGGAAAAGCTTACAGGGAAGACTAATATATAAAACAAAACTGTATCTTTCTGTGACCTACTTTCTTCATTTTTACACTCTACTTCCCACTCCAGTCCTATGAGGAATTTTTCATGTTTTGGAAAACCCTGAAACTCAAGAAATTTAGAGTAACCATTAGACTCTCCAAAATTCTACAAAATATAATTGTTAACTGGCCAAAGTTGCAAGTGGTATGAAATTTCATTTGAACAGGAACTAGAAATAAGCTTAATATCCACATTATTTTGTGACATACTATGTGAAAACATTTTCTTTTAAATTTGAGGTCCATCCTATCCTCAAACTGTGCCTCTTAGGTCACTGTGGACAAGTTCCAAGATACCGTGTTGCCTTAGACTAGATAGAAAAGTCAGGTGGGCTAAGGACCTCCAATCTTTTCTTTAAATAAAGTTTACGGGGACAAACAATATTAGAAAGGAAAGAGTCATATAATTATACTGAAGTGGCTTAGGTGCCTCAGCGAAGAAGCAAGGCCTTCCTATGCCTGAGTTGACAAAGAGGAGAGGCTCCAAACTAGGCAAGAACATGTTTACGAAGGTGGTTAATAAAACTGCTCTCTGTTACAGCTCTTTTCACTGAAGCATCTGATGCAATTATCTTGAATACAGGCAAGGGTTTGTTTGCTTGTTTGTTTGTTCATTTTTGGCCGTGCTGGCTGTTCACTGCTGCGTGGGCTTTTGCTCTAGTTGCGGTGTGGAGGCTTCTTATGTGGTGGCTTCCCTTATTGCAAAGTACAGGCTGTAGGGTGTGTGAACTTCAGTAATTGTGGGTCCTGGGCTCAGGAGTCGCAGCTCCCGGACCCTAGAGAACAGACTCAGCAGTGATGGCTAGTCCTCCACTGCGTGTGGGATTTCCCCGACCAGGAATTGAAACCTTTGCCTCTTGCATCGGCAGATGGATTCCTTACCGCTGAGCCACCGGAGAAGCCCAAGGTATTTGTTTTTATATTTCTCCGGATGTGTGAAGCCATAAGAATCATACAATACCACACACCTCACCCTTCATTAAACCCTCAGATAAGTTTGTTGCTTACAAATACTAAAATCTGTTTCTCTTAAAATATATCGTTAAATAAGAAACTTCTTCCCTTTGAGTGCAGAGATATGGTATAGTTTTCTCCTCTTTAATATAAAAAGAGCTTGTCAGATGTGAAGATATCAGGAATATGATCATGATCACACACTCATTTAACTGATGAAGTTAAGCTTAACATCCACAAAAACAAAGTGTTGGAAGCAAGGGAAGAAAAGCCACTTCATTTCAAACTCTTAATTTATACAGTAATTTGTGTATACAGTCATGCCAAATAGAGGTGTCAGCCTAATACCTGTGCAGGGATATCTCAAAGACAACATGATACAATCAAACCTATTGTTATTTTAAATATATATATATATATGTGTATATATATTTTATATATGAATCAAACATTACTGCACCATCATTTATGAACTTGATGTAGATATCTTTCTGAGAAGTATTCACATAACAAATGTTCATCTTTGGCTTCATTTAGTCTATTTTGCTAACAGTATGCATACTTATGACAATCTCTCTTTGTTAAATTCCCTGTGTCCCCTGAAGTTTACCATCTTCTTAACAAAAATACAGATGTTTTCTGAACATAGTCTTCTTGTACCTGGTGTATTTCAACAATGTTTTATTTTAAACAAGCTTTAAAATAATTGAACAATTAAATAAATACTGTATTTCATGAAAATCCATAGTAATGAAATTATAATTTAATACACTCTTAGAAATTCTAGACCTTGGGCAAGCTGACAAAACCAATGGATGGATCCTTTCTGTAAAAAATCTACAAATGCATAGAAATCTCACACTTTTGCACGTAATTTAAGGGTATCCAGAGATCCTAGGTAAAAACCAATATACAGTACATTTCATCGTTGGTATTGTGCATGTTTTTCTTTTTCAGTTATTGCCCATTCCATTGTTTAACATTAAGAAGAATGTTGCAGCCTGCATAGCTCCTATAAACTATATTTTAAATAACTTTCTTGTTTATGAAATGAATCTGCAGCCATAGACTAATTATTATCATGTCTGCATAATGTGCCTTTTGACCTATGTCTGTCCCCTGTCTTAAACTGTTTCAGAAGATTAAATAGGATGTCTATAAATGCAAGTATTTATCTAACTTGATATGCTATAAATTAGTCATAAAGAATTTTACTTGTGTAGTTTATGCATTTTAATGACACAGAGGTATAAAATAACTACTTTTCTGTTGCCGCATCAGACCACTTGGAGAGGTCTGTCCTGGGAAACATGTTGCCTCTACAGGTCATTCTGGGTTCACTGTTCTCTGTTGCAGGGCTAAAATAAAGAGCTGCAGAGCTAATTATTTACAGATGAAATTAACTATATGGAAGTCCGCCATAGTTATTCTCATTCTGACCTCAGGTTCTAAACAATTTAAGCAACTATGAATGGGCAAGAGCAGACGGTACCTTCACTTTTTAAAGTTGTAAACATAAAGCAAAGTATTCTTGAGGACTGTTGTCTCCCAGAAAGCCATCACGTGCATTGTCAGCATTGGGAAGAAGCCCAGTTCCCGATATATGTGAAGAGTATAAGATCTCTATGAATTGAACCATACCAGCATCTTTAATCTATTTGTAATAAATAACTATAATGCATTTGTCATTAACAACCTGAAGGGAAGTGCAGACAGAGGGAATTAGACCATCTCCATCTGTTTCCTGCAGAACTAAATTTTCTTAAGAATAATCTACCTACATGGATTTAGATATAAAAAGGGAGATAACTATGACAGTGCTGGGCATTTTAATGTCCTTTGGAAAATACTGAGACTATATAAATTAATCAAGCAGTCTTTTTAATTTTCCAGAGTCTGATCCCAGATCAGCCTTGTTTTCAGCAGGAATGAATGATAGCCCTTGTGTTTTATTGCCCTTTTAACCTCAAACATCAAGCCCCATGGCAAAATCTAATGCAAAAATATAGTGAATGTTACTCTTTCTTGCCTTGCAATATGCTATTAATTGTATATTGAAATAAATGTCTAAGAGTATTTCAACAAAGCAAAATTAACCAAATGTATATATTCCCATTATAGGCAAGGCATCTTTTGCATCACTTTGGAAAGCTCAAGTATTTTCAGGTCCCTGGAACTGAAAAGAAACAGAACAAGACAGGACTTAACCTCCTTTCATCAATCTGGACTCATATTAATGCCAGATAACCTACTGGCTTGCTGGTTTAGGGATAAATTTTTTTTTTCTTTTCCCATTTATTACTCCTCCCCCACCCCACTTTTTTTTTTTTTTTTACATTTCATTTCTTTACATTACTCACTAGCTTTGCTATTTCCATCATTCCCTAAGCCACAAAATATTTGTTTGAATAAAGTTGCCATAAGTTAGTTCTTACAAGAAAAAAATTACACTGCTTAATACAGTAATCAACACAGAGTAACACTCTCTTCATGTCTGTTCACAGCTCCCCTCTTGTCCTTGCTGCTTTTAATGATGTGAGTTATTGAATGCTGTATAGGTCTACTCATGATTCTATTTAAAATTAATTCTGGGCTTACAGTGCCATCAGGAAGGATAGAAATTGCAATCAGTCCTTAATATTCCATGATCTCTAGTACATCTGATTCCTCTCACCACCATAGCTTGCTCTTCTGGTCTTGGATTGTTTTGAACTATAAGCTGTTCTGCCCTACTGGGCTATGTTCTGGCATCTGGTAGACCTAGAGAAGAGCTAGGAATGATGTGGAGGATACTACCTGCCTCATAGTCTGTCAGTGGGTTTCCTGCAACTGGAACTCCTTGTGCTATGAAACTGTTCTTAGCACAAATTGGAAAGCTGTGTGCTTTAACTCAGAAATCTACTCTGTCAAAGGGGAGACTCATCTAATTGCTAAAGTATCTTATTCAATGTACATCTGTGTACCTATGCATTGGTAGTGCTTATATAGAACATAGGCCAGAAAAGCATCAGCTCTACTTCTTAAGCATGTTAAGAGAACAGACACTGGCTATGAATATAAAAATCCATGATTCCAATAAGAAGCCTTCCAAGAGTCTATTTCCATTGTAAACATCGCCATGTGATATGTTTATGTCTTTGAAAGTTTAAATCCCAGTTTCTATGGACAAGAATATTATGGAAATAAGCATGCTAAGTTGCTATTCATTCCTCACAACTAAGCACATTCAAAGAGCATAGTACTAGGGTTATGAATATAGTTTCTGAAATCATACAGTGGCAAGTGGAAAAATTATTCAAATTGGATTGACTATACCATAAACTATGACATTCATGTGAACACTTAAAGCTTTTTACATGTGCTGTTTGTGAACCTTGCTAAGTACACTCTTGTATGCCCATAATTTGTTTTTGACATGTGTGTGCTCAGGATTACTGAACTTTAAATTTGCTCTGTGCACATTTCCAAATGTGTGTTCCTGGGAATTTGTTACCAGACAGAGCTGGGCTGGTTTGAGCAGAATAGGGAAACTGCTGCATGGAGATTTGTTTAGGATTCACCAGTATGGAATTATGACCAGGTTGTAAAGTTTCACATATACATTCATGAAAGAAAATACGTGAAAATTCAAAAAATTTTTTCAAACTACTAATGAACAAAATTTATTTCTAATGAATGGATTTTGGGAAAAGAATGTCTAACTTTTAACACAAAGCTGAAGAATTCCACTGAACTTCTGAATAGTCAAATGTATAAAGGGAAGAGACCTTAGATAAATCTGACTATAAAGCCATCATATCCTGCAGGTCTGGTCAGATAATAAATACATTTAAACTTTAAAAGTACACATAGGTATGTTGTGTACCCGTATGTACCCATAGGTGTGTTTTCCTGTAGTAAAATTATCAGAGAAAGTAATTTAAAAACCCATTAATTATGTCTTTCTCACCAACAAGTCATCACATATGAGGTGACTGGTCCTACTTCTGAGATGGATGTGTGAGAAAGTTCATCTGACTTGTCACCTTGTCGTCATACATAATCAGGATTGTTATTTCACAAAGACAAGTTTCTCTTCTCATGTGTAATAATCTCTTGGGAAGAAGATTCCCGAATTCTGTAGAAACTCACCAAAGTCACATTTTAAATCTAATTCAAAAAATAGCACAATTTGCAGAAAACTTGGACAATGCTGCTAACTAAAATACAAGAAGTTAAATGTGAAGCACTTACCAATCTATAAGCAGAGAGAAGTGTTGTTAAAATATTTTGCCTAGTACCTTATATTTCTATAATTTTTGCATATTTTTTAAACTTAGCAGCACACTCTGAATATTTCTATGAGTTAAAACATCCTTCTGTTATCCTCCTGTGTTGGTAGGGATGGAGGTGAGGGTCAATTCTCTTTCTTGCCTGAGCTCTAAACATCTGTCATATAAGACAAAGGCGTTGGTAGAATGGAGTCAGAATTCATCTTTAGTCTGATGAAGACTAGGTTAGTAGATGCAGCTTATAAACGCCATCCAAGGGCCGTAATGATACTGAAGCCCATGTTAAACAGCTTATGCTTCCAGGAAAAAAAAATGATCCTGGTCTGATAAGATCTTCCTCCCTAACACTCCTGTCCAGAACATTTTAAAATACTAGATGAGTAAAGGAGAGCTAATGCCCATCTGCACAGAACTCATTCCCAAGAGGGAAAGGCAAGGTTCTTATTCCCACGTCACTGATCACAGTCAACCATTTTCTTTATGATAAGGAACTGTGACAAGATGAAGAGGAGTCAGGAGTGTCAACTAACTAGTTTGTGGAGGGAAATACTGGGTTAAGAATGAAAACTTTCCCACTCATCCACCAAAATATAGTATTGCTTTTAATAACCGTGCTGTATCTTGTTACTGCAAATATACCATCAGTGTATAAAAGAATCCTTTCTTGTGGGATGCTTTGTTTCCAAAATCTCACTCCTAAAAGCAGTATTTTGATATATGTTTGTGTCAGTGTTTTGCATTTCCTTATAGTTCTTTCTTTAAGATTAATTACTGAGTATATACTTGGCCAATTTCCCTCCAGAAAAGCAGTTAACAACGCAAATACCCGTAAACAGTGTTTGAAATGATCACACTCTTAAGAAATTTCTGGATTCCCAGCAGCCTCAGTATTACAGTGAGCAATTTTTCTTGATCTTTAAGTTTATTAAAAAGAAAAAAGATGTGATAAAATTCCTTCACCCATTTCTTTGCTTACTGCTGATACTTAACCTGTTGTGTATCTTTAATGGCCGTTTTCGTGTCTTCTTTGGTAAATTACCTTCTTAGACAATCCCTGTGTGTATCTGTGTGTGTGTGTTTGCTCAGTCCTGTCTGATTCTTTGCCTTCCCATGGACTGTAGCCTGCCAGCCTCCTCTGTCTGTCGGATTTCCCAGACAAGAATACTGGAGTAGGTTGCCATTTCCTCCTCCAGAGGATCTTCCCATCCCAGGGATCCAACCCATGTCTCTTATGTCTTCTGCATTGGCAGATGGATTCTTTAACACTGCTCCACCTGGGGAGTCCCTACTTTGTTTAAATAGTTTATATGCTATATTTATTTCCTAGGATTTTCATCTTATAATGTGATATGTATAGTAAGGGTTTTGTAAGATGTGAAATAGTTTATCAAGTTTCCAGTACAAATTCTAATTTATATTAATGGTTATAATTTTAAGATGCAATATATTCAGTTTTTATCTTGAATGCTGTTACCTCTGAAAGTGTCTAATCAAGTTGCTTTTCTCCCCTCAAATAGATTTCAAACCCATAAAAATACTGAAAGTGTTAACAAAATAGTCCATGTTAATTAGCTGCTTGATTAAAATATATGAAAGTATGTTCCGCTTAGATGTTTTGCCTCTCTATAGCATTGTAAAAAATACCTCTAGTACCAATGTTTGGGTCATTCTATCTGATGATGTTTCCCAAGAACTAAAGCCAATTTCAGTGAATAAAACCTGGGCATTGTATTCCACTGCCGTCACAGAATATTGCCCTCTCTTCACCCCGGTTCTTGATCTTTGAGGTGATACAGTTTGTGAGGAGAGTAGTTTTGCTTTCTAGCCCTTTGTGGGAAAATCTTATTTATGGCTTCCATCAAACAGAATGCTCAGGTTCTATTTCCTTTTCACATCAAAAATAAATATTTCCTAAAGCAACGCCTATCACTGAAGTCCCTTTGGCTACCGTGGAAAATGACTTTGCCATATCTATGATATGTGATGTGGCATGACCTTCCTGAATTAATGTATAGCCTCATTGTAGACACTAAACATTGTGTTTCCTCTTTAATTCTCAGCGAGGCATAAACATGTTAACCCCTGACATTTTTCCTCATAGAGAGGAGAGGATGAAAGGAATACACTGAACCTTCTTTCAGCATTCAATGAGCTATTTTGCTTCAGAAAGGCAAGCAGCTATTCTGCAGTAGTTTGTTGTGGTGTGAAAGTTATCCCTGGAAAATAACCTATGCAAGTAAATACTAAGGCTGGTACAATGTTTATCTGTGTGGTCAGACCACTGATGATTCAGTTTCCCAGGAGTCTGAGAGGTAGATTGGGTCTCCGCTGTGGCTTTCCTCTTGGAAGTGTGGGTAATACAGTTATGTTGATGGGAGAGCACCCAAAAGCATACTTCTAGAAAACCCACTTCAGATGAGTGAGTTTGGAACAAGACAGAAAATACATAAAATGCTGTAAAAAACGTCTGGGTGCCAAACGATTCAGGAATATAGAAGTGGAGTGTCTACTGTCGCATTTAGAGGTCTTAGCTCTGAAATATTGTCCAGTTCCTTTTTGCCTCTCAGTCACTAGCTAAGTTACCAGGAGAAAGTAATACTTATCTCTCTGGGGCCTTTGGGGCTTATTCATTCTTTTGAAAGTGGGAGTTTTGGAGGAAAACCATTAGTCATTGCCAGGGTACTAAAGAGAGGAAACCTCATCCACTAAACAATGGCCATTTGGCTGTTTGCAATAAACCATTCATTTGGGAATTTTTGTTGTTTCTTTTAACTGAATGAGGTTATTCATCACTTGATCTCCCCCCAGGGCTAGTTATTTTGGAGCTTACCAAATAAAAAGAAAGACAGAAGGAAAGCAAAGGGTGGTGGAGAGATCAATGTTTTCAGTAGCTTCCTAATTATAATGATTTGTGAGTTACTTAACCTGAGTAATATCAAATGTGTGTGCTGTGTGAATCACCATATTAGTTTTGAAATATATTGGGCTCTGTGTAGATGAACTTTGGTCTGGTAAGTGGTGGCTGTGCTCTCATGGTTTCCCATTCAACTTAATATAAGATTACTCTTACTCACAACGGCTCTAGAGTTGCATACAGTGGGGCGCCTCTCCTCTGTCTCTGCATTCCAATCACACCACTTTTTCTGTTCCTGAAACACACCAAACTTAAGCCCACCCAGGGCTTCTTCCAGAAAAACACATCTTCCTAGGAATTTGCATGTATGGCTTTGTGTGCATGCGTGTGCGTGTGTGTGTGTATGTGGGAAGTCGCTCAGTCATGTCTGACTCTTTGCAACCTCATGGACTGCAGCCCACCAGGCTCCTGTGTCCATGGGATTTCCCAGGCAAGAATGCTGGAGTAGGATGCCATTTCCTCCTCCAGGGGATCTTCCCAACCCAGGGATCCAACCCCTGTCTCTTGTGTCTTCTGCATTGGCAGATGGATTCTTTAACACTACTCCACCTGGGAAGTCACTAGTTTAGTTTATATAATATATTTATTCACTAGGATTTTCATCTTATAATACTATATATATATATATATATATATATATATAGTAAAGGTTTTGTAAGATGTAAAATACTATATAAAGTTTCCAGTACAAATTCTAGCTTACATTAGTGTAGTGGTTATATTTTTAAGATGCAGTATATTCAGTTTTTCTCTTGACTTTTTTTACCTCTACATTTCTAATCAAGTTGATTTTCCCCAAAGTAGATTTAGAACCCATTAGAAACCCTTAAGACTGTAGCCTGCGAGTCTCCTCTGTCCATGGAATTTCCCAGGCAAGAATACTGAAGTGGGTGGCCATTTCCTCCTCCAGGGGATCTTTGCCCAGGGATCGAACTTGTGTCTCCTGTGTCTCCTGCATTGGCGGGCAGATTCTTTACCTCTGCTGTGTGGCTCTATACTGTCATACAAATCACAGTTCAGTCTTATATTATGGAGAAAAAGCCTTTCTCGATTATTCTAAAGTATAAAAACACTCCCCTCTCAGATACTCTGTACCACTAAATTCTCTTTTAGTATCTTTATAACAACCATTGCTATCATAAATGATTGTGCTTGTTGTATGGGTCCTTGTTCCTAGTCTGTCTCCTTAAATACCATCTAAGCCCCGAGAGCAGGGACCTTTTCTGTCTTATTCACCACTTTGCCCAGCACTTAAAAGGGTGGTTCCTATGTAGGTAGTCCTCAGGACAGAATTGCTGAAGAAATTCATGCTTGCAAGGTCTGTTCAATGACATAATTTTATTACCTAGATGCCATCAACTATTTCAACACTGCTGCTGACAAATTCAAGACACCTCAGACAGCTAAACCCTGTTCTTGTAAGTACATTAAAATGTCCAATCCAAGATTAAGGTGGCATCTTGAGATTCCAGATTGAATTCCTTCCTTCTTTCAGCAGTTCATATTGAATTGAATATTTACTCTGTGCTAGACTCTGGAGGCCCAGAAATGAAAAGACAGATATACTCTTTGACTTCATGGCCCAAATTAGTAGCAGTCATGTAATTACACAAGCAAATAGGATGCAGTTTGATTAGTTCAACATGAAAGAAAATGTGTTGTATTTTGGAATGATCCCTAGCTAGGGCCTCTAATGCAGTTCAGGGAGATTGCATAAGACTTCTTGGGGAAAGTGTCTCTAGTCAGATACTTTGAATGACAAGGAAGTCAGGGAAGGATGGAGACAAAGATTTAAAAAAAAAAAAAACATCTATTTGAGGGAAGTGAGAAGCAATGCAGAATGTTAAGTAAAGGATGAGATAGTCAGATTTGTATTTTAGAGATATCCCTTAGCCACATTATTAAAGCAAATGTACTGAAGCTAGCCTCAAGTAGGTAGTTATAAAGTGTTACTGCCAGTTTGAAGCTGTCACATTAATCTAAAGCAGGAGATGGTGGGGTTTGGTCTAGAAAGTGGCAGAGAAGAGAGGCAGGGTACTGTTTCAGAGACATGTTCATTGATGCTTTATTATTGGCTAGATGTAGACATTTAAAGAGAGAATAGAAGATTAATATACCTAGGTTTCTGACTTGCATAATGGAATGTGCTGTCTTCTAGTCTTTGCTTCAGTATATATTTACTAAGCTGTGACTTTGAACTTGCAACTGTATAATTATTGGGAACATAACCATCAATGGCCACAAAACGTTGTAAAGTAAGGAAATAGAAAATTTTAAATGTAGTATAAGAGATACTAATATGTGCTGCAGAAGAAAATAAAGCAGGATAAGCAGGATGAGAGTGCTGGAGTGGTCTAGAAGGGAGCCACTGATAAATGGCATTTGAATGGAGACCTGTTGGAAGGAGGGATACAGGCTCACGGAGAGGAGGAGATAAAGGAGATGACCCGGTGCAAAGGCCTGAAGCTTGCTGTGTTTGTGGGACAGCACAGTGGATGTCTTGGTGTTGAATCTCAGAGTAATCCAGGGCCCAAGCAGTAAAAGACAACATTATAGAATAGCATGGAACCTGGTCATGGAGAAATGTGAGCTTCGGTAGGTCTGTTATTTTAAATCAGGGTTCTATTTAATCACTCCCTTTATCACAAGCAACATTTGCAGTAATAATAAGGTTTCTTTGCTTCTTTCAGGTAGAAGCAGGTTTCTCTATATAGACCCAGTCAGTCTGAGTATAATGCTTTTGTGACTGGTAATCACTGGATAATTATTGCCAAGTGTCATCAAATTTATTTTAAAGATATGTTGATATTAGTACTCTTAATGGTAACAATGTGACCTTCCTTACTTAAAGTAAAAGAAAAGTATTATCTGTGTGGATTTATATGGCAGTAGATCAGAGCCAGTCTAGAGCAAAATTGAGAAGCAGGAAGAGATACCCTGCGAACACATTTCTTTCCTTTTTTCCCACTTTAGGCATCTTTTTCTACTGTTTTACACAGAAACCACCAACACAGTGCTAACTGTTCTTCCGCCACCTGCCTGTCATCACAGCTCAAATCTACCTGTTCACGTCCTTCGTGATATTAATTGTTGCTTTCCAATGTGTGAAAGCCAGCCAATCTGATAAATGTGATAAATTCATCTGTACACTCTTGCTAATGAAAAAGCCCTGCCCCCCCATCTTCCCTTCTGTCCTATGTGATGTATGTAATCCATAGTTAGCTATTTCAGTTTCCCCTGTGTCTACTATTTTAGGCTGACATTTGACAATTCAAGTGCCATGTGCAACAGCAGATGAGATATTTAGGGTAGATGGGGTCCTATCAGGTCTCATGTGAAAAGTAGAGAGGCTTCAATGCGCTCTTTTTACTAACAGACTCCATGCTTTCTAGAGATGCCATGTATTTTCACCCTGTTAGTGGAATACACAGTGAACTCAAAGTTAAATAGTGGGAGAAGAGGCAGAATAATTATACTAGTTAACTAAGGAAACTGTTAAATTATCAGAACCTTGCCTCTTTGTGAAGTTCCAGAGCCCTTTTTGTGTCCTAGAAAAGCCCCAAATAGCTTTTCCACAGTTAGCAGTCACTTCAGTAGTGAATAAAGTTTTTATTCAGTCTTCCTCAACCAAAAAAATTAAAAAATCAGAACCCAACTAAGTCCTTATATTAATCTCAGTAAAAATAATATAATGAGCAAACTATCGTCATTAAAAATATATATATATATATTTAATATATAGCTTTTTGGTGTGGTGTTATTTCAACCATTATTCTTTTTAATGAGAAGTTGGGCTGTTGATGTATTTAATTTAATTCATGTATTTTTGTGTTTTTATGAGTGTTCCCAAAGGCCTTCAGGCAGTGAGTGCATTTTTAATAAATTGCATTTGAAATAAATAAATAATAATGGTTCATTACACTGGGACTGACTTTATGGTGGGATTAAAATGGATGAATATTTAACACTATGTTTTAACTCATTCTGACATGAAATTTTGTTTTTTTTTTCTCCCTGAAAATGATAATACTGTGAAATGTTGCCATTATAAGAATAACTGTAGAATATTCAATTGAAAATAACATTTACATAGAAAAATTTTTCTGAGATCATGTATTTTTTCAAATAATTGATGCAATGAAAATCTAGCACTACTGTTTATATCTGTGCCCATTGTAAGCTTTTTTAAACAAAAAATTGCATTATTTTTTTCCTCTCCTCAAAAAATCAAGCATATCTATAATACAAGGAATTATAATCTTAATGAGATTAAATGTAGATGTCCAAATTGCCTAAGATTAAAAAGTTAGCCTCAATTTTTACATAGCTGTTCTTGCACCTTGGTGAAATTTTTCATTCTGTTTCAAAACATTATTTATACTTCCTACATTTTTCCCCTTGGAGAAAGAATTTTGGCATAGCTCCTAGACTAAAAATGAGGGGGATATAAAGCACATTCTAAAGCATTAAGATGGGGGTATCTTCAACAAATGCGTCTGAATCCCAAAGATACTTTAATTGCTTAGCAACATTTTACACTGATGAATGCACATTGTGGAAATAGTCCTAAAATCATTTTTCATAGTAGTGGAAAAATGTTATAACTGTCCACTTAGGGTCATTAAAAAAACATTAGATATAAATTTCAGATGGTTATATCCTGTGGAATATTCCCCTTTATCACTATTATATACATATGCATGTGTGCATATGCTATAGAGAGAGTGTATTTATACATATTACACATATGTACAGGCATAGTGTAAAACTCTCAATGTTAAATACATGCAAATTGAACTTTCCTGTTCAAAGAAATCAAGTCAGGTTTCAGCTATAAATGCCCATGCAGTGTTAATTTGCCATCTTTATAGGACATCCACACAAACAATGTATTTCTCATTACAGTAAGTACAGGCATAGTATTCCCAGTGCTTGGGAAATTAGGCCTTGTTATAGACATTTTAAAGTTAGTATCCTTCACTTTTTTATCAAATTTGAATCCATGAAAATTTTCAAATTTGAATCCATGAGAGCAGATTCTTCCTTAATGATATATGGAAGTTACTGGAGTTAGCATTTTTGAAAGACTTCTGGGAAGAGACACATTTTTTCCCCCCTTAAGAGCTTTTTTTGTCCAAATAAATCCATTCAAATTGGACAAAAAACTTTTACCAATATTTGGGATATTTAGGAATGGAGCCCCACATGCAGAACTCTAAGCATTGATCACTGGCTTACAGGACTGTCCTCTGTCTGCAAGGAACTTCTGTTCTACATGGTGAATCTGGACAGGGCATACTACTTAAATTTACTATATTTTTGTTGTTGCTGTTTAGTTGCTCAGTCTGTCTGCCTCTGCGACCCCATGGACTGCAGCCCTCCAGGCTCTCCTGTCCATGGGATTTCCCAGGCAAGAACCCTGGAATGGGTTGTCATTTCCCTCTCCTGGGAATCTTCCTGACCCAGTGAGCAAACCCACGTCTCCTTCATTGGCAGGCAGTTTCTTCACCACTGAGCCGCCAGAGAAGAGGTCTTGTGCAGCAGGTTCCGTTCATCTCTGTGGACAGAAAGGCCAAATTGTAAAAACTCTTCAATCGTAACAGCACTGGGCTCTGTGATGCAGGATGTTTACAGTGTAATCCTAGCTAGAGACTTAGTATTCACTACATCATTTCACAGTACTGTGCTGTGCTTAGTCGCTCAGTCGTGTCTGACTCTCTGTGACCCCATGGACTGTATCCCGCCAGGGTCCTCTGTCCATGGGGATTCTCCAGGCAAGAATACTGGAGTGGGTTGCCAGGCCCTCCTCCAGGGGATCTTCCCAACCCGGGGATCGAACTCAGGTCTCCAGCATCGCGCGGATTCTTTACCATCTGTGCCATATGTCGCAGTACAAATACACTTAAATCTACTCTGAGCTTTGTAGCGCTTGAAGGCGGGGGGCACAGTAAAGCTGAAGAGAGCGAAGGCTGTGGAATCAGATGGTCCTGATGCGAATCCATGTCAGAACCCTTTTCTATTGTGCAAACTGAACAGCATTATTTTGCCCCACTGTGCCTCAGCGTTCTCTAATATTAAGTGAGGATGTTAGGGTGCATTTTATGGTGGTGATTACAAATATTTTGCATTTCGTATATGTAATATGTTTTCAGTGTCTCGTCATTTCTTCCTCAGTGCTCTTGAGTGGTAGAGGGATGCATGTAAAGATTTCTCAAAATTGAATAAATTGAAAAAGAAAAGTAACTGAACTAAATAGATACAAAAGGGAAGATGGCATGATTCTGAGCAACCCTTAGATCCACAAGAAGATAATCACTTTGAGTTGGAAAGTGTAAGAAAGCTGGGCCATTAATTTTTTCTAAGGTTTTGATGTGGGCACCAAAGGCAGGACCCAGTCTCCATGATGAGGCTGCTAATTCTGGGACTAGTGTCTCATTGGAAAAGACCCTGATGCTGGGAAAGATTGAAGGCAGGAGGAGAAGGGGACGACAGAGGATGAGATGGTTGGATGGCATCACCGACTTGATGGACCTGAGTTTGAGCAAGCTCTGGGAGTTGGTGATGGACAGGGAGGCCTGGTGTGCTGCAGCCCCTGGGGTTGCAAAGAGTCGGACACAAGTGAGTGACTGAACTGAACTGAACTGAGATAACGGGGGAAGGGCCTGTCTCCTGAGGACACAGGGAGCCTGCAGACATCCCAGGTTCACAGAGGACAGGGCCAGGGGAGACCGTCACAGTGTAATGAGAAGATCTGCTGCAAGAATTAAGTGAAACCATGCAAGTACATCACTTAATGCTACACCTAACATGGGTAAACTGTTGTTCAGTCATTAAGTTGTGCCTGACTCTGTGACCCCGTGGACTGCACTGCACCAGGCTCCTCTGTCGTCTACTATCTCCCAGAGTTTGCTCAAATTCAGATGAGCAGAACATGTTGGTAATGGACATTGTCATTTGTTTCACAAATTATAGTAGAACATAGAGCATGAGAGAAAGCGTGAAACACAGGGTTCAGCTGAATTTGAGCAAACTGGGAGATAGTGAGCAGAGGAACCTGGAGTGCTGCAGTCCATGGGCCGCAAAGAGTCAGACACAACTTAGTAATTGAACAAGGACATTTACCTTACAAATTATAGGAGAAAATAGAACATAAAGATATGTAAGAAAGATGGATCCCTCTCCCAGGATTTTTGAAGGACAAGGAAGTGATATTAAGCAAGACTTCCCAAAAAAGATAACAGCTTAGTTGAATTTTTTGAAAACTGATAAACTTCTAGTGAATAAGATGAATAAGATGTATAATCATACCTTGGGCTCCAAAGCAAGCTTTAAAGTCCCCACCTCCCTGAGATTTCTTGTGATATGATGCTTCCTATGATATCTTTCATGCGCTGGAGAAGGAAATGGCAACCCACTCCAGTGTTCTTGCCTAGAGAATCCCAGGGACGGGGGAGCCTGGTGGGCTGCCGTCTCTGGGGTCGCACAGAGTCAGACACGACTGAAGCGACTTAGCAGCAGCAGCATGATATCTTTCCAACCACAGGAGCTCAGTAAATGCTCTTCAATGGATAAGCACACTTCCCTGAGTAGGGAAGCAGGCTGGACATATCTGTGTCCTCATCCTTTCTGAGAACCAGTCGGGTGTTAGGAGCTGCAGCTCTTGTACAGACATGGAAGGCAGATTGTGTCTGCAGCACCGCCGGCAGCTGGTTTGCAGGCCGGACATTCTGCTTTGCTTCCTGGGCATGTGAGCTGCTCACTGTGAAAAGGCTGGCCCCGCACGCAGTGGCTTTGGCCCGCAGTGCAGTCGACAAATAAGGACCCCGGCCCTGGCCGTATATATACGAGTTAGTCTCCATGACGCCTATAACTTCTAAAGACGGCAAACCATCCATGGCCTTGAAAGCTCTATTTCATTACAGAGGATTTTTTGGAGGAGCAACTCAGATATTAGTGTTTTTACGAGTCACTTTAATACCTGAATTTCCCTTTGTACATTTATTGAGAAATGAGTGTCTCCTTGGACACCATTTATTTAAAATTTTGTCATATCAGAATGGCCTCTCGCTGCACTAGAGAGACTGCCTCTGGCTGTATTCCAGTCATCTGATTTTTTTTCTCAGCTGCTGGACTGTCTATCGATCTGGTCACCTAAGGTGAGGAGAGGAAAAAAAAAAAAAAAACAAGCTCAACAAAACTTGTATTCAAAGCTCCTGTGATCATTTTTTTTTTCCCCTTTTGTGGCAACGGGAGGGCAAGGGGTGGGGGGAGATATTTCTCTCTCTCACTGGGGAAAATGAGAAAATCACAGCCACACACAACTTATGTAGGTCATGCTACTACTGAAGGGAGAATAAGTCTATGCCCATGTCCTATAAAAAAGAAAGCAAAATTGGCCCACTCCAACATTTAACCTTTTGTCTATTTCAGAAACACTCTGACTGAGAAAATCTAGCTGTTTATATCACATAGTAGTATTTTCACCAATGAAAAACCTACATTAAGTAGGTAAATATGTTACTGTTCTAACGGCAAACATTTTAGGCAGATGAAGACATGTCTGCCGTGGATTGTCAGTTTTGAATAAATCAAAGTTATGAAATGAAGAGAAAAGGGAAAACATTAGGTGACTGCCTCATGCTTTAAATCCTAAATACTTTAATTGAAATGAATTTTCATTTCCATTGTCATCTTTTATTATAATCGTAATATGATTATGATTATAATACCTAATTTGTATTAGCAAATATCTTGCCATTATTTAGTGTAAATATGCTGTTTCTCAAGTGCTAAATAATAATATATATTCATGACAAGAATTAGTAAAGCTATTGTTATGGCATTTGGGGCTATATTTTCTTAGTATCAGCCTCCCCCCCTCCCTCCTTCCTCTTTTCTCTTGCAGTAAGCTGTTTTGGATAAAATGAGATTATCTTCATCCTTTTCAAATGGCATCTTTGGCTTTCTTGGAGACAGTGGGGTTGAAGGTCACGACAGAAGACAGTGGAGAAATGTGGATGTGAGCAGAAAGTACCAGAGGGAAAGCAGGGGAGGCTAAGGGCAGGACATCAGGGTGTCGGGAGGCCCGAGAGCAGGCAAGGAAGGGCAGGGGATTCAAGCTGATGGCGCCAGAGTGTCCAGGGAGCGTGGCTGTGACGGGGCCCAGGAGCACCGCAGGAGGCTTGCAGACATTCATTCATTCACTGATGCTCTGACTTCAGGCTGGAGCAAGCATTGCAAGCAGCAGCAGGAAAGGGAGCTTTTCTTACAAACTCTGCTCGAGCGTCCACCTGCCCGTCTCTCTAAGCTAATGACCGTGGCTACCTCCTACTTTACAGGAAAAATGAAGGCCCTCTGGAATGAAGATGCTCCCAGCTTCTCCCCCAAACCCTCAGCACCCTCTGTCTGCCAATTCCTCCTCTTCCCCAGGGATCTCTGTCTCGTGCGACCGAACCCTGGGACTCCTGTCCCCTCTGTGGCTTCATTCCATAGATCTTACACTCTCTTCTCCTTTCCTCTCAACTTCCTCCCCAGCACATCCCTGCAGCTCAGAAACATGCTCACATCTCAAAAGAAAAAGAAAAAAAGGAGAAGCACAACTTACAAAGTTTGCTTATATGCCTTTCCACCTTAAGTTATGGCTTGTGGCCTTTCCTCCATTGCAGAGCCTATAGTGGACACTCTTGGTTGCCCACCTGCCCTACTGCCTTCTTCCTGCACCCAGATTTTTCCTAATAGAACCTTATTTTTTACTCAGTTCTCCACCAGACCCATCCTCAGGTGTGAATTCTGTTGAACAGCTCCTGATTTTCTCCCTTACTGTTATTGGTCCAAGGTAGACATGTTTCCTGGAAAAGGAAATGGCACCCTGCTCCAGCACTCTTGCCTGGAAAATCCCATGGACAGAGGAGCCTGGTGGGCTACAGTCCATGGGGTCGCAAAGAGGTGGACATGACTGAGAATGCACACACACTCACACACGTATACAGAGACATGCTTCCTAAGTTTGCCAAAGAAAACTGAAAAGACCTGTCTCTTAGCCCAGGGCAGTATGTGCACTCCCATCTATCCCTTTCTGGAGTGTAAATAGAGAAACTTGTACGTAAAAATCTGTCTTCAAGCCATGGTGTAACTAGTCTTAATGATGAGACCTGTTAAAGGCGGCAAAGACCAAAGAGAAATGTCCTGATTACATTGAAATTCTGGCTTAAATAACCCGGAAGCCTGTGTTACCTTTGAATCCCTGTTATCCATCATAAGTCATGCATGTTACAAAAACTACTTAGAGTTGGATTCTGTTGCTCTCATCACAAAGCTCCCTAATTTGCACGTAGCTCCCACAGATCACCTTTTCCACTGCTTAGCCAGTCCTCTGCCTGCTCCAGCCATAACTCCCAGAGAACTCCCAAAGAAACAGCTCTGCCTGTGAACACTGGTGCATTTTTACCAAGCTCCAGAGAGACTAATTTCTTCTTCTTGAATAGAAGAAGGGTGATTCCTTATTAATACCCCTTCCTTCTTGAAATATTACTTGGCATTGGGATTTTTGTCAATATAGTTTCTGGTTCTTTTCTTAACCCTGAAATCACTGCTTTTCCTAAGCAATTCTGTATCACAGCACTCCTACCAGAATTTAGATCTATAAATCATTTTTTTTTTCCATTTGATATCTCTCCTAGAATGGTTCTCAATATCTTAAAGTTGTCATGTCCAAAATTGGGTTTGTCATGCCTCCTCTCCCTCTCCTGGGTATCAGATTTTATCCTTCTGTGTTATCCTTCCCTGGCTAATTAATTTCCTGGCCACTCAGTTCCTCATGACAGAAACTTGTCATCCCTGATGCCTCTCTTCCTCCCACGCCCAGTGTCCACTAGGCACCCAGGTTAATTAAATGCTTCTCAAGCCATTCCTTTCATCTTCACCCCTCCTATTTCTGCCCAAGATAAAAATCGGTGTCTCTCTTTGCTAGACTGTTACAATCACCTGTAACTAGATTCCAGTCTCTACTCTTATGCCCTTTAAAACTATCTTTCATCATGTTTCCAGCCAGAGTAAATTATATCAGTTAAAGTGTAACCATGCTAGTCCCTCTGTGTCTAAAAATGTCCATTTACAAATGATTTTCTATAGAATAGATGGCCCACAATCCTTGTCATTACTTTTGATCAGGCTTCATTTTTGTTCCTCACATTCTTTGTCACCTCCATACTACACATGCCAAAGCATCCACTTTGATGCTTTACATCTATGGATTTTCCAAGTTTGCAATATTCGCATCCTTATTTCCAATTAATAAACTGTCTCATTACTAATTTTACTTCTCTGAATTCTTCTTCGAAGAATATTTGATCTCTCCCTTCTTTTAATCAGCCTGCTAACTATAAATATCTATAGTATGTCTTCTTCTATAATTGATTTTAAGTTCCTTCAGGAGAGTAGGAGTCTTATTCATCACTAGGTCTCCCCCATTTTTAAGTAAATAAATGTAAAAGGGTTTAGTTTCTTCACTACTGTTTTATTAAGCTCAGTAATTCCAAAGTGTTGATCTACAGTATCTTCCAAAAAGGGAAATGCTTTTCTTTCACAGACCAATTCAAATCAATATTTACTAGCTGCCTGGAATTCTCTGTTGAGAACAAACTCTCTGTGTTGGAGCTAAGTTTAGCTGGAGGGCATTGTGGTCAATTAGAATGAGCTAGGGGAGTCTCTTTTGTTCTAAAGGTTTTACTCTTTAGGTATAGTTAATATTTTCTATAGCCTTACAGGTATCTAACAGTGTTAAAGATACAGAATTATATTAAATATTGGAATCAGGAGGGACACAAAATCATCTTTAACGTAGAATTAGAACAACTTTAGAGATTATCACTTCATTTTTATATGTAAGCAATCTCAGAAACAGCAAGGAGAAAATTGTTTTCCTGTGATGTTACAGTTAGTTTAGAACCCAGGTTTCCTAATGAATGATCCAATATTATGCTGCCGTTGCCTACTGCAAAAGGAACCAATGATAACATTTTGTTGGAAACCCTGAAACCTTGAACATGAATCATGATTTCAGAACTGAACCATTATATAGGTACCTCTGAAGATAAAACATTATTCAAGGAGAGACCTAATTTCTCCACCTTCAAACTTAATGTATAATGAATAATATGAGTCACTAGTGACAGTATGATTACTATCTGTGCCAGAGAAGAACAATATACAAATCACTAGATGTAATAGTGGTTTTAAGACAGGCTCTTGGTTTTGTTTAACCCATAAGAAGTTGTTTGACTTATAGTTGCTCAGTTCTCTTTGCTTCTTTTTCACCTCCACCTAAGATGTCTTAACCTCAGAAGCTTGTTATCCTTATAATGTATACAAAATACTCATTAGATAACTTTAATTATAAATATTTGTTATTAATCTGATTTTGAGAGACAATTCTTCATGCATTTATCATGTCTTTGCTTGTCTTAAGTACCTTCTAAACATTTCTTCATTTGATGAAGAGCCAGTAATTTGATACAAAAATCATTTTGTGATAGCTTCGGCTTATATTGGGTCTCTGCTCTTAAATTTGATAACCTGAGAATTCCAACCAGTGACCACTTTCTCAGCAGAGACAGACACTGTCTTTGTTCTGGATTGTCTTCTTGAGGAAGTTCGTATGAGGAATGGCTTTGGAAGACAGACACAGTGTCTTTATCTGGAGCGGAAGTCTGATGGCTTACTTTCTCTAATGGAAGAGTCAGGCTCTGTGAGCTCAGGGTTCCTCTCCAGTAACAAAGCCGTCTCCATGAGCAGGCATCACGTGGCTCTCTGTGTGTGACCTGATGGTCCTAGTGCTGTTACCTTAGCCTCTGCTTTTCTTGTGAGGAATAAACTGTCCCTTTTTGCTGACCTAGGATGTTGTCTTCTGATAGCATCCATTAACACGGTGGCACGCTAACTTTTAGGCTGGCGAGTGTGGTCAAGTCTCTCAGGCCCCTTCCCACATTTTAACATCTGAATTCTATTTATCTTTCTAATATGAACATTATAAACATTAAAAACATTATAGTTTTTTCCTTCATTTGAATGAATATATTTTTTCCCTAGAAAGGTAATCACTGATTGGAATTTACAGATTATCAAATTGAAGAGCAGAGACCCAGGATAAGCCAGCACTTTCACAGACTTACTTTGGTATCAAACTATTGGCTCTTGATTGAATAAGGAAATGTTTAGAAGCTGATTGAGCTGTTTTGAATTTTCATTTCTATGATTGACACTTAATACTGTGAAAATATATCATTAATGTTTCTACTATGTAGAGTGTCCTTTAAACCATCTATTGGTCTAAACACTAGTCTCCAGCCTTAACTCCTCTGGGAGCAGCCTTCATTCCCTCCTCTAGCTGTGTGGTAAGCACATTTTCTCGGACATTGTATTCAGTTATCTGAGCCAGTGATTAAGAACTTGCTCTGTGGTCCTGGATATACTCCTTATCTTTTTAAAAAATAGATCACAGGCCACACAATGGTAAATCATATTTTTAAACACATATGTCTGTAATTCTAGCACATTTTAGACAGTCGATAAAAGTTTGGTGAATAATGTGGAAAAAAAAAGAAAAAACCTCTAATACTATAAATGTATCTATCATTATATGCTTCCCCTTAAAAAGAAAACCTGAAATCTTGGAGAATTGGACCAACAATGTCCGTTATTCTATAAGATTGTAATTCCAAAATTATTCTATAGAAATATGAATGGATAAAGAATGCAAATAGCATTTATATCCTTGAGTTGATTACCTTTGAATGCTTGTTCATCACAAGTGAAAAATCACAACAAATGTCACTATCTAGTAAAATATAGGAGGCAAAATATCTTGATTCTGAACTCAGTTGTACTCTCAAGTTTACTATTGTTGAAACCCTGCATACAAGACTGATTCTGAGACCTTGGGGCAATGAAGACTTCAGAGACTTCTTGGTGGAAGCTCCATGAAGCTGGAGTTTTATTAACTCAAAAAGTAGACCATGACACTTCCCTGAGGCTGCTCTTTTGGCTATGTTGTAATTATAGCACCTTCATATCTAAAACCAAGAACTGGAAAGCTCTCATCCATGGTGCTTACAAGTACTTCTCATTGGAAGATAAACATAACCCTAGGCCTTCTTCTAAGAAGCATGTCATGGTATGAGAAATAGATAACATCTCCTACTCCTGTGTCTGTTGAATGATAATTTCAGAGCTCAAGATTAGGAGGAAAAGCTGTGTAGCTAAGAAGTTTCTGAATAGGAGTCTTCAAGGATTACAAGTAAAATTTTCTGAAATTCATTAGACATTTTAGCAACCCTTTCCTCACCATTCTGTTCCAGAAAATATTGTTCTTAAGAGTTCATATGCCAGAAAAGATAGGGATTCTAAATTGTTTATAATCTCACTTCATCCACTTTTGTCAATTCTTATCAAATAAATTTCTTCTCCTATCAAGAAACTTTATAGAACTTACCCAGGTATAATATTATAGATGATCATTTCTTATTTAAAAAATAAATTTTGTTATAATCAGTGTCATAATTTGAAGTAAATATTCTAGCCTACACTATATGTCTTTTGAGGAGAAGTGTGGCAAGTTCTTCCTGAAAATGAAGATCAGAAGAGATACTGTTTTTAAATATTGACAGGAGAAAATAATATGAAGATATTCTATGTGAAGATATTCTGAAAACAGTTACTAAAGGAATTGGGTGCACTAAGATTACCAAAATATATTGAAAATGTTATTTTCTAAATATTTTTTCTCCATGCTGAATGTGATGACTTTATAAAGCGCTCCTACCCCCAAATTTTCAAAAAGTACTAGTTGTTTGAAAACTGGTGTCTCTTATCCACTAAGGCAATGGGCTTGGAGTAGCCTTATGGACAGTTGATAGTTGGTGATCATAGCTGGTGAAAGATTTACCAGTGTGGAAAAACTGCCAAGTTACAAACCATTAGCAGGTAGACTTGACTCAGTGAACAGTGAAAAACCTCTGAGGCAAAAATGGTCCATTTCCCCATCACTGATTTTCACTGTCCACTGAGTCATGTTTTTAAATTTATTTTCCATTACTTTTCCCTGGTTGTGGGTAGGTTTCCTCGTCCGTCAGATTCCATGTAGACCTCAATTATCCCCAAATTTTGGAGACCTATGAGTGGTTCTCTTGGATTGTGTAAGTTATACATAAGATATACAAATGGACTCTGGCTAACCCAGGGAGAAAAGCTTCCTTGCAACAGTTTCCAGAGGTCAAGTTGACATGAGGACTATTTAAAAAGGAAATATGCTTATTTTATGTTCTCAACTTGGTATGTAATTCTCACTGGATTTTTTTTGTTTTTTTTCTCATGGATTTTACTATGTTCATATTGTTGTTCTCACTGATGGAACATATAGAACCTGGAGTGACTGTAAACACTGCTCATCCTCAATGACCCAGCATAGGAGTAATGCATCTATAGTAGCTAAAGAAGCAAGGAAAAGAAAAACTGGAACATTTTATTTTGGTACATGGAATGAAATTGAAAAGGGTTGGTGAAGGATAAGAGACAGAAGAGAAAGTGACTGCCATCTTTAACAAACATCACTACTGATATTAAATTGGAAGACCTTTATGGTGACATTACAATGACTAATCTCTACTGCAAGACTGAAAATTCTGATTTTTTTTTTCTGTATTCTTTTCAGTGGTCACCAAGATTGAGCACAGTGCCAAGAATATAGTTCCTATCAGATCAATAAGTATGGAGGTTATCAAGGCACCTGTATTTTTAAAGCTTCTGGGTAGTTCCAGTGAGATCCATTACTTTAAGCAATTTAGATGCACCAAGATTTTAGTTCGGTTTTCATCTAGACTTTGCAATCTCCCTTTTCATCTCCTGTTTTTTATCTTATCTTTTAGCACCATCTTATAAAATGTATATTTCTATTAAACTCTTTCAAAGCTTCAAGCTTACCTGGATGATTTCTGTTCTTTGGCTTGCTTTGAATTCCAGAGTAGGAATTAGCCTGAGGCTTTGTCTCTTTGTTTCTCTTCCTGTCTTCTCTCTTATTTCTTCCTTCAGTTCTTCCAGCCTCAGCACTTCCTATTTGGTTCGTACTCTGCTAGACTGTCATCGGTCATCTCCTTTCTTGCTTATGCTCAATGAGGACAACTTTATCCAGACCTTCTATGTGATGTTAATATATAGTAAATGTATTTTTCACTGGAGACTCATTTGCAAAGAATGGCTTGTCCCTAACTCTAGTTCCTGTTTGAGATCTGAGGACTGCTTTTCTCTCCATTCTTCTGACCCGGGGCATGTGCATTTGGTGAAGATGTTTTGCACTGAGGCTGAGTAGAGATTGAGACTCTGCTTCATCTTCTCGACAATATCAATCCCTCATGCAGTCAACACTGTTCATTCAAGAGTGAAGTCACCAAGTCCTTTTGTGCTTGGTTTTGGCTTTTTCTCTTCCCCTCTGCACCTATAGCCTGACATCACAGAGCGTGTCGGGAAACTTTGCTCACTCTCCCCATCTGTGCTGAGGTCCTAGGGAGGTACCTAAATACTGCCATGCTCAAAAAATGTCCTGACTTTTCTGAGGCTGCATACTTATTCCTTAGTCCACATCTCTCCAAATTAGAAAGTTTTAATGAAAATTCTTAGGGTCTTATGAATTCATTAATGTTGTTCCTGCATACTGTGTTCTGGGCTGGGATTAGGGACAAAGGTAGGAGAATTAGTTGGGAGTTGTAGTCTAGCATATAAAATCAGATTTTTTAATGTGTATTTCCTCATCTTTGCTTTGTGCTCTTCACTCCAGCCTCTTTGCCTAAAATATGAAGTGTTTAAATTTTGAGACATTCTTTCCAGCATAATTTTGTGAATCCTTCAGAACAAAGTTGCTCTTACAAATGCACTGTTGCAAAGTTGAGTGATCATATAATGAAGTAGTCAGGGGAAATAGGTAAGTTGGAGTGAAGTCCTTTTGAGGACAAAGGAAATGGATGGGAGTGGTTTCAAAATGCTGTGGAGTGAGGCAAAAGCATCAGTATGAAGATAGCTAATTGAAGATGGCATCGGATCCATTGGTATGGGTTTGAGATGCTATAATTTGAAGCTCAGAAATAAGATCAAATGACAAAATGAACTTAGAGAATTACTCTTTTCCATTTAGCTCTTCATCAGTAGTCAGGAGTTTTTCACCTCAACCTCCTACCCTGATTTGTGGTAACTTCAGACACTATGAGACTTAGAGATTTGAAATAGAAAGTAATTGATTTGCACACACGCATGTTCACACACCCTTATACTCAAGCACAAATGTTTATTTCTAAAGACACACCTGATTTATTGACAAACAAGCTCTGATATCCAGTGGCAAAAAGTGAATTCAGGATCTTGTCTTCCTCACTTACTGGCTTTATCTCTGCATCATTTGCTGTGTCTGGAAAAACATTTGTGTCTGTGACACCCAGGAGTGAGGAAGCTAAAATGGTTTAGAGAAAGTATTTTTCCAACTGCAAAGGTATAAACGTAATATGGTTGTAGTGAGTTGTATAGCTTAACAACAGACATCATTCAATCGTCCAGTTTTCACTCCAAGTATTGCTTTGCCTCTTCCTCCTGTACAAATAAAAATAATTGATCTAAGCTTTTCTTCCTATAGTTCCTCTGTCTCATGTTTCACCAATTCAACATGGGGCAAAGATCTATAAACATACACAGATATCTGGATTTATAAATCAGAAATGCAGACCTCCGCTAAATGAGTAAATGCATAAAGTATACTAGGTTTGTGGGGAAAAAAATGATTATAAAGGTTACCTGCAATCTTTTATGAATAGATACAGTAAAACCATGTGTATTTTATGACTCATCATTTCAAGAGTTGCATATATGCTTCTTATTGGATAAAGCTTCAAATTGATGAAATATTTTTATTTATGGAGAATTTTGCATAGCATTTTCAATTATGGGTTTATTTCCTTTCCATTAGCTACTATCTCTGATGTAGTTCTCTTAACTAACACTGATTGAATGACATCTGCTGTGCTCAACTCCTGAGAAAGAGACTCTGGAAAAAACAAAGAAAATAAGCAGTATTTCTACCTTTAGAGAAATTGTATTCTGTTAACTTCTTTTCTTGATATATTGCATTATTTGTATCTATGTAGAACCTACCTAGACATTTCTTGTTATATTTATAAGACTCTACATGCTAATGTGAATTTTCAAATATTTAAGAATTTTTATAAAAATCAGCATTTCCACTAAGTTATATTTTAATTTTTTCCCAATAAAATTGATCAGATAAGTTTAGTGAATTATTTAGTGTTTAGGCATTATATTTCTTTCATTTTGCTTTTCTCAGAGATATTGTAGCTGCTTGTGGAATTTTAGGGTTTTCTACTTTAGATCACATTAGATTTTGCAAAAGCAAATATCTCTAAAAAAGCAAAGGACTTATTTCCTATCTTTAATGAGTTTAAATTAAGAAAGCAACTACAATTTCTGGATACTTAAGCCCAATGCAGTATAAATTTATTTAACATTCTGTAAATGAACCCTAGGATGGTGAAGAGTATAAACATATATTTTAATAGATTCATGGATCTTTGAGGAGAGTAGAGGGAATAGATATTTTATCTGAGTTCTTATCTTGGCTTTTGTGCTTACCTAAATTATTAAACATACATTTTACATAAACCAGAGAAGCACTTAAAATTATAGAGGCATGCTAATCATGGGGAAAAATACCTTTCAAGGCCAAGACAATAAACAAAATATTTGAGAATTGCTTTTTAAAATTTTATGTCACATTTCTCATAACAAGTGTCGTAATAAAGTTTTTATTGCTAAAACTTAATAGAGAATTAGGTCATTCATAAATCTGTTGCAATTAATGTTTCAGGATAAAATAAAAGATCTGTTATTCTTTAATACATACCCAAGGTAAAAAATACTTCCTGTGCAAGTCTGTTCCTAATGGCACAATCTTTTATAGATCTATAAAGAGCTGTCTCAATAATATTCCAGATTTTTTCCTAAAAGTTGTATATATTCAAGCTTCATACATTTTTTTTCTATAATATCCTATAATAACTAAGGTGGATTTTGTTTTTTGTATCTGCTCAGCATTTAAGTGTGGTATGAATTTCAATTAAGAACTTACTAGATAGTAAAACAGTAACACAGACCATCTCTCCTTTCCCCATAAACAGAATTTCATAAATATTAGGCAGGACCAAGCTGATGTTTTTGGATGAAAGAATAAATCAATGAGCAGATGAATGAATGATAAAAAGACATGGATCTATACTCTACAAGTGAAAATAATTTACTCTAATGGTGTGGTAGAACACGCATTTATTGTTTCAATTGGAATGCCAATCTTCAACTAGCATATTCTTAAAGTTTAAAAGATTATATATTAACAGTTACTCACACTAGTTTGATAAACTGACTACAAGGTGCGGTTGTCCAATACAATTTTTCTTGAATCAGAATAAATAACACCTAAAATGTATCATGATACTGTTTTAAAAACTTTTTCTGACCCAGATTTTTGATATCCAGAAAAAAGATAATGTCAATATCTAGATGAGCAGGGTCAATAACTTTCTTTATGAGTAACATTTTGCAGTAGTGGTTTATTTTATGCATCATATTTTCATCTTGTTAGATTTCTGATTTGAACTATAATGTTGCCAAATTTTCAAGTCCCCAGTACCTGTAACTGGAAGGCCATGGGAGGAAAATATTCTATGGTGTCACATATGCATAAGACAAAAGCCGACTTTGTCTCTAGCTTAGTAAGAAACTGGCCACAAAAGGTTTTATGAACTATAAAGATTCATAAGACAAGGAAAAGGTTCTCTAAGTCAACATGTTAAATAGAAATAATCAGCAAATTTTCATCTGAAATGTATCATAAGCAAAAGATTCTCTCTCTCTCTCTCTTTTATTTTTTTTTTTTGGTTGGGTGATGATGAGTGACTCTAGGCATGAACAGCCTAGGAGTAAGAAAGTAAGACAGGAAAGAGAAGGTGTCAAAGGCTGTTTTCAAGCCAGTTGTGACTGTGGACAACTGAAATCTGTCTGGGTGAGGAAATCTGGGAGGCAGAACCCAGCTTGGAGATTTCTTTTAACTGAGCCGAAACAGTTGGAAAATTTTCCACCCACTCTATATGTGTCATTGGCTGAGAGTTCTTTCAGTGCCAGGGATGTTCTGGCAGAGCTGAGTTTGCTGAGGCCACCAGAAAAGAGAAACGGCCGGGGGCAGCCTGGCAAGTGCTGTCAATCAGCTATCTTTGTCTGTAAGAGGGATTTCTGACAGTTTATGGGCAGAGTTCTGATATCTTTTAAATCGCTGACTGGCTGCACTGCCAACCTCAGGGTGGTGTTCCTTCTGCTGCTACAAACACAAGGTCTTGGAAAAAAATGTCATCGTGATCTTTCCCCTTTAAGTTAGTTCCCATCATGTTCTCTATTTATGCTTTCCTCCTTTTGGGGGCCTGCATGTTATCTTTTAGCAGGATCAGTTAAGGTACATCCCAGTATGAAATTTAAAGGCTTTATAACTTTTGCAGACATAATTTAGACTTCTTACTTACTCTGAAGGCATAGAAGGATGTACAGGTTCACCATAATTATTTTATGTAAGTTAGCTGAAGCAAATCTGTTATACTTAAAACTTATCAGATTGGAGTTTCTTTTCCACTGAAACATGAGAGCTGCCTCTTTTATTCAGAAAATATTTGATTGAGTGTTGGATAGCTCAGAAAGGGGGATGACACATGATGTAATTCCTCCTCTTACTAAGTCTAAAATTCAGTTGAAGTGGGAAAAGTCATATTTATTCTAAAATGCCATACTGGGGGTAGGCCCATATGGGTAAGGGAAAATGTGCTGTGAAAATTTTGAAGTAATAGTTTCTTATGGTAGAATCAAGACAAGCTTAATTGAGAAGATAATATTTGGTCTTAATCTCAAAGAAGAGAAATGGACTATGTACTGGAGGAGAAACTTTCTAAGTGGAGAGGATAGACTAAGCAAAATCATAGAGATATACTTAAGTTGCTATTAACTGTTAAACCTGATGAAATAACATTGTTGTTGTGAATTCCTCCTTTCAAATTTGTCGTAATATAGTTTTATTGTGGTTTGCTACTGTTAGATTTGAGAGATTTCTTTTTTTTCTTCTCAAGGGTTTCCTCATGAAATTAATTTAGGTTGAATAAAAATTAAAGAAATAAAATAATGAATAACACCTCTCCAGCAATCAGATTAAAATTACATAGATAGATATCATGGCATGCTCAAAGAATGCTACATTTATTAGTAGACCTAAATTATAGTTCTAACTGTGTCACTAATTAACTTAACCCTCTAGATCTCAGGTTCCTCGTGAAAAATTAGAGTGTCTGGCTGTATGTCATGGAAGTTTACTTAATCTCAAAATCTCTGACAGATTAGATAATATTGCCATGTGTATAAAGAAAAAAATATGAGAATGATCTTATTTACTACAGATCAAAATGTTTGAAATATTTGTCTCAGTGGCATAGACTAAGAAGGATAATACAATACAGAAGATATAAAGACATTAACAAGTGTTTAAGTAAATAAGCAATAAACATGAGACTGGGGAGAAATTGCTTCCTAGTTCACATGTTATTCTTTTCCTACTAAAAACTGCTTTCTTTAATTCTGTATTCAATTCAACACTGCTATTTTCTGCTTGGAGGGAAAAAATCCTCAAACACATACAAAATTTCTAATGTTGTAATTTTAGTAGTGATATAAGGAACGTTCTTATGAAATTAAACCTGTTATCAAATGTGCCTACATTCACTCAAACAAATATTATTCTCCAGACATTTAATAATATTATACATAGCATTATAGGATGTCTGTTTCATACAAATGAAATAAAGATTAAAAATATATAATAAACGCTCTACTGAGTAGACCAGAGCTTTAAAAAAGTGTATTTTGTTACGCATGAAGAAAACAGACCATGAGGATGTGAACATTTTTACTTGAACAGTTTGACAAGAATTCCATAGTTGATCCTTTGTACCTTAAAGATACATAATATTGTTGCATTGCATTAGAGTTGAGAACATGCCAGAGAACCCTAGACTAAAATTTAGTAGAGAGACATGTAAGAAACATGGCCATTGACCTTGAAAGTCATGTTTAAGGGATGGAGGGGTGCAGTGAAGAGAAAAACCCTGGGTTTAGGAGGAAAGAGTGTCAGTTCCAGCTTACACACTGTCATTACCCACGGGGTGACCTTGCAAACAGAGTCTAACTCCGCTAATTCTCATTAGCCTCAACTGTGAAAGAAGAAATTTGGATGACATCTAAGATTCCATCAGCTTGCACAAGTTATGAGACAGTTTGACATGTCTGAAACAGCTTTGAAGTTACCAGGTTACTACCTCTGTACCATATGCCAAGCTCAAAGTTGTTTTCTGTGTGAAGACTTTATTCTTTCATAATGATGACAGTTGGAATCTTGCTTTTCATTGTGCAGAAATGTATACTCAACCAGTTGTTTGTAGCAGCTGCTAAGATTTATACTTGGCTTAATACCACTCTTCCACTCAGAATTCTACTGCTGGTTGTTTATAAGGCACAATTCCACAATAATCTCATAGTTTTGTGGTTTAATTAAGGAAGAAGTCAGCTGTCTTTCTGGCATAGCTGTTTCATATATTGCTTCTGGTTATATCAAGATTGCATTATATCTACTATGTCTTTGGCCCAGCATTTACTGAGCTTTCCTTTTGAACCAGAATTCTGCTCAGCTTTGTGCAGGCATCATCACCTTTCTTCGCCTTCAGCAATACTGCAAGTACTATATCATTAGTCCTGTTTTATACACAAGAAATGGATGATGAGAAATGTGAAACAAATTGCCTCTAGTCCCAGGATCTGGTTTTTTTCTGTCTCCCAAAGCTCATGATCTGTTGAGGAAAGGACTAAAAGAAGACTCTGATTTTAAGACAGTAATTAGAAAGATGATCATGTAATTAAAAATTAGAGGGAGTGCCAGATTTCACATAGACCATGTTGGTTTCTGTTAACCATGTTGAAATAAGAGCTGCTGATGGGATGTTTAGGAGAAGAACACTTATGGTAATCAGGAGTAAGATTATGACTAAAGAAGCATTCAGTTGTAGTTTCTTCATCTCCAGGATTAAATATATCTAGATACAATCAGTTGTTGTTTTTGCTCAGTTGCTAAGTCATATCTGAATCTTTGTGACCCCAAGACTGCAGCGTGCCAGGCTTCTCTGTCCTTCACTATCTTCTGGAGTTTGCTCCAACACATGTCTCTTGAGTCACTGATGCCATCCAAATATCACATCCTCTGCCGTCCCCTTCTCCTCCTGCCCTCAATCTTTCCCAGCATCAGGGTCTTTTCCAGCGAGTCAGCTCTTCACATCAGGTGGCCAAAGTATTGGAACTTCAGCTTCAGTATCAGTCCTTTGAATGAATATTCAGGACTGATTTCCTTTAGGACTGACTAATTTGATCTCTTTGCTGTCCAGGGGACTCTCAGGAAGTCTTCTCTAAACCACAGTTCGAAAGCATCGATACTTAAGTGCTCAGCATTCTTTATGGTCCAACTCTCACATCCATACATGACTACTGGACAACTATGGCTGTGACTATTCGTTCCTTTGTCAGCAGAGTAACATCTCTACTTTTTAAAATGCTACCTAGGTTTGTCATAATTTTCTTTCAAGAAGCAAGAGTCTTTTAATTTCATGAATGCAGTCACCATCCACAGTAATTTTGTAGTCCAAGAAAATAAAGTCTGTTACTGTTTCCATTGTTTCTCCATCTATTTTCCATGAAGTGATTGGGCTGTATGCCATGATCTTAATTTTGTGAATGTTGATTATAAGCCAGCTTTTTCATTCTCCTCTTTCAATTTCATCAAGAGGCTCTTTAGTTCCTCTTCACTTTCTGCCATGCGGATGGTGTCATCTGCATATCTGAAGTTATTGATATTTCCTCTGGCAATCATGATTCCAGCTTGTGATTCATCCAGCCTGGCATTTCCCATGATATACTCTGCATGTAAGTTAAATATACAGAGTGACAATATACAGCCTTTACACATTCCTTTCCCAATTTTGAACCGTTGTTAACTGTTCCATCTCTAGTTCTAACTGTTGCTTCTTGGCCTGCATACAGGTGTCTCAGGAGACAGGTTTCTCAAGTGATCTGGTAATCCCATCTCTTTAAGAGTTTTCCACAGTTTGTTGTGACCCACACAGTCAAAGGCTTCAGTTCAGTTCAGATCAGTTCAGTCGCTCAGTCGTGTCCGACTCTTTGCGACCCCATGAATCGCAGCACGCCAGGCCTCCCTGTCCATCACCAACTCCTAGAGTTTACTCAAACTCATGTCCATTGAGTCGGTGATGCCATCCAGCCATCTCATCCTCTGTCGTCCCCTGCTCCTCCTGCCCTCAGTCTTTCCCAGCATCAGGGTCTTTTACAATGAGTCAGCTCTTCGCATGAGGTGGCCAAAGTATTGGAGTTTCAGCTTCAGCATCAGTCCTTCCAATGACTATTCAGGACTGATCTCCTTTAGGATGGACTGGTTGGATCTCCTTGCAGTCCAAGGGGCTCTCAAGAGTCTTCTCCAACACCGCAGTTCAAAAGCATCAATTCTTCGGCGCTCAGCTTCCTTTATAGTCCAACTCTCACATCTATACATGACCACTGGAAAAACCATAGCCTTGACTAGATGGGCCTTTGTTGGCAAAGTAATGTCTCTTCTTTTTAATATGCTATCTAGGTTGGTCATAACTTTCTTTCTAAGGAGTAAATGTCTTTTAATTTCATGGCTGCAACCACCATTTGCAGTGATTTTGGAGCCCAGAAAAATAAAGTCTGATACTGTTTCAACTGTCTCCCCATCTGTTTGCCATGAAGAGATGGGACCAGATGCCATGATCTTAGTTTTCTGAATGTTGAGTGATTTTAAGCCAACTTTTTCACTCTCCTCTTTCACTTTCATCAAGAGGCTTTTTAGTTCCTCTTCACTTTCTGCCACAGGGATGGTGTCATCTGCATATCTGAGATTATTGATATTTCTCCCGGCAATCTTGATTCCAGCTTGTGCTTCTTCCCGCCCAGCATTTCTCATGATGTACTCTGAATATAAGTTAAATAAGCAGGGTGACAATATACAGCCTTGACATACTCCTTTTCCTATTTGGAACCAGTCTTGTTTCATGTCAAATTCTAACTGTTGCTTCCTGACCTTAGCGTAGTTAATGAAACAGATGTTCTCTCTGTAATTTTCCTGCTTTTTCGATGATCCAACGAATGTCGGCAATTTGATCTCTGGTTCCTCTGCCTTTTCTAAATCCAGCTTGTACATCTGGAAGTTCTCGGTTCACATACTGTTGAAGCCTGGCTTGAAGGATTTTGCGCATTATGTTTCTAGCATGTAAAATGAGCACAATTCTATGGTAGTTTGAGCATTCTTTGGCATCACCTTTCTTTAGGATCAGAATGAAAACTGACCTTTTCCAGCCCTGTGGCCACTGCTCTGCTTTCCAAATTTGCTCACAGATATAACTGGTAGGTTTTTATTAATGACCCTATTCATAAGCACATGCATATATTCTTGCATATATACATATACACACATAAAATTAAGAGTGAGTTACAGCTCTCATCTTACTTTTTTTATTGGTTGCAAAACTGAATAAAAGTCTATTCTACCAAGAGATTTGTTACTCATTTTTAAAGACTGAGGATTTTGATTGTATCCACAGAGTGAGATAAGTCCTATCACTCAAATATGACTTTCATTATCTAAAGCTTATATGAGATTGATAAATAAGCTAGTATAATAAATTATTTATATTGACCATTGTCATGCATGCCAGAATGCTCCTATCTGTATTAAAAATACATAGTTTCACTTTGGCCCAGATAACATGAAAAAACTTTAAAAAAAAATCAGATCTTTGCTTTCTTAGCATGGTTATGAAGCAAAGAAATGATCCAAATGTTTGGCAAGTTCATTTTCATGTCTCCAGTGCAGTAGAATTTTCACCAAGTCCCAAGTCCTTAAGTTCATTTGCTAGGACAGACCAGAGGTTTGGAAAGAAAATTGTCAAAGTATTGTATTTCTCATACACCCTTGCATTCAGATCCTGTTTGTTTGTGGACTCCAAAAGCAGGGCTATGTTTCCTCATATTCCACTATCTGAATAGCTCCCTTTGCCTAAGAAGTTTCTACCCTTTAACCAATCATCTAATTTGTTGGGGGAACAATCTAAACCGGTCTAATTAGGCAACTATAGTCTTAATCATAAAGTGATAGTATAGCCCAAGGCACATCCACACTGATTCTTGCTTTTTCTTTCTTTTTTTCTGTATGATGGAGCCTAATGTGTCCAACACATTCCTGTTACTTTCACCATAAATAGTAGCAATAGACATTTTCTTGTTTTCAATTCTCATTCTTTCCTTTTATTCATTCTATCTCTAACTAGATTTTGCAAATTATGATCTAGGCAGTGTGTATGGGTGTGTGTGTAAGCACACACACGCACACACCCACACGTGTGTGTGAAGTTCGTTCTGAGAAGATAGCTTAGTTTCCCTTATTTCCATGTCCGGAGAAATACTAATAGTCGTATCCTTTTCTTATCCAGAGACTGTTGAAATACTGAGAAAAACTAGTATTGATACCAAGTCCAATTTATTGGTATATACCAATACCAGGCTTCCCTGGTGGCTCAGAGGTTAAAACGTCTGCCCTGCAATGCGGGAAACCTGGGTTGGATCCCTGTGTTGGGAAGATCCCCTGGAGAAGGAAATGGCAACCCACTCCAGTATTCTTGCCTGGAGAGTTCCATGGACGTAGGAGCCTGGTAGGCTACAGTCCATGCAGTCGCAAAGAGTCGGACACGACTGAGCGACTTCACTTCACTTCACTTCATACCAATAGCAATTTATTTTTATAAGCATTATGCTTATAAAAATAAATTGCTCACCTTTTGGAGTGTTCATTTATTCTTATTAAATGAGAAGCATGCTTACCTAAAACTTAGGAGAAAACTTATTTGTTCATACTTTTATTTTTTCATATCATGTTTGTGGGAAAATATTTTAAAACATGTTATACTATCATATCTGCAACATTGGAGAAATCATGGAATAAAATAAAGAAAAATGAATAAATATATCACATTTGTTAGTTTAAGGAGTCCTTGTAGGTAAAGGACAGATGTGAACACAGCAAAAGAAAATACAATATGGACTATAATTACTCCTGTAAATAATTCCAAAATAAAAGTAGTTTTAGTGCATCAAAAGGGGGAGAGAGCACCCAGCCCAGAATCCTCAGAGCAGACCTAATTAATAATAGTATTCATCTTGCTGTTTGAATTCTATTAAACAAGGTTTTAAAAATTGTAAGAAATAGTGTTTTAACACTTTTCTCTATGTTTAATTGGGAGTGTGTGTGTGTGTGTGTGTGTGTGTGTATTTGATGATTTGATAATAAGAGCTTGATGTTTGCTTGCATTTAACTCTGTATAAAGAAACAATGTTAAAATAGTTTACGTATATGAAATAAGAAATGCATTTCATCATGTTGTTTTACAAGTTTAGCACAATTTCTTTGATTAAATTTTACCTTTATCACTATACATTATTCTTAAATAATTATAAGCATTGCAAAATGAATTTAAAGGGATACAGTGAAATTTAAATATAAAATATTAATTTCAGTATGTAAAATAAGACTGTGACTACCTACATAGATTGCTATGATTTTCTCCGTAGCTAAATAAGAGTATTCTTTCCAATCTATTATTCATTTCTTGTCTTCCATCCCTTCAACTTATGAATTGTAGGAAGTATCATGAAGAAAATGTATAGCCAGTTTTAGGGGGCTCTAAGGATTTTAGTAATAAACACTTTCTATATAAAATTATCATGCAGGTGGGAGAAAATGATTTCATTTCTATTCATTATTGCATCATTTTTTAAAAATGTTACTATGCAGGTTGTAGAAATAAGCTATAAAACTTTACAGGTTTGCAATTGTTAAAATGTTTTATTAGGACATATATTTGGCATGCTGCTTCCATTTCACTTTAGTGACTGATACTCTTGCTTAAAAGAACACTCTATTTCTCTGTGAGTAGTTTCTAGGCATTTCCTAAATGGTTATGGAGGGACATTGCCCCCAGCAGGGAAAAAGGAGAATAGAAATAGGACTGCATTCGAGCAATTCATCTAAAAGGTAATGAATATGTGTACGAGAAACCATACACATTGCCGAGAAGTAATTTTACAAATGTATAATATCACCAGCTATTGAGTTAGTGCTACTTCAATAATCATCTTCGTTTTAGGAAAAAAGTCTTAAAGTAAAATTATTTTACATAGTATTGAAAAATTAAAGTTGATCTAAAATAACTCATTCTTCGCATTTATGCCCACACCATCGTCAGATTTATAGTAATTAAAAATAACATAACCTTTTTCTAGTTTTGTTACATATCAGAACCAGATATCAACTCATAATCCTAAGATGAAATTAATGTTTGTCCTCTAAACCTGAAATCAGAAGTAAATGTGCTTATGTGAACATCTTATGAACCATCTCACTTCTAAAATATTGATAGCTTGCTTTAATTTAAATGTGTGGTAGTATTTTTCCTTAAATACAAATAAATTGTATTGCAAACATAAGGGGAAGTGGCATTTGATGTTTCCTTCTCGATGACATTGTTCTGAAACATTCTACCAGAGCTACAGTGGGCAATTCAAAATTTATGATGCATTGCATAATTTATTGCCACATTTCAGGTTGGCATTTTTTTTTTTTTAACTTTCAGGAGGGATGAACATTTTAAGTCATTTTCAGATACAGGATTTTAAAGTTATTCTCTTTCTCTCTGGCCTGATTCCTCACCGCCACCCCCGCTACCCTCCTGTCTAAAATTGAGAACTTTAGAACATCTCAGTGTCTGTGACGAGATTGAATTTATGTATGGTTGACATTTAAAATAAAATGTTATTGCAGAAAATGTCAGAAAGTGTAGAAGTTAAGTCATCTGTTAGAGGACTTAATATACTTTATAACCTTGTAATTTCTATCAGATTTAAAAGATTTATTCTGTCACAAATAAATGATGTTATCCATAAACTTGAACTTTCTCTTGGAGTAAATAATAGTCATTGAGGAAGAGAAATTGAAAGGTAAAGAATTTAAGTAGTCTGTTTAAATACTCTAGGGTAGATAATAGCGTACCGCTTTTGTTTGAGAGTTTTTGAAAGCTCCAATATAGGGACATATTGATTTGTATTTAGAATAATCAAATTATCCACAAATCTTCTAAACATAGGAAATCTCTGATGCATGGAAAAATGTGTGCTTTTACTGGAAACCCATTTACATTTTCACATGGTTGAGTTTCTTCATTGAAAAGGGTCACTTTTAAATTACTGTCCTAACATTCAGCATGGAAGATCTATCTACTCCCCTCACCCTGTCTGTCCTTGACTCCATGGGGGAGATCAATGAAGAAAGCACATCCTTATTCTCAAGCTACTTACTTAAAAATCTAATTTTAAACACACTCATAAAACAAATTTTTCAAGATTCACAGCAAATCAAAAGTAAATTACTGTAGCACAAATGCCTAAACAGCAAAGAAATACCTGGTGCACAAGTAGGATTTAAGTTCATACACATTGCCAGCAATATCTATTTTGTCTTATTTGATGCTATAAATGTCATTAAAGAGATATTTTCATATTTCCTTTGCTTACTGCCTCTCTTGACTGTTTTCCCTCATTCTGCTCAGATGCTTCTACACAGCAAAGTGAGATTTCGGGTCCTTTGGTCCTGAGGATCTGGGCGCTTTGAGATTTGGAGTACATCATTTCTCTGTGTCTTCATTTCCTCAGATGTTGCACTAAAGTTGCTAAAGTTTATTCTAAACAATGGGAAATGTTTTGATTCTCTAAATGGACAGGAAGAATGTTGACATCCTCCCAGCTGGGAAGAAAAGGATTGATTTTAAACCCTAGCAGGCCAACAAACAAAAGTCCTTAACATGGGTTTGAAAGCATAGAAAAGGCATCCTCTGACTCAGCCCTGTTGGTGGGTCAGGACCCTGCAGGGACTTCATTCCCAGCCCCCCGGGTTAGTCCTTTTGGACTCTCTGGTTCACAGTGTGGGGCTTCTACTTGTGAGTAAAACCTGGTGTCCTGTGGATGCAACAGTCAGGGAGGAGAGTAATTTCTCTAGAATATTGAGGAGGAAGGAACAAGGACAGACTGTTTAAGAAAAAGTGATTTGGCGTGAAATGATCCAAGGTATAAAAGAAAGCCAGAAGAAAACAAAGCTCTGGGGGGAATGCATCGTTGCTGTGAACAGCATGTCTCAGGTTTTCTCTCTCCCTCCTCCCTGCTCCATTAACCAAAGGGGATGCTTATCCTTGTCTCCTCCCCTTAATTTCTCTCTTTTTTTTTGCCACTGTCTTCATTACTCCCAACAAACTGAAAGGCTTCTGTGGTTCTTTTCAGGGTAAAAAGCACATTATATATATATATTTTAAATAATAATTATAAACGTATTTGGCCTCCAATAAACACTTTATTCTTAACCAAAACAGTTACCATCTCATAGGGCACCAACTTTGGCCAAGGGTTAAGAGGGGAGAAAGAAGAGTGAAAGCAAGTTTTGTGGGGTCATCATTCAACAAAGGAGTACACTTAATTAAAGGAGAAATTTCTCTTGGCAGTGATACATTTGTGGGGAAGAGAACTTTGCCCCCTCATGAATGAAAAATGTTTGAATTAGAGCACCCCAGCAACCGCCTCTGAAATTTTCAAGTGTCCAAATAAATTTCTAATTATAGAAAGAGTCTCATTAAATAGTGAACATGTATAATTACAGAAAGGTTTTCACTTAATTAGAATCTCATCAGAGCTTCCATCTGCATTGAGATTTTGATAATAGAGGTCAAGCCCTTTTGGGCTTGTTGGGGAAAAGTAGATCAAAGTATGAAAGAGTTATAGATCCATCAAGAAGTTTTTGGCATAAATAGTTTTTATTGAGTTCTGGAAAAATGAGACGGAGAATAAATGGTCATAAAATATAAAGAGTAGCTGTCAGCATGATTTACATGGAGGATACCTGCTAAGCAATTATGGTCTTAGCACTGCAAATTAAATAGGACAGAGCAGGCACAGTATCGAATTGTGTATATTTCAGGATGAGAGAAACTGAAGCACTGAAAGAAGACAAAAATGGTTAAAGTCTGTAGCAGCAAATTTGCTACTTAATGCAAGATTCGATGTATAGAATCATAGTTATCCTGCTGATAGACTTTAAATAGAAATTCCCCAGGAAATCCTAAAACAATTTAATTTGAGAAGAAAGCTTAAATTGAACACTGTGCGTTTATATTGCATGTTAATTACAGTAGTGTGTGGGTATCTACTTATTATATCATAAAAACAAGATGGATAGACAATCTTTTCTGATGCTCCCTTGTTTTTGCAGGTACTAGCAGATTTACCATTCTGAACAGCATCTTCTTTTCTTCTATAGTGTGATTAGATGAATGATTGTTTCTTGGGTAGTTTAATTTGAAGTGCTGTGTCTACAAAGGTCAACTCTTAAAAGTGGATGCTTCCAGAGGAATAAACCCAGGTTGAGTACCAGGAGTTTTCTAGGCAATAGAAATACAATGATGCATACATTACAATTTTTACCTTGAGAAGCTTAAGGACATTTTTCCAAGTAATTTCAATACGATACTATAAACCATGTAAAATATTGTATAGGACAGTATGGTTACACAGAGTACGAAGACATAGAGGCTTGTCTGTGCCAGCTATTATAAAAATGGAGAATTTTGTCATTCATTCAAAAAACTTTTTGTTGAGAGTCAAACCCAAAGCCCCTTTGCTATCAATTGATGTCAAATAACCCTTCTGTTCATATCAAGACTCTAATGTTAAGTAATAGAGACCTCATTTGATCATCCAATATGATAAAGTCATTCAGTAGAACTAGCGAGAAAGGCTTAAAATTCTACACTGAATTTTGCATGTTGCAGGTTATTGACTCATGAGGATAAAATTCTGCTTTGTTGAATTTTAAAGAACTCTGCAAAGGCCTTTAATCATTTATTTCTCATTGCAAAAGGTGCTGGTAAAATTTTATTAATTCAAATCAATGTATACTTATTCAGTAAGCAGTTTGTTCAAGGCATTGCACTATCTCTCAAGGAAAGCAGAACTTGAAGATGTAGTTTTTGCCCTCACAGAATTTAAGATTGGGTGGGGAAAATAAGCATATAAACAATGAATCTTAACACAAAACAAAATGTAGTAAGTGCTAGATCAAGCTACAGGTAATTGACTCTAGTAGGGAAAAAAGTGCTTCTTTTTTTTTCTCTCCCTCTCCCTATCTACTAACTTGGTTTAGGTGCCTGCTCTCTAGGCTGTGTCCACGCAGCACACTTCCAGCTGGCCTCTCTTGTTTCATTTTAATTATCTTTCAGTATAATTCACTCTTAAGATGATTACATAATTTACTGTCCAAGACAGGACTTTTTAAACATTTATTTATTTTAATTGGAGGCTAATTACTTTACAATATTGTGGTGGTTTTTGCTATACATTGACATGAATCAGCCATGGGTGTACACGTGTCCCCATTCCTGAACCCCTTCCTACCTCCCTCCGCATCCCATTCCTCAGGGTCATCCCAGTGCACCGGCCCTGAGCACCCTGTCTCATGCATCCAACCTGGACTGGCGATCTGTTTCACATATGATAATTTACATGTTTCAGTGCTATTCTCTCAAATCATCCCACCCTCATCTTCTCCCACAGAGTCCAAAAGTCTGTTTCTTTATATCTGTGTCTCTTTTGCTCTCTTGCATATAGGATCATCATTACCATCTTTCTAAATTCCATATATATGCATTAATATATTGTATTGGTGTTTTTCTTTCTGACTTACTTCACTCTATATAATAGGCTCCAGTTTCATCCACCTCATTAGAACTGATTCAAATGCATTCTTTATAATAGCTGAGTAATATTCCATTGTGTATATGTACCACAGCTTTCTTATCCATTCGTCTGCTGATGTACATGTAAGTTGCTTCCATATCCCGGCTATCATAAACAGTGCTGTGATGAACATCGGGGTACACGTGTCTCTTTCAATTCTGGTTTCCTAGGTGTGTTTGCCCAGTAGTGGGATTGCTGGGTTGTATGGCAGTTCTATTTCCAGTTTTTTAAGGAATCTCCACCTGTTCTCCATAGTGGCTGTACTAGTTTGCATTCCCACCAACTGTGTAAGAGGGTTCCCTTTTCTCCACACCCTCTCTAGCATTTATTGCTTGTAGACTTTTGGATAGCAGCCATTCTGAAAGGCGTGAGATGGTACATCATTATGGTTTTGATTTGCATTTCTCTGATAATGAGTGATGTTGAGCATCTTTTCATGTGTTTGTTAGCCATCTGTATGTCTTATTTGGAGAAATGTCTGTTTAGTTCTTTGGCCCATTTTTTTATTGTGTTGTTTACTTTTCTAGAATTGAGCTACAGGAAGTGCTTGTATATTTTTGAGATTAATTCTTTGTCTGTTGCTTCGTTTGCTATTATTTTCTCCCATTCTGAAGGCTGTCTTTTCACCTTGCTTATAGTTTCCTTCATTGTACAAAAGCTTTTAAGTATAATTAGGTCCCATTTGTTTATTTTTGCTTTTATTTCCAGTATTCTGGGAGGTGGGTCGTAGAAGATCCTGCTGTGGTTTATGTCAGAGAGTGTTTTGCCTATGTTCTCCTCTAGGAGTTTTATAGTGTCTGGTCTTACATTTAGATCTTTAATCCATTTTGAGTTTATTTTTGTGTATGGTATTAGAAGGTGTTCTAGTTTCATTCTTTTATAAGTGGTTGGACAGTTTTCCCAGCACCACTTGTTAAAGAGATTATCTTTTTTCCATTGTATATTCTTGCCTCCTTTATCAAAGATAAGGTATCCATAGGTGCATGGATTTATCTTTGGGCATTTTATTTTGTTGCATTGATCTATTTTTCTGTCTTTGTGCCAGTACCATACTGCAAGACAGGACATTTTTGAGAATGACAGGAGACAATTCATAATTATGCACAAAGAACAAATATGAACCAGGACTGTCTCAGGCAAATCAGTGTGGAAGATCATCCCTTTAATACTCCAATCTAATGCCAAAATGAACATTTAATATGCAACCTAGTGATGCTGCACTCTTACCTAAAATCATTAAATGGGTTTCAATTTCATGTCCCTTTATGATGATGAAGGGCATGAAAGTATCCTCATGAACAAATATCTGCTTTTTGCTCTAGTAGAATCTTACCCTGTCACCTCTAACCTCCTCACTCAGCACCTCATATATCTCCTGCTTCCTTCTGATTTTCTCACTTATAATTAGATATTTGGAAGCTCATTTCAGAGATTAGTAAATTCTTAATGTACTTACTTATAATTCCCCCTAGACTGTAAGATCTTTTATGGAAGAGGTCTATTCTAGATTTTATTTTTAATCCTCACTAATGAGCAAAGTCCCCATTCCAGGTGGCACAGGTGGTGAAGAATCTATCCTGCTAATGCAGGAGATATGAGAGACATGGGTGGAGGTCCGTGCCATTGTACAGGTGCCAGTGATCAAGACCATCCCAAAGAAAAAGAAATGCAAAAAGGAAAAATGGTTGTCTGAGGAGGCCTTACAAATAGCTGAGAAAAGAAGAGAAGCAAAGGCAAAGGAGAAAAGGAAATATATACCCTTCTGAATGCAGAGATCCAAAGAATAGCCAGGAGAGATAAGAAAGCCTTCCTTAGTGACCAACCCAAAAAGAAATGGAGCAAGACAATAGAATGGGAAAGACTAGAGATCTCTTCAAGAAAATTAGGGATACCAAGGGAACATTTCATGCAAAGATGGGCTTAATAAAGGACAGAAATGGTATGGACCTAACAGAAGCAGAAGATATTAAGAAGAGGTGGCAAGAATACACAGAAGAACTGTACAAAAAAGATCTTCATGACCCAGATAACCATGATGGTGTGATCACTCACCTAGAGCTGGACATCCTGGAATGGGAAGTCAAGTGGGCTTTAGGAAGCATCACTACGAACAAAGCTAGCAGAGGTGATGGAATTCCAGATGAGCTATTTCAAATCCTGAACAGTGATGCTGTGAAAGTGCTGCACTCAATATGCCAGCAAATTTGGAAAACTCAGCAGTGGCCACAGGACTGGAAAAAGTCAGTTTTCATTCCAACCTCAAAGAAAGGCAACTTCAAAGAATATTCAAACTACCACATAATTGCAGTCAGCTCACATACTAGCAAAGTAATGCTCAAAATTCTCCAAGTGAGGCTTCAACAGTACATGGACCAATAACTTCCATATGTTCAAGCTGGATTTAGAAAAGGCAGAGGAACCAGAAATCAAATGGCCAACATCTGTTGGATCATCAAGAAAGCAAGAGAGTTCCAGAAAAACATCTATTTCTGTTTTATTGACTATGCCAAAGCCTTTGACTGTGTGGATCACAATAAACTGTGGAAAATTCTTCAAAAGATGGGAATACCAGGCCACCTTACCTGCCTCCTGAGAAATCTGTATGCATGTCAAGAAGCAACAGTTAGAACCAGACATGTAACAGTGGACTGGTTCAAAATTGGGAAAGGAGTACATTAAGGTTGTATATTGTCACCCTGCTTATTTACCTTATATGATGAGTACATCATGCAAAATGCTGGGCTGGATGAAGCACAAGCTTGAGTCAAGATTGCCGGGAGAAATATCAATAACACCAGATATGCAGATGACACCACCCTTACGGCAGAAGGCAAAGGGAAACTAGAGAGTCTCTTGATTAAAGTGAAAGAGGAGAGTGAAAAAGCTAGCTTAAAATTCAGCATTCAAAAAACTAAGGTCATGGCATCCGGTCCCATCTCTTCATGGCAAATAGATGGGGAAACAGTGGAAACAGTGACAGACTTTCTTTTCTTGTGCTCCAAAATCACTGCAGATGGTGATTGCAACCATGAAATTAAAAGACACTTGCTCCTTGGAAGAAAACTATGGCCAACCTAGACAACATACTAAAAAGCAGAGACATTCCATTGCCAACAAATGTCTGTCTAATCAAGCCTATGGTTTTTCCAGTAGTCATATATAGATTGAGAGTTGGACCATAAAGAAAGCTGAGTGCCAAAGAATTGATGCTTTTGAACTGTGGCATTGAAGAAGACTCTTGAGAATCCCTTTGACTGCAAGGAGGTCCAACCAGTCCATCCTAAAAGAAATCAGTCCTGAATATTCACTGGAAGGACTGATGCTGAAGTTGAAGCTCCAATACTTTGGTTACCTGATGAGAAGAATCAGCCCTTTGGAAAAGACCCTGATGCTGGGAAAGATTGAAGGCAGGAGGAGAAGGAGATGACAGAGGATGAGATGGTTGGATGGCATCACCAGCTCAATGGACATGAGTTTGAGTAAACTCCAGGTGTTGGTGATGGACATGGAAGCCTGGCATGCTGCAGTCCATGGGGTCCCAAATAGTTGGACATGACTAAGGGACTGAATTGTACTGGATGAGCAAAGTATTCAGTACATTAATAAGTACTTGATTAATATTGTGGGCAGAAAAAAGCAATTGCATAAGCACATGTTTTATGATTTGAATTGAGAGAGAAAGCTGATATGCAAGGCCTCATTGAGATGGTGATATTTGAGTTGAGCTTCAAGGAAGAAAGATCTTTATGGAAAAAAAATAAGTAAAAGAACTTTTCAGAAAGCAGAATGATTGAAAGTGTGAGCTATAAGAATGATTTATTTTCTGATGGAGAAAGATTTTCAAATTGAAGAAAGTTTTGAATATGTTTTTAAGATGTATAGGTAGGAATAGAGTTTTTCAGTAAGAAGTTCTGAAATGTAGGGGCCTGTGAATGCAATAGAAGCTGCATTTGTCTCCATTAGAATACTTATATAGGTACTGTTTGAAAAATGGTCTAGAGAGATCTATGATTTCATAATGACTTTTCTTTTCATTCTGAAGGCTAGTAATGCTATTATTTTGTAAGCCTGTGCACAATGCAGGGTAAATAGCTAAAGCCAGCTATTGGTTTCCCCAGCCGCTGAGACCCTTCTCTCCTCCCAGCAAGGAGCTCTTTCCCTGAGAACACACCCAGAGGGAGCTTCTCACTTCCCTCTGATCATCTCATCCTTCCACTGTATCACTCTACATCACTCAGGACTTTCTGAAGTTGAAAGTTCAGAAAACCTGCCTGATGCTTGCTTAAACCAAAAGGAATGTATGCCTGTGTAACTGAAAAGAAGTGTCTTAGGTAGTTGGCAATAGAGATTTTAAAAAGGAGCAGAACTCCTAATTTCTCTCCATTTCTTGGTTATCCTCTCTTCCACCCTCACTCTCACAGTGGCCTTCCCTATGCTGTAGACTTTAGCATCTCTAGACCTGCATCAGTTGATTCTTTCTCAAGAACTTCAACTAAGTCTTCACCTTAACTCAGACTGGCTTTAATTGGGTCACACACCTTTCCCAAGCTAGAGCTGTAGCCAGTTTCATGCAGCTCTCACATGTCAGGAGAAGCATTATCTCCATCCCAAGGGCCTGCTCTGAGACTATAGTAGAGAAAATGGCCCTAGACTACTGGTGGCAGAAGGAATGCTGAGCTTCACCATCTGGAAATATCCACAACAGTTTGTCACCTTTCATTCTCTTTTGCCCAAGTATAAACCAAAGTTTGGAGAAGACAATGGCACCCCATCCAGTACTCTTGTCTGGAAAATCCCATTGACAGAGTAGCCAGGTAGGCTACAGTCCATGGGGTCGCAAAGAGTCAGACACGACTGAGCAACTTCACTTTCACTTTTCACTTTCATGCACGGGAGAAGGAAATAGCAACCCACTCCAGTGTTCTTGCCTGGAGAATCCCAGGGACGGAGGAGCCTGGTGGGCTGCTGTCTGTGGGGTAGCACAGAGTCAGACACGACTGAAGCGACTTAGCAGCAGCAGCACACCAAAGTTCTCCTGATTAGATATTTTAGTACCTCACCAACTCTTGCCTTCTCAGAACAGTGAGACATAATTAAAGACTGTTTTCATTTTTTTCTGTCCACTCTCTGACCAAATGGCAGCTTATCACTAGAGAAGAAATAATTTTTAATTCAGTTTCTAATTTGGTTGTTAATCACCGATAAAAACGTAAACCAAGGAAGGTATTGTAGCCACATGTAAGAATGATGCTAAATGGAGCTTCATAAATGAGTTTCCCTTCCCCTGAGTTCCTCTTTGATGGCTTTACCTGTACTTTCTAAGCTATCGGAGAAGGAAACGGCAACCCACTCCAGTATTCTGGCCTGAAGAATCCCATGGCTGAACAAGCCTGGCAGGCTATAGTCCATAGGGTTGCAAAGAGTCGGACATGACTGAGCAACTTCTCTTTCTAAGCTATATTGCAAAGGGTATGCTGATTCCTCTAAAATCTTCCTATAGGTCAAAACCTTTGGAATTACCATTAGATCAAATGGTCAAATATCAGCAACTTCATAGAACTCAGCATGATATATTATCATAGTCCAGACTCTTAACTGAACTTCTCTGATAATCCCATAAGTGTTTCATATTTCAAATGTTGAAAATTAGATACTCTATTTTTTCTAAACCAATTCTGCCTACTTTAGTAGGTATGTAGGATGATATTCAAGCTTTTTGGCCACTCAAGCAATTCTAGAGGCAATTCCTCACCACATTTTTTTACCTTTACACATGTTACATTATTTGATGGTGCTGTGATACAAACAAAAAAAGAAAAGAAAAAAAAATAGGCACTATACAAAAACTGATGTTGACATCTGCTCTTGACTTTCTGCGAAACAGCTGGAGAAATAAATACTGATTTAATAGAAAACAAAGCATTGAGGTGGTTTACAAGACAAACTATATTTAAACATTCTGTGTCAGCAGATATTTTTAAAAACAGAAGTATTAAAAAGCCGCCCTTGTGCATGATCCAATCATGAATGTGTCCCAGCACAGACATAGACGCAAAAATAAGCTTATGTTTTTCATGGTATAGTATTCCTGCATGAGTTTATACAAATGTTTGGATCTGTGTTGATCCTTAGTGACAAGTGGGATTAATCCTTTTAAAATTATCTTTGTGGCATCAATAATCACTTCAGTGTATAAAAGTGTAGTCCACATTTGTTTATTATTGTATGGTTATTAGTGACAATTAAGTGCATGAAGAGGAGGACAAAGGCAGCTCTATTTTCAAAATCACAGTGTTCCCTGGAGAAATGAGGTCTAAAATGTGGTTATGTGGTTTCATGATTATAGAAGGAACAGGTATGCAAAAAATAAACCATGTACTGTGTGTGGTACAAAGATTCTTTTCAAACAAAATAACTTTTTTTCAAAGCCCAACAGCCTAGTTCTGATAACTTTCCATTGCCAGTTTAAATATCCTGAGCACATTTACTCAGAAAAATGATTCATTTTTACAGTATCTTGGAAGTTAGCTCTATCGCTAAAATTAACTACTTCAGAAACAAGCATACATGAGTAAAACCTGGAAAAGATCTCAGGAAACTAGCTGTTTTTTACATCCATAGCAGAAAGATCTAATCTAAAACAGGATAGACAGTGATTGTTCACTTACTTGAAAATCACATAAGATTAAGAATCCAAAATTCTTCCTGGTAACTTGTATGCTTTCTCGCCATACTGTGCTAGGATGATGGTTCTGGAGCTGAGCTGACTTGAGTTTGAATGGGGACTGCAGCACTCTAGTTATGTGATCATGGGCAAGTTCCTCAATTTGTAAAATGGAAATGTGATTTCTCCCACATAAGGTTATAGTGAGCACTCAGTTACATAGCTTCTGCTGCATGCAAGACACTCAGCCATAGAGCCAAATTTGGCTTTTAGGAAATATCTTCAGATTTTATCATGGTCAACCATAGCAACTTGTACCGAAAATTAACTATTTTCCTTATTTTTTTATTTAATAAAAATTTTCTATGAAAATATTTTCATTCCATTCTTCACCATTTTTTGTCTCAATGTTAAAAACCATTCTTTTTTCTTATTGATCAAATTGATAGTTTAGTAGCAGTTAATTTTTCATTCATTCATTCAGTTAGTCCACTCTAGACCCTCTGATTGATTTATACAGATGCACGGTAAGTATTCTCATGTCTCTATAGTTAACTATCCCGGGTACACTTGTATTTAATTTCTATTCAGTTTATTATTTTTATATATTCAGAGTGCTAATTTACCAGATACATTATGCAGTATATGTTTAAGTTTTCTAGTTTTTAGAAACTCAAGAGTTTGAACTTTTCTTCAAATTTTGTTTGTATTTAGTTGGGTTTTTCTGGAGAAACAGGCCAACAGGGAGTATATGGGGATGTGTATGCATGTGTATATCTGTGCAAAAAGAGAGAGTAAGAAAGACAGAGACAAAGATGCAGATTTATTTTAAGGAGTTGGCTCACACAATTGTAGAGGCTTGGGAAATGCAAAATCTACAGGGTAGACTGTCAGGCTAGTGACTCAGAGAAGTTGCAACTCAAGTCCAAAGACTGTCTGCTGGAAGAATTCCTTCTTGCTCAAGGAGATTAGTCTTTGTTCTACTAAAATTTTCAAGTGACTAGATGAGGCTGATCCACATTATGAAGGATAATGCACTTACTCAGAGTCCTCTGATTTAAAAGCTGATCTCATCTAAAACACACCTTCACATAAATATCCAGAATAACATTTGCTCAAATGTCTGGACACAGTTGCACAGCCAAGTTGACCCATAAAATTAACTATCACTGTATCCTTCAATAAAAATAATAAATAATCCACATATGTTTATTACTGAACACGTTCTATCTTACTAATTATGGAAAAGTACTTGTGTTTATTTACAAAGATAGAGGGACTAGTTTTAGTTTTTAACTTTATAGAAATAAAACTCATTTATATTTAATACAGAAAAATAATCATTTATTAACTTCAAGTACTTCAGATATAAACTGATGCTCACAGGCTTCAATTGAGTCAAATGATGTTTTATTTTATTCTTCAACATTTCTTCGGTGTAACAGCAACTTAATTCTATCTCTTGCTGATTTATTTCTTCTTTTGTGAATTTTTTGTTAATGTTCAGAAATAATATTGTGAATAAAAAATATACAATAGTATGCTTACAGTTATTGATAATACTAATAATTATTGAATATCTTAAAACTGATTTTGACATTTGATATTCTAATACAAATTTCCATATATTTATATGAAACTTAAAATAGTTGATTTGGGCCTCTGATAGACCTGGTTTGAAATTTAGTTTTCACTGTTTGTTACTTATGGATTTTTAAGTGGCATTTTAAGGAGACTTTTGGCCTTCTCAGCTCAGTTGTATTCAGAGGTCTTCTCTCTTTAGCTATGGAAATGTTTCTAAGGAAGGTTGACCAAGTCCCTGGCTAGATGATTTATTAAATCATATGTTTCACTATTTTTATTGCTTATCTAGAATAATTATTGCTTTTATTATAGGAAAATTTTTAAACATATGACTTTCTGTGTTTATATCTTTTTCTCGATTAGTTTAAAGTCCAGGGCCATATGTATGTTCCATATATACAAAGATTACTAATAATATTAAAATGTAAAATAGCTATCATTGTGATCAATGCATCTTAAGCCTCTATCAATTACTAAGCATTGTACAAGACTTATGACATAATTTTCCTTAATCTTTCATAAAACTCTTGAGGAATGCAGATTATGATGAAATTACATTTAGTGTTATTTCTGGCTGATTGTTAAATCCAGGTTTTTCTTTTGTGTCTTTATTAATTAACAGTCTGCTTAGAGTTTATATAACTCTGCACTGCTTAAATCCTTTCATGAACTCAGCTCCTGCTAGAATGCACATTTAAATGAGAATAAGTATTTTATCTGTTTCGTTCACTGCTGTATCCTATTATTTAACCTGAATACTCAAAAAATATTTAATGAATGAATGAGTATTAAAATGCAGTATAAGTGAATTTACCTCCGTATATGCCATCTGAAAGACAGAGACTAGATTCTATAATTTTCATATCCAGATATTGATATAATAAACCTATCCAGCTGTATTCCAAGAGTTAGATTGTTTTTAAGGGTTACACACAATAGGTTCTCAATAAAGTATAAGTGTTATATTCTGACAATAATGTATACTGAATATCTTAGATATTACTTCAGTTAACAAAAAAATGTTCTGCAATATATGACTAAATGGAAAATGAAAATCTAGGGTGGTAAGGGAGATTTTTCTGTATTAAGTTATAAAAACATTAATAGCACTATCAGGAATGCAAGAAAATAAAACTATAATCTGGAAGTAGCAAACACAGAAGGAGATAAAAGATAAGGAGAACATAATTGATGCTTTCCTAAAACTTTTCAAATGTACAGTAGAAAAAAATAGTGAAGAATATACACTTTTGATTCATCAAGTTGAGTGTGTATCATGAGATTTTATTATTGTCACTGTCAAGAGAAAAACTTAAAAGATATTTTAAGGCCACAGTGATAATAGCTAAATTATATTTAGCATTTTGTAGTTTACAAGCTAATCAGTTGATACAAAATGTTTTCACAGTGATTTGCTACATTTTACAGTTAGACAAAAACATGTAAGTTTGCTGATATTTGACTTTTTTGACTGAGAAACCAAAACAGTATATAAACAATAATTTTATGTCTTTCTAAAATTTCTCCAAGCTTTCAAAAGTATGTAACTTTCATTACACTTTATTTTTAATGTAAGTTACAAAAATCTTGGATCCAAGACTGTCTCATTTACCACTGTGTCTTTAGAAGATAATATATATTATGTATTATTTATTGAAAAAAATCTTATTTGAATTCTGTGATAATCATGGGTGAAATAATATACATATTACACTTTCTCTCAATTTCCTTTGTTTAGTTTGCTTAAGAGGCTATAACACTCACAAGTCCATTCTCATTTAGGCTGAAGCCTGGTTCTTCAATTAATGATGCATATACGACTGGAAACCTATTGCTACTGCTTTGTTAAAAAAAAAAAGCAAGTAAACCTGACTGTTAATAAAACAGAACTCAAGCTTCTTCCTAGTTGTTTTTTTTTTTTTCCTGCCAGTTAAATCTTCAAGACCATACCAGAAAGGCATGGATTACTCTGTTTTGTGTGAGGAATGTGCCTCAAAAACAAGTTATATTGGATTAAGTGTGATCTTAGTCAGCCAGGCATGAGACGGACACCCCTTCTCTTAGGCAGCCTGGTAAGTTAGAAGTCTCTAAGCAGATCACTGGCCTAGCAACAGATAAATTCAGCAAGAGGAAAATAAATCACTCAGATTGAAAGCAATTTTTCTAAAAGAAATGGAATTAAGATAGCGGAATTCAACCAGACTTGTAAAAGCAAGGTTTTACAAGAGACATTACGATTGAGGGATGGAAGCTGATATCACATTAACCGGGATTGGGTTTAATCTGTTGCCAGCAGAAGGGGGATTATTTAGTGAGCAGTGCCCTCTGCGTGTGCAGTCTCTGATGTGGCAGCATCAGGCCTCCTCAGAAAACAGTGATATGGTCTAAGGGAAATTCAGACAAATTAGTTTATATTTGCTAAGCATGTTTTATGGAGGAAAATAAATCTACCAATAAAAGACACTCTGTAATTAGTCTTGCTAATGGAAAAGTAGAGTCTGATTAAGAATCTTCTGCTAATGCACTCTAGAATTAGTTATAACCAAATTACTGAAAATGTTCAAAAAGCCCCTCCGTTATTACTCGACTTCCTTTGTCTCATTTGTCATAGGACTTCTGCAACCTTTCCTGCTGAGCAAATGTCCTTTTTGCCGCCTTGCATTTCTGTGTGGGCTTGAATTCCTCCCAGCTTCTGCCTGATCACCCAGCAGGCACAATTAAGGGAGTGCATTAGTTCTTCAGTAGATAATGGAAGTTCTTAAAGAGCTTTCTAGAAGAGTCTGTGTGGCATATTTCTGTATCTTGAAGTCAACAGGACACACTGTTTTATAACCTGAACAGCTTGAATAATTTGCAAACACAGAAATGTATATTTTTTTTAAAAATTGAAAGGAGGAAGAAAAAAGCTGTAAGCTGAGTAATAAAATTTTATTCAGCTCCTTCTGCACAATTATTCATTTTGTATATCTAAAAGAAGCAAGTCAATTAGCCAGACAGCAGTAGTACATGCTTGTTTACATAATATGAAGGAGGACCAGCTAACAATGGTTCTCTTCTTACGCACAGCTTAGTGTGATCACTTTATCTGGTGATTGACATTGATGGGCACTAGGATGAAGAAGGTGTCAAAGCTGCATATCGGTGAGGGGAAAAAGAAATTTGTTGATTATTTTTCTTACTGTTGATTCATTTCTTAAATATTGGCAGACAACAATTAATTGCAATGATGAGTGCAGTTTGAGTAAATGGGTTTTAATTGAATAAAAAGTAGTAAATCTTCATTTATTTAACACCTAGATGCATGGCAGGGAAATATTTTAATTGCCAAGCTATAGAATATCACAAAAAACATTTACATGTATATGTGTGTGTGTGTATATATATATTTTGTTTGTTTGTTTGTTTGTTTTGTTTTGTTTTTTATGACTCCTCTACCACAAAATGACTGCATTGTAATCTTGGAATGAGAGGGGGAGATTTGAATTTTAGTAAGAAACTGCAATGAGGATTCTTTCTTATAATGAAATTTGGAACAGGAGACTATGATCTGTATCTTGCCTAGTTACTTGTTTAACTGGAGTTACACGTGTGAACATATCTTTACATGCCAACAGTCTGGGAATTTCTATGTTCCTGACACAAATCTGCTTGGTAAATTAAGGAGCTATTCAAATGAATCAGTGAAACTTTCTGTAGTCTCAACTGACTCTTTTACCTTTATTTATTTATTTGTTTTTACTTTTTCAACATATATTCTTTGAGTTCAATTACTGTACGAAGCCCTGAAGATACGCAGACAAATGCCACTTGGCCTTTGCCAGTAAGGAACCTGGAGTCTAGTGTCAAAGACAAGGGAGTGAGCAGAACGTGAAGATTTTGTGGTGTGGTGATCATCAACAGGCAGCTGTGGGGAAACGGGTGATAGGTCTTGCAGAAAGGCAGTGCTGCTGGACTCTATGGGCATTCCAGGGAATGTGGAAGGGAGATAAAGCTGTGTCCAGCAGTGTAGGTTAAGAGCAAGGTCATGAAGAGCCTGACATTTTGTGCTAAAAATTGTATGTTTTATCTGATGAGCAAAAGGGCAACCTAGGAACTTTTTAAAGAGGAGAGTGAAATATTTAGATCTGTACTTTAGAAAGATCGTTTGAGTGAGTGTGTGGAACATTGGTTGGAGGGTTTAAAACTAGAAACGCTACCTATGTGCCTTGACTTACCAGGATAATTTGTATCTATCAAAGTGAATAGATCACATTTGAGGATGTCTACATATCTGCAGCACATAGATTTTTCAAATGAAGTTTGTTAGAATATCTTTAAATATACACTAACACTGTTAGTTATGTGACTCAAGTGCTTATATTCCTGATAAACATGAATTATATTTCTGAAAAACAAATCTAGAATTTTTGGTCCAAAATGTCATATATTGTGTTTACATCCATAACATTTTTCAGTGAAGGTCCAGAAATCAGCAATTAATTGAGGTTCTATTCTCTGGTTTTATTCTTTTGTTGTAACAGAGATCAAGCAACCTAGAATAAGATACAAAATGAGACCAGAGTCAGGTACATTGCCTGTGTTTTCAAGTACTCATATTATTTCTTTGAAATAAGTAAAATAATTTCTGCATTTAGCTCAGATTGTTCAAAATAAGTAAAATTGCTAGACTCCCCATCAGGAGAATTGAGTTTTGGACCATACATGACAGCGACAAGCTGTGTAGCTTTGAACATTTCCCAAATCGTCTTGAGCTTTGGTTACTTCAGTGCTAAAAACAAAAATCCCTCCTGCAAATGAAAGTATAAAAGTTATATTTAGTCCTTTAATGCTAATGGAGTCTATGAAATCAAATATGCCTATAGATACTATCTGCAAGTATAGTGGTTAGTTATCTCAGTCAGAAATAGACACGTGTGCTGTTGGCCAGGGTTTTCAATTACACATTCCACTTGGAATGTAAATTTCTTTCAATTTTAAGTAAAATGTTAGGGATAAAAATACTAGCACCATCTTTTCTGAGCGTATGTCCAATATTTGGGTTCATGTACAGGTCATAAAGCACTTATTTTATTTATCTTTGGCAGAAAGTGTCCCGTGTGGCAGTTGTCTGAGCCGTCTAAAACCCCAGTTGAAAATACAGCAAAATAAATCTTCATATAATTTTATTATAAAAAATATGATTTAGATTTTACCTTGAAAGTCCACATTTTCTTTCCCCAAACATCCTAATATTTAGCTTCCTTACTAAAATAGGAAAAAGTATATGTGGTTTGCATGAATTTTTGTGATTGAATGTTGGGCTGCTGTCCATATGTCATGACTACTGCTTGATAGACCCTCTTTGAGCAAGGTTATGCTGTGGTATAAAATATTTCAAAATTATGATTGCTGAAAGAACCTGAAAACATGCCATCAATTTTTAAAATTTAATTTTGGCACTTCCCCCAAAGTCCTTGATCAAGGGATGAGTAAAAGTAAAAATCAACACCATTGCTAGATTATACTGGAAAACTCTTTTGAAAGCATTTTAAGGTGATATGATTCATGTGAAGAGTTGACTCATTGGAAAAGACCCTGATGCTGGGAGGGATTGGGGGCAGGAGGAGAAGGGGACAACAGAGGATGAGATGGCTGGATGTCATCATCGACTCGATGGGCATGAGTTTGAGTAAACTCCGGGAGTGTGTGATGGACAGGGAGGCCTGGCGTGCTGCGATTCATGGGGTCGCAAAGAGTCAGACATGACTGAGTGACTGAACTGAACTGAACTGAACTGATGGCATGACTACCAATTTCTGTATATATCCTATTTTATATATATAAATAGTGTGGAAAGGAAAATATCTGTAATTTGATTGCCTCCAAAATTCCAATTAAATCTGATTAAAACAAAAAATTGGAAGATATTGTGCAGGGAAGAATAATCAACAAAAATTATACACATGCACATACACATACACACGGATATATCAATTTAAGCATTTTCTACATGTTATAGTTTGTGTGATAGCTAAGAAGTTTATAAATAATAGGTAAACAATAAAAAAACAAAGAAGAAAACCTACCTACAAAATTTACCTATAATCCCACCATGCATACTACACTCTTTAATGTACATCTTTTATGTTCTTTTCTAGTTCATCAAACTTACATACACACATACACATTTAAACGTCAAATACAGACCTTGTGCTTTTCATATATTATCGGCCCTAAGCTATGAATGTTATTTACAACCTGCTTTTGTTTATTTACCAATATATTTCCAAGTCAGTGCATGTTCTGGTGCTTCAGTGTGTTAAATAGCCTCACAGATTTCCATCATCTGGGATCACTGTATTTATCTTAAGCAATACTCTGCTATTAATGCATTCACTTACATTCAATCTATTTCTGACATTATTTTTTACCCATGCTTCCATGAATATATTTGTAGTTAGATCTTTGTACACGATCATAATTTCCTTGGAATAAAATCCTAAGGGAACATAATGTCTGCATTATACAATAGGGTGATTGTTTTGCTCGTTTACATGCTCATCAGAAACCCTCATGCTGTTATGAACAATGAGTATGATCTTCAATGGCTTGTCCCAGACTATATTTTGGGGATGCTTCATGTATAACAGACATTAATAACTGATCTCAAATAAAACAGGGAATTGGCTGATAAAGTTTGTGAACTATTAAGTACTGAGTCTATGTACACGAATTCCCGTCCCTTCTTGCCCATTTAAGGATATTCCTCTAGCACATCTCTTTCTTCTTAACAGCATAATCAGTCAGATGGATCTTTTCCATCAGATTATAAATATGTTTTTTTTTTTTTATCTTTAAAAAAAAAAGCAAATGAGAAATTTCAAGCCTATTATCCTTACTTCTACATCCTGGTACACTTACCTCTTTATGATCAAATTCTTAAAGAGTGGTCCATTAGAGAAGTTTCCATTTCTTCTCCTTTCCTTCTCTCTTGAGCTCATTCCAACCCATTTTTTTTCTTTTTGCCCCCACCACCTGACTTAAATACTGTATCAAGATCATCACTAGCAGCCATATTGTTCAGTCATCTTAATTCAAATCAGAGCAGCTTTGACAGAAGTATTCATTCCCCGCTTCTTGAAATATTTTCATCTGGCTTACAGGTTACAAATTTCTATGGTTTCCTTCTACTATACTAGCTGCTCTTTCTCAGAATTCTTTGCTGGTTTCTCTCAGCTTCCTGTCTCCTAAATAGTGATGGGCTCAGACTCTGTTCAGGGAGCACCTCTCTTTCCTGATGCATTCACTCTAGTCTCTTGGTTTTAAATGCTATCCATATGTTTACACATCCAAACATGTATCTCTGACCCAGGGCTCTTGCCTTAATTCTAGACTTTCATATCCTAAGAGACATCTCACCCTTGCATGTCTAAAACATGTAACTTTGTCGCAACTTGCTCCCTAAGAGTCTGCCTCATCTCAATATGTTACAGCTTCATTCTTCTGCTTCCTCAGCCAGCAGTCTTGGAATCAGCCTCAATTTCTCTCTTTCTTTCTGTTGTCCCCCTTTATGATCTATCACAATATTCTTTGACTGTACAGAACATTTACCCAAAGTCTCATCAGTGCTTACCATGTCCACTGCTACAGCACGTGTGTTAAGCCACTACCATCTGTCTAGCAAGTTATTGCAACAGTCTTCCCTGTGGTTTCCTTGCATCCCCTCCTGTCTATTGATTGTAGTCATTCCTGGAAGACGGGTGCATCTCCTTGAAGGAAAGCACTCAACTTGAAACCAGGAAGACAAACCTCATACTGAGAAACACAGAGGTGGTGACAGTGGTTGAGTGAAATGGAGGACTAGGCAAGAGCGAATTATTCTGTAGTAAGTTAAAGTATGTATTCATTTGTTGAAAAAATCTTTTAATATTATTCATGCTTTTATATTAATACTTTAATGCAATCTATGTGCTTGGTTGCATTAGTGAACATAAGAGACAAAAATTGCTGCTTGCGTGTAGCTTATATTCTAGTAAAGGAGGAGAACACAAAAAAGAAAGAAAATGGATTTATTAAGTGGTGAGATGTACTGTAGAGAAATATTAAACAGGAGAAAGGAATTGGTAGCATTTGAATAACGCTGGGAGAAAATGAGGGACAGGGCCACATGGACATCTCAGGGAGGAGTTTTCACGGTAACAGTAGCAGCTTTGGTGAGACCAGTGTGGCTAGGGTTCAGATGGAATGAAAGGCAGACAATGTAGTGTCTGAGTGACATCAGAACCCACTGGAGCATTTAAAATGGAGAATAAAATGAATTATATCACATTGGACCAGAAATTGCACTGGTTCTGCCATTGGAAATGGGTTTCCCCGGTGGCTCACATGGTAAAGAATATACCTGCAGTAAAGAATATACCTGCAATGCAGGAGATCTGGATTCGATCCCTGAGTTTGGAAGATGCCCTGAAGGAGAGCATGGCAACCCACTCCAGTATTTTTGCCTGGAGAATCCCCATGGACAGAGGAGCCTGGTGGGCTACAGTCTATGGGGTCACAAAGAGTCAGACATAATTGTGTGACTAAACACATCCATCCCATTAGAAATATCAATAGAAGGAGCAGGGAAACCACAGATCTCAGATGGTTAGAATTGCACATCAAAGAGCACTCATCTGCTGCCACGTTGGCAACAGCTGATAAATAGAAACCTATACCATTCTCTGTTTATATAAACAAATATTCATCATCTGGGAACACTGCTTTCATTGAGGACTTATTTCTATTTTTTGTTTGCTTGCTTTATTCAGCATGCCTATTAAATAAGAAATTAATCATAAAATTGCCACATACTATGGAAGAAGCATTTATGCTTCTAAATCCAGAAGCCCATGGATGAAACTAACAAGCTCCCTAAGACTTGGGACTATCCACTTGTAGAAATAGTGTATGCATCCCAGTTCGGTTCAGTTCAGTCTCTCAGTCGGGTCCGACTCTTTATGACCCCAAGGCCTCCCTGTCCATCACCAGCTCCCGAGTTTACTCAAACTCACATCCATTGAGTCGGTGATGCCACCCAACCATCTCTTACTCTGTCGTCCCCTTCTCCTTCCGCCTTCAATCTTTCCCAGCATCAGAGTCTTTTCAAATGAGTCAGTTCTTCACATCAGGTGGCCAAAGGACTGGAGAATACTCTTGAGAGTCCCTTGGACTGCAAGGAGATCAAACCAGTCCATCCTAAAGGAAATTAGTCCTGAATATTCATTGGAAGGACTAATGCTGAAGCTTAAACTCCAATCCTTCTCCCAGAGCACATAGCACATGGACTGGTATAGAAGTTGTGTTTAACAAATGGCCTGCATAGGCTTCACATCCTAATTAAGTACAATGGAATTCAGTTCAGTTCAGTCACTCAGTCGAGTCCGACTCTTTGCGACCCCATGAATTGCAGCACGCCAGGCCTCACCATCACCAACTTCTGGAGTTTACTCAAACTCATCTCTGTAGACTTCTTCCATGTTTAGTTAATAATGCAGGGTAGCATCATTTAAAAGTGGACATTTAATTCCCAAATATGTGTTTAAGTATCTTTGATATTCATTTCTCATTTTGATATTCATGTCTTATTTAAATGCTTTCTTTTCTGCAATCACCCTCTGTATTTTTTTCAGTCTTCCAACTTTATTGAGGCTTTCAATGGCTAAGTCTAGGATCTCTCTTGGTAAATGTCACATTGCCCTTGAAAAATATGTGGATTATTTTCAAATATCTTTTGATATTGATTTCTAACATAATTCCACAGTGATGAGAGAACAGACTCTGTATGATTTCAATACCTTTAAACAATAAAGTTTGTACATCTTGTTTTATATCCCTGGATATGTTCCAGTGTCTCCTAGTTTATAGTTTACAGGAGCTTGAATAGAATTTGTATCCTACTGTTGTGTGAAAATTGTGTAAATCTTAATTATTTTGAATTGGTTCATGGTGCTTTTCAGGTCTACTATGTCCTTCTCCTTCTCTGTATATACAATCTGTTAATTTTTGAGAGTTTGATATTGAAATTCCAAGTAAAAAGCTTTATTTATTGGCTTATAATATAAAAAAACATTTGTAATACGTAGTAGAACTATATGTAACCTTGTTTTGTATTTTCCAAGTCTCCTGTAAATGTGTTATCATACTTTCATAATTTTAAAAATAATTAAGAAAAGGATAAAGTAGTTCAGGTTAGAACTTGCGCTCAGACAGGCTCTACTTCAATAGTTAACACTGTAGGCGCCAGGTTGCAGCCCACTGAGATGGAAGCCTGGATCTTTGGTGAACGGTGGGTAGGTGATTCCTGCTGGGTGCCTTTTATCTATTCACACAGGGGCCACTGCCTTAAGAGAAACTCACAGAGTTTCAGACAGGAAAAGACACAGTGTAAATCACAACTTAACTAGAGATGTGTTCACATTTAAACATCATTGCAAAATAATCGTGCTTATTTGAGTTATTTCTCCTCTTGGTGCAAGGTACATGGCAACAGTTATTAATAAAGGATTCATTACTGTAGAAAGTCTAACATAGATGTCAAACTTTTTGTTTAAAGATACTGAATAATGGGCACCTGTGCTGTTGGCCACTAGCAAGGTGATAGAAAAGTTTCTCAGCAGTTCATAGGAACTATAAGCATGTGAGTCCTGGATCCTGAGAAAGATCTAAGCAGGCAGGTATTGGATTGATTCTGCTCCCAGTCATATATCACCCTTTGTTTTGATAGCCAACAAATCCATTAACCTATGTGAATTGAGGCAGTTAAGTTATAATTGCATTCTTTATTAGATTTCTTTGTCTAGATTCAAACGAGAATGACTGTAAGGGGACTGTCTTCTCCCACTAAAATGTAATTTCCGGTGGTTCTCTACCCCAGCTCTTAGCAGAGTTCCTGGCTCATAAAAGGTATTTAGTAATATTTAAATTGTGTACCGTGCTATAAATAAATGACTGAGGTAGTGCTTTAAAATCATTTGCTATTATGGACTAACCAGTGAATTGCTCATGCTGTCATGATGAATCAACTCAATCCTGGTAGCAGCTTTGTTTCAAATAATAAGTTGATTACCTCAGCTCCAAAAACATACTCAATCTGTAGGCTCTTCATCAGTAGGTTCATAACAAATATATTTTCTCTGGGAACCGCAGGTAAGCAAATAAATGAAAATATGTGAAAAATTCAAAATTATGGTTTAGAATGAGGAATTGTTTCTTAAATTGTACAGGATGGAAGCATTTCTTTTCGAACAATCTTGACTGAATTAAGGTACTTATGAGTTAAAGTTTAGATTTATCATACTTTGTATTATCATCCTTGACAGAGAATAGATTTAGAAGAAAAATCAGCCTATTAAAAGCTCAGAATGTATTGTTTTCCAAATTTTCACAGAAAAATATAGATATTGAAAGAGATATTTATTATCAGCAGTATTAGAAGTGTGTGGAATTGTTTATGAAAATATCTGTAAGACATTGTGCATGATATTTTGATTATTTTCCTTTTGTTAATTGAATAAACTTGTAATTTTAAGTTTTTATTTTATCATAAATGAGGACATCATTTTTCATTTGTTTTGTTTTCTTTTGAAAATAAACATAATACAGAAAATGCTCTATGGAGATTTGTAGAATAAACTTATAGCTCTGTTGAAGTACCATTTATTTCAACTTAAAAACTACTCACAAGTGGCAAAAAAAAAAAATAAGTTCACTGCATAATATAAATTTTCATCCAAAAAAAATATATTCCCCTACAGGGTTTTTAAAAAAGGAAGTCTTTTTAAAGGTAATGTGATAGAGTAGTATTCCAGAGAAATTTAATCAGAAGTCTCATTATATTTATTTAGAATTTAAAAGAAAATGAAAGTGTTACATGGTAGGTGAGCATATTATTTACAACAAATCCCAGACTAGTTTAGGGGAAAAAAAAAAAGAAAAACTTATTCCCAATAAACCCTCTAGCTATTCTTTGCCCCCAGGTAGCAACATTTATTGGAGAAGAACATGATTTTCTTAAAACTTTTTCAATTAATTTCTTTGTGTTAAGCTATGACATTATAATTTAAACCTTGCAGTTAATATATCTCCAACTATTTGATTCCTTGGACGCTCTATGTAAAATGAAAGATTTAAAGTTGGTGAGAAAACCTGAATTATTTAGCTTGGAAATGAAAAAAAAATTCTTAAAAGGTCAGAATATGTCTTTCTTTCAAAAATGTTTCTGTGGTAAATCATAACACAAATATACGCACAGCTTTTAGAACAACTGCTGTTTTTCAGAAATTACACTTTTTTAGATTCATGTCAAAATACTATACAGTAGTTAAAAGTTCAGGCTCTGGAGTTAATTGTCATCTAATTCAAGTCAGTCCATCTAAGAAAATATATCAACTTTATGTTGAAACCACGCTTAGAAGGTTATTGAGAAAATTAAATGACTGCAGTGAGATGCTTAAACCTATTCCTAGCACATAATAAGAAATCAGTTAAGTGTTGACCAGTATTTTGAGTCCTTACCAGTGTTAAGTGACACAAAGGTATGCATACTATGAGCTTATGATGGGCTGAATCAAAAGCATTTATTCTTTCACTGATTCATCCAGTAAATGATTAGTGAATGAGTATCTACTCTCTATCAAAGATGAGACTACAGGTGTGATAAGATGAAGCCCAGAGACAGGTAGGTGAGATGATATAAGGATGATATCAATCTAGTGAAATAAGAACTCAACCTGAAACGATAACCCTATATGCAAAACAGAAAAAGAGACTCAGATGTATAGAACAGACTTGTGGACTCTGGGAGAAGGCGAGGGTGGGATGTTTCAAGAGAACAGCATCGAAACATGTATATTATCTAGGGTGAAACAGATCACCAGCCCAGGTTGGGTGCATGAGACAAGTGCTCAGGCCTGGTGCACTGGGAAGACCCAGAGGGATCGGGTGGAGAGGGAGGTGGGAGGGGGGACCGGGATGGGGAATACATGTAAATCCATGGCTAATTCATTTCAATGTATGACAAAAACCACTGCAATGATGTAAAGTAATTAACCTCCAACTAATAAAAATAAATGGAAAAAAGTAAATAAATACTATTAAAAAAAAAAAAAAAAAAAAGAACTCAACCTGAGGTTATGTATCATAGGATGAGAGGAGGAATGTTTCTACCATCTCAAGAAAAATGTCAAAAAGGAGATATACATGGGACGAATCTTAAAAAAAAAAAAAATAGAAATTTGCCAGGTCAACCAGAGGGAGCTAAGTGAAGGATGAGAAACAGGGGCCCGAAGAAAGCATCTTGAGGGAACATGAGACTTGCAGTCAGCAACAGGCCACATAATGGACTAGGGGATGTGGGGATGGAGCAGAAAAGGTGCTGAGAAGGGAGCTGGAACAACCGTGGGCTGGAAGCTTGAGAGTGTTAACCTAATCCTTTAGGCACTATGGAGTTCACGGGCAAGTTCAAGTAAGCAAGTGAGCTGTTAAAATCTGTGTTTGTAAATCTGATCAGCACAGTGTGAAGATCGGGTTTAAAGGCAAGGAGAGGAGAGCCAGAGGGAGCCAATTAGAAGTCAGTGTTGCAGGCTACACAGTCATTCATTAAAAGCCTATTCTAAGTGGGAGGAAGACATACTGGTTATTTACTAAGTTTTAAACACTCTTTTAGGTCCCTTCCACGTATTAACTCATTTACTTCTCACCAGCATCCTGTGGTTTTGGTGTGATTATGTCCAGTTATACTAATCAGACAAAACTGAGAGTCGGAGAAGATAAAGATCTCAATGGAGCCGGTATGTATAATATACCAGCGTAGATGGCATGTGGCTTTGAATCATAGTCTGGATCCAAGTCCTTTGCTTCTTTTACTATATTATTCTTCCTCCTATAGTAGAGGTGAAGAACCAAAAATGAGCCTGAGAGATATTAGAATTTGGACTTCATAAGACTCAGTGGAGGCTTCCAGTGTAATTATGTGGTCCACAATTATAAAAGACATCAGTAAAGTTAGCTTACAGATAAATTAAAATCATCATAAAGATGTGTAAAATTGAAGGGAGAAGAAACAAGTGAGAAAGTTGAAAATGTCCATGTTTAAAGTTGGGGTGAAGCAGTACAGTAAAAAAGATGAAACATGCAAAGCAGGGCAGCCATGGTGTCATGGAAACCAAGAATCAAGCATTGCGAAGGGAAGGATGTAACTGAGTCCTGTCACATGTACTACGAGGTTCACTATAATAAAGAATAGAAAATGCGATCATCTGCGGCACAACTGAGTTCCGCAAGGACAGTGGTTCCAGTAGATGTCAAACTCCAGTGACTGAGGGGTGAATGGAGGTGAAGATGTGGATGAGGGAGGCATTCAGATGGATTCTTCTTCAAGCCCCGTGGCTCAAGATGTGTGCTTGAGAGACTTAGGCTTAACACAGAAGGGGATGCTTTATTAGTTTGTTGCTTGGGCTATAATATACTTTTGTTTTAAAGAAAGTTGTAGAAAAATTCTGTTTCTTTAGGGAGGTAATAATTATGAGAGGTGAGAATTGCTGCCGTTTCCTCATAGCTCAGTCCTGGGTTCGATTCCTGGGTCAGGAAGATCCCCTGGAAAAGGAAATTGCAACCCACCCAAGTATTCTTGCCTGGAGAATCCCATGGGCAGAGGAGCTTGGTGGGCTACAGTCCATGGGGTTACAAGAGTCAGACACGACTTAGCAACTAAAACCAAAAACTAACAAAACCATTTGCTAGCTCTTTGTATCTCCATGTCCTCATTGGAAAATGGAGATGAGAGTATCTATTTAGTCATATTTTAGGGCTAAGTCAGTTAAAGCACTAATGTGTTCAGCATAATGGTTGGCCAAGACATTTAATCTATGTTAGCTCTTTTTTCTTTCTTCATTATGGTTGCTGTAGTCCAGAATATTTATTTTCAATAAATCTTCCTTTATACTGGTAATGAATATTTAATTAGTCAGAAGAGAAAATAAATATGTCTACATTTAAGATAAGAACTTTGGTAGATACGTTCTTAAGCATGGGTGACTTGACTGATTAACAAATTAGCCACTAAGTGAAGAAGATCTGAACTTATGTGTGGAGAAAAATAACATGCTCACTGAAACCAAATGGACCATTTTTCAAATTCTAAGACTGACTATAATTTTTTGCACTTAGTTGGAATACTACATTGTATTTTACAATTTGCATTATCATCTTATTACCATACGACCACTGCTATGGAGGAAAAATGTATTTTATGTGACTCATAAGGAACAGTTGGGAAAAAAAATTGCCCTTCATTTGCAAATCTCGGTTGATCCTTTGCAACAGTTACCGGAGTAAAGCTGAAGAATCAAAGTGATGTATGAAGATCGTACAAACTATATGCAGAAGTGTCTGTGCTTTGTTTTATCTACTAGAGAAAAAAAATGCATTGTTATTTAAGAATTGTGGTGAGAATGGGGAACGGGGAATACACCATTGCAACCTCCTGGCAACGGTATTTATAAATAGAATGGAAATTATATGGCAAATTACTCATTTTCAAAAGCTGAATTATCAGTCAGTGAGTGATCCAGCATTTAATAAGGTCCTCCTGTATTTAACACCTGCCAATACCCTGTTTTACAAATGAGCTGCAGACCAGATCAGTGCAGAATAAAAAGCAACAAATACCATATTGAAATTAAGATCTTTGAAATTCCTAAGGTACGGTATTTGATGCCTTAGAGGATTCCCAAATCCAAGAATATCCCAATAGCAATTTAGACATCCTGCCTTAAAATAAAGTATAACTGGGCATTTTCTGGGATTCCCCCTTGGGATTTGAATGAATCACTTGTTGGGAGTGACCAGAAGAGTGTACCTAAGCTCACTGGTAAAATTTCAGGCTGTGAGGTAGGCTTAATCTTAAGAAAATAAAGGTTCCTACACACTGTCCGCATAACACTATTTAAATCTGTGTAAAATTACAAGCTGTGTCATTTTGATTTTCAGAGTTAGTCTCAACCAATTGAAGGTATTGTTAAAGCTGAGATTCACATTTTTTAATTGAGATATTAAATGCATGGTATAAAAGAAAACAAGTTAGTGAAATGTGAGCAACATAGCCTTGTGTTTGGGAAGCCGGCCACAGAAAACATGGGACTAGCACTAGTAATTAATGCAGGCGCCATTCAATTCTGATTTCGACCAGTTTGGTCTATTAGGTGCATTGAGTTGTTCCAGGAATGCAGGCAAAGTTCTCCCTTCCTCCTTTGTCAAATGAAATTAAGAAAATGCACAGAATTCCCTTAGTTTATTTTTTTTCTATACTATTTCCTTAAGCCCTTGGCACTGACTCCCACTTGCCTGCTAGCAAAAGCTAGCAGATGATAAAATGAATGAACAAGTAGCAAATGAATATTAACAGAAAACTCAGAAACAGTCAAACAGCTTGTTTTGTGTGTGTGGACATGTGTGCTAGTGGTTGCGATTCTATATTGGATACATACGGTAAAATCAGACTTTCCTGCTCCCGATCTTTATGATGGAATTGAATGTATCAATATGTCCTGGTGTTTCACAAAGGGGATGGTGTTTACAACCACCAGCAGGATCGGTAGCTTCAGCCCCACCTGAGGGAGCTTAGGAGCAGGGACATCAGGCAGGGAGCAGACGCAGACCTCCAGCGTGAATCGCGGTATCGGCGTGGACATCCGTATGGTATGTGTGGGGAGATGGGATGCCCGTCTCTGGGCAGCGATGAGAAAACAGTACAGGACTATCAAAGGCAAGAATAGCCATTCTGCTTCTGCTACTTGATTCGGGCTTCATTGTTTAAAGAGGAAATGGAATTTCTATAGAATATCCATTTCAAACAATGTAGAGGAGATCTCCTATTTTCCTGTTTTTAATGTCTCCAAAGATATTCCTTATCTTTCTGTTTAGCTGTGTTTTTTTTTTTTCCCATAAATTTAATTTACAACTATCTAGGTGCTTGAGTAAATGGGTTGAATATTGTTTACTTTTGTTGGCATTGATGGTCAGCTGCTCTGTGTTGGGGGAAATCATGTTGTTTTTCAGAAGCCCATGGTGTGAACTTACAGCTCTGACTCTTTGCATTTTCCTTTTTGCCTCTTAGGCTAACCTTAAAGCCAGATGTTAGATACTGGGTTGGATACTCGATTGTCTTTGATGAGGGAGAGAGGCAGGATACATTGTGAGGCAGAGAAAAGAGGGAAGATTATCTTTTTTGTTGATTTTTTTCTCAAGCTGAGAAACTACTACATTTCTAGTAAATTAGCTGTCTTTTATTTTCAAGGAATGTTTATCAGGGACACTTTCTGAAAACTGCATTTTCCTTTCTGGTATCAAATGTTTCTCATGCCCATCCTGTTTCCCCTTCTCGTTGCCATTCATTCAGTGTTCTTAGATTTTCCCAGTTCAGTTTTCCTCAGCTGGATGCCAATTCATAAACCTCTTGGACTCAGATAACCATACTCTTTGGTTTGCTCCCATTTCTCCAGTGTCAGATGCACAGTAGGCAGGAAAGAGTGTTTCTTGAGCAGGTATTAGAGTGAATAAATGAATGAATGAATGACTCAAATGATTCAGAATGGTGCTATAAAGATATAACAGCTTGTTACTTATCAGCTTTCTTACTAAAGTTTTGTACATATTTCAATGGCACATCCAAGATTTGGGGGAGAAAAACTATTTTTCTATTTCTAGTGCCTATTATATGCCTAACAACATATACTGTGCTGTCAGAGAATGCTTCTTGAATGTTTAGGTGTATGCATATGAACTTTAATGTAAAAGATATTAACAGGAAAGGGACTTAATGAAGTCAGAGTAAGGAGTTCTAGTGTCCAAGTTCTAGTTTAGCCACTAAAATTCACTCAGTATTCTGGATAAACCACTTTCTCTCTTAGCCTTAGTTTTGTCATTGGAAAAATTGGGGTAATGGGAGAATAGAAATAGAACCTGGTGGGCTACAATTCATGGGGTTGCAAAAGAGTTGGACATGACTGAGCTATTAAAACAAGAACAAGAAGAATAGACAAAGTAGACTCTTTCTCAAGCCCCTCAACACCTGACATTCTCTGTTCTATTCCTCATTCTTGAGTGCAAAGGTAATACAAGTTAAGACATTTGATGAGAAAGTAGAGAAAAGGAGGGGGGGGCATGCAACAAGGCTAGGAAGCCACGAGTTTCTCCTGACATATTTCAGAGTCAACCTTGAAAAACATCTGGGTCTACATAAGTGCCGGAGAAGGCAGTGGCACCCCACTCCAGTACTCTTGCCTGGAAAATCCCATGGACGGAGGAGCCTGGTAGGCTGCAGTCCATGAGGTTGCTAAGAGTCGGACATGGCTGAGCGACTTCACTTTCACTTTTCACTTTCATGCATTGGAGAAGGAAATGGCAACCCACTCCAGTGTTCTTGCCTGGAGAATCCCAGGGACGGGGGAGCCTGGTGGGCTGCCGTCTATGGGGTCGCACAGAGTCAGATACGACTGAAGCGACTTAGCAGCAGCAGCAGCTACATAAACGCGTTAAGTTGGCCACCTTGAGCACAGAAGCAGTAGGCAGAATGGGAAGAGGATGATGGCCTTTGTTTTGATCAGGCTTGGTTTGAGTCCAAATCCCCAGTTTGATTGTGTGACCTTGACTCACAGTTTTTCTGTGCTTTTGTTTAGTCAGCTGTAAAATGGGGCTAAATACCTGTCTTCAGGGTTGTTTTAAAAATGCATGAATTACATGTATTCTAGGTATAGTTCCTTGATGAATAGCAAGTGCTCAATGAATCATAGTTATCACTATTATAGAACTAAAATTAGTGCTGCTGAGGCAATAAATCTGTCTCAATATATCAAGTATCACTAAAAATACAGAATGAGAAGGGGAGAAAAAATGATTAACCCTGTTAACCACCCAAGAAATAAGAGTTCTATTTCCAACCCTCTAATAAAAGGCCAATTTTCAAGCTTTTGATTCAAAAATTATTTTTATTCTGACATGGCTCTCCTCCCAGTTATAAATCCAGCTCAAAAATAATGATTGTACAGTGAATATACCTAATTATCCTGCATGTATATAAGCAGAATTTAGGCAAACATGGATCTACATAAAATAAATAAGAAGATATCAGTCTGTCCAAGTGTAGACAAGCAGTGCAAATTTAACACAGCTTCTCATCCTATTAAAATATACATGGAAATGTTGCAGACTCTCTCTAATAGATATTTACTATGTAGCACAGTGTGAAACATCCTGAGCTATAAACATCATGAGATATATTTTCCAGAATAATATTTCTAATAAGTTTCAGTTGCTAAAATGAGTCATCATCAAAAGAACTTAGCACCTTAAGATCTTTGCTGCATAATTGAATAAGATGATCATGGCCAGCCCTATTTTGTACTGTTCCAACCATAAGTTATTCTCATAATATTTACTTAGAGTCTAAAACCATCATAAATTAGACCATATGCTCCTTTTCACCCCTCAGCATGGTCCCCCATTTGCAATATTGTAGAGAAATGTATGTGAAGCAAACCAAAGTGGCTTATCTCTTCTGCAAAGTCTACTTATTTCTTTTTTCATTCTGCTACAACTGAATATTTTCACAAGGAATCTTTTTTTTTTTTTTGGACACTTATGGGCAGGTATTATTTTTTCTCTTTATAGTTTTGGTTTTAGGATTAAAATCATGACAGAATTTCCAGAAAATTATAAATTTATGACTGTGTTCCACAAATTGTTTCCCAGGAGACTACTTTCTTTGAGTGGCTATCTGTGAAATTTTTTAAAACTAAAAAAAGAAAAATTGTATTTCATATGTTATTCTTTTTCCCTAAAATAGATCTAATAAATAAAATCTTTTTGTTTTGCTATTTTACTACCCATAAAGTCAATGACAAATGTATTCTTTTTCTCTATGAATGCTTCTCATGTTTAAAAACCAAGCTTCTGTTACTGCTCCTGTACAAGATTTTATCTTCACCCCCTTGGACTTTATCATAACTGCTCGTTGGTCGCCCCATGCTTGGCATCCTGTTACATTTCTTCCCCCAATACTGATGTGAGGGATGTGGTTTTAAGTAAGTCTGGCCATGTTCCTTCCCGGTGAACATTTACAAAACCCATTTTCCTGTGTTGGTACCTGAGTGTTCTTTCCAAGGAACCTCCAATTCCTTTCCAAGCTTCCTCTGGTCTCTCTGCTTCATGACTTAGGTCTATTCACACCAATCACTCTCCACTGAACACACATACCATTTTCTTAAACTGCTCCTTGATTTTTTTTTTCTTTTTTTTATATTTATTAGTTGGAGGCTAATTACTTTACATCATTACAGTAGTTTTTGTTATACATTGAAATGAATTAGCCATGGATTTACATGTATTCCCCATCCCAGTCCCCCCTCCCACCTCCCTCTCCACCCGATCCCTCTGGGTCTTCCCAGTGCACTAGGCCCGAGCACTTGTCTCATGTACCCAACCTGGGCAGGTTATCTGTTTCACCCTAGATAATATACATGTTTCAGTGCTGTTCTTTTGAAACATCCCACCCTCGCCTTCTCCCAGAGTCCACAAGTCTGTTCTATACATCTGAGTCTCTTTTTCTGTTTTGCATATAGGGTTATTATTACCATCTTTCTAAAGTCCATATATATGTGTTAGTATACTGTAATGGTCTTTATCTTTCTGGCTTACTTCGCTCTGTATAATGGGCTCCAGTTTCATCCATCTCATTAGAACTGATTCAAATGAATTCTTTTTAATGGCTGAGTAATATTCCATGGTGTATATGTACCACAGCTTCCTCATCCATTCGTCTGCTGATGGGCATCTGGGTTGCTTCCATGACCTGGCTATTATAAACAGTGCTGCGATGAACATTGGGGTGCACGTGTCTCTTTCAGATCTGGTTTCCTTGGTGTGTATGCCCAGAAGTGGGATTGCTGGGTCATATGGCAGTTCTATTTCCAGCTTTTTAAGAAAAACAGTGTGGAGATTTCTTAAAAATGCTCCCTGATTTTTTATCAATCATTTTCTCTCTCTAGAATCCTCCTACCCGAGCCCCTTCTCCACGTGGACTCTATTCATGACTAAACTGAAATGTCACCTCCTGCATGAAGCCCTCCCTCCTCTAGTAGACAGGGCTTGTGACTCTTGCTTTTCCCACAACATTTATTTTCAACTCTCATAGCACCTACCACAGCATATTGTTAAAAAGCCCTGTTTCTTTGCCATCTCATTAAATACCTTCCTACACTGTGATGGCCTCAGAAACAGTGTTCCTCTTGCATAGGGGTCTCCCATGTACCTGAGCTGGAGTCTAACATTACGGACCCTCCATATGCAATACATGAGCAAATAAAAGCTTGTTGGAATGGCTGATTAATTGACAAATGTTAACACCTACTTAAATAGGGGCAAAAAAAACATTCTGTGCATTTTTAATATGAATTTGCTTAATTTAGTAACTGCTGGTTAAAGCAATTTACATAAAGCTGATAATCTTTATAAATATTTGCTTTTATTACAACATTTACACAGTTACTGCATGTGTACTCAGTCTCGCCAGTCATGTCTGACTCTTTGTGACCCCATGGACTGTGGCCGGCCAGGCTCCTCTGTCCAGGGTATTCTCCAGGCAAGAATACTGGAGAGGGTTGCCATGCCCTCCTCCAGGGGATCTTCCCGACCCAGGAACCAAACTCACATCTCCTGTGTCTCCTGCATTGCAGGTGAGTTCTTTACCCACTGAGCTACCTGTTATTGAATTTTTAAACATAAACAAGGATGATGCAGCAGGTGGCAAGTAGGACAGGAGAGGAGGCAAATTCTTTCTGGACGTGTAAGTGCTGATGTGATGCCCACTGTAAGTCTCAACTGCCCTTGATTCTTTCTACTTAAGTCTCCATTCCACTGAGCTCTCAGTTGACGGACCTGCATAGCTGTTTATCTATCATCCTGTCTCTGCCTCAGTTTCCACTTACAGGATTGTTATTGTTTTCTTTGCATGTAATAATTAGTATTTCTGTTTACCATGTGTGTGTGTGTGACACGTATACGATGTGCATATCTTAGTCTGTTTTTGCTGTCTTAATAAAATATTGCAAAATGGATGGTTTAAGCAACACAAATATATTTTTTCACAGTTTTGGTGACTGCAAGTCCAAGATCAGGGAGCTAGCAAGGTTGGTGTCTCATTTCAGCTCTCCTTTGGGCTGCAGGGAGCCACCCTCTTGGGGTGTGCTCACATGACCTCTTTGTGAGTGCAGAGAGAAAAAAGAGGGAAAGGACCTCCTGGTGTTTCTTCTTAGAAGGACACTTATGCTACTGGATTAGCGCCCCATCTTTATGACCTCAGTTAACCTTGAAATGATTTTGTTAGTCTAAATACAGTCACACGGGAGGCCAGGGCTTCAACATACGAACTGCTGTAGTGTGTGTGTGTGGAGGGGCGGGAGTGTCGTTCATTCCACAGCAGCATACTATCTTAGAATTTGCTGAATAGAAGCTCTAATACCATAAAACTTCAATTATCATGTGGAATAGAGGACTAGGATACACATATTTTAGCAAGTAGAAGTTTCAAGGAAGTTTTGAGTGTAGAGTCTTACTGAGTTTTCTGTGCATAACCCTCTTTCTTCATTAAGGTGACTGTATAATTTTTTCTTCTAAAATTAGAAGCAGCATCTCTTTGCACAATTCATCTTTGTCAGACTTCTGCTTCTGCTCAAATGCATTGTAGCCACTTTGATTAATTCTGGGGCTTGATGTTCAGAGTTTCACTTTGATGAAACATAGAATCAGTTCATATAAAATGTGCAGGCATTTCTTCTGTTTATTATGGCAATGAGCTTTAAAATTTTCTTTTCTTCTGCCATTCTAAATATCATTCAAGAAATGGACTTATTTGTGCTACGTTGCCTCATTGTCATTTTATGTCATCTGATAATTAAATAAAATATGAATCTGCTTCCTTTGTAGATTTTCATATGCTTAAATCTCTCTCATTAGTCATAATTTGTGGAATTTTCAAGTTCCATTGTGTAAAGTCCTGGGGTTATGCTTCTTTGAAGGTGGAGAAGCGGTTGCATAGTATCTCTGAGAATTCTGATTAGTGGTTTAGTATCCTCACACTGACTCAGACTGCTTTGTGAAAAAATAAAGAAGTATACCTCAAACTTGGTACATTACTCATATTGTAATAAATAGGAGGATATATATTGTAAAAAAGACTTGGGTAACACAGTATACTTTCTTTTATTTCATTCAAGATAGAATTGCAACTTATTTTGTTGTTTTTCCATTGCTTAGTCATGTCCAACTCTTTGTGACCGCATGGACTGCAGCACATCAAGCTTCCCTGTGTTTCACTATCTCCCAGAGCTTACTCGAACTCACATCCTTTGAGTTGGTGATGCCATCCAAGCCTCTCATCCTCTGTTGCCCCCTTCTCCTGTTGCCTTCAATCTTTCCCAGCATTAGGGTCTTTTCCAATGAGTGAGTCCTTCACAGCAAGTGGCCAAAGTACTGGAGTTTCACCATCAGCATCAGTCCTTCCAATGAATATTCAGGACTGATACCTTTTAGGATTGGCTGGTTTGACCTCCTTGCAGTCCACGGGACTCTCAAGCTCTCAAGAGTCTTCTCCAGCACCACAATTTGAGAGCATCAGTTCTTTGGCACTCAGTCTTCTTTATGGTCCGACTCTCACAGTCATACATGACTACTGGAATAACCATAGCTTTGATTAGACGGACCTTTGTCGGCTGAGTGATGGCTCTGGTTTTTAACCCACTGTCTAGGTTTGTCATAGCTTTTCATGGCTGTGGTCCCCATCCGCAGTGATTTTGGAGCCCAAGAAAATAAAATCTGTCACTATTTAGTAGATCCTGAACTTGTCCAAGTATCACAATCTGATAAAAACACAAAACTCAGCCTCTGTCTGCTGATTTTTACAAACAGCCATATAGCTTTTGATATGGAGCACCATGGTCACGGAGCTCTGCTCATGGACCAGAAGGATCATTTACTACAGTTTAGTGATACAGATTGCTTATAAGCAAGTCACAGAATTGGCTCGCAGTGTTGAATGTCATTTAGATTTTATACAATGTGTACCTTTAATAAATTTAAATAAAAACATTTCATTTATATGATTTAAACAGAAAGCGGAAAGGAGATTATGAACTATCTAATTAAAGAAAATCATTTCAAATGTTGAATCATGTTCGATTAACTGGTTACATATATTCTTAGTTTTAGACATATTTTTCTTCATAAATCTATATTATAGCTTCCAACTTGATAAACTGTCAGTAACAAGAAGTTAAGGAGTATATTACACATTAAGTGAAGAGGAAATGTAATTTTCATTTTGTTTTAGTAGCAAAAAGATTTCTTGAATTTATGTAGATTTCATAGAATAGATTTTTGAAAAGTTAACATTTGCTTTAAAAATACTGTATATATATAAAAAGAGTAGATTGATGCATAACTGGATGAAAAATACTGGGTAATATTTTTAAATTATTTGATTATTGTTAATATGTAGATCTATTAAGTGATGCTCATTTGATTTTCAACATTAGAATTAAAATTAAATCCTAAGTATGCCATCCATTTGAAATAAATGTATATTTCAGGATATACCAAAATACAGCATAATTATGGTAGTAATAGTCTAATAACATGTTTTTATATTGTACCTTTTTGCTCTTCATATATTTTTTAAGCCCATCTGTGTACTACTTTGTAAGTTAGGAAGATGATGTATCTGATACATGTCAGGTATAATAACATGAATCAAGTCTCAGAAAATAAAAGAGGCATTTAAAAAAATCATTCTTCTCTTCCCTAAGCCCACAAGAAAGAGAGAGACACTGAGACAGAGATTTGTATTTTTATTCTAAATACATTCTCACTATTCCTTTTTACCTTTGTGAATTGATGAGCCAGAGAAGTGTATTATAAATAGAAAGGTAGGGAAACATATCCTTACATGGGGATAAATGAGTGAAGCATATGGTGTCGTGATGGAATGTGTTTGGAATAATCTGGAATTGAATAGGCTTGGAGAAAATATGTTGTTTCAGACATTTTCAGTGTACTGGGCTGGTGTAACTGAGTCTGTCGGGTCTGAGGTAGATTACGTGGGTAGATACGCCAGTCAGAAGGTAGATTTTTTATTCACTTTTGCTGTGCAGTCGTATTTCAGATGAGCTGTTTCTTTCATAGGTACTTGTATGTCTTGGGACATTTATCTGATTTTGATAATTAATATTATGTGTTGTATGGATCCTTGGACCACTGTCCTCTTATAGTTTTGGTTTAAGAATATAAGATTTTTGCTTTTCTTATCTCTGCTAAAGTAGAAGTCTTATGTTTTTTGTTTGTTTGTTTTTTGGTCACCTCTTCATTTCAAAATAAAGTACCTCAGTCTCAAATTGCTATCTTATCAATCAAAACCATTTGAGAGGACATAGGACTGAAAAAATTGACATTTTATACTATCAAACTTGTGGAAAACAAAGGATTTTCATTTCTAAACTCTAACCTTTCATTTATTTCAGTCAATCCTATATTAAATTAACTCCAGCTCTATATTTTTTAGGTAAAATTAAAGCTGGACTATAGTTACCCAAAAGTGAAAAATTCTATAATGTTAGACATTTTAAAATTTGTGATAATCACTAGTAATATTATATATGTAAATATGTCCATATTATGCACATTAAGATTTTTTTTCATTGCCTTCTCTTATTTTAAGTATAGTAGCTTAGAAAATATTATTCTTGAGACCCTGTTGGAGTTCTCTGAGATCAAAACTAAATCTCTTTGAAATGTCAGAAACTAGAAATATTTGAAACTATAGACCAGAAATTTTCTAATATTGAAAGGCTCTTTCATTTTGTAGATCAACTGTGTTGTTTTTTTCCTTTTTTTTTTTAATGATCAATTTTGCTGCTGTTTCCATCCAAGGGATCTTTGGTCTAAGCATCATATCATCCTTCAAAACTGACTTAATATTTTCTTGCTGAAAATAAATTGCAATCTACTTGTTTTTTTATATGATGAAGAGAAGAGAGATCAGGTTTACAATTTTTGATGTCAATTATTGAGGATAGTAACATCTCTTTCCATCTGCCCCCCACCACCATATATCTTTCCCTTAATTCTTATTACAAGCTATTTTCTGTATTAAGCTTTCCTTAGATGTGGTTCAAACTCATATTTTATAGCAAAAGTTTTGCATAGCTAGGTAAAAACTTGATGACTAGGGAGAAACAAACTGGGATAATTTAGCTAAAAGAAGAGAAGGGAAATAATTTTTTTCATGATAATAAAAGGATATGAGAATTGCAGTTTTTTTAATGTTTATTTATTTATTTGCCTGCTGAGGGTCTTAGTTATGGCATTTGGGATCTTTATTTGTGGCATGTGGGATCTAGTTTCCTGACCAGAGATCAAACCCCAGTTCCCCTGCATTGGGAACAGAGTCTTAGCCACTGGACCACCAGGGAAGTCCTAAGAATTGGTTTTTAAGGGTAAAATTTAAGAATTGTTTTTTAAATAATCAGGTTCACCTATTTTGCCTCAAAATAGAATAACCTTACAGTACAAAGCATTTAGAGTAGATACAAAAAAGACCCTACATTATATATACATGTATGTATGTATGTATGTATGTATGTATGTATTCTTTGAGGTTATCAAAAAGTAGGACTGGTCTTAGGAGATCAGATACTGAGTGTACACATTCAATGGCTATGCACATTAGGCAAAAAAATAAAAGAAAGAAAAAAAAAGAAATATAGGATCCCTTTCCTCAACATCACAAAGACTAATAAGAAAGATTATATCTAAAAACCTAACAGTGATTAAAATAGAGTCTTCAAAGAAAAAGGAGCCCAAGGTAATAATAGAATCACTGTGTTAGAAGAAAGAGCTTTAATAGTTCCTAATGGCTAAAATAATCTATAAAGGCAAAAGTACTGTTAGATTTTAAAGAACAGAGAGGTTCTTACTCATTTAAAGAGGAGTTCTTTCTGCATTGAGTAAACAGACTTTCATTAAATAGAAGAAAGAAAATAGAGAAAATATCCAGAATGAGAAATTGTGGGAAATGTTTAGAATGGGCAGAATAAACAAATAAACTGTCTTACTGGAGCAGAGAATGTGGGGCTTGCCTTTTATTTTTTAGTGGCCTCCCAGACTTGCTAAAGTGTTTTACATTATTCCCTAGATCAGAATGTTTCCTTTCAAAGCAAATAGCAGAACCAAAATAAGAAAAGAAATTGTACAGTGTAAGTTTTTATGTTCAAGTTTTATTGGGAAAAACTAAATAAATTAAATATATGTGTGTGTGCGCGCCCTTAGTCACTCAGTACTACATGGCTCCTCAGAACTTTCTCTAGGTGAACAGTAAATCCTTAAGAAAAGAATCATTACGCAAACTTAAAAAAAAAAAAATTGACCATAGAACACCTTTTTTTTTTTTTTCTACAAAGCACCTATCACAACTAACCAAGATGAGGAATTTGTACTTTGAATTTGCTCTCTCCAAAATGGTAGCTGTAAGTTACATGTTGCTCTTAAATTTTAAATTAAATATTTAGTTTTTCAGTCACAGCAGGTACATTCCAAGTGCAGAATAACCATATGCATCTAGTAGGTAAGGTATTGAATGACACAGATATGGAATATTTCCATCACTGTCGAAAGTTCTATTGGGCAACAGTACTTTATAAAGATTATTATTGCTATTTCTTATTAATTTATTATCATTATTCATTAATTAAGGTGTTGAATTAAGAAATCTCAATCTGTGGGCATTCTACAGAAGGAAGTTCCTTATTTAAGACAGTGTTATAATTCAGGTATAATTCAGATAAGGAGATTGAAAACACTCTAAAGGCCATAAATGTATATATAATATTCAATTAAAATGTGTAAATGATATAAAGATATGTTATAAACCCTATCTTCAAGGCATATGTTTTAGGAAAAAAAAAGACTGCTTTGTGTATAAGTAGTGACCCGGTGGCTCAGACGGTAAAGAATCAGCCCGCAATCCGGGAGACCTGAGTTTGATCCCTGGGTTGGAAAAATCCCCTGGAAAAGGGAACAGCGGGTGGCTCAGTGGTAAAGAATCTGCCTATGTTGCAGGAGACATAAGAGACGTGGGTTTGATCCCTGGGTCAGGAAGATCTGGAGGAGAGTGTGACAACCCATTCCAGTATTCTAGAGCTTCCCTTGTGGCTCAGCTGGTAAGGAATCCGCCTGCAATGCGGGAGACCTGGGCTCGATCCCTGGGTTGGGAAGATCCCTTGGCGAAGGGAATGGCTACCCACTCCAGTATTCTGACCTGGAGAATCCCGTGGACTGTATAGTTCATGGGGTTGCAAAGAGTTGGACATGACTCAGCAATTTTCACCTCACTTCACTTCACCCACTCCAAAATTCTTGCCTGGAGAATTCCATGGACAGAGGAGCCTGGCAGGCTGTAGTCCATGGGGTCACAAAGAGACAGACACAGCTGAGCGACTTTCACACGCAGTGAATATAAAATACACTTTTCAAAAAGTCAAAACCAATTGAGTATTAAAACAGGAACAATTCATTGCAAGGGAATCAAGGACGCAGAGCTTTACTCTGTAAGTGTGTGCTCAGGTAATTGGTAAAATGACTGTAAAATGGACAAGAGACTGGTAATAAATAATTTCAATATATTTTTTAAAGAACTTTAATGAGAGCTCAAAACTCCTTTCAACTTTCTGCTTATGTGATATTTTAAATTTCCTGTCTACATCTTGTTAATATCATAACTCAGTCCATTTAATTATGAACTTTAAAGTCTTTATAAACTACTGTTTCTGAAGAATTTTACTTTTCTCAAACTCCCACTAAGCTATTTACTTTCAATTTGTGAGTGATAAATTGGAAATTTTGTCTGAACTGTTAAACTGATGCATGAGCAATTAAATGAAAATAAGAAGCTTTAAATTTAATACTTAGAAAAATGTAATAGTCAGATCACTGAATAGATATCATGGTACTCATTTATCCAGCTGCAACTGTGACACTTTATGAAATCCCCCCAAAAGCTATTGAGAATAATATTGAATAGATGAATCTGTAATTTTCTCAAGTAAACATTCATATTAAAAAAAAAAAGAATTTTTGTTTAATAATGAAGATTAATTTTCATTAAAATTTAAGGATATGGAAGAACTTTTTATTATTCTAAAGTAATTGTTCACTGTAATTGGTTGGATTATTATATTCCTTAGAATTTAGACAGTTTAAAAATAAATTTTATTTTTAAGAGATATGATGAGGACTTCCCTGGTAGCACAGTGGAAAAGAACCTGCCTGCCAACGCAGGGGACACAGGTTCGATTCCTGGTCCGGGAAGATTCCACATGCCTCGGAACAACTAAGACTGGGTGCCACAACTATTGAGCCTGCACTTCAGAGCCTGAGCTCTGCAACAAGAGAAGCCACAACAGTGAGAAGCCTGAGCACCACAACTGGAGAAAGCCCTTGGACAGCAACGAAGATCCAGTGCAACCAGAAATAAATAAAATTATAAAAAAAAAAAAAGAGAGATATGATGAGCTGGACATCTTTTTGAAACTCTCTTCAAAAACAAATTGTGAAAACTGTCAGCTAGATAATAATAAAAATTTCATCAAATATTAAATATTCAGCATTATTATAAAGGACATAATTGAGACAGAGATTTTTTCTTTGGGTCCTTTAAGAAAAAGACTAAAATAATCAAATTTTACCCGCTCGGAGTTTTCATCTAAATCAGAGATGAGATTCATTGACATGTTTGTGTGTGGTGGTGGGGTATATACAAATCAGAGTAGGTTAAAGAAATGTAATCTGAAAAAAGAAACACACTTGGTATTGTAAAAATTTCTGTAATAAAAACTGGAAAACACAATTAATCAAAATCTCCTTGTCAGAGAAAAAGCAGAGTGGGGGATGGAAATGCGGGAGGTTATCCCTACTCCCAGCTGTGTCCTCTTCAGAAGCAGGTTTATATTAGAAATGGTGGAGAATCATCAACATAAATCAACCTGTATCAGTGTAGACAGTTTATAGTCAGCAGCAGGTAATAAATAGCAACTGTATTTACAACATGGAGTCTGTGCTATAATGACCTAACAAATGTTAGTTGGAATAAATTTTCACCTAAATAAGAATTTGGAATTTGTATCTCAGCTCTTTTCTTAACTCAGGCAAATCTCTGAATTTAAAATTCCTACATTTCCTCACTTGAAAAAAGAGGAAACTGGATGAAATCTCCAAATCCCCTCTAGCTTTTAAGGTTCCACAATTACAAGTCAGTAAATAAAGCCACAGTTCTTATCTCTGTGTCTAAAATAATACCACTTTAAAATTATTAAAAGAAAGATTAGTATCCTTTCAAACATAAATCTAATCAGTTGGAGCAGTTGAAGCAGTTGGAATATCCATCTTGACTACTCTCCTGATTGTAACAGATTCCTACTTAAGTGATAACATTATTTTAAGAAATGCAGAAATTCTTTCACATAGTATTCATTATGTGTAACATAGTGTTTGTTTATTTCTTGCTCAGTGAGAGTTGAGTGAGGAAGAGGGTAAGGAAATAGGGTTCTTTAAAGTTCAGATAGTCCCTTGGGCTCAGACTAGGGACTTTTATGTTGGCTCTGGGCCCACAGAGCACTTAGCCCAAAACAATTTTGAAGGCACTATCATGATATTATTTGACACTGGATCTGAGGCAGTTGATCATAGCAGTTTCTACAACAGTATACATGAAATAGACAAACTTTAGCAATAAAAATTTATTAGAATATTTGATGGTGTGAGAAATATAGGATGTTATATTCAATAAAGCACAACTGAATACATTCAAAATACGGAGTAGAAGAAAGCTTTGCTGTCCACTTCTAGAAGTATAAAAGATAAATGCCAGCATTATTGTCCTCAGATCTTAAGTTTCCATATTTGTGACCCAGTTGTAAAAAAAGAAAACACAAAAACAAAAACTTGCAAGTATAAAAGGTGATGCCAAAATCATTGTCCACAGATCTTCCATTTCCATATTTGTGACCCATTTGTATGCAGTGACAAAGTAATTAGAAATTAGGATAAAGAACCATTATTTTCACATCACACAGAGAAATTTCTCTGTTCCTCTTATGTGTACCATCTACTAATATTTATTATGCCCATACTATCTTTGTATATTTCACAGTTAATAGAAGGGCCGATGTCCTTTCTGCGTAGAATCATATCCACTCTTGCTTTCTTATTCAATTCACCCAACAATTCTCTTTCTCCCCCAAATATTTAATATTTCCCTTTCAAATGGATCATTCTTATCTGCATAAAAACACATCTTGTCATTTTGCTTTAATTTTAGTAGTTTTATTGTCTCATGTCATTTCCTTGAATTTGTCATTTATTGATCACCTCCTGTGTTTCTGGGGCTTTTCTCGGCAACTGGAAAGTATCTATAAAGAAAACAAAGATGCTAGCCTTCACAAAACTAACATTCTGATGAATTTCTGTATTATAGAGAACTAAAAACCTAACAAAACCCCAAAACAACAAAAAACAAAGCTATCTTCTCAGAATTTCTCCCATTGGGATGGCATTTGTCAGTGTTCTGCCACTGACAAATGATGAAATGTGGGGTGGAGGTTTTTGTTTTTTCTCCCTTCTGTCTTATGTTGCCTTTCTTCCAATATATAACACAAAACACTTACCTGAAGTTACAGCGGCCGCTCTTGAACGTGGTGACAGGAGCCACACACGAAGGATGATGGAGTTGGTGAGAGTTGCCTTAATGGACTTCCCTTGAAGTTGTACAGACTTGGGCTGCCAGCTTCTGGTATTGCTATTTAGCTATTATTTGCTCTTCCTCTTATTCAAAGCCAAACATATTCATGCCAGATTTAGTCCTCAAAGTATATTTTAAAATTAAAACAAAAAAACTTTTAAGGACAAAAAAATTTGTAATATGTTGGGGGAGATATTATACTCACTTTATGAATTAATTTGTAGCCAATAGACATTTTACCATCTTAAATATTTTCATCCATAATCATGGCTTCTTGTCCCATTTACTGAGATCTCTCTTTGTGTCTCTTAATATAATCTTATAATAATTATACAAACACTATATAATTTTTAGATTTATTACCTATTACTTTAAAGGTTTGTGCTGTTTTGATTAGGATTAGTAAATTAACACTACTTAACTTGGCTCTGCTTCTATAGAGGGATGTTGCTGTCTTTTTTGTTTTTGTTTTTTTTTAATTGATCTGACATCTAAAATACTTGTCTTTGTTTATCTTATTTATAGATTCTCATTATTTATATGCAAATAATCATCACTGAGCAATATTAACAGTATTTTAGAATTTCTTCTGCCCACCTTTCATACCCACATTTCTTTTCCCAGTCTTCTTGCATTGACTGGTCCTTTCATTCTAATGTTGAGTAGGAAGGTATTATGTAACAGTAGAACTTATAATAATTTACTATTTGAATGATGTTTTACAGAATTTTAGTGGAAACCCATCACAGCTAATAAAATTAAATACAATTCCTAGTTTGACTTGTGTATTTTATAAAAATATATGTGACCAGAGGCTGAGTTTTCTTTTTTGTTTTACTACACATTTTCAGATATTATGTTTTTCCTCCACTTAATATTCAGCACTTTGGTTGATCATAGTAAAAGATTCTCTAGTGTTAACTCATCCTGTAGTTCCAATGTGGACCCTATTTGATGATGGGGTACTTTTGATGTTTGGTTACAGTTTTTAATATAGTATTAGCATTTTTGCATGTACGTTGATGCACATATTTTTATTTTTATAATGTTCATTAATGAAGTTTTCTGCAGAGATCAATTAGTCTCATAAAAAGATATTCTCTGTGTATGTTTCTACAACAACTGAGTTATTGGTCCCTTGAAGCCTTGATGAAATCTATGACAACATTTCTGAAAATTTCTCTGCTAAGTTTTCAAATTCATTGATGTAAAGTTTTCTGAGTATTCTTTTATGATTTGTTTCTTTAGTTATGGTCATTTTCTATTATCAAAACTTTTATTAGCATCCTGTTTTCTTGATCAGTCTTGTTAGAAGTTTGTCCATTTTATTAGATTTTTTTAAAAAATCAATTGATGGTTTTGTCAATCTTTTACAATGGGTTTGTTTTTTATTATACTTTTTTGCTTCTATCTTAAATTTTCTTCATTTTACTTTCAATGTTTTTCCTCTTTTGTTATTTTTCTAACCTCTTGAAGTGAATGCTTTTCTCTTAAAATGTCTAGTCTAATTTTCTTTTCTTACATTGAATTTTATAAATTCCTATCTAACTCAACTTTAGATATATTACAAATTTTGATGGGTAATGCTTTAAAGTATTTTATTCTAAATGGATAATTATTTCCATGTTTTATATGATCTATGAATTACTATAGTTGTGCCACATATTTGAAAATCTGTGGGATATATTAGCTGTCTCCTTGTGTTTGTTTTGTCAAATTATGTGGTCTATATGTTGTTACTTCACTGGCTTTTTTCAGGGTCATTTAAACATATTTACACATTTTTCATTTGAAGTTAACATGCATTCGCTTTTTGGCATGCATTCTAATAAATGTCTCTTGCATCCAGTTTACATATGGTGTTCAAGTCTCCCACCGTCTTACCAATTGTGCTGTAAATAGTCATAGAGTCTGTGTAGGAGGTTTTCAGGTTCTTTGACTCACTCCAAGCCTCTTCTCTACTTCCTTGTGCCAAAGACTTGTTCTTTAACCTGTATGGGTGTGAAAACATCTCAAAACCTGAGCTCTCACTCTTTGTGTGTGTGTATTGGTGATTGTTGATATATCAAGTGTTTGTACACTAAATGTTTGTACCAAAAGAGGATTTTTAGCAATAGTCAGTTTTCCATTTTATAGTACCAAGATAGTATTTTTATGATCTTTATCAATCATGCAACTCCCCTTTGCTCAGCTTTCAGTAGGCTACCCAATACAGAGAGGAGAAATTGTTTTCCAACCTCTGTGATCTGGCCCCAGCCTACCACTCTGACTTTATTTTGGACCACTTTCTTTGCTATTACAGAGACATTGACTTTCTGTTTCAGGAGCACAATGGACTTGTTCCCATCAACAATCATTTGCATAGATGTTTCCTTATGCCTGAGACGGACTTTTCCAGTCTTTTCAGTTTTGAAAAATTATATCATGAGGGCCTCACCCCCAATGTTTTAGAGCAATGCCAGCTACAATTTTGGGAGGCACAGTGAAAAATTGGTACTCTTTATTCAAAAGGCAAGAAATAAATATGATTGAAGATACTAAAATGTAAAGCTTGCTATTTTCTTCCACATTCCCTCTCTCAATTTGAAATGGTATTTTTTTTAATGTTTTAATGATATTCTAAGTAAAACATTAAATTTTAAATTATTAGAATAAGTTTTTACATTTATCTTTTTATTGTGCAGTGCCAATTTTAGATATAAATAGGAGAGCATTTAGTCCTATGCAGAATCACGAAAAGTACATACTTGTAGCTCCTATTATATATGTTGTTCTGACCACAACAGTGGAAATGTTGCAGAAAAGAAACTAACTTAGACTCTCCTGCCCATATTTATATCTACTTTTTATTTGAATTTGTTATTGTTGAGGTAAAATATTGACACCAAATAACTCATAATCTCCTTGAAAAACAGATTTCAAATGATGCCAGATAAATGAACAAATCAGAGAACTGAGTCTTGATTTAGAATTTGTTTTGTCCTCTTCTCTCAGTAGAAATGGGGTGACTATAGCTTGGGCCAAACTGGTCACTTTTACTTTTGCATTTGTACATTGTACCTAATATTGTGTTCTATCAAGGATACAGAAAGACATTGAGTTTGTTACCTAAAGACATGCCCAAGTCAGCTGGAAATGTGAGGTCAAAATCATAGTAGTCAATTCAAGGAACTAGATTGAAATTGGAGCTGAAATATGTTTGGATTGGTAAGATTGGAAACCCAAGAGTAAAAGCAATGAAAAAGGTTAAAAAAAAAGTGGTTAGGAGATTTCTGTAGTTAGGGAAGTGATAGCTTGTAGATGAATGTGTATAGTCCCAGGGTGACCTTAAGTGATTTGGATGGCTCTACCTGCAGGTGTTAGAAAGGGGAAATGTGGTTAGCTGTGAATTTCCTGAGATCAAGGAGATGGTTATAGAAAATCTCAAAGACACTCCTCATCTACCTAGGAAAAAACATCCCCTGGGAAATCAATGAATCATAGTCTGAACTAGTTATAGTTCTTCCTCATTGTCTACTAGATACAAGCAAAACATCCTATATTTATCTTCATAATTTATAACAATTGGGCATTCTTTTTAGACTTCTCATGCTTAGGAACTATCTCCCTGTGATTTTTTTTTTCTTTTAGGAATAGTGCAGAGTTACATCATTAATATTAAAGTGACCCCTCACAAATAATGTCAATTCTCAAAAATTTTCTAAGTGACTATGAAAGTGTGTCAAAGAACTTAATTTTCTCCCTTTGCTGTTTTCCGATGAAATTGCATATTCAAAAGGATATTGTTTATTATTTCAAGTTCTATCAGAGTGTTCTGCTGTGCACCTCAATAAATATGAATTCTTCATATTGATACTTTTAACTCATAGAAAATTTGAGAAGAATCCAATAAAGACATATATGTTCAGATTTACATGTTTTTGCAATATAATACTTTAATATACCATGACCCACAATGGATTCACTATGAACATAGTCACAGCTAGAGTATTTCTAGATCACTGGCAAAGTGGTTGTTCACGTGTGCAGTTAGCGCAGCCAACCTAAGGAGCATGATATAAAACCTCTCCCATCATTTCTTAGCTCCTTCTCTCTAACTCCCACACTTAGGTTTTTACCAACCTCAGTTTCTCCAATTTTATTTCCATTTCTACCGCAATAAACTTCAGTTACCTTCTCAATTGAAACAAAAGAAAATCCTTCTCTTTATTCCATAGCTCTCCCCACATTCCCCACACTGCTGTTCCCAGCAGGCTCACTAACCTGAGCCACACGTTTGCACTGCCCACTGTTTCCGTAACTGTAGGCTTTCTTTGCCCTTGACCACTGTGTTGAATTGTACCCACAAAGTTTGTTCACGACACCCACATCTCTAAGTCCTTCGGCCATTGGCAGCCTTGATCTTTCTCATCCTTGCTCACATTTGGCCCTTTGGATGAGCTTCCTGCAGTGGTTCCTTCCTTTGTCGAATTTAATGAGGATGCTATTTTTTCTAGTTTTCTTCCTACTTACATTGGCAACTCTCTGTCTCCTTAATTATACATATTTCTTCTTTCTACCCACCCAGTGTGGACTATTCCCAGAATTAAAATCTCAACTCCTTTCTTTTCCTTTTCTGTCCTCTCTTTATAGTTCTCACCTGCTCTTAGGACTCCTTTATTTGCATCAGACTTCCAGATACTTAAATCTGGAGACCATCACTCTCCATATATCTGATTCTGCATTTCCAAAGTCTCATGTTCTCTACTTTCAAAATACCTTCACTGCCTGTCACCTGGCAACAGATGATCAGTCTCCTCAATTCATATTCTTCTGTTTAATTTTTTTATGCTATAATCCATTTTGTGTTCCATAATTGGATTATTGCTCTTAAAAATGATTTAAATTATGTCAGCCTGTTAATCAGAAATGTTCAGTGGCTCCCCATAACTTGAAATATAAAATCCTTAACTTGCATTCAAACATTTTATAGTCTGACCTACATGTACCTTTATCACCTTATCTTCAAGTACTTACCTTCACTGATAATTTAAGTTTTTCCAAAGCACTTCTGGTACTGTATAAATCTGGACATACTTTGTTGATATCTACAGTGAGTTAAATTCAAATGTAATAACTTCATCAAGATGAATTTTTTTTTCTTTAGCTTGTTGCCTGCAAAGAATAAGCCCGTGAGTTGCACAGTAGAAATTAATTGTGCTTTTTGTAACTTTCATAGCTTTCTTCTACTGTCAGCTTGTTCAACCTCAAATTTAAGACCTTCCTGTTCCTCTCTCATTTTTGTTGTCCTACACTTATTTGATGTTTACTAAAATAAGAAATAATATATTATACGTGTGTGTAATTCTTGGGCTATCATTCTATAAATTGACATTTACTCATAGAGTAAGAAATTTAGGAATTACTAAACTTTGCCCAAGAAATTCCATTTTCTCTGCTGGGATGTAGAAGAAATTACAAAGTCCTTTTGTGCCAAGAGCAAACAGAGCCAAAGCTATTCACAGCTATTAAAAGAGAGAACAAAAATTTCCCAGGAAGCACAAGAATGGGTTCCTTTGTAGTCTGTCTACAGAAGCCAGCTGGTCAGAAAAAAATATTTAGAAGTCTAGAGCCAATATCTCTATTATAAACAATTGCTTCCCAATTAGTACATTGATGTGTGCCATGTAGAGCTTTTTTTAAAAGAATGTCTATGTTTTTAAACCTTTCTACTCAAATTGCAATATGGTAATAAAGGTAGGTAGTAGAATATTAAGACTCTTTTTTTATTTACAAAATTCACTTTGGAATGAAAAATCACCCATTCTCAGATAATGACTAGAAAACTTAATGTGTACAGGCTCGGAAAATAGTTCTACTCATCTGAAAGCAGCAGTAGTTGTTTGTAAGGAAATACAAAGAGCATGTACCTTGCTTGCCAGTAAGACATTTATTAGACAGATGAAAGTATTGTTCTGAATTTTGCTCAATGCACCAATTAAATAAAGGAAGGAGAAGACAATTTAAAAAATATATATACTAAGAATATCAGTATCATAATTCAATATGTTTTATAAATGTTAGAGACCTAATGAATTTGATTAAGGCAGTTTAATTAAGGTAGAGTCTGCTGCATTGCAACCCCCTTCCAGACAAAATAGCTCAGTGAACAGGTAGTAAGTCCCCAGTGAACTGTGAATATCAAAGTCGGGGAATATTCTTCATTTTAATGAGCTGCATTTTCTGAGCCCAGACCTGTCCCCTGACAGGGTGGCTGCAGGAGGCACAAATGAAAGTAGTTGTTTTCCTTTGAGACTTTCGGCTACTAAACGCTATGAATGCCAGAAATTAAAATAGTGGCTCTGCGATTCTTTATGTCTTCTCTGTCTTGGACTTGCCCTTGGGCTGTAAACTATTGTTAAAGAAAAGACCCAACAATTAAGAACATTATTACTGTATTAAAAAAATGATTCCTCCTTTTCTGAATATTAAGGCGTTTGTGATATCATAACCCATTTCTTTTACAAAAGTTATATTTTCATTTAAAAACAGCCCCATATAAATATAAATGTATAAATAAAATATAGTGTTGTTCCACTAACTAAAAATTAGATCCATAATATGAATGCTCTTTACAACCTCAGAGCAAAAACTGTGCTTATTTCACTGTTTAGAAAATTCACATGACATGATGGACTGCCATTTTCTGAATAGATGCCATTAAATAAAGTTGAAAGAGATACATTTAATATTATTTTATATTATTTTTTCATTTTCTTTAAATAAGAGTGTGGTAATCAGAAATTAAGTATAAACCTTCTGGCAGTTATTTTAAAACTATTATCCATAGTGTCAAAGAATATGGAAACCTGATATTCAGTCATGTGACAACTGTTAGTACTTGACTCTTTGAATAATCATCTAGAAGCAATTAATATTGTATATAAAACACCACCAAGAAATTGTTGGTTGGCACAGAAAGGAAACCTTGAGTAATTACACTTGATTTCAATAAACATGTCATGCAAGTTGGAAGGAAAACTAAACATAATTTCAAAGAAGAACATTCCACAAGAAATAAGCATAATTACCTCAGTTAGCTAAAAGCTCATCTAGGTCTTCTGGATTTGTTCCAAAATACGTGTAACTGTCCAGACCCAGGACTGCAGCTCATTGCATCCATGTCACACACACTCACACACACACAGACACTGATGCATAGCTTCTGACACTTAAAGGTACTAAAGTTGATTGAAGTGTCTTCAGAATCCTTGACTTGAACTGATTTTCTATACAAAAGATTGTCTTATTTGGAAATCTATATGATCTTCATTCTACTTTAGCAGGAAAAAAAAAGATTCCTAACAGTCTCTATATATGCATAAATCTCTCAACTCACTACCATGTGAAAAGTCAATGTGTTGCTGTTGTGATTTTGGACTAACCATGTCAAATCTTGCTTGAATTATCTAGCATCTTTTTTTTAAATTTTCTCCCATGGTTTTATAGCCTGATTTTATAGTTTTCTGTCTCTCTTGTTTTCTAAAATCCAAAAGCTAGGCAGGTAATCATAGATTCATATACTCCCTGCTCATCCAGGCTGCCAGAGTTTCATGGTCACAGATACTGAGTTTCATGTTGTCAGATGAGGGCTGACACCTTAAGACATTATTATCTCCTCTCCGCTATTGACTGTCTCCATGTTACTCAGGAATCACAAGCATTTGATTGGATATTAAAGCAATAGCCACAAAGATAAAAGTCGGTCACAGTCTTACTCAAGAGGTCCAGCCTAACCTCTGTCTTGAAATTCTCATTCATTATAAAGATATTTGAATTTATTCAACTGTGTATAGTTTGGTTGAATATGACCAAGGTTAATTTGCTCATTATCTCTCTGTGTATCTCTCTATGCTCTGAGAAGATCTATGACTTTTTAGATATGTTTAGCCTAGAAGTATTTTTCTGAAACATTTGTCTTAAATATGAAGTCCTGGTGTGATGATAATAGCAGTGCTGAAATACCCACTTTTTTTTTTTTTTTTGCAGACATCCTTATTTATAATCAAGACATGTAGATCTGTCCCTGATATGTATTATATATTATATTGTAAATTTAATAAAATGAGTCATTTCTATTGTTCATTAGTACTTTCAAGGAGGAAGAGTCCAGCAATAACAGTTCCCAGGAATAATACAGGATTTAGTGAATTGCCACTATAAATACCATTAGGGCACTCAGCTGTACTTTCTATTCAGAGTATGGTGATTGAACAGTAGTTATAGTGATTTGTGTTCTAAATGTATAAAACTCTTCTCTTTTTTTATTCTAAAAGATGTATTTCACTAAAATGTACAGGAGTTTTAAACAACAGTAATATAGTTTATTTTGTATGTTGCTTCACACAAAATAGATGTTCAACATGCCTCTTTAAATAAATGCATAATTGCTTTGAATAATAAACGTGCCTTTGTTAGATATTGCTCAGACATTAAAAACAATTAAACCTCTAAAGGGAAATATTTTATTCTTCTGTGCTCACACATCCCAAATTGTTTGCTAAATTTATTTTTTCAACAAGGAATCCAAAATAAAATATTTGTGATCTCTCTTACTATGATTTCTTTTTAAGAAAGCCTTATTAAGTAATTCTTACTGTCTTACTTAAATGTGATTTTCAGCTCCTTTTTAAGTATAGTTCTTTTAGATATTTGCTTATATCTATGTTTGTCTCCTTTGTTTTTCTGTCTTTACTTTTCTGTGTCTTTTTTTTTAGAAAAAATACCAAATATTTATTACTTTTCCCCCAGTTAAAAAGACTGAACTTGTGGTAGTTCCTTAAAGAATCAAAACAAGGTATTATCTGATGATCTTGCAAGCTATCTTTCTATTATTTTTTTTTTCAGTGACTTGTTTTCTTTTCTGAGATTACATATTGGTATAGATTATAATTGCACAGATCACACAGCCTGATTCAAACCAACAAACAATAGTCATATTACAAGCTGAGATTTGAGTTTATAAACAACTTTTTCTGTAAGTGCATAGTTTTTGTACAGCCACAGTATTGAAAGTCTGTATATCATCTCTAGAAAAATGTAATAATATAGAACTAAGACAAAACACCAAAAGATTAATAAACACAAATCACTTTGATATCTTGTTATCAAATATATTTCTAATATCTGATGAAGCGTTACAGTAAAACATTTTGTATGTGGTAGCAATATAAAAGAATCTGTAAGATAACGTAGCTTTGATGGTTCAGAGTAACCAGGCCTCCTGGGTTTGAATTGCAGCTCTACCAATTATTTATTATATGACACTATTCTAGTTGATACTAATTATTCTTCTCAATTTTTTCATCTATAAAATGAGAACAAAAGTACCTAATTTACAAAGCTATTGTAGGAATTAAATAAAAAATATAAATACAAAATACTCAGCATGTTGCTTTGCATGTGGTTAACATTTTAATATAAGCTATATTATATTCATTGAATTATACACAACTGAGTTCTTATATATTTAACTTTTAATTTCTATTTCATGGAAAATAGTCCCCCAAATGAGGTGAATAATAGAAAAAAACAAGAGAATTCCAGAAAAAGATAAATCTACTTCTGCTTCATTGATTATGCTAAAGACTTTGACTATGTGGATCACAACAAACTGTGGAAAATTCTTAAAGAGATGGGAATACCAGATCACCTCATCTGTTTTCTGAGAAATCTGTATGCAGGCCAAGAAGCAATAGTTAGAACTGGGCATGGGATAATGGACTGGTTCCAAATTGGGGAAGGAGTATGCCAAGACTGTATATCATCACACTGCTTATTTAACTTCCATGCAGAGTACATCATGCAAAATGGCAGGCTGGATGAAGCATAAGCTGGAATCAAGATTGCTGGGAGAAATATCAATAACTTCAGATATGCAGATGACACCACCCTTATGGCAGAAAGTGAAGAGGAACTAAAGAGCCTCTTGATCAAAGTGAAAGAGGAGAGTCAAAAAGTTGGCTTAAAACTCAGCTTTCAAAAATTGAAGATCTTGGTATCTGGTCCCATCACTTCATGGCAAATAGATGGATTAGGAAACAATGGAAAGTGACAGACTTTATTTTCTTGGGCTCCAAAATCACTGCAGATGGTGATTACAGCCATGAAAAGAAAAGACACTTGCTCTTTGGAAGAAAAGCTATAACAAACCTAAATAGCATATTAAAAAACAGAGACAACACTTTGCCAACAAAGATCTATCTAGTCAAGCCATGGTTTTTCTAATAATCATGTGTGGATGTGAGAGTTGGGCCATAAAGAAAGCTGAGTGTCGAAGAATTGATACTTTTGAACTGCGGCATTGGAGAAGGCTCTTGAGAGTCCCTTGAACAGCAAGGAGATCCAACCAGTTCATCCTAAATATCAGTCCTGAATACTCACTGGAAAGACTGATGCTGAAGCTGAAATTCCAATACTTTGGCCACCTGATGTGAATAACTGACTGATTAGAAAAGACGCTGCTGCTGGGAAAGATTGAAAGCAGGAGAAGGGGGCGACAGAGGATAAGATGGCTGGGTGGTATCACTGACTCCGTGGACATGAGTTTGAGCATGTTCCGGGAGTTGGTGATGGACAGGGAGGCCTGGTGTGCTGCAGTCTATGGGGCCGCAAAGAGTTAGACATGACTGAGTGACTGAACTGAACTGAGTCCCCCAAACTATAAAATATAAAAATATCAGTGTCTGATATTAAAAGTATTATGAATTTTAACCCATTATTTATATAAAGGGGAACTCTATAGAGTTGTTATTTATTTTGACAGAGGGTTTTTGATGTATCTCATTGATAAATTGCCAATAGTAAAACCAAGGAGATCTATTCCACCATTCTTCTCTCAGAATACAGGCACACCCTCACACACACAGCAGAGCCCTGTATCAATAGTTTAGTAACCTGTAATAAGCATCTCATAGGGCAGACTGTAAGATTGTGAGCCTCTTCCTGGTGTTAAGGATCTAAATTTGTAAACACATCCCAAGGACTAGGATCCCATCCTGTGTTTCACTCATGTTCTTGAGGAGCTTCATCAGGTTATTTGGCTTCTCTGTTTTCAAATAGTTAATTATGAAATAAGGAGTAATAGTATCTTCTTTACAAACCTTGCAGAAAGGTTGGGTGTGTGAAAACAGATTATCTTGACATTGAGTCTGTTCTAGATTAACCTGAACCTCAAGAATTAAAGAAAGCAAGAAAAAGCGAAAATCTAGCATACAGGTGAACAAAATAGCCTGTCCATGACAATTGTTCACTTTCTTTCACTGGAGAATGACTGGAATATGGTGTGAAGAAGCCAGTTTAGGTCCTATGGGCGGAGAGCTTTACCTGAGATAGGAGGCAATGTAGCAAGTCAGGTCTATGGACCAGGAGTTCTGGAAGCATGGAGTAGGGCAGTTTGCAAGGGCAAGGGGCTGTCAGAGAGACAGCACAGAACGGGGAAATGCAGAATTTGGACATAGGAGACCTGGGATTTTTCTGTAATTTCTGTAATTTTCCCCGTTTCTGTAATTCTGATTTGTCAATCAGAATTTTGAGGGAATTTATTTAAAAGATCATGAAAAAAATATGTTCGAAAGAGAGAAAAACAGAGAACAGGAAATGGAAAAGGAAAGAAAGTTGATTTGTTTGCTTCATGTTCTTTTTAAAGTTTCATAAAGACAAGAGAAATATTCTAAAATTATTTCGAAAGAAAATTTTTTCTTCACGTATGAGATGGATTGAGGGAGTAAATTCAACTCGATAGCGTATAGGTAAGTGTTAGATAAGCCTTAGATCATTACTCTAAGAATATGTCAAGAGATATTTAAACTTAAAACGTGCCTCTGGGTGTATGTGTGTATGCACACGTGTGTGTGTGAGAGAGAGAGAGTCTTCCTCCTTCAGAAAGAACAAAAGCTTTGCAACAACCTAACCTTGGAAGGCACGCTGATCATTAACTTAATTAGAATTGACCTGTAAGAATATGTTGTCTTTAATTCAATCACCTTAAAATAAGTAACTTCAAAGCAATGGAAAAATAAGGTTGACTGTAGGGGCAACACCAAAAGGAAAAAAAAAAAATATCTAGATGTATAAAGAAGGGTGTCATTCTATTTAGCAAGCCAAGGATAAGTATATTTCTTTTTCTCAGCATCCCAGTGAATGTGGAAAATTCAGTGATCTCGTTTGTATATTTTTTTCATATTTTAACACTTTCAGATAAAATCAGAATGTAAGTTTAGGATTTTACATAGTGTCACATTCAATTAAAATAAAACTGGCAAAGTCAGAATGAGGATAGCCACTGCGAGTCAAAGAAGAGATCTGGCTGGCTTCGATGTCTGCTATGCTATATGTGTGATTCCACAATCCATTTAAATAAAAAGAACATGTAGAAAGGAACATTGTTTTAGATGTGGAGAAAAAGGGTATAGTACTGCTTCCTGAGAAAAGAGAATCGTGGGTCGCCTTTGTAAGGAAAAAGATTCAGACCTATGCAAACTGGTGAAACATGTGGCACAATGAAAGTGAGGAAGGCACTGCTGAAGTAGAGTCATGAATTTAAAATAAAAGGGAGAAGAGACGGGAAAAAGCAATAACACCTGCCATTATGCAGGCAGGGGTGTCTCCAGGGGATGAAGCAAAGTGGATACCCTGACAGGAGGCTTCAGACAGTGGATGGCAAGTCAGGCTAATAGACCAGAGAGCAAGAAACCGTGAGGAGGGGTGGGGTGAGTGGGGTTTAGGTAAGAAAACAGCGAGATAAAAAAAAAAAAAATTACATACTTGAAAGAAAATCAGGAAACAGTAACTCAGAAAACATAGGTTTATCTGAAATTTATAGAAGACAAGAGGAAGGTGGACGGGGAAAAGTTGAGAAGTTATTGGAGGAGATGATTAAATAGAAAGAAAATAATAGACCCAGGGTGGCCAGCAACAAAGTCAGAGAAAAAATAAGTAAATAAATAAGAAAGAGAGAGTGACGCAGAACCCAAGATTAGGGGAAGAGTTGGAATGTATAGAATCAAAGCGGGGGAAAGGAGAGTCGTTTTAAAAAACCCTCAGAAGGATACATACATTTGGAAGACAGAACTTAAGATAGCAGAATGCCAGTGGCCTGCAGAGGAGGGTTTGTGGGCTCAAAGCGAGGACTCCAATTAAAGGAGGAAGAAGCACATGATTAAATCACCAAAAACAACCTTTAAAAAGTGTCCCATGTGAATTTTTTTTTTTTTGAAGAAAAGGACAATCTGACTGCTGATAGCCAAAAAGACTTCTGAGTTCTGCCTGAAGGATGCTGTTTAAAAGGAATTTGTGGAGATGAATGTTGTCTGCGGGCACAGTGGAGAAACAAAGGGTTGATGATGATATTTAAAAAAAAAAAAAAAAAGTTAGAGGGTTCTCATTATAAGATATGTGTTCAGGAATCTTCCATCAAAGGCTGGCAAGGTGCCATAAGGACAGATACCTCTAACTGACTGGGGTACTTAAGAGAAGTCACAGAACTTGATGCAGAAGGGATCTGGCAAGGATGCTTTCCACAGATGGGACAAGAATCATGCTTTACGATGAGGCAGAAAAACCGTGTGCCTCATATGAAATGTGGGGAGCTGGTATTCTTTCCTCACTGCCTTCAGTCAGCACATAATAAAAAAGAGATGCGATATTGGAGGTGAGGTTTAAATTAGCTCACTTCACTCAGACCCCATACGTTTTGTTGTTATATCGGTTCAAGCGTGTGAAAATCAGAGCAGGAAGAGAAAGTGCCCTGAAACATGAAGGTCCAAATTCCATCAGGAGCCTTTCTATAGGGCCAGGAACCCTCCCTCCTATGGTGACAGAAAGAAAATGCTTAGGCTTTAGACAAGACAAAGCCCAGAGTGGCTACTGTTCAGATGTCTGACCTTGGATAAGTTATTCAGTCTCTGAGTTTCTTAATCTATAAAGAATATGTGGAAACACCTTTCAATGTCATTTCTCTTGAAAAGACGTAGAATCATACACACAGTATAAACTTTCTGTTAAAAGTGTTTTTCTATCAATTTTGTTCTCAATATGTAGTTTTATTTTTATTATAAGTTTTAAAATCTATCGAGTGATATCACATCTGAGGTGTCTCCCATGTGGGTGGGGGTGTGGGTGTGTGGTGTGGTGTGTTGGTGTGTATGTGTGTGTTTTGGGAAATTAGGTGAAAAAAAGGGCCATTTCCTAATATAAAAAAAATAAAAAAATATAAATTTAAAAAAAAAACCATTAACCATTGCTAAAACACTGAGATTGAAAGCCCCATTGGGTATAGTTCTGTCTGAAACCTTCTGGCTCTTTCCTCAGGAAAATCTAACCATTATATTGGCAATGAAAAAGCCAAAATACCATTTCCTTTGGGAATTAAATTTGTATAGCTATCTAAAGCTGCTAATCCAGTGCCAATAGGTGTCTAAATATGGACTGAGTTCATTTCTGAGGACAAAAGAAAATTTTGGCAGCTGGACCTGCAAACCCAAAGCTCGCCTCCCATACATGGTGAAGAGGTTTAGTAACAAGGCCAACCACTCCACTCACAGGCTTGGCTCCCAGAGACCCTGGTGCAGTGTCAGAATGAACCCATCTTCACTGATTCTGAGGTCTTTCAATTGTCATATGCTTTGACTAGATAAAATTTAATTCTCTAAATGAAAGCCTGCTGTGTGTGTTCATGTTTTTTTATAGCATCATAGCAACAATAGATCAGAGTTCTATGAGAGCAAAACAGAGTCTCCTTTGCTCACTGTTTTATTCCCAACACATAATAGCATACTGTTTTAATCTCTAACAAAGAGTGAATGATCAATAAATATTGATAAGTATTGACTGACTGAGTAAATAACACAGAGAAACATGACCTCTTCTCCACTATAATGAATAACTAGAAAGAGATATTGCTTATTTAGCACTGGTTGCATTAAAGAAGCCATGTACGATCTGGGATGTGCAGTATGCATGCATTCCTTTATACTCTAATAATATTTAGCACAAATAAAATCCAGAGACCATTAGTTCAGTTCAGTTCAGTTCAGTTGCTCAGTCGTGTCCGACTTTTTGCAACCCCCATGAACCACAGCATGCCAGGCCTCCCTGTCCATTACCAACTCCCGGAGTCCACCCAAACCCATGTCCATTGATTTGGGGATGCCATCCAACCATCTCATCCTCTGTCATCCCATTCTCTTCCTACCTTCAATCTTTCCCAGCATGGGGGTCTTTTCAAATGAGTCAACTCTTCACATCAGGTGGCCAAATTTTTGGAGTTTCAGCTTCAACATAAGTCCTTCCAATGAACACCTAGGACTGATCTCCTTTAGGATGGACTGGTTGTATCTCCTTGTAGTTCAAGGGAGACCATCAAGCCAGTCTTAAAACTGTAATTCTCAAACTTTATATGCATAAGAATCACAGGGAAAAAAAAAAACTAGTTTAAAAGGCACAATTCTCAAGAGATTCATCTAGTAGTTCTGAGGGAAAACCCAGAAATCTACACTTAGAAAAGTTTTCAGGAAGCAGAATTGATTTCTTACCATGCTACATAAATGACACCCAGATTAATTATCAAAATAGTTATCAAAGGGACTTCCCTGGTGGTGTTTAAGACCATGTTTCCACTGTAAGGAGCATGGGTTCAATCCCTGCTAGGGGAACTAAGAACCCACATGCCTCAAGGCATGGTTGAAAAAAAAATAGCTATTAAGATTCACTGATATAAAGAGAGCAAGATAGCAAATTTCTTTTGTGTCTTGTTCCAGCCAAACAAATAACACATATTTCTTTGTTTATTATAAATTAGTTATTGGAGTTTTTGGCTGGCAAAATTTTTGTTTTGACGTTTTTCAGCTGGAGTGGGTTTTCATTGTCAGCATGTGCACAAGCAAATTGTCAAGCCATCTTCAGAAAGCACTCTTCATCACAGGCTACAGACTCTTCAGGGAATGCGCCATGTCTGCATATAAAACTTAATTTAGTAACTCATAGTTACGTCTTGAACTAAAGGGTTTTGTGGTAGATGTGATAATATTTAATAGCTCATGGGATCATCTTTCCATCTCCTGCCTCTCCTCCTGGACTAAAGGGACACACACCAGGCACTGTTCCTGCTATGGTACTCTTCCAGGTATAGCACACTTGGTTCCACAAACTCAAATTGCAGTGATATTTTGAAATACCTGGGAATATTAATGCAGCGGGATAGCAGTTACGAAGGAGGAAGACCTTGGGCAGTCACTACGTGTGCAGTTGTTGGCTGTGTCGGCCCGGCGCTCTTCACAGGCCACGTGCCCTTGCATGTAGATTCCCGGGCAACACTGCCCCTCCCAGATCACAGGGGCTAACTTGTCCAAGGTGAGCGCTGTTACAGAGGGGTGCTGTGTTTGAACGCCTTTCCTTTCCTTTCCCTCAGCATAGTAAATGTAAGATGAATGGGGACAAGAAAGAATGAGAACGGACAGCCCAAAATAGGAAAGTGGAAAATAAAAGCCAAGAAAATCAGATATGTATCTTCAATGAAGTAAGCAATTCCAAGACACTTCAGAGGGGTACCAGTGGTCAGCTGCTGCCCTCCTCACAGCCCGCTAGTCCTGAATGTGTCCTTCAAACTTCATTAGGGTGCAAAATCTGTCACTGAATAATGAAAATTCTAAGGCATCCAAAGGAGTGAGTTATTTTTGATGTGCTCTCTTTAAGAAAACAAGAGCATACATTTTGTCATTAAGAACATTTTTTAAACGTTGATTAAAATCAGGGTATTGTATCATTTAACTTTGTCAATTAAGTGTGGCCACTATTCCCTAAATTTAAAATATAACAGTTGCAAATATTATCTGACACATTGAAAAATTAGACACTGTAGAAGTTACATAAGAAAGCTACTTTATGAAGAGGGAGCAATAAAGGTCTTGTGCAGCATATCCCCTTCATCTCTGTGGATATAAAGACCAAATTATAGAAAAATTCTTGCTAGAATCCTAACAGGATTGGGCTCTATAATTCAGGATCTCCATAGCATAACACTAGCTAGAGACTGTGTAGAGAGGGCACTGTCTGCCCCAGACACTCAGTTATGAAACATGGTCTCCACACTGAATTCAGCTCCAATAGTAATGCATAATCTCTGTATTAATTATTTTGCATTTCATGGACCAATAAGCTGAGTATCAAATTCTGCATTCTAAAATATTCATTTTCGTGCTTTCATTTCCTTGAGACAAACCATGATCACTTTCTTCAGTTCATTTCTGAAATGAGACTGAGACATGTAATGTTTATAACAGGGGGTTGGAAATGTGAATGAAAGAGAAAATTAAAATTGACTTTCAGTTTAATTCTGAGGAGAAGAGTGGTCATTGTAAATATGGTCAGTCTTAGGACAAAATTGTTGAAAGTAATTTTTCTCATCCTTTTCATCATATACTTTCCCTCTTTTTATTGATGCCACACACTTCCTCAGTAGGCTTACTGCTAGTGGCTGGATAAGTTTATAAAACTTATCCAGAAAGTAAATACACTTTCCCGTGAACACAACATCTCAAAAGATAGCATTTCATGGAAGAATTCTAATGTTCAGGTAGACCTAGGCGATGAAGCGCATGCTTAGACATCTCCTTGCCTACTGCATGACTTTTTAGTAACAGCAAGTGTCATCATGAAGAAAACACTTGCCCAGCATCTATTCTGTGTTCAATAATATTCTACACACTTTTATAGAATTTCATTTTATCCTCCTAGTGGTACTTCAGAGTGAATGTTTATGATCTGTTATTTGTAGACATACAGAGATTTTGAGGGATGACACTCCTAGAGCAGTGTTGCATTGTAACTCTGAAGCTGTTTGATTCTAAAATGTTCTTGAAAATGATCTGATCGGGAAAATATCTGTAATCTTTTAGATCCTTCTGCCAGCAGACCTAGTCTTGTTCATAGATCCCAATGTTGGGGCCATCTTTTTTTCTTTCCTTCTTCTCACAATCCCTGCAGCATACAAATGGTTACACTTTTTTCATTTTCTTAAATTTATTATTGGTATGGGCTAAGTTGTGTCCTCTAAAAATTCATACATTGAACTCCTAATTTCCAAAACATCAAAATGTGATGGTTTTGGGAGACAATCAAATTAAAACAAGATCATCACCATGGGCCCTAACTCAAGGTTACTGCTCTCCTTATAAAGAAGAAGTCTGAGCACATATTCGGTACAGAAGGGCAATCAGGTGAAGACAGAGGAAGAAGGTGGACATGGAAGCCAAAGAAAGAGGCCTCAGAAGCAACCAAACCTTCCTCCACCTTGATCTCCGTACTCCATCCTCCTGAATTCTCCAACAATACATTTTTGCGTCTGAGCCATTCTGTCTGCAGAACTTTGTTACCATAGTCCTAGCTGACTAGTACTGTCATCATCTCTCAAATCCCTATCCCTGCCATGGTCGCTAACACTTCTTGTTTTTTTGACCTCATTTCAGCGACTGTGTAGCACTGAGAACCAAGCACTCTTCCGGCACTACTCATTATGACTGAGCGATGCTCTGAACACACAGTCCAGTTCCAGTTCCAGTTCCAGCTCAACTCTGGGCCCTGCTGGCTCAGTGACCTCAGAGATGGCCCCCGTTTCTCTTTTCATGTCTAAACCAGTACCCTTGTCTGTGATTCTTTTTACCTTACTGATGCATCTTAAAACACTTCTTTACAATGTTTGTCACAACTTGCAGCCCATGCGTGCATGCTCAGTCGCTCAATTATGCCCCACTCTTTGCAGCCCCATGAACTGCAGCCCTCCAGGCTCCTCTGTCCATGGGATTTCCCAGGCAAGGATACTGGAGTAGGATGCCATTTCCTCCTCCAGGGGATCTTCCCAACCCAGAGATCAAACCCATACCTTCTGTGTCTCCTGCATTGCAGGCAGATTCTTTACCCACTGAGCCACCCGGGAAACCCAAAATTAAATGATCAGAAACTTTAAAAAAAACATTCATTTTCTCATCTCTCTGCCTTTTGTGGGGCTCCCTTTTATTGTCACCTATCAGAATTCTTTCAGAACCCAGCTATTGGTCTCCTCTTGCGTGAACTCAATTTTCCTGACCAGATATTTCCTCTCCCTCCATTGAACTGCCTGCATCCTTTGGGTCGCACATAGGCACTTGCGTTTTTATGTTCACATATGTCTTATGGCAAAACAAGGTTACCAGATCTTTTATGTTATAAGGTATATTTTATGTATACTGGTGTTCTGTACTCTCGAATGCTTTGATGGTTATATTAGTTTGCTAGGACTGCCGTAACAAAATGCCCCAGACTGGGTACTTAACAGAAAGTTATTCCCTTGTGGTTCTGGAGGTTCAGGATCAAGGTGCTGGCTAGTTTGCCTTTTCCTGAGGCCCCTCTGTGGCTTGCAGAGGCCATCTTTCCACTGTGTCCTGATATCGCCTTGCCTCTGTGCACAGAAATGCATCTTTCCCTCTCCTTATAAGGACATGTTATATTGGATGCGGTCCCCTCCCTTAAGACCTCATTTAACCTTAATTCCCACTTCCCTGGTGGTCCAGTGTCTAAGACTCTGTGCTCCCAATGCAGGGAGCCCAGGTTTGATCCCTGGTCAGGGAACTAGATCCCACAGGCCACAACTATTTGGCTTCCCTGGCGGTTCAGACAGTAAAGAATCTGCCCGCAATGTGGGACACCCAGGTTTGATCTGTGGGTCAAGCAGATCCCCTGGAAAGGGACCTGACAACCCACACCAGAATTCTTGCCTGGGGAATCGCATGGACAGAGGAGCCTGGCGGGCTACAGTGCATGGTGTTACAGAGTCAGACATGACTGAGCAAACTAACACATATACCGCTTTAAAGGCCCTGTCTCTAAATATACTCACACTGGGACTGAGGGGGTTAGCATATGCACTATACAAGGGGGTACAGAATTCAGTCCATAACCATCATCACCGAAAGTATTTGAGAATATCTGTTCATTGTAATGCTGATCAGTTGTAGGGAATGGTGTTCTGGGGCCTGTTTAGCAATCAGCTCTGGGAGTCACTCTGACTTGCAGTCTTTTCTTATTGCAAGTACACCCACCATGCTGGAATTTAGATTGTCAGTATGCTAGCTATCTTGCAGATTTTTCAGACAACCCAGTGATCAATGTTGAATGGGTACTAGTATCTTTCAGGTCTGGTGGTTAAAAAAAAGGGGGCTGGAGGGGAAGTGGTATGAAGTTTTTGTTTGTTTGTTTGTTTTGGTTTTTACTTCTTTGTTCATCCACAACATGGAGCCTCAAACTCAGAAATCAAACTGTGTTGGGGGAAAAAAGTTCTATTACTTACGAACACATAAGTCTGAAGACAACAATTTGACCTACCACAGGAGCTGTTTTTCAGATGATGCTTATCTTTGCTTGAGCGCCCAGTAAGTTGATAACTAGATAAAGAAAAACTTCACAAGGTGACATTTGAATGGACAGCACATTAAATTAAGTCATTAAAAATTGAATCCCCAGTAGGCAGCTTAATCATTATAATTAAACCAAGTAGTTTAAGTAAAGTCTAGCCCAATCAGTAATGCTGCTTTCAAACGCTTTATGTGTTTTGATAAGTTGTTCATTAGGAAAAATTTCTATTTAGCATGAGTAAAAGGAATGTACCTCTCAAAGAAGAACATTCTATTATTCTCTAAACACTTCCCTCGCTAGTATGCAATATATATTCAGACATTACTGAGAAAAATAATGTGGTACTGTACATAATGTTGTGTGTAGTCATTGATCCAGAAATACATTCTATAATAGTTCAGTGTGGCTTGAATGCCTTGACCAATGTGAGAGAGGTAGAAAGGTTATCAATTACTGCAGACACCGCTGAACACATGCATATGGGCATGATGCTTTGTGCAGACATCACTGACCCAGAGAGTCCTGTTGTAATAATTTGGTGTCTCCTGAATGGTTTAATCAATACAATCCAGAGTGTAAAGGTTATCAATTACTGCAGGCATCATTGAGGAGACTTCTGTTTACAGTAGTTCTTGTATAAACATTGTATGTATTGGTCAGCCACTCTCCCCTGCTGTACCAGACTCCAGCTGCTTGTCTTTAGCCAACTGGACTTCACAGCTCTCTAGATGCTTTTACTCATAAGAATATGATGGTTTCTGCCAAATACTGACCCTACAGTATGACTTCTTCAGTTACAAAGAATAGTTATTTTCAGCTCTTCAAATGTAAGTATAAAGGTTACGATCTATTCATTGAAGTCCTTCATTTACAGCATTACAGCATTTTTTAATGTTTGATAACACTTCATAAGTAAATGCTGGCATTATATTAAGTGATTGGGGATTTTAAATATATTTTAAATTATAAATGTTTTATAAACATACATTAAATGTGTATCTATATCATAATTTAGGGGTGGGTTTTGAAGCAAGTGTTGACTTTCTAAAAAGGAGTTCAAAATGACTTCACATTATTAAGCATATATAGCATGTGTTTGTCAAGATGTTTTTGTTTCTCAAAATGTTCAGTCTGATTGAATAACTTAAAAATGGGATAACTAGGGTTAGAATCATCCTAGATGGGATTCAGTCAACGTTCTTTGGTTTTGTGGGTCATCTGACCTCAGCCTTTCTCTGGTACCAGGCGTGACTCAGAGAATTATTGTTCAGTCACTAAGTCACGGTCATGTCTGACTCTATGCAGCCCCATGGACTGTAGCACGGCAGGTTTCCCTGTCCTTCACTATCTCTCGGAGCTTGCTCAAATTCATGTCCATTGAACCGGTGATGTCATCCAACAATCTCATCCTCTGCTGCCCTCTTCTCTCACTTTATTATTATTTCATAAGGTCCCTATTGTCTAACTTTAATCATGACTGTGTGCACGTGACCACATACAGACAAACATACACACTCTACCTCTAAGTTCTTCAAAGCTAGAAAGGAAAGTGGCATATATATCACAGACAATAAAGTTGATCTGTTATATTTCCAGGTTTCTACTGATTTATTTGCATATATAAACATACACATGGACATCACCAGATGGCCAACACTGAAATCAGATTGATTATATTCTTTGCAGCCAAAGATGGAGAAGCTCTATACAGTCAGCAAAAACAAGATTTGGAACTGACTGTGGCTCAGATCTTGAACTCCTTATTGCCAAATTCAAACTGAAATTGAAGAAAGTGGAGAAAATTACTAGACCTAAATTTAGGTATGACCTAAATCAAATCCCTTATGACTATACATTGGAAGTGAGAAATAGATTTAAGGGAATAGATCTGACAGACAGAGTGCCTGATGAACTATAGATGGAGATCTGTGACATTCTATAGGAGACAGGAATCAAGACCATCCCAAAGAAAAAGAAATGCAGAAAAGCAAGATGGCTGTCTGAGGAGGCCTTACAAATAGCTGTGAAAAGAAGGGAAGTGAAAAGGAAAGATATAACCATTTGAATGCAGAGTTCCAAAGAATAGCAGGGAGAGATAAGAGAGCCTTCCTCAGTGATCAATGGAAAGAAATTGAGGAAAAAAATAGAACAGGAAAGACTAGAGATCTCTTCAAGAAAATTAGAGATACCAAGGGAACATTTCATGCAAAGATGGGCTTAATAAAGGACAGAAATGGTAGAGACCTAACAGAAGCAGAAGATATTAAGAAGAGGTGGCAAGAATACACAGAAGAACTGTACAAAAAAGATTTCATGACCCAGATAATCACAGTGGTGTGATCACTCACCTAGAGCCAGACATCCTGGAATATAAAGTCAAGTGGGCCTTAGGAAGCATCACTACAAACAAAGCTAGTGGAGGTGATGGAATTCCAACTGAGCATTTCAAATCCTAAAAGATGAAGCTGTGAAACTGCTGCACTCAATATGCCAGCAAATTTGGAAAACTCATCAGTATCCACAGGACTGGAAAAGGTCAGTTTTCATTCCAATCCCAAAGAAAGGCAATGCCAAAGAATGCTCAAACTACCGCACAATTGCACTCATCTCACACTCTAGTAAAGTAATGCTCAAAATCCTCCAAGCCAGGCTTCAGCAATACGTGAACCGTGAACTTCCAGATGTTTAAGCTGGTTTTAGAAAAGGCAGAGGAGCCAGAGATCAAATTGCCAACATTTGCTGGATCATCAAAAAAGCAAGAGAGTTCCAGAAAAACATCTATTTCTGCTTTATTGACTATGCCAAAGCCTTCGACTGTGAGGATCACAGTAAACTGTAGAAAATTCTGAAAGAGATGGAAATACCAGACCACCTGACCTGCCTCTTGAGAAACCTATATGCAAGTCAGGAAGCAACAGTTAGAACTGGATATGGAACAACAGACTGGTTCCAAATCAGGAAGGGAGTACATCAAGGCTGTATATTGCCACCCTGCTTATTTAACTTATATGCAGAGTACATCATGAGAAATGCTGGCCTGGAGGAAGAACAAGCTGGAATCAAGATTGCCAGGAGAAATATCAATAACCTCAGATGTGTACATGACACCACCCTTATGGCAGAAAGTGAAGAGGAACTAAAGAGTCTCTTGATGAAAGTGAAAGAGGAGAGTGAAAAAGTTGGTTTAAAGCTCAACATTCAGAAAACTAAGATCATGGCATCTGGTCCCATCACTTCATGGCAGATAGATGGGGAAACAGTGGAAACAGTGACTGACTTTATTTTTCTGGGCTCCAGAATCACTGCAGATGGTGATTGCAGCTAAAAAATTGATGCTTTTGAACTGTGGTGTTGGAGAAAACTCTTGAGAATCCCTTGGACTGCAAGGAGATCCAACCAGTCCATCCTTAAGGAGATCAGTCCTGGGTGTTCATTGGAAGGACTGATGTTGAAGCTGAAACTCCAATACTTTGGCCACCTCATGCATAGCGCTGACTCACTTGAAAAGACCCTGATGCAGGGAAAGATCAAGGGCAGGAGGAGAATGGGACGGCAGAGGATGAGATGGTTGGATGGCATCACCGACTCAAGGGACATGAGTTTGGGTGGGCTCCAGGAGTTGATGTTGGACAGTAAGTCCTAGCGTGCTAAAGCTCATGGGGTCACAAAGAGTCAGACATGACTGAGCAACTGAACTGAACTGAACTGATAGATATACAAAAACTGTAAATCATTCATGGAAACACTCTAGCTGTCTTCTTAAACTGTTGGGATCAAGGGACCATGTTTCTGGAGTTTATGGTTGAAAGAACGAGTATTTTATGATATACTTTTTTCTTTTTTTAATAAAAAGAAGTCATTAGCCTAATTGCCATTTTAATTCGCTATTTTCTTTTCCCCCCCTTTCTATCTTTCTATCCTTTCTCTTTCTCCTATTTTACCTTCCATCATTTTTTATTCAGCTTGCTAAGATCTATTGTCTCTAACTCTCTTACACTTTACTTCTGATATAACTTTTACTTTTTTATTTACATTGGTTGAGAACAATTCATGTTCCTCAACCAGGAAAACATTTTATGAATTAAGTCTTTGATTGATACTTGACTCATCACTCTGAAACTTGGGTGTAACTGAATATGATATAGAAGATTCAGCAAGTTTTATAACAAGTAGTAAGTGTTTTGTTCAGTCCCTACAGTATGATCCTGTTTAAGATTAACAGAGTAAAAGGAAGCACAATCAATTGTAATAAATTACAAAGAGTAAGACTTACATCATAATTATATAAACTAAGCAGTAATAGACGTGCTGAACTATTCTGTGATGTAGGGGACTGTCTGGACTTTAAAACCTGGCTTTACATCTTTATAGAAAGTGACCTCAGTAGCATAATTTCAGTTCTCTCATTGATAATATAAGTGTGATGAAAGCAGTAATAGGGTGGTGGATTTTCTAATAACACTTCTACCTAAAATGATGAGTCTGAGCAAATCATACCTTGTGGTAAATCATAAGGGCTGACTCATTAGGGAAGATCCTGTTGCTGGGAAAGATTGAAAGCAAAAGGGGAAGGGGGTGGCAGAAGATGAGAAGGTTATATAGCATCACTGACTCAGTGGACATGAATTTGAGCAAACTCCAGGAGAGAGCAGAGGACAGGGAAGCCTGCCTCACTGCACTCCATGGGGTTGCAAAGAGTCAGACGTGACTTAGCAACTGAACAACAACAAAATCATAATAAGTGTTGGCGTTGTTATGATTATCATTGAGGTTGTATTATCTGAGAGCAAAAAAAAAAAATGTGCATTTTTCCTTTTCTTCGTTTACTTGAGCCAGCAAGCCTTTGTGACAGAACATCTTGATTCACAGATTTTATTTTTGTCTAACTTATAACGGAAATAAAATCTGCTTTTCTAGCTCTTGTTGAATTTGTAAATGTAATTAGGTGAGATAAGTTTTATGAAGAGCTAACACATTCAACAAAATCAAACATCTACTGAATAAATAAATAAGATAATATAGGCAGTTCATTCCAGTTTGTAAATGTCTGACTTCTTAAAGATCGAATTCACATTTTAAAATACCACTCAAAATCCGAAATGTAGAAGCAAACACGGTCGAAGTGGCCGTGTACTGATTTCTAAGGTGATCTATAGTGTAAAGATATTGGTTTTGTTTAATATGAATCTGGTCATATTTCCAGGTGAGATTACATATTTTCTCTGTAAAAGAAAAATTACATTGAGTTTCTGCTGCTATGGGTACTCAAGATCTTTTGTTGTTGGAAAATGTTCTCCTTTATTTCTTCCTTGTAAGATCCAGTTTATCATATAAATGCTCAGCAGTAGTTCCCTCAGAAACATTCTTTATAAAAATGTAAAAAATACATTTTGAGATTTATATTAATAAAGTGTTTTTGAATGTGATTTTAGAATTCCTAATGTTAAGACATCTGTTTATCACTAAGAGGTAGAATTTATTCACTTTGAGGATCCTTTGTTAGAAGACCCATATAGTAAGTGTTCAGTACATACATGATCAACATTTATGTATTTTTCTTGTTTTCTTTTTCATTGACTATGCTCAGCATATCCATAAAATGATGCCTTTGATCATATCTCTATATTCTGTGTTCCTATGAGAAGCCAGTTTTCACTGTTCTCTTTTATCTCTAAACATAGATCCTATTATTTTTCTTTCTTTACCAGTCTTTTCTTACAAAATCAGCACTTTTGACACATATACTTCCATTATATTGTAAAGAAAAAAAAAAGCCTGTAGCCAGGGTAAGGTAAATTGGTAGCATTAACAAAACATTGCTCAGTGTGCTATGTGAGGGTCCACATTATTGGTGCAGTGGCAGTGAGTTCTCATCTTGTCCTACACCCCACAGAGCTCCCACTGACATCTGAGGACATTTAGCTCTCACACGTGCTTGTACTCGGCTCCATTCTTCCTTTAGATATAGGTCAACACCATCCCATAGCTCATATAGCAACAGAGTGTTTTGATGATCTGTGATTTCTGCAGTATTTTTTGTGGAATCTTTGTATATGCAGGCAAATACTGAGAAATATTTTCTCCTCCTTTTTCCACCATGACTATAAAGAGTTCAACTAAGGGAGAAAGCATTAGGCTTTGGCCCCATATAGGTGTGACGAAAATTAGCATCTTTTCAGGATGATTTACTAGATAGGGTTTATTTTACATACGAGCTCTTTTGATCTGTCCCAGGTGTTAAATGTGAATGATTGAATCTACAATATCCAGCATAAGACCAAAACATCATCAAGTTTCTTCAGTTCAGTTCAGTTACTCAGTTGTGTCCAACTCTTCGCGATGCCCATGGAGCATAGCACGGAAGGCCATCACCACTCCCGGAGTTTACACAGACTCATGCTCATTGAGTCGGTGATGCCATACAACCATCTCATCCTCTGTGATCCCCTTCTCCTCTTGCCCTCAATCTTTCCCACCATCAGGGTCTTTTCCAGTGAGTCAGCTCTTTGCATCAGGTTGCCAAAGTATTGGAGTTTCAGCATCAGTCCTTCCAATGAACACTCAGGACTTATCTCTTTTAGGTTGGACAGGTTGGATCTCCTTACAGTCCAAGGGACTCTCAAGAGTCTTCTCCAACACCACAGTTCAAAAACATCATTTCTTTGGTGCTCAGCCTTCTTCACAGTCCCACTTTCACATCCATACATGACCACTGGAAAAACCATAGCCTTGACTAGATGGACCTTTGCTGACAAAGTAATGTCTCTGCTTTTCAGTATGCTATCTAGGTTGGTCATAACTTTCCTTTGGCTGCAATTGCCATCTGCAGTGATTTTGGAGCCCCCAAAAATAAAATCAGCCACTGTTTCCACTGTCTCCCCATCTATTTGCCATGAAATGATGGGACCAGATGCCATGATCTTAGTTTTCTGAATGTTGAGTTTTAAGCCAACTTTTTCACTCTCCTCTTTTCACTTTCATCGAGTCTCTTTAATTCTTCTTCACTTTCTGCCATATCTTGATTCCAGTTTGTGCTTCATCCAGCCCAGCATTTCTCATGATGTACTCTGCATATAAGTTAAATGAGCAGGGTGGCAATATACAGTCTTGACATACTCCTTTCCCGATTTGGAACCAGTCTGTTGTTTCATGTCCAGTTCTAACTGTTGCTTCTTGACCTGTGTACAGGTTTCTCAAGAGGCAAGTCAGGTGGTCTGGTATTCCCATCTCTTGAAGAATTTTCCAAAGTTTATTGTGATCCACATAGTCAAAGGCTTTGGCATAATCAATAAAGCAGAAATAGACGTTTTTCTGGAATTCTCTTGCTTTTTCGATGATCCAGCAAATGTTGGCAAGTTGATCTCTGGCTCCTTTGCCTTTTCTAAAACCAATCTGAACATCTGGAAGTTCACAGTTCATGTATTGCTGAAGCCTGGCTAGGAAAATTTTGAGCATTACTTTACTAGAGTGTGAGATGAGTGTAATTGTGCGGTAGTTTGAGCATTCTTTGGCATTGCCTTCCCTTGTGATTGGAATCAAAACTGACCTTTTCCAGTCCTGTGGCCACTGCTGAGTTATCCAAATTTGCTGGCATATTGAGTGCAGCAGTTTCACAGCTTCATCTTTTAGGATTTGTAATAGGTCAACTGGAATTCCGTTACCTTCACTCGCTTTGTTCGTAGTAATTCTTCCTAAAGAAAGAAAGTTTAGTCACTCAGTCATGTCTGACTCTTTGTGATCCCATGCACTGTAGCCTACCAGGCTCCTCTATCCATGGGGTTTTCCAGGCAAGAGTACTCGAATGGGTTGCCATTTCCTTCTCCAGAGGATCTTCCCAATGTAGGGATCAAACCCAGGTCTCCCATGTTGTAGGCAGACGCTTTTCCATCTGAGCCAGCAGGGAAGTCCAATTTGATGCTTCCTAAGGCCCGCTGGACTTCACATTCCAGGATGTCTGGCTCTAGGTGAGCGATCACACCATTGTGGTTATCTGGGTCATGAAGATCTTTTTGTACAGTTCTTCTGTGTATTCTTGCCAACTCTTCTTAATATCTTCAGCTTCTGTCAGGTCCATGGCATTTCTGTCCTTTATTGAGCCCATCTTTGCATGAAATGTTCCCTTGGTATCTAATTATCTTGAAGAGATCTCTAGTCTTTCCCGTTCTGTTATTTTTGTCTATTTCTTTGCACTGATCACCTAGGGAGGCTTTCTTATCTCTCCTTGCTGTTCTTTGGAACTCTGCATTCAAACGGGTTTATCTTTCCTTCTCTCCTTTGCTTTTTCACTTCTCTTCTTTTCACAGCTATTTGTAAGGCCTCCTCAGACAGCCATTTTGCTTTTTTGCCTTTCTTTTTCTTGGGGATGATCTTTATCCCTATTTCCTTTCTTAATACATGTTACTTAAGTTTGAACAACACCATAGTGATGAGAGACACATGAGAAGGAACAATACCTACCATAGTCTTCACCCTTCTGTCTCAGTTTCAGATGAAGCCATTGTTATGAGGAAAATGAGTAGAGAAGGAGGAATCCTTGTAATGAAATGTTTCTGTTTTCACTAGACTGTTTGAAAATGCACATATAATGATGGATATTTTAATCTTGTGATGATTCTTAGGGTATTCTAAAATGATTCATCAGTTACATGCAGCAGAAACTCGTGTGTAAGTCCTCTCAAAGAGGAAACAAAGAATTGAATTCTTTGTTAAATGAAAGATTATAATTATGGCCAAAATAAACTTTCAGATTAAAAAAGTACTTAAAATGCTTTAAAAAATAAACAAAGAAACACAATTTTGGTGTCAGAATATCTAGGTTTAAATCCTAACTCATATTTCCATGTTATTTCCTCACAAGCAAATTGCTGAAATATGTCTCAGTTTCTTCATCAGTGAAATAGGAATCTTGAAAACACCTGCTTGAGAACGTTTTGCTAGAGCTAAATATATTTGTTTGGCCAAAATGTTCATCTGGGTTTATTCTGTACCTTGAATGAGCTTTTTTTGCCAACCCAGTATAAGATTTGAACTTAAGAAATAGTGACACATGAGTGGCCCAACACATTTCCACTTGGAATGTTGGGGTGGAGATAGATAAATTCCACAATAAACACTCGCCCATGTGTTTGGACTGAATCACATAGGTGGTAAAGTTATACAAGTTCTAACTGGCAGTTTTTTGTGTGTCTCACAACTAACAAAACACAAATCCAATAAAAATTTATCTAGATTTCTTCAGCAGAGTTTTAGTCAACACAAATGCTTTTTTGTTACTTGAGTGTCCCTATCTTGTTGGAGGCCTTGCCATTTGAGTCAATCATATTTTCTGTCTTAAAATTATCTTAAAATTTTTTTCTCATCCATTCTTAGTTGATCATAGGAAATCTGATCATCCTGATTTTATGAACTTGCCTCCATAGGAAGAATGCAGATAAATATTTTGTTATTCCCAGTCTCATTAAATGTGCTCCCTCAAAACATCATTCTCTTGGTCAGGTAACTAGATAGGATACTGACATTTTTTAATGCACTGGAATGCTATAATATTTAACTAGCGAAGTCCATCAGGCTTCGCCAGATTAGATAGATCTGGTTATTTGAACAGCTGATAGATGACTGTGATAAACTTTGCTTCACTGATTGTACCTCTATATCTAATGCACTGGGGAGAGATGCTGTCCATCAGGGCATTCTGGAACATATGTCAGAATGACCCCTGTGATTGCTTCTTTAACCCTTTTCAGATACAACATTTGATGTGCATATTATAGCATGCCACACATCCTTGTCAAAATAGCACTGATCTTTAATTTTTTATAGAGTGATAAATATTTTAAAAAGCTAAGGTTCTTTCTTCCTTCTCTCATTCTCCAGAGCATTTGTTTCTCATGTTTTGCAATATTTGTATATAAAGGTGTAAAACACTATGTTCAGGGGTTGGAATCTGCTTACACTTTTGCATAATAATAAATATATTTGCATGGATCTTTTTCTAATAACCATAACTGTAGAAACTCACATTGAATAATTCTCCTGGAACAGGGTGAAGGGGAAAACTATGTGGGGGAGCTCCTAGAGTTCTGTCTATTGTTCAATTACTATTCATTTGCTAAAAAGTGGAAAGGGGAAGGAGAGGATTCTGCTTATCTGAATTTTAGTGTAATTATGAATTTTCTCTCTTATTTGTCATTGTCTTTATTGCTTGGAACACAAAAGAGAAAGTGCACCATTCTAATGGGGCAAGCAAGAAATCCTCTTTCCTAGAAACATAGAAACTTACATTACCATATGTAAAATAGATAGCCAAGGGGAATTTGCTGTATGGCTCAGGAAACTCACACAGGGACTCTGAATTAACTCAGAGAGATGGGTAGGTGAGGGAGATGGGAGTTTCAAAAGAGAGGGGATAAAAAAAAAAGAAAGCAATCCTCTTTCCTAAGTTTTCCATCTTCCTCTCCAACATAGAAAGCAGAAGTCAGAGAGAATAAAATGTGGGATACATACATATTGTATTACCTTTGAGTTACTGGATGTGGTAGGAAATATCTACCTCCCATTATTTAGTTCAAAATAGAGCCTTTTCTCAGAAAATTGTTATTGTGAATTTATTATGTATAAGACTCCAATGGCTGTAGAATCTGTAAGCTGTGTGGAAAGTAGAAGTCATGGTTCTGTATTCCAATGAATTTGTAATAATATAATGATAATTATTATTAGTCACATAGTGTTCTCTTAGTATTATTCAGTTCAGTTCAGTTTAGTCGCTCAGTCGTGTCCGACTCTTTGTGACCCCATGAATCGCAGCATGCCAGGTCTCCCTCTCCATCACAAACTCCTAGATTTTACTCAAACACATGTCCGTTGAGTTGGTGATGCCATCCAGCCATCTCATCCTCTGACTTCCCCTTCTCCTCCTGCCCCCAATCCCTCCCAGCATCAGGGTCTTTTCCAGTGAGTCAGCTCTTCGCATCAGGTGGCCAAAGTATTGGCATTTCAGCTTCAGCATCAGTCCTTCCAATGAACACCCAGGACTGATCTTTAGGATGGACTGGTTGGATCTCCTTGCAGTCCAAGGGACTCTCAAGAGTCTTCTCCAACACCACAGTTCAAAAGCATCAATTCTTTGGTGCTCAGCTTTCTTCCCAGTCCAACTCTCACATCCATACATGACCACTGGAAAAACCATAGCCTTGACCAGATGGACCTTTGTTGGCAAAGCAATGTCTCTGCTTTTTAATATGCTATCTAAGTTGGTCATAACTTTCCTTCCAAGGAGTAAGCATCTTTTAATTTCCTGGCTGCAGTCACCATCTGCAGTGATTTTGGAGCCCAAAAAAGTAAAGTCAGCCACTGTTTCCACTGTCTCCCCAACTATTTGCCATGAAGTGATGGGACCAGATGCCATGATCTTAGTTTTCTGAATGTTGAGCTTTAAGCCAGCTTTTTCACTCTCCTCTTTCACTTTCATCAAGAGGCTTTTTAGTTCCTCTTCACTTTCTGCCATAAGGGTGGTGTCATCTGCATATCTGGGGTTATTGATATTTCTCCCGGCAATCTTGATTCTGGCTTGTGCCAGCGTTCCTCATGATGTACCCTGCATATAAGTTAAATAACCAGAGTGACAATATACAGCCTTGATGTACTCCTTTTCCTATTTGGAACCAGTCTGTTGTTCCATGTCCAGTTCTAACTGTTGCTTCCTGACCTGCATACAGGTTTCTCAAGAGGCAGGTCAGGTGGTCTGGTATTCCCATCTCTTTCAGAATTTTCCACAGTTTATTGTGATCCACCCAGTCAAAGGCTTTGGCATAATCAATAAAGCAGAAATAGATGTTTTTCTGGAACTTTCTTGCTTTTTTGATGATCCAGCAGATGTTGGCAATTTGATCTCTGGCTCCTCTGCCTTTTCTAAAACCAGCTTGAACATCTGGAAGTTCACAGTTCACATATTGTTTAAGCCTGGTTTGGAGAATTTTGAGCGTAACTTTACTAGCATGTGAGATGAGTGTAATTGTGCGATAGTTTGAGCATTCCTTAGAATATTATCATTCTTAGAACACATGAGTCTGTGGATAGTTTCATGAATCAGAGTTTCATGCTCACGTTAGAGATGATAAGAGAAAGAAGTGGTGTTTGAGGCAGCCAATAATGATATCCTCAAAACACAAGGATATCATTTTTGGCTGCCTCAAACACTGCTTCTTTATATTATTATAAAACCATTGGAGACAGAACCATGCCTTCTATTTTCCACACAGCTTACAGATTCTACAGCCATTGGAGTGTTATACATAACAAATTATACATGCTAAAAATTATTTCTTTTAATGGGAATACTCTAGGTATATAAAATATAAAATATATGCTAAACCAGTGTTTGAAGGATTTTTACCATTGATGATAAGGGCCAAATATTCTTTTTCACCCTAGTTATACATGTGTCCTTGTACATTCCATGAGGGAGCGAGTGAATTCCATGAGGGAGATGATAGTTCCATTTAAAGTCTGAAAGGCTAATATGTCAAAAGCTGATGTGCTATCTGAAATGTGGACGTTCATATTTACTCTGAGTCCAGTAAATGCAAGATGATACTGCCAGTCATTGGACTCTGGCGGGCTTTCATGTCTGTTGACAATTCATCGTCCCTATTTCTCCAAACTGAGCACAGTCATATGCCCCCAAATAAAAAGGACTGAAGGGATTGTGGGGGAAATATTTGGAATTTGAGCCACTGAACAAGGATCTTTTACTAGGAAAGTGATATAGAGGAACGTGTAGAGAAGTAGGATGTATATTTACGTTCATACTTGGCTCAGCTTGAAGACTGTGAGGAAAGAGGGAAGTTACTAAAGATGACATCTTGGTTTTGGTATCAGTTAGTCTTCATAAATAAGATTGATCTTCTAAGCGGTAAGTCCAGGAATTTAAGAGCATATAATTTATGTTCATATAATAATAAACTCCTTGTCTTGTCATAATATGTTTCTTATTTAGTTAGTTATTTACTATCTGAAAACATGTTGCGTTGCAATTCTGCCTTAGGCATTATCTATTTTACCTCACACCCCTGTAACTCAAATCTGAGTTGTTAAGGTTCTTAGACATCTCCCATCCTCTGAGGTCTCTCTGCCTTTCACTATTTGAATAAAAATGTCCAAGCCCTGCACACTGAGTGGGGAACCTAGTGCCTCCCATTTCCCCATTCATCCTACCTTCTCCAGCCCTGGACCCTGCCTCTGGTCCCTTGTTCAGAAGGTCACTAATAAAGGACACTTGGAATGTTTTGTTACAGTGGGAAGATATTGCACCACATCAAAATACGGGGACCTACTTAAAATTCAGATGTTTGATGTCGGAGTTCTCTCATTTACACCATTCTGCCAACCACCCCTTCATCCCAGTGACAGATGATTCCTTCTTGACTCCGACCTTTAATCTTGTTAACTCTTCCTGCCTCTCCCGCTTCCCAAGTCCATGATGCTTCTCTCCAGAGCTCTGCTTGGAGACTCACTGTGTTTCTGCTTCATTTTGCAGAACCATTTTTTTTTTTTTCTCTTAGCCATCCAGGCTATGCTCAGAAAGGCTTCTTTTGTAAACCAAATAGCTCACACAGAGTCACCTATTCATTTTCCTTATAAAATAAACCAAAACATATCTGTCCCTCCCCTCTGTGACCAAATAGCTTTCTTGCTTCTTTTTCCATGGGTCTTTCCTCCTGCTGAAAACCCAATACCTGCCCTGTGGCCAAGTCGTCCCTTTCTTATCCTCTTTTTCCTGGCCCTGAGGCTCCCAACAAGATTTCATCGCCTCTTGCTTGCTACCCCCACCTACTGACTAGCTGCAGAATAAGGCAGTGTCTCCCTGCATTCAGAAGGCTAGTGAAATAGATAGTTTTCATTTAGTTTAAAGGCCTGCTGACAATAGGAATATACTGACAGATAGGGGCTAACACATATAAGTTAAAAGATAATAATACTAATAATACTATTATTAGTAGTATTAATAGTACTAATAATAATACTATTATTCTTCTGGTGGAAAAATTTTAAAAAAAATTCTGTCTCTCAAACAAAGCCAGTTTTATGTATGTTGGGTTGGCCAAAAACTGTTCATATTTTCCCTGACATTATGGAAAAGCTCAGACAACCTTTTTGGTCAAACCTAACCTATAGACTTTTGAAATAGGTTGTCAATTTCATGAAACTTTTTATCAAACCAAGCTTTGGATTTTTGAGTCACTTATTTAATTTTTATTTTATTTGTATTAATTCTGTTCACATCGCAGTATTCCTTTCTACTTCCTTTAGACTTAGGGTTCTTTTTGAGTTTCCTATTTTGGACACTTACTTTATTTAACACTCAGCTTACTTTTTTTTTTTTCTCAATTAATCATTTAACACTGCAAATTTCTTTCTATATACTGCCTTAATCTAGATGCCACTAGTTTTGATTCTTAATTGATCAGTCATAAGTGATTTCTAAATGTCTTTGTGATTACTCCCTAGACCCATTAATCTATACTCAGTTGTTTACTGTGATTTTTTAAAAATTATTGATTTCTTTCTTAAATTAGTATTCAATGTAGTCTGTATGAAATTTATATTTTGAAATTTGGGAACGCTTCTCATATGGCCTAAGACAAATGCTTCTTATATAGCCTAAAACTATCTTGTGGAAGGAACTTTTTTTTTTTTAATTTTCTATCCATGTCAGACATTGCTTTCATAAAATGCAGTGAATTGAAAAATAAATGTCACTGGAAAAATAAAAACTTTAAAAATGGTTACAGCCCAAACAATTAACATTAGGATCCAAAGGAAAAAGCTACATGCAGATAAAATAGCTTCAGTGAGTAACAGTCGCTCCGTCGTGTCCAACTCTTTCCTATCCCATGGACTGTGTGGCCTGCCAGGCTCCTCTGTCCATGGAATTCTCCAGGCAAGAATGTTGGAGTGGGTTACCATTTCCTTCTCCAGGGAAAATAGCCTCAGGCCATTGCCCAATTTTGACCTTTAAAATGTTATATTTAATATAATTGTGTTGTCAATATCTATGAGACCTAGAAATCATTTTGGATTCCAACCTTCTCTATGGAGAAGACTTTCAGGATGCTAATAAAATGGTAACAGGAAAATTTCAGTATGAGTAGAAGAGTCCTCAGTGAATAGAACACTTAGAAACAACATGGGCATAGAGGCAATTACGGCAGTCAACACTCCCAGGGCCGCTCTGGGACACCTTGACTGCCGGGTTTGCGGTCCAACTTCCCAAACAATTTGAAAAGAAATGTGTTTACTTAAGGTTTTATTGGATGTTTTCTTGTTCTGCTAAGTATACCCTAGGGAAATGATGACTACAGTAGACCTCCTCACCAATACCAGCGATGTTTGTAGTGGCAACTGAAATCTGGGACACGGAATGTTCTATGGTGATTCCTGCAAACTATATCATAAATGTCATGTTCCAACAAAAACATGGTACCTAGTATTTAATAAACTACTGAATAATGAATTATGTTCTTCAGTTTTTACATACTTTATTGGAAATTATTTAGAAAGTAAAAATATTACATTCTTGTACTGTTGGTCATTGGGCTTCCCAGGTGGTGCTAGTGGTAAAGAATCCACCTGCAATACAGGAGACCCTGGGTTCGATCCCTGGGTGGGGAAGATCCCCTGGAGAAGGAAATGGCAACCCACTCCAGTATTCCTGCCTGGAGAATCCCATGGACAGAGGAGCCTGGAGGGCTACAGTCCATGGGGTCGCAAAGAGTCGGACACAACTGAAGTGACAGCACACACACTCTTGCTCATCAGTGATATTATGAATGTATTTCCTTATGCTGTCTTTACTAGAAATTATTTTTCTAGTCCTGTGACACTAGCCGATAGTGTCATTTATGGCCCTCAGATTATTTACTTAAAACTATTAAAGCTTATTTGGGAAAAATGCATTGTTTTAACATAAATAGGAAATGCATATTTCTAAAATTGTACATTCACCAGAAAAAACAGTAAATACAGTTGCAAAGCAAAGCAATGAAACTGATTTTCTTAGTTTTATAAGATAACCACATTTTTGGTCTGTGAAGCTTAGAAAACACAGGTTACCCAGATTATAGTGTATGGGTATTAATTTTTTTTAAAATTCCTCTTAGTGATACATATAATTGCTATTAGCTATTTGAAAAATGATTAATTTGAAAAATTAAGATGATCCATAATCAACCATTTTTAAAAAGTAGAATTAGAACTAATCTTATGGGCTTCCCTGGTGGCTCAGTGGTAAAGAATCTGCCTGCCAATGCAGGCGATGAAGGTTCAATTCCTGGGTCTGGAAGATGCCCTGAAAAAGGAAATGGTAGCCCACTCCAATATTCTTGCCTGGGAAATCCCATGGACAGGGGAACCTGGCAGGCTATAGTCCATGGGGCTGCGAAGGAGTCAGATATGAGTTAGCAACTAAACAACAGCAACAGTTATCTTATGTATTTCCTTCCAGTCTTTTTTTTCAATTATTTTAAGTGAATTATTGTGCATTTTATTTATAATGTGTTTATAAAAACAAATATGTGAACTGAATAAATAAATTGTTGAAACAATCCTTTGTTAATTTTAGAGAATTTTTATGTATTTCATAGTGTTAAAATTTAATCATCTTCTAATTCTTTGTAACTGTGCCATCTACTAACCATCTCTATTGATTTCTAAGCAAATAAGCATGTTCATGACCACAAGTCACATTTTATTCTATAATTGTTCTTCCTTTTTCAGACCATTTCTTCCCCTATTCTCACTAGAGACTGAGGGCAAAGTTGCTCTTCTATTGACAGGATTCTGGTTTTGGACTCTGCAGTGATTCACTTGGGTTGTGGAATTATTTCCCTTGAAAAGCGACAGGGGAGTGCTAAGATGGTAAAGTAATAATTACTTCCTTCAGCAGCAATAGTTTAGGGAAAAGCTCCAAGACATATGGGCTGAATATTTAGCAGACAGTGATAATGGTGAGGTCACAGATACGACTCTGTGGGACGCCAGCGAAGCACTATTGCGGGGAAAATTGATTGAAATCTTTGCCCAAAAGAAAAGGGAAAGGCAACTACAAATACCAGAGTTAGGGACTCAAATGAGGAGCCTCCAAAAGGAGCATATTAAGAAGGGTAAGGCTAAAACTAATTGATTTAGAAAATGCCAAGGGGAAACTTAATAGGATTCTAAATGAGAGAATGGAGTATCTAATAAAGCTCAATAAGAGCAAGTTTTCCTCCCATGGCAATAAAGCAGATACTATCTTGGCCTGCGAACTTAGAGGGAGAACGCAATTGAGACTAATTAGGGAAATTATGGGACAAAAAGGGGCCCCACTGTAAACCCCATGAAACAAGAACCAGCATTATTCTTTATTATTCTTTCACAGACACATATGGCATTAAAATGTGTGTGTTATTTTAAAGTTTCTAGACCCAGCTGATTGCCATAAAATGTAATCGACTTCATTCAATGTGCTGTTTCTATTTCTGTGTCTTCATGTGACTCTGTGAACATAATAGGGGGTTTGGGACACAATGTGAAAAGTAATGTAATATTGTGCAAAGACCATTAGACTAGGAATCAGAAGACCTTTTGTCTACTAGTAGTAGTGTTAGTCGCTCAGCCGTGTCCGACTCTTTTCTACCCCATGGACCGTAACAGGCCACGCTCCTCTGTCTATGGGATTTTCCAGGCAAGAATACTGAAGGGGCTACTATTTCCTTCTCCAGGGGTTCTTCCCGACCCGGGGATCAAACCCAGGTCCCCTGCGTGGCAGGCAGATTCTTTACTGTCTAAGCCACCAGGGAAACAGAAGACCTTTTGTCTAATCTTGTTAAACAATTTTCCTGAGTTCCTACATAAAACTGAAAGCTCCTGAATCTTTTCCATTTGAGTTTGACAAAAGTACCTATTATGTTATTCTTTCAAAGCTGTCAAAGGTAGAGAGTAAAGCAATCCATGTAACAGAACTGTCAGAGACCCTTTATGCCAAAGAAGAAATGAGAAAAAAAAAAAAAGAAAATAATAAAATGATTAAACCTATTCACTTAAGATGACCTGCTAAGTGTCACAAGGTAACTGATGAACTGTTATCCACATACATTTTTATAGGGAAAAAAAAATCCCAAAATGAATCCTCTTTGGAAAAACTGTTATATATATATATATATATATATATATATATATATCAAGAATGTATTTACTTTTTTACATTTTTTTAATTAAAAACATTACTTTGAGCAATTAGAATACCTTAAACCTTTAAATCTTTTCTCAATATCAAAAGCATTCTTAGTGTTTAATAGATTTTTAAAATATAATTTTGCTTGTTTTAACTGGTGAAAAAGAAGGAAATACTATTTATTTTCTAGCTCAATTTGATATCAGAGAGTAAAACTAATGCATAATGCACTTATCTGTAAGTTGATTTTTGTCTACTTAACTGAAAGAATTGATACTAAAATAGACTCATTTAACTAAACTACACTGTTATGTATTTTGTATCATTAACCCCTGATTTTAGACACTCAGGTGGCTAAAACCACAAAATCATTTTGCTTATCAGGTTATTTTTAAAGATTTAATAAAATCAAGGACTTAAATACCAAAAAAAAGAGTTTTCATTCATATATATGTATATTATACCCTTAAAAATGTATGATTTCATATATTTCCCAAAATAAATCCAAGCAAAAATGTTAATGGCAAATACTCACTGTAGAATTGAGGAACTTTAATGAAGCTTGCTGTGAGCAGATTTTGTCTGTGCACTATTAAGTGAATTGTGCCCATTATAAAATATCTACAAAACCTGCAAAAGTTATCAATTCTTATTAGAATGTGTGATGAAGTTGAAATGAATCCTTCTTTCTCAGTATTTTTAGTGACAGTCAATATTGTTGAAAGATGCACTCTCAACAGATCCTAAGGCAGGAAACTGATCCTTTAATGTCACTTGACTCATCTACTACTGTTTTCATCATTAAACTAATAGTATCAAATGGTCCACAGTTTTTTGTGTTTTTTTTTTTAAATTTTCCTCCGAAGATCCCATGGCCCTTCTCTCTAGCATACACAGCTTTGCCCACTAGCACACTAGAAAAGGTTGAATCAAAAAATAATATATTAATAGAATGCACAGGCATATTGTCTTTGATTTTTTTGTGGCAGTATCATTAAAAAGAGGAAGGAGATTTGGTTTCCCAGGTCATTGTCTCTTGAGCTGTAGAGATCCACTCTCATCTGTTATGAATGTATGATTTCAAGTAGCAAGATCTGTAGAAAAGTTCACAATATATAGATACTACAACTGAGCAACATTAGACTAAAATATGGAAGGATGATGAATTTAGGTGTAAGTGCTTTGCAGGATGACAGAGCAGGTACAAACACAAGCAAATTAAGAGATTAGGGTTGTATTTCAACAAGAGTATGCACTAAAAGGGCTAGCCTGGTAAATTTCCTCTGGTCTTTTTTAATTTTTTCAGTTTATATTGGAGTAGAGCTAATTTTCCATGTTGTGATAACTTCAGGTGGATACTGAAGGGACTCAGCCATCCATATACAAGTATCCACTCTCCCCAAAACTCTCCTCCCATCCAGACTGACTGCCACATAACATTGAGCAGAGTTCCCTGTGATATACAGTAGGTCCTTGTTGTTTATCCGTTTTAAATATAGCAGTGTGTACAGATGACCGTAAGTTCCTTCTCTAAGTCTGTGAGTTTCTTTTTGTTTTGTAAGTTCATTTGTATCATTACTTTTTAGATTCCCTCATACAAGAGATGTCATACCACATCTCTCCTTCTCTGTTTGACTTAGTTTGATGATTTCTAGGTCCATCCACCTCTGGTCTTTTTGGAAGAGGTTCATGACAAAGCTGAAAGTATATACCTATCTCCTGTTTAAATGATGGGAGAAAGAGATACGTATAGTCTTGGGAAAAGGAAATTGTGTATAAAATCAGTAAATGAAAAAAAAAGACAATGTGAACATTAAAGCATGAATAGTAATTTTATGCAAAATGTGAAATGATCTATAAAATCTTGCAAACAGAATCATTAACTTGCACTTTTATAAGTTGCTTACACAACTGTGTTGGGTAGTACGTAGTGTTTCCTTTCAGTTTAATTCAGTTCAGTCACTCAGTCGACTCTGACTTTTTGCGACCCCATGGACTGCAGATGCCAGGCTTCCCTCTTCTTCACCAGCTCCCAAGAGCTTGCTCAAACTCATGTCCATAGAGTCAGTGATGCCGTCCAAACATTTCATCCTCTGTTTCCTTTAGTCTTCTTTTAAAAGATTTCATTTTGTTTTAATTGGAAAAATTAATGTTTTGCTTCTGATATAATGGAGTGAATTAGTGGAAGTAAACTTTTAAAACACATTTTAGACATCTTTATATTCATGTCAGAATATTTTATAATCTCTCAGTGAATTTTCAATTATTTGCAGAGTTTTCAATGTGATATTCATTTTTTTAAGGATGAAATCATGTTATATAATTCTAAATTGCTGTCGTGTAATTTTATATATTTGTACATTCTTATTTATTTATTTCATTCACTGGATATATTGGTTGGAAACAAGAAATACAACCAGGTCAGCAATAATAAGTTTTGAAGTTTAGTGACTAAATTTAGTGAATTTAGTTAGGTTGTTGCTATACCAGACACATGATGAAAATAGCAATAAAAGCCTCACCAAAAAAAAGAAAAAAACCCTCAAAATATCAGAGAATTGTTGGCTTTTGTCATATTAACAGACTGAACTAGAGGATTAAAAAAAAAGTTAATGCAGTCCATTATTAAATTTTGACCCAGGGAGTTTTTACTTTCTTTAGTGTTTTAATGTGGGAGATGTAAAATCCAATTTACATCAAACCTTTAGATAATGACATGTATATTAATACATGATTCTGACAAAGACTTCTGTATCCTTTCTACAAAAAAGCACAACCATATATCAAAGAACTGTCAACCACTGGGACAGCTCTTTGTTTTAACAGATATCTACAAAGGCTCACACATTCTTTGGGCAAAAAAGTGAGTGACGATCAAAGAACTTTCCAGGGGAGCTTCCAATATATAGGCGCGATCTCTATATTTATCCATTTCATTTCTTCTGTGAGTAATAGGTACAAGATGGAATACTTTTTGACAAAATATAGGTGTGAATTATGTATCGGATTTTCAAGTAATTTAGTAAAATTGGATAAATAGCCATGTTTATTTTTCTTCAGTACTGTGCAATTTGGTTTAAATAGTGCTTAACTCTATGGAGTCTTTATTCTTAACTGATTTAACAAAGTCTGTCCAGCACCTATTGTGAGTGCTCCAATCAGAGCTCTGGCCTGTAGTTTCCAGCTTTCAAACTGAGATGAGAAAATTACTAGGAGTAAATCTTTCAAAGAATGAAGCTTGCCACATCTTCCCACTTTCCTCAGATTCCATCTTCACGTGCAGTGAAATCTTGAAGATGGAATCGGAGTGAAATGAAAAGAATTTCCAGGTATTAGTTGAAAATCACTTTCCTCTAAGGAGCCCTGTCTCTGCTGGTTATTTCTTCACATTAGAAAGACGGTGAGAATGCGTGTCCAACAATAGCAGAAGTAGGAAGCAATTCACTGGAGAAGATGGATGTTTTGACAAGACAATGGGCAGCTCTCTGCCGTAAAGATTGAGAGGGAAAGAGAGACAAACTCCAAAGTGATAGAACACATTTTAATCAAACACCTTTCTCGCTGAAGCTCCCATTTCCCCCCACCCCTCAGTGAAAAGTGCTGCGGTTCATTCACCCCAGTGCCCTAAGCTGAGACCTGAGCCTTATCCTCCACCTCCCCGCACATTATTCCATGTCACCACCATCACTTCCTCCCGCCCCTCCACCAGCTCAGAACCAGGTACCATTACCTGACCCTGGATCCTGTGACAGCATCAAGTCCCGCTTGCTTTGACTGCAGCCCCAACCCATCCTCTTTGCGCTCGCTTTGATTCAGCCGTAGGAAACTACCTGCGATGCATGAGTGCATTTTCATTTCTCTTACTTGGGAATCTTGTCATGCCTAGAGAAGCTTTCCATCCATAGCTTCCTGCTGCTGCTGCTGCTAAATTGCTTCAGTCGTGTCCGACTCTGTGCGACCCCAAAGACGACAGCCCACCAGGCTCCTCTGTCCCTGGGATTCTCCAAGTAAGAATACTGGAGTGGGTTGCCATGTCCTTCTCCAGCCATAGCTACCTACATGTTGCCAAAGAGGGAAAATGTAAACCCACCCTTTTGTTAAAATCTTCACTTCACTGTTGCTTCTGATACATTCTCAAAACAAAGCATAGTTAGTTGCTCTTCCTGTAGGCTCCATAAAACTCTGATTAGCTTGTTGTTGTAGCTCTGAACATAGGTGTTTTTTTGTTTTTTGCTTTTTTTTTTTTTGCCTGCCCAATCTCTTCCTTCCTCCCTCTGTCTCCGCTCCTTTGAAGGAAGGGATTGTTAATTACTGTATTTTCAGCATTCAGACTATTTTCAAAATATATAATTAACTTTGGTAAGGTAGGGCTTGGTGACAAGAGGAAGAAGACAATGAGAATTAACAGTCAAAGAGGGAGACCTTGGCAGTGATACAGGCGAGGGAAGATAGAGCTCTTGTGTAATGCTGGTATTACTGAAGCAGGCTAGACCATATATGAACTACATAGAAATAATTCTGTCTGACTTGGTAATTGGGGACCCAGTTAGGGGCAATTAATTGTAAGTCCAAGTTTCCTTTCTTAAAACATTATATAAGTGATTCTTAACCCACCATTGTGGGAAGTTTTGGACAAGAAAGTTATATAGGAAATAAGTTATAAAATTCTCAAACAAGCATAGTGTATTGTCATCATTGTTTAATTATTGGTCCAATTGATGTATAAGATGGAGTGGTAATTTGTGGGTAATCTGAAGACCATATTAAATCTTGAAGATAAGTAGTTCTTCTTCAAGTACTTTTTAAGAAAATTCACAGAATATGTTTGATCACCCATTATAACAATGGGGACACACAGCTAATAAAACAGGCAAGAATATATCCACTATTCAAAGTTCTCTGTTTTTTCCCTGACCCCTTTAAGGCCAGAGTTTTCAACTTAATATTTGTATCAGAAAAAATTGTGCATTTTTCTCTTGTCTATTTTGTGTGAGATAAGAATAAGTCAGTCTAACAGTCCTGTCACCTGTCTGTATAGGTACAGTAGATTCTTCTAGGACCTGCTTGTAGGTAATGATGACATAGTTTATGTTGTCCATTTAAAATGAGAATATTTAATAAAACTTCGATCCCCAAGGCAGATACACTGCTCTGTCCACTAACAAGGTGGATTTCTGTCATGCTCTGATTCCTTTTGAACCTGGATTACTCACTCTGCCCTACCCTCACTGTGCCTCTGAATTAAACAGAAATTGACTCTCATTTTTTAAGTTCTTTCCACACCTCACAAGGGAGTTAGAAGGCTTTCTTTGAATAAATAAAAATGAAACAATAATCTTTTCATAATAATAATGAAAAATGAAAAGATGTGCTTAAAATAAGATTCAACCAATCTCTATTTTTTTTTTTTGCTTTTTCCTTAAACATGGTATAATGCTTATTTTACAAGATTGCATTCTCCCTTCCCAAATACAGCTTTCAAGAAAAAGGAATTTATGTCAATATTTTAGACAGAAATCTTTCTCTCCCCTAAGATTTTGATAAATGCAATATCTGGTATGTATCCCACATTATAGCACTTAATGTCTAAAACAACATAATATAAAACAATTTGATCTTTAATTTCATGGAGCATGCTTTTCTTCTTTAAATATTATATTCTCAAACCTTGCCAGCTTGAACTCATACTCAGAACTGAGAGAAATGGTTGTATGTGTGATGACAATTAAATTAAACCATAGTAGTAATAGTTAAGTTACTTCAATTCCACATATTGATCAAAACTCATAAAAATCTTTATATTAGAACATCCATAAATATGATAGCAGATGATTATCAGAATTAAGTGAGATGTTGATGATAAGCTATAATTTAGGGCAAAACTGATTACGTGTTTCATACCATACTAAATGTATTATGGAAGAGTCACATCCATCACATGCTTAATTATACATAGCATCAGTCAAGTTTTGTACATAAGAGAACTTGATCCCTTTTTTTAATATTTATTTTTAATTGATTGATGATTGCTTTACAATATGGGTTTGATTTCTGTCATACATTGACATGAATTAACCAGAGGTGTACATATGTCTCCTCCTTTCTGAATCTCCCTTCCACCTCCTGCCCATTCCCGGCCCCTAGGTAATTACAGATCCCCAGTCTGGGGTCCTTGAGTCATATGGTGAAATCCCATTGGCTGTCTATTTACGTATGTTAGTGTATATGCTTCCATGATGCTCTTCCATTCATCTCTCCCTCTTCTCCTGCACCCTTGTTCACAAGTCTCTTCTCTATGTCTGCATCTCCAGTGCTGCTCTGCAAACGGGTGCATCAGACCATCTTTTTTGATTCCATGAAGTGAATTGAAGTCGCTCAGTCATGTCCAACTCTTTGCGACCCCATGGACTATAGCCAACAAAGCTTCTCCATCCATGGGATTTTCCAGGCAAGGGTACTGGAGTGGGTTGCCATTTCCTTCTCCATCTAGATCCCATATATATGCATTAATATACTGTATTTGTGAACCTAGAGCCTATTATACAGAGGGAAGTAATTCAGGAAGAGAGAACTTGATTTGAACGAGAGAATTCAGAAAGTAGAAAATGATCTTGCCTTCTGATTGTACAAAATTCCAGAAGGGAACAGAAATCAGGAAGAAAAGAGTCTTAGTTGGAATGAGTGTATCTATAAACAACAGATGAGAGGAATGAATTCATTTTTATCTCTAAGGAGTTCATTTGCATTTTGCATTGTTGAGAACAATTCCACTGATCCCTTGCAATGTAACTGGCTACATGGTCCTTTTTGGCACTAGCATTTTCTTTCAGGGTTCTAAGCTAAGTAAAATATCAAGGCCATCTTGGACTTTTCTGAGAATATTTTGGTGTTTTTAAACGTATGACTCAATTATTTCTGGGGAAAAAGAGCAAATAAACAAAATAACGTGCCATTTATTTTGAGTTGGTTCTCAGGACTGGAGAGAAGCAAAACTTTGGTTCAGCTACAAATTATATTATTTTCAGATTGCAGCAAATTAGAGCCACTTGTTATGGGTTTTAATTCACAGTTCAGATTTGGCATTGATACACACAAGGACATTTTGGAGACAAATTCTGATAGTGACTTTAAACAATAGTCCCAGGTCTTTACTGAACTTTTCGCATATAAATGGACTGTGCTAATGTGTTTGGCTGAGAGTTACGGTTGGAATCATTCTGAGATCCATTCTGCTGCTACACAAATAGAGCGAGCTTAGGTGTCTTTATGTTCCACTAAATATTGCTAGTAAAATTCCTTGTGTTATTAACATATCATAAAATAATATTTGCTTTTGAGTCCACTAGATTCAAGAAACATAAAAACTGCACTACTTCAGATTTAATTGACCACAGGGTTAGTCTGCACTGATAAAAATCTGAATTATAGAGGAGTTTAAAAGAAATGCTGCTTTTTCACTCTACTGCAGGTCCCTAATAGATTATTAAAGGAAATGGATATGAATAATTTGTTGTGAGCCCTGCTGTAATAATGTCCTTGGGTGTTTGCCATGAAACTACCTTATAAATAAGGTCATTATAAAATAAGGTTCTTTTCTTGACTTAGAAATTAAGTGTTCTGACTAGTGTCCAAGACAAATATGTCCCATTTCCTATCTCTAGTTAACAGAATTACTGTCATGTTTCCCTGATATTTGGCATCTGAAATTTCTCTTTATTTTGCACAAATCTTTCAAACACATCTTGTTCAGTTTCTTAAGCCTTTTCCTCCCAGATAGTGAACACATTTATTTCAACCTAGATCTGATACAATGATCACAAATATTAAAATGCGTGTTATCTAAATTAATGATGTTATACTGGGTTTCCCAGGGAGCCACTAGTAGTAAAGAACCTGCCTGCCAGTGCAGGAGACGTAAAAGACACAGGTTTGATTCCTGGGTCAGGAAGATCACCTGGAAGACAGTAGAGCGGCCCAGTGCAGTATTCTTACCTGGAGAATCTAATGGACAGAGGAGCCTGGCAGGCTCTGGTCCATAGGGTGGCAAAACAGTCAGATACAACTGAAGCGACTTTATTTGAGCACACGGCTAGCACGGTGCTTTTTTTAAGCCCTCGAAATCAAAACCAAGTGAAACCAACTGTAGAGTCTGGATCTCTTCTTCACAAAGAGAAGTGCCAGGCCCAAAGTCTCCCCAGCACCCCAGCCAGACTCGAAGCTCTGCTTTCAGCTCACCTTCAGATCCAAAGCTCAGAACCTACTGGTGACACCTACGTGTCGCCAAAGAAATGGAACGTGAAGCAGGAAAGATGCGATGTGTCTTTGAAGCCACTCTCTTGTACTCCAATGCTAAAAGTCCTAAATATTGAAAACTTCCTGTTGTGGTTGACCTGTGCACTCTTTCTTGGTGCATTTTATGAGAGAGAGCATCAGTGCTCTGCTAAAGCATTGGACATGCTCACTTCAAATTTGCTGTGACTTGCTCTTGTTATGTTTAAGCACATAATCTGAAAATGGGCCATTTCAGTCACCTGCTTTATATAAACTTTCTGAGAGTTAGTAAGGGACCAGCTCACTTTTTCCTCTTACCCATAAGAAGTTGGGAAATTTTTTTTGCTTCAGTTTTTGCAGCTCCGATGTGGTGTTCTTTGAAACAGAGCTTATCACTTATACTCCTGTGAGGGAGCAAAGATGTGATAAGATAAAAGAAATGAAGCTTGGAGTTATCTTTCTAATCCTCATACCTGGGATTACTTTCAAAGAGTGTTTGCTCTTATCTCAGGGGAAATTCTTCTTCCCTTGGACTACAACAGTTCTGGTAAAGTGTTTTAGAAAACATGGTATACTGTTTGTGAAGATAACAAAAAGTATCCATCTTTTGAGAGTCTCTTACATAGAATAATATATCAAATATATTTATTTATTCTTTTAGCCTGTTCTGGACCCCTGCTCCTTTCCCAAAGACAAAGTGTCAAGGGAGAACAAAGACATTTTTCTTCTCTTTGCTCAAAAGATTGTCTGAGGTGGGCTTTCATCACAGTTTTCAAAGTCCAATCCAGGCTTTATTTTCTGTGTCCATAAGTGATTGCCAGTCAAGTGTGTTGTCTCATACAAAAGGCCATCAGTTGATCACTTATCCCATTAAGCACATTTTTAAACTTATCTTGCCTTAAGGTATTATATAGAAAGAAATGAACACATAGGTTATCTTCAGCCTAAATATTTCAGACAAAAGTCAGCTTTACCATGAAGGAAAGCGATATCCAAAGTGAGTGAAATGATATGCTCGTTTACTGCTCTTAAAAGGAAGGAGGTTTGATATAAATACCATACTACTTCAAGTAGCAAATAGGGAAAAAAAAATAACAGTTAAAACAAACAAACAGTATTTCCTCAAAAACAAGCAATCAGAAGCAAAGTTATTAAGAGTTTCAAGGACAGAGCATGTTTGTTTCAGTGCTGAAAAGAACAAAAGAAACTTGTCACAGCTGGAGCACACTTCTGTTGTAATCAACAGAAGGACACATGTAGGAAGTTAGAGTGGGACTTTCATTTCTGGGAACACATGTTTTGTTATTTTTAGGAGATTTTAAACTTAATATCATGTGTATATGCAGAAGTCAGAATTCTTGCATTTTTTTTTTTTTTAGTTCAAATGTGTGCTGTGTTAAGTCACTTCAGTAGTAAGTCACCTCTTTGTGACCCTATGGACTGTTGCCCGCCAGGTTCCTCTGTCCGTGGGATTCTCCAAGCAAGAATACTGCAGTGGGTTGCCATGTCCTCTTCTCGGGGATCTTCCCGACCCAGGAATCGAACCCAAGTCTCTTAAGTCTCCTGCGTTGGCAGGTGGATCCTTTACTAGTAGCGCCACCAGGGAAGCCCAAGTTCAAACCTACATTCTTCCAAGTTGCATCACCATTGCTAGATTTGATTGAAAGTTTTGGAGAAACTAAGAATCAAACATCAAATAAAGACTTTCCCTAGTCTTCCCAGGATTCTATAGAAAAATTAAAGGAAAAATATTGCTTATGTCTATTAGAAATAATTAGAAGACCATCCCATCCTCTGAGGGGTTGATTTGTTTCTTATGAGTTAAATGTATCTTTACTTTTTACGTTGAGATATCTGAAATGCCTTTGCTAGTAATTTAAATTATACTTTATTTTGAATGAAGCCTAAAATTTTAACTTGCTGCATCACAACCAAACAGTGTTGATTCTGTCCAATATAATTTAGAGATACTAATGTGCTTGCTACTACTTTGTTTAGGTGTTATTTTACTAACTTATCAGTGCTGATTTCACATTAATTGATATTTTGCCAAAAATTATACCTTAATATTTATGTACATCTTGAGCCAAGAATATAAAAATGCTTCTAAACTCCAAATGCTTTCCTTTATAGAACTTTCAGGAAAGTGTATTACTCAAATTATATACAGGGAGAAGTATGCATAGGAAGTTACTTTATTCTTCTTTACAAATTTAAGATGAACCAAATTACCTTAAATATGACTTACAGGAAAGTAGAGGGGGAAAAAGAAAAAAAAAACCTAACACAAATATGAATTACCTAAGATGTGCTACTTTCCGTTCAGTAAATATTTAATTCTTCCTGCTGAGTACTATACTGCCTGCCATAGACAGAAGGAAAAAGAATGAGATGACCCTTGACCTCTAAGAGTTAATTGAATAGCTTCAAATTGATAAGGAAAAGACACACTCACAAGTTATCTACAAATGAAGGGAAATGTTCCTCAAAATGAACTGCTAAGGTAGCAAGTGCTTGAAAAAGTGGAACAGGGTCTGTTAAACCTGGGCCTTGTCAGTCCAGGCCTGGAAAATGTGAACTGGCCTTGAAGTGATGGATGACGTGGGCAGGAAGGAACGTGAGGAAAGCCATTCGTGGCCAGGAGGGTTCTGTAGGGCAGATGCTGAGCTGAAGGTTTATTCCAGATGTGCGTTAGAAATGAATGAGAGGTGGGCCCCTCAGGACCGGGCAGGGAGAGAAACTGAGCTAGGACTTGGTGACAAAGCCTCTCCCAGCCCAGCAGGCAGACTGGGGTCAGCCAGCCTGCCCCGTAAGAGAATCCTGAATTGGCCAAAGTGGACCTTTTGACCCTTTCTTGATTGGTCTTCAGGTGTGAGAGAGCTTGCCTTTGGTATTTTTTCTTTTTTTTCTTTTCTTTTCTTTTTTTTTTTTTCCCATTTATTTTTATTAGTTGGAGGCTAATTACTTTACATCATTGCAGTGGTTTTTGTCATACATTGACATGAATTAGCCATGGATTTACATGTATTCCCTCGCGGTACCCCCTCCCACCTCCCTCTCCACCCGATCCCTCTGGGTCTTCCCAGTTCACCAGGCCTGAGCACTTGTCTTATGCCCCCAACATGGGCTGGTGATCTGTTTCACCCTAGATAACATACATGTTTCCATGCTGTTCTCTTGAAACATCCCACCCTTGCCTTCTCTCAGAGTCCACAAGTCTGTTCTATACATCTGAGTCTCTTTTTCTGTTTTGCATATAGGATTATCATTACCATCTTTCTAAATTCCATATATATTTGTTAGTATACTGTAATGGTCTTTATCTTTCTGGCTTACTTCCCTCTGTATAATGGGCTCCAGTTTCATCCATCTCATTAGAACTGATTCAAATGAATTCTTTTTAATGGCTGAGAAATATTCCATGGTGTATATGTACCACAGCTTCCTCATCCATTCGTCTGCTGATGGGCATCTGGGTTGCTTCCATGTCCTGGCTATTATAAACAGTGCTGCGATGAACATTGGGGTGCACGTGTCTCTTTCAGATCTGGTTTCCTCGGTGTGTATGCCCAGAAGTGGGATTGCTGGGTCATATGGCAGTTCTATTTCCAGTTTTTTAAGAAATCTCCACACTGTTTTCCATAGTGGCTGTACTAATTTGCATTCCCACCAACAGTGTAAGAGGGTTCCCTTTTCTCCACACCCTCTCCAGCATTTATTGCTTGTAGACTTTTGGATAGCTGCCATCCTGACTGGTGTATAATGGTACCTCATTGTGGTTTTGATTTGCATTTCTCTGATAATGAGTGATGTTGAGCATCTTTTCATGTGTTTGTTAGCCATCTGTATGTCTTCCTTGGAGAAATGTCTGTTTAGTTCTTTGGCCCATTTTTTGATTGGGTCATTTATTTTTCTGGAGTTGAGCTGGAGGAGTTGCTTGTATATTTTTGAGATTAATCCTTTGTCTGTTGCTTCGTTTGCTATTATTTTCTCCCAATCTGAGGGCTGTCTTTTCACCTTGCTTATAGTTTCCTTTGTTGTGCAAAAGCTTTTAAGTTTCATTAGGTCCCATTTGTTTATTTTTGCTTTTATTTCTAAAATTCTGGGATGTGGGTCATAGAGGATCCTGCTGTGATTTATGTTGGAGAGTGTTTTGCCTATGTTCTCCTCTAGGAGTTTGATAGTTTCTGGTCTTACATTTAGATCTTTAATCCATTTTGAGTTTATTTTTGTGTATGGTGTTAGAAAGTATTCTAGTTTCATTCTTTTACAGGTGGTTGACCAGTTTTCCCAGCACCACTTGTTAAAGAGGTTGGCTTTTTTCCATTGTATATCCTTGCCTCCTTTGTCGAAGATAAGGTGACCATAGGTTCGTGGATTTATCTCTGGGCTTTCTATTCTGTTCCATTGATCTATATTTCTGTCTTTGTGCCAGTACCATACTGTCTTGATGACTGTGGCTTTGTAGTAGAGTCTGAAATCAGGCAGATTGATTCCTCCAGTTCCATTCTTCTTTCTCAAGGTTACTTTGGCTATTCGAGGTTTTTTGTATTTCCATACAAATTGTGAAATTATTTGTTCTAGTTCTGTGAAAAATACCGTTGGTAGTTTGATAGGGATTGCATTGAATCTATAGATTGCTTTGGGTAGTATAGCCATTTTGACAATATTGATTCTTCCAATCCATGAACACGGTATATTTCTCCATCTGTTTGTGTCCTCTTTGATTTCTTTCATCAGTGTTTTATAGTTTTCTATGTATAGGTCTTTTGTTTCTTTAGGTAGATATACTCCTAAGTATTTTATTCTTTTTGTTTCAATGGTGAATGGTATTGTTTCCTTAATTTCTCTTTCTGTTTTCTCATTGTTAGTGTATAGGAATGCAAGAGATTTCTGTGTGTTAATTTTATATCCTGAAACTTTACTGTATTCGTTGATTAGCTCTAGTAATTTTCTGGTAGAGTCTTTAGGGTTTTCTATGTAGAGGATCATGTCATCTGCAAACAGAGAGAGTTTCACTTCTTCTTTTCCTATCTGGATTCCTTTTACTTCTTTTTCTGCCCTGATTGCTGTGGCCAACACTTCCAAAACTATGTTGAATAGTAGTGGTGAGAGTGGCCACCCTTGTCTTGTTCCTGATTTCAGGGGAAATGCTTTCAATTTTTCACCATTGAGGGTGATGCTTGCTGTGGGTTTGTCATATATAGCTTTTATTATATTGAGATATATTCCTTCTATTCCTGCTTTCTGGAGAGTTTGAATCATAAATGGATGTTGAATTTTGTCAAAGGCTTTTTCTGCATATATTGAGATAATCATATGGTTTTTATCTTTCAATTTGTTAATGTGGTGTATTACATTGATTGATTTGTGGATATTAAAGAATCCTTGCATTCCTGGGATAAAGCCCACTTGGTCATGACAACCCAAAACCTATGGGACACTGTAAAAGCAGTGCTAAGGGGAAGATTCATAGCATTACAGGCCTACCTCAAGAAACAAGAAAAAAGTCAAATAAATAACCTAACTCTACACCTAAAGCAACTAGAGGAGGAAGAAATGAAGAACCCCAGGGTTAGTAGAAGGAAAGAAATCTTAAAAATTAGGGCAGAAATAAATGCAAAAGAAACTAAAGAGATCATAGCAAAAATCAACAAAGCTAAAAGCTGGTTTTTTGAAAAAATAAACAAAATTGACAAACCATTAGCAAGACTCATTAAGAAACAAAGGGAGAAGAACCAAATTAACAAAATTAGAAATGAAAATGGAGAGATCACAACAGACAACACTGAAATACAAAGGATCATAAGAGACTACTACCAGCAGCTCTATGCCAATAAAATGGACAACTTGGAAGAAATGGACAAGTTCTTAGAGAAGTATAACTTTCCAAAACTGAACCAGGAAGAAATAGAAGATCTTAACAAAACCATCACAAGCAAGGAAATCAAAACTGTAATCAGAAATCTTCCAGCAAACAAAAGCCCAGGACCAGATGGCTTCACAGCTGAATTCTACCAAAAATTTAGAGAAGAGCTAACACCTATCTTACTCAAACTCTTCCAGAAAATTGCAGAAGAAGGTAAACTTCCAAACTTATTCTACGAGGCCACCATCACCCTAATTCCAAAACCAGACAAAGAAGCCACAAAAAAAGAAAACTACAGGCCAATATCACTGATGAACATAGATGCAAAAATCCTTAACAAAATTCTAGCAAACAGAATCCAACAACATATTGCCTTTGGTCTTGATGGTCTTTGGAAACTGAGGCTGATGGATCCTGAAGTTGCTGAGACCCAAGGATGTCTGTCGATGATCTTACCCTCAGCCGAGCACACAGTCCTTACCTACAGAGAGATGGGGACTGTTCACGTCCACATCTGCTAACCTTTCCTTGTATGAGAAAGAGCAGAAGCCAAACGCTACAGGAGAGAATCAGCAAGACAGTGTTTGAGGGTGGGAGTCCCTCGTAAGGACCTCCTGGGGGTGAGGGTCACCGCTGCTGCTGCTGAGATAGGAGGGCGTGGTGGGAGGAGCTCGAGTGCCTGCCTGAGAATCTGTCTTCAGGAGGAAAGCCGTGTGAAATAAACAAGAGTGTGCTGCCTTTTCTTCCCAAAGGCAGCACTTTAGAAAGATGCCAGGTGTTCTTTTACAGTCTCCATGTCTGTTAGGGGAAAGTGGGGAGAGGGGGGAAACAAGATGATTATCCTCTTGAAAATGATTCTTGGGTTTAGATATTAAAGGTAGAATCTTAAGAGCAAAATCATCCCAAATCAGTAAAATACTTCAGCAAAATATTCCTTGAACAAATGCGTTTGTGTGAAAGAGGCCATCAACTAGATTATTAAAAACAATTAATGTTCATGTCTGGTGTGCATCCTATCATTGGCACATTCTTATCTGTTCAATTAATCTGTTTATTTTCCATTTTCTGAATGTCCACTAAGTTCCAAAGGTGAATGAAATGGGTTCCCTGTTGTGAATGGCTCACAATGTAATCACAGAGACAAAAGCCAAAAACAGATAACTTGTATTTATGCATGTGTCAGTTGCTCAGTTGTGTCCCACTCTTTGTGACCTCGTGGGCTGTAGCCGGCCAGGCTTCTCTGTCCATGGAATTCTCCAGGCAAGAATTCTGGAGTGGGTTGCCATTCCCTTCTCCAGGGATCTTCCCAACCCAGGGATCAAACTCAGGTCTCTTGCATTGCAGGAAGATTCTTTACCCTCTGAGCGACCTGGAAAGCCCAAGATAACTTGTAACAGAGTATTTTCAGCACTGGAGGGAAGCAGGGAGATGCTGGGAATCCTCAGAGAAGAAGGGGAACCCTTTCCTTGGAAGGAGCTTTGTTCCATGACAAAGTGATGAGGAAACATTGAAAGCAGATTATATTTTTATAATCTGCATTTATATTTTATAAAGCAGCGTTTATATTTTAGAAAGGTTACCTGGTGACCGTTGGAATGTAGAACAAAGCCTGGAGAGACTGGAAGTAGAAAATCAATTAGGGAAGGTATTAAAGAGCTTTGATGGTGAAAGCTGGGAAAGATGAAAGTATGATTAATTGAGCACTTACTGTACACCCAGCTCTGTTCTAAATTATAAATATGTGTGTGCGTGTGTGTGTGTATACTCACATATGCATATACATGTACATTTATATGCAATTAAATTTTCACAACAAAGCTTAAACAAGTGAATGATAGGTTATTTGCATTTTGTCTATAATTATGCCAATTCATTGTTGATTTATAACATTGGCAAGTTCAGGCAATTGGAACTGTGATGGATTGACATTTGTAAATGTAGCAATTTTAATATTATTCAAGAATGAAATCTTGTCATTTGTGACAAAGTGGATGGACCTAGAGGGTATTAAGCTAAGTGTAATAAGTCAGACAGAGAAAGAGATATACTGAATAATTTCACTTATGTGTGGAGTCTAAGAAAACAAAACAAATGAACAAACATAAAATGGAAATAGTTACAGATACAGAGAACAGATAGGTGGTTGACAGGAGGGGATGGAGGGATAAAATAAGTAGGTGAAGGAGATTAAGAGGTACAAACTTCCAGTTGCAAAGTAAATGGGTCAGGGTATGAAATGCACATTGTGGGGGATATAGCCAATAATTTTGTAGCATTTTTGTGTGGTGACAGATGATAACTAGACTTAAGATGGTGATCATTTTGAAATGTGTAGAAATATTGAATCACTGTGTTGTGTGAGAAAAACTAATATAGTATTGTAGGTCAATTACACATCACAAACAAATTCATAGAAAAAGAGATCAAGATCTGTGGTTAACAGAGAAAGGGGGTGAGGGGAGGGGGAATTGAATGAAGGCAGTCAGAAAGGCACAAACGTCAAGTTATATGATAAATAAATAATAGGGATGTAGTATACAATATGATAAATAAAAGTAACACTGCAGTCTGTTATATATGAAAGTTTGTAAAGAGAGTAAGTTCTAAGAGTTCTAATCACAGGAAAAAATTACTTTTTTTTCTGTTTCTTTAATTGTGTATGCATATTAGATGTGTATGCATATTAGATTGTGGTAATCATTTCATGATGCCAGTCAAATCACCATTACTCACCTTAAATTTACACAGTACCTTACATCAACTGGAAAAAACAAAACTGGAAGAAAAAAATTGAGTATAGCAATTTCAAGAGTAATGAGAAATGATTCCTTATATGATATTTACTTGACCAAGTAAATTCTTTAAATCATACAATATTTTAGAAAAAAAATAAGTGAGCCTTTTTGAAGGCTTTGTATCACTAAGACAGTTGATTAGGAAATTCTTTAAGAGGTAAAAATTGTCATTTTTTTTTTCCACTGTGCGTGTGTGCTAAGTCACTTCAGTCATGTCCGACTCTTTGTGACCCTATGGACTGTAGCCTGCCAGGCTCCTCTATCCATGGGATTCTCCAGGCATGAATACTGGTGTGGGTTGTCAAGCCCTTCTCCAAGGGAACTTCCTGTCCCAGGGATTGAACCTGTGTCTCATGTCTCATGCATCGCCTGGTGGGTTCTTTACCACTAGCACCACCTGGAAAATCCTTTTCTCACTGTACTTCTGTTTTACTGGGCAGCATTTAATTAAGCTACAAAAATCATTTCCTGCACATCTGCACATATATACTCCAAAAATTTGAGGAAAGATACAAAGAAGAAAGATCCAAGACCATAGTACGCCTTCCACCTCAATATGCTTGAATAGTAATATATAGAATGTTAATATACTTACATAGAGAAGGAAAAAATAGCCTAAGAAAAATAGCCTGTAATGTACAGATAACCACTGACATAGTAACAACCAATATCCTGCTTGCTCTATGAGAGTATGTGTGTATGTGTATGTGTTTAGTCTTGATTGAAAGCCTTAGAAGAAGGAGCTTTAAGGGAAGGAGGGATAAAAGAAAGAACACAAAACATTTTAGCATTTATAGGGAATCTAAACATATATTGTAATACCCATTTACTTCAACACTCATCACTAATCCCTTCATTGCATTTGCCCCTGACACTATACTGACGTATGTATCTATGTATGTGTGTAGCTATGCATGCATGTACTTTTAGTTTATTTGTAATATGTGTGTATATTTGCTGTTCCTCTTACCCTCTTCAACTGATTAGAAATTAAGCTCCCAGAGGCTGAGTTTTTCCATGTTCCAGACTGTCTTCCGGTATTGAAAATAGTATCTGGCACATACTAGATAATCAGTATTCATTAGATGCTGAAAGTTTGAGATACACATATTATCTCATTTTATCTCCTATTCAGAGAAAGAAGCAGTCTTTTTATTCCTTATATCTAATTATACTGAGGTTCAGAAAAGTTGAATTGCTTGCTCAAGATTTCTAAACTATGGAGCCAGTTTTTGAAACCAAGTTCAAAAGCCCACATTCTTCGTGTTCTAAAGCAATGCCTTCTAAGATGTTAAACAATCATGCCCCATTGGACTTTTCTTAAAATGATGTCATTTTGTGTGATAATGAAACATCAAATGAGTGATTGTGTGCCAGCTAAAAATCTTTAAAGATAAATTTGTGGTTTATAGCATCTATAGTATCTTTATTTTTTTAAAAAAAGTCTCTCAAAACTTAATTGGAAATATGTGTCTTCAATTTTGTGACAAATAATAATGCAAATAAATTTAAAAGTTGCAATGTAATAAGTATACCTACACCAAACTTTTTGTCATATTTAGAATAATCATAGAAAACATATTGAATTTTGAATTGCATGAAGTCAATGTTATTTATTACCATTTTTGTGATGAAACATAGTCAACTGGTAAGAAAAAAAAGATCAGAGGATTTTTTTATGGTCATTGTTTTTGACATCCTGAACAAGTCAGTTTATTAATTATCCCTTTTCATGACTAGCACCAAAGTGAAAATACTTGACTGGTATCTCTTGGATGTTAGAGAACGAACAAGATTCCTATGAATCGAACAGAGGCTGATGAATTAAGTTATGAACTCTTTTTAAAATCTCAAAAGAGAGATGCCCAGATATACCTGTCTATGATCACCTTGTTTTACCAAACGTCTGGTTTGATAGTAATCACATGAGATGAATGGATCTTAAGGCCAGTATAGTAAGATGGTCCTGGGGAATCAATAGGATGAATCATGGTTAATTTATTTTTCACATATAGCCATGAATTGAGTTTCTGAAAGCTGTCTTTCTATATTTACTTATATGTCCCCCAAGTTGTTGAAATCATTCCAATTTAATAGTGATCAGTATATTCATAATTTTTAAATCAAATCTGTATTTGTTGGTAGGGCTGCTATTTGATTAAAATGAAGCAGGAGAGATAAAGTTGTGTCATGAATGTGTACAATTAAAAGGCTTCATGTCTGGTTCCTCATTTTTCTAATGAAAGAAAAGATATATCCTCATTTCCAGGATGTCCAGTGCCTCACAAGTGCTTGCACATAGTCACTAAAGAATATTGGATTCCGTTAGTTTATATTATGCAACTGTCTTGCTGCAGATTAATTTTTATTATTATCCATTAATTCTGATAGAGTTTCTCTGCTTTTCTTAAAGATTTAGTGTTTCCTTTTCACTGAAGGCATCTTGGTCACTTGGGCTCGTGTGTGTACACACACACACACACACACACATATGTAACTTTTACATCTTCTCTTTCTTCCCTGCCTGTTCCCTTCCTCTCTTGCTCCTTATCAGATGACAACTGCATCTAGGATTTCTCCTTAGGATATTTTTTGAATTTACAAAGTGTCATTGGTGTTTGCCATGCCTGATTCTATAATTTCATTAACATCTGTAACCTAAGCTATGTTCTATATGTAAGCATGTTTCTACCTGTCTACATTTATAAATCTATGATAAAACACTTAATTTTATTTGAAACCATTTTTATACTTTCTACTAAATATGTTTAGCTCAGAAATTCCTGTTTTTAATGACACTTGCAAGTCAAACCCAGTTTTGCTCCAAGAAATTGGATTTATTGCATTCTCTACCTAACTTCTGCTAACATTTTCAACAAAGAGATATCCACCTCCTTCCTCCTTTCCATGGTCAAGAATATTGGAATCTCAGTGAATCTTTTTGTTGTTGCTGCTGCTTTATTTCAACTAATGCATAATCTGCTAACAATACTTGGCCATTTAGTATGGCCACTTCCCTCACTTAAATTTTAGTCTGTGGTACCAATCCAGTAGATTTAAGGCAACACACACACTCACACAGGGTATTGTACTTGATCCCCTATCCCATAGCTCAGAGACCAGATCATTTGATATTTTACGTCTTTGGGACCCAGTTTTTTTCATTTGTAAAATGTAGATAATAAAAATTACCTACTTTATTAAATTATGAGCACCTAATAAAGTAACTATGGAAAACAACTAATATCAAGCCTAACCTGCTTCTAATATTAGTCCTTACTGTTTTTCTGCATGATTGCTGGGATCTTTAATTTTTCAGAAACAAAAGTATTTTTTCTCCAAGAAATCATAGTTTGGCATTCAAATTATTTGTAAAAGTTCAGATTATTCTGCTTGATTGAAAGAGTAAATGGTAATTTTTATTTCCTGGAATCATCATGAATGATGTCAGAGGTATGAGTTTCTATTACAGTAAACAATGATGCTAATTATTTATATTTTTCACACCTTACCAACTTCCTTTCCCAAGTCAAAAAAAGTGATTGTACTATATTCTCTAATTTGTAACTGTGATATCTTTACTTCCATTTGACCATAATAATTAGGAAGGGGCATTATATGGTTGGAGTTTCCCAGGTGATACTAGTATTAAAGAACCTGCTTGCCAACGCAGGAGATGTGAGAAATACAGGTTCGATCCCTGGGTCAGGAAGATCCCCTGGAGGAGGGCCTGGCCACCTACTCCTGTATTCTTGCCTGGATAATCCCATGGAAAGAGGAGACTGGCTGGTTACAGCCTTTAGGGTTGCAAAGAGTTGAACACAACTGAAGCGACTTAGCGCAGCACAGCGCAGCACATTATGTGATTAGAGGCAGGGGAAAAGTGAAAGTGAATGTGTTAGTCACTCACTCATGTCCAACTCTCTGCATCCCCATGGACTGTAGCTCGCTAGGTTCCTCGGTCCATGGAATTTTCCAGGCAAGTATACTGGAGTGGGTTGCCATTTCCTTCTCCAGGGGTAGAGGTAGTGGAGGGATCAAAAAAAAAAAAAAAAAAAGAGTTTACTCAATATTGATGATCTACCTGTGCTGCAGATCTGAAAAACAAACAGTGTAGTGCATTAACTCTCCCTCAAGCCCTAAAGGAGCTCACCCTTTCTAGATCAGGTATTAGATGCAATGGCGTGTCTTTCCCTCCATGTCTCTCTGGTTTACTCCCAGAAGCACAAAAATATATTCCTTAGCTCCAGGGGAGGACGCCTTTCCTCAAGCTGGCAGCCTGCATAGCTGTTGGTTCCAATACATTTCTACACCTATTTTAGAGAGAGAATTCTGTGCCTTTCTGAAATGTGTGTGTAGTTTCAACATTCCTTTCAAGACCGCTTTACAAGCCCCTCAGCTATGCATAAACCCACAGATAGTTTCTGTCCCCAAGTTTACAAGAGGCTGGTCTCTGAGTTATGGGATGGGAATCAGGTACCATATCCTGCATATGTGTGTGTGTGTGTGTGTGCGCGTGTGTGTGTGTGTTCTTAAACCTATTGCATTGGTCCTACAGAACTAAAATTCAGATGTAACTCACTGAATGAGTTAAGTGTCAGAAGTTATCAAAGTTTTCTATACATTTCTGATTATTAATCATTTCCCTATGGTGGTATATCTCATAGTGACTTTTATTTATTATAGTATTTTACTATCTGTTTCTTTACATTTATTTAGGAAAACGAAAGGTGAAGTTACTTTACATAGCAATTCCCAATCCAGATTTTAAAATGACATCAATTTCCTTTTTCCCTCTCTCCTTAAAGACTAAAATCAGATAGCAGATTTATCATTTCAGTAAATGTTCTGTTTTGGGTTGACTTTGGACTGGATTGCATGATAGCATGATTCTAGGAGCCATGACTATCCAAGTAACAGACTAATTGATAAATTAACATTGCTACAACATAAGTGCAAAATAAATATAGCAACTGTGGGAGACAAAGTCAGCTTAGATTTGATAGGTCTCTAAACTTAACGCCAGTGCCACCACTTCCCCTAAAAATTTTATGCCTGAAACCACCAAGAATCACCCTGCTCTTTCTAAGCCCGCCTCCAACAGTTTTTCTGTCTAGTTTCCTTCATTTAGCCACAATAACCTTCACTCTGCTTCAAGGCTGCCCCGAGGCGTCCTATATCCAGCTTGTATCAGGGTGTCTTGATGCACTTCTAAGCATGAAGTCTTGCAGTTTCCTGGAAGCTTGGCAAAGACAGCCGCGGGTTATTAGATGAAACGGACCGCAATACCTATAGCAAGTGTTCGAATTCCATCCCTTCTCCAAAAGCGTGTGTGCCCTAGGCAAGAACCCAATTTGCTCCCCCTAGGGCCAGCTTTGAACAAGTCCTCTTTTCCCTCCATGCTTGAATTGGATTGTTGTTGGCACCACAGAATCTGCAATAACATTGCATCTCTTGAGAGATCATATGCACTTATTAAAAACGACTACAATCTATAACTACTGTTAAGTCAGTCAGATTTCTCCCTTAAATAAAATCATCGTATGGGATGGAGGCTGAATTCAACGTTCCATTTTGCCCACATTTTAGTGAGTTATGTGAAGGGGAATAAAGAGGTTACACATTTAGATTTAATTCTGTATTTCTAGCCAGCACAGTTACATTGGAAAAATGTAACACTAGGTTTCAGAACTATCTGCAATTCAAGATGCTCTATAAAATGTGTTCTCTTTAACGAGCTCTGCATTCCATCCACTGTTGAACTATACATCAGCTGCATGCCCCTTCCTTTCAACATTCAAACTGTTTAGCTCCCACTAATAGGTACATTAAAAAGAATCTTCCTACAAATATGAACGAAGACATCATAGCTATATGCATTTCTGCCTATGCTCACACTTTTTAAAAAGCTCCTAAGAGAAATCTTTGCAACGATAAACTGTAACCCTTTTTCTGCAGTGTTTGCTAATGGAGAAAGACATGAGGGGTGTGTGTGTGTGTGTATATATATATTGTCTGTACATAACTCAACTACAGCATCAAGATGCTATTGAGTAGGGAAAAAATAGGGGGAGTTGGAATAACCACTGTATGGTAATGGACATCGTGTATTAATAAACTGATTCACTTCTGCACGCCTTTGAATGTTTCTGTTGAAAAAGTATGAAAATAATCTTTAATTTTTTAAAATTTAATCATGGTGCTGTAACAGTGCTTTGAAAACAATGATGTCTGTTGTTAGAGAGTGCTTTGAAGGAACTTTGAAATACTACAAAGATAATTTAAATTAACAGAGAAACAGTAATCTTAAGAAATTAAAAGGCATGTTTTATTACCTTGTGTTTCAAATGATTTTCAATCCCTTTATTTAAAAGAGTGTTACCTCTTTACTAAAAAGGAGAAAGGTCTTTGAACTCCAGAGTAAAATTCATCTATTTTTTTTTCTATTAAGAAAGAAAAAGAGAAGAGGAGGAGAAAAAGAAAATCATTCTCTTAAAGAGACACTTTTAAAAAAGCTCTCTAATTATATTCCTAATAGAGAATTCTAAAATGGTCTTGCTTTATACTATTTTTAACATATTTACAAAAATACATCTTTCTAAATAGATTTAATTATGAACAATCCTGGAAAAGTCCATATGAACTGTGTGTTACCTTCTAGGTTATACGTCTTGAGAAAAGAATTATTTAGCTGAATGCTAATACTCATAGCTAATAACAAAGAAACCACTATATACATACATACATACATACATGCATACATATACATCTACGTATGTCCACACAGTACATTGGTTAACTTTTGAGGGCAATAAGCAGAGAAGAAATATTCTGTATTTTCTGGGTAAAAGTAAACATCTTTTTATCCAGATTATCACAGAATTATATATTGATACATAATGCATACGTAATATGAACAGAGAATCATGTTGATTCTTTTTCATGTTGAAACACTGATACTTATATGTCATGTCTCTTTTAAACAAAATTTTTCCTCTTGCTGTTTTAAATAGATTCATGCATACTCATTCTCTTTCTTTCTCTCACATATATGCACACACACTCTTTCACATAAATTTTCTCTATTGTAGAGTGTATTGGTTTAGACAAATGTTTCACAAAAAAAGACAGCATTAAAGGTAATTTTTAAGATTCTTAGTGGCATGAAACTATTTAGATTTTATTTCCATAAAACCATTCAAATTTTACATAATAGGAACAAAATATGTAAATTAAGCCAGTCTATATGCTTATTAATAAAATGTTGGGTTTTTTCCTCTTTATTTTAGCACATTGATATGTGATACTCTCTTCTGGACTTTATACGTTTTTAGATAGGGCTTACATTATTTGTTTTATTTTGAATTTTGCAACTAGAAGGTCTTTTACAGAGTTGTGTATATGAGCCAACTATAAATGTTAGTAAATCTGCCAGTAATATGCTCCCGTGGTGGCTGAGACAGTATAGTCTCCTGTAACACAGGAGACCCAGGTTCAGTTCCTGGGTTGGGAAGATCTGCTGGAGAAGGAAATGGAAACCCACTCTAGTATTCTTGCCTGGAGAATCCCATGGACAGAAGAGCCTGGTAAGCTACAGTCTACAGGGTCACAAAGAGTTGGATACAAATGAGCAACTAACATTTTCAGTTTCAATATGCATATTGAATTTATTACATATATGGTAGAAATTTAGTTCTCTTTAAATAAATCCAGATTTAGTGATTAACAGTAAATTTCTTTGGAATTTATATCTGTGTACATGTGTTTATATATACAATACATATATAGGTATATTGTTATTCTCATGAAAAAGTTGACAGTTGTTATACAAGTAACTTATGAAGCATATAAGCTAATCATTTTCTTTCATTATGCGTAAATTGGCTATGCAATTTTGCTATGTAAACATAACCTTCAGTGTAATCTTATAGCCTTTCAAATGGTTTCTGCACTCAAAAAAAAGTCCCGAATTATATCGTATATGTTACCAATATTGGCTTCCCTGCAAGGTTGAGTAAACAGAAAATAAAATGAAAACATCTGCAGAAAGTGATCCCAATATGAAGTATTGCCGTAACATTTCATTTGAATCAAAACTCACTGTTTACTTTCAATATTAAGACCTATAGTAGGTAAGACCGCTGGCTGAAAATTAAAAGCTAATCTGTGGAAAATTGTGGTCAAGGGATGTGTCATCTACATTTGAACATTTGTTAAATAAATAATGAAACATAAGAGAGAAACCAAACCCTTCCAGAAATCCTTGGATTTTATTTATACCTTGGTGCCCAGATCAGGGGTCTCCTACCCTCACAGCTATGCTGTTTTGGCTGTCCCTGGCCTTAGCTGATGCCCACCGACATGCGAGGCATTGTTTTTAAAGAGCTTGGAGATTCATTTCGTGGGAAAGTTGATTTTATATCACCCAACTCTGTGTGTTTGGTGAGGTACTACTCATTTCGGCTTTTTGAACTCCTTTTATTTCACAACAAAACCGCTGTAAATCCTGTCCCAATTCCCACTGCAATTTGATGAATTACCTTCTCAGGATTTCATTATAAATGTGTTTTAAAGGGCTACTGCAGAGACTGAGGTGTTTTGAGATAACAAATAGGTACATTTGAGAAGCTGCACATCTAAACAGCTTGAGGTCTTAGCATTCCATGGAGTGGTTCCTCAGATCATCTGCTCCATTAATACCAGGCAGAGTAATTTTATTATTAATACAAAGCCCAGTGCTTTCCCACTGGAGAAGAATCCCACCTTGTATGTACAATGGGCCCAGCACCTAAGCAAACCACAGAATTCAGCAAAGCCTGGTTTGTGATTAAAGGCAGTGCGACGTGGCTTCTAATGTGGTGAGATGAGGGGAACTGCAGAGCTATGCACTTCATTAGTTCATAACCATTTCTTTCAAGGATATAAAAGTTCACTTTCTGTGGCATATTCACAAGAGGATAAATGTAGAGCAAATAGTTTCCCTCTTAAATTCAGACTTGTCAAGGTTTGCTTTATGTTCCCGATTACCCCATTCATCGTTTTTTTCCTGGTACACATATTTAAATGGAATCTGAAGTATTAAAATTACAGGATTGTCCCTCGCTACAAGACCTCAGAGTTGATCTAACCAAAGAGAATAAGTCTCTCATCCAACATCACACAGGCTGGAAGTTCTAAGACCGTTTACCACTTTGTATTAATTACCATCCACAATTTTTCATTCTATCAAAGCATCACCACCCTTCAACTTCAAAGGTTTCTAAAAGTTTACTTTTGTGTAATGGTGCTTTAATGGAGCTCCAGCCAACTATTAAAATAAGATTGACTTTATAGAATTAAACAAGCAGTGTGACATGGATTTTTTTTTCCATTTATTTTTATTAGTTGGAGGCTAATTACTTTACATCATTACAGTAGTTTTTGTTATACATTGAAATGAATTAGCCATGGATTTACATGTATTCCCCATCCCAGTCCCCCCTCCCACCTCCCTCTCCACCCGATCCCTCTGGGTCTTCCCAGTGCACCAGGCCCGAGCACTTGTCTCATGTATCCAACCTGGGCTGGTTATCTGTTTCACCCTAGATAATATACATGTTTCAATGCTGTTCTCTTGAAACATCCCACCCTCGCCTTCTCCCAGAGTCCACAAGTCTGTTCTGTACATCTGAGTCTCTTTCTGTTTTGCATATAGGGTTATCGTTACCATCTTTCTAAAGTCCATATATATGTGTTAGTATACTGTAATGGTCTTTATCTTTCTGGCTTACTTCGCTCTGTATAATGGGCTCCAGTTTCATCCATCTCATTAGAACTGATTCAAATGAATTCTTTTTAATGGCTGAGTAATATTCCATGGTGTATATGTACCACAGCTTCCTCATCCATTCGTCTGCTGATGGGCATCTGGGTTGCTTCCATGTCCTGGCTATTATAAACAGTGCTGCGATGAACATTGGGGTGCATGTGTCTCTTTCAGATCTGGTTTCCTTGGTGTGTATGCCCAGAAGTGGGATTGCTGGGTCATATGGCAGATTTGACTGACTTCCCTGTAAGCTCAGCTCCCGCAAGCATGGATTTATCTATGCATAGATAAGTCCCCTGGGCATTTCATCCACATATAAAATGCCAAATCCAGGAAACAAAACGAAGGTTGATGGTACCATGTCTAGGGCTGTAACCTGGCTTCTTTCAGGCTAAGATGACAGCACAGAAATATGTATGACTGATTGGTCCCTAATGAGTTGTAGGGACCTGAGCACAGCAGAGTGTAAAGGCATTGGTATTTGTACCCTTTAACCAGACTTTGGGCTTAGAAGATACATAAAACCAGGACTCTTGATAGAGGAAGTCTCCTTAAATTCTTACTGAACAAATAAAGCAACAAATTGATCAATATATTTATTTATGGAAAAGGATTCTGAGTAATTCATATTAAGTATCATTTTAGTTGATTTATTAGAGCTTTAGAGACAGAAGTACATTCATAAATTTTTGCTATCTTTTTTTTAAGTGAATAAGGACATCAAATATCAGTCAAGTTTAGTGATGTGTTCAAGACCACAGAGCCAAAACTTAAACTAAAATCCGGAATTCTTTACTCACAGTCTGAAATACTTTCTTTTCATCCTATCAATTTGTCTATTTTAAGTAAGTCCAAAATTATTTCAATCTTGATGATTGAGAACTATCACTTATAAAAAATTTCATTTATAAATGACTTTTAAAATAAGTGATCTTTCCTATTCTTCAATTTACTAAAGATTAATAATATTTTTAAAAAATATTAGCTTGTGTTTCATATACCACATTCTATCTGGTTTCCATTCAATAAATGTTTTTTGAAAGATATCAATGGACCAGGCACTATTCCAAGAGCTGGTACCTGGTAAAGAACACAAAAAACTCAGACCAGTCCTCATCCTGTCAAACAGTAGAATTGGAAGAGGGGGGTTAGAACCATGAGTCCAAAACTAGGATATACTTCCTTTGCAATAGAAAGATGGTGACGAAATAGGCTATTCAGTGGTACTTAGATGTCCGGAAAAAGTAAATTATAACTTTTATCATGATCTTTACCATACTATTTTTAATATCAAGAACACATCTAAAATAAAGGTTTTATTGACTAATTACAAAACATTAGCACAGAATAAAAGGTTCAATAAAAAATTACCAAATTGCAGCATTTTCACTTATCATATAGCTAGCTGTAATCCATCTCTGATTCTATGTATTACCCAAATGATCACAGACTACATGTTTCCCCTGGAGGAAATGAAATGTAGTTGGATTTCAAATTTTATCAGTTTCTATTTTGATTTTGCCTAGTTGAGTGGACCTACTTTTTTTTTTTTTTTTTTTTACTCTTTCCCAGGAGTTAGCAAGCTCCATTAAGTTGGAGAGATCTATCAGAAAACTACATTGTATTTCATTTATTTTTTATGGTTAGTCAAATAATTAAGAATGACATAGTTCAAAGACAAAAGACTCATCAACATGATATGCTTAGAGGTCTGTTTCATAAATCATTGCAACATATGTGAGTAGTAAGAACTCTCTTCTTAACAATTAAGATAGTGTTCATCTGTCACAAATAGCCTTTTCTAATTGAGGTAATTTTTATATACACATAAGTTATTGTGGTTAAGTCCAGTATTGTTAAACTCACTACAATAGAATATTTTTCATCATTAAACAAAGGGAATATGTAAGCTCTGTAATTGTTGTTCAGTCACTAAGTCGTGTCCGGTCACTAACTCGACCCTGTGGACTCAGCAATCCAGGCTCCTCTGTCTTCCAGTATCTCCCAGAGTTTGCTCAGATCCATGTGCTTTGAGTTGGTGATGCCATCTATCTATCTCATCCACTGCCACTGCCTTCTCCTCCCGCCTTCAGTCTTTCCCAGCATCAGGGTCTTTTCCAGTGACTCAGTTTTTTGCATCAGGTACCCAAAGTATTGGAGCTTCAGCTTCAGCATCAGGCCTTTCAGTGAATATTCAGGGCTGATTTCCTTTAGGATGGACTAGTTTGAACTCCTTGTAGTCCAAGGATTCTCAAGAGTCTTCTCCAGCACTACAGTTCAAAAGCATCAGTTCTTTGGTACTCAGCCTTCCTTCTCTATGTTCCAGCTCTCATATCCGCATGATAATTAAGCAAAAGTAACTGAAAACAGTATGTTAGTGGGAGTAATTATTGTGGTAAATTTGTTGTTTGTGAGTTTCATCAGATCTATATTGAAAGATTCCTTTACTGAAATGTTTTTAACCCTACATTGCTTTATATATAAAAAAATACTGATATAAAACAGAGCCTAAGAGTCTAAATAGGTTTTAAAGTTTTAGTATTAATAATTTATTGACAAGTTAATATATCTAGGCTGAGTCCAAATGTAAACATAGCCTTAACTCATATTCCTAATACACAACAGCCCAAATAAACCCTTTCAGATTCATAGACCCCTCCCAACGCTACAGCTTTGTGAAATCAAAGTTCCACAAAGCTATAGAAGTGACTTACTATTTTTTTTAATTGAAATATTGTTCACTTATGACAATGTTATGTTAATTCAAGTGTACAGCATAGTGATTTGGTATTTTCCTAGCTTATATCCTTATAAAGCTATCATGAAATACTATTGGCTATATTTCTGAGCTGTACATTATATCACTGTGACTTATTTTATACATAGTGATTTATATCTCTTAATTCCTTTGCCTATTTTGGTCCTCTTGCCCCACCCCACCCCTCAGATAACCACTAATTTGTCCTTTGTACATCTGTTTTTTTGTTATAGTTGTTGTTGTTGTTGTATTTGTTAATGTTTAATTTTTTTATTTTTCACATATAAGTGAAAACATACAGTATTTTTCATCCTCTGATTTATTTCAGCAAGTATAATATATCCGAGGTCCATCCATGTTTCACAAATGGCAAAATTATTTTTTATGACTGAGTAGTAACCTTAGTCAAGTTTCTATCTTAATATTTTGTAACTATATAAACTGAGTCACTGACAATCACATAAAGCCTTGTTTACCTACTATTTCTATGTTAATACTATTACTGTATATCCACCCTTTCCCTGAAAACATTAATAATGATGTGAAAATAACATAATACTTCATCTCCAGAGTATCTTTGACCTTTCTGTAGAGACAGAAGATTCAGAACACTGCAGGAAGAACAGTTCCTTAAAAAGCTTTTGAAAAAGTACATTTGAATGGACTTATGTAAATATAGATATATGCAGTTACTTCAAGGAAATCTATTTAATGAAATGTATTTTATTAGCTAGCAAACATCCAAAAATATCCAGTAATCACACAACCAGGGATTTTTGGTTAAGCGTCCAAACTTGTTATTTTCACACTGATTTACCATACATAATAAATTATTCAAGACAATTGCTGTTTTATTGCTCATCTATTTCAAGGATTTAAAGAAAGTTAAATGAGACATAATGGCTTGTTTGCTAAAACATCATCTCAAACTGGCATTGCATTTCAGAGTATTTGCTCCTAAAACCATGGCATTCTGGGCCCAGATATTAAACATCCACACTAAGTTTAAAATATAAAACAGGGAGATTTGTTGCAGAAGCTAAAACATCCTTTATTATGAAGTCTGCTTATTGTCTATAAATAGATACCTTTGTCTCACACACATTCTATCCACCGTCTTACCGCTCAGTAATTCTGGCTTAGCATCAGTGTTTAATTTTTCCTATGCTAAATTTCGGACTTGTTGAGATTCAGCTTCTGGGAGGTTGAAAGGGATAAGGGATTTTTTAATTGTCTGGTTTTGGAGAATGGAGGCCACAGGATTTCATGAGGTGACCTGCTGAACTCTTATATCACTAAAGATCCACATTTTCGCTTGTGGCCACAATGCACTTTCTGATGTCTATGGCTCTGTTTTTCCTTTAGTTTTAATAAAACCAGACAAACCAAAGGGTATTTTTAGGTACGTGTTTGCATGGTAACTTCTTTAAGTGTTTTTGGTGTCTTAAAATATTATTCTCCTATGCAAATTGTATATTTTCCATTTGGTAAAAAAATACTTCTCCACATCAAGTCAGTGATGACAGTAAAGTGTTCTGTAGAGGTGGGAAATGTCAGTGTACCATTGGTATGAGTGTTTTTAATCTTCCTGCCTTGGCAGCTCTTGGCTTTCTGAGATGTAACCATCTTTCCCTTCACTTTTATTCAGCTGTGTTTCTTTAATTCTTCACAAAAGACTTTTGGTATTTTATGAACCGTCACACTTTGACCTGTAATCATCAATCTTACAAGCTTTAATTTGGACAAAAAAGATGAAAAAGAGCTGAATACTGACTTCATGAACCAAAATTATCTCTTAACATATATTTTTAAAGAGGAAAATTACTATGACAGGTTGATTGCAATTTAAAACATCAACTTTGGATTACAGGTATTTTTAAGGTTCATAATTTCCATAATCACTTTTTCTGCCAATGAAAGTGCTTCAAATTTAATTTAAAATAGCATCTGTATTAATTTTTATAATTTAGAATGAAAGTTGATTGTTTCTAGGGCTTGTAATTCTCTGAAGTGTTGCATATCAAACTGCTCTCTGTGAATTTAAATCATAAAATAAAATGTGCATGTTTTCCCCTGCAGGAATTCCATTTGAATCAAGCCCATCTTTAATTCTTGTCAGAACGCACCATTAATAATTTATTAACATTTATTGTAGTTTATACCATAACACCTTAATACACCTTAAGCTGTTTTAAATATGTATACATTATAATTTGAATATTTTTTATACAGCTCCTCCGATGCTTGATTCACCTGTTACAAATTTGAATAATCTCCTCATTGTACTGGATATTATGGGATACCACTCACAGGAATGCAGTTTAAGGAGGAAAAACTGAAGTCAAACTGTTAAGTGCATAATTATAGAAGGATGTGGCATGCTACAATTTTATGTCTGCTCATTAGCTTTAATTAAACCATGTCAGTTTTTGAAATCTTTTGAGGCTGCTAGAATGAGTATTTTGGGGTACTTTTCTGAGTGACTTTAGTTTCAAATCCAGGGATTGAATACAGTTTAATACATTCATTGCAATCCATATTGACAATAGCAGTTGCAAGGAAAGAATCTTTGGGTCAAAGTTAATTTCAGAAGGTTATAGTGTTGTCAATTCTACAAAATTGGGAAATGGAAATGTATATTATTGTGTGACATTTTGTCAGTTCCTGAAATGGCAAATAGTTAGCAATAGAATGAATGCAGGTCACACCTCTTCTTTCTTTTGATGTGACACTCCAAGATGATAGACCACCATCCAAACAGAGGAACACTGAGGTTAGGAAATTATTTTTGCAATCTATTTCTACATTATAGAGCATATGCTCTATTCAATATTTTTCAAGCCTGTGGGATTTGTCCTATAGAAAACAGGATAGAGTAAATATATATATATTATACATATTTATATATATATTTATTGTATCTCTATTTTTTGTACTATCTTTTGCACACACACATGATATTCTGAATTCCTTTGAATGCTTTCTGCAAGTTACTTACATAATTAGGACCATCTGCTCTCCTATTACCAACTTCTTAGAATTGTGGCATTCTGTGATGTGATTGCAAATCATTAAGCATCCTGTTAGAAGAGTAAGTATGCATCATGCTTCTAAAAGATTCTCAGAGATCTTATAGGGGTATAATGTGAGGCCCTGAAAAAGTAATGAATCAGTAAGTATTAATTTCAAAACATCCTTTGATTGGTGAATATCATCCAACTTTTTACTTATAAGTGCTACTTCTTTTAACAGTTAAGAAAAATTTAGGGGGACCTTAAAATATAACTTCGCATATCCTATAAAGTATACATTTAAAGAATAACAGCGTCGTGGTAGCATAGTCAAAACATCCAATAATGAAATTATCCCTCTTGCTCTTGTTAAGGCAAGATACTACTTCTCGACTGACAAGGTTTTAGTATTAAATATTAAACTGCAGGCTAAATAAATCCCTTTGTTGTTACCTTGCAAAATAGCCATTGTTAAAAATTTGGTTGGTTATAAAAATAGCTGATTTCTAAATTTGTTTCTTTAAAAATGTGTACATTTGAAAGATGCTTGCAGGACTGCTTTTTAATCAGCTCAAAAACCAATCGAAATTTCAAGTGTTGTTTAACTTATGTTTTAGATTTTACTCTTTTCAGATCTAAATGCTCTCACATATGTATTCACACGCCCCATATTAAAATGTGTACATTTTCTCATAGTTTACGTTGCTATTGTTGCTTAGCTGCTGAGTCATGTCCGACTCTTTTGTGACCCCATGGACTATAGCCCACCAGGCTACTCCATCCATGGGAATTTTCAGGCTGGAGTACTGGAATGGGTTGACATTTCCTTCTCCAGAGGATCTTCCCAACCCAGGGATTGAAACTGAGTCTCCTGAATTGGCAGATGGGTTCTTTACCACTGAACCAGGTTATGTATTTATATGTAAGTGCATTTACATTATTTCAAGTGTTTTCTGGCCTTCATATTGATGTTATATGCAAATTTAAGAATCATTAGGAATTGTTTTTTCTGCATTTGAATGTCTTCTACTAATCTAAAATAGACTCTTTTATCACTCTGGTTGTCTAATGCTCTTACCTCTTCCTTATGTAAGGCTATCTGGAAGGTGATCATAGAAATGGTAGTCATTTCCATTTTCAATATTTATGAATGATCAGTCCATAAGGTGAAATTAAAGAACAAAATGCATGTACAGTGAGGAGGATTCTTAGCATCTGAGGTACTGACATGGCATGCAGGGCCAGCTTCCTGTAGCCACAGATGGTACTGGGAATCTGTGAATGGTAGACCCTAGACTAAAGTAGGGTCACTACAGAATGTCCATTTCTGATGTAATTTCATCTCATCTGTGAAGCTACACTGATATCAGTGTCATTTTAACAGGAGAACAAAAGGAAATCTGATATATATTTTTATATATACACACATAAGTGTATATGTGTATAAATATATATATATATATAATTTCATATCTAATCATTATCTTTGTTCCAGTGTAATAGGATTGAAATGCTGATCTAATTTTTCATACCAGAAAGAGAGACTGACCAGCTGTGTTCCTCTCCACCATAACCATTCTGCAATTTCCTCCCTTGTCAGTGCTATTGACCCACCTTGTGAGGCAATATTCATGCTACCTTGGTCTTTTCCAAACTTGGCATTTAAGCTGTCTGTTGGCAGTGACTTTTTTGGCTTTTCATTTACTAGGAAGAATTACTTTATAAAATTTTAAGGTTCTTAGTTATTAAAAGTCTTGAGCACATATCAACACATACTAATACACTATTAATAACAATAACACTGACCTCCAGAATGGTATTCTTTCAAAGCAAATAAGAGATGGACATGTGAAGTTCTCATTTTTTCTTTTTCCTCCACCTACTTGGAAAATCATGGCATAGATATGATGGCATTAAAACGATTTATCAATTAATATCATATTATGAGTATATTGGTGAATAAGAAAATAAATGCAAGAAAATATAGCTATGTAGAATCTGCATTTAGTCTAAGGTTTCTGTGGTTAACTGTGAAAGCTGAATTGCTTCTCCTTATTCTTAGCATTTCCGTATGTAGTACTTCTCTCAGTAGGAGTTATGGCCTCTAGGAGGAAAATTAGATGTGCTTTTTAAGAACAGATGAAAAAGAGATTGATGAACTTGAGGGAAATATGCTATGTAAAGTGTACACTGCAGTTTTCTTTCAACTTTGAAACTTTAAAAGCTACGCACAGAGTTTTCCCCATCATCCCTTCCCTCTCTTTGAATGTGCACAGTGGGTACTGTTCAATAACAACTGGATTTTTTTCACAGTTTCACCTACAGAACATCTATTGAACTTTACCATAAAGACTCCTAAAAAGTCACATTTGAATTCTGTGGATAAACACTTAGCATTTCCCCTGAAATCTGATTTAACTAGATATTGGTAAAAACTTTTGCTATGATGCGGACTTTTAAAAAATACTTTGCAGTTATTTTTTGAAGGGAAGATTTAGGGATAAAATCCATAGTCTGTTGTTGACTGTACAAGTGTCGTAAGAAATGATGAAGGATTGAACAAATACATTTCAGAATTTGTCACTTTACAGAGATCCACTTTAAAAATTACTTTTGAACTCTAAAAGAAAGATGCTGAATTTATAAAAGTAAAGAAAACATATACAAATTATTGGAGCTTAATTTTGTTGAAAGTGAAAGTGAAGTCGCTCAGTCGTGTCCGACTCTTTGCGACCCCATGGACTGCAGCCTACAACGCTCCTCCGTCCATGGGATTTTCCAGGCAAGAGTACTGGACTGGGGTGTCATTTCCTTCTCCAACTTTGTTGAAAGGGAGACAGCAAATCACTTTCAAAGTATATTTGCCAACTAGGTAGACTTAGTCAATGTAGCATAGTTGCATCACAATTATTATGTGAAAACATGGCAGCGTATTTTTAATTGTACAGAAGGTCCTTCTTAAACTATTGCTGCCTGTTCCCAAAGATAGGAGCAGGGATTTGGCTAATTTCTGAATGTGGCTAGTTTTTTAATTTGACTAATTCTGAACATTTTGGAAAAAACTTGGCAATTGCCATGTTCTAAAGATGGAACCTCTTTAACCTCTGCTCCATCTCCTTGAAGGGTAACTTTTGTCTAGTAATTCTTAATTGAGACTTTATTTTTAAACAAAACTTATTTTTTTGATCTAATTTGTCATGAGTTGACATAATTTGGAATAAAGCCAATTTCATTAAGTATAGTAGAATTTCTCCTTCAAGGTATGTGGTTTTAAGTATACTTGCTCTGGGTTTATGTGTTTGTGCCTGCCTCTCTCTGTCTCTGTCTGTCTGTCTGTCTCTCTCTCTATATATATATATATATTTAAGTATATGTGTGGTATATTTGTTATGTGTTGCTCCTTAAAAAACTAAAGCCTGCAGATCTCGGTGTCTGTGGACCCTGAATCTGAAAGCCTAACTTTGTGTATCAGGCTCTGATATCTCCTGAGGCTGCAAAGTGTTGGTTGGGAGCATGGTCATTTTCAGGCTTGAAAAGTGGGCGAGACCCTCCTCTAAGCCCTTTCTTTTGTCTGTCAGCTGTCTCCAGGTCCTCACTCATTAGTGGGTAGAGATTATTTCTTCTAATATAGATCTCTGCATATGGTGCAGCACAATATAATAGCTGGCTTCCTCCACTCTAAGGATTTTGATTGATAAAGGGATAGAGAGAGTGCCAAGATGGGAGCTATGGTTGTTTTGTAACCAAACCTCAGAAGTGATACCTGTGTTTTATTGATTAAAAGTGAGTAATGGTGATGGACAGGGATGCCTGGCATGCTGCGATTCATGGGGTTGCAAAGAGTCAGACATGACTGAGTGACTGAACTGAACTTAACTGAACTGATATGAGATTAGCTCATAATCTTAAGGGAGGAGATTCCCTAAAGGCAGGGATACCAGGAGGCAGGGGTCACTGAGAGTCATCTCAGGGGCTGCTTCCCACATATGATTAAAACTTACTAGAGATCTGTTGTTTAATAGCTAAGTCGGGTCTGACTCTTTGTGACCCCGTGGACTGCAGCACACCAGGCTCTTCTGTCCTCAAATATCTCCTAGAGTTTGCTCAAATTCATGCCCATTGAGTCAGTGATGCCATCCAACCATCTCATCTTCTGCTGCCCTCTTCTCCTTTTGCCTTCAATCTTTCCCAGAATCAGGGTCTTTTCCAATGAGTTGGCTCTTCACATCAGGTGCCCAAAGGATTAGAGCTTTAGCTTCAGCCATCAGTCCTTCCAATGATGAGTTAAAATTTCTGAAACATCTTAGTTTCAGAAAGTAAGCATTCTCACTTTGTTCTTTCTACTCATTATCAGATACTAAGAAAATAAGGTCATATCTTTGGGCCCCAGCAACTTTACTTTTTCAATAAAATGATGTTAGTTGGCACCTATACCCTACTTTTAAATATTGTGTTATTTGTGACATTTAATATTTGAAAAGTATTATATTTCACTCATAAATTGTTTTTCACTATTTTAAGAAATTGTTCTATTTTTATTTACCAGAACAATTTATTCTTATATATGCACAGGTAGCTTAGAGTGTCATTGCAGGAGAAAAATGCATTGATTTGCATGCTTTGTCAGCTGTTAACTGTGTACAAGTGACTTAATGTTTGTTTCCAGTTTTTCTTCTGTAAAATGGAAATGCTAATAGTACTAACCTCATAGAACTGTGACTTCTAGTCCATACAAATAGTTTGAAAACTGCTTATTATTGATTAAGCTGTCAATTAAAGAATCTTTTTATTATTGTAGAAATCATAGACGTAGTAGTTGTAGCAACAATGTTAGCAGCAGCACTTTGGGAAACAATTTGAAATAGTATAAACTGTCAGTATTCAGCTAATAAATGGACTGTTTGAGCTTAAAAAGAAATAAGACAAAGGCTCCCACATACCTATTGTTCTACTAATGAATCCTTGAAACAATTTTGACCTTTTTTCCCAGAAAGTAAGATTATATGGTACAAAAGGAAATATCACGTAGCATATTATTTTTATGACAATTAACTGTCAATGAAAACAAAAGCCAGCTTGGGTGACCATATTCAGCTATGAGCTTTCATATATAGGAGACAAAACCTTAAAGGGAAATACCCTACACAGGAGGCCCATCCTACAGAAAACCTGTGATGGAGAGGTAATAAAACGCCTCTCCATGGAGCTGAGACTACCATCTGTGTCAGCAAGCTGATACCTTAGAGGGAAAACCGAGGAAAGGATGTGAGGTCTTCTACCTTGATGACATTTAATGAGAAGCTGGTGATGCTTTATATCAAATCTAATAGCATTTTATTGATTAATTTTGCTCTTCAACACAAACAATGTCTTAAGTGGCTGGGGACCTCCGAGCAACACCTAAAACTTGGCCTGGGCCACTGTTTCTTAAAAACCATATTTATAACATTTCAGGTAACAAAAGGATTATGTAACATTCACATAAGGAATTATCCTCTTAAACCAGTGGTTTAAGAGATTTGTTACTAAAGTATGGTTCACTGTGAAATTGCAAATTCTATACAGCGTCTTCCCTTTTCTGGACAACTTTTTCATATGTATGCCTGGCATCTATGAAAACATCATCTGGCTGTCTGAATGGACTGTTTACCTAAATGTCTATAGTATGTAAAACTGTAATAATCTACAATTAAAGGATCCCCTTCAGAATTGTGGCTTTATATGAGGTCATATGGAAATGCGGTTTTCATGACCATACCTTTTAAATAATTCAGTGTTTCCACAGTTCATCAATTTATTCCCAATCCACATTTAATCTAGGTCACATTTAGATTTCTTTTTGGAGTAAATCTATTATTATTATTATTTGATTTTTCTTTTCCTCTCAAATCTAATTAAATACACAGAGAATATTAACTTTGGTTGATGAAGTGACTGTGTATTATCGCCTAATAAACACTAACACAAGGCAGCCAATGGTCTGAGAATTCAAATTAACACCGCCATTAAAGCAAATGTCTAAAGCAAGGGAATTTGTCCTCTTTCACTGAGAAATAATAGAGAGAGAGGCTGGAAAAAAAAATTGTAGTTTACAGACAAATAGGTAAAGTATTTATCTGAATAAAAATGGGGATCTGATTCAGTGTTACTTCATTGACTACCTCTAGTAATTTCAATAGCTTTATTGCGGCTGAATTGCGCGTCTCCACGGGTCTGTTTTATAGATTTTATGGTTAAATAAGCACATAGTCATTGCTGAGATATATAGAGTTGTAAATTGGTTCATTTCATAGTTAGGAATAACTTTCAAATTCGATTGTTAACAGAAATACTACTTCTCATCAATCGCCTTGAGAGTCTCGTGGATGTTAAGAGTCTCTTTGGCAAGAGAGAGGGTCTGCGATTGTTTTCCATCTTTATCAGGCTCCGAAGTTTCACACAAGGTGTAAGCACAGTGAATCTTGTTGCATGACTCTCCATGTTTAAAGTGTGATCATTTCTTGCTTGAGCTCTTTAACAGCCCCCTTTTTTTAATCCAACTTTCCATCTGGCTAAAGACCAAGACAACTGTGAAAACTTTTATAAATCAGCCTTAAGAGTTTATCATTTCACTGATCTTCCAAAGGTAGTCTAGAGTGACTAAGGCAATGTTTGGCCTGTATTAAATACCCGGTTGCCGTCCTCTGGACGCTTGGATTGTTTGTGATGTAATCGGCACCTCCTCCCAGTGACTGCTCCTGTCTGGTCACTGTGACTCTGTCAAGGGCTGGGTGGATGCTCCCGGCCCTTTTCAGTGCTCGTCACACTGATAGAATGATTCAGTTCAGTTCAGTTCAGTCTCTCAGTAGTGTCTCTTTGTGACCCCATGAACTGCAGCACGCCAGGCCTCCCTGTCCATCACCAACTCCCAGAGTTTACTCAAACTCATGTCCATTGAGTCAGTGATGCCATCTCATCCTCTGTCGTCCCCTTCTCCTTCTGCCCCCAATCCCTCCTAGAATCAGGTTCTTTTCCAATGAGTCAACTCTTGGCTATCTTGGTCAATGCATCAGGTGGCCAAAGTATTGGAGTTTCAGCTTCAGCATCAGTCCTTCCAATGAACACGCAGGACTGATCTCCTTTAGGATGGACTGGCTGGATCTCCTTGCAGTCCAAGAGACTCTCAAGAGTCTTCTCCAACACCACAGTTCAAAAGCATCAGTTCTTCAGTGCTCAATTTTCTTCACAGTCCAACTCTCACATCCATACACAACCACTGGAAAAACCATAGCCTTGACTAGACGGGCCTTTGTTGGGAAAGTTATGTCTCTGCTTTGTAGTATGCTATCTAGGTTGGTCATAACTTTCCTTCCAAGAAGTAAGCATCTTTTAATTTCATGGCTGCAATCACCATCTGCAGTGATTTTGGAGCCCCCCCAAATTATTAACATACCACTAAGACAATGTCTCAAGGCTGTCCCATAGAGTGTGGTTTGGAGATGTTAATGTTTAATTCGCCCTTTGGTTACATTGTTGTTGTTTGGTTGCTAAGTCATGTCCAACTCATTGCGACCCCATGGCCTGCAGCATGCCAGGCTTTCTGTCCTCCGGTGTCTCCTAGAGTTTGCTCACAATCATGTCCACTGAGTCAGAAATGCTATTTAACCATCTCATCCTCTGCCTCCCTCTCCTCCTTTTGCCTTCAGTCTTTCCCAGCATTACGGTCTTTTCCAATGAGTTGTCTCTTCTCATTGGCTACATTATGTCATCTTAAAAAATTAGAAAAAAAAATCCATGGAAGGATATGAAATATATATAATACAATTATTTTTTCCTCAGATATGCAGAATCTAATACATCAGAAGAAAATTAATTACATTTTATATTTACTAAAATGTGACATATTTCAGTTGGCTAAATTATTATCACAATATAAATAATATATCACTATACCATTGACAAAACATTTTATGAATTACCTAAAGGATGAGGACAATGAAGATGATGATGACTAGTCATTTTTGTAGAGGAGTGAAAACATATGAGAAAATAAAGTTCTTTGATCGTGATGATCAGGTAGTACATTTAAACTGCATCTTCTTTCAGATTTGTAAACTCATTACTTTTTTTCCCCAAATGTGTCTAAAGATGCTACTTCTAGATATTCACCATGCCATTAAGAAAATCACAGTATATCAGTATTTATTTCATTCTCGAACTGTAAATCCAGTGACGTGATGCCAAATATCTAAATAAGCTATAATAAACTAGGAAGAAAATGTTTTTTTGTAGTGCTGTTTTGTCAAAGCATGCACATTATACCCTCATTTAACTTTGAACAGCTCTCTAAGCATATGAAAGAGTATAAAATGCTGTAGAAAGTGAAACTGAGGCTTGGGAAGGTCAGTACTTTCAGAAAATGCCCGGCACTTCCCAGGGCCATGATTCAAACACAGTCTTGTGCTGACACCACCATGAATACTCCTGAAGTGGGACCTGGTTGGGAAGTTTCTGGACTTAAATGTGTCCATAAAATGGACTCATAACCACATTAATGTGCAGGAAAGAAGTAATCAAGATGAGAATAAATAAAACATGCTAGTCTTTGTCCATCACAGATTTCCCTTACATTAAATGAAAATTAGACCAAGTGCATAACACTGGGGATCATCTGCTTCCCCCCACACACACAAACACACCTTCTCCTCTACCTCAGTAAGATTGCGCTTTATTTCATCATTTTGCCTGCAAGCTATTCTAAGTTTTGAATTAAGGCATGTATACTGAGGACCTTTAACTGTAAAGCCCCGTAGGCAGTATTGAACATTTAGATGGAGTTCTTACACACACAGAAGAGGAGTGTGCATAATGCACACCATTAAACCAGATTTGTTTCCAAATTTAAACATATTTGTAAGAACAGTATTTCTGCTATTGGCTAGATCTAGAAAAATGTCCTTTGAGTAAGGCGTGACAAGTGGGAAATACTTGTACAGGGTTGATTATTACTAATAAAAATATTAGATAAAATGACATACGTACGTGTGCGCTCAGTCTCTTCAGCCGTGTCCAATTCTGTGCGACCCCACGGACTGTAGCCTGCCAGGCTCCTCTGTCCATGGGATTCTCCAGGCAAGAATACTGGAGCGGGTTGCCATGCCCTCCTCCAGGGGATCTTCCCAACCCAGGGATCGAACCAGTGTCTCCTGCATATGTTGCATTGCAGGTGAATTCTTTTAACCACTAAGTCACTATGAAGCCCCAAAGTAACATGCTGTGCTGTGCTTAGTCACTCAATCATTTCCGATTCTTTGTGACCCCATGGACTCTAGCCAGCCAGGCTCCTTTGTCCAGGGAATTCTCCAGGCAAGAATACTGGGATGAGTTCCCATGCCCTCCTCCAGGGAATCTTCCCAACCCAGGGATCGAACCCAGGTCTCCCACATTACAGGCAGATTCTTTGCCATCTGAGCCACCAGGGAAGGCCCCCCCACCAAAGACATAGATTTGCTTAATTTACTTTTTAAACTATAAAGTATATACTTATAGGGTTTTCTAATGATTCAGTCTTTGACACCCTCTGCATGTTTCTATTTTAACAAAAGATTTAATTTTATTTTGAATTTCCTGTTCATGTGGGTTACATGCTTGAATTACTTTTTTAGGAAAACTAAATGCTTAGAATACTGCATTTCCTGCTCATGGTGAGTTGAGCTCAGAAGCCAAACATTTTTCTTCCTTTTTGTTGACATGGTGGATCTACACACAATCGGTGCCCAGAGGCAGTTTTTAATGGATGAAACCAGGAAGGGGAAAAATGGGAGGCTAAACATGAAAGAGTACCCAGGGCAAAGAAAGAGAGAGAGAAAGGAGGGAGGCAGGGAGTGGGGAAGGAAGGGCGGGAGGGAGGGAATAGCAGGGAAAAGCAGTAGGGAGTACAATAGCCAACAGCGCGCAGTGAGGATGGTGGGGTCTTGTGGAGTCTTCAGACTCCCTGCAAGCCTTTATCCTTTCAGTACCCTCTGTTTGAATGTGTCACAGTGCTTACTTTTATTTTGCCCTAAAGAGGTTTTGGGGGCTTCAGCCTTGCCCTGGCACACATCCAGGGATTCTGTGACTGAAGATCATCAAGGAAGGGTGAGAAGAAGAGAAGAGGGCAGAGACTGAGGCATGCTGATGGCCGGTGTTCCTTGCACGCATGCTCAGTGAAGGTCTGACTGTGTAAATGGAGGGAAAAAAGGATGAAAATCACAGTAGGGGACTGACCCCCTTTCATTAGATATACTTCTCACACTCCCTCCCCCTGGCAGGTCTCCAGGACCTGCCTGTACAAGACACTGCAGCAGAAACTTCATCTCTGGGTGAAGACCAATCCTCCTGGTCTAAATAAATGCATTCAGAACCTGGGAAGAATTTCCCAACTTGAGATCCTCAGTTAATGGAAGCCCCAGCTACCAGGAGGGGACATGTACAGTAGTGCAGTCAGGACACTGATTAAGGTCATCCTTGGCTTTGTTTTGATCTGGAGTTGGGCTTGTCTGCGGTCTTCTTAATAGAACTCTCCAGGTTCTTTACAGACAGAGATCAGGAGAACCTGAAGGACTTGACTTGAGGTCATATTAACCGCCCTGAGATCTGCCATGAACTCTCTTTTCCTCTCCCCTAACTCTGGGGCTCCATCCTGGCTATGAATTTGCAGGACACATGCCTGTTTGGGCCGCTGTCCTGCCCACCAGGCATCTTCCAATAGATTCTTCTAGCACTCTAATTTATTAATTTATAAACATTCTATCCCTCACACCATCAAAAATATTTGTGACTTTTCAATTATTTTGTTCTCTTCAGTATTTTAGAAATGATATGTGTGGCTGTTAGATTAATTACAAATGCATTTATTTTTTTAAGCCATGGCAAATGTGCCTCTGATTTGAATTTTTTTAAATCCTGCTAATTGCATGATTTTGACTAATAAGAAGAAGAGTACAATTTTAGCATAGATGTTCAGATAGAAGTTTGAAATATTTCTTTAAAGCAAAAGTTGAGTCATCACCTACATAATCTGATTGTAAATTCAGGGGATTCATCTTATACTTAAATAATCAACTAAAAACAATATCTGTGGAGAAGGAAATGGTAACCCACTGCAATATTTTTACCTAGGAAATCCCATGAACAGAGGAGCTGGCGGGCTACAGTTCATAGTCACAAAGAGTCAGCCACAACTCAAACAATTTAGAACATTTACCAGACCACATATAAATGTCTGTTTTTATATTTAAGAATCATCTAAAATCTAGGAAATAAACAGCTAATTGATATATTTCAAAAGAGATACATCTGAAGTTTGTAAAATGCTTGAAGATTGTATTGCCTGTGTTTGAATTCAATGGCAAGTATTAAAGTGGAGAGAAATATACTTGGGGGAGGGTTTCTAGAAACAAAATAGAACCTTTTGGAAACAGTAGACATTGTGCCAATAGCATTTTGGCAAGTACTGCTTGCCAAAACACAGAGTAATTTAAATATTGGAGCCAAATAGGCAAAAATGATTGATTAAAGCAAGTTTGCTCAATTGAAATCATGGCCATTACCAGTGACTGTGTGAGACAATGAATCTTTGCCTAAAGCAGTGAGTGCAATAAGGCTTTTCATAACTTTTGTATGCATAGTAAAGACTAAATTTGTTGCAGCATCCACAGAGATTTAAATTAATTTCAGAAAGAAAATTATTACATTAATTTGTTTTCATCGAATATAATTTAGAATTAGTTATTCAGTAAGGGTTTTCCCAGTAGCCTTTAATAAAATGATAGAGATGGGCTTATGGGGAGAGATTCTTAATTGTTCAGCATTCCATTTCTGTTTGACTCATTTTAGAACTTAGTTATTAGTGTGAAGCAGCTTCAGTAAACTGGTGTTTGTAAACTAAAGTCCCTGACTCCCAGGTCTGTTTTCATATTATTACCTTTAAAGAAGTACACACATGCAGAGCTTGTTCTAGCACAAGCTGCTTGCAGGAGCATTCCGATTGTTCTGGAAGCATAACATAATACAATGAAGTGATTTTAAATGTCATCTCAATCTACTGAAATGTATAGCTCTCAGAGGCACCTCCTGTGGGTCCCTATAATTTAAAGGGGGGCTTCCAGAACTTTCAATAAGTCTTGAGTTTGCCTGACTTTTGTTCAATAGACTAAATAGATGACAACCTTGTGCTTGAAAGAGTTAACACCCAGTGGTGGGTCTGTATAATTCTGCTCAAAGGAAATTATACTGTCAGGACAGCTTAATTATAGTGAGGTTGTATTTCAGGTTCTTCAGTGAGGAGTGGCTGCTTAAATGAAGACTGGACCAACCAAATGTCCCAGGTCCTTCTGATTTATTGATGTTAATATGAAAGTTGACTAAGTAATTCATGTAAAATCCTTTGAAAAATATTAAGAGGTTATAGAGTGATAGCATACTCTGTGACAGATTTTAGCCTGAACTCCTGTTCCTCATCTCACTAGCTGAGAAGTTGGAGTGTCATTTGGTCAGTGCAGTAGTGCTTGTAATGAAGAGTTGGACGCCTTGTGATCCACACTGTCTGCACACAGGCTGCAGGCTGCCACCAGCTGGGGGCCTCATCCTCCAAAACACCTACCTCCTTGCTATCACCTCTTCTTCCCTTTTTCAACAGCAGGCTACCCCACTCCAGAAAGACGAATAGAACACTAGAGTTTGAGACCTTCTGGCAGCTCTTAAGAAACTGTGCTGAGCCCTGGGTTCAGCAGCAAATAGACACTAAATATTTGGTAAATGATTCAAGAAGTGATCAAATAAATACATGAATATAAGCGGCAGTACATACTTGCTAAGTGGCCTCTGTAAGGTACAAGGCTAGTTGCCTTCCCTGTGCAAAAATACAGTGAAATTTGTTTCAGGCCTCCCTGAGGTGAATTTGTTGGTAGCATCAAGACAGATAAATCAAGAGATCACAATTGGCAGATACACCTACCGATGATTCAAGTTAACAAGAGTAGTCAAGTTGAGATCTAATAGAATGACACAGAAGGAGACGGTGCAAGATACAGACCTGGTTACATGGATCAGAATGAAGCCAGAAGGATGTTATCTGTGTGGTTGGGGAATTAGACTTGCTAAGCAGGGTATTCACGTGATAACTAGTGGACTAAAGTACATTATGGGCTGTGTTGCAGTTGTGTAGAATTGTAAATGTGAGAGTCGGCCTTGTGTCTACACATATGAGAATCTGTGCAATGAAGTAGCTATGCAAAATAGCGCTTTACAAGTGTGAGGCTAAATGTGTGCTAGTGAGATGAATTTGAGGGCTGCGAAACAGGCAGAAAGGTGGGAAAGGATATTTCCATAAACCACATGGAAAGTGATCAGTATATGGGTCCTGATGGCATCAAAAAGAATAAAGAATGAGCCTCATTCATGAAGTATAAAGAAATAATGAAGCTTTAGAAACTGGTTGGGGCATGTTGAAAAATTATTTTAGAACAGTATTGCCCCAAATAAAGGACAAATATGAGACAAATATGAGATATTAAAAAATTTAGGAATCATGTAAAATTAGAACATAACTAGTTTTAGTTTTTTTCTTTGCTTATTATTATTTATTTTTATTGGGAATTTCTCACAACTTACGTGTTCTTGGCTTTAAGAATCTCCAGAAGAGAACTCAGATGGCATTTCCTTAATACTATTTGACCTGAACACATTTGACTCAAAAAAAAAAAGAAAGAAAGAAACTTAACAATTAGGTGTATTCCTTAGGATATGCTAGAGGGAACACTGAAAGAGATAGTAGTTGGGTGTTTCCCCCCTCATTTTATAAAAGCAGGTATACTTTTGGTATTGAGAGACACCAGCCAAGCTTGAGTATTAACCCTTATGTTTATCTTGAAAATCCTTATTTACTTTTCTGAGTCATTATCTTTAAAACTAAACAGAAGGATGGCATTTAATTTATAACCACTATACCTAATAAAATTGGAGCATTTTAACACAACTCATTAAAAGCAAAATATTAGGATCTCTTTGGAATATGGTTGTAAATTGTTCTGAATCAAATACAGATCTGGCTAATATACATTTGGAGTAAAATTCACCTTTGAGTTCATGAAGAGTCTGTATTTTTATGTAAAAAAAATATGTAGTAAAAGCTATACACATATATGCTGATTTCTTTTGAAAAGGGAATCTTCTGGACTAGAGTGTAAATATTTTAATTAACCAGTTAAATAAGCCATCATAGTATCAAGAATTTGGGAGAATATATAAAAACTGAAGCCATTGAATTTTAGTGAGCTAGAATAATTGGGTACATCAGATTCCTTATATCCAATCTAGCTGCTTCTGATATCTTAACCTGAAATTGACAGTTGACTTGAAATTCTGAAAAATAAATATGGAATTCCTTTTATTATATTAAATGGAACTGTCTTTCATTAAGACTTATACATATTTATACTAAACACTAAGATATTAGCCTGAGGCAACAAAGTTCTAAAGTATTTTTGACTTTCAAAAAAGGAAATAGTGTCAGTGTAATTTGTGATTAAAAAAATGTATTCTAATGTTAATGATTAAACAATGTATTTTATAGATGGAGCTAGTCCATTAACAAGATCCCTATTCATATTTATTGGTGTCAATTCTGTTTATGAATGTTCATTAATTGTTCACAAGGTGTTAAAGAACATGGTAGTATTAGGTAATATTAGTAATACATAGAGTTTTAGAGTTTCTATTAATATTTTTGAGACTAACAGCTTTTTCAAATGATTTTTAGATACAGGGAGTGTTCCAACTGGCATAAAATTGGAATTCACCCAATAAAAGAGGCTGCAAATCTACTTAGCTAATTAAAAGAGCTTATTTTAGGCTGTAGGTTCAATTCAGAAGACTGAGGATCAGACCAATATTTTAAAGACAAATTACAAAGGATACTTTGAAGGTCCACATTATATTTTTACACAAAATTTTCAATTTATAAATTGCTTTAGTTAGAACACTGCCTCTTTAAATTTTGAGATTGTTATTCATTTTGCCATATCAGGAAAAATTAGCAATACTTCTGAACTTCTGTGTAATTGGACATTTTGTCTATGTTCTGTTCCACATGTGCTTGAATTAAATCTTTCCTTTGTTAGCTAATCACTAAAGGTTACCATGACTCTATCTATGATGTAATCACTATGAGTTAATTCAGAACATTGAGCCAAACAGTGACTTGGGCTAAGAATAGCAGCAAATCTGATGAGGGTGTTTTTTTCTGTTTTCATTAGGGGAACTTTAATAAAGTATCAATACAAAGAGGGTAATTACACTGCCTAGGTATTTTGTAACAAGATCCAGATTTTCATGTTTGTCGTATGTGTGTAGAATTTTTTTTTAACCACAGGATATGTACAGATATGCAAATTACATAGCATACTCACTTATGTTTAAATCTCACCTTCACATTTGTTGAAATAATTATGCTTACTTCTAAAGTTTCAATGAAAGCTGTTTGCTTCATAAACTGAGATAATTGAATACAGTGACAAAAGCCCCTTGAATCTTTCTATTACATTAGCCAATTGAATTAAAAAACTTAGATTTCATTTGTTAAAAAAAAGAAAGCACACAAACACATATATGCTTGCTTTTTAAAATCAGGTTTTTCTCTCAGTTCCTACTCTGCAAAATTTGAGCATCCGCAGCGAGCATCTTTCTCATTATCACAAATCCACCAACCTGCCACCAAGGTCTGGGGCCACTTGGCTGGCTCAGTATGGCCAAGCCTCAGAAGAGCTTTTTTCTGCTTTTCTGGTAGAGATGTATGGAGGTTAATAGGTTTTGGTCAGAAGTACTTAAAGCAATTTTTAAAATTACATTTCAGAATATCCCACCTGACCTATTAATTGTCCTATTAGACCTAAAGTGATGAGAAAGAAAACTTGGAAGTCATCACCCACCTCCCAGCAGTCGCCAGGTGTGATGCTGCTATAGAAAGAAATCTTTAAAAGCCTCCAGCATGAGACAGTAATACCCCCTGCCTAGGAAATCTTAATGAAGTAGAAAAAGGAGAGTGAAATTACCGTGCCATGTATTCCTGTTTCTATTTTTAAAAAAGATACACCATGGTTGGTTTGGTGTGAGAAAGCATGTTAAATCTTCATCAACTGTGCTTTATAAGTCTAGGCTACAATCACATTAATGTGATTATAGGTAATCTATTCAGATTCATGAGGTAGGCATTTTGTAATTGCCTGCTGTAATTATGTTGAATTGTACCTTTTCAAAACATGTCTTTTCATGTAAAAAAATGTTTTTCTCTTTCTCTTCTTTTAAAGCTGCGTTTACAAAATCAAGTTATAATTACTTGACTTAAAAAGAAAAAACCAGCAAGATGTAGCCTTTAAGTAACTAAGAGTCAATCGATCAGTTAGAGCTAATAAATAGCCCTAGATTCATGGCCCTGGACCAGGAGTGAGATAATCAATGGAAAGTAGAAAAGGTATGAGAGTAATTTATTTGTTGTCAAATAGTGTTTATATGTCCTTATGCCAATGTGAACTAATGGCATAAAGTAAGCCCTTTAATGTAGATAGATGTACATTAAAATTTGTAGGAGAAATAAGGTGTTTATAAATCCGATGACTACATTTTTCATATTTTTAGATGTGGTGATTTGTACACGGTAAGAAACATGCAATATTAAGAAGTGATTTTCTTCGTTTTCCAGTCTGAAGACAAATGTGTGTTTCAATATGAAAGCTTAGAAAATTCATTATTTTGGTCCTTAAGAGAGAGAGAGAAAGGAAAAGTATGACACTGTGCTATTATGTTATGACATTCTAGAAACATCTTACAGATGCACTGCCACAAAAAAGTAAATCACCTCTACTGGTGTCATACCCCATATTCTGTCACCAAGAAAGAGAAACTCCTGTTGGCATCACAATATTTTCCCTTCCTAAAAGTTAAATTCAGCAGATGACTCTGCAAGTGGAAGCCCATATGGATCATCTTTAGGTATGAACTTTGTTTGCAGGTGATTTCACTCACGGTTTAAGATACCAGGTTGCTATATATATATATATATATATATATATATATACCCTTGAACTTGGGTCTTCTCATTCTCTTATCTCTGAGAATTTGAATTTGCGTGATTTACTCCTATATAGTTTTGAGTTTCTCAATTACAAAAGTAAAACTTGTCCCTGGAGATAATACAGAGGTTTACAAGGTATCTAATGAAAGCTCCCACCCAGAGTTTCCCAACCAGTCCCATTCTCCAGAAGTAATCATGACTAATAGTTTGCTGGATATCTCTCCAGATATTTTTTCCATACACACAAGTCTCTGTGTACATGTGCATACACATATAAGATAGATCTATTTTTTTAAATGGATTTGTAATGTAGAATGTGTTCTATAATTTCCTTTTTTTTTTCATATGGCAATATGTTGGGGATGTCTTTCCATTTCATTATATGTTTCTTATTATTACATAGGCCCCCATTACATATTTTACATGACCATATTTTTTAAATAATATTTTTGCTGGTGGATATAATGAAAACCCTAGTATACATGTCTTTCTATGTGTAAACTAATGCTGAAATAGAGTAAGTTCCTAGAAGTAGGATTGCTTGGTTAAAGAGGGCACATGTTTTTGATGTGGATGAGATGAAAAGCAGTGAAAGAGGCACCATGTGGAAAATTGGATGAGAATTGGTCTTGGTGTCTGACATACACATGTTTTATGTTGGCTTTTCGAAAATGTTGTGAAAGTGTGTCTTAACTGCCTCTGCTGTGTGAGTACTGATAACCGTGAGGCCATGAGCAAGCCTCGGTTTGTTATAAGTAAAACAGGAAGGAAAACAACCCCAGGTCAAGGGTTTTAGTGACAAGGAGGGATGATGCATCTGCTTAACACAGTCCCTGCCACATGGTAGTCCTCTTGTGTTACTACGTGAGTCTTCAATATTTTTTATATCTAGAAGCTTCAGCTTTATATCACCATGTCATCATCTCAAACTCAAGAAGTATATTTTCAGCTTTACCAGAAACCAACTTACTTCTCTTTGACTTATTTCTGTTACCAGTAAAACTTTGTTTTTGTCATCCAGCTAAGAGTACCCTAGTTTTGCCCTGATTTGCCACATTGATTTGATATCCAAAGGCTTTGGGGTCCTGCAAGGGCTAGGCATCCCTCTCTTTGTTTCAGAATTATCCAGTTATGACTTGATTTTTCCAATTCTTGGATTTTTGTCAAATCTCACTCACTTCTCCATCTATCAATTCTTCAAATGTTCATTAAACATATATTGTCTGCCACATGCGTCTTACTTCTTCATAACTATGTGTTGTCATCTTATATGTAGGTGAGAACCCTCTGAATTTTAAGGCAGAAAAGACTATCTCTATCCCCAGATCCCTACAGATAGATTGCTACTTCCAAGTGCACACAGGGGGAAAAGGGACTTTTTCATCATGCCTTTCTTTTTCTTCTAAGAAATCACCTCCTTAGGTACAGTGGTATCGCACTCAGAATTTTGCTCATCACTCATTACAAGGAAAGGACAACTTTCAGAAAAATGGGAAGGGAGCATCAGTGGAATAACTTGATATCTCTTTGATTACACAATAATGACACCCAGGCAAGGAGAGAGGTAGAATTACAGGCAATATTCTCAGCAAGTGACTGTGTGACTCTGTCGCTCTTTAAATCATGGAGAAATTTGTGCCATCACAGACAATACCATTTGATTTCAAGAGGCAGCTATCATTAGAGTTTCCAAGTTTTAATCTTGTTTGATGAAATAAGTGTTTGTAATTCTGTATTTGACGCTGTATTCCTAAAATTTTAAGGTAACTTCAGTTACTTATTTTTACAAGATTTTTATTTTTACTGTGGCTGGAATAAAGAAAAATGGCATTTTCTGTAGAAATATCATTTATATCAGCAGTACAATCTTCTGCTGAATTAATAGATTAATCTTGTCCTCTTTCTAGTCACCTGTTACATAGTCATTTAACACCTGCCCAGGGTGTATTCTAACTCCAGGGTTTTCACATGTTGGTGTGAATCAGAATAATTTTGGAGGTTTTTTTTTGCAAAGGTGGAGTCATAGGTCCCTTCCAGACCAGTGAACACACTGCTTCACAAGTGTGCACTCAGATCTTTTCAATAACTGGTCTTTACGTACTCTGATTTGAGAAACACAGATAAAGATTGATCAAGATTGTTTTCCCAGTTCAACCTGCTTTGCTGATGCATTTGGTATTTATTTTCTTGTTAAATGCTTCTAGGTCATTGCTAGGGAGGAAGAGTATTTTAATTATAATGAAAAACCCTTTAAATTTAAAGGTGTGGTAATTCATGAGGTAATAAAATGGTTGATATTTTCCTGGAAGTTGTCTGTGATGTTTCTTATTTAAATAATGATTGTATAGCTTTAAAATGTGGTATATGTAGAATCACAAATCAAGTAAACAAACTTTTTATCTAAAATACATTTTATTACCATTTCAGGGACATTACCAACCTTCATAGAACTGATTCACAAAAAATGACTGAGGATATATAATAATACTACTGATTAGCTACAGAGTAGAGATTAGGCAATAAAAGATTTGGGGCACTTGGCATATGAATATATGACAGATGTTAAATAAATAGCCAAGACTCTTGCTGCTGTGCCTTGCCTGGAACAAGAAGAGAGGTCTCAGGTGTAGCATATGAACCTAATCTTCCTGCTTAAGTGATTTTTGCAAAAGACATCAAATGCATTTTATTGGGGGGAAGTCTAAAGTCATTACTCTGTCAAGAATATGAAAATGAAGAATTATATGCTTGTAGAATAACCCATTCACTGCATTTACCAAGGAAATAAGTGGCAAAAATTATTTTGTATGAATAATTGAACACTTGATTTCAGGGTGAGCATTAGTAAAACAGATGAATAAAGGAATTGCATTGAGAGAAAGTTAGAAATGTAATTGATATTGAAAATAGGCTTTTCTAAACTTAGTACTCAATTTGTTGAAAGTGTCTCTTGTTCAGATTGAATGATAGAACTTAAAGAATTCATTATGCACTTAAAAATAAAAATATTTCTGAGACTGATTAGTAATTATTCAGAAATTACTTGAATAGGTCTTGTAGTTTTAGTCTGGTTTGATGGGCACTCAAATGAGTATTGCATGGTCAGTGAAGAACCGTGTTTGAATGATTTATGTAGGGGAGAGGGAAGAGGACTACAGTGTTAGAATATGGAAGCAATGAGCATCGTAAAGTAGGAACAAAGAATGTTATAGCGAACCAGTGCATTCAAAGGAAATGTGACCTGGACCAACCTCTCTAGGAAGGAGAACTAAGAAGTCATCTGATCATGTGCAGAGAAGGGCAGAGGAATTTGACGATGGTCCCAGTGAAAAAGAAGTACTCATTAACGTGAGCTACCAGTGATTTGCTGCTGATGACAAGGAAAGGTAACATAAGAGTCACAATGGATATGTAACCAGTTTCCAGGGTAGTATGTATCTATGCTTTATCAGAGTGATGTCAGGAGTAGGCTAGGAGTAGATACTTATCAAGAAAATTCTAATTCTCTTTCTCTAATTCTAACTTTTAATTTGAATTTTCTAATTCAAATTCATTCTTGGATCTCACTTGCACCAGAAATCTGAAATATGCAGTCCAGTAAATTCCATTTCCAAACTATTTGGTGTCAAATCTATCATTTGATTTCCACATCTACTTCCACAAGCCCAAGCCAAGCCACCATTTCTTCCATAGACTAATGTGAGTTTCTCATCAGTCTCCTCAATTGCATTCTTGCCTCCCACCAATCCCTTCACACACCTTTGAAGGGTCTCATCTTAGAAAATCGACCGTGTTCCTGATTAAAACACTTGAATGTCTTAGATTGCACTTGGAATACCCAGGACCTGATTACAAGCACCTACATAAGCAGATCCCTGTTTCTTGCCCAGCACTTTCCACACCAGTCTCCGCATGCCCTCCCGGCTGGGCCCTCTGCCTTCCCACTGTGCCTCACTCTTCCCAAACTATAAGCACAATCCTGCCATAGTGTCTTCATGCATGATCTATTCTATCCCTTAGGAATGATTCCTCACTCTTTGTTCATGGTTGGGATATTTCTCAGTGATGCCTCCTCTGACCATTCAATGTTGTTTTATATTAAATCAGTCAGTTTGTATTGCTATAGTATTTTTTTAGTGACTGCAGGTAATGCCGCTGTATGGATTTCTCATGGTTCAGATTTTTTATCTTTCTTTTTTATATTTCATATTACAAAAATATGATAACACATTTACAGGAGACTTGGAAAATACCGAACAAAGTTACTTGAGGTCTGTGCGACCTGAGGGACTGCAGCACTCCAGGCTTCCCTGTCCCTCACCAACTCCCAGAGCGTGCTCAAACTCATGTCCATCAAGTCGGTGGTACCATCCAACCATCTCATCCTCTGTTGTCCCCTTCTCTCACCTTCAATCTTTCCTAGCATCAGGGTCTTTTCCAGTGAGTATATTTTTCGCATCAGGTGGCCAATGTATTGAAGTTTCAGCTTCAGCATCAGTCCTTCCAATGAACATTCAGGACTGATCTCCTTTAGGATGGACTGGTTGGATCTCCTTGCAGTCCAAGGGACTCTCCAGAGTCTTCTCCAATACCACAGTTCAAAAGCATCAATTCTTCAGTCCGACTCTCACATCCATACATGACTTCTGTAAAAACCATAGCTTTGACACCATGGCCCATTGTTGGCAAAGTATTTTCTCTGCTTTTTCATATGCTGTCTAGGTTGGCCATAGTATTCTTCTAAGGAGCAAGCATCTTTTAATTCCATGGCTGCAGTCACCCTCTGCAGTAATTTTGGAGCCCAAGAAATAAAGTCTGTCATGGTTTTCATTGTTTGTCATGAAGTGATGGGACTGGATTCCATGGTCTTCGTTTTTTGAATGCTGCATTTTAAACCAGCTTTTTTGCTCTCCTTTTTCACCTTCATCAAGAGGTTCTTTAGTTCCTCTTCACTTCCTGCCATAAGGATGTTGTCATCTGCATATTTGAGGTTTTGATATTTCTCCCAGCAAACTTGATTCCAGCTTGTGCTTCATCCAGCCAGGCATTTTGCATGATGTACTGTGCATATAAATTAAATAAGTAGGGTGACAATATACAACCTTGATGTGCTCCTTACTCAATTTGGAACCAGTCCATTGTTCCATTTCCAGTTCTAACTGTTGCTTCTTGACCTGCATACACATTTCTCAAGAGGCAGGAAAGGTGGGCTGGTATTAAGAATTTATCATAGTTTGTTGTGATCCACACAGTCAAAGGCTTTAGCATAGTCAATGAAGCAGAAGTAGATGCTTTTCTGGAATTCTCTTGCTTTTTCTATGATCTAAAGGATGTTGCCAATTTGATCTCTGGTTCCTCTGCCTTTTCTAAATCCAGCTCGAATATTTGGAAGTTCTTAGTTCATGTACTGTTGAAGCCTAGCTTGGAGAATTTTCAGCACTACTTTGCTAGCAGTGAGATGAGTACAAATGTACTATAGTTTGAGCATTCTTTGGCATTGCCTTTCTTTGAGATTTGAATGAAATCCTTTTCCAATCTGTGGCCACTGCTGAGTTTAACCAGATTTGCTGGCATACTGAGTGCAACCCTTTCACAGCATCATCTTTTTTCAGATGTGAAATAGCTCAACTAGAATTCCATTACCTACACTACCTTTGTTAGTAGTGATGCTTCCTAAGGCCCACTTGACTTCATACTATAGGATGTCTGGCTCTAGGTGAGTGATCACACCACATGGTTATCTGGATCATTAAGATCTTTTTTATACAGTTCTTCTGTATATTCTTGCCACCTCTTCTTAATATCTTCTTCTGTTAGGTCCCTACCATTTCTGCCCTTTATTGTGCCCATCTTTGCATGAAATGTTCCCTTGGCATCTCTAATGTTCTTGAAGAGATCTCTAGTCTTTCCCATTCTGTTCTTCTCTATTTCTTTGCACTGATCGGTAAGGAAGGCTTTCTTATCTCTCCTTATTATTCTTTGAAACTCTGCATTCAGATGGATATGTCTTTCCTTTTATCCTTTGCCTTTTGCTTCTCTTCTTTTCTCAGCTATTTGTAAGGCTTCTCCAGACAATCATTTTGCCTTTTTGCATTTCTTCTTCTTGGGGATCGTTTTGATCACCACCTCCCATACAATGTTACAAACCTCCATCCATAGTTCTTCAGGCACTCTGTCTACTAGATCTAATCTCTTGAATCTATTTGTCACTTCCACTGTATAATCGTAAGGGATTTGATTTAGGTCATACCTGAATGGTCTTGTGGTTTTCCATACTTTCTTCAATATAAGTCTGAATTTTTCAATAAGGAGTTCATGATTTGATCCACAGTCAGTTCCCAGTCTTGTTTTTGCTGACTGTATAGAGCTTCTCCATCTTTGCTACAGAGAATATGATCAACCTGATTTCAGTGTTGACCATCTGGTGATGTCCCTGTGTAGAGTCTTCTCTTCTGTTGTTGGAAGAGGGTGTTTGCTATGACCAGTGCATTCTCTTGGCAAAGCTCTGTTAGCATTTGCCCTGCTTCATTTTTTACTCCAAGGCCGAACTTGCCTGTTATTCCAGGTATCTCTTGACTTCCTACTTTTGCATTCCAGTCCCCTGTGGTGAAAATGACATCTTTTTTGGGTGTTACTTCTAGAAGGTCTTTTAGGTCACCATAGAACCATTCAGCTTCAGCTTCTTAGGCAGAAGTGGTTGGTTCATAGACTTGGATTGCTGTGATATTAAATGGTTTGCCCTGGAAACGAACAGAGATCATTCTGTCGTTTTTGAGGCTGCACCCAAGTACTGCATTTTGGACTCTTTTGTTGACCATGATGGCTACTCCATTTCTTCTAAGGGATTCTTGCCCACAGTAGTAGATATAAGGGTCATCTGAATTAAATTTGCTATTCAAGTCCATTTTAGTTCACTGATTCCCAAAATGTCGATGTTCACTCTTGCTATCTCCTGTTTGACCACTTCTAATTTATCTTGTTTCCTGGACCTAACATTCCAGGTTCCTGTGCAATATTGTTCTTTACAGCATCGGACTTTACAACATCCATCATCAGTCACATTCACTGTTGGGCATTGTTTTCACTTTGACTTAGGTTCTTCATTCCTTCTGGAGCTATTTCTCCACTCTTCTCCAGTAGCATATTGGGTACCTACTGACCTGGGGAGTTCATCTTTCAGTGTCATATCTTTTTGCCATTTCATACCATTCATGGGGTTCTCAAGGCAAAAATACAAAGTGGTTTGTCATTCCCTTCTCCAGTGTTTGTTTTAAGTAGCTATATTAAGATTTTTTACTTCCTTGATGTCTTAGAGGGTAAAGAATCCACCTGCAATGTGGCAGACTGGATTCAATTCCTGGTTGGGAAAACCCCTGGAGGAGGACATGGCAACCCACTCCAGTATTCTTGCCTGGAAAATCCAAGGGGATTCGCCTGGTAGGCTATAGTCCATGGAGTCGCAAAGAGTCAGACATGACTGAGTAACTAAGCACAGCACATTAAAATTTTTAGTTGGAGTTCCAGTATCAAACTCTCACTAATTAATAGAATGAATGTACAGAGAAGCAAAAGAATATAATAGACCTGAAAAGCATTATGAACCAATTCAATCTAACTAAAATTTATACAATTTTCACATAATGGTAGGACACAAATCTCTTAAAGTTCCCATAGACTATAAACTAGGAGACACTGGAACAGAGACACAAGACCAGGGGCAGAAATTTCATGGTCTGAAGGTATTGAAATCATACAGAGTCGGTTCTCTTATTACTGTGGAATTATTTTAGAGATCAATATCAAAAGACATTTGAAAATACTCATATATTTTCAAGTGCAGTGTGATAGTAACCAAGAGAGATCTTTGACTTAGCTATTGAAAGCCTTAGTAAAGTTAGGAGGCTAAAAAAAACACACAGAGGGTAATTGTAGAGAAGAAAGCATTTAAATGAGAAATTAATATCCATTGTACTTTTTAAAAATCCCATATATCTGGATATTAAATGTCCACTTTTAAATGAGGAGTATATCTAAGAAGCCATAACAAGGAAAATAAGAAAATGTGTGTAATAGAATTAAAATGAAAAGAGAATTGACCACAATTTATTGCATGCAACTGAAGCTGCTTAATGAAATTAAATATAATATGGAACCTTGAATTAGGTGTAAAAACAAATCATGGACTCTAGGATAGAATTTTGTGAGATTTTAACAAAATCTGTAATTTAGTTGGTAATGTTGTATCACATGTCAATTTTCTGTTTTTGTTTTTTTTTTTGCAACATAATATTTCTTTATATTCTCATAATTGAATTAGAAGTTTCAAGCCCCATTCAATTTTTTTTTAATCACTGAGTTAATAAACTTTCTAGATTTTTGGCAGCAATACTAGATGCCAAAATACATGGAACTGTGAATCCAAATTTGAAATCTAGCATTCTATTCATAATAAGTCAAGCAAGTGGAATTAAAATTTCATAAATTGTTTAGTTAGGTAAAAATTCATAAGTTTTGTAAAATATATACACACACACAAGATTTTCGACAATGCTTGGTAAAGGCTTGAGAAAGGACATCAACCAAAAAAAAAAAAAAGAGAGAGAGAGAGAAATTGGAAAATATAAACTAAATGAAATGGGAGCACTGAATATGAAATAGAAAAAGTGAAATAAACTACATAAAATTAAAAGATCATCATGTAGTCCAGTTGTTTTTAAACGTGGCTGCTCATTAGAGACACATCTGGAGATTTGCGGGGGGGGGGGGGGTGGGGAGACATAGGGCATTTTCATTTTCTAAAAAATTCCAAGGTAGTTCTGATAGGCATCTGGATTTTAAAAAGTGATTATAGTTTTCTCTATTAAATGGTAGTTTTAGTGATATAGAATTCTGTTATTTTCTGTTGAGCAATCATGATATGATTATTGTATTAAGCAAAAACTCACAATAGTAGAAGACATTTATGAATTTTCATAATCCATCAGTAAGTTCAGTCGCTAAGTTGTGTCCAACTCTTTGCAACCTGATGGACTTCAGCATGCCAGGCCTCTCTGTCCATCACCAATTCCTGGAGCTTGCTCAAACTCTTGTCCATCGCATCGGTGATGCCATTCAGCCATCTCATCCTCTGTCATCCCCTTCTCCTCCCACCTTCAGTCTTTGTCAGCATCAGGGTCTTTTCCAGTCACTTGATTCTTCGCATCAGGTGGCCAGACTATTGGAGTTTCAACTTTAGCATCAGTCCTTCCGATCAATATTCAGTACTGATTTCCTTTAGGTTGAATTGATTGGATCTTCATGAAGTCCAAGGGACTCTCAAGAGTCTTCTCCAACAACACAGTTCAAAAGCATCAATTCTTTGGTGCTCAGCTTTCTTTATAGTCCAACTCTCACATCCGTACATGACTATTGGAAAAACCATAGCTTTGACTAGGTGGACCTTTGTTGGCAAAGTAATGTCTCTGCTTTTTAATATGCTGTCTATGTTGTTCATAGCTTTTCTTCCAAGGAGCATGCGTCTTTTAATTTCATGGCTGCAGTCACCATGTGCAGTGACTTTGGAGCCCAAAGAAATAAAGTCTCTCACTGTTTCCATTGTGCCCCATCTATTTGCCATGAAGTGATTGGACTGGATGCCATGATCTTTGTTTTTTGGATGTTGAGATTTAAGCCAACTTTTTCACTCTCCTGTTTCACTTTCATCAAGAGGCTCTTTAGATCTTCTTCATTTTCTGCCATAAAGGTGGTGCCATCTCTGTATCTGAGGTTATTGATATTTCTCCTGGCAATTTTGATTCCAGCTTGTGCTTCATCCAGCTCGGTAGTTCACATGATGTTCATCATAATCATGATGTATTTATAATCAATAGCCAGACAAAAAAAAAAACATCATTACCATTGAAAACCATAATGGAAACATGATTAACCTAACAATATAAAATAACTACATACAGTTTGATGAGTTAAGTAGAGTGATGTGGTAAGTAGAAGTGCATATGTGCACATGTTTTCATCAGCCCAGTCAATCTATGCTAGTTTTTCCCACTGTCAGTCCCTCCCATCAAGAAGCTTACACAAGCCTCTTAGCCTCCTCCATCAGAGGGCAGACAGAAGAAGCAAGAAGAACCACAATCCCACAGTGACTAGAACAAAAAGCACTTTGCATAAAGTTACTCGGGATGAAAAAGCAGAAAGTTATGTCCAGGTGAAAGGAGAAATCAAAACTCCAGAAAACCAGCTAAATGAAGTGGCAATAGGTAACCGTCCAGAAAAATAATTCAATATAATGATAGTGAAGATGATCCAGGATCTCAGGAAAACAGTGGAGGAGATGCAAGAAATGTTTACCAAAGACCTAGAAGAACTAAAGGACGAACAGAACTGAATAATACACTAAGAGGAATCAATAGCAGAACTACCGAGGCAGAAGAATGGATAAAGAATAAAGGTGATAACAGATAAAGGATAAAGAACATATAATGGATAAATGGATAAAGGTGGAAATCACTGCCACAGAACAGAATATAGAAAAAGGAATGAAAAGAAATGAGGACAGTCTAAGAGACCCCTGGGACAACATTAAACACACCAATATTCACATTATAGGGGTCCCAGAAGGAGAGGAGAGAGAAAGAACCTGAGAAAATATTTGAAAAGATAATAGCTGAAAACTTCCCTAACATGAGAACAGAAATCATCAACCAAATCCAAGAAGTACAGAGAATCCCAGGCAGGATAAACCCAAGGAGGAACAGACTGAGACACTAAGTAATGAAACTGACAAAAATTAAAGACAGAGATAAAATATTAAAAGCAACAGGGGAAAAACATCAAATAACCTACAAGGGAACTCCCATCAGGCTATCAACTGATTTCTCAACAGAAACTCTACAAGCCAAAAGGGAATGACACAATATATTTAAAGTGATAAGAGAAGGAACTACAACCAAGAATACTCTACCCAGTAAGACTCTCATTTAGATTTGACAGAGGAATCAAAAGCTTTACAGACAAGCAGAAGTTAAGAGACTTCAGCACCAGTAAACCTGCTTTACAACAAATGCTAAGAAAAACTTTTCTAAACAGGGATTGCAAGAGAGGGAAAATACCTACACAAAATAAACCCAAAACAATTAAGAAAATAATAGTAGGGTCATACACATCAATAATTACCTTAAAGGTAAATGGATTAAATGCATGAATCAGATTTTTGTGTGTGTCAGTGTGTGCCTGTATTTAAAAATGCTAGATTGCAGCAGCTCTATACAGGATTATATGCATTTTATTTATAAAAAAAGATGCCTCATTAACAAAATGAAAAGCCCATTTTTCACACTCCAGAAGTATTTTATTTGTGCCTTTATTTGGCAATTCTCGTGATTTCTCTCTTGCTCTAGTCATTGCACACTTGTCTTTTTCTAACTACTGACTTAGATAAGAAACACTAGGAATTTGGAGATTGGGAATTACCTTTTATGGGGCTTTCCAGGTGGCTCAATGGGTCAAGAAACTGCCTGCAGTATAGAAGACAGATGCTGGAGATATGGCTTCATCTCCTGGGTCGGGAAGATCCCCTAGAGGAGTACGACATTGCACTCCAGTATTATTGCCTGGAGAATCCGTGGACAGAGGAGCTTGATGGGCTACAGTCCATAGGTTGCAAAGAGTCGGACATGACTCAAGTGACTGAGCACAATTACTTTTTAAATATCTTTGTATACGGAAGACATTTAGTATTACATTGAATTCTATACAAATTATCCTGAATTTCAGTAGATTCCTGTCTTTTAAGGAAGATCCAAGCAATTGCTTGCTAACATTGAAGTTGTTGTGGGATTTATGGAGTGCTAAGTGAGCCTTGTGTTTGTTTGGATAGTTATTGTTCTTAGAGAGAAACTCAAGATAGGGGAAAAGATGAAATTCAGGTCAACTTTTTCTTTTTCTTAGAAAATCTTATGAGAAGTGTGTATGTAGTATGTTCCATATTTAAAATATTGGCTTAAACATTATTTGGGTATCATTTGTTAATTTCACATAGTCTCATATTTCTTCCCTCATATTTCTTCCTTCTCATATTTCATATTGGGCTTCCCTGGTGGCTCAGAGGGTAAAACATCCGCCTGCAATGCGGGAGACCCAGGTTCGACCCCTGGGTCGGAAAGACCCCCTGGAGAAGGAAATGGCAACCCACTCCAGTATTCTTGCCTGGAAATTTCCATGGACAGAAAAGCCTGGTAGGCTGCAGTCCACGGGGATCGCAAAGAGGTGGACCCGACTGAGCGACTTCACTTTCACCTTTCACAAATGATCCTCTTTTGGCTGCATATTCATAACCCTTAAGATTTTTATAATAAAGTGGACCAACAGACAAATATATTTTATGATTAGTTGCAGTCTAAGTGTATAACCTAACCCCTCAACTTGGACACTTCTAAAGTTATATAATAATGGGAAGACGCTTGATATGCTATAATGAAACAAGTAGAAAATATAAACATAGAAGTTAAATACATCTGCATATGAATGCTTCCTTTGCCATTTACTAGCTATGTGACCTTGAGGAAATTTTTCAAGGGAATAACTTCACCCACTAAACTTCAGCTAACCTGCATAGGTAAGGAGAAATTCATATTTTCATCAGCAAGTTGCTACACGTATAATTAACCAAGGGTCAGTATGGAGAAAAGAATAAGAATACATAAAATTCATTAACTAGGAAAACATTAGAGAAATGGGCAAATGCTATGAACAGGTAATTCACAGAGAACATTAACAACTTGCTCATAGTCTTTAGATTATTTTTATGCTTGTAGTTTTTATATGTAATTTTCATATACATTTAAAATTTTCATTTAATTTCTAAATTTGACTAAATTATCTAATTTAACTAAATTTATGACTATCTATGTCTGTGTCTGATTATCTATATCTTTTTATACCCGATTAACAAGCTTATTCCCAACCATAATATCATAGATCTTCTGAAAGTATCATAGATGTTTTAGGTGGACTTTGCTAAAATCAAGCTCAGAGACAAGGATTAAATTGTTCATATGGGAGCTGGAACCAGGCAAACACTGATGGAGAAATGAAAACGAGACAGGGAAAGAGAAGAAACCAGTAAAGGATGCATTTTCAAATAATTATTGCTCTGGGCCACTGTGGTTAAATCCATCTGGGAAACCCTAGAGGACACTGTGGAATTTGAGAGTTTTCCTTCCTGAGGAGAAGAAATGGAAAGTACAAATCCATCTGTAAATGGCTGAGGCTACTCCCAGGGGTATTAACTCCAAGGTATTTCCTGCCTCTCCTAAACCACCCCCCCATCAGTGAGTGAAAGCCCACAGATAGTTTATATAGTTGTTTGCATAGGACACATTGGCATGTATTGACATTTGATGCCCAGTGAATATGGGTGGGGTATCCACAGCATCTACTAAGATATTTGAAATTTACTTTTCTGTTTTTTTGTGAGCTAGGGATCAAATTTTATATTTTTATATGGATAGCCAAGGTTTTCTCCATTATTTTATCTTATCCATCTTGCTCTGAAGTTCCATTTCTGCCCAACCAACTTTCCAGACGCATACGGTCATGTTTCTCGGCTTCTGGATATATTCTCTTGGACTGTTTTTTTCTAACTTTGTCTAATTTTAGAGATTTTAATTAATATATTTTTATATTATATTTGAAATGCTAATTGAATAATTTTAAATACAGACAAAAACCAGAAAACATATAAACCAGAAACCCATTTTGTTGTTGTTGCTGTTTTCCTTCTTTATCATTTTTCTTTACTATTCTTGGCTAGTCTTTCCAGAAGTGATTTTTAGGATCCTCTTGACAAATCAAACATATGTGAGTGTGGATACACACATACTGTTAAAAGTTTTATTGTAATTACATTAAGTATAGAAAGTGTGTGATGAGAATGACATCTTAAATATTTAATCTTAATATCCAGGAAAAAAATCCTTCTTTCTCTTTTTTTCAAATATCTCATTATTCTCCATAAATATTTTGCACTGCTTTTTAAAAAAATTGATTCTTACTTACTTTAGAAGGGTTTACTAACTCTTGTTAATGGGTTTTTTTTATTTACTCATCCATAAGTTTTACATTGGTCTTAAAAAATAGTATTTGAGTCTAGAAACTATGCTAAACTTGTTTATTAGTAAAGAATGTGAATTTTCTTGTGTTTTTATTGAAGATAATTAAATCATCTATAATAATATTTTTATTTTTATCATCATGGTATATCTTTTCTTAACTTACTGCAACATCTAGTATCTTTAGACCAATGTTAAACAAAGAGGCAATCCCAGACATTTTAGACTGCTTACAATTTGTCATGCTTTTTGTAATGGTTTGGTTGGAATCTCTGTATTAAATTTTAAAATTTTGTTTCATTTTCTTGTTTCCTAACATTTATCATGGAAAATAGTGAAATTTATGAAATTATTTCTCTACATCTCTTGAGATGATTACATGCTTTTCTTCTTCTATCTGTTAATGTGGTCACTTTCACTAATCGATTTTTGAATGCTAAAAAAATCCTTGCCTTCCTGGGAAAACTCTTACTTTGTCATAGGAACTTTTATCTTTTTCATTTGGCTCAGGATTTTCTAAACCAATCATCAATAATTTCCTTTGCTCTAATTTCCTTGAGTGGAGTATAATTAAATTTAAACATACAATTGCTGTTTAAAAGAGTTGAGTAACTGCTTTTTAAGAAAATTCTTTGAAGCAGTGTGAAAAAATGTACCCTGTTTGTATTTTGAAAGTTTTAAAATTATGTAGACATTATGATTTGGAGTTAGAATTTTTCCACTAATGATTCAACTAAAATAATAGTTGTAGATTTTAAAAGTCTTATGTATTTTAAAATTCAGTAATTGTTGCATATTTTTTGTATAATGTTCATTTTCTCAAAGTTTTTGATATATTGACAGATATATTACATATATTACCTGTTCATTGTTTATATGTTTCTAATATATTGGTGGCTTTGTCTTCTTTGCAATTCCTAGTGGAGCTCACTTATTTTCTTTTTTCATATCTTTTCAGAAGTTTCCCTAGTATATTGTTATTTTTAACTATCTAGTTTTTTTTTCTTTTATTTATGCTAGTTTTGTGCTTTCTATTTAACAAATAATTTCTGAATCTTTTTCTACTTTCTTGAGTTTTTTATGATCTACTTTCCTCTTTAACTTAATTCTTGACTTGGTTATTTCCAATCAGTCATATTTTTATTGGATGCATTTTGAGTTATAAATCCTTTTAGCTGTGTTTCTGTGAACATGGATATGTAGTGTTTCATTAACTTCATTTAAATATTTCTTAATTTTTGTTATGATTGCTTTTTTCCTGTGGACTATTTAGATTTTAATTCTTACATTTTCAAACAAATGATTATTTGGAAATAATATATTATTATCAATTTTAAATTGAAGATGACCCTTGAACAATGCAGAATTGGCCAATAACCCTTACATAATCAAGATTCTGCATGTTAGTATCACCACCGAAAAGTTAACTACTAAGTACCTACATCAATATTGTTTTATGTGATACAACTATGGATGTTTGATGCATTCCTGACACTAGACATCTGAAATGAAAGGTAGTGTGAAAAACAAATTCATATTTTATTTATAGGTATCACAATTCATGCATTGATAATGAAGAAACAGAAATATATTTGCTTTATGTAACTTAGTGTAATCAATACATATACTTCACAATAGCCTGGCCTATAGACTAATGAATGAATCATTAAAAAATATTATGACATACTCTATTATAGTCATATTCATAATATAGTATTGCAAACATTGTTGCATTTAAAAAAGAACACTTATCTGTGACAGTAGGCTGATACAGTTTCTCCAGTTATGAGGGAGAGAGATTGTATGGTAATATAATTATTGAAAGCAAAATTATAAGACAGTGAAAAACTAACATTAATTTTATATTAAATACACTCACCTTATGTCTATGTAAGAATAGATTAGCACCTGCATATGTTTTATGCATTCAAAACATACCTAAATATTTTCTTAATTTTTTCAGTATTTTTAGGGTACATGGTTCATCTGCAAGTTGTTTTCAAATTGTAGCAAATCCCCAAAAGTTTTTCCACCATATCTAAACAATACACATATAAGTAAATCCACACAGTTCAAACCTACAGTTCAAGGATCAGCTGTATGTTCCATTATGATTAGATAGTGTGATCTGTTTGTAATGATTATTTGGTAAGTGTAGAGATTAATTTTTTGATAGCATGTGTATAGTCTTCTTACATAGCTTGTATGTACTCTTAAGTACCCCTTGTTATACTACTATTTATTTCTGTCTGATAGATCACTCTGTTAATTAATTGTGCTGTTAAAATCTTCAAATTTATGAACCTTATTTTTTATTTGCTGTACCCATCAGCCAGAAATTCAAAAAATTAGTATTTATGGTGTCAGTTTCTCTGACCTTTTTACTCTGCAGAATTTGAGGTACTTAATGTTTGATAGGATTGTTACCTTTTCCATGTGAATTGCATTGTTTTTATAATGACTAATGACCCTTTTAGGCTAAAAAGTATATTTTTGTCTTGATTGTTCCATTATTAAAATTGATGCACCCTCTTCTTTTAGTTGGTGTCTCCCTCACGTGTCTTTTTTTATTTCTATATTTGTCTTTTAAGTGCTATTCTGTTTGTAGTTTATCTCTTTTAAGCAATGTATAGCTTAATTTCATTCTGAGTAGCTTTTTTAAAATCAAATGAGAATATCTGTTTCTTGAATAGATGACATAATCCTTTTTCACTTATTTCTTTCACCAGTATATTTGGCCTTACTTCTTCCATTTTATTATGCATTTTTAATAACCATGCTTTTCATTTATTTTTTCTGACTTGTATCAAATATTTTGATGACTGAATTGTCTTTATTTCATTCTTATCTTTTTTTAATCCTGGAAGTTATAAATAATTATTAGCAATCCTTAGTGTTTTCTCTTGAAATTGTAACATTCTCCTTTAATAGAGTAAACATTAATAATTGTTATTACCCTTTCCTCCAGCCAGGCAGTAGGAATCTTAACATGCCTCACTTTGACCATATCATTCTATCTTATCTCAGCCATTGGAGATAAAACACCTTCCTTCTGGCCTCTGTAGTTGTTGTTAAGCCTACCACCAGGGTTTTTTAGTTTGTTTTTTTTTTTTATTCTTTTGACTAAAATGTCTTTAAACATTTTCTCTTCATCTTGACTGATGATGACAGTTTCATCAAATAAGTCTAACAGTGAATCTTAACCAAGAATCAATGTGCTTCTTCAAACTGAGGAGTCCAGTTTTTTCTAGTTATAAAAAATCCTCAGCTAGTAACTCCTAGATTATCGCATCTCTACTTCTAATAACAGTCTGTTGCGAGCGCTGTTAGATTCAGATTGTGCTTTCCCTCTCACCTTCATGTCTCGCATTCATAGTTTCCATCTCTAACCAAAACGAGCTCCATCCTGAGTAATCTCTTATATCCATCTTCAAATGGGTGACCCTTCAAAGCTGTATTTACGGTGTTTTAAACTTACTGAGTTGTGTGTTTAAGTGATTATATTTCTCACATTTACAAATTTTCTTTTTCAAGTTTGCTAATTTAAATCTACAAATGTCTTCTTGAATGTAGTATTCTCCATATGCAATAATTTTAAACAAAATTATTTGGGGTGATTTGAAAAAATTATTCTGTCATTTCAAGTTCATGGAGATCTATGTATATTGATTGATTGTCAGTATACCTGATCCCTTGGTAGTTTGTTTACTTGTGTAGTTGAGCTGTTTTTGCGGCCTTGTCTCATGAGTTTCTTCTTCTAAAGAAGTTTCCTGCTCCCTGAGTTGTGCAGTATCCCTGTACAGAATTTCTGCCTTTGTTTTTCTCTAGAACCCAGTATTTTCATCAGTCTGGGACAAGGTTTTGATGCTAATTTCTCAATTTAGCATCCATTACTCCACAGTTGGCATAAAGTAGTTTTAGATCTGTACATAACTGAGGTTTCAGTTTCCAGCCAAACCCAGAGCAGATGAAAAACTTCCTTGATGCTTCTCAGAGTGTATAGTTGGAGAGCCTTTTTCCCCTTGAACACTTCCAGGAATTTCAGCTTATGCAAGGGTTTCCCTTCCAGCCGCTTGCCTGGTGCAGACAGAGACCAACTGGACAGCTGGTGGACATTAACACCTAGCTCCTTCCATTAGGGATTGTACCTCCGTCTGCACCCTGTGAAGTCCCCAAGGCATCAACTCATGTGCTTGCAATTCTGGTTTAGAGTTTCTCCCTTCATTTCCAGCCCTTAGATTGCAGATTTTTCTTTTTCTTGTTTTTTTTTTTCAAATATATCTGTGTGTATAAAATAAATGTTTATTACATTTTATCCAACAGTTCTGTGTATTGTGACTTGGACTCTTGTCTGCCATGATGCTGTAAATTCTGAAACTCTTTTTTGGGGGAAAGTCTGCCACATATCGGGGGACCCTGCTGTGAAGTAGAAAAGCAGGGGTTTTATTTTTTCCTGGTAACTCAGGCTGCAGAAACTGTGCTCGAATTTTCAGAATTTCTTTTCTCTCTTTAAAGAGTTTTTAAAAGAAACAGTGAGGATGGGAGCTTCTTACATTTGCCTCCTGTGAAATCCTTAAATTCAATAGTTAGTATGAGATACAGGCTCTGAAAGTGATAAAGTGGTTCTGGGTCACAGATACTAGGCTCCCTTTTTTTTGTTTGTTTGTTTCAACAAAAAGAAATGCATAAAAAAGCAAATTAGTCATATGTCAGTATGTTATGTTCTAAAAGGAAATCTTTATTTTTCCTGTGCTAATTAACCTACTTGTTTGAAATGGGATTTTTTTTTTCCTCCAAGTATGAGAAACCACAGCATGATCTAATTATAAGAGATGTATGAATTAATCACTACTCTCAGAATTTTCCTATTTATGGTTTCTTCATATAGTTGGGAATGGTGCAGTGTTTCACCGAGTTCCTAATCTTTACTTTCTCCCAACAAGACTCATTATCCATTTATATAAAGAAGCAGCATTCATTCAAATGCACACACACACATACACATGTGCTTGGTCATACAAATAAGCATATCCAAAATGAGGAAGGGAAACAATTGTTTTATTGTTGAGATAAAAAGAGGAGTTTTGTTTTCATCTGTGTTCTGATATGAAAATGAGATCACAAGAGGTGGAGGAACATGGAGATGACTGAGTGAAATTAAAGGGTGAGATTAAAGGTGAAAGAGGCAGACATAATATTGGGTTGGACTTGCAGTGTCCTTTAGAAGGGAAGCCCCTGGTAAAAGGAAATAGAACTGATTATGGGTTGACATGTTATAAGAAATGGATGATGGGAAATACAAATAAGCTGACCCAGCTTTAGTTTTTAAAACCATTTTGACAGGCTGTGTCATAAAAATGTCATACACATGGTCCACTCCAATGAAGAGAATACCTAAATGTCCCCAACATGCATGTGAAAAATCCCAATTTAAAAGGAGTGAGGTAATATATTGACAGGAGTTCTTTTTTCCTCCTGAATTACATGTCTAGTGAACATTGTCTCAGTGAACATCAGTTTGTGGTGGTATTCAGTTAATGGCACATTTACCACCTGGTGATTAAGTTATAAATGAAGATCTCAAATTAGAGAAAGGAGGAAGAATTAATATGTTCACTAACCATGACCAATGAATAATTCTTCACTTGGGGGGAGGAAATGACATTTAATGAACACCTATCATGTGTAAGGCATGTCCTAGGTCATTTATAATAAGATAATAAGTACTTATCGAGATAATTAGAGTCTCCCCTCACAGTCCAGTCTCAATGATCTGAAAACTAAAGCTCTCAGAGATGCACATCACATTTTGTTAAAATGCTCGCTGAGTAGAAAAATAAATCAGTGATATCTGATTATAGTGGGCTTCCTGGTGGCTCAGTGGTAAAGAAAATGCCTACCAATGCAGGAGCCCCAGGTTCAATCCCTGGGTTGGGCAGATACCCCAGAGAAGGAAATGGCAACGCTCTCCAGTATTCTTGCCTGGAAAATCCCATAATCAGAGAAGCCTGACACGTGACAGTCCATGTGGCCACAAAGAGTCGGACACAGCTAAGAGACTAAACAACATCAACAGCACTGATTAAAGTAGACCTTACCCTTTATTTATAAATGTACTTTCTACATTAAGGATAACGTCTACATTTTTCAGTATTTGAAAAGAAAAAATCCCATGTCTACCACTGTAACACAGCTACTGAAAGAGTGGATTTTTATCTACACAAGTATCTCTTCGTTGTTTAAAGAGAGGAGCGTATTTTAGTAGAAAATGTGTCAGCGGTTCAGATTTTCTTTATAGTTCACCTTCGTTGCTGCCTTTGGTGCATACACGAAATGGATGGGTACAGTGATTGTTTACAAGACTCACATGTGGTTCTTGGGAAATCTAGGTCATCTCTCAATATCATGATTGCTAAATTGCGTATAAAGCAGGTCAGCTATCCCGCACCACTGATGTGAAGCACCATGACAGCCTGCTATTTGCCTGTTAAGAGTTAAATTGTATCTGCTAATCCTAGCTTTTAAGCAGCTAGAATTGACATTGCTTAATTTACTTGTAACCCTTATAACACACATTTAGCAGAGGGTATTGGTCTTTGTGCTGGATTGAAAACTGGCAGTCCCAAAGGAAATTGACTAAAACTATTATCATAGCTAAGGTTGCCTATCATTCTAATTATAATTCACATCCAATAATGAACACCTTGTTCAATAATATTTAATTCAAATCATGATGCTGAGTATAAAATTACATATCGAGAGAATTCATTAGAAGTTTCAAAAGTAAGCTAAGTAAATGTGCCTCAGAGAATGTATTTGATGAATTTGTAAAAGTATTTAAATTAGATCTGTAAAGTATTATGAAAAATCCACAAGGGATGCACAATTAGGCGAATAAGCTCTTCAAGGCCAGGAGCTGCTGGGTATCCATTGTAAAGTGCTTCCTGATATATTGTTTGTGCAAAGTAGAAAGACAGGAGAGAGGACCATAAGATACAATACAGCAGAAATGCAGGAGAGGTGATGCCAAAAGTAATTGAATAAAAACTAAGTAATTCCATCATAATTAGTTCTCTAGCCTTTGCCTACATATTATTCATATGTCACTGAAGTATTTTAATATGAGACAAATGTTTTTTTAATTTACGCACATTTTGTAAAGTCCATAATGTATGAGCTTCATGAACTGCTCATTCATAACAAGTCCTGTTTCAAAGTATTGTGTGTAGGTTAGACGGTATTGAATGTGCAGTTATGTAATTTATAACACTTAAACCAGTTATGTCTGTGGTGATTTCTATCTTAATATCCTAATGATACATGAACATGTCCATTTTTATTTATGGTGTGCTCATTATTATATAGCTAGGGTGATTTTAAACTGAAATGCATCTATCTGTTGGTTCATGCATTCGTTCATTTGTATGTTCCTTTCATTCAGTCAATATTTATTGAATGGTAACTATGTTGTTGTTGTTGAGTCATTCAGTCGTGTCCGACTTTTTGTGACCCCATGGACTGCAGCACTTCAGGCTTCCCTGGCGCCACTATTACCCAGAGCTTGCTCAAACTCATGTCCAATGAGTCAGTGATGCCATCCAACCATCTCATCCTCTGTTGCCCTATTCTCCTCCTGCCCTCAATCTTTCCCAGCATTGGGGGCTTTTCCAATGACGGGGCTCTTCACATCATACGGCCAAAGTATTGGAGCTCCGGCTTCAGCATCAGTCCTTCCAGTGAATATTCAGGGTTGATTTCCTTTAGGATGGACTGGGAGATAAAAATCTTTCAATCCTAAAGGAAATCAGCAGTAACTGTATTTTAGACAAATTATGCTTGACGGGTGCTGAGGAACTAATGAAGTTCAAGGAGAAAAATGATTCAACTAATAATGGAGTTTATGCTTTATGTCCTAAGAGGGGAGAAAGTTGTTTGGTAAATGGTCTTACCAATAGTGCTCCACTGGAAAATAAATAAATTTTTCAAAGCAGGAACCAGTGAACTGTCTGTGAAGGACCAGCTAATTAATATCTCAGGTTTTGCCAACATGCAGTCTCTGTTGAACATACTCAACTTTGCAGTTGTAGCCTAGAAACAGCCTAGGCATAATATCTAAGTGACTCAGTATGGCTGCGTTCCAATAAAACTTTGTTTACAAAACCTGATGACTGTCGGAATTTGGCTCATGGATTGTAGTCTGCCAATCCCTGCCCTTGAAGAATTACAGTCCCGTGAAAGTACAAAAAATGCATTTGTTCTAGGGTGAGCAGGGGGAGTTAGTGACTTTTTTTTTACCAAAGAGGATGCAATTAAGGCAAGATGTCAACAATTAGTAGGAAATAATTAGATGACATGTGGAGGACAGTTTTTAAAAGATATTAGCGAGCCCTACAGCAGGAAGCAGATGCCTACTCCATGAAGTTTAGATTTTATAATATATAATATGTTATATATCCTTTTCACTTTATAAATGAGGAAACCAATGCTCACAGAAGCAAAGTGACTTACCCAGTGGTTTAGCTCAGGTTCCCGCCTGTATTGTTCTAATTCCAAAATCTTTTATTCTTTCTGTTTTACTGAACTGCCTCGCTGAGTTTAGCACTCAGGCATATGCAAACATGACTGCCTTCTCTTAGGAGTTTGCAATCTATCACAAACTCTTTTGGACTTACATTTATAGAATAAAATTACATTTTTAAACTTCTTTTTGGCCAGCTTTCATCGTTTCATGATGTGACACAGACCAGGAATAGATTCACAAGGGAAAGTCCACAGGAAACTTTCTGAAACACATCTGTTACCTTCCCCCATCAGCTCCTATACACTTAATATATCACAAAGCAAACTTTACAGAAGGACTGAACTCCAGTGGTTATTTTAGAACAGACTTTGAGCCCTAATGTCTGGAATGTGATTTATTGATTGCTATAAGGCAGAGCAATGAGCGATTTACAGGACTGAGGTAAAAAGAGGAAAATAAGTATCTTTTAGCTAGCAGCAGACTGGAAGAAATATACCTGTCTTTTTATACTCTATGAATAATTTAGTATGTTTTATAAACATGAAGATATACAATTGTGGGTTTGCTTGTTACTGTTTGCATTTTACTTTCTAACTCTGGATCCAATATGCCTTTATGCATACTGATAGGTTCTGTCTAACGGACTGAATGCCATTTTATAGTGCCCAAGCATTGGTGAACTCTTTTTAAAGTGCTAGGTCAAGATTTTTGTTTCAAATATAGTTAAATAAAACACAAAACCTAAAAAGAAAGCTGCAGTCAAGGACCAAGTGATTTGTAAACATTTATTTTCCATGAGAGTTAAATGATACATTAATATAGTATCTTTAGCTGACACATTGAAACAGAGCTTTATACCTTGTCAGAATCAAGAAAAACCTGATTTCCATAATTAAGGAAATGGAAAAGAAGACAAGAAACTGGCTCTCTTTCCCCTTTTTCCTTTTATAATGTACAAGCTGGCCTAAATACATGCCTGGAATGAGGTTAGATTGACTTTTAAGGAGAATGTTGCTTTTATTCAATTTGATCAGAAAGAGCTTAGATGAGTATAGATGCAAGCTAGGAAAGAAGTCATAAATTCTAAGAATTGTCATTTTCTAGTTAATTCTCTTCTGATACATGGGTTTTTCTTAGCTGTTAGGAAAGAAAGGGGCTATTAACTAGACATTAACAAGCAATTTCCAGTTCAATTTTGCAGATAAAAATGTTTGATTAAACATAGTGTCTGTAGATATTTAGAGTTGTTAGTAAAACCAAATGTCAAATTAAAAGGGAATTTCCTATCAACAATTTTTCTCCTGTCCACTCCACTCTATCTTTTTTCATATATTGTTAGAAGTTCTTCTGAATGTGAAATATTTAATGAGTATCAACTGATAAAGAAAAAGATATTGAATCTATTTTTCCATGATGGGGGTTTCTCCAATTAAGAAAAAACTATCCTCAAAGATTCAGGATGTATATTAAAAAAAAAAAAAAAACATGCAATGAAAGATCAACACCACAACATTGACATTTACATAAAGAAATTTATTTTATTCCTTTTTTTGCATGTTGTTTTACCATTTTAGGCCAAACATTTGATTTGGGTTACTAATAGAACATTTGTTTCAAATGCAGTGTTATAGTTCTTTTACAAATGACAGGTTACTTTTCTTAACCTATAAAGTGTTCAGTGACCATTTTGAGATGTTTTCCAGTTTTTAGAAAGGTATGCCAATTCTCTCAATGTCATTGCCTTGTCCAGAAGCTTTGACACATTCAATAATGCTTCCAGAAGCTTTATGACATTCACACACAGACATGAAATTAGTGTTGAGTACCTTTTTCAGTCTCCAAACATTTCACTAGCACTCGTTTCATGGGTTCCATGAAAGTTGTAAGAAACAGCCTTAAATCTCTATGGCAGAATCGTAATCTTACAAGTTGAAATATATAAAGTAGTAATCTCTGTATTTAAAAAACACACTCTCAAAAAAAAATTAAAAAGCAGTTTTAGTAACTTTTATCCTTTTATATTTTTATTCTCCATGCTTCTCTGATTGGTTTATTTAAGTGTATGATGTTGGATTACAGTCAGGCTAATAATAGTAGAATTAGCAGAGACAATGAGCTATTTGCAGGAGTTATTTTACGACAGGAGGTTCTGGTAAAGAACACAGAACTAACAGGCTGTGGGCCATACCTTGCTCATCTGTAAGACACCATATCTTTCACTGAGCCGGGCACACTGCTGCCACCAAATGCCATTTGTCCTTGTCACCCTGGTTGGACCAAACAGCTTAACTGGCAATATTAGTAATGACAATAATACCGATACTGCTGCTACAACTATCCCGTGTTTGCAAGAGGTAGACACTGACCCTCCTTCAGTCTTGCAAAGAAAATTTCAAAGGACATTGCTGAAATGTTGAAGACTTTGTATTTACTCAAACATTGTTGTCTTTGGTTAAACTGTCATTGAAAATGGCTAAATGGTAAATGTGAACCTTTGCCAATGATGTGACCAATGCCAATTTCTCTGATTTATAGATTCTTGCAGACAAGTTGGTTTGGAAAATAAATAAATAAATAAAATGACTCCATCTCTTCCTTGAAATAAAATCTTTGGTCACCAAGATCAAACTGCATGCTGCTATCATTGAATTTCCTTATCTTTTCTCTCCTATATAGTAGCTGTAATAAGTCCATAAGTCAATTTCAGATTTGGCCTTATTAGTTTCTATATTGTCAGGCTGGTTGCCCCTCTACCCCACCTCTTTAAATAACAGCTTATTTATATTAGGGTGAATTGTCATTATCAAGTACATTCATGGTTTCAATGAAACACATTCTCATTGTCCGACTGCTTGTATATTTCCTAGAACGGAACGGTTCAGAAGTGACAGTGTGCTGTTTCAGCCATTGCCTGCTAGGGCTCCCTGAACGGCCATGTGTTTTATTGGAGGGGCTGCTTGGAGTCACGTGTGTGGACTTACCACTTGGAGAGGGATGAGAGAGAAAGAGGTAGGTCCTGGATGCTAATGGACTTACCACCTACAGGTGGCCGTGTGACTAAAGACCTGCAGAAAGGCCTGCGCTCACCCAGCTTGATGGTTTGTAACCAAATGAAGTGAGTTTTGTGTGAAGGCACTGAGGTTGGGGGAAGGTTTCTTAGACATCAGCAGATGAAACACGTGTTAAGAAAGACATGAAGGATGAGGAGGAGGTGAGTTATGAGGACTGATGACCAAAGGGACTTTTTTCACTTGAGCATGTACAGTTCCTGGGTAGGAAGAGAGATCTCTCTGCTTGAAGAGAGAGAGGGAGAGGGAAAGAAAAAGGAAAGAACAGGAGGAAAGGAGGGATGAAACAAAGGGAGGGAAGGAGAGAGAGACAGAAGACAAGCAAGCAAATAGCTCCTGTGACTTGGATTTCTTAGTGATGAGACGAGTGGCTGGGGCAAGGCTGGGGCAATAGGCAGGGATAGGATGTGGCAGGACCATGTAGATGTGGTTAAAGATTTTGGATTCTAAAAAAGATGAAGGGTTTTAAGGAGAGGAAGAGACAGAAGGCATTTTGTGCTTTAAAAAATACGACTTCAGTTGCTGTGTGGAGAGTGGGTGAAAGAGGGCCAAGGGTGAAAGTGGAGAGACCAGTTGAAAGAGATGGTGATATTTCAGGTGAGAGATGACAGTGACTTGGAACAGGGTTATAGCCATGCAGGTGGGCTGAAGAATAGGAAACAGATGTTTGGGAAAATCAATCAAGTGATTTTTTTCAGTAAAAATGGATTGGATATGGGTGATGAGGGAGAGAGAAGTGTGAATGATGACTCCTTGATTTCTGGTTTGCACAAATTGTTTCATGAAGTTACCATTTATTGAAATGCGGGGCCCTGAGAGAGAACAGATTTGGGATGGGAGTTTGGGGGAAGGTCAATCGAGTGAAATGTAGTCCTGTTCAATCTGGTGGAGGTGCCTGAGAAATAACAAGCCAAGACAGCAAGAATGCAGTTGGATAAATAGATGGTATTTATGGAGATACCATCAATAATAGGTGGGATTTAAAATCCTTGAAGTTGAAATAACGCCCTAGAGGGGTGTGCAGACTGAAAAGAGAAGAGAACCCAAGCTTAAGCCCTGAAGAACTCCATTTGTTGGTGACTGGATTCAGAAGGAGGAAGGAAAAAGATAAAATAAAAATGAGCCCAGAAGTCGTGATCCGAGAGGATGAGGAGGAATGTAGGATCCTGAAAACCTAGGAGATTGTTTTCAAGATAAGAATTCCTTCTGATGGGTCAAGTGGGTTGACAGCAGAAGTTTCCGCTGGGTGTGGGGACCTAAGGTTCCCTGTTGACTTCTTAAAGAATCACTTGTGGGGGCGGAGCGGGGAAGGGGAAGGGCAGAGCATAGACAGGATCACAGGGTGGTACCTGGGGAACGGGAGGCAGTGGGGTCGATCAACCTCCAGGAGGCATCTCCACGGAGGAGGTAAATGTTATCTCAGAAAGTAGAAGGGTGTAGAGTAAAGAGGGAGACTTGAAGACATTCAAAACCTCAGTTTTAATACCGATAGAATCCGGTTGACAGGAAAAGATTGAGGCTAGAGGAAGGAGAGAGGACACCGGTTGACTGAAGGATACAGAACCTTTGGAGAAGTATAGCCTTCCTCTCCTTCCACTGTTACTCTGTCCAAAGGATGCACGGCTCCTGCCTCAGGCCCCTGCGCTGACTCTCTTGCTGGGTCACTTCCTCCCCTTCTTATCTCTCCTCAGATGCTTTCTTCTCAGAGACCCAATCCCACAACACTTTGTACAATTTCCAACCACTTCCCTCTCAGTAATCCTCACCCTGATTTTTTCTTTTTTTTTCCATTTCCTTCCCATGGAAAGTGATAGTCTGTGATAGAACTGTGATAGTTCTATCACTGTTAGTCTGTGATAGTCAATCATAGTCTGTGATAGAACTCTGGATGTGAGCTCAGTCATTTCAGTCATGTCCAACTATTTTGTGACCCCATGGACTGTAGCCCACCAGGCTCCTCTGTCCATGGAATTCTCTAGGCAAGAATACTGGAGTGGGTTGCCATTTCCTTCTCCAGAGGACCTTCCCAACCCAGGGATCAAATCTGTGTCTCCGGCATCTCCTTCCCTATAGGTGGATTCTTTATCTGCTAAACTCTCGGGGGAGCCCCTGTGTTATAAATAACTAGATATAATTAATAATAGTTATAATTTTCTTATTTACTATTTAGCAATATTAAATATGTTGCCTATTTAGTCTCAACTCCATCACTAGAATTTAAGCTCTGTCAGAATACAGATATTTGCCTGTTTTCCTCTCTGATACAATCTTTCTAGTGTCTGACATAATCCTCTCCCTGGCTCAGGGAACTCTTCTGATTGGCCTTCAGCCCCGTGTCAGGAGCACTGAGGAGGCGTTCCCACCTTCCAGCACCTTCATCTCGTCCTCACGTGGGCCACGGTTTCCTCACTGCCTTGTCTCTCCACAGCCCACGTGCCTGCACCGCGGGGGAGATCTTTGTTCCAGTCACATCTCTGAGTTCACCTTCAAATCTTTCCCAGAGTAACACAGGCCATCATCACCTTTCCCCTGTGGCTTCACTGTGTGCAGAGAATGGGGACTGCAGGATCTGTCTTTGTTCAGACGGCTCTAGCAAACGGCATAGACACAGCCTTACCTCCAACAGAAAGTGACTTCTCACAGCTGTGGAGGCTGGACATCTGGGATCATGGTACCAGCTGGGTCAGGCCGTGGTGAGAGCTCTGTTCTGGGTCACAGGCCGCCAGCTTCTCACTGTGTCCTCACACAGACAGAGCGGAGACAAGAGAGCTCTCTCATGACCCCGATAGGGCACTGATCTTATTCATGAGGGCTCCACCCTCATATCCACTCTAATTCTAACTGCCTCCTCTAGGCTCACCTCCGAAAACCATCACTGCCACGGGTGGGGGCAGAGTTTCAACATGAATTTTGGGGGGACAATATGTTCGGCCTATGAGAGTGTTATCCTACTATTCTCCCACAAAGAGCTTGGCACACCTTCCAAGTTTCTCTGATTCATCACCTGCTCAGGTGTTTATATTCAGGAGCATAAGAGAGAGTCTTCAAATCAGGTCTTACCTCGTATTAGGCAGTTTATCAGTAGGTGGTGTTAACAGCTTTAAGGAGGCTCTACCACCACAGCCATAAATACCCAAGAGTCTATTAAGACTGTCTGTGTGTGTAAGAAAAGTTCTAGTGATCAAGTTAACCAAATTCTTCCTCAAACTGTGAACACACCTGCTAGAGTGTGACTCAAACTTATTGCCATTTGTCTTCCCTCACCTGAGATATGTGTGTGTGTGTGTGTGTGTTTAATCGTGTCCGACCCTTTGCGACCTCATGGACTATAGTCCACCAGGCTCCTCTAGATACTGGCGTGGGTTGCCATTTCCTTCTTCAGGGAAATCTTCCTGACCCAGTATCAAACCTGAATTTCTTGTGTCTCCTGCATTGACAGGCAGATTCTTTACCAGCGTGCCATGGGATGGTTTCAAAAACTTCTCTCTCTGGGCTTAACTGGCTTCCTCAAAACTCACAGTCTCTTACTTATTTCTCTAATACATGCATAAGTTTATCTGAAGAAAAAAAAAAAAGAGCACCCAGAACATATTGGATCTGGAATTAAACCACGTCCATCTCAGAGAATCTTGTTTTGGGACAGTTAGTTTATATGGTGACTGATCCCATGGGATCACATGTGTTCATGTGTGTGTGTGATGGGAGACAGATGGATGACTATTTGGTTCTGTCATGGTGTGTGAATCTGTACGTCAGTCGGGGTGTAGATTCCTCTGAAATACAGTGATGTCTCTTCTGACCGCGGTCAAGAGAAGAGCAGCCTGATTGGCTGAATCTCACGGGCACCCTTGACCTCATGCTGGAGGGAATGAGGGGCTCCGGCGCAGGCGCATTCTGTTTGAATCAGCCTGATAAATTGGAACGGGCATACCTGAGTTTATTTAAGCCACTTTGTTCAAAATTAAAGGAGTCTAAGTGGAAATAATTTATTTGGATTCTTGCTTTTAGGGGAAAAAGGCAACGTGTAATAAAAAGAAGAAAAAGGAAGCAGGTAGGGGTGAGGATAAACTCCTAGGGAATCATTTGTAAAAATACAAATGGAAATTAGAAAATATGTGTAAAGTGGGAAACTCTGTGGGGAATCGTATAATCTAAAGGCAGGAACCAAGGCAGGGCAACTCCAAAAGCTTTCTCCCGGAAGGATGTCTGGGAGCAACAGTCTGCCAGGAGGTACAAGGTTTGAAGGAAGGAAATGTGCTTGAGACTAAATACATCCGTTTCTGAGAGAGAGGGACAAACAGTCACAGGCAGGCGGAGCGCATAGGAGACCCCCTCTTCTGATTGAGTGGATGTGTTGTCTAACAAAACTTCATTCGCACTTTGCCAAGGATTACATTTTTGCACAGAGTTGAGAATTTAATCAGTTTTTTTTAATTTTTTTTTTTTAAAGAATAGTAATACAATGTAACATCAAAGCCTTTAGGATGCATTTGCTGTTTGCAGCAAGTCTGCAAATGACAACCAGGGAAACGTCATTTCTGACATTCCCCAGACTGGGTTCTGGTTCTATGTCAATTATGCAGCCAAAGCATCTTTTAGGTGAGAGGGAGGAACAGTTTAATTTTTTCTGGCAAAAGGGTGATGTGTCACCTGACAAGCGCATTCCTAAGAGTGTGATGTGTGCTTCTTATATTAAATAGGTCGAATAAAAAAAAAAATTGAACATAACCCCAGAGAGCTCTGGGGGTGAACTCCCCATCAGTCAGAAAGAAGGACTAGGAGAGGGCCTTTCCTGGTGTAGAGATAAATCAGAAGTAGCCAACAGCATCTGTTCCTTCCTTCTCACAACCTTCTTCTGTTGCGGTAATAAAAAGACCAAGTAAGCTGTGAACATCTGTGCATGTGTCACTGACAGAGTGAGGCTGGGATGGTACCAACTAGGAAACACCCTAATTAAGTTCATCGCTAACATGGAAACCACTCTACTGAATTCTTCTTCCATGTCCCTGGACTAAATGTCGAGCCAAGCCTTTTGGTTCTTCTGGTCGCCTTCAAGTTCTAAACGAGCAGTATCATGTCTGATCTGAAGCAAACTCTGTTTTCTTGTTTGGTTGAGAATTTCTCTGCATCCTCAGCTCTGGATAAATTCAGACCCTCGGGCACGTGTGCTGGGCACAGGTAGTAGTGTGACTCTTTTTAGTCTTGTTTTTCTGTTTTTTCTCCCTTTCTCACTGCCAGTGGCTCCTTCAGCCTTGGTGATGGGGGAGGACAGAGCCGTGCTGACCTCACCACTTAGCATCCCCCATCGTGGGCCGTGCCTGCCCTGACTGGGTGCTCATGATTCTTTGCTCAGTCACTACTCCTGCCTACACCCCAGGGCGCTCTTTGACTTGAGATCTCTGACTGTTGGCAGGTGAGTTTTTTAAACAGGTCCCTCTCAGGACAGCTGAGATCCACTCCCCTCCATGGTGTCCGCTTGACGTTGACAAAATTGGCTAGCGTGGAGTGCCCCACCCCAGCCCTCTCTTCCCATTGAACCAACACAAGGAGCTCCAGGAAGGCTTTTGTCTGGACTGACTTTTCCAGGGATCAGCAGCCTTCATGCCCAACAGGCTTGAGGAAAAGCAGGACAGTGTGTCTAGCTCATCTCACCCTCAGCTCTGGACTGACTTTTCCAGGGATCAGCAGCCTTCATGCCCAACAGACTTGAGGAAAAACAGGACAGTGTGTCTAGCTCATCTCACCCTCAGCTCTGTTCCAGGCCATTTGTAGACGCAGAAGATTTCTCTCGATCCACAGTGGCCCTGTGCAGAGGGAGGTGTGGTTGCTTCTCCCGACAAAGAGTGCAGATTATGTGCTGGATGCTCTTAGAGCCCCTTTCATTTCACTTGCAGTGGCAGGGGAGCATCTCCACACCCTCTCGTTTATTTGCCCCTGGGGAGGGAGGCGGGGTTTGCACACACCACTCCAGCAGTTTTTCCAGAGAAATCCCCCTCCCTGTCATGTTCAGTCAGCCCGTTTACCTCCTCAGTGTGAAGGATGGTAGAGAGAGAGCTTGAGAAGATCAGATGGAGGTGGTGAGGTCAGAATAATGAGAATTCTGCAAGGCCAAGTTACCAGTGATAGCATGGCCGATGAAGAGTTAAAGCTGAGGAAAGCCGTGGCTTGGAAAATGACCGTGAGCTCTGCAAGGGAAGAGTTACTGGAGTTTTTCAGCCTGCACCTTATCACAATCCCTTGTACAATTTTTTAAAGACTGATATAACAATAAGTAGGATACAGACAGAAGAGTTTCACGTGATGATGATGTACAGCCAGAGTGAGAGCCGGGGCACAGCACCAGGAGATGCATGCAGGGGGGACCCTGTCTGTCTTGTTTGCAAAAGCCTCCCCGGGGTATTGAACAGTGTGTGGCCAGTGATGGACATTCAATAAATATTGACTGATTAGAGTGACTGTCTTTGTGGCTGGAGGCTTGAGGCATGGATATCAATTATCCGACTATCCCAGCATTAAAGGGCCAAGTGTTGAAAACCTCAACACACGATTGGGGGATGATCGGACAGTGACTGAAGAATCCAAATATTTTCAGTCTTCCAATACTTATTCAAGGAAAGTTGGGAGGGAAGTTCACTGTTAAAGTAGATCACAAAGCAGAAATAGCTGAGACAATATGGAAGTGTTTTGTTTTAAAGATACTTAGAAGCATGTGATTAAAATATAAGTTAGGTTAAGTCAGATTTAGCATTGAAGAACATATATATATAAGTCCTTGTATATATATATATATATATATATATATATATATATATAAGTCCTTGAAGCCAGATTTGTTTAAGTCATTAAAGAATAAGTCTAAAGGATAAAGGACAAAAAAGTAGGAAAAGGCTGCTTCTATTTAGTCATCTGTATTCACTGAACATTTTGCTATTGTTGTTCGGTCGTTAAGTTACATCCAACTCTGCGACCCCACGGACTGTAGCACGCCAGGCTTCCCTGTCCTTCACTGTTGCCTGGAGTACTCAGGTCCATGTCCTCCACTGAGTCTGTTGCCATCCATCTCATCCTCTGCCACCCTCTTCTCCTTTTGCCTTCAGTCTTTCAGTTCAGTTCAGTTCAGTTGCTCAGTCGTGTCTGACTCTTTGTGACTCCATGAACCGCAGCACACCAGGCCTCCCTGTCCGTCACCAACTCCCGGAGTCCACCCAAACCCATGTCCATTGAGTCAGTGATGCCATCCAACCATCTCATCCTCTGTCATCCCCTTCTCCTCCTGCCCTCGATCTTCCCCAGCATCAGGGTCTTTTCAAATGAGTCAGCTCTTCGCATCAGGTGGCCAAAGTATTGGAGTTTCAGCTTCAACATCAGTCCTTTCAGTGAACACCCAGGACTGATCTTTACCGAGCATCAAATCATGCGTAACACTTTCTAAATACAGTGGCTAACTTAATCCTCATAGTAAACTTGAAGCAAGGACTAACATCATCCCTGTTGTTCAGACAGCAGTGTGAGTAGTTTGATCCATGACACTGTTCCTCTTGGCAGGAAGAAGGGAGCCAGGAAACTAGAAGAAAAATGGCAAGGTGGTAGCGGAGGGGTGCGGGGGGTCGGGGGGGGGGGGGGGGGGGGCGGCATTAGAGAGCAACTCAGATTATGCTCCAGGGGATCTAGAAGGAATCAGTAATGAGATGACTCATGTTCATGGACGCATCGAGGGAATGAAGAATAAAAGAAGACCTGCTTTGTCAGGGAGATCACTCGGAAGAGTGACCTTAAGAATTCTCAGGGAGGAGGTGGGCTTTTAGAAAGTTTGCTGGGTTAATCATTGCCGAGGAACAGGGAGGTGGGAAGGTGTTAACCAAAAGCCATAGACAAGATCAAGGGACATTTCTTAAGTTCTTGAAAAATATGTTTGAAATTCTCAGGAATGGAGTCGACAGAAGAGAAAAGATTTAAAATGCTAAAGGGCAAAAAGTCGAGGGGGTTGCTCTTAGAAGGGATGGTGGGGGATGGAGTTCTAAGCCCTGGGGGAAACACGGAGAAACTGTGTGAAAAGTCTTCTAATAGTTTTAAAAAGAGTCCAATGGTTCAAACAAGGCTAATTTCAAGGAAAATCTATGCCAAATGCAGTTTATGACAGAAAGGGAACCATACTTCAACCACTGGACTCAACGTAAGCAGTGCCCACGTGTGACTGTCAATAGTGTGAGCCTCATGTGAGAGCATTTCAGATCTTGCTGTGTTACATCAACAGATAATTGGTCTATTTAAGTTCAATAGAAGCTCTATTGGGCTTCCTAGGTGGTGCTCATGGTAAAGAACCTGCCTGCCAATGCAGGAGACATAAGAGACACAGGTTCGAGCCCTGAGCTTCCCATGGACAGAGGAGCCTGGCGGGCTTCAGTCCATAGGGTCGTGGAGAGCCGGACACAACTGAAGTGGCTTAGCACAGCACCGCACAAAAGCTGTCTTAGTCATCCTCCACTTAACCAACTCACCAAATCACTGAAGCTCTGCATTTCCGCAGAAAGTATCTAGTGACTAATGTTCATGCTTCTTGAATGTCCTGGGCTAGGAGGCTACCCTTGAGAGAGGCTTCCCATTTCAATGCCTGCATATTGGTTGGAATATTTTCCAAGGGTCAGTTAAGAATTTCTCAAGTCTGTTTATGTCAGATGTGCTTGATACTGCAAGTGTGCATTTTAGTTAACTAGTATATAGCAGAAATATGCATGTGAAAATAATTCTTTCTACTAAAGGCAGTTTTGAAGAGTATAAGATTGTTGGGACTATGGATTCTTTGCATACCAAGTGAGGATACCAGAGTTAGGCAGACAGAAATCAAAATATCAGTGTTATAACTGATAAAACAGATCAAAATATGTAATTTAGTGTTGATACTGCAACATGCTTGGTAATGAATCATTCCAGAATTCCACAGCCGTACTTGTGCTATCATAGGTAGCCTTGGGCTTTCCCACAGAGGTGAAAAATTCATCTTTGAGGAAAAACAGAAACGTATCTATCATGAAGACAGGTTGGGTTCATGAGAAGGAAATTACAGTTGTCCCCTGGTATCCTCAGGGATTGGTTCCCGGAACCCCCAACTGTACCAAAATCCAAGGATGCTCAAGTCCTGTATAGAAAATTATGTAGGATTTCTATATCAACTATGTCCATCCTCTTGTATACTTTGAATCATCTCTAGATTACTTAGAATATCTGTGTGTGTGTGTGTATGTTAGTCACTCAATCATGTCCAACTCTTTGCTACCCCATGGACTGTGGCCTGCCTGGCTCCTCTGTCTATGGGATTCTCCAGGCACGGTTACTACAGCCAGTTGCCATTTTCTTCTCCAGGGAGGGGATCTTCTTGACCCAGGAATCAAAACTGGGTCTCCTGCACTGCAAGCAGATTCTTTCCTTTCTGAGCCACCAGGGAAGCCCTAATTCAGTCTAAATGCTTTGAAAATAGTTATCCGTCCATGGCCAATTCAAGTTTCGCTCTTTGGAACTTTCTGGATTTTTTTAAAAATATTTTTTATCCACGATTGATCAAATTCATATATGTGGATCCCACACAGACAGAGGGTCAACTGTGTCTGTCTGAGCAAATTTAGCTGCTTATCCTGAACTCAACCAACAGATGCCTTTTCTCTTTCTTTAGAGAGTGGGGACAGTGATCAGTTAGGTTTACCATCTGATTTTGTTCCAGATGGAAATAAGGCAAGGGGAGTGGAGCCCCGTCCCAGCAAATTTTAATCATGCATTCAGACAAACACAATTACTGTACATAAAGTAGAAGGAAGACAGCTATCAAATATGTAGGGACAGTCATCAGAATCAGGATGAAATTTATACTCTGTATTTCTAATTCAACTTTAAGGAATCTTAACTAGATATTCTAGGTGATGTACTGTGGATGTGTTTCTGCAAAAGTCTATTCAGTGAACCCCACTTAAAGAAAAGTCCTTGACTCTATGAAACATTGACACATAAATGCATATTAAAGTGTTTTGAGTTGCAAAACAATGTTAAGGCATGCATCACTTCTGTGATTCACCCCCTTTTTGGTGTTTTAAAGTTAAACAATTAAAACCCTGGATCCAACCAAGCAAGAGGGCTTTTCTTGTCAACCTCAGTGATCAAAACTTAGCACAAAGCTTCTTAAGTGTTTTGTTGCATTCCTAAAAAAACTCAGCGTGGTTGTTGATAGACCACCTTGAGCTATAAGGGAAAACGTATTGTTACATGATCAACTCTGGATTCATTTCATCTTTTAAAACTGCTGGGATGTCTTCTTTCCCGGGTACTTAGATTAAAAATGAGAAGTAGTAAGGCAGGCTTGATCTTGAGTTATCCACAGTTTTCTGTTTATATGCGGAAGTTTTATTTGGTAAATCACTATGCTAGTGTATTAGTCCAAGTCTTATGAGAACCAGATGCCAAGATCGGCTAACACAGCAGCGGCTTGATTAGGGGAGATAGATGTGAGAACAGATAGGGAGAGAGTCGGAGAGTTCTCTGAGTGTAATGTGAAGTCTGAATCAGAGTGAAGGAGAGAGAGGGGAGAGGGTGTCTGGTCCTGCGGTCTACAGAAGGCTCAGTGTGACTGCCCAGAGTTCGCAGTCAAAGGCCCCCATCACAGGGGGCTGAGCTCCATCCCTAACTCCAGTTGGAAGTGTGCCTTTGGAGCGAACACTGATAGACTTCAGAGCTCAGCGCTGGGCCTTGGACACACACAGGCCTTGTAGTTGGAGATCTGAGAGGTGCTTCCTCATGGCCGCTGCAAGAGGGTTCTGAATTTAAAGTCTCCATTATTCACAGTCACTGTGGAAAATTAGAAAACAAGCAAAGGATGCATTTTGACTTCTTCCTCCCCTTTAATTCATTCTCCTACCATCTTAGCATTATCTTCCCAGAAGCAGAACTGCTCATAGTTCTGATCCCATTGCCTTTAGCAAAAGTAACTCTTTGATGTGACTGCAGTCCTTGATAAGACTCTCCCCAGCCACCCCACCCCCAGAAAAGTGGTGGCCATGGCTAGTTCCCTGAGCATGCTGCTCTTCCCTCTGCCCACAGCTCCCTTATCACTGAAATTTCAAGGATTAAATAAGTGTCACCTCTAAGCAGTCTTCTGTTTTTCCTTCCCACTGTTTAATCTGTTTAATCAGATACCATCCCAAGTATTCTGGTTTCACACTGTTGTTTAGTCCCTAAGGTGTGTCCACCTCTTTGTGACCCACTGTAGCCTGCCAGGCTTCTCTGTCCATGGGGTTTTCCAGGCAAGAATACTGGAGTGGGTTGCCATTTCATTCTCCAGGGGATCTTCCCAACCCAATGATCAAACCCACATCTACTTCACAGGCAGAAGCCACTGGGAAAGCCCTCAGTTTCAGGCTGTAGTTGTCCCTAAGATGGGCTTCTCTGCTGAACTGGCTTCCCCCACCTACAGGAATTAGCTCCTGAAGAGTAGAGATTTTTATCAGAAACTCCAGTGAGGCTAAATGACTGGTGGTCACTAAACAAAGGGATGACTGCCCGATGGCATGCTCCTTACCAGCCTCAGCAAACAAGACTTTGTCCAGTGAAACATAGGAGGAATGCATCATTAGTGATGGTGGTTATGATTTCCGTTTTGTCTCTGAAACAGATTACTCTGATTATTGTAGGTCACAGTAGTGGTGGGCCATTCCTAAGGAAAAGCAATGCTAACGCACCCCTCTACGCTTTTTTCTATGAAGTGCTTTATTGTAACACCTAGGGGCTTCCTAGGTGGCGCAGTGATAAAGAATCTATCTGCCAATATTGTAAAGCAATTATTCTCCAGTTAAAAAAAAAAAAAAATAAAGAATCCACCTGCCAACACAGGATATGTGGATTCAGTCCCTGGGTGGGGAAGATCCCCTGCAGAAGGAAATGGCAACCCACTCCAGTATTCTTGCCTGGAGAATTCCATGGACAAGAGGAGCCGGGTAGGCAATAGTCCATGGGGTCGCAAAGAGTCGGACACGACTGAGCAGGATCCAAATCCTTGCAATATCCCTTTGATGGCTAAGTCTTTCTTCTCCGAGATGCTGAGTCCTGGCTAAGAGACGCTGGGTCTAAGCTTGTCTCTGGCAGTGGTGGGGACATCCGTGGTGCTCGGGAGGAGGCTGAGACCCGGGCACCTAGATGAGTGCCCAGACCCCACTGCTGCCAGCGGCAGAGCCTGCCGTGGAATCACAGTCTGTCTGTCCCTGGCGTCTTCCTGCTCTGGTTTTCAAGGCAAATGTCTCCATGCCCTGGATATCCCACACACTGTGAAAATGCAGCTCTGCTTAGAGGATGCCCACAAAGAGTCTGTGCTGTGTTTATCAAGATTGTTACCTATCAAGGGATTTTCAAATAATTTAAAAAAAAAATAGAGTATTTTGTTTTTATTTTTTTAATCAATTTGGTAAGTGTATTTTATGTAACTGCTCTATTCAGCTGTCTGGGGTCCTGCTGTGTGTGCATGCTAAGTAGCTTCAGTTGTGTCTGACTCTTTCTGCCTCTACGACCCTATGCCTTGTAGCCTGCCAGGCTCCTCTGTCCATGGGATTCTCCAGGCAAGAATACTGGAGCCGCCATTTCCTTCCCCAGAGGGCCTTCCCGACCCAGGGGTTGGACCTGGGCCCCTCACATCTCCTGTGTCGGCAGGAAGGATCTTTACCACCAGTGCCCCCCGGGAAGCACCTGAAAGTGAAAGTGAAGTCGCTCAGTCGTGTCCAACTCTTTGCGACCCCATGGACTCTAGCCCCACAGGCGCCTCGGTCCATGGGATTTTTCCAGGCATGAATACTGGAGTGGGTTGCCATTTCCTTCTCCAGGGGATCTTCCTGACCCAGGGATCGAACCCGGGTCTCCCGCATTATAGGCAGACACTTTACCATCTGAGCTACCAGGGAAGCCCCTGGGAAGCCCCTACTCCCAGCCAAATAAAATAAAATAGATTATAGCCAGTTATATTCTTCTGTGTTTAAAAAAAAAAATCTATATTTGATTCTTTGGAACATTACTACATGGATAATTGTAGCATGAATGTATTCAATAGTCAAAGTTATCTTTGGAGGAATATCCCAAATATCATTTTTTTGAGTGAACTTAATTTATTCATCCTATTACTTTCTTGCTTAACAAGGATGATTTAAAGTCAATAGTAGTTTCATTTTAAAACCTGTGAACTCTCAAATCTTCTAATTTAATTATGAAATTGAAAGAGATGTCAAATCATTTTGAGTTTACATTTGTATAAAGTAAATAAGGTGCACATGGCTTAGGGAATGAATGGTGTATTTCTCAAGTATTTCCAATTAACTTCACTCCAGCATTTTAATTCTTTAGTCTCAAATTGTGCCATCATTAATATCATATTTCCAGGATAATCGTATTTGTTAGAGCATGTATATTTTCTCCACCCCTGCTCCTAAAGCAAGAAGAGCCAGGCTGTTTTGCTGTAAACTTTTATTGGCAGGAGTTCATAATTCAGCTATAAAATTTCATGCTGGGCTGCAATTCAGTGCATGAGCTCCATGTCTTGAAGAGCTTCTGTTACTACAAAAATAATTGTAAAATTCCATTTTTTTTCTTTTTTTAGGTAGGCCAGAAAAATGGTACAGTAAGGAAATATTATCCTTTCAAAACTGTGCTTTCTTTGCTGGATAAAATGATCTACGAGGTACTTGGCTCTCGCCCCTCACCCATCAAATAATGATTAGATGATCGCAACAGAAATTTTATACTTATAACAGGTGCAGCTTGCTCCATGGTACTCAGAGTGCAAGAGATGTCACCTTTATTTTTCTAAGTCAGATTAAATCTACTGTGAGGCTGCTGTCATTGAGGTTGACAAGAAGTCCAATATTGGTCAATTTGGGGTGCCCTCTCCTGTACTCTGGGGCTTACAGAGTCCCAAAGAGGAGCAAAAGGCACAGACTAGGTACATAGGAGCCTTTTGATATTTGCCCAGGAAGCTAGTTTTATTAGTAGAATTGCACCACCCATGCCAAGATCAGCAATGAGAACTTGGACAAGACTCCCAAGTTCACAGTATAGTCAGTCCCCACTTGATATCCTCAGGAGACTGGCTTCAGGGCCCCCATGGACACCAAAATCCTCAGATGGTCAAGGGCCTCATATAAAAAGGTGCAGTGTTTTCACATAGCCTGGGCAAATCCTTCCATATAAATTCAGTCATCTCTAGTTTACGTACAATATGTAATACAGTGTCAATCCTTGTAAACACAGTGTAAGTTCTGTGTATTAATACACAGTTGCTGGGGAGTGGTAAGTTCAGAGTTTGCATTTTGGAACCTTCTAGAATATATTTTTTTAATCTACCCTTGGTTGAAACCTGCAGATACACAACAGGGGATGCACTGTGTTGACTGTACTTGCAGGGTCAACCCCACCTGTGGTCTTGGTGTCAGAAGTGTAGGCTCAAGAGCAGGAGTGGTTCTCTGACCCTGAAGGGCCCGAACACGCAGGCACCCATGTCTCACTCACTCTTCACTCCTACACTCTGATTTCTCCTATACCCCGTTTCCAGTCTGTTAGGGATCAGTGATACCTCGGCAGATGCGTATTTTTGGAATCCACACATTCACTGCAGAATTCTCCTCTGACTCTGAACCACAAAACCAATGCATATTTTTACTTTGTCACTGTATTGGATAAGAAGAGGGAATGAAATACAAGGGTGAAAGAGGATGGTTTCTTATGTATTCGACTGCAGAAAAACTAACAATAACAAAACCAACTACATGTTTTGTTTTCGCAAAATCACCCCACCGTATAGTAAGCTTTTATTCAAATATTCTCAGCGCTGAATGAAGGGCTCCTAAGATGTGGATTGTGGTTTTAAATTTGCAACTAACCAGCCTTCATCTTTGGTGTGTGACTGAAACCCCAATCCCATTCTATTCACATATAATATGAGAGATATGAATTAGTATTCTACACAATTTCTTCCTGGCTTAGAAATCTCATAATTTACAAAATGATTAAAATATAGCCTAATTATTTCTGAATTGTTTTATATATTGTGTTATTTCTTTTTTTTTATATTGTGTTATTTCATAGCTAGAGAATGTTGATCACCATACAAAAATTAGAATGTGTGTAATCCATAGTATTTGTTATCTTTATGATAATCTCGGGGCCATTCCTCATAACAAAACTAAATCAACCAAATGATAGAATGATAATGGGATTTTGTAAGATCTTTGGAGATATGAGTAATTGATAGAATATATTATTGTTTTGAAGACAGACCTTTTATTTTGATAAAATTCCATCGTTCAGGTTACTGCATTGCCATGTCAAAAATATATGAGCCCCTCTGAGAAACATATGAATGTCAGCAATGCCTTATTTCTGAAGCTTTTTCTTATAACTTCACAGTCTTCCATAGATCTGTATGTCTATGACATAATGTGTTAATTTAGCAAGCCCTTGTCTCTTTAGGATTGGTGCACAGATCTGCAAGTGAAATCATTTACACCAAGGCCAGGTTCACATACATGATTTGGAGTTTAAAGCCATAGATAGTTTCTCCTACCTTATTATCCAGGGTACCTTCCAAAAATATATCGACTTCAAAAAAAAAAAAAGATAAAGAAAAAGAGAAGAATCTAGAAGTCTGAGCTACCTCTCAGAAACTAAGACCAGATATGGCAGATATTAATTAACTTTAATTTATCAGACTGAGTCCTCAAACTTCTAGCCTAAGCTTAATGATGAATGATATCAGGCCACTCCAAGCAGAACTGGAAGCAGGGCTGCTATTAACAGACCCCTCCTAACACATCTTTAAACAGGGAAAGTGCTGAAATGTGGTTTCAAGTGGGTGGAGGTCTGTCTGAGAGGCAGGAATAAGTTATAAATAGTAGATGATCTTGATTGGTCCCTTCATTCAGTTCTTCACTATAACTGTCTCTCTCCATGGAATGTTTCTATCTTCTCTCTATAAATATGCCCTTGTCTAGTAGGTACCCAGGACTCAGGATGCTGTGGACAATCACAGATGTCCTCCACATCTTACCACCCCTTCCTTCCCCTTCCCTGTATCTCCCTAGACAAACTTGATGGGTTCCCTTGCTCTCTGGTTTATGTTGGGCTTAGCCATTGAGGCACACATTTAGGAGACGAGAAAGTGCAAGCCTTCTCTAGAGGTCACACCTTGCCCTCCTGAGAGCCCACTGCTTCCTTGCGCCTTTAGAAATAGGGAGTGCACGTGCTAAGTCGCTTCAGACACGTCCAACTCTTTGAGGCCCCATAGACTGAAGCTTGTCAGGCTCCTCTGTCCATGGGTTTCTCACGACAAGAATACTGCAGTGGGCTGCCATTTCCTTCTCCATCAGAACTAGGGTAGTAGAGGCATCTGTTCCTATTATGAGAATTCCGCACCAGCATTTGTGGGTTCCCTATACCCTGCCCACCCTTTTGTCCATGGCTTTTCAATTACACTCTCCTCAAATCATCCAGTTTCAGCTGCCATCTCTTGCTGTAGGACCTTGATGGACACAGGATTAAGGGAAGCTTTCTAGAGAAACTAACTGATAAACTCTGTCTTGGAGGAGCAAGGAATTCCTGGGAGGAGAATAGTTTGGAACAAAAGGGAACAGAGGGGAAACATCATTTCAGTGAGAAGGAGCAAGATGTGCAAAAATGGCAAATGCTATATCGTCGGCAACTGACAAACAGGATTGTGGTTGGTCTTGCAAAACATCTCTGCCTACTGGCAAGTCCCTGGGCAGTGATCATTTCAAGCTATGATCCTGAATGTGTGCTCAGTTGTATCTGACTCTTTGTGACCCCATAGATTGTAGCCCACCAGGTGTCTTGGTTCATGGGATTTTCCAGGCAAGACTACTGGAGGGGGTTGCCATTTCCATCTCCAGGGGATCTTCCCAACCCAGGGATCAAACCCCCATCTCCTGCATTGGTAGGCGGGTTCTTTACCACTGAGCCACCAGGGAAGCCTGTGTATAGACAGTCACCTTGAGCTTATAAAAGGGCTCAAGATAAAGAAATTTGGGGATCTTTAAAAAGATACCTACTTTCCCACCTCACCCAAGAGGCACCTTCCTTGAAGAGATCATACAGAATTGGGATAGGCTGTAAAGACTGTCATTTTTGTATTTTTGAAGAATGTGCTTAAAAGGCTAGGCTATTACCCAGACACATAAGAAAAATTAGCACACCTGCTTAGAAGATAGGAGACCATTGACCTCAGTAACTTTCCGGAGGATTTTGTGAAGTTTTGTTGTGCAACTAACAGCTTGGCCACCAGGTGGCGCTCATGCAGTAACTTTGGAGTACTGAGAGGCGAACGTTAAAAAGCGGAACTGGAAAATGTTACTGTCTCACAGATGTTCTTGTCTTTGATGCTCTATCTAAGTTAAGGTAGGAATGATGAGGTCGGAAAGGCTAATAAATTTATTATGTGGTGGAAAAGTTATTTCTCATGGCCCATGAGACAGAAAAGCTGTTATTTTTAAAGCATAACGCTAGCTGTGCTTTGTTCACGGAGGCACCAAATTCTCATAATCCTCCTCATGCGTTTGTTATTCTTCGTGTGATATGTGTCTTTGGTTATGAGCAAAGAGAAAGAGATTATAGTAGTTGCTCTAAGCTGACTGCTTAAGAGTTCCGTACATTTAAATAAATCTGTAGCAGGAAACAAAAAGGGCTTTGGATACTGATCATCCAACAGTGAATAAAAAATGTAGACAGTGCATTAATGCAAAGAGGCAAATGATGTGCAAGAGTGGCATCGCTTGTAAACAAAGCAGACAGTTTGACAAAAGTGTTTCTTCCCCCACTTTGATCAAATACGCTAGAGCATCTTTGCATCTAGCTTGTCAAAGCACTGAATCTGTTTTCCATCTCTCTTTATCCCTGTCCTCTCCCAATCCCCATCTTTCTTTTATCCAGGTCTCCTCCCTGGGATGAAATAGTTTGTGAGGAGACTGAACTTGATGGTACCCAGACAATGAGAAATGAGACGGATATGTCTTGAGCTCTGGTTCCTTTCTCCCATCTTCATCTGCGCTAGTAGACTTTCTGCAGACTCTCCTGGTTAGGTTTTGTTGCAGTTGAGGGGTGTCAGAGAGAGAAAGTGGGCCGGCTGACTGCTGAGCTCTGTCCCCCCCAGACTGACAGTCAGGGTGCAGGGCAGGCCCTCAGCACTGCACACCCTGGAGCTTGGTTTCTCATCCAGGATCAGAAGGCAGGGCTGTGAATTTGGGGAACCCTGAGGACAAAAAGGAGGCAAAGAAAGAAGGAAAGGGAGTGACTAGTTGATGCTAGAGGATTCACGTATATGACCTCAGGAAACACTCATTAACCCAAGAGATGAAATTTATCATGCCCATTTTACAGATGAAATAAATGGAAGGAGGGGAAACTCAGGGCTTTTCCCACAAGATCTTCAACTATATGGGAATGAAAGAGAGAGACAAAATGTATATGCTCATTAAAGTCACAAACGTTTGATACAGAAAGAGAGAGAGGCACTAGATCAAATAAAATTGAACTCAACTTTCCAAAAATTTGCCCTTGATGGTATAGAGGTATTTAGAAAATGGAGTTTGCAGCAGAACTGTATTTTGTTTAAGCTAAGATTTGCTGTGAAGAGGGATGTTTTTCCAGACTTTGGATTAGCCCAGTGACCTGCAGGTGCTCACACTAATAATGTCCTCTGGACAAGGACGCCTCCTCGGCAGGAACCCTGGGCTCTCTCGCAGGGCCCTGTGCTTGGTTAGAAGGATCCCACACCAGGGCTTGGTACCTTCTCTGCTGCCATAATCTTGAAACTCTTTATAGCTTCTGAACAAGGGTCCTCTGCTCTTTCATTTTGTTCTGGGCACTGAAAATTTTGTAGCCAGACCTCCTTTGAGTCAGAGGATGCTTCTTTTTTTTGATCATTGCCATATACACACTGGACTTCTGGTGGCTCAGATAGTAAAGGATCTGCTTGCAGTGAGACCCAGGTTGGACCCCTAAGTCAGGAAGATCCCCTGGAGAAGGGAATGGCTACCCACCCCCAGTATTCTTGCCCGGAGAATCTCATGTACAGAAGCGCCTGGGAGGCTACAGTCCATGGGGTCACAAAGAGTTGGACAGGATGAAGCGACTAATACTTTCACTTTCATATAAACAGAGTCACTTCCTGTTCCTCCTTTGTCTGGTTTGTAACCTTTCAGATCATTCACTCTGCAGGTTATTCCTCACATTAACTGGCTGAAATGCAATGATCGGATTGTCGCTTTACATAGCCAATTCCTTTCTTTTTTCAATTGATAATGCACATTGAGCACCCATTCTGAGTCCGTCCCCTGCCGAGCCTAAGAAGACTTCCCACCTCCTTGCAGCACATTCTTCAGCATCTCATTAAGAAGGGAAGCTTCCATAGCTTCCGACTCTAAGCCATTCAGCATTTCTATTAGTTTCCCCTCTCAGAGAATGACCTTTCTTGATCTTGCTCTCCATCACTTAGGACATCTTCTTCATTCCCCTTTGTACTGCCTACAGTCACGATCAGTGGCAGCTACTGCACTGCTTGCCTACTGAGAAATGAACCCCCATGGAAATCACCAGCCTTGCCCAAGGCTAAAGGAGTTCTTCTGGCAGGTCCTGGTGGATTTGTGAAATATTAAATATGTTCCATATTTTTATACATTAAAAAAATCAAACCTGAGAAATTAAGGAATCTCTTTACGTATTAAGTGTCTGTTTCTACATGGTATTACGCTCAGCGCTGTGCGGAGGGCTTTAGCTGGAGTCTTACGTCTATAGAATCTGTCAATAGATGAGACTAAAGATACCTGAATTTAAAGACAACATATACAAGGGTGAAAAAAAATGAAGGCTGCAGAACAATGCAAAATGGAGTACATGTTCGGTGTCCACGTGAAAAATAAGTAAATGCATCGAGCAGGAAGGAGTGAGGGAGACTTAAGTGGCTAATGCTCACACCGGATGGTGCAGAGAGACGCTATTAGACCTTTTCCAAATAGTTCTGGAAGACTGTGACGAGGAGGTGGGATTGCATGAGCTATTTGGATGATGGAAGAGAGATAACTTGGCAGACAGAACGGGAGGGCATTCCAAGAATATGGCGCAGCTTGGAAACGGCTTGTGTGGAATGACTGGGTGATGGAGATATTAAGCCAACTGGCTTGAATTGAGTGGGGGCTCCTTCCAAGGAAGGCTTTCAAATTTGATTCAAAACAAAATAATGACTTTCTGTAGCATTATTGTGGCAACTAACAAATAATTTATTTTTTAATTAAATGTATACTATATGAATCAAGGAGCAGGTTATGGAATTTCTAGAAGAGGAAGTCTCCTGGGCAATCACAGGGGAGCAAGATGTGAGAGAGCATGGCATCAGCTCCTTCAGGAGTAAGCACAGATAACCTGGCCATGCACCCCTAGAAGAGCAAGGGAATAGCAGGGTTGGCTAGAGGAGGACGGGAAGGAGTTTGTCTTCATTTCATTGTTGCGACTAAAGGGGACAGAGGCCCCAGCTGCAGCATGTCTGCTGTCTTTGCATTATGATCATGAGCTCTCAGATTCTTCTTAAATATATATATATATATGTATATAGATATAGGTATAGATATATGTTTATTTGACTACCCCAGGTCTTAGCTATGGCACAGGATCTTCAGTCTTCTTTGCTGCATGCAAGCTCTCAGTTGTGGCATGTGGGATCTTTGATCTTGGCTAAGACATATGAACTCTTAGTTGCAACATGTGGGGTCTAGTTCCTTGACCAGGGATTGTCTCTGGGCTCCCCTGTATTGGGAGTGTGGAGTCTGAGCTACTGGACCACTGGGGAAGTCTCGAGCTTTCAAGTTCTGAATGAGGCTCAGTGACCCGGGCCTTTGGGTGGGAGAACCACTGCCTAGATCTACTCCATGAGTGACTTCAAAACCTAAGTAAAAATGCATTCATCCACAGTCACAGACTTTAAAATTTTAAAACAGTTTACAGCTTTTAAGGAATAACCCCAAGTAAACCCAAATGTTGGTCACTCAGTCATGTCTGACACTTTGCAATCCAACGGACTGTATCCCTCCAGGCTCCTCTGTCCATGGGATTCTCCAGGCAAGAATACTAGAGTGGGTTGCCATGCCCTTCTCCAGGGGATCTTCCTGACCCAGGGATCAAACCCAGGTCTTCTGCCTTGCAGGCAGATTCCTTACTGTCTGAGCCATCAGGACTGATAGGTTAAGTAAGTAGAGAAATCATGCCTTTGTGAAAAATTAAACAAGAAACAAAATTAAATAATTATCATAAAGAGATACTTACCTGCCAAATGATTGAATCTGACAAGAAGTGTAGAAAAAAGCCATCTACTCTAGGGTGGAAAAACTGAGATCTTTAGAAGGGGTTAATGTGCAGGATATATTTTAAAGAATGAGTAGAATTTAAATACTTCAGAGGGTGAAGAGTAATGGAAAGATACCCAACCCCAGAGGAAACACATGGAGGCCTGAAAAGGTCACAGCACAAGACGGAAGATGCCGTCCAGAAGAGAAGGCTTCCAGAGGGCATCAGACAAGGGTGGACTATAGGGGCGACCTCGCTGGCCATGGGAACTGGAACTCACTTTCTCTCTTGTAAGACACCTTAGATGCTGGGAAAGATTGAAGGCAGGAGGAGAAGGGGACCACAGAGGATGAGACGGTTGGGTGGCATCACCGATTTGATGGACATGACTTTGAGCAAGCTCCGGGAGATGGGAAGGACAGGGAAGCCTGGCTTTGCTGCAGTTCACCCGGTCACAAACAGATGGACACGACTGAGTGACTGGACAAAAAATAAATAATCAGCAAGCACTACTTTTTGTCCAAGCTCAGGAAAGAGAGTTCATATTTTGAAGATTTTTGACAAGCGTCTCTTCACCCGCCGATGCAGTGTTGGGTTGCCAGCGCGTGGCAGAGGTAAATCACCGCCCTCTATGATGATTCCGAGAGCACCATCTGAAGGGATAATTTGTCTTCGTGAAAGGCCGTGAACATATTCTTGAGCTCCGCGAGTGCTGCCGGAGCGCGCGCCTCGTGGAGGGCGCTGCAGCGCAGCGTTTGGCACGTCCCGCTGCTCCGGCCATCTGCCGCCCCTCCTGACGGGGTCTGGCAGTTCTGTGGATGGCACGGGCAGCGTGGCAAGATATCCATATGTTATTCCCCTTTTCTTCGCTTGAGAAGCAGAACAGCCATCTTCAAGATGCCACCAGGGATTCCAAGTCATGTGACTTCTTTTGTCTCCCTCAGACCAAAGATGCTAGGATTTCTTTGAAAAGCTCAGAAACGAACAGCCCCGTCAGTGTGAACAAAAGCCTTCTCGGGTGAAGAGTCAGTCTCAGAATAGTGGAGATGGGGAAATGGAGTGAGGGCACACCTCCCATTCCAAAAAAATTAAAAAACAAAAACAAAACAATCCTCCTAACCATGAGGATTTGCGAGGGACTTTGGAGGAGTCATTCCCTAACAAAGTAAAAATTCATGTGAAGTTATCATCAGCATCTCATTACTGTACTTGTTCACAAGATCGCATAATCCATAACCATTCAAAGTGTGGTCCATGTGTTGATAGCATCTGCATTGCCTGGGAGCTTATTAGAAATGCGAGATGACCTACTGAGTCCTAAGACTCAGAACTGAGGACCTGTTGAGTCCTAAGACTATTGGATCCCACGTGGCTCCTATCTGCTCTGAAGATTGAGATGCGCTGCTCCAGAAGAAGATGATGAGACAAATTTTGCCTTTGTAGAACTGACTATTCTGGGCAAAGAGTCTCGATGCAGTGGATGAAAAAAGTAAAGCTCTTCTGACCAGGTCCAAAAATTTATATATAACACTTACAGAGGTTATTTCATCACCAATCATACTCCAAATACATTTCTGTTAATAGCAGCCAAACCCATAACTTTTACCGTCAGGATCAGGACGCGTGGAACGGAAACGATGCCCGTTTTATGTCATCGTGTTCAGTTCCTCCTCAGAAAGGAAACACGGGAGAATTTCCGTTCAACATCCCTGCTCCAGCCTGAGACCTATGCTGAGAGGACCACTTCTCAGCTCAGGGCACTTAAATCTTTGCTTATAGGCTTGTGCAGAGGAGAGACTGTGAGTCTGAAGATCGACTTGTTAACCTTATTAGCACCCACTTAGCCCCATGGCCCAGTCCTCTAATCCGGGTGTCAGATGGGGGGCTTGGTGTCCTCCACACTTGTGGCTCCCCTTCCTTCCTCCACTGGCTGAGTCTGCGTGGACACTGTGTTAATGAGGCCTTGAAACCCCCCTTGGCAGGGAAAAGTCTCTTCTAGCTCAGAGTCTGAATTGAAAACGAATTCCCTGTTTACACAGCACCATGGAACTTCACATAATATCATTTACCGTCCCCGGGCAGCAGGCATTCTGAACATTCTTCTTAAACACTCTCTGCCCAATATCATATAGGCTGCAGCTGCTCCTATGGAAAGAAAAAGGACGGTTTTCAACTTCAGCCAGAGCAATAATGCCGCCTCGGTCTCCAAAATGTACACCTAAAATTCAGCACCAAAGACAGGAAAATGACTAACAAGAACCATATTCTTAAATCATTAAAAAAAAATGTACGTGTTTAGCCAAGGAAATAAAAGTCTTATGAAAAATTAATTCTGTCTCTTATGGAGTGATTAAAAATGGAGATAACAAATTGTCAGTTAATGAGGCACACAGACTGGAGAGGTGATATGGAAAATAGAGAATGGATTATTTGGAGTACTGTTTTTAATTGAAAATATATAGGACAGTTTTTAGCCTCAGTCATTTCATACTAATATTGTTGCTTAAAAAAAAATGTTTTGTTTTCTTCAAGCCAAACATGCATGAAGGTCCTGGGAGCTGCCCAGAATTACCAAATTCTCCAGAATTCTCCAGAATTACCAAAGGATCTCTCATTCTGGGACCCTAAGATTCTACTAGATGGTCTTCAGGAGGAAACGTAACAACTGACTTCTTTTAAATCATCTAGTTAGTTCAGAGTGTTTTGATGTAGTCTACCTGAATAGCTTCCACACGACTGTAAAGTTGGGGGTATAGTTTGCACTCATTTCTTCCATCTGCTGGTATCTATGCGGCTCATACTCTTCATCATGTAGTATTTTGGGACCCTGATGGAATAATCACAAAGCAGGACACACACAGGTCCCTCCCCTCGTGGAGCTTACCTTTTAATAGAAGATGTGCAAATAAACGGCCCAAATGCTCTTGCCTTACAATTCTGACAGAGAAAATTGGCAAAAGAAAAATTAGCATCTCAGAAAAATATGTTAACATCTGGAGAATAATGAAATTATGAGCAACAAGCATCAGGGAAATCATGCCAAATTCAAATGCTGACTGCTCTTGGTAAGCTTCCAGAATTCACTATTAAAAAAACATATTAGCCTTAAACCCAGTATGTCTTCAGTGATGGCTGTGGAGGGGGTGATGCCATGCTCCATTCATTGGAGAGTGGACAGACGCCAGAGTATTTCACGGGAACCTAATTGTTCTCCCCTGCCAGGAAGTTGCTACAGCATGACAAAATTCCAAGGATCACAGCGCCTGGAGACAAGAGCTCCTATGACAAACTCTTGCAGCTTTCGGGTTATATTATAGATTGCCCCAAATATGCTACAGCCGTTAATGCCTGTGACAGGGACACAGATCCCCCAGACTCACCACTGATACACTGTGTGGCTGTGGGCAGATTATTAATAACTGCAAACCTCAGTTATCTCATTTGAAAAAAAAATGATCATTGTAATGTATCAGCACAAGATGAAGAGAGGATAAATGAGATTTTGCACATATAGGCATATATATTCTGTTCTATAATATATATTGATGTATAAAATATATATCCTTTGTGTACAATGCCTAGTACAAGTTAATTATGCAACAGATGCACCTTCATTGAGTACCTTGCCTCAACAATACAAGAAGATGCATAAAGTTAAAATATATTTCACAAGTAAATTAACATGTTTATATTTTACCTTTAGATGCACTTGGGCACAGTAGACAAACCTCCCGTCCCTGAGCTGTATTTCTTGGGCGTGTTTGGAATTTTGTTCATGAACTGATGAACACTTATTTCAAGTATTTTTGGCTGCCTCCTGACAGCCACCTGTCCCATTTCACCAGCTCATCCATACTCACCTAGAGAGCAGTGCATGTAACTTGACTATTTAGTTCTATGGGCTCCTTATTAAGAAGTCGGAATGGAATGCTGAAATAAGCAGAGGTGGACACGAGCAATGGGAGTAGCTCTTTTCATGAACATAATGAAAAGGAAACAAAGACAGATGTTTGGTTTACTGCTGGGAGTGCATTCTTAGACCTTATTGGACCTAATGTGGGAAACCCTATGAATAGAGCTGGGGGGCGATGGGGAGAAAACAACCTCAGAAAGGATACACAAAATACTATATTGAAATTATATCTAAAGGTGAAGTCAAATTAGGAAATACATGTGTGAGGTCTATATGTATTATCTAACTTTACTGAGAAAGAAGTTTTTTCTGGCTTACGAATCTGTTGCTATTGCTTTGTTGTTCGTTTTTCACATGTAATTTCTAGAAAGTGTCTCATGTAGAAGTGGGGAGTTGTCTCTATTGCTTTCTTTCACCCCCATTTATTTCCATTCCCCTAAATACAGTTGTGAGAAAGTAGCAGGTTTCTCTGATCTCAGTAGCCCTCCCCTCTGAGCAGCCTGGCCGGGGGACCACAAATATTTATTGGGCATCTACTTCATTCCTGCCTCCAAGGACAGTTTCCCCACCAGAGTGAGCATAAAGATCTGGAATAGATTCAAACAGTCTGAGAAGTGGATGAGAGAGGAGGCCTCTGAACCTCCACACTTGGTGGGAAGACTTCTTCCTTTACAAACACTTGCGCCTAAATCTCTCTCAAACATGGTGGAGCGCAGGTTCCATGGCAGTTTGCATGGAGGGACCAAGGCCTTGCTTCCCAAGGGGGAGCCGGCAGCTCTGTCACGCTGTCACAGATGGAAATCCTTGGATGGCAGAAGAGACCAGCAGCCATCTTAGGCTCAGACCGTTCCCCGCCGCCAGGCATGAAACCCTCGAGCTCCGAAAGCCTCCACCGAGACTAGCTCCTCCTCTCCAGCTGGGAGCTAAAGTACACATTTCCCTCTATTTGATCCTCCATTCTTTATCTCTCTAAGTTTTGCCCACTCTTAGAAGTTCTTAGGCCCCTTTGTATATGCTCTTTGAACATGCACTTGATGATTTCTTGATGATCCCTCAGACGCAATAGGCTAAGACTGAAATCTTTACTGCTGTAACTGAAATTGTGGATCACTCCAGCTAGATGAGCCTGGAACATGTGATGAGAAACCAGTGTGAAGGGTCAGAGTGAAAACGAGAGAATGAATGAGTGGCACAGAGTCTAGGAGCCGCCCAGGCTGAGCAGAAACTAGTTCTCATCCCAAATTCACTGTTTAGAACGTCCTGTCTGTTGCCTCAGTAATATTATTCAGTTGCTCAGTCTTGTCCGACTCTGCAGCATACTAAGCTTCCCTGTCCTTCACCATCTCACACAGCTTACTCAAACTCGTGTCCACTGAGTCAGTGATGCCATCCAACCATCTCATCCTCTGTCGCCCCCTTCTCCTTCTGGCCTCAATCTTTCCCAGCATCAGGGCTTTTCTAGTGAGTAGGCTCTTCACGTCAGGTGCCCAAAGCATTGGACCTTCAGCTTCATTATCAGTCCTTCCAATGAATATTCAGGATTGATCTCCTTTAGGATTGACTGGTTGGATCTCCTTGCTGTTCAAGGGACTTGCAAGAGTCTTCTCCAGCACCACAGTTTGAAGGCACCAATTCTTTGACGCTCAACCTTTTTTATGGTCCAGTAATGACACCACCAAAATCTCCACATGCCTGAGATTGAGCATCCCCTCCTCATCTCACACTGTGCAGACCCAGGATGTTAACAGCATGTCACGCAAACCTCCAAAATATTCTGCCCAGTTGGCACTTTTCATTCATTATTTCAGTTGCCACCACCTTAGCCCACACTTTCTTTATCTCTGTGTTAATGTAGGTGTCATCATTCTAGCAAGTTTATCACTTCCCACCAGTAATTTTCTTCTTCTTCTTCTTCTTCTTCTTCATGCTGCTCACTTGAAATGAAGCACTGCTTCTGCCAGGCTATTTACCTGTCAATATTTTGTTCAAAGTTCTGGGCCTGGTTAGCCTTGCCTCCTCAAAGAGGCCTCTGTCAACCACCCTCGTGCACCATGTCAGAAGTTATTTATCCCACATATGCTTTTCAATCCCTATGCTCTCCCTTTTCTGTTGAGAACAAAAAACATCCGGTTTTGATTCCACCACTTCACTGAACCCCTCTGGACAAAATCTAGACACCTTTTGCTAAACTGATTGTGCGTCTCACGGTTCTCATCTTGGTCCATCAATGACGTTTGACAAGGCGCCCCATTCCTCCTTCTCTCCACTTTTTTCCACTGGGCACTCAGCACAGTGTTCATTCTTGGTTTTCCTCCTACTCTCAGCCCCTTATCTCAGTTTGTTATATTCTCATCACCCTGCTGGCTACACCGTGGGGTATCCCAGAACTTCATCCTTAGATGTCTTCTCTAACCAGAGGCATTCTAGGTGGTGGTATCCAGTCTCATGACTTTCAATTACCTTTAAACTTGAGACTCCCAACTTTCTATCTGTGGGCTAAAGCCTCCTCTGAGCCGTGCATTCATACACCCAGCAGTCTGCCTGACATAGCCAGTGAGAGCGCCAGCCATCTGTGACCCTTCTCACTCATATCTCAGATGCACACCACCCGCCAACCCTGTGGAATCTACCTTCAAAATGAATTCGATGTCATCCCATGTCCAGTCATTGCCATCTCCCCCTATCTCACTCAGGCTCCTGTCAGCTTTTGCTGGGTTGCAGTAGCCTTTTAGTTAGACCGTCTGCTTTTTCTTTTGCATTTCTGTAATCTCATCCACAGCAGTCAGAGAGAACTAAAGTCTTTACTGAGAATTCTAAGGCTGTGAAAGACCCAGCTACCTCTTCTCTCCAACATGTATTTCCCTCCATATTCCCTACAATCTTTTCTTTCCTTCTCCTTGCACCTACCTTACCGACATCCTAGAAATCCTTAGAACATGCTAAACACACCCCAGCCTGGGGGCATTGGTTTCCTTCTGCCTTGAGCATCCTTCTCCCAGATCATTGCATGATTTTCTCTTTTTCTTCAATTATCTTTTCTAATAGTTCCTCCTCCTGAGGCCTTCACCTGTATAAAATAGAAGCCTTACTCTCTATGCCTCCTCTTTTCCCCTTTTTCTTTCTGTCTGGTCTGTCTGTCTGTCTATCTGTCTGTTCGTGTGTTGTATTCCTGTGAAGGTATATGATCCATGGTGATGGTTTTTGTATGTTGTGTTAAACCCAATATTTAGAACACTGCCTAATGCAAAGAAGTGATCAATAAGTACTTACTAAAATAATAATCCAATGATAATTGGAATCCACATCTGTTCACCACCCTTTCCACAGACACCCACCCCTGGCAGAGTTTCTTCCAAAGCTGTGTTGTTGGGAAGGCGGTTCTGCAGACTGTGTGTCAAAGGGGAGCTGGAGAGAAATGCTTGAATAACTGTTGGCACAAAGTGTAACGCAGAGTGTTTCTTCTAGGCATAAAGACTGGGAAACCTGTGAGAAATTAGAGATATCAGATGGTGTGGTAGGAAGGGAAAAAGCAGTATGCCAGCAGGCAGGATATCCATATCCGGAATCTGAATCTTATTACCTGTGGAATTCTGAGCAAGCTACTAATCCTATTTAGCCTATATTTCTCATCTGGTTGATAAAAGTGATGGATTAGCTTGTCTCTTAGATTCTCCTGACACCTATGATTGTGTTTAATTCTATAGATGTCTGAAGAAAATAAGAAAGAGAGGGAGGGGATGAGGAAGGAAGGAAGGAAGAAGAGTAGGAAGGAGGTCTGTGGATGAGCCATGTTCCTACTAAGGGTAGAAAGAATGAGATAAGTTGGGTATTAAGATAATTACATAGAAGAAATCATTTTGATGTGGCTACATCACACAGGAGCTTGGTTTCATAATTGGGTATCTCGGTATTCTGAAAAGAACACTTGATTTATTAAGTTTGACATTTCTCTGTGTGATCTGTGACCAGTGCATACACCTTTTCTCAGGACTGGAGATCTTCCTTTCTGGCCATCACAGTTGGAGCTTTGGTCCATTGTAGGCAAATACTGAATGCAATTATTCATTTATAGATAATTACTAAAATACAAACTGGTCTGACTTTTGTTGGAACACTTTAATACCACTCTCCTCTAAACATTTATTATTTTATGTGAACAATATTCATTTTATATCACATTAGATGGGATTCTAATTTACTAATTATTTTTTATAATTATACTAAAAACACATAGCCATGCTTTGGAACATTTTCCAGTATGCTGAAACATTGTAACATGTTAGAGATTGCAAGTCTATTTTTCCCCATTATCTGCCTTTGAAATTTCATGTTACAATATGATTTTTCAGTGCTGTGTATGTTTGGCATTTTATTTTATTTAAGTTGAGCTCTTAGGAAGGGTTGTACTCCATCTGTGACCGTGAAAAGTTCATTATTCTACTTACCTAGCCATTTGATGCATAGTGTTTTCTTAGATGGGTTTCTCCTGAGGTTTTACTGAGGCAGAATACGAATTCATAGCTGAACCTGAAAGGAACATGACATTGTGTTTCTTAAAAGCACAACCACCCATGGTGTCAAGCTAACAGCTCAAAACTATGGTCCAATTAACTGAGGACACTGCCGGGGAGGTCAAAGATCCCATAAAAACTAGTAAAGACACTGGAGTTTAGACAATCAAAAGAATCTGGAGGAATGATCCGGGGTCATAGTGATTACCTCTGGAGCTGAAGGGAACACTCAAGGAAAAGAAGATATAAGCTAAAGTTCAAATTGTCCTTTATAAAGCTTCTTACCCAGTCTAGTTACAAAGCAGAATTTATACTCTGGTAAAATCCAGCACATTTCTTTCTTTATCTTTAGGGGATTTTTTTTCCCCAGAAGCCAGATAAATGGGACTTGCAGATGGTATACCTCTGTTGATTGTTTTATGAAATTGAAAAATAGACAGGGTAGCTTTATTTCAGTTGTTTTAAAGCGGACCTACATGCCACGGCAGCCACTCTGTTTCAATGAAAGCTGAATCATTTGACATAGTAAAGGTAAAATATAAAGTACATTCAGCAAGGATGTGGATGGAATATGAGACACTTGACGGAAACTCCTATTAATATCTCGAGGTTTAAAATCGCTGAATGGGGAAGATCCATCACTGCAGTTCACAGAAGGACAGCGACCTGTGTTTGAACTGAGAGCTCACTTCTCTTGACCTAAATGTGTCAGAGTAATGAACGCCACGTGGGAGAGTGGTAAATCATAGTCATTAAACAAACAAATCATTGCGGACTGTCAGTTGCTCCTTTGAAGAGCTTCAGGCATCTTCACTACCATCCAGACAAAAAGCAAACACCCCTTGGGAAGGCAGGAGCCCAAGTAGGCTTCACCCTTCCCCACCGTCCCTCTCATCAACACCTCCACTCAGCTGCACTCATGCATTTGATTCGGTTTTTTAACTTAGCCTTTAACTGCGCTCCTCCACTTCTTTCTACCAGCTATTTGCTGGGTTATGATCAACCTCTAAAATACAGTTAAAGACACTCTCATGAATCTAAATTCCACATTCAGGAATTTTATGTTGCCACCCATTTTCCAGGCATCATGTCAGGCAAACACCCTTGGATTCAGCGTCAAGTGTATCTCTTTATTTCTGTTCTGAGTGACCTGCTACAAGATCACCCTGCCCTCGCCATGGCAAGTGATAGCCTCCCACTGCTTATGATTATTGAGGTTCTTTGAGGCAGGGCTCCCAATCTGACATAAACTGTGCCCTTCAATTACAAGGGCTGGTGGAATATGATTCCTGCCTTACAGGTACCTTATTATCCAATATGCAGCATCTACGTTCAATTATCAGGCATTCTTAGAAACACAAAGGTCACTCTTTGCATCTCAAAAGCTCTTAAACAAACATGTTATTGCCTCCTGCACATGTTGAGTATTAAAACCTTAGAAGTCACTTTAGGAGACTCTTATCACTGTCTGTTCTTTTCTATAGAACAGAGTGCTATAATGGAGAACGTTGTGGTTCAAATACCGAAGATGCTAACAAAGCAGTTCAACAGGGAGATGCTGAGTTTAGAAAAAAACAACTGTGCTGCGAAATGATCGTTTCCGTTTTCCATGTCCTTTGTCCCTACCTCTCACTCCAATGTCACATGCCAGGAAATCTCTTCCCTAGCATGCACGTTCAGAATAGGAAGCCCATCATTATTTTACCATTTAATATTAATTATAGTAGTATTAGTCATGATGAACTAATGTGGCATTATGTAGCTTTCAGATGTACTCCCAAAGGACTTTGATTATAATTTGCCATTTTATTCATGTTCAATTATTTTAAAGTGTTGCTGAATTAACAAGTTCCACTTAGCCTTAATCACTACTTACCTCATCAGTTTAGAGCACTGACATGCCCGGCTTATAAAGATGATCTGTGATGGAAAGAGACTGGAACTATCACGGGCACAGCCGCCGTCTGCACTAAGCTCTGTGGGGCGAGGGTAGCTGGGTACCATTACCAGTACCATCAGAGCAGGCGGTACCACCATCCTTGATTGGGGAGGAGCCAGCTTGCAGGGGGCGGGGCCAGAGAGGAGGATGCGGTCATGGAGAACCCTCTCTCTTGTTTAGTTAAATGCTTTGTCAGAATCCAGCATTCTGTTACAAAACATTTCATGTATTCCTTTTTCTGATGCACTCTAATAATCCTGGTTTTCTTTCCCTGTATCATGAGAAAAGAAAATAGGTACCTTCATTTTTTTGTTGTCAGTGTTTTTAATGGATGCTCTCAGCCAAACAGTCCAGTTGCTCTGGTTAACTCAGGACAATGTTACCACATATTCTTTCATGAATTCCTGCGTCTCTCAGTCTAAAGTTTTGTTTGCATTTCCACACTTGGGCTCACTTCTAGATCCTACCAACATGCTTCATTTTTCCATTTGTGATGTAGAAGCTCCCTTATAATTCATAATCAGGTTTTCTCATCTTATTGTGTCTTATGCACTTAGGGCAATTACCCACCAAGTAATAAAAATTAACCAAGATTAGAGTGACGAGGAATCACCTGGCAAATCTGACAACGGCCTGGTTTAGCATTATGAGCACATTAAATCCCTCCCATGCATCCAACACCGATGGCAGATAATATGGTAGAGTCGTAAGTTTAACAGACGCGGCAACTGCCGATGCAACTGAGTGGGCTGTATGGACATCACTGGGAAAGCAGTTATGTTCCCAAAATAATTGTACTGTCCAGAAAAGCCCCTGGATCTGATCAAAGACCACCTCAGCAAGTGAAATGATGGGAAATGGAATTCTAGCCACCAGTCAAGTGTAGCACCCGTGAAGACTTCTGCAGTTTCATGCAGGAGTTTTGATCTGTGGATTTTGTAAGTGGGTGGCATTAGAACTGGGAGTTTTCCAGCCATTCCATCTTCTACTTTCTGACTTGAGGGTTTAATTCAAAGAAAAAAGTGAATTAAGATGACCCAAGGCAGTTCCCCCCTTTTATCTATTCTATCCTTGCTGTGCTACTTAAATTTACTATTCTCCTACCAGGCACTTGTTTAGCAACTGGCTCTGTGGCCTTTAATATTGCTCTGAAAACTGATTATGGACAATTTGAGCTGGGGATTGTTAGTATTTTAGTGATGGAAAGGAAAGGATGATGCATTCAAGCAAGACACAGGACAAGCTACACTCAAAGCAATGGTATTTTCAGAATAATAATCAGAGTAAGAATTTTGTGAACTACCTTTATACATTTTATCATATGCATACACAAAAACATATACTGAATTTGGTCATAGTTGGTAATGATAGGAAACAAAATTGATGCTAAATCACATGATTTGAATTATAAAGTTATTAATGACTAATAGATATTAGTAAGTATTACCTTGAACTGAGTATTGGTATTGCCTTATTTAATTATTATGGTGGCTAAAGCATGCCATTATTGTTCTCATTTTACATTTTAGCTACAGAAACAGCTAGTAGTTTAACTGAATTAATGGCACACAACTAGAAATCAATGAGGCCTAGATCTGACTCTAACTGAAGGATAACTTACATTCTGACCCTCTGTAACTCTACTGCTCTGGTTCTTTCCCTAAAGTTATTTGTTGAGTTGTTTTTTATGTTGCCTCAGCCATGTGCTTCATTTTTTTCCTTTCTCCTATACTCAGAAGTTTCTTAAAAATATTTTCTAAAAATTATTTTCCCAGAAACACAGAAGGGAAAATATATTTCTAAGATTTCTGTTTCTCATAATTCCAAAGCTGGTAGAAGTTTTCCTTTGAAATAGTCTGCTAATGAACTTGTAATGCATTTACTCTGTGGCTTAAGGTTTCTGCCAAAACACATGATAAAATTTCCATTCATCTAGAAGGAATTTGGAACTACTCTTTAAATAAAAATAAATCATGAAATGGCCAGGCTCTGCTTGTACGACCTGTGTTGCTTCCACTTTGGCGAGTTCTTCCTAATAAAAATGACTGAGTTGTGGTTGGTTACTGATCATCTTTGCTCCCTGGCTTCCCTTCTGTCATCTCTCCAGGATGTGGCTGCTAGATGATCTTCCTTTCTCCCTTTCCCAATGATGCCTTTCTGCCTCCGCACATCTTTTCATTGCTTGCCCTTTTTGGTATGACCTTCTTGTACCTTGAAACATCTCCTCTGGTTCAAAAACCTCCATCATTTCATTTCCCATTGCTCCATCCGAGACTGCCAGTTGGATTCTCTGTTTCCTTTTCCTGCTTGTTAGTTCTTCTCCCCCACTGGCCTTCTGCTGAAACAGCATGGCTCTTAGCAAGTAGGAAGCTCTTCATTTCATTAGAAAGCAGAAATTAGAGATGTATGTTAAGGAGCATGCTTGTGTCACAGTGATGAAGTAGCATGAATGGCGTCCTAATTAGTTTTATCTCTGAATGTGGCAGCCCTCTCAACAGTGCTCAAATTGGTCCAACATTTCTTATCAACTCATCACAACAACTTGACCTTGGAGAAACTGCACTAAACAAAACATTTGAAGCAAGCTTCTGACTGGTGGTATAATTATCACCTAATGAAGAGCAAATGCCAATGGTAATAAGATTATAAACATTTGTGCTGCAGCAGGGAGACCAGCATGGTAAGGAGAGCCATCCAGTCACCCCAAACCACATCTTGTGGGGACATGAATGGGCAGGGGTCAGCCACTGTGAGAGAGTGCAGAGTGCCTCTTAAGTGGGCCCATGTGCTAACCAAATTAGTGAAACTGCATCACTCCTGAAAGCCTGCGTGATTCCTCAAATGTCAAATCCTTAATGCTTCACAGAGTGAGAACCATAAAAGTTATTACTTACACTAATCACAATTGTCCTTTTTTTGAATGTATTCAGTTTCTTTTCACTTCCTTGACATTTAATTGACATTCCTTGATGACTCAAACTCAAAGGGGATTTTACACAATTTCACTTAAAAATAATCTTTAAACCATGTATTTATAAACTGGAAATCTCTAACGTGGGTCTTAAGCCTTTTGCATTCCCATCAGTACAATCATAGTCTTCTCTGTGTGGTTTCAATGGTTAGTGCATCTGGCTCACTTCCCATATCAATGCAGTCTCTGAAGTGGTCGATTTTTAAAATCATGGATTGAAAGCATCAATTTACTGATTTCAGATATGATCAAAAAGTGTAATGGTGCGTGCAATTATATCATTAGCAAATTATCCAGCTATCAAGTTGACTCATTGAGATAGTAAGGAGAAAAATTCAATGCTGATTATTTTTTAAAGAAGGAAGCTACTATTATGTGAAGACTAGTTTCATAATTCAAGTGAATCTTACAAACATAACCTATGCAACTATACAGTTTTAGGAGCTGAATATAATTTGTGTTTCTAGTCATTTAAAATAAATGAAAGAATATGAGAAGCAGTGAGATTGATGTTCCCAAGATCAGAATGATTCCAACACAAGTGGAGATTATACTTAAGAAAATGTACACTGTATAGTGATGAAAACTTTTCAGAATATTAGAATTTTTCATTAAAGCAGTGTTTTTGTCATGCTGTTGATAGGAACTGTCGTTGCTTTCTGGACAGTACAGTTTCACCAGCCATCTCAGCAGCCCCTATTCCCTGCCATCTGGAAACTCTTAGCAAAGGATGATTTGGTATTATAATAAACTTGTCTGATCTTTCAGATTTAGAATTCTTTTTGTTTGTTTTTTCTCTTTCTGGTAGAAATGCTATTGATAGTTATTAATTGAAAGGGACTTTGACTCAACGTGAAAATTCCTGAACTCCTTTTTACTCTGTTAATAAATAAAGGCTAGTTTCTACATGTCCAAAGTGTAAACTTTACACTACGGGATAAAAGGATGAGCCTCTTTCCTATCCTTATTATAATAAGACAAAAGAGTATATTCAAGTAAGAACTCAAAGTAAAATTTAACTTTTAAACCTGACTTTCTTCTAGTTTAGCAACTCATCCTAGTAGTTTTGTGTGTATGTGTGTCTGCCTGTATTTGATGATAACTTTAGTCATGGTAAAATACTTGAAAGAATGCAAAATCATGCTATAAATATTTACACACACACACACACATTTACATACCTGTGTTTTTTGGGGTTACAATATCACAATATCACTGCAGATGGTGAGTGCAGCCGTGAAATTAAAAGACACTTGCTCCTTGGAAGAAAAGTTATGACCAAACTAGACAACATTTTAAAAAGCAGAGACAGCACTTTGCCAACAAAGGTCCATCTAGTCAAAGCTATGGTTTTGCCAGTAGTCATGTATGGATGTGAGAGTTGAACTATAAAGAAAGCTGAGTGCTGAAGAATTGATGCTTTTGAACTGTGGTGTTGGAGAAGACTCTTGAGAGTCCCTTGGGCTGCAAGGAGATCCAACCAGTCCACCCTAAAGGAAATCAGTCCTGAATATTCATGGAAAGGACTGATACTGAGGCTGAAACTCCAATACTTTGGCCACCTGATGCGAAGAACTGTCTCATTGGAAAAGACCCTGATGCTGGGAAAGATTGAGGGCAGGAGGAGAAGGGGCCGACAGAGGATGAGATGGTTGGATGGCATCACTGATTTGATGGACAGGAGTTTGAGCAAGCTCCGGGAGTTGGTGATGGACAGGGAAGCCTGGTGTGCTGCAGTTCATGGGGTCACAAAGAGTCAGACACGACTAAGTGACTGAACTGTTCAGTCTTTGTAACAATGTGCACAGGGATCTGAGCTCCAAGGTGAAGCTGCTTGGAGAAGCACAAGATGCTTACAATGGCATAAACATGTGCAACAAATAAGGAAAAATGGGTTCTCATGTTGACACCACTTATCACCTCTGAATCTTAGGGCAATTCACTGAACCTCAATTTTTCATTTGTAAGATGAGAGTACTCTATTTTCTTTCCTAGCTCCAAAGATGTTACCTAGATTAAATATAGGAACGTCTGAGAAAGCATGTTGTAAACCTAAAAATAGTATAGCAGTATAAAATATTATTCCTAGGTTTATTATATTGGTGCACTGAAAAACTTTTATAGGTGAAGAATTAACACGCACACAAAATCTGTACATCAAGTTCAAGTTGAAATATGTGGTAGTGAATTTAATTTTGCTTAGTATTTGAATGGATACACTGATGATTTTCAGGATTCATATTTATTTCTTATTGAATACAGACCAATACATAAAAACTTCCTTGAAAAGTTATTTTCAAAAGTGTTTTCAAAGGTTTAAGGAAAGCTGTAATCACACTGAATAATTAAAGTGGTAATAATATTGATCCACACTTCCTGTAATAATAATGTCATCAAACATTTTGTAAAAATTAATTAAGTCTCACACTTTTGTTATTTGAAGATGAATTAATAATTCATGGAATAATGAGACCTGCACAGTCAATGCCATTAACTGTTCTTAACATGAGTTCAATCCCTGTCTTTTAATTTAATCACTAGAAAATTATTTTATCTTTTATTGACTTGTGTTTCAACTCTCCTCATTTCAATTTCTAATAAATGCATTTTGCTTATTATTTAACAACTTTTAAGCTTTAAACATAATCTTACTGCCATGAACCTTTGAATTAGAAGGGAGATGTTTATGTACAGTGTCTTTCATTCTATAAGAAGTCACATAAGCAAGGAAAATGTATTTGATTTATTTTGAAGTGGGAGAATTGTTTCCAAACACTTAAGAGAGAAAGGAATGCCATCTAGAGAACATAAAATCAGAATCTAAAATCTCTAGTACTTTTATTAACACTTTGAGGTCCCACCTCTCACTATGTACAGTTCTGACTCAATGTATTTAAGCTTCTTTGCTCTAAGAAAGAACATGAATGTATGAATGACAGCTTGAATTCTGATGTAGAATGACAGAATGTGTGGTTACTCTTCTAAAGAGCAAATAGATCCTTTTTGAATTATCAAACAATGAAGATGAAGGTGGAAAAGGTAATGTTACTTGTGAGAATATTTCCTTATTTTCTTTTTCTTTCTTATTAATTTTTATCGGAGTGTAGTTGCTTTACGATGTTGTGTTAGTTTCTGCTGTAGAACAAAGTGAACAAGCTACATGTGTTCATCTATCCCCTCTTGTTAATTTCCTTCTCATTTAGGCCCCCACAGAGCCCTGTCTAGCACACCTGTGCAGTTCAGTTCAGTTCGTCACTCAGTCGTGTCTGACTCTTTGAGACCCCATGAACCGCAGCATGCCAGGCCTCCCTGTCCATCACAAACTCCTGGAGTTTACCCAAACCCAGGTCCATTGAGTCGGTGATGCCATCCAGCCATCTCATCTTCTGTCGTCCCCTTCTCCTCCTGCCCCCAATCCCTCCCAGCATCAGGGTCTTTTCCAGTGAGTCAACTCTTCGCATGAGGTGGCCAAAGGATTGGAGTTTCAGCTTCAGCATCAGTCCTTCCAATGAACACCCAGGACTGATCTCCTTTAGGATGGACTGGTTGGATCTCCTTGCAGTCCAAGGAACTCTCAAGAGTCTTCTCCAACACCACAGTTCAAAAGCATCAATTCTTCGGCACTCAGCTTTCTTCAACTGTGCTGTGCAGTAGGTTCTCATTAGTTATCTGTTTTATACAAATAAGATTCTCTTGCATGGTTAATTTGAAATTATTGCTTTATAATAAATAACTGATTCCCAAACTCCCTGTATTATCTCTGAAGCTTCAAAAAAACTAACAATCACATTATTATTTCTTCTCAATAAGGCTGCCTGCCTCTTGTGCTTTCAGGATAACAGGACAGTATTCCATCCTAAAAATGTCTTCCTCTATCAAAGCACACCATTGGTATTATTGCAAGTATTAATAATGACAATAATAGTCTCATCTTTAGTGTTTACCAGGTGCCAGGCACTGTTCTGGGCATGCAGTCTTGCAGTGTTGCTTTATCATTCCCACATCAACCCTGTAATATCAGGATCATTCTGTTTGCTATACGAGTAAACACACTGAGTGAGGATCTTGACAAAAGTCACACAACTAGTTCGTGGCAGAACTGTTGTAAATCCTAGGTTCAAATCTTCAGAAATGTATTTCCCAAACTTTTTAGATTTGGCTTCATAGGTGGATCAGACGGTAAAGCGTCTGCTGCAATGTGGGAGACCCGGGTTCAATCCCTGGGTCAGGAAGATCCCCTGGAGAAGGAAATGGCAACCCACTCCAGTATTCTTGCCTGGAGAATCCCACGGACAGAGGAGCCTGGGAGGCCCCAGTCCATGGGGTCGCAAAGAGTGGGACATGACTGAGCAACTTCACTTTCACTTTCTACTTTATTCTGTTATGCCCTCAGGGTATTAGTTGCTCAGTCATATCTAACTCCTTACAACCCTGTGAACTATAACCCACTAGGATCCTCTGTCCATGAGACTTTCCAGGCAAGAATACTGGAGTAGGTTGGCATTTCCTTATCCAGGGGATCTTCCTGACCCAGGGATCGAATCTGAGTCTCTTGCATTACAGGCAGACTCTTTACCATCTGAGCCACCACGGAAGCCCTAACGCAAATATCCTATTAACTTGAACTCACTACTGGGAAAAAAAATGCAACAATTAATTTCTTAGCCATTTTCTTCCCCAATGGTTGCGGCCTTAGTGTTGTTTGGAGGGTGTACTTTAGGAGAGAGAGGTTTGTCTTTGCTTTGCCTGGGGTGATAGGTGAAGAACTGAAGCCCAAGGAAAAGTTCTTGCCTGTAGAAGGCAGGTCTGTCTCCTTACCATGCAGAGGACTCGGGAACATGGATGAGTGCACCTCCAAAGGAACTTCACCTAGTTGACAACTTTACTCAGGGAAGCTGGCTGAAGGCCAATTCCCTGCTTATTTTCTGGATTCTGTTGCATTACATTGAATTTATATACATGTCCTTCTGTTCATACTCCATTAGCCAAAGCAAGTTACATGGCTATTAGCTCCAAAGAGATTAAAGGAGAGCATAAGACAACTAGAATATATGAACACTTTGGCTGTCATAACTAGAAATATGATACAAAAATAAACTAAACCTAGTTCCTTCCCTCAGATACAAAAGTGTATTCTAGGTGCATTAAGAACATAAACATGATGAGTCAGATCTTAAAACCTGTAGAAAATACTGTGTCTTCATACATTTAAATAAGTGATCATTTCCTTAAAAAGGAAGAAATGATGCAGTTACAAAATGGTAGATATTATTATATTAAAGTCAAATACTTTCACATGACAGAAATATGTTTTCAAAAACTAAACAAATGTAAGCCATACACCAGGATAAAAACAACCCATCTGGTCAACAGTAATTTCCAGTGTACCAGACATGCTTAAATATAAATAAGAAAAAGACAATCCAATATATAGATAATAAATAAAGACAGATAATCCATGAGAGAGAAAAGAGGAGTGGCCCATAATTACAGTTACATACAAGATGCTCAACTTAGGAAAACACAAATTAGGTACCATCACACATCCATCAGGAGGCAGAAGTCACCAAATTTAGAAAGACAAGTGTGTGAGACTGTGAATCCGTGGGAACTGTTTAATAGCCCCATGTGTGTGTGCATAAAGTTAACAGAACAATTTGTATTTATACGACAATTTGTATTATATTGTAAGACTGAAGGTGTGCCCAGTCTAGAAAAAAACAATATCCTTGTTCTTTTATGTCTCATCTAAAACAAACACACAAGTAGTAATGCTTATGCTCATTCACTGTGGCACTGTTTGTAACAGTAAAATGTGAAAAGGAAAGTGAAGTCGCTCAGTCCTATCTGATTCTGCAACCCCATGGACTGTAGCCTACCAGGCTCCTCCATCCATGAAATGTTCCAGGTAAGAGTACTGGAGTGTCTTGCCATTTCCTTCCCCAGGGAATCTTCCCAACCCAGGGATCGAACCCGGGTCTTCTGCATTGCAGGCAGATGCTTTACCCTCTGAGCCACAAGAAGATATCCCAAAAGAAAGGATGCATGCATTGGAATCTACTCCCCAGCAAGAAGGCTTTAACACAGTAGCCAATGTGTCCCAGATTTAGTTGATTGCTGTGGCCTCATCACCCAGATTGCCACCTGGAATTTAGTAGATGCTCAGTAAATAATTAACTGAATAAATGAGTAATGATTGGGGTACTATGAAGAATCTAAAATAAATGAGCCAGAGTTAAATATTGGCAATCTCAAAATTAATGTTGAGTGAAAAATGTGGATTGCAGGACATGTAGCTGTAGCATCATTTATATAAATTATAAAGCACGTAAAACTCTATACAGTGTTGATGCAAAAATATACAGAAGCATCAAAACATGGGCAAAAATGGCAGGTGAATTCGGTAACTAGAAAATGCAGATGCCACTGTGATTGTATCTGAATTGCTCTATTTAAAAAAGTATATGTGGCAAAAACCTAGTGTTTTTAAAACCTCATTATTGTACTTTAACCTGAGTTTTAAAAATATCAACTTCTATACTCCCTTTGTATGAAAATGTTCTTGATGAAATTATTTATTGAATGACTCAACATGCCTATATTAAATTCACAGAGCAACTCAGTAGGCAAATTTGTCTTTTAATGAAAATGTTAGTCCCTTAGCCATATCTGCCTCTTTGCAACCCCATGGACTGTAGCTCCTCTGTCCATATAATAATTTATTACATTTTGATTTTCAATGACTTAGCACCCTATTAATAATTTGTCAATTTTACCTATTTTATTTATATTCCACCCATTTAAAGTATGAGTATAGTGTTGTGATTAAAGATCTCTGAACTGTATATAGAAGTTCATTATAGTCCTCTAGAATTTCACACTGACTATTATGTTTACATCAGATAACATTTAATTTTATTTTTTTTAATTGGAGGACAATTACTTTACAATATTGTGGTGATTTCTGCTGTACATCAACGTGGATCAGCCATAGGTATACATATGTCCCCCTGCTCTAGAATCTTCCTCCCAACTCCCTCCCCAAACCTCCCCCCACCCAGATTGTCATAGAACACGGGCTTTGAGTTCCCTGCATCATACGGCAAATTCCCACTGGCTATCAGATAGAAAGTAGTAAGCACCCAGAGTACCATCACCACTGTATTGTACAAAGGACATAGTCACAGACTCTTCTAGTCCTTTCCCTGCCTTTTGGGAGCTTACTGCTTAAAGATCTTTAAATATAGAAAAAAAAATCTTTGAATGCAACAGAGGAACCAGTTACATTAGTTCAGGCCATTGTCTCTTATGGCTTCTGTGATTGGACATACGCTTTTTGTTCTGCTGGCATTTATAGCTCAGTTCTTTTGGGCAAAGATGAAACCTTATTCACTCTTTTCTGCACTCCCAAGCATATTGTTCACCCTTCATCAAAAATGAAAAAAAATAATCATGATATTTAACCATTCATTATAGTTGCTCTCAGCTATTCCATTCATCTCTTTATGATTTGCCTCTAATTCATCTTAATGTCTTTAATGACGATTTTAATTAAATAAAGCAGTTCTGTTCTGCATGGCCTTAGTTATGGATGAGGCTAAGTGGAATATACATGTGTAACAAGATGGTATTTATTTGTGACTTTAAGACCATCAAGGCTGTTTAATCCTTATCAGTGACATCAGTGTGGACCCAATTAGCACAGTTTGCAGCCACTTCATAATTCAAAAGAATGTGATCATTCGGCTGGAAGCACACTTGACAGAAACTCCATAGTCATGAAGGTAAAAGCTTGCAAGATCACCCACTAGGATGGAGAAGCTGTCATTCTTCCTCCAGTGCTGTTGAATACTAATGTCAAGGTCAGAATGGTGTAATTTTAGGCTGCCAAAATATTGCTGGAATTGATATATCAGAAGATGTTTAAGAAAGTCAGGAAATAGAACTTTAGGAAACTTTCATAAACTGTACTTTGGTAGGACACTTGACTGCCTGGAGACAGGTCTCCATTTCACATTGTTTTATGCTGGAATCTTCTCCCAGTTCTCCTGCATAATGATTCAAATAGTCATCCTTTCTTTTGTACCCTATATTAAATTTATATCTTCACTAAGATTTATAGCTATTGTAAAAATCAGTTTCTTTGAGATTCTAATTTTCAAGGAAAGCCTGCTTTTGATAAGCATAACATAAACCCATTTCTGCCACAAGTAAGAGTATAAGATACGTTTAAGTTCAGTACAGTTTTCTAAAAACGTCATTTCAGTCATGCTCTTCTCTTCCCACAGTGTAGAGAATGAGAAATGGAGAAGAATTTCTAAGATGATAACTTGTTTTAATTTATAATTATAATTGTTGCATTATTATTAAATGGCATTTATCTATGGAACACTTTTTTGAAGTGTTGTTATGTATGCTGTTTATGCTTTGTTCTTGTTTTAGTCACTAAACTGTGTCTGATTCTTCTGTGACCCCATAGACTGGAGCCCTCCCAGCTCCTCTGTCCATGGGATTCTCCAGGCAAGAATACTGGAGTGGGCTGCCATTCCCTTCTCCAGGGGATCTGCCCGACCCAGGCATCGAACCTACTTCTCCTGCATTTGCAGGCAAGGTCTTTACCACTGTGCCACCTGAGAAAGCCCTATTGGATACTTATAACCATTCTAGGATTCAGTTAAGTTCAGTCACTCAGTCGTGTCTGACTCTTTGCGACCCCATGAATCGCAGCACACCAGGCCTCCCTGTCCATCACCAACTCCCGGAGTTTACTCAAACTCATGTCTATCCAGTTGGTGATGCCATCCATTGAGTCGGTGATGCCATCCAGCCATCTCATCCTCTGTTGCCCCCTTCTCCTCCTGCCCTCAATCCCTCCCAGCATCAGGGTCTTTTCCAATGAGTCAACTCTTCACATCAGTTGGCCAAATTATTGGAGTTTCAGCTTCAGCATCAGTCCTTCCAGTGAACACCCAGGACTGATCTCCTTTAGGATGGACTTGTTGGATCTCCTTGCAGTCCAAGGGACTCTCAAGAGTCTTCTCCAACACCACAGTTCAAAAGCATCAATTCTTCGGCGCTCAGCTTTCTTCACAGTGGAGAGCTGTATTTCTTGCCATTGTTTTGGAAGATATACCTGAGATTATAGTAGTTCTTGACTTCCTGAAAGTTCAGGGCATTCGAGTGTACCCCTAGTCTTGGAAGCCAGACTCTGAAATATGGATTAATGTATTTATATTATAATGCATTGGCCATTTACTCTAGTCTTCTTGAACATGATACCCTAAATAATTGTCCAAATTTCGCTCTTTAAAAAAAAATTAAGGATAAAATAATAGGCCAAAAGAATCACACATTTCTTTTATTGCTATTTTCAGTAAAAAAAAAAAAAGAGAGAGAGAAAAGAAAAAAAAATTAGCCTCCATTCACACAAATGAGGAAGAAAAACAAAAAACAAAACTTCATAGTTGTCTTCATCTGATTGACTTTACAAACATAAACATGTCAATGAGCTATGCCAAACAATACCTCAGTAGGATTGCTTTCCATATTCCAAATACATTTTGAAAGATGTCTAAAATGACATGTTTGCAGTAAAATGTACATGGCCGGGTGAACTTTCCTAGTTTTATCTTGCGCCTCAGTAACTCTAAAGAGATAGTGAAATCTTTTATTTTGCATCAGACATATTTTTAAAATATTTAAATCTTGCTTTCAAATATTCCTTACCCTTCATAAGCATACTGCTTACTTTTAACAATTTCTAATTTTAACCCACTTCTAAGGGCAGCTTTGCAGGGCTTTAGGGGCAGAAAGCAATCACCTTTATAAGTATTTCATGGTGATTGTTTTAACCAAATCGATTCAACCTACATTAGACCATATCTTTGCTTAACTTTAAAAACAATTTATCAGCTTCCTAGGTGCTTTAAATCTTCTGAGATGATTATGTAGGCAGCATGACACGCTTGCTCAAAGTTAAGCAATCTTTTATGATTTGGGTGTAGAATAAAAATTGATGCCCTATTTTAAATGACTAACAAGTTGGCCTTCAAATCATGGAATAAAGTTTTCAGTGAGCCATGCTAGCCCCTGGCATACCCAATGCCAAAGTGTCAAGGACAAATCTAACTCAAAGGTCACCCTCTGAGAGTCTAAAACAGAAGCAGTAGTAGAGAAAGTGGGCATGAACCAAAATATCTGAAGACACTGTATTTTTTCTAGCTTATCTCAACTCTTGCTCAAATAGCTATTCTGTCTTTTCATATGCCGTGTTTGTGTTAAATCTGAGTAGTATTAATTATGTAAATAATCCAGCAAGCACTTACAGGATCAACCAGGCCCTGTGAAGAGTCCTGGGGATTCATCAATACATGAAGTAAGTTCCTGCCCTTAAGATGCTCAAAGTCCAGGGGAAGCATTTGAACTATAAATAGCCAAAGACAGTATGATACATTCATATTCTGTGATTCTCTTTGCATTTCACTGACCACTCCCTCTGTTCCTTAAAGGAAGAGAGAGGCATCTTAAGTGTTAAGATATGTATAAGAATAACAATATTAAAATAAACAACACACATAGAGGCAAAGGAGACTGCAATTATACCATGCATAAGAGTCAACACAGTGTTCGCCATCTCTTAGTCCTAGAAGACGGAGCTGGTCAGAAACCTAAGCAAAGCCGGTGGTTTGATTTTCAGACAGTAAGTTGTGTGCTGAGCATCCACCCGCTCCCAGGAATGCTGTGTCCCGCTAGACAAGAGTCGTGTCTACGTGGAAAGGTTCATCTCCCTGTTGCTCCTCTCCAGCCCTGGGTCTTGAGGAGCCAGCCATGCCCCCCTGTCTTCTGGGTTGGTCTGAAGCTCAGCTTGTTTGCACAGTCCTGGGGCAATGGCCACATGGGTCTGCCTGGCACGTGAACTTGAGGATTTGAACATGGGGTCCCAGTGTTTGACAGCTTACTCACAGGTCCTGTTGACTTGCCAGGATTGTTTAACCTCGGCAAGCCTCAGTGTTCTCTTTTTCAATGTGGGCAAAATAAACATCTCTACCTTGGAAGTTACAATGAGAACTAAGGGAAATGAAGTATGAGTCTTCCCACCTAGTTGGCCAATCAATTCATCAGTTTTTCCTCCTTCTTTCTTCTTCTCTTTCCTCCATAGTTTATTTCTTTTTTGTTTCCTTCTCCATAATCATCTCATTTTCAAGTTTTAGCCCAGTGTGAACCAGATTTATAAGAGGTAGGAAAACAAATACAAATGACTATGGTCTCCCAGTAATTCACAGTGAACTATAATAACCTCTGACTCTAAGATCTCAAGGCTGGTGTGAAGATCAAATGAGATAATGCAAGTAACACACTTAGTACATAGTAAGTACTCAATAAATATCAGCCTTTGATAGCTGTAGTCTAGACTGGTTTCACTGTGGAAGTCGAGTGGAATTGCTAATTATGCAAGGATTGGATGAAATAATACAAGCCAAACACTTAGCATATAGCAAGTGCTCAATAACAATTAGTTGCTCTTAGTTTCTCCTAGCTTGGTTTTTCCTGCCTGAGTGGAAGCAGAAATGGCAAAATGATCCTAGGATAAGGCTTCTGCTGTTATTCCATACCCTGCAGGCAGCCTTTGATGGTAACTGAGGAAACTGTTTTATCTTGTACCTGCCATGAAGCAAGCTATTGGCATGGTCAAAATAGTTGCTGAGAACTGGGGGCCGGCAGAGGAAAAAGAATGATTTATCTGAGCTCACAGAACAAATCATCACATTCACCAGAACCAGAAAGAGAGAGAAAATAAGGCAGAACCATATTTAAATTTTATACTAGATCTGAAGCAGTGATCATAATTTCCACCTGGATGCTCTTCTAATCTACTGAGTTAGAGTTTTACAGGACTTCCTTGGTGGCTCAGATGGTAAAGAATCTGGCTACAATATGGGAGACCTGGGTTTGATCCTGGATCGGGATATCTCCTGGAGAAGGGAATGGCAGCCCCACTCTGGTATTCTTGCCTGTAAAATTGCATGGACAGAGGAGCCTGGTGGGATACAATCCATGCGGTTGCAAAAAGAGTCAGACATGACTGAGGGGCTAACACTTTCACTTCATACTTCACAGGGTTGCACTCATGAACATTAAAATTAATATTAAAATTCATAATGCCTTCCAAGTTACTTTTGCACATATCATCTTAGTTTTATAGCAAGTAAACATTTATTAGGTATATTATATTTGTCACATTAGAGCTTTAAAAAATTGTATAACAAATCACAAGAGGGATGCCAAATATAATGGGATGCTTGGTGATTTTTGTTTAAAATATTTCTTACCAGGGCTATGACTTAAAAATATTAACCTCAAATTCCAAAGGCCAAGGTTCCTATCAAGCTTTTAAGAAACTCATTTAAAAAAAAAAGTTGTCGCCATGAATAACAATAAACTAATTATCACTCTGGGTTTTGGCTTTTATTTTCAACTCAAAACCCTAAAGCACACGTTTTAAGGCTGCTTATGTATGCTAGAATATTCCATAGAAAAGTTTTCAGAAAGCTGGTCGGTGAGCCTAAATGTCCTGGTTATCTTCCTAACAAAGAAATTCAGCTGAACAGCTCGGCACAAAAGCAGGCCTTTCCGAAGCAACAGAAAAGACTGTTAAATCCCCCCCCTCCCTGCCCCCCAAAAAGTCTCTAATACGACATAATTTGATTTGGGATCCAAATACATTAAGAACAAGGCCTTCTTTCATTAAAGCAGTGACCCATTTTATGGCAGTGGATTGTGGCTTGTTCACCTCTTTATCCAAATGTGACTTCTGTTAACTAATGGAGTCCAGGCCCCGCCATTTTTAATGGGAGCATAAGTGTGGCAGTTGGAAGACAGCTTTTTTTTTTTCCCATTCAAGCCTGATGTTTCCTCTTTGAATCATAAAACTTGAGAAATGCATGTTGACGTTCTGAATTCGCACTGTGGGCACTGGCGGGGCATCACCGTAATTGTCAGTGACAGACATTCTTTCATAAAGATAAGTTCTCACCTAATTTGTGTGAAGCAGTCCCCAAGATTGTCACGGGAACAGCCGGCACATGGGCAGTATTGCTTTCAAATAGCATGCATGTGCCAGATGCCAAAATGAAAGTTTGTGGAAATGACAACTGCAATTGAAAAAACTACGCCTCATCGAAACCGAGGGGGAATTCTGCTTTTCTGGGAGTTGTTTTGGTCAGTGCCCTTTTCATCTCAAATGACTACTTTATCACTTTGCTTGTATGCTGCCTGGTGCAATTTAGCAGTGAGGCATGAGGATGCTTGGGTCATATCACGGGCACCACCAAAAGCAGTGAGTTTAGCATGACAGTGACCATGCAGGCCAAAGGACAGATGCGGGAACTCCTGATGTCTCACAGCTTCCCACACTTAATTTGATTTTTTTTTTTCTGCCGAACAACGTTTTACAAATTCTTTGGTGGGATTTCTGTTAAGAAATAATGTCTACATGTGTGCTAAGTCACTTCAGTCATGTTTGATTCTTTGCAACCCCATGGACTATAGCCTGCCAGGCTCCTCTGTCCATGGGATTCTCCAGGCAAGAATACTGGAGTGGGTCGTCATTTCCTCTTCCAGGGGATCTTCCCGACCCAAGGATCGAACCCGTGTCTCTTATGTCTACCTGCATTGGCAGGTGGGTTCTTTACCTCTGGCGCCACCTGGGAAACCCAAGGAATAATGACTACTCCTTACATGGTATTCACTGTGTGCCAGATACCATCCAAATGTTTCCCATGCCATAACTCATTTAATCTTCACAAGAGCCCTATGAAATACCTAGAATTGCTGTTCCCATTTTACAGGTGAGAAAGTTGATACACAGAGATTACGTACGTTTGGAACTCAGATGGGGACACAAACTATGGTTACAGTGTCTGTGTGCTTAACCCCATATTATACTAGAAAAGGATGTTTGTGTAACGTAACTTTATGAGGTTAAAGCCTTTGACATAGCATAGTGTAATCATTGTTGTTAATGTTATTATATTTGCAGTGTGAACTTTGCAAATCACTCTCATGATGTGATTATCTGCATAATTTGATCAGTATACACAGTATCTTTTGTACCCTGGGCAGAGCACCTCACCAACTATCACTCTTTTCAGTCACAAGTGATTCAGGGATAATTTATATACACAATGTCTTTAAGAACCAACATACCTTTTCCCATGCATAGTATTATTATTTGGTAAAACTGTTCATAACTGCATAATCGTGTTAATGGCACATAGAGTTGTTTAGTTTTAAGCGTCCCCTTACAAACATTGCTTCCCTTTTCCCACTATGCTTAATTCATTTTGACAGCTTTACTGAAAATGTGAAACTTACAAATGCCCCCTTTGCGACTTTCCCCCTCGGGGAGTGGGAGGTGTTGAGACTGCCTCCAACACTCAGCCTAACTCCCCGTGACCCCAATCTGCGTGTGTGCCTGTGATGAAAATTCATGAGCTGCCCCTTTCTTTGGAAGTGAGCAGGATCTTCCAATTCCTCTCTGTGCGTAACAGCGAGAGGACATCTTTGTAGGAGTCCAGGTGGGGAGGACACGGTCCCCTGCGTGGTTCAGGGGAGAACAGGCGCTCTGATCAGAGGAGGGGGCAGCACCTAACTCGCAGCATCCCTGCTCAGGCCTCGGTTGGCTCCTGGCTATGCCATCCCCCGACAGGGTCTCCAGGAGATGGACTAAACGTGTTTATTAGCTCTATCTTATTCAGCTACCTCCTACTAAAAGTACTGTTTTGGGGTTTTTTTTTTTCCTTTTTTCAATGTCATTCTTTAAGGAAAGTAATGTCTTAAAGAAAGTGAAAAGTGAAAGTAAAGTCAATCAGTTGTGTCCAACTCTTTGTGACCCCATGGACTGGAGCCTGTCAGGCTCCTCCATCCATGGGATTTTCCAGGCAAGAGGACTGCAGTGGGTTACCATTTCCTTCGCCAGGGGATCTGCCTGACCCAGGGATCGAACCTGGGTCTTGCACATTGCAGACAGACTCTTCGCCATCTGAGCCTAGACTTGAACTGATTATCATAACTGGAACCTAAATGTACACAGGAAACATAAATAAGATACAGGCACAATGGTAGAATTGCTGTGATGCTGATGAAAAAATTATTCAAAAGAGATTGCTGAAACTCTAAGGCATAAGGTATTATAGGTTATTTTTAAAGGATTTTTTGAAAAGAAATTCACCTAACATAGCATTCACCATGTTAAAATGAACAATTGAGTGGCATTCAGTACAGTCACAATGGCATGCAACCACTGTGCCTCTCTAGTTTCAAGTGTTACCAAAGTAAAACCCTTTACCTATTAAGCAATTTCTCTCCATTCTCTGAAAACCCTGGTCACTAGGAGAGTGCTTTACTTTCCTACGGACTGATTGTTCTGAAGCTTCCTTGTAAGTGGAATCATACGACATATGACCGTTTGTGTCTGGCTTCACTTAACATTATGTTTTCAAGTTTCATCCTTGCTGTAGTGCAAATCAGTACTGTATTCTTCTGTTTGCCTAAGTATTCCATTATATATATATTTATTTATATTTTATTTATTTTATTATTTTTATTTATTTATATTTATATATGTAAATATATATATTTATATATATGAAATATACATCATGTTTATACTGTAATTTGATCTATTCATCCATTCATGGCCATTTGGGATTTTTTCTTTTTCACCTTTGGGCTATTGTGAATACTGTTGCTGTAAACAAACATGTACATATATTTGTTTAAATAATTGTTTTCAATTTGGGGGGAGGGGTATATACCTAAGAGTGGAACGTGGGGTCATTAGATTATCTTTTACTTAACTTTGAAGATTCTGTATCTTCCTGGGGTCAACTAGTGTGGTCCCTGCTGGTTCTTATCCTGTGCTTGGTTGATTTTTCCAACCTGTTTCATCCACAGTTTCATCTGCTTTCCATCTCCCCTTCTATTCATTCTTTCAAATTCAGTTTAGGCATCACTTTTTAAGCTTCAAAATATTGTGTTATACTTCTGTACTCTTGTATTCTCTTTTAATGCCAATCTGCAGAACAAAGAGAGACAGGATGAATTCCAGTGTCAAATATTACTTTAAATAAGTGATATTAATTCAGTCATTCAACAAACATTAGTAAGTTTCTTTGACCTAAGCTCTGTGTTAAGCATCAGGAATAAAGAATTAAATGAAATAAAAGTGGTTGCTGTCCTAATAAGAGTTTTCAATTTTAAAAACAAATAGGGAAGTGAGTTTTTGTCTAAACCTCAATTTGATTTCCAAAAGTGATAAATTATATTGTGTCATGTGAATTGCTTATGTGTACATTTGAATCCTGATCACATCCCTTTTGTCTCAGTCTTATTCCTTCCCTGATTAGTTCTAACTTTCAGTTGTGGCCTTGTAGTAACCAGAAGAGCCTTAGGCGTAGCTGATGCTTTCATAACTGTCCTGTGATAGACTGGCAAAGCACAAGTCCAAAATACCATCTTGAAAAGCTACATTTCATTCATATAATGAGCTATATGTGTATTTCTAGCATGTCCATATGCAGGTCAGGAAGCAACAGTTAGAACTGGACATGGAACAGCAGACTGGTTCCAAATAGGAAAAGGAGTACATCAAGGCTGTATATTGTCACCCTGCTTATTTAACTTATATGCAGGGTACATCACAAGAAACGCTGGGCTAGAAGAAGCACAAGCCGGAATCAAGATTGCCAGGAGAAATATCAATAACCTCAGATATGCAGATGACACCGCCCTTATGGCAGAAAGTGAAGAGGAACTAAAAAGCCTCTTCATGAAAGTGAAAGAGGAGAGTGAAAAAGTTGGCTTAAAGCTCAACATTCAGAAAACTAAGATCATGGCATCCAGTTCCATCACTTCATGGCAGATAGTTGGGGAAACAGTGGAAATAGTGACTGACTTTATTTTTGGGGGCTCCAAAATCACTGCAGATGGTGATTGCAGCTATGAAATTAAAAGGCGCTTACTCCTTGGAAGGAAAGTTATGAGCAACCTAGATAGCATATTAAAAAGCAGAGACATTACTTTGCCAACAAAGGTCCGTCTAGTCAAGGCTATGGTTTTTCCAGTGGTCATGTATGGATGTGAGAGTTGGACTGTGAAGAAGGCTGAGCACCAAAGAATTGATGCTTTTGAACTGTGGTGTTGGAGAAGACACTTGAGAGTCCCTTGGACTGCAGGGAGATCCAACCAGTCCATCCTGAAGGAGATTAAGTCCTGGGTGTTCATTGGAAGGACTGATGCTGAAGCTGAAGCCCCAATACTTTGGCTACCTGATGCAAAGAGTTGACTCATTGGAAAAGACCCTGATGCTGGGAGGGATTGGGGGCAGGAGGAGAAGGTGACAACAGAAGATGAGATGGCTGGATGGCATCACCGACTGATGGACATGAGTTTGAGTAAACTCCGAGAGTTGGTGATGGACAGGGAGGCCTGGCATGCTGCGATTCATGGGGTCTCAAAGAGTCAGACATGACTGATAACTGAACTAAGCATGTCCATGATCTTCCCTGGTGGCTTAGATGGTAAAGTATCTGCCTGCGATGAGGGTGAACTTGAGTTCAATCCCAGGCAGGAAGATCCCCTGGAGAAAGAAATGGCTACCTACTCCAGTATTTTTTTTTTTTCCATTTATTTTTATTAGTTGGAGGCTAATTACTTTACATCTTTGCAGTAGTTTTTGTCATACATTGAAATGAATTAGCCATGGATTTACATGTATTCCCCATCCCGGTTCCCCCTCCCACCTCCCTCTCTGCCGGATCCCTCTGGGTCTTCCCAGTGCACCAGGCCCGAGCACTTTTCTCATGCACCCAACCTGGGCTGGTGATCTGTTTCACCCTAGATAATATACATGTTTCGATACTGTTCTCTTGAAACATCCCACCCTCGCCTTCTCCCAGAGTCCACAAGTCTGTTCTATACATCTGAGTCTCTTTTTCTGTTTTGCATATAGGGTTATCGTTACCATCTTTCTAAATTCCATATATACGTGTTAGTATACTGTAATGGTCTTTATCTTTCTGGCTTACTTTGCTCTGTATAATGGGCTCCAGTTTCATCCATCTCTTTAGAACTGATTCAAATGAATTCTTTTTAATGGCTGAGTAATATTCCATGGTGTATATGTAACACAGCTTCCTCATCCATTTGTCTGCTGATGGGCATCTAGGTTCCTTCCATGTCCTGGCTATTATAAACAGTGCTGCGATGAACATTGGGGTGCACGTGTCTCTTTCAGATCTGGTTTCCTTGGTGTGTATGCCCAGAAGTGGGATTGCTGGGTCATATGGCAGTTCTATTTCCAGCTTTTTAAGAAATGTCCACACTGTTTTCCATAGTGGCTGTACTAATTTGCATTCCCACCAACAGTGTAAGAGGGTTCCCTTTTCTCCACACCCTCTCCAGCATTTATTGCTTGTAGACTTTTGCATAGCAGCCATCCTGACTGGCCTATAATGGTACCTCATTGTGTTTTTGATTTGCATTTCTCTGATAATGAGTGATGTTGAGCATCTTTTCATGTGTTTGTTAGCCATCTGTATGTCTTCCTTGGAGAAATGTCTGTTTAGTTCTTTGGCCCATTTTTTGATTGGGTCATTTATTTTTCTGGAGTTGAGCTGGAGGAGTTGCTTGTATATTTTTGCTACTCCAGTATTCTTTCCTAAAGAATTCAATTTTAAAATAATAGAATATTTTTTTGCATTTGAGGTGTATGTCTTTAAAAATTGTAATAAATTTAAAAATTCATGTTAAGTGCTTTAAAATGAATCCCTAATCAAAGTGATCATTTTATAAATTATAAACAATAAGATTTTTGATGTTGGAAGATTACTAGAGTTAAATGGATGATGATGACATAGAAGTATGTACTAGGTTATAGACTAGATCTATAAATCACAAAACAGAGTGGTTTGAATAAGATAAAAGTTCATTAGTCTCTCATGTAGCAACCAAGAACCAACATGAACTCCAAGTTTTTTCCTCTGTGTTCAAGATGGCTGTCACAGCTCCAGGCAAAGCATCTACATCCCAGCGGGTGAGAATGAATCAGTTTAGGCCACACCCATTCTGTTTAGAAGTGCAACCAGTGAGTGGTACACGTCACTTCCATTCATATTCCAGTAACCACAACTTTGTCATGTGTCCACATAGTCAAAGGAGGTTTGGAAATGTGGCCATGTAGTCTAAAACTTGAGAACTCTAATGTAATAGAAAAAAAGGAAAAAAAAATGTGCATGAATCTGCCATAGGGTGAATCCTCTGTCATGAAGAACGTTCCAGTTGATTAACATAAATTCCAAGCTAATGAAAATATAATTTGAGATTCCAGAGTCTAGAATATATTCCTAACTCTTTTTTCAATAGTAGATCAAATTTAGAGCAGCAGTCTAGAAATAAGTATGGTTTCGAGTATCAGTCTGGAAATAAGAATCTAATGTTGGGCCGTCCCACGTAGCTCCGTGGTAAAGAATCCACCTATCAACACAGGAGCCTTGGGAAGATCCTGTGAGTTGGGAAGATCCCCTGGAGAAGGAAATGGCAACCCACTCCAGTATTTTTGCCTGGACAATCCCATGGACAGAGGCGCCTGGTAGGCTACAGTCCATGGAGTCACAGTGAGTCAGACACGATTGTGACTAAGCACACACCTATATTCTTAATAGCTATATCTCTATTTGTTATCTTTGGTTTCAAGTATGTGGAAAATAATAGCCAAGTTTGGCTGAACTCAGCTTCTCTTCAGTAACAAACTCTTTAAAAAATTAAGAATTGTTGTGGGTAGAAAATACCAAATATATATGCATATCTATTCCTTACTTTTGGGTCATCTCCCACTTCTGCAAAACTAATGGTACAGCAATAGACTTTTGTGTGTGTATGTAAATTATTTAAAAATTTTGATTCAACTAACAAATCTAATTTAATATGAAAGGACAGAATCTGTTTCTTTAAGAAATCTGCCATAAAGATGCATTTTACACTTGAAGTTAAACTTTTCAATAATTTATTCCCTCTCTAGGCTGCCTGAAATTCTAAATTGCTCAAATTACTGCTTGGGTACACAGATGACCTCGTACCGGGGCACACCTGATGGCAATTGTTTATATATAGAACACAATTCTGATCAATCTCTGACACTTACTACTGGCTTCCTGCTGCTCAAAAATGTGTACCGTAATAGCATTTGTATGTTTTCCTTTTCCCTCAAGGCTTTAGATTCTTTCTTTACAAGAACATGGAAAATTAGGATGAACATTACAGTCAGAACATAATAGAAGTAGCCCAAGCCATATGATTGTATTCTAAGATAGTTTATGGTATTTACTAAATGAAAATATTTTTTCTATATATAAAAATATATCTGGATAGATATAAGTGTACAGAGATTTACTTATGTATATATCTTTTGTTTATTTCAGAATTATAAGAATTCTAATCATTATGAACCTCTAATATGCAATATGGTGTCAAGATTTCAACCTAGAATAATTTTTATAAAGAGTTAAATGAAAAAATCTAAACAAAGTACTAAAAATTCATAGAAGTGGAATATATGTGTGTGTGTGTGTGTGTGTGTGTGTGTGTGTATACATATATATATATATATAGATATAGATATATAAAACTCTTTAGAGAACTAGTTCTCCAGACAGCTGATATATCCATAAATAACAGCTCTAATATTATTAATTTCAAGGTGTTCAGATCATTATGTTAATCAGCAATTAAATGTATGCTGCATTGTTATTCAGTTTTTTTTTTAAAAAAAGAAATAGATGATGAAACCAATCTGTTTTAAACCTGAATCTATTTCAACAAAAACAACTATTAGTCAGGATTGTGTGATAGGATAGAAAATTATTTAACTTATGTTATTCTTTTGATTTTTATTTAAGGCTAGTATGTGTTCTTTCTGTTTCTTAGGAAGAAGGTCGCAGAGCCTCCTATGGAAGATCAATTGCCCTAGTAGTTTCATTGCAGTGACACAGAGAATGCATATGTAGACCAAAACTCTTGTGAATATAGATAGGTTTAAAAAATCTTTTGAATCTTTAAAAAAGAGAGAGAGAGATCAGTGAGATAATAAAGAGACTGGTAGGAAGCCTAACTCAAGGATGAGGCATATATGGTCCTTTTCTTGTTGGTTGGCTTCTTGTCCTCCGGTGACCTCAGATTTTTTCATCCTCAACACGCTTTCCTAACCACTGGGTCTAAAGGAGTTTCCTCTTTACAGCACTCTCTGAAATTATTCTGTCCACACACTTATTTGTTTGTTTGTCTACCTGCCAAAATATAAGCTCTAGTGGATCAGGGAGCTTGATTCTCCGGCTTCAGCTGAGTCCTCAGTGCCTTGGCCATAATGCTCAGTAAATATTTGTTGGAAAGGGAAAGAATCAATGAGGACCCTAGTGGAAAGGATTTGTGTGTTTTCACAAATATAAATACTTAAATTTGCAGTAGGTATTTTATAGTTTCTATTTTACCTTCTAGGTCTGTCTCAAATCTTCCCAGTTCTTGTCCACTGCCATCACCAGCTCCGTGCTACCCTCTCCTCTTCCTTGAACAAGCACCAGGGCACCTGTCTCAGTCTCTACTCAGATAACAACCCCCACAAATGTTCCCCAATCCACAGGTCTTCCTGAAGCAGAATTTTTTTTTTTTTTAATTTTGGAGCTCAAACTTTCTCATATTAACTGAAATTGTTAGTCGCTCAGCCATGTCTGATTCTTTGTGACCCCATGATCTGTCCATGGAATTCTCCAGGCAAGACTACTAGAGGTGGGTTATCATTCCCTTCTCCAGGGGATCTTCCTGACCTGGGGATTGAACCCAGGTCTCCTGCACTGCAGGCAGATTCTTTACCATCTCAGCTGCCACTTGTATTAAACTCCTACTTAAATCACTTTGAATTTTCCGATCCCTCTTAGGCCCATATTTTTTACTTATTCTCCAAGGTCTTAAAGACCTAGTGTCTAGCTCTCTGGGCGTCATGACTTCATTCTCCTCAGTTATTCTCTGCACTCCAGACAGGCTCCATTTCTCAGAAGACTTTTATTTGCTGTTAAGACTACCTGGCCTGTTCTACCCACCCCATCCTGTTTAGCTCATTGTTAACTATCTGGCTATAAATCCAGTGCTTAAATCATTGCCTGGGAGCTGTTAGTCTAGAGAGAAGCTACGGTGCTAAGCTGAGGAATGCTAAGGTTGTAGTTCCTTGACATTACCCTCGATTCATTTCTTGGAGGATGTCCATCTCCATGTCCTGTCATGGAAACTATGAAATAAAAACTGCAGCTAATTACCCCCAGGAGTAGTATGTATGCAATCAGCTACCATTATGCCCTCTACCTACCCCTAAATATCCATATTTTAAACCATAAAAGAATACTAAGGATGTAGTCAGTTCTTCAAACATGTATTCATTCATAATCATTCATTCAAAAATATTTATTGCAATTGGACATGTGCCAGGAACTGAGCCATGAACTTTGATGAACCCCTGTTGGTGATGATCTTTCTTGTTGTTATATACTTTTCCTCTTTCCCTTCTGTCTCTTCAATATCTTCAAATCCTTTGTGGAGACTTACTTTTCTTTCACAGCCCAGCATAAATATGACCTCTTATCTGAAGTTTCTCTGAACTCCTTCAGGCTGAATTAATTGTTCATTTATCTGTGTTCCCAAAGGAGTTGGTTCATATGTTTTTTAAAGTACTTATCACGTTGTGTTATAACTATTTGCATATCTTTGTCCTTTCTGGACTTTTTTCTTTGTGGCAGGAACCATATCATACACACAGTAAAATTCCTCACTCCCTTCTCTCCTACTTATATCCCTGGTTTCTTCACAGCACTTGGCATAGAACAGGCACTATTTAAATATTAGTTGCTACTTTAATGCCTAGAATTCTTCAAATATCCATGGATGCTGTCATGAATAGCAAGATGTAAATGATTATAGGATATATTTTACAATCTTTTCCAGATGACTTGTTAAATAAATTCTCATGGCGTAAGGGAAACTTTTACTGTAGCCAAAATTCCCAATACATAGACAAGACTAAAACAATAGAAAAATACAAACTTTGCAAAAATCAGGGCAATATGAAATCTGAAAAGCAAGTGGGAATGCAACTATCCTTGGAAATTAGGCTAGGTCACCAAGGAAAGATCCAGAGAAATAGCACAAGAGGGTAGGGATATATTTAGGGGGGGCAAAAACACAAGAGGAATAGAAATGCTATTATAGAAAAGCAACAGAAATATATTCTTAAATTATATATATCAAGTAAGTGTTTTTCACAACAAAGTCAGACAACAGTCTGTGAAAAATAATGGTTAAGAGGAAAGAGTTGGACACCACCCCCAGTTTCACTGTGTTTTACCTCCCTTGAGGTTAGTCACATTACCTTTGAGGTTTAGTTATATTTGTGGCTTGCTCATACCTGAGGGATATTTAAGAATAGACACGTTTAAGTCTGCTACAAAATATTAATTCTCTTAGGGGAACTTTGCAATTATCTCGATTGATCTGAGACCCATAAATGATGAGAAAACTCTGTGTAACTCTCAGATTCAGACATCTTGCTGAACATTCCTGGGAAGAGTCAGCCAGTCCTAACCTGGAACCATTTAGATATCTCCAGTCAGTTTGGGACTAGAGCATGGTTACTGGTTTTGAGTTATTCAGTAGAGACAATTTTGAATGTATTTCCCAGACTCCATAAGGTTTCTGTTTCAGGGTGGTCCTTGGCAGACATATATGCTTCTGGTACAGAGGGTTGGTTAGAATGTCCCCAGATTTTGGTTGGGTAACCAGAGGCAGCATTGTGTTGACAGACTGTTGTTGATAATCTTTGACCTGAACTGAACTGAATGGACCTACCACATCTTTTTCCCTGGACTCCCTGTTAATTCTGCTTTTGATTAATTTTCACATACTCCTCACCCATCCTCTTTGAGTGAAAAGCAAGTGAAAATAAATTGCACCAATCCGTTGAGAACTGTGGAAGTTTTGAATTTCAAAGAAGACCGTTGAGGGAGGTGATTATTTTGTAAATAAAAAGGTGTATACGTAGATATAGTCTGAGTAGTCTGTAAATAGTATGTGTGAATTAACAGGACCAGATGATTGAGATCCTTGTTGATTTCCGGGGGAATGTATTTCAGTGCTGTTTGTAATCATGGTATTCAGTCCATATGAATGATGAAAAGATATTTGAAATCTAAATGGGAGAATATTATTGTATTTGTTTTTAAAGAGAGAGGGTAAAGAATGGATATTTGAATAGTACAGCTAGCTTACTTAACCTTAGTATCTAGCTAGTTATGGAAATAGTATATTAATCTGTGAATATCTCCAAAAGGATAGCAGATGCTGGTAGTGAACAAAATGACTAGAAATGTCAGAGCAGTTTCCTTATGTGGCAGATTATATAGTTAACAAGGAAGCAAGGGATGAAAGACTTTTGACACTTGCTTTTCCAGGGCTGTTTGTGCCTGGACTCCATCTTCCCTCCTTTTCTCACCTCCTATTCACTACCCCTCTGGAAGTCTTCTCATTTGGCAAGACTCCACCATTATCATCTCATGTGAAATTTCCGAGGTTATCGATCTCCTCTCACACCATGGTAGCCCCTAGCTCCCAAAACGTCCAAATGGCAATTCCCTAGAACCTGTGAATATGTTACTGTACATGGCCAGTGGGGCCAAGTGGGTACATTTTGTTGTTATTCAGTCACTAAGTCGTGTCCGACTCTTTGTGACTCCATGGACTGCAGCACGCCAGGCTTCCCTGTCCTTCACCATCTCCTGGAGTCTGCTCATATTCATGTCCCCAGAGTCAGTGAGGCTGTCTACCATCTCATCCTCTGCCACCCTCTTCTGTTTTTGCCTTCAATCTTTCCCAGCATCAGGATTTTTTCCAATGAGTCAGCTCTTCAGCATTTGTCCTCCCGATGAATATTCAGGGTTGATTTCCTTTAGGATTGACTGCTTTAGCTCAGTTTAATTGGATGTGATTAGATTAAGGATCTTGATGTGGGGAGTTCATTTGGATTATCTGCTTGGGCCTACAAGCATCCTTGTAAGTGAAAGAGGGATACAGGAGTTTAATTAGAGTGATATGAACCTTGAATAGCTGTTGCTGACTTTGATGATGGAGACAAACCGAAGCATGGACACAGGCTGTGCATAGAGTCTCCAGAATGTTAATACCTTGATTTTAGCACAATAAAACCCTTTTCTGATCTAACCTTCATAAATGCACTTTTTTTTAAAAAAATGGTGTTTTTTAGGCCTGTAAATGTGTGGTGATTTATTACAGTCCCAATAAGAAAATGCATACCCCTTGGTACAATTTCCTGCTCTTCTTCTGTGTATCCATGATGCCAGACTACATCTGTTGGTGCTGACTTCAGTGACCACAGTGATTTGTTGGGGATTGTCTCTCTCCGTGGTCTTCCCTCAACTGCTGAATAGTCACCAGTGTCTTATTCAAGTTCATTTCCCTAGTTGTCCACTCTGAGCCTTTACATGGATCCAGTGCCCCACCAGCCTGCCCCCAAGGGGCATGGGAAAGACTCACTGCAAGTTCATTTGTTTATGCATTTGCTCGGATAGCCGTCTCCTGTTACAGGACACTGTTCTACTGATTTTCAACTGCTGACTCCTGGCTCAGTATCCCAATGTCACTTGAAGTCTGGGACAAGGAGACACAAGTCTCTGACCTTTGACAGCATCTTGTTCTTCCTTATAAGTCCAAGCGTTCCCCTGAGATCCATGGTAGTAGGGGTAGATTCCCTCACTTTCCCAGTCACTCTCCTATTTCTCAATTCTTGGGAGCAAATCGGGTACTTGACACAAGTAAGTACTAAGCAAATTTTTTAAAAATAATTAGGCAAATGCATAATGTTCTACAAATGACTTATTTTATTAGGGAATGGTAAAATAGAGATTCAAAGATTTCCATTACCAGATGAGGGTTTAGTATACATGATGTGGCTCCAGGGCCTTAGTGACTTAGTCATTGATATGGGTAAGGTTGGGTGCTAAGCAAGTTTGAAGATGATATTAATGATATTAATTGACTAAAATCTGTAAGAACTCATGCATGGTGATTTCAATTCTATATTCCTTCTGGTTTTCATGGAATGCTAATGGTAAATGTGTATTGTCTTTTGATGACTTTCAAATTTTTCAGATGGCTTTGACTGTGTCAGGAAAACTTTATTGGAAAGCACATCACTTCTGCCCTAACATGGAAAGAGTATTTGCTTGGTGGAAATGCAATTTCATAAACAAACTACCCAATGATTAAAAAAAAAGATATGCTGTAAAATGTCACCATAAATGAGGGTATCATAGAGCAGAAGAGCCATGATCTAGAATGCTAAAACTCTTCACTGTGTTCTCAGTTCTGTCAGCAACTTCAGGAACATCACTGAGTTCCTTTAGGCATCAGTTTCCTCATCTCAATATGAAGTATTTCGAATTTACTCCTGATTGCAGCATCCTTTATCTTGAGTGACGTGCAGGATATCACATGCCATAATTAGAAAATCATTCGCCCTGTTGTTCATATTGATGCAAGAATGGAGCTTATGTTCACTTGCAAAAGCAATTTGAAAACCTTTAAAGAGCTCAGAAAACAAGTGTTCTAGAAAACTCAATTATTGGAAAATAAGCATCATAAAGGAGACTGAAAGAATAGGTGTTACTTTGTTACTGGAATAAGTTTAGAGTAGACTTAACAAATTTCAATCCCGTAAGAACTCAAGAAAGAAAGAAGGATGGAAGATCCTCATAAATACAAGAAAACAAGAGCACAGTTAGGAATTCACTAACTTCAGCCTTCCTTATAATATCTAATCATAATTGTGGTTCTTTAGTTCTTTTATCAGTATTTTTTTTTTCATAGTACCCACCCATGGACAAACCTGAGAAGCAAATGATCTGACCTCTAAAGTAATTTATATGTTTATTTGGCAAAGTGTGTTTATGTGTGTGTATGTGTAGGAGATGTAACACAGGAAGACATTTGTTTTTGAAACCTGGAAATTTTCCTTGTGGAGTCACAAATGGCTTTATAGAAGTTAGAAAAAGAATCCTAAAGTTGTATTAGCAGCCGGAAAACCTAGCCTATCCCAAATACCCCAATCCGTATTTGTGAGTAGATTTCAATTACTTTTTACCTTTTAGTTAATCTGAAAAAGAAAAAATAGTGTTTGTGCATGAGTGCCCCATAAAATCTTGCAACAGAGAGTGAGATGGTTGGATGGCATCAACAACTTAAAGGGCATGAGTTTAAGCAAACTCTGGAAGTTAGTGTAGGACAGGGAAGCCTGGTGTGCTGCAGTCCGTGGCGTCACAAAGAGACACGACTGAGTGAGTGAACAGCAATGAAAGATGTGTTTTGTCCTTTCGGTAAGCTGAGAACATATCTCAGTGCCTGTTTGGGAAGTGCTAAGTGTACAAGCCGTGTTGAATGTTGAAACTGAAATCCAGTAGCGCTTTGGGAGGCATTGTGATCTTTGCCTCTACATGGAAATAATGGACAAAATTCAGTACTCTTTTGTATTTAAGATTTTTTTTCTCACAAGTAAACACTTTCATTGTTCTCTTATAACTAGTAATTTAAACTGAAAACTGAGACTCTGTTTTAAAGTGTAGGTTAAATGGGGGCCCATGTGAAAGAACAAGACTGCCTTGCTTCTGGAGGCTATAATGAGGTTGCTTTTACATTTGAGCCTAAGCTGGATCTCTTCTCTATTGTAATAGGCCTGGTGGCTGTAATATTTTACTCATTTTCAGCTGTAATAAGCTTTTGAGTATCTGAAGCTACAAGGTTTGTGTTTTTTCATCCAATTTGTTTTACTCCAAGGACACTCCAATGGAGTAAGGTGTAAAACAGTTCACGGGAGACTTTCAATATTAGTTTCCTCACACCTGCAGTTTTTGAAAAATAATCTCTTATTTCTAAAAATAAAAGTGAAATGTTTACAAGGACCTAAGGAACTGATTTTTTTCCCCTTCCTCAACCAATTTATAGAATTGAACTGAGTACTTTCAGAGCAGGGGGTAAAACAAAAACTCGCTTTAGGAGATTTAACAAGCTTTTGCCAGTGGAAACATATTTTTGTGCATTTCCCCCCTCTCGAATGGTTTATTGAAAACCCCATTGGGCTGAAGATGTAAATGCTTATAGTGAATCATTTTTCTTTACAATTTATATTCTTTTTCTCCCAAGCTTAATCATGGCTTTTAGCTCTCCATGCTGTGCTTGCTCGAGATTTAGTCCTTAAGTTTTGTATCGTTTTCTTCACATCTGGTGAAAGTGGACATAACTGACTAAAGGGATGTCATTTGGCTTCTCCTTTCTCCCCCTTCATATAGAGGCCATGCCTTAGGTCTCCTTTCATCTCAGAATCTACAATCTGGATAAATGCCAGAAGATCACCAACCTAGGATTTATAGCATCCATCCTGTAGTCTATTTTGTGAGTCTTTAAGAAAAAAAAAATTTACTGTGTTCCCCTGGAAATTCTGGGTCAAATGAGGTCCATCTCCCTATCCGTACATGCAACTAGGTAGTTCAATATTGTTAGGATTATTGGCATGTTGCTTACCTGTCAAAAATTCTTAGGACTGAAGGATGAAGTTGAGTTATATCTCAGTGCTTGTTCAGTTTGAAAATCCCCATGTTTAGTTCATCTTACAGTGAAGCAAAAGCAAAATACTCTAGAAGCCCCTCAATAATCTTATTTCTGACTACCTATGTTCTACTCTTTAGTAAGTATGATTTTATTATTTTTCTGTATATATTTTCAGTGGCCTAGAAATGGCACTGACATGAAATTACTGCTGTCATTAGGAAGCATGAAGCTATTGTAGGTGATGCTCAGTGCATGATTGTTGGGCAGGATGCAGCAGAAAAGAGCATTAATCAGTTCCTCAAAGGTTCACAGTAAAATAGGGAAAATTTTTAAATATGTATGCCAAAAAAGAAAAAGTGTAAACTAACATTTCTTAGCTTTCTGCTCTCTCAGTTTGGGCAATTCCTTTATTACATTACTCAACCAATTTAACTTACCTTAGTGTATTGGAGCAAACCATAAGATTTTTACTACCTACATATTACATCTCAATAATAGATGTCCAAGATAACGGCAGGACATGTATTTTCTATTTGCCTTTAGAACAAAACCAGGTAGAGGCACTTAACACTATTTTGGTGAGTGAGGACTCAAGAATTACCCAAATAGTAATGTAACAAATTTCTGTAAACTGTATATTTTGTTGTGATATATAAGCAAAGAAAAGCATATATTATAAAACTCCAGCTTAATCATTATGACCACTTACAAATGCTTAATAATACGATGAATTGCAAATAGCCAAACACACAATAATTACACAAATATTATTTTGATGTTCTTGAGCTGGTGGCATTAAAGAATTTCCGATACAATTTTTATATTAGTAACTGAAAGGAAAAAGAAAAAAAAGGAAACGTGTACTAATAATTACAGGAAGACAAAGGGAAGGAAGAGGTATATAGATTCCCCCGGGTCTGCAATGTGTAAGGGTGAGAAATGGTTATATGTGGAGTGCTAAGTAGTTTGGAATTTGCTATGCTAGGACTGCAACTTCTATGATGAAGGTTTATCCCCTATTAAATGAAATATTTTGTTGAAAGTTTGTAGTCCTTCTTTATTTAACCAGTGTTTTTTTATTGTTATTGTCATCATCACCTTTGTGCTCCTCTGATTTTCTGCATTTCTGACAGGGCTGTTTTCTAAGTCTGGGGCCCCTGGGAGGCAAATTCAGCCGAGATGTCCAAGGACAATTTTGCACGCGGGCCCTGGCTTCCGAATTCCTCCAGGATTTGCCCATTGTTGCGGAGAGAGACTTTGTAATTACCAAGGGATTATAGCAGAATATGAAAGGGCCTGAAAGCAGCTTTCTTGGGAAGCAAGAATGTATTCAGCACAAACGTAGGAAAAATCAGTCCAGAAGTGAGGCGGCAGTGTCTGAAAATATTAAGGGTTCAAGCAGAGGGTCCTGGCTGAAATTCCTAATTAAAGAAGTAAAAAATGCTTTTAAAAAATGTCAGGGACTGTCATTTGTATTCTCTACCCAGAAAAGGGTCTTGAGAAGATTGTAAATGAGGTGATGGTGCTGGCCAAATACCCTTTGTTTGGCCCTTTCTTTGTACTTCAAAAGTAATGAAAATGGAGCTTAATGGCACATAAATAAAAATAATTAAATAGATGATAGTCGTAGTGGTGCATTACCTGAATTAATATACAAGATTAAGAGGCCAATAGCCCAAAAAGAACTTCGTTATTTCAACGAGTCACATAAATGAGACAGCTCTCTCAGTGTAGAATAAAACATAGCTTTCACACTACCATTTTGATTTCAGATTTAAAAACAAAACATTTCCCACGGATTCTGTTTCTGGTGTTCCCTCTGACATATGGTTTCCGCACATGTTCTTACTGAAACAAGCCATATTATCGGTTACACCTCTTCTGGGTATGTCTTTTTTAATTGAAGCTTTAAAAAATTGACTTACTTTATGTATTGATTTCATAGCCCAAACTAGAATCAGTGATTAATTTACATGTGTTAATTTTTATGTCCTTAGGTTATCTCTTGACTTGCCAAAATTTTGACAAATGCATAGAGCAATGAGCCATGTAACACTGAAAGCGCGTAATCATTTGCAGAGCTGTTTCAGAATGGGTGATTTTGTAAAAAATGAAGGGGTAAATTGCATTCAGAAGAAAGAAAGAACTCCAGTTGTTACTAGCAAACATTATTTATTTGACAGAACAAAAAACCATGTATCAAATGGCTTCCCCAAAAGGTACATATTTGACTTGCTAACACTGGATTAATAGAGAGCTTAAGAGAAAAATCAGAAAAATAAATACGTATATCTCCTTTATTATTACCAATTATTGCTTCTGGGCTCATGAAAAAGTTGGAGTTTTCATTGTACATCTGTTATCTTTTAATATTTCTCTTCCTTTCTTTTCTTTGCACCGACAGTGACCTTGTCCCATCCATCTTCCTCATCAAGGCCATCCAAAGACTCTCTTGCAACCCTTAACATCAGACTTTCCCCATGTCTGTAGACCACAGTGATTTTCCCCTTCTTTGTGCTTTCTTGGAGATGCTCCTTTCTTTTCCCAATCACTGGTAACTTTAACAGATATCCCTTGTCACATCCTTGGGCAAGGACAATGGTCATGTCTCAGATATTCCTGTAGAAATATACTGTAAGGCCCATGAAGATGAAAGTGAAAGTGAAGTCGCTCAGTCCTGTCCGACTCTTTGCGACCCCGTGGACTGTAGCCCACCAGGCTCCTCCGTCTATGGGATTCTCCAGGCAAGAATACTGGAGTGGGTTGCCATTTCCTTCTCCAGGGGATCTTCCCAACCCAGGGATTGAACCCAGGTCTCCCACATTGCAGGCAGACGCTTTAACCTCTGAGCTACCAGGAAAGCCCCAAGGGTAGCTCTCAATTTTCTAGTAGCCTCTTTTTGAAAAAAAAGAAAAAAACAAGTGAAACTAATGTTAGTAATATATACTTACTTAATACATCTTAAATATGGTGTCAACATGTAATCAGTATAAAAGCAATCCATGTAATATTTTACATTCTTCTTTTGTATTAAGTCTTCATACTGACGTGCATTCCCAGCAAATCCCAGTTCAGACCAATCACAATTCAAGTGTTCAATAGATACTTGCGGTTTCTGGCTCCTGTATTGGACAATACATCTCTCCAGTTGTCTCTGTTTGGTCTCTAAGTTGTGTCTGACTGTTTGCAACCCCGTGGACTGTAGCATGCCAGGCTCCTCTGTCCTTTGCTGTCTCCTAGAGTTTGCTCAAATTCAAATCCGTTGAGTCGGTGAAGCTATCTAACCTCATCCTCTGCCATCCCCTTCTTCTGCCTTCAATTTTGATATAAAGGTCATCTGAATTGAATTCACTCATTCACTTCCAGTTCACTGATTCTTAAGATGTCAGTGTTCAGTCTTGCCATCCCCTGCTGGACCATGTCCAATTTACCTTGTTTCATGGACCTGACATCCCAGGTTCCTATACAGTGTTGTTCTTTCAGTGTTGGGCTTTCACCACCAGATGCATCCACAACTGCGTTTTATTTCTCCTTTGGCCCAGCAGCTTCATTCTTCCTGGAGCTATTGGTAATTGTCCTCTGCTCTTCCCCAGGGGCATATTGGGCACCTTCTGAGTTAGGGGGCTCATCTTCCAGTGTCATATCTTTTTGTTTTTTCATACTGTCCATGGGGTTCTCAAGACAGGAATACTGGAGTGGGTTGCCATTTCCTTCTCCAGTGGACCACGTTTTGTCAGAATTCTTCACTATGACCCACCCATCTTGGATAGCCATGCATGGCATGACTGATAACTTCTTTGAGTTATGCAAGCCCCTTTGCCACAAAAAGCTGTGATCCATGAAGGGGACCTCTAGAGTATCATTCTCTGAATCACTGCATCTAGAAAATTCAGATGCAAACATTGTATTGTCATATCCAGGTATCATACAAAAAAAGGAACCCACTTGCCTAAGTCGTTTGAGTCTTTCTTGCAATTTGAAGTTCATTAGTGTAGGACTATGCTGAGAGTAATCTTATCCCTTGTGCCTTAATAAGATGTCTGATTTCATTAATAATTTTAGAGATATGTACTTACATATTTACAAAATATGCTTAATAGTTCAGAGTTTTTAGAAGACTCAATGTTATGTATCTTTGGACAAGTTGCTTTTTATGTGCTCTGATATTGGGATTTGAGGCCATTTTTAAATGAAATAGAAGCTCAAAGCCATGGTCTACATGACATAGAATCACTCCACCACAGGAAACTTGTGCATATAGAACTGCTGGGTAAAAGGCACAGGACGCAGTGAACCATAGGAAGGAGGTTGACATGAGGCAGTGAGGAGAATAGATAGATGATTTGCAGCTCAATCCCAAATCTGGGGCTCATTTTGTGTTTGAAGCCAAATTACTTAAACTGTCTGTCTCAGTAGCCTCCTTTGCAAGCTGAGGATAAGAGTTCCAAGACTGTCATGAAGACACAGTATGATGATGATATAACAGAAATAGCTTGTAACAGAAGACTTCCCAGGTGGTGCTAGTGATAAAGAACCCACCTGCTAATGCAGGAGACATAAGAGATGTGGGTTTGATCCCTGGGTCCAGAAGATCCCCTGGAGGAGGGCATAGAAACCCACTTCAGTACTCTTGCCTGGAGAATCTCACGGACAAAGGAGCCTTGGATACTACAGTCCATAGGGTCGCAAAGAGTGGGACATTACTGAAGCAACTTAGCATGCACATATGCAGCTTCTAACCGAAAGCAATGATATGTAGAATGTATCTTTTAGATCTTAAAATTTTAAAATACAAGGAATAGGTCATCAGGCTGGGATGATAGCTGCCCTTTATTGTCTACTCATTTTTCAAGGGCACATTTTTCAACTTTCCCAAAATTAAAGGGACAGTGGTTCACATTTTATGAACTGCTCTATTCAAATTTATACTACCATAGCATCAAATGGTGCTCATTAACATATAGAATAGTACAGATTTTTTTTAAATGCAGGCAAACTGTATTAATCACATATTAACTAGCAAATTGTGATGTACTTTTCAAAATTTGAAATAGGAAACTTCTGAGTTCATAGTAAAAACTGTAAAGGTGTTTTGAAAGATCTGTTCAAACATTAGCAACTACATTTCTGGTTTTTCTGCCTTTTTTTTTTTTTTTTTTCAAAAAACAACTTTGTCAAAGCCTATTTGGAAGATTACAGAATTGTTAATAACTTTACTGTTTGACAGGAAGGCATCTTGATTAAAACTCATTTTTTAACAGTGTAGAATTCTGTGATTCCCATCAAAAAAACCAGTCCCGAAAGAAGTGGATTTCTGACTTAGAAAGTAGTGCTGGCTTTTGTGAAACTTCATACTGTTGTTGGGTTAAGCAACGTGCTCTGTCTTGGAAGAGGTCCAGAAGTGACAACAAGAGCAGAATCAGGGGTCGTTTGGCTACTGTGTGGATGGAGCTGCGGGGAGCATCTTCATCAGAACACTGCCGTCAGTACCGCCTGCCTCCCTGCCCCTGAGTGCTATTGTCTGTGGTCTATAAAGCGCTAAATGGTTGGGCCTTTGCTGCTTGGAGATCCACCTTCCTCCCTGGGCGACTTCAGGGCAATTGAGATCAGCTGGGGTGCTGCTGCCGGCGTTTCCCACCTCCTGTCCGTAGGGAAACCGAGGCAGTGAGTCTTGCAAGGCAGGCTCTCTGTTATGGACCACTTTGCCTTCCATTAGCCAACAAAGAGCTAATCTAGTGATCTTCAGGGCATGGAGGGAAGCTCATCTTTTAATCAGAGTTGAAAAGCAGAAATTTCTACTCTTTACCAAGAACAATGCACAATAATAACATAGTAACATAATTCCAAGCGATAAGACAGCAGACCCCATATGATTTTGGTAACTTTAGACTATGAAATTTTTGCATCTTTGTTTTGTGTCCCTGGATATGTTCTAGTGTCTCCTAGTTTTTAGTCTATGGAAGCTTGAATAGAATTTATATCCTGCTGTTGTGTGAAAATTGTGTAAATCGTAATTAGGTTGAATTGGTTCATGGTGTTTTTCAGGTCTACTATATCTGTCTATTTTTCTGACTATTCATTGTAATAATTTTTGAGAATTTGATATTGAAACTCCAACTAAAAATCTTAATTTATCTACTTAAAAAATAATCGTAATATACAGTGGAACTATATAACAGTTTTCTATATTTTCTAAGTCTCCTGTAAATGTCTGATCATACTTTCGTAATTTAAAAAAGAGGGAAAAAAAAGAGCAATGCATTCAATGAGGACCATCTCAGAATCTTTAATGCTTTATATTAAAATAAGATAAACAGTACAGTCTCTCTTTTCTTGACTTAAGTCTTCAACATTCGCTACTTCATACTTAGCTCCTGGTGTGATCTTTTTCTCACCTTTTTCACCTGAAAGGGTAAAAAATTGACTGAGAAAGAGGTTTCAGTGCTATATTTTGGTTTTGAATTTTTCAACCTGAGATTTGACCTAATATATATACTCATACTTACTCATTTCTTTTATATCCATCCAGTAAATAGAAATTAGATGCCTCCTTTGTGCCAGAACTTATTTAAATGGGTCATATAGTAGAAAAAGAAGTCCTCACCTTGATGTAGTTTGTGGCCTGTTTAGAGAGAGAGAAAATAAACAAATATACATAATGATACATCAAAAGTGAGTAAGTGCAATGAAGAAAAATAAAGCAGGAGAGGAAGCGAGAGATTTAACTTTTAGATAGCATGATTGAAGTGGGCTCTCTGAAGAGGTGAGATTTGGCCAGAGAAACAGTCAAAGGTGTGAGCTATGCAAACACAAGTGGGTACCGAGAGCAAAGACATGGAGACTGATTCTTGCTCACTGCGCTGGCTTCACCCGGATTGACTGCCACAGAGGGAAAGGAAGGAGGTTTGAGAGGAACGCAGCTAAGGTCAAGTCAGGTAAAACCCTGTAAACAACAGTAATCACTTTATTTTACTCTTACTGTGATGGTTTCAAGTAGGTTTCTGGAGGTGATCTGTGATTAAAATAATCTGAAGAAGGGTCTGCAGGTAGAGTACCCTACTGGAATAGACAAGGTGAGGGTGAAGGTCCCTTGGTTTTGGATGGTGAGGAGGAGTAAGTTTCAGGATGCATTATAAAGGAATGCCCAGCTGGATTTGTCATGAATTAGATGTGAGATTCAAGAGAAAGAAAAGTAAATTGCTAGTGTTAGATGCCCTGTCGTGTCTGACTCTTTGCAACTGCATGGACTGTAGCCGTGCAGGCTCCTCTGTCCATGGGATTTCCCAGGCAAGCATTCTGGAGTGGGGTACCATGTCCTCCTCCAGGGGATCTTCCCAACCCAGGGATTGAACCTGCATCTCCTGCGTCTCCTACATTGCAGGCTGGTTCTTTATCACTAGCGCCACCTGGCAAGCCTGCAAAGAGTAAAGGATGACTCCAGATAAACTGTCAGGAAAATAGTTAATATATATTATTTGCAGAGATATCAGGCCTTGATGATTACATAGGTGTACTGAGAGCTAATTTCAACCTGTAATAATATTTATAAAAGAGAAATTGGGAGCGGGGAGAATAACTTTCTGGTTATCCAATTTGCAGTAAGAATCACCATACAATTCCTTTAAATAGCAAGATGCTTAGTGCAGTGAAACTGTAATTCAATTATTTTAAAATCTGTTTAGAAAGAATTATTCGAGACCATAAGTACAATCCACTTTGATTAATCATAGGAGAAAGTAGCAAAAGGCACACTCACCCTGCCATCTAGAAGTGTGTAATTACGGTAATCGTACATGATTGTCAGGCCCGGGTAGGGTGCGTAGTGTCCTGGCTCAGCTGACACTCTTACCCCTTTGTGCTCTTAACAGTGTCTTGGTATAGACAACAAACCATATGCCCACTTTACACCGCAATGTTAGAAATTTCTGCACAGGAAAATAAACAATCAACTGAATAAAGAGGCAACCTGTAGAGTAGGAGAAATATTTTGCAAAGTATATCTTAGATAAGGGTTAATATTCAAAATGTATAAATAGCTCATACAACTCAGTACCAAGTCAAACAAAAAAAAGTGATCCATTAAAAAAAAAAAATGGGCACAGGACCTGGACAGACATATTTCCAAAAAAGACAGATAAATGAGCAAGAGGTAGGTGAAAATGTACTCAGCATCACTCATCATATGGGAAATGCAAATCAAAAGCACATTGTAATATCACCTCACACCTGTTAGAATGGCTATTATAAAAAAGATAAGAAATAACAAGTGCTGGCAAGGATGTGAAGAAAAGGGAATCTTTGTGGACTGTTGGTGGGAATGTAAATCGATCCAGTCACTATGGGAAACAGTATGGGGTTTCCTCATAAATTAAAATAGAACTACCATGTGATCCAGCAGTCCCATTTCTGGGTATGTATCTAAAGGAAATGGAATCGCTAACTTGAGAAACTATCTGTACTCCCATGCTCATTGCAACATTATTCACAATATCCAACATAACATGGAGATGATCTGAATGTCATCAATGAATGAAAAGAAAATGTTATATATACACATGTGTGTTTGTGTGTGTGTGTGTGTGTATGTAGGTATGTGTGTATATAAATAGATGTGCATATGTATGTTTATACATACATGTGCATACAGATATATACATATATATATATTAGTGTGTACATATAATGCATTATATATATGTATACATAATAGACTATTACTCAGCCATAAACAAGAAGGAAATCTTGCTGTTTGTGACAATATAGATGGGCCATAAGTGTGTTATACTAAGTGAAATAAGTCAGAGAAAGACAAATACCATTTGATCTCACTGATATGTGGAATGTAAAACATTGAACTCATAAAAACAGAGAACAGAATGGTGATTGCAGAGTATGGGGAGGGTATGGGGAGATGTTGACCAAAGGGTTGAAACTTCTAGTTATAAGATGAATAAGTTCCAGAGGATCTAATATAAGCATGGAGATAATAGTTAGTAACACAGCATAGTATTCTTAAAAGTTGTTAAGACAGTATATGTTAAGTGTTTTCACCACACACATGAGTAAATATAGAGAAATTGTTAATTATTCAAGGTGATGAATATATGTGTTAATTAACTTTACTGTGATAATCATTTTGCAGTATGTAAATGTATCAAATCAACACACTGTACATGCTAAATTTATGTGATGTTAAATGTTAATTATATCTCAATTAATTTGGAAAAATATGGCTGAATATCAGAACTAAACACAGTGCTTAAATGTTGATCATGCCAAAAGATAGAAAACCTGGAGACATTAATCTAAGAAAGGAAAACCATCCCTCTCTGCATGGCCTAATCCTAATGACAAAATAGAGGTGGCAAAGGAGCCATCTCTTGTCTATGTTTTTATTCTTGCACATGCTGTAAAGTGTACTAGGTCCTAGATGTTCGGACATGAACCTATAGATGATGTGTGTCCCTGATGATTGCAGAAGATTGCCCCCAAATACTCCAGTAACACAGGAATTGTTTTCAATTGGACACTACCAGATTTTAAATAAGATGATTCTATTTAATAGGAAAAATAGACTTTATTAACAAGAATGGGAAGCTTAAACTTCCTGTGGGCTATACATAAAGGGAAGGGTCAGCAAGATAGGCCTCTCTGGCACTTCAAGTTGCTAAAACCACCACCAACAACAACAAAAATAGACAGACAGATAGATTAAATCACTGCCTTGCAACTGTGATGGTTTTTGACCTCTGCTCAAATACATTTTCTATGACTTTCCAACTCCTAGTTTTACTATGTGTTCTAGCTTTGGATCCTGGCTCCTTTGAATGGAGCTGAGTTTGATGCTAACATTGTTTTGACACTGACCTGCGCCTTGTGCTCAACCCGTAAATTGTGAATGACACCTCCTTGCTTGATTAATGAGTGGTATATACCATGAGCTAAGCAGTTACACAATTATTTTATTACTGCTAACTACCAGTAGTACTATCACCAACATCAACTTTCATAGTATATGTTATGGAAGAGGAAAAAAAGAATGACTCACTTTGTGGCCCTAAAGAACTTACAATGTGCACATAGTCATTGCTCATTATATTTGATTGATTCACACTCCTTTATATAGGAGAATTTAAAATTATAATTAAGGCTTACAATAGTTGTCAGTTTTAGAAAGGTAATATTACATGACATTTTCACTTTCAGCTAGGGATTTTAGGGAAGTTTATAAATATTACCTTGTTGAACTTCACAAAACCCCTCTCAGGTTGTATGTATAAAACTCACTTGCAGAGAATTACTAAAGAAAAAAAAAAACTATCCATTCATATCAAGTAGTCTGCCCCAAGTCAAAAACAACTCTTAATATTGTTCTTTCCAGTTGGATATAGCAATGAAACCTACCATCTCAACCCCATGTTCTGTGAATGTTTTCCATAACTGTTATTTCTCTCAATGTGAACTGGTAAAACAATTAGAATATGCTATCATAATCTGATCTCTTGCTTAGGAGAGTAAGGCAAATTTACAAGCATTGATGGAACAGAATTGGTCCAAGGCTTTGCTGTATTTGTGATTGCCTGTTACAGCATGTATTACGGTACAGTAGGTAGAAGTGAAACACGAATTATAAATGCCTTCTGGCCAACTTCTTTGCCTTGTCATTCATCTAGAATAAGTAATTACCACTTCTAGCAATGCTGACTTGTGAGGGCAGCTGACACTGTCTGTAAGGGTGACGTAAACCCAAGCCCAGTTTTTCATTAGGCATGTATGGGACCAGTTTAGGCACCGACCCAAACCTTGGCCTCCTCTGCTCGGCCCAGTCCAGAGACTAGACCGCCTATCCCACCTCCAGGCAGAGTTACTCTGTCAGACTTCTTTGTTGCTAACTTCTTCCTCACTATCTTTTTCTCTCATCCCATATACTATATGGGATATACTATCCCAATGGAGCATATACTATCCCAATTGCTCAGTAAAATATTTGGCTTCAACCTTCCAAATAACTCCAAAATCTGAAAATGTCTAACGACTCCACAGCTACAGTCCTGTTTCAAGCCACCATCAGCTCTTCCCTGGGCTGGCGGAGCAGCCTCTGCTTGGTCTCCTTGACTCTGCCCTTCCTTCCCCTGTGTTAGGTTACTCTCAACACCCCACCCAGGACAATCCTGTCAACACGGGAGTCAGATCATGTCACGTTTCTGCTTAAAGCTCTCAAAGACATCTGGTTCTGAGTGAAAGCCCACGTCCTTACCAGTGGCCCACAGACCTCTTCACAATCTTGGTCCCAATACTCTCAGACATTATCTTCTACTTATCTCTGCTCTGTTCACCCTTGAGGTTTCTTATTTTAATATTGCAGACCTGCCCAAACTCAAGGTCTTCTTGTGCTCTTACCCCAGAATTTCAGTGACTCACTTTCTCACCTGGTGAGGTTCTTCATTCAAATTTTGTCTATTCCAAGAGAACCTTCATAGCCATTTCACCCAACATTGAAACTTCTCCATCACCTGAATTACTTTTTTTCTTTACATTCTTTGCTACCTAACATTATATATATGCATAGTTTTATGTATACACACAGACACACACCACACACATATATATCCCTCCAACTGAAAACTATATGTGGTCTAGTCTTTTTTTAAAATAACTTTATCATTCCCATCATTATTACAGTGCCTGATACAGTTTTATTGAATGAATGAGTGAGTTACTGTGAATCACAATTATCTCTACTTCCTCTTCACTTTTATAACCATTCATTTGGAATCTAATCATTGTCTGCTATGATTTTTTTGTTAACATGTCATGAGAAAACATCCTGGGATTCACAATTGGATTATAAACACGTTATATAAAAGGAAAGTATTAGTATGGCTTTGTATTACCCACCCCCCGTGCCTAACTCAGACGTGCACAGAAAGTTGAATGAAGGAAAGAATGGGAAATTAAACAGACAGATACAGTGTGGTTGGTGAGTGATGGGTCATGGAATCCAAAAGTAGCAAGGGGTAGCAGAACTGGAATCTGAGAAGGATAACTGAGAATTAAAGATTAAGGCAAGGGAGTTGTAGGCACCTCATATGGGGAGTCAGGCTGATAAGAGCACCCTGCCATCCACATGAAATACAGTTGTCCCTGATGAATAGAATATTCAACCCCCACGCCAGCTTCTTTTACTCAAGTCTTCCTGCTTGTCAGAGCTCTATTTGGCAGATACCAGACACCGTTCTGCTAATTTTAAAAACTGGAAACAATATAAGCAATTGAGACAAATAACAGACCCCTAGAGACTGTGCTCTTTTCTGTATTTCACAAACCTTCCTGCTGAATCAAATCTTACATTCTGAAAGGTTAGGCAATGTAGTCCTAGAACAAAATACAAACTTAGATTGGCTGATTTCCAAGTGAGGGAAGTGAAGTCGCTCAGTCGTGTCTCTTTGCCACCCCATGGACTGTAGCCTACCAGACTCCTCTGTCCATGGGATTTGCCAGGCAAGAGTACTGGAGCAGGTTGCCATTGCCTTCTCCAGAGGATCTTCTCGACCCAGGGATCGAACCTGGGTCTGCCACATTGTAGGCAGATGCTTTACCATCTGATCCACCAGGGAATGTCCTGATTCCCAAGAGCCTAATTCTAAAATAATAGAAATTTAAAGTGCAATTCTGGAATATTTTAGACTCAAGGAATATATGTGTGTATACATATATATGGCTATATGACTTAGCAAACTGGTCAGAGGAGAGCAGGTGTATATACATATGGGTGTATGGTGGAGAGGGGAGTGGTTAGAAGATTTGGGTCAGTGAGAAGGAATGAACAAAATCTGGAAATGCTACCTAACTTTGTAGCACACAAAAATATAGAATAGAGTGAGCAAAGCTAAGTTTTACTCTAAAGAGGGTTGTAGAGATCAATTATGTAGGCAGACTGGTAGAAAAGTCTACAGAATAGTCTACTGGTGAAAAAAATAAAAAGAGAAAGCCATACAAGGAAACAGCTTTGAGCGGTGGTGTGATGAGAGATCGGAAGTACGCTTTGTGAGAATCGGAAACCCTAGGACGGATGGTGGAGGGGCAGATGGTGTGGTCTGGCATGCAGCTGAGAGTCCTGGGTTCATGTCTGTGCTACCTTCCACCAGCTGCCAGGACGGCACGGAGCATCCTTGGTATATACAGCATTGCCCTCACCACCTGCATCTTTTGCTGTGTCGCTGTTTAAGAACATTGTCCTGTTTGAGTGAAAGCAAAGATTCAGGTATCAAGAGGGATTCCACGGAAACATTCACTTCCAACCTAAAGTTTATTAGAACATAGGTTGTTGTCACTAAATCAGCATTGTTTCCTTATTTTTGTCATGGTTTCCAATGAGCTATACTTACAAGTTCTTTCATTGGTCTTCTCCCTCTCTCTGAAACTTTTTGATTGACATCTTTGCAACATACATCCTGGCTTCCCTGGTGACTCTGATGGTAAAGAAAATGCCTGCAGTGTAGGAGACCTGGGTTCAATCCATGGGTTTGATCCCTGGGTCGGGAAGATGCCATGAAGAAGGGAATGGCTACCCACTCCAGTATTCTCGGCTGGAGAATTCTGTGGACAGAGGAGCCTGGTGGGCTAGAGTTATACGGGGGTAGGGGTGGGGGGGGGGGGGTGTCACAAAAGAGTCAGATACAACCAAGCAACTGACACTTTCATTCTGCAACATATAGAGCTCCATCCAGGTGCCTTCCCCTAAAGCTAGGAGACAGTATTATGCACACATTTGAACGTTGCTGTTGAGTCTGATTTGTGGCGTGTGTCCACTGCTTCCAGGGTTTTCTCAAAATTCCATCACTTTTATGTATCCCTCAAACTTCTGAATCACCCTCTTGCCTTAGTTTTACTCCTTAACATAGCGTCTGAGACGGTGTCAATGAGTTTCTGAGACTCGTCTCGAGAGGGCTGAAGGAGTGGCTCTATTTCTGAGGAAATTATGGCTTCTGTCCCTCTCAGAGTTATTGGCCCCTCCTTCAGCTCAGCGTTTCCAAGAATCAGACTCATTACTGAATGCGCTATTCAACACCATGATTATGCCTCTGTTCTCTCTAAATCAATTTCTCCTCAGCTCCTGTTAACCGTGGAGGGTTTTTATGTCTCCCCACTCAGATGACTCTCCTCTTCCTCCTCCCAGATCTCACCTGAAAACACAAATTTTCCATCTTTTCTTTGCCTCTCAATGCCTCTCCCTTCTGTTATTTAACTTTGCAATTGTACCACTTAACTCTGCCAAGTATCTTGACATGCAGCTTGCTCAAAAGCTGAAAACTCATCTTATTGTTGCAGACTCCTCCCAGATTAAAGATCTGTGCTTCTGCTTTGTGTATCATTACCTTTGTAGATAAAAGAGACAAGAAATTTAACAAAACGCAGTGTTAAATCTTCTGATAACATATGAAGGTCGACCTAAGGCTGTTAATGTTATACATGTAAGCCCTGGTAAATGCCTAACACACAACATCCTGATAGATTATCTGCTATTAAAAACAAAGACCTTTCCATCTTTTATCATAAAATGACTTTATGCTGAGCCATTATGGTATAGAAAAAAGTGGTGATGAGAACAAGAGGGAGAAACATTTGGATTTGTGTCTGCCTCATCTTCTCATCCTGCCCTTAGCCATGTGAGTGTCCAGGCAAGACCACCATACTGTTTTCACACCAGTTTCGAGATTGCAAATCAGTGCAGGTGCTGCTGGTTCCCTGCACCTCTGATCCTGCCTTAACCATAGCTCTTTGTACCCATGCTCTGAGGCTTTCAGACTCAGCTCTGAGTGCACTGAAGCAAAATTAGAGCAGCTGGGTAGAGTGTCAAAACAGCAGAGCTAACATCAATGCAACACCCCAGTGACTTCCTGCAACCCAGACTACAGTGCTACATCAGTGGTGGTTGAGAGGCTATAGATTAGCTTGCATTCATATCTAGATGCAACGATTTGTGCAAACTTGTTGGAAAACCTCAATGACGTAATAAATCATTTTTCCTATGAGCTTAATTGAGTTTCTGAATATATGTTGGTGCCAGTTCAAAATACGATTCCACAGTTTTATTCTCAATTACTGCATTAATCTTTTGGTTGCTTTCTTAGCATGCATGTAAACAAATGAACAGTTTGACCTGCTTAGTATGTAAAAGAATAGCACTTTAAAAAAAGGGATAGGTTTATGATTCAGTTCAGTTCAGTTCAGTTCAGTTCAATAGCTCAGTTGTGTCCAGCTCTTTGCGACCCCATGAATCGCAGCACATCAGGCCTCCATGTCCATCACCAACTCCCGGAGTTTACTCAAACTCATGTCCATTGAGTCGGTTATGCCATCCAGCCATCTCATCCTCTGTCGTCCCCTTCTCCTCCTGCCCCCAACTCCTCCCAGCATCAGGGTCTTTTCCAATGAGTCAACTGTATGCCCCAGTTAGATCTTTGGATAAAAGGATTGTGATATCATTATTGTTACCATTATTATTTGCTGTGACCAATGTTATACATTTATATAATTTAATCAGAAATAATATAATCATGTTTTTTGCTGTCGTGTTCAATTAAGTGCCCTGAGTAAAGTAATATTGTCTTAGGTTCTGTTTTGTTAATTTGCAGGCTGGTGATGGAATATCATCCTTTTGACTTCTAGATTCCTTGTAAGTAAACGTGATTTTTCCTAAAATTGAGATTACTAAAATGTTCCACTGTTTATTTTTTGCTTCTTTAAGTAAAACATAAAAATCATTCTAAGAGAAATCTTTTTTCTCTATGAAATTCTTTATATTTGCTGAGAGTTTATTGGTGATTTTATAAATTTGGTACATAAGTATGTTTTCTGAACAATCAGTGTCAAGAAAGTAACCCTCTAAAATTTTATGACAATCAAACTTCTAAAAACCTTTCAATAATGATCTAATGCATTATGAATACTAGTATTACATATTAAATACTAAACGAATCCAAGTGAGGAAACTTCGAATAGTAAGAAAACCATTTTCTTCTTTTATCTGCATGCCAATTACCATTAATTCACTTGCTTTTCACTGAAATCATGCTGATCTTAAAAAAAAAAAAACTTTAATATTTATGTGGACAATAGTTGCTCTTTTAGGAACATTATTATACTGTGATAATAATTAATATGCATTCTTACTTAACTATTTGGAACCCAATTAGAACAATATTTCAAAAAAACACAAAATCTATGAACCAGATGAATCATTGAGGTTGCTGTTTATTCAATGCATCACCCAATTAAAATTCAGCACTTGAAATATTACACAAACTGCTGTAAGGTTTAATGTTGATGGTCATGTATTGATATGTTGTGGGTGTAATCAATTGGAAATTGATGTTGGGCTCATCAACAATGTGGCTGATGCTTGGTGCTGTCCATTAAGAGACACTTGAAGAAAACATCAGGTACTGGACCAGCTTTCCATTCCCAGGAAACATTTCTGAAGAGGGGAAGGAAAGGTGAATCATCCCAACCTCCTGACTTCCCACCCTTTCCTTTGGACATGTTCTTCTTCCCAGTGGTGATCCTGGAAGGAGGTAAACATGGTACTTAAATTCTAGAAGCAATTTGGAGTTCATTAAGAGATAATTGTGTTTCTAAACTTGCTGGGAAGTACAGACTTGAACAGACTAATCGTGTGTATGCCAGGCTTCTGTCAGTCTCAGCATTCAAGATACTCTTGTCGGCTCTCCATGAGATCGGTGTCGTTCATGATTTGTGTGCCAGAAGCTGCTTGAATCCGTATCTTGTTGGCGGTGTTTGCTCCTTCTTCATCAGTGAAGACAGTGGTGGGGAGGCTGGGCTCCTCTGAATGGTGTGGTTTCTGGGGGAGGGAACCAAAGGACCTTAGTGGTGTGGAGACTGTGTGGTTCTAACATTTAGTTATTTCACTCTTCATGTGTGGTGTTTTTTTTTTTAATTTTGTAAGATAAATGTCCATGGGAATAGCACAACTTTAATATATGAATAAAGTGTAATAAACAGCCCATGAAGTGAAAGTGCAAGTCGCGCTCAGCCGTGTCTGACTCTTTGCAACCCCATGGCCTATACGGGAGATTCTCCAGAGCAGAATACTGGAGTGGGCAACCTATCCCTTCTCCAGCGGATCTTCCCAACCCAGGAATCAAACTGGGGTCTCCTGCATTGCAGGAGGATTCTTTACCAACTGAGCTACCTGGGAAGCCTCAAACAGCCCATAGCGAAAGACAAGTGTGTATGTATCTGTATGTCTGTACCCATTTAAAAAATGTTGCTCTTGAGTAATTTTAACACATCACAGTTAGACTAGACTCTGTATTGGGTTCCTAAAACACATAAGAGCATCCCCATTATATAATAATCCACATTCACATCTATAGCCATTTTTGGACAAAAAAAGAGAAGAGGACAAAGTAGGTTGGAAATAAGTCAGCATGCTCTTAAAATGATGCAACCAATGGGAGTGAGCATGAGTGGAAATGGAACACCCTTAAAAACAAATAAGTTCTCTTTCTCTTTTAGTAGTGAGGGAGTAACAAGAAAAACAATTTGACATGTAATTGTCATAAATTAATTTTCTAGTCATTACAGGTGTGCCATAACAGTTCTGATTGTGATAAATTTGTTTGGAATCTATGTAGTTCAAACATTTGTTTTTAGAACTGTTTGTCACTTTAAACTACTTAAGCAATTTCCTGGTTTTAATGAATTTACTGCTTGAAAGCATTGATTGTAAATTTGCAAGACCAAGTGAATAAAGCTCCCCCATGGAGGGTAGCGCAAACTATCGCTGTGAGCACTTTGTGTGTGTTATGAGTTGACGTTTTGAATGCCTGCCTCCCTTCAGTCAGTGGATGTTATTTTGAGTGCTATGCTAGAACATCAAAACCTGTTCCTTCTTCAGTGGAATTATCTCTTGCCAAGCAAGTGCTTTAAGGCACAACCCCAGAATATCTCAAATACGTTTTTCTGTTAGCCTATCTACACTCCCACCCCCATCCCACATTTAGGGAGTGTCATTACAGAAAATGTGCAGTGAACTTTCTTTCCATAACCAATTATGGTTGCTCCAAGGTGAATCACATGCAATGATGCCCTCGGTATCATAGTATTTCTCACTGGTCCCAGGTTGATGTGCCTGGTGTGACCACATCTGGCATTGCTTCTACTCTGTCTCTTGGCTCTTCCCATGAAGCCTGCCCTCCTACTAATACCAAGTCTAAATCCAGCCTCTGTACCCCACACAGTTAAATTTTGGAGACAGAGTCTTGGGTGAAGTAGAAATGAATAGCTTTATTGCTTTGCCAGGCAAGCAGGGCCACAGTGGGCTAATGCCCTGAAAACGATATGTTCTAACCTGGACGGGATAGTGAGGAGTTTTATAGTAATGGTTCAAAGAGGGCGTGATCAGTTTTTCTGATGGGTTGGTGGTGAGATAAGAGGAAGTCAGCATCATCAATCTGGTTTCAACCAGTCAGGGGTCTGTGTGCTTGTGGGCAATAGACAGTTAACTTTTCCCACCCGCTGGGGGTGTCAGTGTCTGCAAAACAGCTCAAAGATTCTGTGTATGCCTTGAAGGGGAATTAAGACCCTGTCCCAAGGCTGCATTATTGTTTCTTTGCATCCCCTCCCTTCCCTGATTCGCAACTGTTTGAATTTGTTCTTTGGAACTCAGGAGTGGGTCATAGGTGCTGAATAAATCCTGTTTCTTATAGTCAGGAAATGGGAGACCCAGAAAGATTTTTGTGCCCTGGAGCCCCACAGGGTCCTGCGTGGTTTCACTGTGTAATCAGACCACAGATAGGGCATAACAATGGAAAACAATATTAAACTAATAATTCATTGTCTCGAGTAACATTTCCCTAACCTTCTGTCTCTGTTCAAACCCTACTCACCCTTCAAACCTCCAGAAAACTTCAAGTTCTTTCATGAAACATGACCTGATGATGTCCTTCTGCAGTATTAATATCCCCTTCTATTGTCTAAGTGTGAGGACATTCTCAAGACATTGATTATATTGCTTGCAGTGGTTGGTGGTTTAGTCGCTAAGTCATGTCTGACTTTTTGCAACCCCATGAACTGTAACCCACCAGTCTCCTCTGTCCATGGGATTTTCCAGGCAAGAATACTAGAGTGTGTTGTCATTTCCTTTTCCAAGGGATCTTCCTGACCCAGAGGTTGAACTTGGGTTTACTGCCTTGCAGGTGGATTCTTTACCAGCTGAGCCACCAGAGAAGCCCTATATCACTTAGAGTTTGCCTTTTATTAGAATTTGTTTATTCTTCATTTTTCATCCAATTATATGCTTAGCACTGTGAGAAAAATACAGTGTCACTTTTCACAGAGTAGGTACTCAATAAGTGTTTATTTATATTAGCAGTTCAGTTGTACTCGCAACAGTTTTAGAACCTTCCTTAATTAACAGTATAAATTCCAAAATATTTAGAGATGGTCCATATATTCACTTTAAATACTCACAGGCATTTTTATCATGTGGATTTGATATTTATTTCTTTAATCTTGTATACACTTTGATAATTTCATTTGTCATAAATGCTTTGGAAAACATAACAATACTTAATTTGGACTGTGATAAAATGGCCTGCAGCAGAGTGTTCACACACTCTTTCACTCATTCTGGGAATACTCAAATCTAATCTTGAGCTTGTAATTTTCTGCAGCGGACTTGTGACATGGTATATGGTGTGGTATATTCTACAATAATGAAAGAAATCATATACTTTAAGACCCCAGATAAGGAGCCAGTTACTCCCTGGACGTTACTCTTCTAGGGATGGTTTCTTCACTGAAATTTTGCATATTTGTTTGTGTCAATTAAAAAATTAGTCATAACCTGAAAGTCAAGAGCTGTTTTCTTTGGCAGAAATTTTTAGGACTTAAGCCCGGGAGACAGCATCTTAAGCAGCTTGAGAGAACAGCTCTGAGGGGGAAAGGGAGAAGAGCCAAGTTATATAGAAGTTGTGCAAAAAAGGGCAGGTAGTCTGACCATCAAGAACTTATTGCTAATTAAAGGAAATCAGATATCCCAAGTTAAGAAGTTTAATGCTTTCCTATGAATGGGAAGATGCAAGAGTTTGGGTTGATTGAAATCATTCCTTTCATATGCATCTCAGCTGTCTGGGGTCAATAATTTGCATTTTCACACCCTGAGTTCCTCAAGGCTCCCCATAGGGAGGGTCTGCAGCCTGTTGTGGCTGCCAGGTCCCACAGAGCCGTCCTCCTTCCTGAGTTGCCCTGGAGGGCTGGAATCACTGATGATCATGACATCCTTAGTTATTGATATGGCAGGAAATACTTTGTTTCTCATTTGGTATCAAAAGAAATATATTTTTTTCAGATAAATAAATAATATGATCTATGATTATAAAACAACATTTGTTGATCACTTACTGTCAGACACATTTTAGTTGTTTCACATATATTAGCTCATTTAATGGTCTTAGCTATTATCAGCATTTTACTCTACCAGTGAAGGTAGGCACAGATAGGCACATTATTTGCCTAAGGCTACATAGCAAGATGGTAGCAGCATCAGGATTCAAATCTAGATAGCCTGATTGAAAAGCCCAAGCTCATGATGTCTCTTTTAGGATGCTGACTCTGATGACTTTGTGGAGGGTGGGTTCTAGTGGGGAGCAGTCAGGAAAGCTCTTGCCATTTCCTAGATGGACAATGGTTTGGGAAATGATGGAAAGAAGCGGCAGGGTGAGAGAGCTTTGGGGGATTGGAATGAGTGTGCTGATAGGATATAAGGAATAATTGACTGTATGAAGGAGAGGAAGAGGTTGAGAATGTATATTCTAATCTGCTAGTTTCAAAGAATATAGACATTATATCATCAATCAGATCAAAAATAAAGGAGAAGGAACACATCTCCGGAACAAGATACTGGATCAAATTGTAGGCATATTGTCTTAAAGTTTTCATCACAGTGGAAATACTCAGGGAGTCATTGGGAGGATGGATCTGGACCATGAGAGGGAAAGTGAGGTAGAGAGATTCAGGTCTGAGAGTCATCAGAGGAGTGGGTGTGGGGACTCTTGGAGGAAATGGAGAGCACAGGTAGGCAGGGGGGAGGACCAAGAGGAGACCTCAGTGATAGCCAGGCAAGTTGAAGATGCAGAGCAAGTTACTGAGGACATGAGAGACAGCAGAGAAAATACAGGAAAAACATGAAGTTTGAGAATCAGTGGGAGAAGAAAATTTCAAAACTTAAAGTGGTCAGTGCAGGCTGTACTAACGTGACTGGAAGGACTGAAAGACAGTGAATTTTGTAGTGAGTAGATCTTTCAATGAAGCTGTAGGATGGAAACAAAGAAATGAATATGCTTTTAGTAAGTTAAGAGTAAGCGTGAACCATCTTTCACCATTTCTGCAGAGTGATAGCTGTGTTACAGGAAGCATTTTTCTTTCTGTTTGTATTGTTATTTTAATATGAAAGAGCCTTGAATTTTGTGTATACAGAGAAAGAAAGATGATGTGGTGAGCAGAGATGAATGATATTATGGATGAGGGGATAATGCAGAGAATTGGGACATGCACAAAACAGAAAGATAGAGATGGGGTGGAAATTAGACCTCTGATTTCCTGTGCATAGGGAGAGACAGTTGTTCCTCTGGAACTAGAGGTGAGACAGAAAAGGGTCCCTGCAGGTAGGTTTGAATGTAGAAGTCACTCCTTTAATGGATTTCATTTTCTTCAGAGAACAAGTTGCTCAGCAAAGAATCATAGGAGTGGGGTTGAAGCTTGAAGTTAGAAGACATTTCACGAAAAAACACAGGGTTGGTGAATAAGGACAAAAAAATCAAACAGCATCGTGAGGCATCCACAAGTTGAGATTGGAAACCATCCACTGGTCACTGAATAACTTTATCTGATTATATGATTTGCTTTGGGAATTGTTCAGCTCTTTTAGGAAAGAATTAGAACCTTGTTTGATTTACCTTAAGTAACCGGGGGTTTGTAAATAAAGGAATGTGGGGATCTTCGTGATGTCCACAATAAAACTGAAACTCATTCAGAATTATTCAGGATACTGCAAATCTCAAGCCACCTAGGGCCAAGCGCCAGTCATCGGCATCCAGATCTGTTGTTATTATGCTTTCTTCCTCAGCTACAGATACATACAAATGAATAGGCTTCCCTAGCATCTTATAACTCGTTATAACAGTTTGTGTGCCAGGGTCCCCCAGACCACCCACAGTTCTGTTTTCAATGGCACTCACATGGCTACTCAAATCATACTCACGGCCATAATTTGCGATGATAAAAGGTCCAGCTCAAACTCAGCAAAGGCCAAGTTCAGGGTGAGGTCTGAAGGAAACCAGGCACAAGCTTCCAGGGGTCCTGTCCCGGACAGTCGGTCAGGACACACCACATGGTCCCAGCAAAGAGTTCCAACATCATGTGTGGAGCCCTGCCTGCAAGGAAACTTGGAGAGACTTAGCGCCATGAGTTTTATCAGAGGACTTCCGCTGGGCAGATACTACCTGGCACATACCCAGGTTCCAGACTCCCAGGAGGAAAGCAGGTGTTCAGTGTAAACTATAATATTTGTAGAAATAGTTCAGGCCCAGGGGGCCACCCTGTGAATTTCGGTGGTGGGAGAGGGGCCCTCTCAAAATCCAGGTCCCCAGGTGACAACCAAGGACTACGCTGTGAGCAACCTTGCAGGTCAATTAGGTTAACGATTATTTTCACACTCTGCCCCTGATATTCCTCCTATTTTTGTCTTTGCCGCATGATTTCTACTTATTTAGATATTCTGCTCCTTTCTTACTTCTACCGACTCCTTCTCTCTTTCCTGGCTTCTCTGCTCTCTGCTGTCCGTTGTCTATGAGTCTCCTTTGGAAACCAGTTGCAAAGAGAACTTCACTGGTCCACCCAGTCTGTCTGGACCCTGTGAGGCAGGGCTCTTAGTGCTGGCCACTCAGAGAGGTCCTGGCGAAGCCCATGAACTTGTTGTGTGTGGTCCAATCAGCTGTGAGTGCCAAGGTGGCATCAGGTGTCAAGTTTTGCTCAGAATGTTCTTTGAGCAGCTCAAACTTTCAGGGAATAATAGACTCCTTTCCAAAGCAACAATATCCTTTATGCAGAGACTGGGAACAGAGAGAGAGGATAGTTGGGTTTACCCAAAATTGGGGAATGATTCAGATGTGAGAAAATCACCCAGAATTATTAAAAGTTATCCATCTCAGAGCACAGGCTTAAGAATGGAAATGTCATATTTGCCATGCTAATTCATCTTTTTAAAAATCTTCTTTGAGCACATTGCTTTATTGGTTTTAGTTATCTATCAAATGTAACCCAAATGTGTTATCCTTTCATTATCCACCTTTGCATTGTAATCAACTTCACTTCTGGTCTTCTTTTCTAATACAGCTTCACCCAAGAGTTGACTAGAACTATGCCTTGTTCCACAGAGAACATTTTTGAGTTCTTGCTTTTACAATGCTCTATCTGACTGGAGTGCCTTGTGCTAGAATCATTACTCCTCTCTCATGGGCTAGTTGAAATGGTACCTCTTCCAAGAAGCCTCCTGTAGTCATTCCAAAGACAAGTTATCTTTCCCTTTTCAATGAATTAATAATGTGTAATATGAAATAGAACATGAAGCAAACATTCCTCCAAATGTTTTTAGCTCCTAAACTCAACCAGTAGCACTTTTGAGCATAAATAAAGCTTTAGACTCTCTTTCATCTACCTTAGCAACTACCAGTATTTTGTGTAGAGAGTCAATAAATATGTTTGAATGAATGAATAAATGAATCTGTCAGTATGGCATGCACAAGCATTATTAGGCTGTTCTACCTTTCTTTCAATTATAGTGGCTCCAATGGACCAATTATAGTGGCTCCCTTGGAGCAATTATACTTCTTTTTTATCACTTGGAACTAGATGTCAAGGAATTTTGTGACTTAAGCATGAATAAGAGGGAAACATTTACAGTGAAAACATTAGCTCCTAATCTCACCCCCATAGTACCTACTGTGTATTTAAGTTTCATTGTCATCCTGGGTGCTTTTGACAGCAGCTCCATTACTTTTACAAGTACCATCACAATGTGTTATCCTTGATCCAATTCTGTCATTTGAAGGTCACATTAATAGAAGGATGAGAAATGCCTGGTCTGAACAGAACTGCTAGACATCCTGGCAAACATTCATGCCTCTGCTTGATTGGCAAAATGGGAAAATGCCTTTCTGCCCCATAGGTTTTGTTTTAGTAGATGATCATATTTCAGAGGTGAAATATGAAACAAAAATTAAGGCATCTGACTGCAAAAAGTCCACTTTTATTGTGCTTTACTCTCAAGGAGTGACATGTGCAAATTAGAAAGTCCTATAGAAAGGAGCTTACTGGTTATACCACTGAAATATTTGTATGCATCCTATTTAGAAAACCTTCCAACATCCTTCCCATAGAGGTGGTATGGGCTTGCCTGACTTAATTACCTTAGTGATTGGTGTGGTTGCACGTGTGTACAGAAATCAAAGGAGAGGGGAATTATCCAGATGTCAAAGCAGTGAAAATGATGAAATATGGCACGTGCTCTGAAAGAGCAGCATGCTTCTGTGTTCTATTTCCTCTTCTCATCTTGAACAGAATGTTAGTAAAACAGGGGAAAAAATTAACTACTTAACACAGTACAATTCTGCCTTCTTTAAAGAAAACAAAATTTATTGTTTGTGAATGAAGTTTCTGTCTAAATGGTGTCATTAGGGAAACATACTTTCTCATTTCTTAAGCGTTCTTATCAGTACCTGCTAGAGTGAATTTTCAATTTGTGTTGATCTCCTGATTATCTGTCCACCTCCCTTCTCAGGTGAACTAAGTGGAAAGATTGTAAAATAAATGGAAAGTCCACTTCAGTCACTCTTTCCTTTACTCTAGAATTTAGACATTAAATGGAATATCACTAGTGAAAATCATTCAAGAGTTTCTCCTTTCTTGCAAATCAAAGCAAAACTTATAAACCCATGGATTTAAGAACGTAAAGATATTTGAGATTGTCCAGTCCACTGGTTCTCAACTCCAAAAAGTTGAATCTCCAAGGGAGATTCAAAGCTCCCTTTTATACCAAATAGTTTATTATAGAAATTCTGTGAAGTACAATTCACAGAAAATATCACCTGTGTATAATGATCATTTTAAAAAGTTAACATTATGAAGTACTATAAAGAAGAGATAACAGTATGTATGTCCACATGTAAATAAATACTCATGTGTTTCTGTAACAGAAGACATTGCAAACTCATTTCATCTTGTGCCTACTCATAGGTGCACAGAGAATACAGAACTATAAATGCAATGTTACAAGTGTGTGTTGGTGGTGATTTTCTATAATGAGGAATAAGTTTTAGTAAAATTCAAAACAGAAGAGAGTGCAATTTTTCATTATGTGGTTTTTGCTTTGCTGGACAGTTTTATGACAATTAAATCTTAGCCCAAAATGATAGGGTTCGATAATTGCAAACAGGTGTCCCCCTTTGAAACTTTCCTCTCCAAAATCCTACACAATGGGGACTTCTTTTCCCTTCATCTGCCATGTCCTGTGCATTGCCAGGCATTATCACTCCTGGCTTTCACTCACTGGATGATTGTAGTGCCTTCAAGGATTATTGGGCTTCCCAGGTGGCACTCATGATATAGAACCTGCTTGCCAATGCAGGTGACCTAAGAGACACAGGTTTGAGCCCTGGGTTGGGAAGGTCCCTTGGAGAAGGAAAAGGCAACCCACTCCTTCTTGCTTGGAGAATCCCATGGGCAGAGGAGCCTGGTGGTCTACAGTCCATAGGGTCGCAAAAAGTGGGACACAACTGAAGCAACTTAGCATGCATGCATGCAAACATTGTTACATGAAAGTTGCATATTTACAAGTTTTCAAAAGTCCCTTGGGGCTGCTTCTGTTAATTTCTGTCTGATCCAACACTTTCATGCTATAGATTGGGAGAATGAAGCCTGGAGAACTGAAGTAAATTTACCTGAAGCCGCACAGAATATAGCTGAACTAAGTGATCGAGTTAGGTTTTGGACCATTCTGAATCTGACCTTATGCCAACCCAGAAGCTCTGGTATAGGCAGTGTCGAGTGGAACAGTTCTCCTGAGAGAAATGGCTGTAACCTCGCCAAGGAACTTGTATGCACATGTTGAAGTAGCCCAGACAGTCATCCCAAAGGATCAATATATTTCCTGAACACAAATAAACCAAACCGGCACCTTCTATTCCCACTAATCTCATCCATCGTCTTGTACAATCTTCCTTCCCACTCTTGGAAATATCTTCTAAGCCTTTTCAAGAGTTTCTTATAAATTATCCTTCTATCCAACAAACATATAATTTCCTCTCTGTACAGCTTCCAAGCCTCTTCTTCCTTACTTTTCTACAAATATTTCCCATCGTTCATGGTACTTATAAACTTGTGTGGTCACCTCCCCTGTAACTGTACTTCTCTGCATGTACTAGTTTCGCCTGTATGTCAAGAGACAGTTCATTCTCACTGGTTTTATCTGTCCTACTAATGGATCAGTCCTGAAGGAGCAACTAATTCCAGACATCTAATGTCATGTTAAACACCCTGTGGTCACTCCATGAGTGGTTGACAGATATACATCCACCTGAGAACTGGGATAGGCACAATTCTGATGGTAACCTAATATGAGATATAAAAATAATGAGATTATATAAAATGTAAAAAGTTCTAGATCCTTCAAATATTAGTGATAAATAATAAGCTATTCTTCGGAATGCATTTCATGACATTTGATTATTGAAGTTTCTGGACGAGTGGCTGTTTTTGTCCTAGTTGCTATGAGCCATCTCCAGGGAGACTTCCTGTAGCACTCTTCACGATGGAAACTTATCAGTAGAAGGGTCATCCAATTAGTTCCTATGGCTCCAGGCAGAGGTCTACTTAAACTGTCATCAACTTTTAGCAATCTTCAGAGAAAGAGATTCTACAACATCCCACAGTAACTAGACCCTTATGTCAAGAATTCATCTCTGTCTCTCTCTGTCAAAAAAAAAAAAAAGCCAGTTATCTAAAGTTATTTATTTTTCTTTTAGCATTATTGGAGAATAACAACCTTGAGTCAAGATGATTAACATGAAACAACTAATAAGCCTGAAGATGTTAAGCCATCTGTTGTTCACTTGCATTGTGCTAAAGAAAAGAGCAGTGACTTTTTTCTTTCTGATATCACTCGCACCCCTCCACATTAAACCAACTGTGCATTTGAGTTATTGTGTTTGAGTATGTGCAACTGCCTTCTCTTCTGCCTATTGCTGTTTATTAACAAATAATTAGTGAGCCCATCCAGTGAAATAAAATTCAGTGAAAATGTCTGGGAAGTTACAAATACTAAAAATCCACTTAAGGGCCCTGTCAAATATGTGTAAGAATTTATTGTCAGCTTAAACCAGAAGTACTCAGTAATATTTAATATCCACACTAAATGGCACAGAATTCCATCAGAATGTAGCAATTGATATCATTCTACCCCTGTCATCTCCTCCATACATCCATCCAACAGATATCTATTTCCATATTTTGCACCAGGGTTAGACACTGGGGTCACAATGAAAGAAAAGTGAAAGTGAAGCCGTTCAGCCGTGTCTGACTCTTTGTGACCCCATGGACTGTAGGCTACCAGGTTCCTCCATCCATGGAATTTTCCAGGCAAGAGTACTGGAGTGGGTTGCCGTTTCCTTCTCCAGGGGATCTTTCCAACCCAGGGATTGAACCCAGGTCCCGCACTGCAGGCAGACACTTAACCATCTGAGCCAATAGTGAACAAAATATTTATAGCTTCCCTTTCCAAATAATTTACCTTTTAATGAATTAGATATTGATCAAAATATCAAATACCTTTATACTGTAACTTCATATTAGAAAATGCCATGGACTAGTCAAGTACATCTGACCTGATTTGAAGAGCAGAATATGAAAGAGTGGATGGATAAGTTTTAAGTGACAATATTAAACTTAAACTTGTGCTGTGTACTTAGTCACTCAGTCACATCTGACTCTTTGTGACCCCGTGGACTGTTGCCCGCCAGGCTCCTCTGTCCATGGGATTCTCCAGCCAAGAATACTGGAGTGGGTTGCCATGCCTTCCTCCAGGGGATTTTCCCAACCCAGGTCTCCCACATTGAAGGTGATGGATTATTTGCTATCTGAGCCACCAGAGGAGTTAATAAGGGGAAGGTAGGAGGAGGGAAATGACCCAAATGAGGAAATAACACATGCAAAGCCAAGGAAACAAAAAAAGAGAAGAAGCTGTTGGAAGACCAAAGGGCAGTTTTCTGGCATGTGGAAAACAGGAGGAAAGGGTTCTTTCTGAAGTTGAAATGGGATTCAGGAGTCAGATCATTGAGTAACCCACAGGTCATGTCAAAAATACAGTTCACTCTACTAAGAAAACTTGGTAGCCAGTGAAGACTAGCTTTGTATTTTCAAAATGTCTGTTCATCTGCATTGTAAAGAATTCATTGAAAAATGCCAGAGTGAGAACTTCCCCAGTGGTCCAGTGGTTAAGAATCACTCTCCAATGCAGAGGACAGGGGTTTGATTCTTGGTTGTGGAACTAAGATCTCACATCCCTTGTTGTACAGTCAAAAAAGAAAAAAAGTACCAGAGTGAGTGCATGTAGACCTCATAAAAGGATTACGATAGGCAAATCATATTAGAGATATAATTAGGATTTGGGATTGTTGGTGACAGTGGAAAGGAGGGAGATGGATTTAAGAGGCATTTAAGAGATAAAATTACCATTCATTTTTGATGAGTTGGATTTGGGGGTGCATGTTGGCACCTACTTTTCCAGCACATGAGTAGGAGAAGATTCATTAAGAGCGGAATCACTGGAGGACTAGTGTGGATGAGAAGATCATGAAGACCACTGTGGACAATTTGGGTCTGAGGTTTGTTTTTAATATGGAAGTGGACATGGAAAATAGGCAGGTATAGACATGGATCTGGAACTTGGAGAAAAGGCTGTGTGTGCCATTTTAATTTGGAGTCTGGGTACAGGAGACACTTTAAGCCATGGACAAGTGTGTAGTTGCCCAAAGAGAATACATTGTGAAAAAGTCTGTATTTAGAACTACAACCTTGAGGAACATAATCTATTTGGAGAAAAAAATAAGCCAATAAGTGAGACTGAGAAATTCAGGTCAACAAAGAAAAAGAAAGTGAGATTCCTGATAAGAAATGGTCTAAGAAAGATGCTGGTCAACGCTGGTCAAACAGTTGGGAGTCCAGATAAGATGAAGATTGAGATACCACTGTTGACATTAGTGCTAGGAGAGTTTCTGGATCACTTTGTAACAGCCAGTATAGTCGAGTGATGAAGACAGAAACCAGATTGAATAAGTGGAAGGTGACAAATAGAACTAATGAGTATATACCAACAGCTTTCTAGAAAAGCATTGCCATGAATGGGAAGAAGAAAGATAACAGCTGGAGTTGGAGGAGAGTAAGCTTCAGGGAGAGACAGGCATTTTTGTATGTTGATGGCAAACTGACTGTGTTAAAAAAAAAAAGGTTCAGAAGTAGGGGATAGAGAAGATAATAATAAAAGGTTCCTGAGAAGAGGAGGTAGAATGAAATCAGGGTAGAGGTGATGCTAACTGAAAGGATGTGTACTTTCTCTACTGAAGAAAATGAGTGAAAATTATATTCCCATTTGGTCATTACAGAGTATTGAATAGAGTTCCCTGTACTATACTGTAAGTTCTTATCAGGTATCTATATCTATATTTGCTTAGTCACTCAGTCATGTCTGACTCTTTGGCAATCCCTATGGACTGTAGCCCACCAGGCTCCTCTGTCCATGGGGATTCTCCAGGCAAGAATACTGGAGAGGGTTGCCATACCCTCCTCCAGGATTTTATATATAGTTGTGTGTACATGTCAATCCCAATCTCCTAATTTATCCCTCCCCACAGCTTTCCTCTTTAGTAATCATATGTTTGTTTTCTACATCTGTGACTCAGTTTCTGTCTTGTAAGTGATACAGATGAACTTGTTTACAATTGCAAGTATATTTTTGATACTGGGAACCTGAGTGAGTTCTGATATGACGTCACCTATTTTGTCCAAGAATTGGTGCCCTGGTGTCTGGTGTGGGTAATGAGAGAATAAGGTGAGGTAATCAGAGCTGTGAAAGTGAAAGTGAAAGTCACTCAGTCCTATCTGACTCTTTTCAACCCCATGGACTGTAGCCTGCCAGGCTCCTCTGTCCATGGGATTCTCCAGGCAAGAACACTGCAGTGGGTTGCCATTTCCTTCTCCACAGAGCCAAGTGAGGCAAAGAAGGCAGCCGAGTGAAGGTAGTAATATTTTCCTGTTGGATGCTTGCAGACTTTGAAGAATGGTCATGGAGGAATGTTCTTGACACAGGACTCGAACCCGGGTCTCCTGCATTGCAGGCAGATTCTTTACCAGCTAAGCCACCAGGGAATCTCAATCAGAACTTTCCAAAGAGTCAAAAAGATTCGAAACAGGAGTTGAATAATAGGTGTTGCTAGTGGTAAAGAACCCGCCTGCCAGTGATGGAGACATAAGAGATGCAGGTTCTATCCCTGGGTCAGGAAGATCACCTGGAGGAGGGCATGGCAACCCACTCCAGTATTCTTGCCTGGGGAAACCCATGGACAGAGGAGTCTGGCAGGCTATGGTCTATAGGGTCACAAAGAGTTGGATATGACTGAGTTGACTTAGCATGCAATATCCTTATGCAGCAATAAGAGTCTAGTTAAATTTGGTTATCCTGACTTCATTTTAATACTAATTAGGAGTTCTGTTATCCTGAGTTAGGAAGTTCCCCAGGAGAAGGGAATGACAACCCACTGTAGTATTCTTGCCTGGAGAATTCCATGACAGAGGAGCCTGGCAGGCTATAGTCCATGGGGTTGCATAAAGTCCAGACAGGACTGAATGACTAACACTTTCACTTTTTTCAAGATGGAGGAATGGCCAGACAAAGATAAGAGGAGCACAGAAGGTCAGGTCATTGGCGAAGGACTTAATGAGTAGATCACAGAATAAAATCTGGACAGAGAGCCCAGTGAGGCCAGGGAGGCAGCCAGAGTGAAGGCAGTGATGTTTTCCTATTGGATGCTTGCAGACTTTGAAGGATGGTCATGGAGGAATAGTTGAATAATGAAACTGTGAAATCTAGGAAATTGTGATCAGAAAATGGAAGCTTAGTGATTTTATCGATGGAACAATTTCAGTTAAAACAACATTCTGGCTAGATCCATTGAAAGGGTAACACAGTAGAAGTTAAACAGTCGTTGACTATGTATCCTTCTTTTAATTTACTCCTGAGCTGTAATACAATTGACAGCAAGAATCATTTCCTATACTCTGTTTGGCATATGGAATAGCTGAGAAGGTTTTCTTTCCAGTGTCAACTAACATAGAATTTAATGACACTACAATGCAAAAAATAACTTGCTCTCATGACTTTTCTCACTATTCCTTTCAAAGTTTACATGAACATTTTAATATGCCTCTTTCTTTGTCACAAATATGAAAGCCAGAAGTACAGGATGAATAATATGTATAACCGCTTATAGCATTCGTGACAATGGAAGTTATCAGTCAAGTGTGTATGTATTGGGGGGTGTATAATGATTCCCTTTGATTCATATTCTTTAGTCCATATATTTAATTCTGTTCTTCATATATACAACACAATAATAGAAGAAGATCATGAACAATATTGGGGAAAATGCTAAGGAAACATTTTCTGAAGCCATGTGAAAGAACCATTAAACTCCTATGCTGTGGGACGTTCCCCGTCCATTTCTACGTCAGCGGAAATACGCCAGTCAGAATCCAGTCAGGAAGCAGGAAGTGGGTGGACGCCTCTCACCAGTGACCGCAACTGCTTCCACATACTCTTGTAGGCTGCGGGGACTTCCCCTGGTGCTACTGCTTTTATAAGCCAAACAAACCAGTGTTTAAATGTACAAGAGCTCCTTCCTAAAGGGCTTTCTTTCAAAGAGATACCTGGAGATGATGTACCCGCCCCAAGCCAACATTTAAACCTCTTGGAAGTGGTATTTGTGGCAAAATAAAAGGTATCCAAGCCTCACTCCTGTGGTACCAGCGAGCACAGTTCTGGCAGGAATCATGTGACAGACACGGTTTTAAGTGAAGACATTTAAATTTTGTGATATGATGACAGCCTAAGCCTTTTGACATCCTAATATTCTGATCATTTTTCCTGTCTGGAATATCATTATGCCTGGGCAGGCAAGGGGTTATGAACTGTACAAATGAGAAAGTTATTTCATCCGCTCGGCATAGAAATATCGGTCTCCATCTTACTATGTTAAGTGTGGATTTATGACTGCAACCACAACAAAAATAACCTATCCATCAGATTTAAACTGAAGAATGGTGCAGTTAGTGTGTAGCCTTTATAATTGTTTAAGTAATCATCTAAGTCATTTAATTTGTTTTTCTGTCTCCACACAGTTAGCCAAAGTTGTTCATTCCAGCTGTAGGGAATTAAGACACACAGCAAAAGGTATTGATTGACTGATAAACATTATAAGAGACAGGAAAGAAGCCAGATCAATGGAACATGATGTAAGGGGTGTAATTAGATATTTCATCTTTCTCTAGCACTGGTATATATTCCTGAGAAATTTTTTAAAATTTAAGAATCAGTTTAAAAGTTATTTCTCAAATCAATTTCAGAAATATTGGACATTTTCGAGGGTTTTTTTATTTTTTTATTTGCTTTATTGAAGTATAGTTGATCTATAGTGTTGTATTGGTTTTGGGTGTACAGCAAAATGATTTAATTATATGTGTGTGTGTCACACACACACACAAACATACATATATTCTTTTTCAGATTATTTTTCCATATAGCTTATTACAAAATATTAAGTATAGTGCTATATAGTAGGTCCTTGTTATTAATCTATTTTATATATAGTAGTATATATATGTTAATACATACTCAGTGGAAAAGTTCCTGATACTGGGAAAGATTGAAGGCAAAAGGAGAAGAGGGCATCAGAGGATGAGATGGCTGGACAGTATCACCGATACAATGGACACGAACTTGGACAAACTTCTGGAGATGGGGAGAGACAGTGAGACGGGTGTGCTGCAGTCCGTGGGGTCGCAAAGAGTCGAACACAACTGGGCGATGACAACAAATGTATATGTTAATTCTAACCTGCTGATTTATCTTTCCCCCACCTTTCTCCTTTGGTAATCATAAATTTTTCTATGACTGGGAGTCAGTTTCTGTTTTGTAGATAAGTTCATCTGTATCATTTCTTAAAGATTCCACATATAAGTGATATCGTATGATATTGGTCTTTCTCTGCCTGCCTTACTTCACTTAGTATGATACTCTCTAGGTCCATCCATGTTACTACAGTGGATTTTTTTCACTGTTCTTTTTGCTTGCTAACACATTTTATATTATTAGCTAAATGGTTATTTCTTCCTATTGTGGTACATTTCACCATTATTATATTTTTCTTTTTTTTAAGATACATTGCAAGAAAATGCATAGGCACATATAGTGATGTTCTAGAAATAATTTGTCCTTAAATATATGCTGCCCTGGAAATATGCAGTTGTTTTAAACCCTCTATGAATTAATTTTGTTTAAGTCCCTTGGGAAACAAATGAAGTTCCATGTATTTGAATATTGCTCTCTTAGAGTTATTTCATAGTAAAATGTCCTAAGAAATTGTAAATTACTTCACAACAATAAATGACTCCACCAACTCTAAAATATAGGATCATTAAACTATCATTACTTTTTTTTTTTTGATTCATGGACTTATCAGACAATAACTAGAGGGCTGGTGCCATTAATGTACCTTTACTAAAAACACTAAAATCACGGCATATGTACAAAAAAGTCATTAACACAATTATGCTTCCATCTCAAAATTTTGTGATTAAGTGCATGAACCAAAAAATAACTATCCTCCCTGTCATTAATATTCTTGCCTAATGAAGTGTACCTAAAGAAGACTTTTATTCTCCAGTTTATTTAACTTAGGAACCAAAACTCACAAACCCCCATTTAAACACACACATTTCTAGTCCTGGAGATTCATTACTGACCCTCTGGTTACCAAGTCTTTGTTATATTTAGCATCTGACCACACTTTAGCAACAACGAGGCACCCAGCTCACTTTCACACCACCTCTGAGCCTGTGTTCTGGGTATTTAGTTGGCAAGACTGCTCTCTGCATATGCAGTCTAAAAGACTTATCTCAAGCATAAGCCCCCAGGACTAGGCTGGAGGTTTCTGTGTGACTTTATATTAATTTATATCAGACTACTATACTGGTTTCCATAATTTGTCAGAATGATTTAAGCATTTGTCTCCTACTAAATTCTGAGGTTCAGAATATTTGAGACTATGTCTTATCCATCTTTCATTCCCTAGACCTTGGCTAACACATAGGTTAGACCAGTGTCTGGTTCCCAGACCCTCAATTAAGTGTGTGTGTGTGTGTGTGTGTGTGTGTGTGTGTGTTTTCTTTTTTAACAAGAAACCATTACTCAGCCTCAAAGAGAGATAAGGCACATACATGTTTCACTCATTCTGCCCCCCTGTCTTCTTTCTCCAACTCTTTAGTATTATTGAATTTTTCCTTAATTATCACAGGTGTTACATCATTTGATTCCCTGCTATAAATCACATCTTTACTACAGATGGGAGACCCAAAGCAGAGAAAAAGCAAGTGATTTGCTCGGATGGATCCCCAGTTAGCACAGAGCTGCAGGCAGTACTGGGGCTTCCCAGTGGCTCAGTGATCAAGAGCCCACTTGCCAGTGCAGAAGACACAAGAGACACGGGTTCAATCCGATCCTTGGATTGAGAAGATCCTCTGGAGAAGGAAATGGCAACACACTCCAGTATCCTTGCCTGGGAAATCCCACGGACAGAGGAGCCTGGCGGGATAGAGATCATGGGATCAATCACAAAGAGTCAGAAACAAGTTAGTGACTGGGCAGGCACACAGACACATCTTAGGTCTGCTTCTCTCCTTCCTGATTTCTCTCCTCTCCCCTCTTCTTCCTCCGTCTGCTCAGCCCCTTCTCCCTCCCCCGTCTCCCTTTCCCCAGATCACAAAGGAGAAGGGATCAGGGCCTTGGTAACCCTCCCTTAAAAGATGATGCCCCCAATAGGTCCCTACCCCCTCCTCCACTAGCACAGACACACTCCTCCGGCACGCCAGCACTCCACTCCCTGGCAGGAGCAGTTTGGAAACTACGCCTACCTAGAAACATTTTGAAATGCCAAGTTGTTTTAAACTTGTATGATTAATTCAAATAATAACCTTTCACTAATACCATCAGCTCTTGATTGTTCGCAAGCCATTATGAAAGGTGTGAGCTCCCCGCTTGTCATCCCTCCCCCCATCCCTTCTCGTGGGCTCTCTGGCTGCTCCGCCAGAGGGAGGGCCCTGGAAAACAAAGAGCTGGGACTTAAAATCAATCCATTGTTCCATAGGTTATCTGCTCAAGGAAAAAGATTTTGCAGAGAAAAAAATGTTGCCACTATCATCTGAAATATGGGTTTGGGAATTCTAGTGGAGTTTATCTACATTTCCCTATTGCTGATCCCGGCATGCAATCAAGGGATGAATACAAAGGTAATGTTAGAAAAAATAAATAAAAATAAATATATTAAAAGCAGTTCTTGTCAATAACCGATAACAACTCTTTACATTTTTAACATGTGATCTATTTTTACTTCTAAACAATTTGTACAAGTCTCACTTTTTAAAAATATTTTTTGATATGGTGCATTTTTAAAGTTTTTGTTGAATTTGTTACAATACTACTTCTGTGTTATGTTTCACTTTTTGGCCCCAAGGCATATGAGATCTGAGTTCCCAGACCAGGGATTGAACCTACACCGTCTGCATTGGAAGGTGAAGTCCTAATCACTGGGATGGAGGTCCCGAGTCTCCTTTAAAATTCTTTAGAACATTTATTATCTAAAGAGGCTATGTTACTGTGGCCCAGAATCCTCTGGCTTTTGAAGCCCCTTACTGGTTTAGCTCTAGAATTTCTCAAATTCCTGATTCCTTACCTACCAAAATAATTAAGTGTTAAAAGAGAACCTCAGACTGTATCTTGGATTTTTCTCTCTCTTTTAAAATAAAGGGACAGATCCAGAGAGATACCAGGACCTGTCGTAGCTCATGCTTTCTCTCCTTAATCTTTCTCTCCTTAATGCTAAGTCATACTCAATGGGCAGTTACTGATGGGGCTAGAAGGCGAATCAGGGGGCCCTGGTTTTTGCCCTGTTCGAATATTGCAGAATTTGCTTGTATTTTAGCATTCTGACCAGTACCGTAAATGTAAGCACTGTCATCTTATCCATAATTTTCTCTCTGTTCTTAGGAACATCTTTGGAAAAGATTGTCTTTCCTTTGGAAAAATGCTGTGTATTTATTCAGGCTTGCTACACAGAATGGATTGTACAGGTGCAGCCTTGGCAATTATTGCAGCTCTTTTCTACAGGCTTTTTTTGCTTTACTCATCCTGCTCACTAGGAAACAGTCATTCCTTTTTCACTGTTTCTTTTATACCCAAGCTTCCATATATTATCTTGGAATCATAAATAGGTTCTAAGACTCCCCACATGTCCAGCTCATCAGGTGTTAGAGCAAATGTTAATGTTAGTAGCCTTGTTCTTTTGGAGAAATGATGATGTGCCAAAATGCTAGCAAGTTGAAAGTGCTTAGGTATGCAGAACTAAATATTTTTTGCAAGGGTAGCTCTCTCTTTAAATCTTGTCCATAGCCTTTTATTTCTTAAATCTATCCGGCAGTAATTTTCCTGAGAAATATAAATCCTAAAATGAATTCGTTTTGTACATTGGTTGTTCTAATACTATATAGTCAAGACCCAGTGGATACAAAAATTATTTGGAAAATTGTTTCACTCTATAAAATAATCTTTTCCCAAATCATTGTTAGCATGAAATTCTTTACTGATGGGTAATAGCAGTAATCAGCCTTTGAAAAACTTATTGAGGTATGTTTTATTTTTTTTTTCTTTTATACAATTGCTTCAGTCGGTTCAGTGGGCAAAACACAAAATTAGCTTTCTTTCTTTTTTCTGTTAGGTACAGTGAAAGATGTAAAGATGACCCTTAAATTAATATATATTATAGTTGGACTTACTAGTAATTTTAGTAGCAAAATTCTCTCTCTCAAACTAAGCTAGTCAGAGCCATGGTGGGAGCTTTTTCTCTTTGTGTGTGTGTGCAAATTTGCTTCAGTTTGTTCTACTCTTTGTGACCCTATGGATTGTACCCTGCTGACCAGGCTTCTTTAGGAGTGGGTTGCCATGCCCTTCTCCAGGGGATCTTCCTGACCCAGGGATCGAACCCTTGTCTCTGGCATCTACCTGCTTTGGCAGGTGGGTTCCTTACCACTAGCGTCACCTGGGAAGGTGTCAAAATCCTGTTCACCTAGGTTAACAGAGGCAGGGTGCTGACCCTCCTGATTCTCAACTTTTCTTTTAATCCTGGGTTTGTCACTATGACAAGCAGAACAGAAATGAAGAATCTGGGATATTCTTTGTGCAAAATTTGCCCTGCTGGGGGAATATTGCTAGAGAAATTTCAAGAGATACAGTTTTTGGGTTCTCAGCTGTAAAGAAATCATGGTCAGTTGGAATGCCCAAACTTTTCTATTGACCTAGCTTTATGGCAGTGCTTCTGTAAAAGAGTTCCTCAGCAGCTGACTGAGTCACAGAAGAGTGAAAATGCAGACACAGTTATTCAAGACTCGGTAGCAGGAGACTCGATGACCACTATATAAACTCTTTCCTTTTAAGTTATTGTATTTTCAGTTTATTAACACAATTCAGAATTCTATTTTCAATAGGTCTGATTTATCAGATGCAAGTAGTAGTTTTTTTTTTAATTCACTTAAAACTGATATTTGTAAACCAAGGGTTTATTATGATGATTTCACTGTCTCTGTAAATATAGTGGCTAAGAGAAGGAATACTTTTCTATGTGTATGGTTACTACAGGAATATGAAGACAAGCATTTTCAAGTAATAACCTATCTCCTGCCCCCAGTCCTTTCTTTTTCTAAATAGGGCAAAAGGGTGGTTAAAGACAGGGGAAGAATTTGATTGGTCTTTTGAGAGCCAATCAGAAGTCTTTGGAAAACTATAGTCCTCATCAAATTATCTGCCAGACTAGCAAATGTCATAGGTCCATCTTCATTTCCCAATTTAATTTTTACCAAGACAATAAAAAAAAACAGAAGAGGAGAAAAATCTATGATGTTAGGTGATGGAACTTAAGGGAAATATTCTCCCCCATCCATTTCTGAGGATGAGTGCAAGAATACAGCAAAATCATTTGTGACAATGAGCTTAAGGGGGAGAAAAAAAAGACCCAGCTCTCACCCTCTAACATACTGTCTGTAACTAAGACTTATTTATATGAATTTCCCAAGAATGAACCAAATGCATTCTTTTTGCTGTTTCTCTGCTGCTCCTGAAAATAAATGGCTCTGCCAAGATTTTCAATGGTGCTATCCATACCCCAATGATAGGTGCTTTGTTGAACTGCCTCGCTTGCTGGCATAATTTCCAGAAGTTAGGCTTCTAAGCATAAAATATTCTGTGTTTGTCCTGAATATTTTGCAGTGAGACAAGCTGGGTACAATTTATGCTTTGGTGTGCTATAGCAACTGAGATATCACAGTGCATGATGTTGAAGGTGTATCTGTGGTAATTTGTCGTCTACCTTTAGAGCAGGTTACTTTTACCTTTAATGTTGTTAAACGGTTCCCTTACCTCTGATGGATTATTTGCATATATTTAACAGAATGCAGACCTGGCCACATTTGTTTCGAATGTCTAATTAGATGTGAAGGAACCTTGACTTTAATATTATGCTTTAAATTTAACTTTGGTGAACTGTGACCGAAAATGATAATACAGTCTATTAGGTATGATCTGGAAAAATAAGCATGTAATTTGTAGTATTATTATTACAACCCTTTTTACTGCCTATGTTTCAGACACTATTATAAAATGAATGTCACTACCATTACAATTTTGGCATTTTAAATGAAACTGGATGAGGAATCATAAAATTTAACTAAAAGAATATTCCATACTATTAAAGTTAAGGCCTATTCTTTTCCCATAAACTTGAAAGTCTGTATTTAATCTGTTTAGCTAGTTAACTAATTGTTTTTTGTTAATGCTATGGCAGATAATTTTGCATGGTATATGAAGCACTTCTTATTTAGTGAAGATTAAACTTTAATTGGCATTCACCACTTAACAGTAATCTCTTACACCGCATACTTGCATCTGTGAATTTTGTGTTAAAGAAATATGCAAACATTATATTTTGAAGGTCCTCCCAAATTTCTTAGATTGTAGTTGTCCTGGTGGGGGCAGGGGTGCGGGGAATGCTATTTTTAGCTTCATCTTCAACTTTCATAGTAAAGTTCTTAATTGAGTTTCTAGAAATGTCCTGAGATGATGGTTGGGAGGCAGTGGTGTTTTTGTGCAGGAAGTATAAAAACAATAGAGGAGAAAAGACTTTAAGTAGCTGGCCGAGTGTTCTTGGTGATTCAGGCATTTGTAGAAATAATATTGACCCTGGTTCTTATTTTACAATGATACAAAAAAGAGAAGAAAGGAATGGAAAAGTTCAGCCTGTGTTAAATTCATTCAAGAGTTGCTTTTTGAGCATCTACATACTACAGAATACATACTATTATGTATTCTTGGAATATGATAGTGCTTAAAAAACATGCCATTCTGTCACAAATGTTGAATGATAATTTTATTTACAATAATGGGTAAGATGAAATCGACATGGCAGAGATGCATGTTGCAAATTTACTCTTTCATCAGTTATGGCAATAGCTTATTTGCTGAAACAGATAATGGATTCTACATAGTGGAAGACTAATTCCTCAATATTTTTAATTGTTATTTACAATGTATGGTCTATGGACTCAACACACTATTAACATAATTTATACTATTAATATTTTCTCCAGTAGTTTTGATAAGTCTAGATGATCAACAGAGTAGCAGGTCAATTCCTGATTTGTAGGATTTGCCAGTTTCTATGGTGTAAATTCTCTCATCACAGCTGATTTTAAGCCACTGATGTGACATCACTGATTATGGGTTTGGGAACACACACTAAGGGATTTACACCAGGCAGACAGAGTAAATATAAGTAATCTTAAGAGTTTAGATGATAGAAAAATATACGACTACCCAAATGAGGTGATGAGTATTGAATAATGACTTTTGTTTTTAATATAAATTAATTACATGTGTATATAATTTAATTTTTAATAATTGCTGTGATTAACAACTGGCTTGCAAATCTCTCGTAATAGGGATCATTTAACAATCTATGTTCACAAGCTGAGTCAGCTCTCGCCTCTTCTGTTATGTAGAGAATGACGTTTGAGACAAAAGTAGAGACAGGAAGCTCTAATAATAGTCTGGGTGCAAGATGGTGGTGGTTTGAGGTGGGATGGAGGTGGTAGAGTGATGTGGACCACAAATTTGCATGCCTGAACAAACCAAAACGTTGGAGTTTGCAGCAGAGAAAGGCTTATTGCAGGGCCAAGCAAGAAGAAAGAGCAGTTCATGCTCAAAGAGCCTGAACTGACAGATGGTTTTCAGAGAAGAATTTTTAGAAGCTAAACTTGTAGGGGAGAGCTGCGAGGTGTGTGACTTCCTTCTGATTGGCTAGTGGGGCGCTAACAGGGCAGTGTTCCAGGGATCTCTGTCATCAGTCTTCCGATTCCAGCCAGCCTGGGGTCAGCATGCTGGTGCTCAGCCTGAAATGACCGTCCTCTGCCTGGGTAGGGGGCCTGAGCTCTTGTCCAGAAACTTGGAGATCACAATCAGATTGTTATGGATCTTTCTTGAGCAGAAATATCTACTTGAGCAGAAATATCTATTGTCCTATTGTCTCTTGACTTTCTTCCTGCTTCCCCTCACTTCTGGCTCAGTCTGTTGGACTGTCTGTGACCCCCGTGGACTATAGCCCGCCAGGCTTCTCTGTCCATGGAGATTCTCCAGACAAGAATACTGGAGCGGGTTGCCATGCCTTCCTCCAGAGGACTTCCCAACCCACGGATCAGACCAAGGTCTCCTGCTTTGCAGGCAGATTCTTCACCCTCTGAGCCACCAGGGAAGCCCATGAGTGGATAGCCTATCCCTTCCCCAGGGGATCTTCCTAACCCAGGAATCAAGCCCGGATCTCCTTCATTGCAGACTGATTCTTTACCAGCTTCCCTAATTAGTAGCCCTTTTAATCTGCCCTTTGGAACTCAGGGAGGGTCTAGGAGGCTGAAAATTTTTTTTCCTATAAACAAGAAATGGGGGACAAGGAAAGGCTTTTTTTGTATGCAAGAGAGCTCTACAGGGTCCTGCTCGGTTTCAGGAGTAAGAAGCAGTTGGATTTGGAGTCCTTTTTGGAGAAAAGAAGTGAAAGAACTTTCTGATGAATTAGATATGAAAGTTGCAGTTAAGGCCTAAGCATCCTTACATGTATTTGACATCAGAGCATTTTGTTTTTTTTGTCAAAGTTTTTGTCTATGTCTGTAATTATGTTTCTGTCATTTGTAAGCAATACAAATAAATATCAAACAGGTGAGCTTATTTAACAGCATTAATCTTGTAACACAATTAACACAACATTATTAAAACTGGAGATGAATAAGCCCGATTAAAGCAGCATCAGGGATTTGTAGAAATATAGATACTGTTTTGTTTTCAAACCCCTTCAAAATCCAGATGTTCTTGTCTTTGCTTTTTTTTTAGGCTGATGTTAGTACTTAATAGTTGGGTATATTGAAAAGAAACATGGGCATAATCAATTATTTGGATTAATGAATCATTTCTATAAATTTGGTGGAAGTGTGCCTCTGTATGAATACTGTTAGTGTCTCCAGACAAGGTACATTCTTGGGAACGCTGATTTCTCTTTACTTGGTCAAATTTGTCTTTTTTTTTCAACTATAATGCATATAGTTATATAACCTGGATTCATGATTTCTTCCAGGAAGGATTGAATGTTTGCTACTTATTAACATAAATAAGTTTTTATGTAAAGATAGAAAGGTTGAAAAAACTCACACTTATTTTAAAGGAGTAATTTAATCACAAATCTGGTCTTTAGCTTTTATCCTAGTTCAGTGTTAGGAATATAGACCGTGTCTTTTCAGTAATTAAAGAAATTATGATTATCACTGATGCCCCATGAACATGTCTTGTAGTGTCTGGGTGAGTATTAGAAAATTTCAATAAATGTTGATTAGATTAGTTTGTAAATTTCAATCCAAATTAGAAATATTATTAATAATTATGTTTGTTATTGCTTCTGAAAGGAATCAGCTTATCCCCCCCACACCCATGTGAGATGAAATATAAGCTTAGAATTGATCCCTCCTGTTTTGTAAACATTTTTTAAGAATTAAGATGAAAATTGACTCCCTGGTTTAACTGAGTAACGTTTTCACACCATCAATGCCTTATTGAATGTCTAAAACCTAAGAAAGGCATAGACAGCCGATCAATGCTCCTTTCCTTTTTACATTCTGAGTGCAGATGTGAATTTGAAAAGAGTAACTGATCACTTCCCAGAAAAAAAGTTATGGTTCTCTACTAGAGCACTTTGTTTTAGCAAATGTATTTTGTTGTCTCCTTGATAAGGTCAGATGACTACAAATTACTTGGTATCAATTACAAAATAGAAATAATGCTGTAATGTGGTACAAGGAGACCCAGATTTCAGCCTTATGCATTCAGCCCATTGCATAGTAGTTGGAAGTCCCTAGTTCTCATTCTAAAATTTCTTATCAGTAAAAATAAGAGAGTAAACTTGAATTCTAAGATCTTTTAGATTTATAAAAAATCCCAGGAATTTTCATTTATCATTTTGGTTTTCATGTCTTACATATGAAGAATCTGAAAAATAGCAACATATTCTATCTATATGAAATGCATCAAAATGTGCTTTTTTTTTTTTTTTACTGTATAACATCACTTGTGTGAAAAAAGCCTTACCTTACTTGTATAAAGTCAGTTCTAAGAAGAAAGGTAGAATGTGAGACAGTTGAAATCACTTCTAGCACCTATGTTTGAGTTAACTGTTTTATCCAAAGAAGGATTCACTTAGCTTCAGAAATATGTAATTTCAATATAATGTTTTTATTGTCATTAGATTTTGCATTTATGCTTCATTTCATATCAATAATTAATAAATTCTTTTATCATCTTTCTATGGGGCCCTAATTCACTGATATGATTTAGATCATTTGAAGGCATTTATCATATCCACTTAACTTCTACTGCTTCTAAATACATCACTATTTTTGATTAAACATCTCATTCCAATTAAGTGTCCTAAGGAGAAAATAACCCTAAAATCCTTCATTTTTTTTTTTTTTTTTTTTGGAAATTTGGGTAGATGAAAAAAGGGATTACAAGGATTCAGAAGACTTAAGCAAGGAGGATAATGCAAAGATAAAAGTAAAACATTCTTCTACTTCCCAGCCGCATTCTGAGCTCAGCTTCCTCTGAACTCTGCCCCTCCAGGAGCAGTGGTTGAGCTCCACATCTGGTTTTTCAGGGGCCCCAGATCTGTCTTAGCTGCAGCCACCATGAGAAAGCAGGAGGTGAGAAAGCTGGTCTCTCCTCTCTTAATTTCTGGGTTGTTTCTGCCTTCCACTCCAACATATCCATTCCTGTGTGCTGCCCTTCTCATTGCGGGCCACTTAGAAAATTGCAGTTTTATTTCCACCCTCTCCATGAACACCCCATTCATTTGCAGTGAACCCTGGGATCCCCCCATGCTGTAGACATTCAGGTCTTTTTGACCCAGAGTTTTATACTGTCAACAGACACTTTTCACACTCAGAGTAGTAAGCTGTGCCACCATGGCCCCAGGAGCCCATCCCAACACACGGAAGACCGTGTCTTCCTGCCCTGTGATACATGTATCACATCTTTCCTTTTTTTTCCCTCAAATTTATTGATCTCATCTTATCTCTCTCTCTTTTATTTTTGTTTCCAATACTTCTCTCCCTACATAAGCTCTTCTTTTTGCCTCCATCCCATTACCTTATATAAAAGACTTGCATGTTTTTCTTTCAGAAGTAAAAATCCATTAACATTGGTAGGTTCCATTGTGACTTCTAATAATAAGGTAATGCTCAGTTTGGTACCAACCAAATAAGAGATGTACATGTTTTTCAAACACAGGCTAATGCTGAGCCTGATCTTGTAGATTCCTTCTTCTTCGCATATCTGAGTTCTGACTTTTCTCTCCTTCTGTCCTCACAGCCCCTCCAGTATAAGCAGATTGAGGAAATGTTCTTGTTGTCCACTGCCACACCCAGCTTCCCTACCTGAGATCCATATCAACTGTATATCATGGGTTAGAGGAGCAGAAAGACAGGACAATTTAGAACTTCTCACCATTCACAGTCAGGTCACTTCCCCAGTTCAGCGTTCAGTTCTCCTTCTCTAATCACAGCCCCTGTGATTGAAACCGCATCTCTTATGACTTCTGAATTGGCATGCTGGCTGTTTACCTCTAGCGCCACCTGGGATGCCCAGATTCCACATGCCACAGCTAAGATCCTGGTGTGGAAGAAAAAAAAAAAAAAAAAAAAGACTAAGCCTAGTAGTTCTAGCTCAAGAAAATTCTACTTCTTAGTAGGATTATCCAAGGTGTGTATACTAAGGTAAGGTTCACTGGAAGCTATCCTGGAATGCTGGCTCCCATGTTGTATATTTCCTGATGATTTTTCTTTTTTTGGAGCAAAATGAATCAGTACCTCTACCACACTGTGCTATGTAAGTGTGCTCAGAGACACCATGCATAAAAAGGGAGATGGTGTATTACATGAGGCCACTTTGTCAAGAGTTCAGTGTGGGTGAAATTCAGCCCAGTGCTACTAAGTCAGAAACTGATGAAGATATCATACAGACTAAAGATGACCTTTGAGGTAAAGTCTTCACCAAACTAAATAAAGGAAAACAGTTTCTAAAAAGTGAACTACTCCTGTATTTCTAATTCAGTTCCGTTCAGGTCAGTCACTCAGTCATGTCTGACTCGTTGCCACCCCATGGACTGCAGCCCGCCAGGCCTCCCTGTCCATCACCAACTCCCGGAGTTTACTCAAACTCTTGTCCATCGAGTCGGTGATGACATCCAACCATCTCATCCTGTCATTCCCTTCTCCTCCTGCCCCCAACCCCTCCCAACATCAGGGTCTTTTCCAATGAGTCAGCTCTTCCCATGAGGTGGCCAAAGTATTGGAGTTTCAGCATCAGCATCAGGCCTTCCAATGACCACCCAGGACTGATCTCCTTTAGGATGGACTGGTTGGATCTCCTTGCAGTCCTTCCCTTAGTATCTCTAATTTTCTTGAAGAGATCTCTCTATTGTTTTCCTCTATTTCTTTGCACTGATCATGGTGTATTTTGATCTCATTGCTATGAATTTATATTTGCCAGCAATTTGTGAGCTAATTTCTTGAAATTCCTCCCAAATAAGATATTTGTTCAGAAACTAGCCATCTAAAATATCTAGAATGTATCCATCATTCAAATGTTCATTCATTTTTGATCAACAAAAACTGATTGAGGTGATATGCAGTACAATCTGTAGTTTGTACAATGTTTCTTAGTGTTCACATATGAGGGACAATTCATTACGTGATTTTATGCTTATAATTTGACCATGGTTATGGAGCTATAAGTTGAAATCATGAAAATTATAATATTAAAGAAGAAAATTCCATAATAATGTGGACAATTTTCAGAAACATCTTTGCCTCTCATATATGCTTTTTCAAGATAACATTCAGATCACATTTTTTCTAATACAAAGTAGCTTCTATGAATGGATTTGACCTACCCAATGGATGATACACAGACTTTGGTCAATTCTAGCCATTTGAAATAATTCCATGGTGATACTAAGTTTCTTTTTTTTTTCTCTTTTTTTTTTTGATACTAAGTTTCTTGATGAATAAATATTATTATTACTGAGTAAAAAAATGTAAACTAGAAAACTGAATGTAAGGGCACATGTTTAAAGATTGATTGCACTTTTCTTTAGTATTCTTTCCACTGAATTCTCAGTATTCAAAAGAAAATATTGAACTTCAGTGAAGATATTAATGTTTACAAAGATCACAGATAACAAACATCAATACATTGTCCCAATTATTAAAAATTTCCACTACCACATGTGCAAACTTAGAAATCTTTCTATATAACTCAATGTTAAAATATGTTACTATATTTTTAAAACATAGCATATTAATAGTATTTTTAACTGAGGAAAATAGATATTATTGCTAATACTATTTTAGAAAAGCTTAATATTTCAAAACATGTTTGGTTGTATTTTAGTTGACTAATTTGCAAATATTTCCCTATTCCTGAATATGGGGAAATTCCATTGTGAGAAACTTCGACAAAGATATTATCGTATAAAGAGGTTAGAATTAGACAAAAATTGAGAAAAAAATGCACCACTTGGAGAGAGGAAATGTTACTAACATTAAAAAAAAAAGTCTTCCACACTCTAAACCCCCAAATTTGTGTTTACAATATCATAAATCTGATTCTAAGCAAAATTTTAAAGCAATTTCCCATTAATGTCATCCATATAATAAATAATAAATATTCTTGTAATTGCACTATTAAGAATCTTAACCACAATACTAATTATGAGGTTATTAATCTTAAGGGCAACATCTATGGATTTCTACCAAGATGGGAGGTGATATTAGGTAAATTGCCTCGGCTAGTTTTTTAAAAGATAAGCTTTTGAGATAATGACAGTAATTCATTAATCTTTGATTGCATGATGTCTGACACATAAGACATACTTATAAATATTTCTCAAGTAAATGAGTGAATGAATGAAGAAGATAAAAGGGAACAGAAAAGAAGGAAAATTAATGAGTGAGGGATTAAATAGGAAACCCCAACTGATCCAGATCAAACATAATCTGTGAGCCAAGCACTCTCAACATGATTTGGACAACGATTCCAGTAGTCAGAGTGTTTGCTATTTTTTTTTAAGCACTCTTACCAAAAGAGAAAACAAAATAATTCTACTTCTCCTCAGTAGTCAACTCTTATCAGTCATCAGATAAGAAGCACTATGTTCCAGACAGTACAGGTATCGTGTTAGATTGAACATTTTTCATACACAAATTATATTTCCCATGAACATTACCATCCCTTGGTACATTATGTATTTCTGATGATCAATAAATAATGAAGAATAACAATAACAACAACATCAACAAAGTCCCCGGGGACTCTGAGGCTTGCACTTTGGCATAGGTCTGAGCAAACAGATGATTTCTTCCTTGTGCCCTGAGAGCAAGCCTCATTGCCTTCTATAGAACCACTAAAGGCAGTAAATCCCTAAGCAATTGGCCTTCCATCAAACACCGTCTGTATCCGGTCTCAGGGAATTCACAATGAGGGACGTTTGGCAATGGCGTCTCAGTTGATCACTCCTGTAATGGGGCAATTACAGGCAGAGAGGTTGTCTGTGATGTAACCCAAGCCCTCGCTTTTCCACAGCTGTGCAGGCCATCAACTCAAATTGTACCAAGAAGTCAATTGGGAACCTATTCGGAATATGGGATATTTATTGGCTGGGGAAGAGGAAAGTCTATTTGTTCAGCCACAGTGGAATTTATCTTGGTTGGCTCTGGGCATGGACATTCGAGCCTGTGCAGACAGCAGCATCTCTCCTTGTCAAGCAGGCTGTTCTGGGCTCTCCTTTGACCCGGCTCTCCTGGGCCGTGTCTATCACTCCTGTCCTAGACCAGTCTGCTCCAGGGTTTCCTTGTGACTCCACGAGCTTGCACACACAGACCTCTTGGAACTGTGGCTGCCCAAATGGATTTTTCAGAATTTTGATGTCTAATCAATATATAAGGATAAAAAGACTGCAAGTGGCAGTGAAGGCCCAGCTGACATTAGATGGCATGATTTTTTTAATGAATTTTTTTTAAACTTCCTTTCATAACCTTTGGCCACTTAGAAGGAAAAGAGAGATTTGGTAGTGGGATTTCCCAGGTACCAAGGACTGATGCAGTGGGTAAGCCAGGAGGCAACATCTTAAGGATGGAGTTTAGTGTACTGTGGTGATGCCTGCCCATAGGTTCCAGATAGTGGAAGAGGTCAAGAGTAGACAGGGCAAAAATGATGGTGTGTAACATGCAGAGGCCTCAATAAAGACTGCGCTGAAGACAAAGATCAGGCTTGTGGACAAGGGAGTCAGAGAGGTGAAGGCTCAGGGCCACAGTCAATGTGATCCCAAGGAGTCAGATATGACTAAGGTGACTTAGCATGCCCTCATGTGGGATCTAGTTCCCTGACCAGGGTTCCAGCCCGGGACCCTTGCATTGGGAGTGCAGAGTTTTAGCCACTGGGCCACCAGGGACGTCTCTGGGCTTAGATTTTGAATGACTGGCTCCATCTTAGGTGACCTCCCTCCCTCCCTCCCTCTCTCTCCCCCCATCCCTCTCCCACTCTCACTTGTCCCATTGTTTGTTCCTTGGGAGGTGGGCAGCCACATCATGAGAGCACTCTTTGGAGATGCTCACAGAGCAAAAGAGCACGACCTTCCAACAGCCCTGGGAGTAACTTTAGAAGCAGGTGCTCCCTTCTTCCACCAAGAGGAGCCTTCACGTAGGTCCTCAGCCCTGACTGCAGATTGACTGCAATTTCATGACAGTTTTTGAGCCACAGGCACTCAACTAAATCATCTCTGCATTCCTGACCCACAGAAATGATGAGATAATAATGTTTGCTGTTTTTAAGCCCTGAAGGGGGACTAAAGTCTCACTGTCTTTCCTACCTCCATGATATTTATTTTTTATTTGCACAGTGACCAAAATGGGCATTCCTTGAAGAGCATCTCTCCTGGGTGATCCCCTTTCTTCTCAGCGGCAACATAAGGGCCCAGGTTCTTTCCATGTTGAGAGATCACAAATGGATGGAAATTCATTTGCAGGAAGGCAGAGAAGGGTAGGCTTGTGTTTTTCTATGGGGCAGGTAGGACTGCATCACTTCTGTCCATATTCCATTGGCTAGAACCTAGTAACATGGCAGCACTTAATTGGCAGAGGGCTGAGGAATGTAATCTAACTTGTGCCCAGAAGGAAAAGGGAAATGCTTCGTTTGGTAAACAACTTGTCAGTCTCTACCACATGAGGCATGGAGTGATTGGACTGGGATGGGAGAGGATAAGAGAGAGAGGGATGGAAGAATTCCAGGCAGAGGAAACAGCTTTCTGGAACTGAATTACTTTGGCATAGCACTGATGGAAAAAGCCCGTGAGAGACTGCAGTCAGACAATAGGCCCTTCATTTTCTTTACGAAGTGAATAAGGAAGCAAATTTGAAAAACAGCAGGAAGCTAATTATGAGGAAATAAAATATATATATTTTACGAAGGTAATTATGTCAAAAACTGGCCAATTTTGAGATTCAGAAGCATCAATGCCAATTACTCAGGTCAGATTCTAACAGGATATCAAGAACATCTCAACCATGAGAATGCTGTTGCTAAAAAACAAGTCCAGAGGCTTAATTAAAAACTATCTGATTGTGTTTAAGTAAACAACTGGTTCTTCAAGGTAACACTGTAACATTCTTTCCTGAAAGAGTGCTGAAAACAAAAGAACTCAATCCCAACAACAGAAATTTTCACTAACAATTTGGCTGTCAACACACTGCCAGTAATGTTGGTTTTTTTAAAGGTATATTTTGATTGGCCAAACTTTTAGTCTCTAATGCTTTGATTTCCATTTTCTTTGTAGTCACATTTCAGTGTAATATATTTTAACGTGTCATCCAATGAAGGGTAAATCTGATGTGAAACCTTATAGAGAGTAGAGAGATTTTTGATGAAATGAAGGAGGATTTGTGTTGCCTATGATGCTTTCGTTCCAAAGCTCAGGCTTCTCTTGTTTTCTCAGTTCTGCTGGTGGGAAATGAAAGAAACTAAATCCAAAACACTCCTTGCTGACATAAAGACAAAACTACCACCATAACTTTAATAAAAAAATGATTTTGTTCCCATGGTTCATTCTTATTTGTAAAACCATCATGTTTAAATTATATAGATCACAAATTGGAAGAGAAAATATTGTATTAGACCATATAAACCATTAAGAAATATTTTTAAATAATTAAAGGATAATTTAAACAAATATTTTCAGTAGCTCTAAAATCTCATTTATGATAACAAGTGATGAGCCCAAGATTTACTATTATTTTGAAAGCTGCCCTTTAAGTCCAAGATATGGAGTTTAGGGTTTTTAATGGAATCTCTTTTATATCAAATAAGCATTTGGAAAAAAAGCCAGTAAATCTTCTTTAAGTCTAGAAGATGAATAGATGTTTCTCAATAGATGTGAATTCTGCTGTTTTCATTTTGATTTAGATATTAAAACTTTGGGAGAAAATATTCATTGAGATGTTTTTTGACCTCCTTTATCATTTTAAAGGATATTTTCTTACCATCAGAATAAAAGGTCATCATTTATATTGAAATGGTTGAAAATACATTAATTTTGAAACAATTTAGTTGAAGAAAAATAATTGGAAATGTCATCACAATAGTTCTGCCAGCCTACCACCTTGTGCTACAGTGAAAAACACTTGATAGTATGCTCTGTCCTGGAATCGCTGCTAGTCCACCATGCAATTTGTGTCTTTTCATGCTGTTATCTTTGATGGATCTCTTCTAGGTGATATGCTACCCTGTGAGACTTTGTAGCAGTCTCCTCCTGGTAGAGTATCCTTGAGCAGAAAACACTCTGCCAACCCACAGGGTGGCCCGTGCCAGCATTACCTATGGCACCATCGGGACCAAAGGAGATAAAAAAACTCTCTGTAATTTACAAAGTGCTATTCAAATATGAAGTATTGTCATCCAGACCTTGGGTTGCATGCAAACCACTTCCCTGAAGGGCTAGAGATAAAACATTTTAGGCTTTGGGGTCATGCTGTCTTTTGCAACTCCTCCGTATTGGTACAGAAGCAGTTACATGAGTGTGGTTATGTCCTGTTAAACCATCATTGATAGACTCTTAAACACTTGGAATTCGCTTCATGGCCATGTGTCACATGATCTTCTCTTTATTTTTTTTCCCAAACATTTAAAACTGTAAAAAACTTTTCTAAGCTCACAGGCCATATAAAAATGGGTGCTGGGCCAGACTGGACTAATTCCTGATCTGGGTCACTTTACCTCGTTAGCTAAAAGAATCTCAAATCTTGTCCCTCAGAGTGTGATCCTGGAAGCTTGTGAGAAATACAGGATCTTAGGCTCATGCCCAGACTGGGAGAATCAGAATCTATATTTTTAGTAGGATTCCCCAGATGAATCTCGTGCTCCCTTACTTTTGAGAAGTTTTGTTGCGGAATGCAGTTAAAAGTCAGAAAGAATAGAGAAACCACCAAGATTTTTGAATAAAGTATGTACCACAGAAGTGCACACTAAGGTCTGTGCATTTATTAACACAAGAACCTTTTAGAATCAAATTTTATTTAAATAATATATTTATGTATTAATAAATAGGTGTCCATATATGTGTGTGTGTGTGTATGTGTCTTCAGCCATGTCCAGCTCTTTGTGACCCCATGGACTGTAGCCCACCAGGCTTCTCTGTCCATAGGACTTCCCAGGCAAGAATCCTGGGACGGGGGGAGGGTGGTGTTTGCTGGTTCCTGTTCCAGGGGATCTTCCTGACTCAGGATTGAACCTACATCTTCTGAGTCTCCTCTTTGTCAGGCAGATTCTTTACCACCTGGGAAGCCTACATGTATACACACACAGACACACACACTTATGTATTATGTGTGTATATGTGCATATGAGGATATGGTTTACGATTCCACAGCAAATTGCATGTGGGAGACTTTGCTATAAGCAAGATCCATCTTATAATCAAAACAAATAATAACAAAAAGCCTACATTTAAAATAAATGAAATCAAATTAAGTTTTCAAAGATTAGGAGTCAGGACTCACTTTGTGTCAAGTTGGACAGTTGTGTGTAAACTCAGCCATCACCAAGGGAATCATTGTTTTACTGCAAAATGCAGTAGCTGACGTTCAGAGCGATAACCCCAGGGCAGCAAGGAAAGATTAAATTATGTTCAGTGTTCTCTGCTTAACAAGGATGGGACATGTCCTTGCACTTTAAGAAGAGTTCCATCACAGGCATTTAAAATGAAAGAAAAAAAAAGTTGTGTTTTATGACGCTTTACCTTTGATTATTTGGAAAAGTTTCCATTTAGAATGGCATTCTCTATTGATTGTACATCACCATGGCTTTATCTTTTTATTTTTTTTTAACATGTAAAATTTCATCCACCATTCTTGGGGGTGGGCATCTCAAATCTTTGATTTCACTTTTCCCATTTGAGAAAGATCATCTTTGTCTTATTTTCCTTTCCAATTTTTAAAGCAATTATATTTTTAAATTTTTAATTGGAAGATAATTGCTTTACAATGATGTGTTGGTTTCTGCTGTACAACCATGTGAATCAATCATAACCATTTCCCATCCCTCCTAAGCCTCCCTCCGGTCCCACCCCTCTAGCTCATCATAGCATGCCAGGCTGGGCTCCCTGTGTTACATGGCAGTTTCCCACTAGCTACCTGCTTTACTCACGGTATTGTATATATGTCAATGCTACTTTCTCAATGTATTCCACCCTCTCCTTCCCCTACTGTGTCCACAAGTCCATTCTCTGCATCTACATCTCCACTGCTTCCTGTGGATAGGTTTATCAGTATCATTTTTCTAAACTCCATGTATACGGAATCCTTTTAACTTCTTAATAAGGCCAGAAAACTGCTGTTATAGGTTAGCAGGTGATTGTGGAATTTAGATGTTCTTATTTTCTCTTATTTAATTCTTCTCTGTCTCCCCAATCAGAATTCTGATCCGTTGCTTTACCATTGATTCCTCTCTCTCCTGTTTAAAATTTTCCATCTACTTATATATTTTTTAAACATACTAAATGTTTTCCGATGACCCATTTCCCCATCCTGGCATCCAATATAACACAGAAAATAAATAGATGAAAGACAGATAGATATCTAAATAAATAAAAGTAAAATGCTTGTCATAAGCACCATGCCCAACCTGAGTCCTTCTGACCACTGGAGAATTCTAAAGATTACTTTTCTCTTACACTGGAGAACCTAGGGCAGCTGCAGTCTGAATGAAGACTGATGAGGCTACTTACTTGTAATCATGACAGTTTAGAAGTTCGTTTCACATCCCTTGTCCCTGTTGGCTGGTAAGGTGAGAGAGGACAGGTGTGACAGAAAGCAGAATATACAGAAAACACCAGTAGAGAGAAAAGGAGACAGTGACTGTGATAGGACCAATTCTGGTTTCTTCCGTGAAATTCTAATTGAGAACTCAGGCCCTGGCTGACGGTGGAGGATTCTGCTTCTCTGAGCTGTGGTCAGGCCTGTCATTGACATGATATCCAGTTCCTAGGCAATTCTCCCTGTATGCTATATTTAAAATTAAATGGCAAAATGATCTGCATTAATGAGGGCCCAGAGCACTGTCAGTACACTGGTGGGAAAGTCATACTTATGGTAATTCAGTTTCAATAGATTGGTCGTGTAAAGAGAATGGCTGACAGCAGGTTATCAAGGCAATTTCCAAGTGGGCAACTGTGGATGGGCATTCTGACTGAACAGGGACAAAAGAAACGCTTCAAGGACGCCATGAACATACTTTGTAATAATGTAGGAAAGCCAGCATTAGCTCAGAAGTCAAACAGCATGGAGCAGTTGGCAGAGAGCAAATGAGGACCCTGCAATTTTCATTATTTAAAAAAAAAAGAAATGCTGGTGCTGGGAAGGAAGCAGCCACCAACAGGTCCTCAAGTTGACAACTGCTCTCCTAAGTCAGGGATTTCCCTGGTGGCTGTGTCAACTCCTGCCAGTACAAGAGATTTGGGTTCAATCCCTGGGTCAGGAAGATCCCCTGGAGGAGGGAATGGCAACCCACTCCAGTATTCTTAACTGGAAAATCGCATGGACTGAGGAGTCTGGTAGGCTAGTCCACGGGGTCACAAAGATGTATCCAACACAATTTAGTGATTAAACCACCACTGTCATAAGTCAGGCATCAAATACATGTGAATCCAATCAAAATGAGCTTGACACTATCAACAAGGCATGTTTGTTGTAATAAATAAGACAGTTTCATTAACAAGAAATTGCATATGCAAAAGACAGTAATTATTTGGTGCCAAATTGATATTTTATCAAAAATTAGACAAGAGATTTTCTCTTCAGTATCTTTTTTTGCAAATAGGTGCTATATGTTCAGCGCTGTGTGTCCAGTGCTGGGACTTGGAGATGCTGCCCAGAAAGGAACAAGTTCAATCTTGCCCTCTTGGAGCTTGCATTTGAATTCTTGAATAATTCAGTAGAGTCTCTTCCTTTCTGACTGGAAAAGTAACATTGCTGTTGCCATTCTGTCTATGCAAATATTTTCCAGCATTTCCCAGCATTTTCTTTCAAAGAGTTTCAGTTATGGATTATATCCACACATCACCATTTGTATTCATTCATGAGTCCACTGTTCCATTCCCATTTCCTCTATGACCCACCTCCCAGAATATTGGAAATAAAAGCAAAAATAAACAAATGGGACCTAATGAAACTTAAAAGCTTTTGCACAACAAAGGAAACTATAAGCAAGGTGAAAAGACAGCCCTCGGATTGGGAGAAAATAATAGCAAACGAAGCAACAGACAAAGGATTAATCTCAAAAATATACAAGCAACTCCTGCAGCTCAATTCCAGAAAAATAAATGACCCAATCAAAAAATGGGCCAAAGAATTAAACAGACATTTCTCCAAAGACACACAGATGGCTAACAAACACATGAAAAGATGCTCAACATCACTCATTATCAGAGAAATGCAAATCAAAACCACAATGAGGTACCATTACACGCCAGTCAGGATGGCTGCTATCCAAAAGTCTACAAGCAATAAACGCTGGAGAGGGTGTGGAGAAAAGGGAACCCTCTTACACTGTTGGTGCGAATGCAAACTAGTACAGCTGCTATGAAGAACAGTGTGGAGATTCCTTAAAAAACTGGAAATAGAACTGCCATATGACCCAGCAATCCCACTTCTGTGCATACACACCGGAAACCAGAATTGAAAGAGACACGTGCACCCCAATGTTCATCGCAGCACTGTTTATAATAGCCAGGACATGGAAGCAACCTAGATGCCCATCAGCAGACGAATGGATGAGGAAGCTGTGGTACATATACACCATGGAATATTACTCAGCCATTAAAAAGAATTCATTTGAATCAGTTCTAAAGAGATGGATGAAACTGGAGCCCATTATACAGAGCGAAGTAAGCCAGAAAGATAAAGACCATTACAGTATACTAACACATATATATGGAATTTAGAAAGATGGTAATGATAACCCTATATGCAAAACAGAAAAAGAGACTCAGATGTATAGAACAGACTTGTGGACTCTGGGAGAAGGCGAGGGTGGGATGTTTCGAGAGAACAGCATCAAAACATGTATATTATCTAGGGTGAAACAGATCACCAGCCCAGGTTGGATGCATGAGACAAGTGCTCGGGCCTGGTGCACTGGGAAGACCCAGAGGGATGGGATGGAGAGGGAGGTGAGAGGAGGGATCGGGATGGGGAAAACATGTAAATCCATGGCTGATTCATGTCAATGTATGACAAAACCCACTACAATATTGTAAAGTAATTAGCCTCCAACTAAAAAAAAAAAAAAAAAGCCAATCTTTAGCAGAAGTGAGGGGTTTTGTAGAGAAAAATATGTTACTTCCTCACCTAGGGAGCCACTCATCTTTGAGCCTTCTCCTCAAGCAAAGATGGCTATGACATGCCTTAAATTGTCAACACCTGGGGTTTCATGTGTGACATGAAAGACAGTTTTTGTTGTTGTTGTTTGTTGCTAAGTCATATCTGACTCTTTGTGACCCCATGGACTGCAGCATGCCAAGCTCTTCTGTCCTCTATTATCTCCTGGCGTTTACCCAAACTCATGTCTATTGCATCGGTGATGCCACCCAACCATCTCGTCCTCTGTCACCCCCTTCTCCTCCTGCCCTCAGTCTTTCCCAGCATCAGGGTCTTTTCCAATGAGTCAGCTCTCTCTTGGCATCAGGTGGCCAAAGTATTGGAGCTTCAACTTTAGCATCAGTCCTTGCAGTGAGTAGGTGCTTTGGTTTCTCTCAAATGAGAATCCACATTGAGAGGTATCCAAGCTACCTCATGACAGGTTGTTCAAGGACAAGGAGAAGATTCTGGCCCCAAATCATCCCCTTAGAGACTTTACAGACAGGAAACTAGAAGACTAAGACAGTCTCACTAGGGCCATCAGAGCGTGAAATGAACTTAAGTGTTTCTCCTTACAGTTGCAGGGTTAAATATGAGCTAAGATATGCACTGGCTTTTACAGTGATTAAGGAAGCCTTTTTCATTCACTTTGTGCACAGGAGAATTTAGTGTCTTTGTAAACATGTGTAAAGGCGGAATCTGCAAGGCGTTTTCCCCATGAAATCTTCCTAGCCGAGATGTTGGCTATTTGCCACAAAAATAGCCTCTTCAAAAGCCTCAGAACCTCACAGGGTGTGGGTGACAGAGCCCGACACCCGCCCAGAGGTTTGCCCTTAGAATGACTCCACTGAGAGCCTCCTACAGGCCATCCTGTTAAAACAGATGCTACTGAAGAAACAGCTGTTGGGGTGATTTTAATGTAGATTTCATCCTCTTACTGCGGAGGCTTCCTCAGCTTGGAAGCTTTCTGCTGCTTGACTCTTAATTTATTTGATCTGTTTCACAGACTATAAAGGCAGCAAACCCATCTTTCTTTCATTCCTTCTTTGTGCTTTATTTCTTTCTCTTTTCTTCCCCTCTTTGGAGAAGCAATTCCCCTAACAGACAAAGAAGTTAATTTTGAAAGCGTGCCACGGAAATGATATGAAAATCGTTCAATAGAAGAACAGTGGTTGTTCAGTGGAGTTGAAAGAAACCTGCACTCTTTCATTTGCATAAAGCACAGTGTATGGTGCTATTTGTTAAAGTAAGTTGAATAGATAGTACTTAAATTACATATAAATGTGTGTTGTTTTGAACTGTTTATGTCAGTAAAGTAAATCTAATGACACAAACATAATAATACCTTAACTGCTTTTATAACCGGTTTATAATATTTATTGTTTGTGGAGCACAGCTAGTGTTATCTGCAATTCAACAGTAATTTTCAATCACAACCTCAAAATAGTTAATGTTAAAAGGAATCAATATGTACTACATTTTACTGCAGACCCATGGGCAATAGCTCACTCTTAATGATCAAAACTGCCAACTTATATCTATCACTGTGATTTTTCTCTTCATAAGTTAAAAGGAAAGAAGTGTGAAAGAAACTGTAAAAGCAGGCTATGATAAGTTCGAATCCTGAATAGTTTCTCTTGCTCTTGATCTCTCGTTTTTAAGAAAAGTTGTTTTTATTTCTTTTTTTTTTAAGTCAGTGATGAGGTCCATTATTAGGACTTATTACTCCCAAGTGCTTGGGTTTTGCTATCATATCACTAGTGGAAGGAATACCAAAAAGGCTGGTATTAGTGGTTTTTACTTTATCCTTTTCATGTCATGGAATATAAAACCTAGCTCTTTAAAATCAATTCCTAGGGTGTTACCTGAAAGGATCCATCTTATGCCAAATACGTGTCATTGTAGAAAGAAATGTAGTTTGATGTGCTTCTTAAGGTGTTTAAAATGGCACATTCTTGGATCATTGGTATGTGTTGTCTGTGGAAGATGACATAACATCCTCATGATGGCCAGTGTTGATTCTGTCTTGAACATCCATCATCTAGTCATTCTTTGAACAAATCTGCATTAAAAGTCATCCTGTTACTTTTGAGCCAGATACCATGCCACTAGTTATTGAACAGGGAAGGAAAAGAAAGAAGGAAGAAAGGAAGGGAAGGAAAGAGTGAGGGAAGGAAGGGAGAAATGAAAGAAGGGAGGAGGAGGGGAAGAGAGGAAGGGGAAACAGACAAATTAGGTAGGGCTGGTAAGTGACACCACAAAATTTGAAGTCATACAGTCCTGATTTGGAACGCAAACTTCCCCACTTATAAATCAGATGAATTTAGACAAGTTACTTACCCTCTCTATAAGCCTTAGTGTCCTCAGGTGTAAAATGGGGATAGTTTTATTACCTGTAATACTGTTGAGAGACTTAGATGAGGAGATTATAGTTATTCTCAAGAATATTATTAACAACACTGAGGTCCAGTCCCTGCTCTCAAAATACTCAGAGCCTAGTGTGGACTGTGAAGAAAGCTGAGCACCGAAAAATTGATGCTTTTGAACTGTGGTGTTGGAGAAGACTCTTGGACTGCAAAGAGATCCAACCAGTCCATCCTGAAGGAAATCAGTCCTGGGTGTTCATTAGACGGACTGATGCTGAAGCTGAAACACCAATACTTTGGCCACCTCATGCGAAGAGTTGACTCGTTGGAAAAGACCCTGATGCTGGGAGGGATTGTAGGCAGGAGGAGAAGGGGACGACAGAGGATGAGACGGCTGGATGGCATCACCGACTCGATGGGCATGAGTTTGAGTAAACTCCGGGAGTTGGTGATGGACAGGGAGGTCTGGCGTGCTGCAATTCATGGGGTCTCAAAGAGTTGGACATGACTGAGCGACTGAACTGAACTGAGTGATACTGAATGATATTGAATGAGCAAACAGGTGAGTGTGGTGCAGTGTGACTGCCCTCAAGCAGGTGTGCTCTGGGTTCCAGAACACATACATGCAAGTGCTGGAGGAATGCAATCTTGTTGGTTTAGAGCATCTGGAAGGCTCAAGCCAAAGGATGCCCAAGAACCCTTTGTGAACTGCCTGATTGCTTCAAGTATTCTGTTCTGTTCTTCTGCAGTTCTGGGAGCCTCTAGATCTAGGCACAGAAACCGAGGCTTGATTATTCACAGGCTAACTGGTTTCATCAGTGATCGTTTCAGGCTCTATTGTGTACAGGGCGCAGAGCTACATCCTATGGAATTAAGAGAATGAATGAAATGAAATCCCTGCTCTCAAGTCGCATACAGCTATCAGAATGAGTTTATTTACTTTGTACTCTCAGTATTTTGAACAATTCAAAAGACCATTCGATGACAGTGGAACTAGTAAAGTTTGCATAGATTTTATTAAATTCATTCAGTCGATGGAAGGCACCAAGTTTTGTATATGATTGAATAGATGGCTTCCCAGGTGGCACAGTGGTAAAGAATCCACCTGTCAATGCAGGAGACACAAGAGATATAGGTTTGATCCCTCAGTCAGGAAGATCCCCTGGAGTAGGAAATGGCAATCCACTCCAGTATTCTTGCCTGGAAAATTCCCTGGATAGAGGAGCCTGGTGGGCTACAGTCCACAGGGTTGAAAAGAGCTGGATATGACTGAGCATGCAGACAGATGGTAAAATACAAAAATCAGCAGGGATCAAAGGTGATTTGTGATTTTCCATCTTGGAGCAGTTGACTATCTCAAAAGGAAACTCTCAAAGAATGTACAAAGTCTGAGTGAGAATTTCTCAATTATCTCTGACTTTAGAGAGAATTACCAATGTTCCAAAACCAAGTTGATACTATGCTCACAACTGTCTTCAAGTGGAGAATTCTATTCCAGTACTTTCTCTCATTTCTCCCCCTCAATCAATGTTCTTTGAGTTTCTTCTATTATTTGGCACAGAAAGCTCCAATTAGCTGATTATCTGTCTTTAGCACCTTTCTTTCACTTCTTAGAGTGTTTGATTGCCTCCAAACAAAGAAAGCTAATAATCTATTTTTATCAAGGAAGGTGCTGTGTCTGCAGGAATCAGAAAGCATCTCAGATGAGCTGGGACTGGAGACTGATCCAGGGAGAGGAATTAGATGAAGTCTGCTGGGCTATCAGAGCACCCAGGGATTGTTAAAGTGCTGAATTTAAAATCCATAAATCCTGCTTTCTGATTGGAAATATATTTTAATTCCAAGATTTTCAAATGGGTGTGTCTTTTTACTGATTGTGGATACTTTAAATAAAGGAATTCACACTGTGAACTCTGGGGAAGTCAGTTTGCCTACATGGCCCTGGATCACTCTGTCCTTCTTGCCAAACCGTGCTAAGTAGTAAAATCTGTTCTTAAAAATTTTGTAAAGCCCCAGATCAAACAGATCTGGATTTCTTTCTTATGCTTATTGCCTGTCTGTCTGGAGCTTGGTGAGGGGGTTTAGGCCTAGTTCTGAGTCAAATTAAGAGTCTTACAAAGTAGCAAGATACATTGAAACTCCATTGAATCTTCACAGGAAAAGAAGAATTAATATTAATCAAATAGTAAAATTTGAAATCAATGTTCCCTCATTACTGATATTATCAGGTAACATTTTCGGAGTATTTACTATGTGCCAGGCACAGTTTTCCATGGTTTACTTGAAAGAATGTTCTTAATCTTCAAAACAAAACTCTGAAGTAGAGACTATTATTATCTCTACTGTATGGATGAAGAATGTAGGCAAAAAGCAAGTCTATCAACTTGCCTGAGTTTAGCAGCATGTTTCAGGCAGAACTAAAATTATGACAAAAGAAATAAACTTGACTCATTCTTTTTCACAGATTGGGATAGTTCTGTAGATTTCTACAGCAGAAAAGATAAATTATTTTACTCTAATAATTATGAATAATAATTACGAATGGCTCCTGCTTTGCAGGTGGCTTCCTTACTGTCTGAGACACCAGGGAAGCCCCAATAAATATGAGTTTAGAAGCAATGATGATGTTGGGGAAAATGACAATGAGCTCAAAAGGTGATAATGAAAATACAGTTCTAAGAGCATTGAAAATGGACTAGAGATGTAGTAAGCATCTTCATCCCACCCTGATTTTAATATTTCTGGTCCTTCTAATCTTCAATGATTTTAATCCCTACACAATTCTAAAGGAAAACGTGTATGATAGTAGTTCCTTAAGCTAGATATGCCACTATTCTCAGAGAATTAAAAACATTCAAATGTCTTTTCAGCTCTTATTCTTTGTGAAGCAGTCTTCCCCTGGACCTCTCTCCGTTCTCCTCTACTCTGATTGATGTCTTAGGGGCTGAATGGAATGAATGGAATTGATGGGTGTCCTTACTCTGCATTTCTTGTTGAGCTGAGCCAGTTTGTGGCACTGACAGCTGAACGGCTGGAAAGACTGTGAATCCGGGGTGTGCCCTGGTTCCTCTCCTGACTGATCACCTCCTGGTGGTGGTCTAAGGAATCCTTGGCTCCTCTTCGGTGGGCCTTTCCAATCAGCTCTTTGGGGGCTTCCCAGGTGGTGTTAGTGGTAAAGAATCGACCTGTCAAACAGGAGACCTGGGTTTCATCTCTGGACTGGGAAGATCCCCTGGAGGAAGGCATGGCAACATAGTCCAGTATTCTTGCCTGGAGAATTCCATGAACAGAGGAGTCTGGTGGACCAGTCCATAGCATTGCAGAGTTAGACACAACTGAAACGACCTGGCACAACACAGACCAGCACAATTGCCCCTCCCTAGGGCATCATCCGTGCTCCCTGCTACTCCGATTCTGAGTCCTTCCACAGAGCTCCTGCCCACATGTTGGCAAATAGTGTCTTTCCTCTCCTCAATTACTCCATATGATAAAGCCATTTATTTCCCTCCCAAGTCTTGATGGAAAACAGAAACCTTTGGAATTTAGTACAATTTCATCCATTTACTGTTACTCATTCTATTCAAAACCAATTCTTCTGCTTTATTTTTCCAACTGAAAGGAGCTCTACCAAGTTTCTGCTCACAAGCATATTGTGTAGTTTCTGATACTCAGGTGGAATTTGTCGCCCATTATTTAACAGCAATTCTAAGTTGTGAGTAATTTCCGTTTTAATCATAGAGAAAAAATTAAATTAATTGTGCATGACAGAATTAGGTAATGTCATTACCATCTCTGTATTACCAGAGCCACTGAAGTCAAGAGGCTTTCTGATGATGAGTAAACTGCTTGACTGCCTGATGCTGGTAGAACTAGTAATTTTTTGAGGAGTTACTGAATCCTGAAATGATTCAGGTGCTTTGAAGAACAACACAGAGGAGGCAGAGATAGATCTGTGTGCTATTATAGTAGGTGAACAATCTAGTTTTCTTAGTTTTGCTTCTTTCATGAATTGGAGGACAAAGAAGTTCACTAGTTAGAACCCATATATCTTGATGGCCCATGTTGGTAACACTTTCTCCCCAAATGTATCATTTCCCCCAAATCCAAGTCTTAAAATACCTGCTAGGATTCAAGGTCAAAATATCTTGCATCTTATGAAATGAGCCTCTGTATTGAACAAATAAATGGATAGCTGACTTTATTATGCTCCATAGGCATAGTCTTAACCAAAGCTTTTTAAGTGCAAGAATTGCAGACTGACAGTGAGAGGAAAATGAAAGTGAAAGTCACTCAGTCGTGCCTGACTCTGCGATGTCCATGGAATTCTCCAGGCCAGAATACTGCGATGGTAGTCTTTCCCTTCTCCAGGGGATCTTCCCAACCCAGGGATCGAACCCAGGTCTCCTGCATTGCAGGCAGATTCTTTACCAGCTAAGCCATAAGGGAAGGCCAAGAATACTGGAATGGGTAGCCTATCCCTTCTCCAGTGGATCTTCCTGACCCAGGAATCAAACCAGGGTTTCCTGCATTGCAGGCAGATTCTTTACCAACTGAGCTATCAGGGAAGTCCCTGAATTACGGTTTAGTATCTCTCAAACCATCTTGTATCTTGAACCACAAATATGATTAATATAGCCAGGTGTTCATGTAGGACTCTTGGGAGATTTATGTAAGAAGATTATAAGAAAAATGTGAATTCTGAATAGAAATTTAATACTTAATATACTGTCACTTCACAAGAATTAAGCCATCCAAGAAATGTAAGTTGGTTATTACAAGAGTTAGCCTTTGATGCAAATGATTCACCCCCAAATGTAGTGGCTTAATGCATGTTTATTGAACCCTTGATTCTACTGGGCAGAAACTTGGGTAGAGCTCAGTGATGTGGTCCTTTTCATTGTATGTATTCATCCATCTTGTGTGAACAGCCAGGTTGTTTAGGAGCTGATAAATCTAGGATCACCTTTGCTAGGAGGACGCATCTGTGTTCCCCATTGTAGCTCATCCTCCTTCAGGTTAGCCAGTTATTTCACATACTATGTGAGAAGGAGTCTAAAAAGTCTAGTAGAAGCATGGCAGAAAGGCTTAACATCACTTCTGTCACATTGTATGGGCTTAAGTGAGTCACAAGGCAGGTAAGATGTGCGGGGAAGAGAAAGAACTTCTGGATGGTGTTGGGAGAAGCTTCTAAATTCCAAAGCAAACAAGAAAAGGCAAGGATGTGGCCATTTTGTGATCTATCAAAATCAGATAAGGAACAATGTGGAATGGGAGTGAACCAAATACCTTACTGTGCCTTTTGTGACCAGAGAGGGCAGGAAAGAATAGAACACTGTTTTGGATAGATCACTGTATATAGATAGCACACACATATGTCAGTAGACATTTCCATTTAATATTTTTCAAACACAAGCAGATTTTTTTTCCCCCTACGGACACTCCACTCTGACCTTATTCCCCATCTTTTTGCCCAATCTACAGTTTTTCAATGTTTTACTTGGCTTTTCTGTACTCTCCCCTGACTCCCAGATCAGCTCTTCCTTCTCCGAGTGAGTTTTATACTTCCCCAGTCTCTCTTATCCTGCTTACTGTCTCTTCCAGAAAGGGGCAGAAACCAAGTCAATGAAGAAAACACTCTGTCATTTGGCAACATGAAGAAGCAATTAGATACCAGCTTCTAAAGGGCTTGAGGACATTTTAACCCCAAGTGCTGGAAATCTTACTGAAATTGCAGACAGAACAGAGGGAGGAGTACTTGAAAGACTATTAACTAGCCAGAGCTTGGCCCCATCACATTTTTTTCTGGTGCCTGTTATAAGAAGGTTTCCATGTTCTGGCTTAAGCCAGTGTGAGACGAAAGGAGATGGATCAATGCACATCTATCTGTGCGAGAGTTCCTCGCAAATAATGAAAGCTTGTCTTCGTTCTCGAAGAATAAGACCTAGAGAAAGTGATTCCCAGAGCATAACGGAACTCTTTGGATGTAGGTGACAATGAAGAAGAGAATTCCAAATTCCACTGATAATCCACAGTGTGGTTAATCTCTGAATGGTTACTGAGATGTGTATTGTAATTGGAAGCACAAAAGTTGCCATTCATTTCATTCTGTTTAGTACTTGGTATTGTATTCAGACATAGAGTAGGCTATTACTCAAACCTCTCTTTTCTATTTTTTTTCCTTATTGTTCTTCTTTTAATACAGACCTTGCCCCTTACCCAAGCCAGGATTGTTACTCCACTGAGAGTTTTTCAGACATCATTAACCACAGGAAGAGAACATAACACAGCAGAAACTTGGGATTGAATAACAACCTTGAAATTCAAACTGACATCATGTATTATTGTTTGCATTATATACTAAACAGTTATTAGGAACAATTAGCAATTAAAGACTCTTAGGTGCAGTTATATGGTTTTCTACAATATATCCTGACTAGCAGGATAAGTGCTTTGGCTGCCAGCCAATCATCAAAAAGCCCACAGAAAACTCTCATCTCAAATGCAAGCTCCTTTGTGGCCATTGAATGAAGCACGTTAATCAAGAAAAGCCATATAGATGGAGATGGGGAGACCTGAAGTACACACGTTCGCTCTGAAGCATGTAGTCCATGGATTTGCACACATATATCCTATATTTCACTTTAGTGAAAAAGAGATGGGTAGTCAGCACAGAAACAGGTACCCAGAAATACTTGTAAAGGAATATATCCTGATTCCAGGACCACATTCGAGTTAGCTCTTCTAGCTTCTAGTTCTTTAGTGCTTGATATTGGCACCTGTGTTTATCATAATCTGGAGGCCCGAGTGCTCTTTCTGAAGCATCAAAATGAGATTATATCATAATCAAGCTATTTTTCTTGTTAAGTGTAGCCTCTGTCTATATATATATGTGTGTGTGTGTGTGTGTGTGTGTGTGTGTGTATTGACTTCCTTGAAAATTAAAAAAGAACATGGTAATTTTGTTTTTTTCTTCCAGTTTTATTGATATAATTGACATATAGCACTGTATAAGTTTATGGTTTATCGCATAGTGATTTGATTTACATATATCATTTACAACAAGTTTAGTAAACACCCATTTTCTCATAAAGATACTAAATAAAATAAAAAGAAAACAATATTTTTCCTTATAATGAGAGTTCTTGGGATTTACTCTCATAATTTTATATGTGACATAGAATGGTGTTAATTATGTTAATCATGTTATATATTACATTTATATACATACATATATGTGTATATATATATATAATATTAAATATTATATTTTGCATGTTAAATATTCCTTAATATTTATTTATCTTCTAACTGGAAGTTTGTGCTTTTTGACTGTCTTTATCCTATTCACCCAAATATGGTGATTTTTAATTTTCTTTTAATGTTCAACCTACCAAAGGGCCATGTTCCCAATCTTATTTAATAAATTGGACTTTGTATTTTATTGTGCATTATAATGATTTTATTAATATCAGAGTGCTGGCTACAGTTGGTTCACCTCTAAGAGTTATATAGTATTTTTTTGTTACCAGATTAGAAACCGATTATGTAATATTTTCTCAACCTCCATTTAACACAATTTTATAGAATACAGAATAGGTGAAGGTGAGTTTTTAGTTCCCTGGAGTTCTCAGTATGAATAAGGGAGAAACATTTAAGAAGAGTTAAAAAAAAAAAAAAAAAGAGGCTCACTGACCTTGATTACTCAAATCTTTGTAAATAAACAGCTGATCCATATTGAATAACATAGCATGTTCTTGTTCAGATGCTAAGTTGTGTCTGACTCTTTGTGACCCTGTGGACTACAAATACGCCAGGCTTCCCTGTCCTTCACTATCTCCTGAAGTTTATTCAAACTTATGTCCATTGAGCCAGTGATGCCATCCAAATGTCTCATCCTCTGTTACCCTCTTCTCTTCCTGCCTTCAATCTTTCCCAACATTAGGGTCATTTCCAAAGAGTTGGTTCTTCACATCAGCTGGCCAAAGTATTAGAGCTTCAGCTTCAGCATCTATCCTTAAAATGAATATTCAGAGTTGATTTCCTTTAAGATACACTGGTTTGATCTCTTTGCTGTCCAGGGGACTCTCAAGAGTCTTTTTTAGCACCACAATTTAAAAGCATCGGTTCTTCGGCACTCAGCCTTCTTTACGGTCCAATTCTCACATCTTTACATGACTACTGGAAAAGCCATAGCTTTAACTTGATGGACCTTTGTCAGCCAAGTGATGTCTCTGCTTTTTTAAAACACTGTCTAGTTTTGTCATAGCTTTTCTTCCAAGGAGCAACCATCTTTTAATTTTGTGGCTGCAGTCACCATCTGCAATGATTTTAAAACCCAAGGAAATAAAGTCTGTTGCTGTTTCCACTTTTTCCCTATCTATTTGCCATGAAGTGAAAGGACCGGAAGCCATTATCTTAGTTTTTTAAATGTTGAGTTTTAAGCAAGCTTTTCCACTCTCCTTTTTCCACCTCATCAAGAGGCTCTTTAGTTTCTCTTCACTTTCTGCCATCAGAGTGGTATCATCCAATTCCAATGTGCCAAAAGTGTATTAATGATGGACGAGACAGAACTGAGAAGACCAGGGGATTCTATTATATATTTGAATGTAACCCGAGCCTCTCAGACTTTAGATAGCCTCAAGTTACCTCAAAGGGAGAGAAACATGGAATCTATGACTGGAAGCAGTAAAATCCAATCTCTTCTTTTTTTTTTTTTTTAAGTACAAATGGACAGTATGGACAGCAACTATATTAGAATTTTAAAATAAGGTATGGTCTCTAGCAGATGCATCTCAACTTGATATAGAAACATAAATATATAAAGTTAGAAATCACGTTTGCATAACCAAGCCTTATTTTTCTAACATGAAAATAGAAAAGCAGATGCTCGATAGGAAAATACAATACGGAAAATAGTCACCAGAAGCCAGGTATAAGGTACAACTTGTCCTGTCATGTTTAAAATGGAAAGTGGCACCGAACAAATCTCAATTTTTTCCCAAATAGAAGTTTCATCAGATAATCTGTGGTTCAGGTATAGCACAAAGGGCTCTTTTATCTGACTGTAGGCTAGCTTCCCCGTATAAGGAACCTTTCTTTCTAAGAGGGGTTTATTGTCAGGTGGGGCTTCCTTCGAGTTGTGTTCCAGCAAAGTCACTGCCTTCAGTAAATGAAGGTTTTCTAAGGTGTGTGTCTCTCCTCTTCTGATGGAGGGAAGAATAGCCTCGCTTTGTGAGTGAGACATGAAAGGTCTTTTGCACACAGACCCAGCACCAGTGCTTCAGGGAGGAAATGTCTCAGGTGCCTCTGGATCTTTCATTGTTGTTGGTGTTGTACACTTCCAGGAGATGGAGCTATGGCTCAGTCTGAATGCTCCTCTTTTCTGGCTCGCTCAGAGGAAAGAAAGGAAAAAAGGGCTTAAAATCTCAGAATCTCTTTTAAGCAGCTTAAAAACTAATCATTATTGCACAGCTCTGGGAAGTCGGAGATGGGTCGGAAACACAGGTACTGTGTAGATTTAGTGCAGAAGACACCCCTCCCTTCAAGCCCTTTAAAACACCATTGGTGTATGACAATCAGAAGGGGTTAAAAATCCAAGATTCTGGAATAGAGAACTCACTATTTTTGACCTTGTAAGAGGGAGGTTAAAAAAAAGACAGTTTTGAAAAGGATAAAAGTAAGCAGAGTTGTTGTTGATGGTTATTTTATTTATAGAATTAAAATGGTGTTATTTTATATTTTTCCTTCTGTTTAAAATATTTTACCTAAAGGTCTTCCCTTCCACTGGATGTTTTTAAAGTTTATTAGAAGTCAGAATATTGCATTCCCAAGTTTGTAGCATATGATTTCATTTCATTTTGTAATTTCTTTGTAAGAAACCTCCTATTTGTGACTGATTTCTCAAAATACAGTCATAGAGTTAAGTTGTCAGCCATGCAGGGCAGTCATTTCATCATGCAAACCCACGTGATACAGAGGAAAACTGTTCTGGATGGGGGTTGCTTCAGGGATGAAGTTGCTCCTCCTGGTAGGTAGCCATCTGTTTCAAAAACAATATCATAGCAGGAATCACAGAAATACACAACAGCATGGAAATAACTATAACTGCATTCAAATGGTGTTTACAATGAAAGGATGTCCTCATGAACTTTACCTTCTTTGAACCTCTCATGACCATCCGAGTGTGTGAGATTGGTGTGATCATGTACTCAGTTCACCAGTGAGGCTTGGTGGGATGGATTTGATAGAGGTCTCATTGTTAGTGGCAGGGTTTGGCTTATAATCTAATTCTTCTAATCCCTAACCTTGTGTATGGGTGGCACATGCAGTGAGGATTCTTTGCTGTTTTATTTGGGGTCTGTGTGTGTGTTGTTGTGGTTGTGTTATTCGCTAAGTCATGTCTGACTCTTTTGTGAGCCTATGGACTGTAGCCCACCAGATGCCTCATTCCATGGACTTTCCCAGGCAAGAACAGTCAAGTATGTTGCCATTTCCTCCTCCTGGGAACAGGGAGCAGTGATGCAAAACCCCTTGGTCTGTAGCAGGTGCTTGGGAACATCCTCATGTTTGTTAGGACTCTCCAGGGATGCAAAGTGTTACCAGTCTTTCCCCTGAAACTTTCCCCTGAAACTCCCCTGTCTTGTGGAGTTTGCAGCCATCTACATTGCATTGTTTGAAATATTAATAGAAGCATAATCAAGCAACTCTTTCTACTATTTAACGCCACAATTTCATCATTCTTATTCTTTTGTGATTGCTTTTCACTTATGAGTGATAACGAGTTTGTGCCTTCTTCCTAAACTTCAAATTCTCTTCACAATTCTTGATTGCTAGTTTACTTAACACTACAGGAATGGTGGTGTCTGTTGACTGAGTCAAAATTAATTATCATAAAGAGAAAAAGTTGAATTTTCTCCTAACAGCAAGATGATATTTTTTTTATATATATGAATGTGAACTTTTATAATACACAGTTGTGATTTTTCTCCTACATTCTAGTAGCTAGAAATACTGTAGCTGGGTAGAAATGCTGTTCATCATGCTCATTATTTTTCAGTATACTCTAGATATGAAAGGAAGGACATGCACTTTGACCTTGGATCTGAGTGTGAATTCTCTTTCCCTTACCAGCTATGCAGCATGAGTGAAGTACTTGCCATTTCTGGATTTCTTCAACCATAAAATGGAGAGATGCCTGAACTTACAAGGATATACTGAATATCATAATATATCTTCAATGCAGCTAATACGTTTAAGGGTTTTTCTGTTGCCAGGCACAGTTTCTCCACTATTTTTTCTGTCTTTTCCATTAAACTATTTTCTAACACTTTGCTCTGGTATTTATCTGGATGTTTGAGTGCTTTTAATTTCGGTCTGAATTTAATTGAAGAAACCAGTCATGTCTTATACCAAAGCAAAGATCGTTTACTTACTCTCTGAATTAGGTGGGTTTTATTTCCATGTTATAGATTTGAGCAGTGCACGCATGCTAAGCTGTTTCAGTTCTGTCCGGCTCTTTGGGACCCTATGGACTGTAGCCCGCCAGGCTCCTCTGTCCATGGGATTCTCCAGGCAAGAACACTGGAGTGGGTTGCCACGCCCTCCTCCAGAGGAATGTAAATGCTACTTTCCAAAGACTAAGGGGAAGTGAAACAAGATGAAAATGAAATTATCCCCCAGAGGATTCCCCAACCGTCTCTAGTGTTTCATGTGGGTTGAGTGGGTGCTTGGAGAAGTCTCCTTGGAACCAGTGGTGGGTAAGAAACTGCTTGCCTGTCGTTGCCACTGCAGAAAATTGGCTCTGAAATGACTATTCTGTGTTAGTTTTACCTGCGTGTTTAAAGTTGTCACAAACCTACTCAGGGGACCCAAGCGAAAAGCTTTTTTCCCGGACCGGGAAGTCTACAGGGGTCTGAGAGTAGGAATCCGCCAACATGAAATTAAAGTCAAAAGGGAAGCACATTAACAAAGGCTCTTTTTCTTTTCACAAACATAAAGGAAGCTGTCCCACCAGGCATGGATTTTTCCAAGTATTACTGCAGTTATTGTTTTTTTTTTTTTAAACTCCCCAAATATAAAATAGGAGAGAAACAAAAATGTGCCATTTCACATTTTTGTATATTTTCCTTCGGAATGGTCTCATGTGATAATGATACATATAACTTATTGTTCTGTTTAATTTCAGCTATAAGTTATAGGTTTAAGTTAGGGAGGGTGTCATGGTGCTATACACAGAGTCACATCGTTAGGTATATATTTCATAACTTTTGGGTGAATTTAATGCAAGAAAGGCCAAATGCTGGGCATGTACTTTTTATAGAGTTACCTCTGTCAGATATAAGGATGGGTTTTTTGTTTGTTTTAGAAAAAAATTAACTCTCTCGACTCTAATTCAGCTTGATGCCGGGCTGATTACTTTGGCTCCACATTTTAATGGTAGCACTTGAAAAATAACTTCACAGAAAAAAAACCCATAAACTCTACTCCTTAAATTTCATGACTAGAGAAAAAAAGCCTGTGGATTAATGTTAAGAGAGGTGAGAAAAATGTAAATGATATGCAATTTCAGAAAAGAAAGAGCAGCTGTTTACATCTCCTCTCTCTCACTCAGCAGCATTCATTCTTATTTCTTGTTAATGAAGGCTTTTGAGGTACCCGCAAGACAACAGTGATAAAGTGATGGGCCAGTCTTGAGATTCAGTAACAGTTTGTCTCCAGACTTTACTAACATAGTGGCTTGAGTGGTTTGTTTGCAGGTGATGATGACAATAGCTTATAGGCAACACTCCCTTTATGTGAGCACTCACCAGCAAGGTTGGTAAATACACCGTTAATCATATTATCATTTAAGTGCATGCAGTCATCACTCAATTATCACTGCTAATAAAGAGAAGCAGTGGAGTGGGTAATTCAACATGGCAGCTAGAATCATTTATATTCCAGTCAAAATGACCTTTTTTGTACTTACATTTGAATATAATTGGGCCTGATATTCTCGGATTCCTAGCTGGGTGCCCAGCCGGCAGGAAGGTTCCCGCCAGTACTCTGGCCCCTCTTTCCCTCCTGGAAGCAAAAGAAGCACATGGGCTTGTCCCTCAAGGAACCTCCCCGCACCCTGGGCTCTGCTCCCCAAGCCCTGGCCGGGCCCAGGTCTCTGCATTTGCTGCTTCCCAGGCCGACCCCGGTGGAGTAGGAGGCACTCGGGAGGAGATTTTACCTGCCGGCTATTTGTGTGTCTGTAAACCATAGGTGGATAACTAAAAGGCAATGTCACTGGAAAACATTTTCATGAGGTTAAAAAAACTATATATGTGAGAAATCAGAGGAGTTCTGGCCAGTTTGCTAATATAGCCAGTTCATGAAAAACAGACCTTATGAGTTGGTTGACCAGAACCCAAAGGCGGAGGCATCGCTGATTTCTTAACGCTATAGTTTTGCATTTCTTTGGTCCTTGTATTTCCTAACTTTAGCCTGATTGTTGGGTTGGATCTAGTCTTTAAAGAGGAGAGGGGAGCATATTTGGGAATTACAGCAGGTGCTCGAGGGGATGGTAAATGCTTGTGGAGCAGTATGGTGTTAGGAATAATGCTGCAGCAGAAAGGCTGCAATGGTCTTGCAGCCTCAGTGCAATCAGACAGTGGAGTGAAATGCTGAGATCATTTTATTATGGAGAGAATGAGACATGCCGAGGAAAGGAATTTGTGTGTGTGTGTGTGTATGTGTGTATGTGTGTGTGTGTACACACACATAGACTTTCCTCACAGCACAGACAGTAAAGAATCTGCCTACAGTGCGGGAGACCTGGGTTCAATCCATGGGTTGGGAAGATCCCCTGGAGGAGGGAAAGGCTACCCACTCCAGTATTTCTGGCTGGAGAATTCCAAGGACTGTATGATCCTCGGGGTCACAAAGAGTCAGACACGGCTGAAGCAACTTAGCATGCACACACATGCACACATATATATGTGTATATATATATGAAGTGAGGTGAAGAGAAAGTTGCTCAGTCGTGTCTGACTCTTTGTGACCCTATGGACTGTAGCCCGCCAGGGTCTTCTGACCATGAGATTTTCCAGGAAAGAATAGTAGAACAAGTTGTCATTTCTTCCTCCAGGGTGTCTTCCCAATCCAGGGATTGAAGCTGTGTCTCATGTCTCTTGCATTGACAGGCAGGTTCTTTACCAATAGCGCCACCGTGTATATAATCTTAACATACTGACAGACATATTTTTCTGCTAAGATTATTTTTCTTTTATTTTTCCTTATTTTTTTAAATGCCCAATCTTTGAATACCGTCACTCATCATTATAAGCATATTGTTTAAGAATATTTCCTACTCTTCCAGATGTAGATGAAAAATTATCGATTAGCAGAAAAGGGAGAAACTTATGAACTGCCTGAGGGGTAACTATGGTAAAAATCAAAATTTTAAGAGTCGTTCAAGGAAGACTAGTGCATACTGATAGGATTCAAAGAAAATTATAAGAACTTTATTCAGTAGGTACTATCTGTCTTGGTTCATTTGTGATGCTGTAATAAAATTCTAGAGACTGGGTAACTTAGAAACAACTAAAATGTATTTCTCAAGGTTCTAGAGTCTGGAAGTCTGAGGCCAGAGTAGCCACATGGTCGAACGGGACCCCTCTTCTGGGTTGCAGACTTCTCCTTGTATCCTCGCATGAGGAAGGGGCTAGAGGTCTCCCTGGAGCTTTTTTATAAGGGCGTTAATCTCATTCATGAGGATTCTACTCTAAATTACTAACTTTTGGTGCATTTGCGGTCATACTGATATTATCTTCATTGTATATCATGCTTTTGTCTTGCTGTTAATTTATTATCAGATTAAGTTAATATTCAATCACTGTATTTAGAATTAATGGTGATGGAAGAGTTGTTTGGGGTTAGATGTTAACAATTTTGCAAGTGTCCACATTTCCATGGAAAACATTGAAAGTACCATTGAAATTATGCAATAATTTCTTACTCAGTAAAGGCAGATGGCTCTCTGAATTATCATCAGTACACCGCTGTTAAACTGGTTCTATCAACCAGTGTGTGTATCTTCTTCCCTGTCAAGCGCTGCTCCAAGAGCACAAATTGATTTGTGTCTATTGGGAAGATAAAGGACAAAAACCAATGCATGGAAGTCAGATGTAAATTAGTTGTTTTCTACTTCCCTTTAAGCTGTATAGTAGAGAACTAAGGACTGCACACCTGCACAGAACTGGCTCAAACCCTCTCTCCTCTGTTGCTCTCCCAGCATTTTCACACCTTCTGCCACCTGTAATGTTCTGTCACTAAAGGTCTACCTCTCTTTAGGCAGTGGGATCTATTGCATGCTTGGAATATCTGTGTTCTTATATTAAACTGTCATTTGCCCTGCTTTCCAAAAGTATAGGCAAATACATCTGATCTGATGCTAAGTGTGGAAACAAAAAATGTAACACAAATGAATAGAAAAATGCCAAGTGTATGAAGCCAGAAGCCACTTAGGACGTGTTCTCCTTTGTCCCAGCTGGTCTCTTCAGCTTCCTCTATAATGTCAGGATTTTCCGAATACAAACTTGCAATTATCATTCCGTCTACTCAGAAATCTTCAGTAAGCTTCATTGCCTCCAATGTCAAATACAAATAGCATATGTAGGTCAGAGTCCAGTGACCTTCATAAAATGTTTGTTTCCTTCCCCTCTCATCTCTCATTGTGCAAAACTTTTGAGTTAAAGGGCTGAAGTAGAGCATGCCTTTGTTCCTGCTGTGTTGCAGAGTCAAGTATGTTTTTCATTCTGATGTTAGTATGTAAATTCTAACTATACAAGGTCCATATCAAGTGCTATTTTCTCTGTGAAGCCTTGTAACATTCACAGACCACCATGCTTCTTTCATTGTTTGGCACGATTCATGATCTTTTTCATATACGTTCAGTCCACAACTTGCTAACTCCTGACTCTATTGTGTAACCTTCTGAATTCCTAAGGCTCAGGTGGTAATGAATACTTGTTAAACGTTGCTGATGATAATGACAGCAATGGTTTTAGTAAGGATTATGGCCTGGAATATGTATCGGTTTGGAATAAAAAGTGGCCATATATTTGGAGGAACTATGTTGAAGAAACTAAAAAGTATAGCTTACTGGTGGGAAAGCTCATTAAAAAAAAGTAAGCATGGATTATTGAAATTTTTAATTTTTAATGTATTTTTCCATTAAGATATTTTATTCTGGTATTTATTACACTTACACACTGAAGAGGCTAATGGAATTCAATGATGCATGACACGTATGTCATATATTTTACAGTCCAACATATATTTAATACAAACTTGCCATGATATTCATATCCTTAACATTTCTTTTACAGTTTTGTTCCTATGATAGTTGTGCTTAAAATATCATAAGATATAATTGCATGTATGCCATGGATCCCTGTATTAAAGAATGTGAAAAAATTAATATATCAGTGTTAGATTTTTCGAAGTGTTCATAGTGTGGGATGGCCCAGTTCTTTTGTGCTAAATCTTTTAGAAATTATTCAACTCCACTGAGGTGGAATCTAGTTCTCTTTCTCCTCTAATCTACACCCCAGGGCCACTGTTATATGAGCATTTTATCCTGCTAAATTAAGAAGCCCATCCTTGTTGTTTTGTGTGTACTTTATTTAGGCCATCAGCAGACAAAATGGAAATTGTATTTTGTAACCCACAGTGTGGTCCACAGGGGAAATGAGGAGTTGATAAGTATATATCCAGTACACTTACTCGAAGTGATAATTAAAACTGGAGCACAGAAATGCAGAAGGAAACTTGGAATGAAATTGTCAATTTAAAAATCTTGCCTTAATTTTTTCTGCCAACCGTGGTTCCCAACAGTCTATCAAAAACCCACCTCTGTCCACCTGAGTTCAATTTAGAAGGGGGATAAAAACATAGAAAACGTGGTTGTCATGCAGGGTGCCCTGTTGCTGCCACAGTAGTTAAGATAGTATTGGCATTACCCCCATTACCTTCTAGGATAAAAAATTAGGTAAGAGGTCAAACACATGGGTGGATTCATTTTTATATTAATTAGTTAATCTATTAAATTATTATTTTTTGATTCAGATGGAAAACTGTGTTCTACTTTAAAGAACACCTTGAAACAGTTATTTCAAATTTTTTTTAACTCAAATACAACCTGCCACACTTCCTCCAGAAGCTAGGCTGTTATATATGGCTGTGTAGAATCTTTGTCTTTCCGGTTTCTACATCTTCGCATTCTACTTTAAGAAATAAAATTCTATAATTATTGAATTGAGAAAATAAAGAGAACATATGTTGATCAATTTCTGCCATACAATTTTATTTCCTGACTTCAGATTCAGTTTTTTCTCAACTGTCAAGCAAATACTTTAGAAAGTAATCTTTGTTGTAGCATCCCAAAACATTTTTTTTGGCCATATGTGTACTGTTGGAAACATCTAAAATAGTTAAAAATCAAGAAATGATTTAGATGCATTGCTCTGGGTTCAAATCTGGACTTAACACTAAGTGGTCTTAGGCATATCACTGAAATTGTCTAAGTTTTAATGTCTTCATCTAAAAAAGGGGAATAAAAATAATACTTAAGCTTAGACACTTTTGTGAAATTTTAATACATAAAAAGAGCTTGTCCCAGTACTCATTACAAAGTAAGTGCTTGATAAATGACAACTCTTAACATGACAAAATATCAGGTACCCAAAAAGTAGCTGAGCAATAAAACAAAGCTACCAAATAAGGCGTTCTCAAAACCAAAGTGGTACAACGAATTAAATGAAAATGATTTTTGTCCAATGTCTGTGTGTAAGAACTTTGTAGAATTTTACCCTTCTCCTGGGTGTATAATGTAAAACACCTTTAGAAATTGTTTTCTGAGATTTGTTCCTCTGTAAGTACAGGGTAAAGCATTAAATGCGGACACACCAGGGTCAAGATATGAACTATTCATTTAAAAGACTGTGTATTTATTGTGGTGGGTCATGCCCAGGGTACTATATTCTAGAAGAGAAAGAGAGGGAGAGGGGGATAGAGAGGTTGATTGCCCCAGAGATCAAGTGTTTAGGAAAAATAGTAGATAAAATCTTGGCACTTATAATTACCTGGACAGTGAAGCCTGTCAGCAGTGTCTTAACATTCAAGAAGCTTCAGAACAGCCAGCATAGTTGCCTGTAGTGTCTGCTGCTGAGCCACATGCTGCTGCTAGAAAAATCTTTCCTCCCACGCTGGACATCAGGGGGGTGAAGCCATGCTTAAGACCAACAGAACAACCTCCTGAACTGCATGATGGGGTTATTCTCAGTATATGTTCACCTTGTAAACCAAAGAAAAGATATTATAACAATCCCAACAGATTATTAGAGCATTGATCCCATATTCACAAAGCCATTTACCTTTACAGGTCACTATTAAGCACCAGTATATTTTAAAACATGCTTTCAGTGAGACTGATCCTATCAGATGCCAAGTATCCATTATCAAGGTTATTGAGAGATACTTATCCCTATTCAAAGGACAGGCTTCTGACCCAGATGTACACATGTGAGGCATTTGTAAATTAGGCAATTTATCAAACATGCTGTAAGTGGTGTATGCACGCGTGCATGCGTGCTAAGTCCCTTCAGTTGTGGCCAACTCTTTGTGACCCTGAAGACTGTAACACACAGGCTCTTCTGTCCATGGGATGGTCCAGTCAAGAATACTGGAGTGGGTTGCCATGCCCTCCTCCAGGGTATCTTCCTGTCCCAGTGATTGAACCCACGTCTCTTAATGTCTCCTCCATTGGCAAGCAAGATCTTTACTGCTGGCACCACCTGGGAAGCCCATATACAGTACATAAATACCCTTTATACATCATTTGCTGTAAGAAGTAATTCTACTGCAAATCTTTTTGTTTAATCCATGTTTTCACAGATACATAGAGAATCTAAAACTTTCAAGTTTTAAAAGAAAGAACAGGAGCTAAGAGATATTGAATACTTATATTGTGTGAAGCAGTAACCCGCAAGTTTTGATTGTTTATACTATTTAATTCTCACCAAAACACTATTTAAAAGTACCAAATTCAACTTGAAAGAGTCAAGTCACTTGCTCAAGGTGACATATACACGCATAGGTTATCTATCTGTTTATCAAACACACTAGTGAGATTTGAAAGGCAAGTGGATCCTATTTCCAGCACTTAGTATTCTTTATGCCTGTTGCTTTCAACCTGTGAGTTGTAGATATTTAGAGGAATATCAGATTTAGTACACATATGGATCCCTCCCAACAAGCATATTCTGGGAACTAAGTAAGTAGTTTGTCTTCCTGTAAGACCATTTATTGCATATAGGTGTTATGATAAATAAAACACAAATCCACCTAAAACATGTCTGCCATATAATCTATTTAGTCAATATTTTTGTTTCACTCAACATGCAGTACAAGTTAGAACTACTAAAAATGGAAGTTCCATGAGAAGTTTGACATTTAAAATGAATTTTTCAAAATAGGGGAGCCTATTAAACTGTATGTAAATGGAGACACACTTCTGAAATTTTAACCTCTCTAAATGTGAAGTAAAAACAAACACTAATAGTTTCAGAACAGTTACCCAAAAACATGGCCAGATTCTGGTGTGTGATGCTCTTGCAAAGTGTTCTGCAGGCTCCAGGGTTGGAGTGGGCTTGGAACTGGGCCCACGAAGAGCGTCTGCAGCTGTCAATCCAATGGCTGCCTGCACCAGCCTTGTGAACAGGAGAGCGTCTTGTCAGGCTTTACAATTTTATTACATGCAGAGAGTGAGAGGCAGCATCAGTGCTCCTCGCTTGATGAATAAAGCACAATATCTCACCTTGCTGTTGTTGTTCAGTCACTAAGTTGTGTCTGATTCTTTGCAACCCCATGGACTGCAGCATGCCAAGCTCCTCTGTACTCCACTATCTCCTGGAGCTTGCTCAAATTCATGTCCTTTGAGTTGGTGATGCCATCCAACCATCTCATCCTCTGTCGTCCCCTTCTTCTGCCATCAATCTTTCCCAACATCAGGGTCTTTTCCAGTGAGTTGGCTCTTCTAATGATCAGGCGGCCAAAGTATTGGAGCTTCAGCTTCAGCATCAGTCCTTCCAATGAATATTCAGGGTTAACTTCCTTTAGGGTTGACTGGTTTGATCTTCCTGCTGTCCAAGGGACTCTCAAGAGTCTTCTCCAGCACCAGAATTTGAAAGCATTAGTTCTTCAGCGCTCAGCCTTATTTATGGTCCAACTCTCACATCTGTATGTGACTACTGGAAAAATCATAGCTTTGACTATACAGGCCTTTGTCAACAAAGTGATGTCTCTGTTTTTTAATACACTGTCTAGATTTGTCACAGCTTTCCCTCCAAGGAGCAAGCATCTTTTAATTTCTGAGTGCAGTCAGGAAAGTGGCCTATTTCTACTTTTTCTGGTGCATTCGCATCTTTCCTCTTTTGACTAAAAGAGGACCTTTTTTGATCTAAAGCTTGAGGCACTGCAAAATATCATCTTATTGGAGAATTTGACTCCATGGGATATCATGGTTGTCTCAAGTCTTTGGGGGTGTCTTCTCTTATAAGGCCAGGATGGTTCTATAGCAAATGAGAGTTTATGAAAAGTATGTTATTGCATAAGTATAATTAATAACATTTTCATAGTCCCAAATAGTTAATACGCTTGGTGGAACTTCTCACTTAGCACGAGAATAATGACTCAAGACACTGGGGAGAGACAGAAACAATAAGTTTAGTTTTTATTTTATTTCAATAATTGTTTTGATTTTCTTTTTGACCTCTATCATGCAGTGCAGCTAATGAAGTTAGTGATTTGGGGTCTAGGTAAACATTTTGCTTGACATACTATTTAGATAATTAAAATTACTTTTTTCGTACCACTTTTTTGGAGTTATTTGGAACTAAAACTCTTTTGTTTTTTCATATTCTGTGTGAGATTGAAAATGCCTATCAAAACCTTCTAGGATCTGTTCATCTGCTTTTGGAGAAACCTGCCTGCCACTGCTTTTTAAAATCAGTGGTCAGCTGTTTACTGACTGTGAAACATTATTTTCATCTACATCTACTTAGGACTTTATTGTTTGCTGTTAAAATACTCATAGGTGCTCCCAGACATTTCTCCATCCTTCAGACCCTTTATCCTCTTAACTGTGACCACAAATCAAATCAAGATAGGTTAAGAATTGGAAGTCCCAGGTGGGAATTCTTCTGGTTCTTTTTTGTTTGCATGTTTGTTTGCTTAAATAAACAGAAACTACCTGCAGCCTTATTGGAAGGTAGAGGAAGACTGATTTTTCCATTAACTCTCTCTAAACTACAGAAACAAGAGAGTTTACAGTAGCTTCAAATCACTTGACTGCACAGCAGAAACGAACACAACATTTTAAGTCAACTATGCTTCAATTTTAAAACACTTCTCATAAAGTTTTTAGTTGCCAGTCACACTCACTATGAGATGCCTGACACCAGGGACTAGATCGGATGATCTTAGAGCCACAGTCTTTGTGTCCACGTTTTCAGCAAGATACAGTTCTTCGCACCTCTGTACGCAGACTTGACGAGTCTTATTACTTGTCAGACACAAATTTGGGATGACTGCAGGCCTCCTTTTGCTGTCCTTCACTTTGAAATCCTCGCTCTTTTAAGTGAAATCTACTGCCACATTATCTAAATTTAAACCTACATTTAATATATTTTTAGAACTGCTTTTATCTGAAAGCATAATTTCCATTTTTTAGTACATGATTTTAAAATACACTGATGAAGGATTCTTTATAAGCGTGAGTGATTGATAGATAGCTAATGAAAATCTGTTCACTATTTGTTACATGTGTAACACCCATTTCAGGTGAGAAGAGTTAAACTTGCACAACAAAGTCAGAAAAACACTCTTGTTTTAGTCCAAGTTTCTTGGGATTAAATTATCACCAAGGGAAAAATGTCTAACATATTATACTAAGTGCAAAATTTAGAAAACTTAAACTGGCCATATTTGTAAACATAGTATGGTTCAAAGACTATTGTCTTGTGGTTTGCAAAAAAAAAATTAGCTAATTTATTGCAAAACTTTTAGTTTGTCAAGTATTTCCTTTTTTATTTGAAAATGAACTTTGATTCATTTGTGTTGAGAAGTATAAGTCAAGCATTAAAAGTCCCACTTTCTGTAGATAATAATTTAATTTCTTGCCCTCATAATTCAGTTTGACAGATGTTTGAATTTATTAGAATAATTCCTCAAACTGAAAAAGAAAGCCTGCTGCTAATCCTTTCAAATCTCAGGAAGTTTTTCCTATTCCAATTCCCTGAATACAGCTCACAAAAATAATCTATTAGTGAAGAAAGTCATGGTTATTGTTTATTGCAGTAAGTGATTACTGTGTCTACAGGATCTTAGTAGAATCTTGGAGAGGGAAGGGAAAAGAAAAAATGAGATTTTGGAAATTTGTGAGCAGGAGCTTGGCAAGTTGGTGACCTAATGGTTGGAGGTTGGTGGACATGACAAGGCAAGGCTTCCAAAGTGTATTTTGTAGAGACTTGATGAGCATATTGAGCTGTTCTGTGTTACTGGTCCTATACTTGCAGGAAACAAAAAATAAAGTTATTTTCACTTTTACTTCTCTAGGTTAAGAGTTATCTAAAATAGTAAAGAGATGTTAATTTATCCAGTAAGCTGTGGAGGTATATATGGTTTGGGCTGCAATTTGAAAATAGTGACCATACCACCAACCAGAGAACAGGGCCATCACACACACACACACACACACACACACACATATGTATATTATTGCAAGGAATTATAGGCAAAATCATAGTTTTAAATTTAAGAGCTGAAGTCACTATAAATAATTTGATATTTTTTATCAAACATTTGATTATATAGTCCTTTTAAAATTATCAGCCATAAAAAATCAAAATTATTTTGAAATTGTATCCAGTATCTAAAACCATGGTTGTTGTTGTTTGGATGCAAGTCATGTCTGACTCTTCACAGCCCCAGGACAGCAGCTTGCCAGGCTTCCCTGTTTCTCACCATTTCCCGAAGTTTGCCCACATTCATGTCCGTAGAGTTGGTGATGCCATCCAACCATCTTTCTCTGCTGTCCTCTTCTCCTTCTGTCTTCAATCTTGCCCAGCATCAGGGTCTTTTCCAATGAGTGGCTGTTCACATCAGGTGGCCAAAATATTGGAACAGTAAAGGAAAAAAAAAAAAAATCAGCCCTACATAATGCCAGGAAGACTAGAAATACTGCACTATAAGAGGGCAGAAATTCAACTTAACCTGTAGTGTGCATAATTTTTAAATTTTAATAAAACATATTTTCTAATGGAAATTACATATAGAGAGTAAAGAGAAATATAATTTTTGTTCTTCCTTTTTTATTTTCTGAATAATCAGCATATTGGAGACAGATGCCTGTTTTATTCTTTGGCCCACACTTAATATTTCCATAAATATTTTCCCACTTTTGTTTCATTAACATCTCACTTTCTTGATTTTCACAAGGTCTTATAATATATGCCTAATAACTGTATTTTTTTTTTATAACTGTATTTTTATCTCCATTGAGTAGATACCAGAATTATTTTTCAAAGAGGATAAGGGTCTGGCAAAGGACAACTAATAAAGGTAGACCCGAGTCTTGAACCTAGATCTTCTGACTTGGATGCTTCTTTTTCACTAAGCGATTTATTAACCATTATTTTCTCAGACTTCATTTACTGTTTTGGTTTTTAAGAAGTGCAATTCAGAAAGTTCTGTATAAGGTACTAGTGGATTTTTCTAATATGAAATAATTTGTTGCCAGCAGGTAATTTAAACAGAATCAGAACTAGGTAAGCATGTGAAAAGACAGGAAAACCCCCCCTCTTCCCTCATCCTCAGTAAGTACTGTCTCCTTTCTCTCTTCATTGCCTCCTATTATCATCCCATGGAAAATTTCCTCCAGAGGAAACCATCTGAAATTCATTGATATTAATTTTTAAAAGAGCGATAATGACCACTAAAAGTGTTAAGTTCTGACCCTTCTCCCTTCCACTGGGATTTTTGTATTCCAAGTAATTAGGCAGAGGAATACTGTTTTAATTGTCAATGAGAGCCTGTGGGTTTTTTGTCTTTTGTTTTTAATTTAAGCCAAGAGGTTTATCATTTTCTAGCACATCTGTGATGAGACATGTATTCCATACACGCTGGATTCTTAGAATAGCAGTTTCTGTTCCGTTTTCTCATTGGAATAAAGAAATTCCTGCCTTATCAGATGCAGGAGACAAAATAACATATTCTCTCATGCTTTCTGATTCTGTACAGTGGTAGAACAACACATAATTGTCAAGGGGAAGCTTACTCTAAGCTCCTCTTCTGTTGGCTGGCACATATGGATTGCATTGTCCAAATGTTTCATTCTTTCATTCAAAAATTTGTTGAGTCCCTACCGTGACCTGGTTCTATGCATTTGGGATTCTGTTGTGAACATAACAGGCAGGTATCCCTGCCTTCATAGAACTTGTATTTGGTGGTTTTCCTAAAAATCAAACACCCAAGAATGAACCTCTGGTTCCATCTTTGATTAATTTTGACAGCAGATTGAAAACCTGTTTTAAGAACAGAAGATCAATAGATCACAATATATCATTTAATTAATTAATGTTTATTTTATTAACATTACCTGTCATTTGAAATACAAAGACATATAAGGCAGTGGTTCTTCCTCTGAGTGGAGAAGACACAGGTAGAAATAAAAATAGTGCAATATATAAGTACAATAATGCAAGAAGTCTTCTTTGGTTACCCAAGCTAAAGTGAACTTTTGTCCATTTAGTGCCTTACCTGTCCTGGCTTCCTTCTTTATTTTTCACTTTTGCACTCATCACTCTCCATGTATTCTGTATTTCATGTATTTACATGTTTCTTGCTTGAATTCCTGTGAGAGGTAAGCCACATGAGGTCAGGTTTCCTGGCTACAGTGTTTTACTGTTGTATCCTCAGCTTCTGGAGCAGTAGCTGATGCAAACAGGTGCTCTATAAACACTTTCTTGCAAAGCATGTAGGAATTGTGGGAATTACCATCTGAATGAATTTGGTCTTTCTCCTGTAGACACAGAGATCCTAAGTGTTTTTAAATAAGATTGGTGTAGTAGGGAGACAATCAGTAGCAGAGACAATCAGTGCAGGATTGTCTGCAGTAGGATTTTGGAGGCAGGGACTGTTAAGAGCTAAAAATAAGGAGAGATATTTAGCTCCTGTTCCAGCTCTTTGCCAATTTTGACTCTGTAGAGAAACACTGTCTGTACCGACTTGTAAGAATTATCACATCTTGCATGTAAACACAGAGGTTTCGTTCAGAACATGTAAGTCCTGAAAGAGTTAACCCACTCAACAAAGTGTTAAATGAATTTTCCAGATGTACCTGAAAAGTAACTCGAACACAGGGCGATTCTGACTCAGTATGTAACAGAATGGGGTTAAGAGAACTGTGTAAGGCTTGAAAAAGGAGAATCAGAGAAATTAGAAATAAAAGGGGCTATTAGATCATGTTGTCCATAGCCTACCAAGGCAAATTGTTGCTGACAGTGTATTACAGTTTTACTCTTTGCAGTAGATTTTTACAGGCTTCCCAGGAGAGATTTCTTACCTGTCCAGAATAATGAATGGGATGATTTTTTTTCCCCCAGCATCTCACCACTAGAAAGCATAGCTTTTCACTGACACTGGTTTTTACTGGTTTGGAGAGCATGGCGAAGTCTAGCATCCTTTTTAAATAGTTTTGTGTGTTCGTAGGTACAAAATAGAGTCTGGACTGTTGGAAAGAAAAATTCACAAGATTTCTCTTTTGTTTAGCACAATTATTTTTTTTTTAATAGAAGATGAAGTATACTTAAGCTGAGTGCTGTGTATTAAGGAGGAGGTCCATAGACTTGCTGCTGCTGCTGCTAAGTCGCTTTAGTCATGTCCGACTCTGTGTGACCCCATAGACTGCAGCCCACCAGGCTCCCCCGTCCCTGGGATTCTCCAGGCAAGAACACTGGAGTGGGTTGCCATTTCCTTCTCCAATGCATGAAAGTGAAAAATGAAAGTGAAGTCGTCCAGTCATGTCCGACTCTTAGCGACCCCATGGACTGCAGCCCACCAGGCTCCTCCGTCCATGGGATTTTCCAGGCAAGAGGACTGGAGTGGGGTGCCATTGCCTTCTCCACCATAGACTTGAAGAATCATTAAAAACTGAAAAATGTGAAACTCCTTGGATGATTAATTCAATTATTTTATTTTATTGGATCCTATGTATAAAATGCTAAAAAAAAAACAACCACAACCAGTAGCCTGATGCATTTTACTAAAATGTACTGTGTTTTCTCTTAATTCATCTAAAACTGTCTTACCCACACCCCCACCCCACCCCCAACTGCCATAACAAAGGAATTCTCTGTTGTGTAGATGAATCCTTAGGTTTCTTGAAAGGTTAAGGAAGGTGCTCAAGCATCTAATGGTAGCTCTAGCCAGGAGAACCTGGAGCTCTATCTCATCTTCCAGTGCTTCCTCTTACCCACCACTTCTGGGGAGAAAGACTGAAACCACAGTGCTGGAAAACCTATCATGGTTACTTATCATAATCGCTTGTAATGGCTTTTTAATTGGAGCACTTGAACTCTTATCAGAAAATCAATTTTATGTCCCTTTTTGACATGAAACATTATTGCTATCAAATCCATTTTTTAAAAAAAGATAAATATCTACATTCCACTTCCAGAGTTCCACAACTAAATCTAAAAATAGCTGAAATGGTAAACAAAAGCTTGCCTTGTTACTCATAAGCTATTTTAACTGATGGTAAAACATGAGTCTTAGATTCTTTAATCTGGCTGTCTTTCACAGATAACTTATTTATAAACTCTGTATCAGTATTTCCAAATGGTAATTTAGATTTTTTTTAACAATTTGTAGAATGCTAGCTTTTTTTTTTTTATTAAAAAATTAGTTTTTTTAAACTTGTGAATCACTTATTTATTAGAGTGGGGCTTCCCAGGTTGCTCTAGTGGTAAAAGAACCCACTTCCCAATGCAGGAGACATGGGTTCAATCCCTGGGTTGGGAAAATCTCTGGGAGTAAGAAATTACAACCCACTCCAGTATTCTTACCAGGGAAATCCCATGGACAGAGGAGCCTGGCGGGCTACAGTCCTCAGTGTCTCCAAAAGTAACATGCGGCTGAGCACAAACAGGACAAAGCACCATTTATTAGAGTCTTTGGAGACTAGTAAGTCTGTATCTACAATTTCATTCCAGGGAAAAGAATGCTGATTCAAAGGGTTAAAAATTCCAACATCTACAAGTTAGAAAACAGTCCATGAAATGGAGGGGTCAATTTGGGGCAAAGTAGGAAGCTGATGGAATTGCTGGTGCTTACACTAATCATACTGTGGATTGGGCACTCTTCTGTGTGGTTTATAGGTATTAATTTACTCTATCTCCACAACAACCTGAATGAGTGGTCTAATTATCATCCCCATTTCAAGGTCAAGAAAGCAGAGGCAGAGAGAAGGGAAGCAACTTGCCTGAGAAACATAGCTAAGGGTGGAACCAGAGATAAACCCCACGTTTGTCCTCTTCACAACTGTACAGTAGGGCCTCTGCTCAACCCCCAGCATGGGGTATGGAACCAGTTTGTCCTTTTGTGTTTTTAATAGAAGCCAGAAACCCAGATATTATTTTTCCTTTTTAGTTAAAATATAATTGACATGCAACATTATATAGGCATACCTCACTTTATTGCAGTTTGCATATTCTTTTATTTTCTTTGTTTTACAAATTGACAGTTTGTGGCAACCCTGCATTACTAGATAATGGTTCTCATTTTTTTTAGCTGTAAAGTATTCTTTTAATTAAGGACTGTACATTGTGTGTTTTTTTTTTTTTTTTTTTTTAGGCCATTAGCTATTACACACTTAGTATGCTGTCCTGGTGGCTCAGATGGTAAAGAATCTGCCTTCAATGCAGGAGACCAGGGTTCGATCCCTGGGTCTGGAAGATCCCCTGGAGAGGGAAATGGCAACCCACTTCAGTATTCTTGCTTGGAAAATCCCATTGACAGAGGAGCCGGGTGGAATACGGTCCAGGGGTCTCAAAGAGCAAGACATGGCTGAAGCAACTTAGCATACACTGCACATAGTGTAAACATAACTTTTATATGCACTGGGAAACCAAAAAATTTATGTGTCTCACTTTATTGCCACATCCATTTTCTTTTGATGATCCAGAACTGAACCCACACCACCTTCTGAGGTCTGCCTGTACTGGTTTTACGTGTGCAGCATACTAATTCAATATTTGTTTATGTTGTAAAACGATCCCAATGTCTAGTTAACATCCATCAACCGTACACAGTTACAGACTTTTTTTCTTATGAGAACTTTCAAGATTTGCTCTGTTAGCAGCTTTCAAATAGACAACTTTTATAGGAAATTCATAGTTTTTAAATGGTAGCAACTAGTGACAAATACTTTAAAACAATGTGGGCCCAACAGAAAGCGTCTGCTGGCTAGCTCTGGCAGTAAACCTCTAATTTATGACCTCGGCTGGATGCATAAAGAGCACAAGATGAAGATTGGCAGATTTCCTGGAAACTTACCAGACAGGCCAATTTTCATTTGTCACCTCTCAGAGCCCTCCCAATGCCCTCACAGACATCAGAATCCATCTTCTGTCTGTGAGCACAGGCCAGTGAGGGGCTTGTTGGTCGAAGAGATTTGTAAAGTGCAGGCAGAGTGTATTTCAGTGGACCTTTGAAAAAACCCCAGCACTTGAAAAGAGAAGCAGATTCGGACGTGAACAGACATAGTGGCATGCTTCTGTCCACGGCACGTTCTCAAGCAGGACACACGCTGATGGTACAATGAAAGGCCTCTTTACTACAGAGCAGCTAAAAACATTGTCTGGAAATTACCCCAGAATTGAAGCAGACACTTGAAATCAAGGCCAAGACCAAAATGCATGTCCTATTACACTCTCCCAGCCAGTTAATAAGGCCATGATTTGAACAGGATGAATCTAGCTGGATATACCCTTCCTCTCAGATCATCAACACACACACACACACACACACACACTCACTCACACACACACACACACACACACACAAACTGAGACTAATATGCCATATTTTTAAATTATAAAATTGTTGACCTAAATCTTAATGGTTTACTTACTAAGAAATATTGCTGTAATGATCTAAGATTCTCAATGGATGTTAAAAAAAAAAAACTGCTTGTAATATTATTCCATGTGTATTCATTTATTGCTTAATTCTGGGGTCAAATAATTTGTTTACAGTCATTTAAGCTTCATAATGGTGCTAAAAGTACACACAGGATTTGCCCAAATTTACAGAACTATAAAGAGGATTAAATTGGACCTTCTGATACCACATTACACTGACTTAACTACTCATTACAAAAGTTACAAAATAAGCAACATTTGCCAAATAAAAGAATCGCAAATAGCACGTTGACTTGAACATGGAAAAATTGATAGTGGCCAGCTATTGATTTGAACTAATAACCGGTTTAATATTTTTTCTAATACAAAGAAGAGTAAATACAGCAAGAAGAAAATTCATATTTATTTTAAGCAATAATATCTATTCTTCTAAGATGAGGTTAATAAGAGAAGTCAGTTTTAGGTAATCTTAAAACACAGCAGGGGAAAAAAAGCAATATTCTTGGCTTATTTATAAGACTTATTCTGAGTCTTATTTATTACTAATTTTCTGTCCCCAACTCCTGCCACAGTACCTCACACTGTAATGCCATAGTTGATGAATGGATAGATGATTCAAAAAATGAATGGAGAGAGAGAAAGAGAGATCCTATTCTTGCCTGGGAAATCCCATTGGCAGAAGGGTCTAGTGGGCTACAGTTCATGGGATCACAGAAGAGACAGGAATGAGCAGCCAAACAACAAAAATGCTTTCACTATTTATCTAGCTAGATGGTAAGTATCATGCTCAGGATGGATGGATACATCCTCAAGGTCACCCCTTTAAGAACTTCTTGTATTTTTTATCAGGAGTGTCCCATCTGCTCCCTGTTTCTCCATGCCGTTTAATCACACAGGTCTTTCTTTCATTCACCCTCCTTTTTCAAGAATGCCCTCTCAAAAACATAAGCAACATCTTTAGAATAAATCCAAGTATAAACTTCATGCAAATTTGCATTGACTGAGGATATATGATAACTCATTTTTATCTTCTGCCAAAAGAGGGACAGATGTTGGAGGGAAAAAGGCAACAAAGCCTTCCCAGAAAAGCCTTGAGACATTCTGAGAGAAGGAGCATGGTGAAGGGGAGAGGGAGAGATGAGTGTGAAGATGAGAATAAATAAAAGGGGGTTTGTAAATGCTAAGTTTAACTCAGCAGAGTCACCTACTGAGGTTTATATTAAGCTTGTATCTCAATATTGGGGAAAAACAGATTCTGGAGAGACTGAAAGGTACTTTGTTCTCCCTACCAGCTAGGAGCCTTCATCCTATTCCAGGCCTTGCATTTTTTAAGATCAGGGTCCTCAAGGCATTTAAATATTTTGTGAGAAAGAGAAAGACAGAGTAATGGACTTTGGTTTAAAGTTTGGGGTCGTTGGTATGAATCTCCAGAACCTTCAAGGAAGGAAGTGGGTTATCTTCTCATCATGGCAAGTTGTGGTCTCTGTATCCTGAGTAGCAAGGCACAATCTGTCATAGTTCACTGGGGGTGGAAGTGGAGGAGGAAGACAAGAAAGGAGAAAAGGAGAAGGAAGAGAAATCTAGTGCTTCCCATCTGTTCACATACTGATTTCTCCATTGTACTAAGTTTCCGGAATATGTGGGAAACCAGAGAGAGATATTTTCTTGATTTTATAGAAAAGAGAATGGAAGAACCTAGAAATTACGAAAATTACCTAAGGTCTCACAGCTGGTCAGTGACATGCTAGAAATAGAATCCAGTTTCTTTAACATTAACCTCAGGGCTATTTTCAACAGAACATACTGGTTATACTGTTTTAAAATATTTGACTACAAATAATATAAGCAAAGTAGGAGTAAAGACACAATTAAAAAGCCATCCAGAGAGTTCAGCCAATAGTCATACATTTGAAAAATACTCTGATCAATACTGTAAAAATGATGAGAAACCTTTCCTTCCCCTAAACTGGACCATATTATTTCCATAGTTAACAATATCTGTTAACTTAAAAAAAAATCATTCACAGATATTAAAGATTTCAGTTTGAAAGCTGACATATAAAGCCTATACATGTCACTAGACTCAATAGGTATTAAAAGATGGAATTTGTTGTCAAAAGACCTCTTTTCACATCTTAGCTACCTATGCATGTGACCTTGGGCAAATGCCCTTTTTAGCAAATGGTGACTAAAATAGTCCTTGTATGGTCATGGTAGGAATTAAGAGAAATAATCTGAAACATACAAGCAAGATCACTGCATATTAAGATATGCAAACATGCAGGATCAGGGTTTTATGCCCACCTATTAGAGCAGTTATGGGGCAGGGAAGCCCTAATTAATTTTCCTTTGGCACTTTAGTAACATTTGCAATATTTGAACTTTGGGGTGAAATATATATTACTGTGGTAATCAGAAAATAAAGTTTATTGAAAACAAGTTTCTCAATAAAGGGACAAATAAACATGATGTGTCACCAGCAGGACATGGTAAAGAGTGTACAGTCTGACTTCTGCGTTGTGTCAACCCAAAGTGCATTATTTGCATCCAGTTGTGAGATGCCATGAACAGAGGAGCCTGACAGGTGGGTTACAGTCCATGGAGTCGCAAACAGTAGGACACGACTTAGTGACCAAACAATAGCATCATGAGTAAACAGTAGGCAAATCTACACTGATGGACATTCCATAAAGTGTCTGGTTGGTTACCTCCAAAACTGTTCAAGTCGTGAAAGTTAAGAAAAGATTGAGGGACAATTCCAGATTCCATGGGGATTAAGCGGTCAGGACAAGTGAGCGCAGTGTGTGATCCTGCATCAGGGCCTTTCGCCTGAAAGGGCATTGTCTGGAAAGTGGGTGAAATATGAACAAAGTCTCTCAGTGTACTTGTATGAATATTTCAATTTTGTGGTAAATTTGAAATGGTTTTAAGGAGAACTATTTTTGAAAATGAGATGACACTTGTAAAGCACTACCATATGACTGACATGTAGTAAGTGTTCATGAATCTCACTTCTTCATTCCCATGGTACAGCAGACAACTTCTTGTTAGACTTACTAAATGTGAATTCCGCTACTTTAATGTCTGTTTTTTTTTTTTAAGAACAACAACAAAAAAAGGATAACACGAAGACATTAAGAGCCTTATTAGATCATAAATTCCTAGACTTGAAGGAAATGGTCCTCTTTGTGTTTGTTTTATCCTTTGGGAATAATTTGGAGCCTTGTATGAAGCAGATGTTCAAAGAGGACTTATTGAATACATAAACTATTTGTAAACTCTTACTTTGGAAAGTTAAAAGGAGGTAAAAATATTTTATCATCTGTTGTCATTTGACAAGACTATGAAAGGTCTACAAAGAAGCTTCAAATTTCATTGTCATAGAAAATTGGCCCAAATAGTTCAAATACCTGTATTTAAGTATAAAATTTAACTTGAAACTTGTCTTAAGAAAAAGGAAAATGAAAAAGAACAATTGTAGTAACTTTGCTGTTGGTCTGGTGGAGAACATATTGAATAACACCCAAAAAACCTTCTTCTAAACAAGTGTATTTTAATATTAGCTCTCTTCAAATATTTTTGAGCTGATGTCTAAGTATAAATGAAAATGCATACTTCACAACTCGAGCCATTTCAGAAAAGGCTTAGGTTTTCTCCCTTTAGTCTTTTATGATTCAGCTTCTCTGAGAGAAACAGGCTGAAATCAATCTCATTACTTGTCTGTTTTATCATTTGATTTCAGAGAGTCTCTGCTTTGATTACTTAAAAGATGGCATAGTTCTATGAAACTGCAGCTGACTGACATACAGATTTAAATCATCAGATAAGAGTATATGGAGAGTAGATAAAAAGGCCCAGTCTCTACTAGAAAGTACTAGTCATTTCCCAGCTGGGAGTGAGGCTTGCAAATGGGCAGAGATAGGAAGGGGCAGTTTGCACCCACACCCTAATCCTTAGGAGATCCATTGTCTCTATAATCTTCTTTATCCTTCTACCTGCGAAATAGTCCCGTGAGATTTCTCTCAGAAAATGTCTGAGTCTTTCTGACTCTTGTTTTGTGTGATTGATGATAAGACCTCAGTGATTCTGTTCTTGATAAAGCACATGCTCTGTAAGAGAAAAGAATGTGGTATATCTTTTTTTTGTAATACTTAAATCAGTCCATTATGATTAGTTAATGTGCTGAATATTATCAAAGTCCTTAAGAAAAAAGCATCATGTCTTCCTAAGGATCTGAGTCACTCTGAGAACTGAAAGTGACTTCGAACTTCCCTCCTTTGACTATAATGGACAATGGGGATTAGAAAACAAAACAAAGCTAAACATAAGACAACCCAGTGAGTAAAGAAGTCACTCAAAGATGACCAAAGACCTTGGTGCAGTTTTCTCCCATAGGTTATATTCTGTTACCAAAGGTTGTAAATAGTGGGTTTCTCTGGTTATAAAGACAAAGTAAAACACCTAAGAACAACTAGGAGAGCCATCTACTAAGAATCTAGTAGACAGACTCCATGGAGAAGGACAAACATTTGCATTATAACCTGTTAATCTGTGGAAACTATAATCAGGGATAATTGGCAGTCTACATAGTATGGCCAACTATTGCAACCTGTGGCTATTTGAATATTGCCAATGCTCACTGACCAAGTTTTAACTTTTTAACAAAATTATGGCATTGTTTGATTGGCCAAAAATCTGTCTGAGTTTTTCCATAGATGACCATCTACCTTTAAAAAAAAAAAATAGGCTAGTTATAGTTTGTTCGCTTTCCTGTGGTCAGTATGATCTTTGGGGAACTTTACAAGAAACCCATAGACCATGGAAATTCACATACTAGGTGAATAGAATAAGGAAAAGGTAAAATAGTTTAGGTGAAATTATTCTTTATCTGTGAAGTGTTTTCCTTCTGCTGCATATACTGAAAGTGTACTTTTGAACCCAATTGTAGAGGTCTGTAAAGGGTGTACAGTATTCCTCATCAAAAAAGAGGTTATCAGTTTGGAAAGGCAAGAATTCATAATGCAAATTTTAAATTAGTATTAGAAAAAGCACCTTCAATAGCTTTGATTATCCAGTCAGCTATGAATAGAGTATTACTTGTTGGCTTTTATCAGTGTGTTATTTTGTTATGGCATTAAATTATTCATAATGTATAGTAATAAACCTATAGCCTTTGATATTCTGCTGCATCTTTTTGTCTTCCCAAGACCATGGGGTTTGAAGCAACCATTGATAAAAGAGAAAGGAACAAAATGGTTAGTTCACACCTCAGCAAACCTTCTAACCAGAGCCTAATTTATTATGTATCTTTAAAATGCAATTACGGTACCTGAACTATTTCAAAGAAATGCTTCACGAAAGTGAGACAAACCACGACTTGGCTGAGATCGTGTCTAACCTCATGAATAACACAGATAAACACGCACAGTGCACTTTCCAGCTAACCACCTTGTTGTCTTTCCCAATGGAGGAGAAGCAGGACACATCACACACTCAGAAAACTGATTCCGTGTCTGTGTCACCCTGGGGGCCTTTAATGGCTCTGCACCCTGTTTTTGCATGAAGCCTTCAGTAATAGGGTGGCTCTCCTTTAGGCTGACTACAGTCTGACAGGCAGTCACAACAGCCGAATGGCACCTGCTCCCACCTGAGACTCTGACAAAGCATAAACCTCAGACGGTTTTTGTGTAGTTGTCTTACAGAAAGGTTTAAGAGTCAAAGTGTCTGTCACCCAGTCATGTCAGACTCTTTGTGACCCCATGGACTGTAGCCTGCCAGGCTCCTCTGTCCACGGGATTCTCCAGGTGATAGTACTGGAGTGGGTTACCATTCCCTTCTCCAAGGGGATCTCCCTGACTCAGGGATCAAACCCAATCTCTTATGTCTCCTGCATTGGCAGGCACATTCTTTACCATCTGAACCACCGAGAAAGCTTTTCACTCGAGAAATTTCCATCCCTGCCATCACTGTGCATTGGAAGATGTCAGTGTATTCAAGTCAAAGGACTCATATGTCCAGAAAGAAGCATAGGCCAAGCAATGCATGGAGGAAGAAGAAATTTTTCTCTGCACTGCTGGGTCCTTTTGGTTGGTCTCAGAATAAATTGACATGAAAATCCAACAGAAGGTTAATAGCATGTATACATGGGAGAGACCCAAGAAAACTGAGTAACTCACCAAAATGGCCAAAACACTCACCTGGAATAATACCATCTTCAGCTAAAGCCAAAGAGGATGTTGGAGGTAGTAGTAATGGACATCAAAGAGGCGGGAGGCAATTGATACGGAGATGGAAAGCGAACATGTATCAAACAAGTGTTTGCTGGGCCAGGCAGACAGAGTGGGACCCGCAGAGGAATTTTAACAAACAGGCTTTGCTCCCTTTCACACACCTCGTTCCTATGGTAGTGAGTGACCTGTAGTGACAGCTCCCTTACTGAACAGGTCCTCTGTCTACATTCTTTGGTAGCTTAGTGGGAAGGTCAAAGTGTCGGCCTGAGTCTTTTGGGCCTTGATTGTGTCCAGCTGGAAGTAATCCACATGCCCAAGAGAGGTTTTGGGGGTGGCAAGCTTTGCTCCCTGAGATAGTGGAGCTTGAAGGACCACTGGGCTAAGTGGGAGAGAAAAATAGAAATTGAAGTTTGAGGCCAGTTCCTAAGGTCTTGGATTTTCTTCTGAAGACTGTAGTTTATTAAACAGGCCACAGAATGCATCAGATATTCTGTGTGCAGAGTAGCAAGAGCATCTGACACTGAGATATGGGCATGCTTAAGCATCATGCTTTCTGTGTCTGGGGATCGCCTGCTTTATAGCCCTCCCGTTTTCTCCCCACTATACCCTGAGTCTCAGCAACTCCCCGCCTGGAATTCTTTCTCTTCTCACAGTATCCATTTAACCTCATTGTCCCTGATGAACTCAGAAGTAACCCCTCTACAATGCTTTCCCTCCATATCCCATTCAGAAGTCCTTATTGAGCTTTAATTGCTGTCTTAAATTGATTTTTGATGTATGATTTTTCACCTTTTAATGTATTGGACATTCAGACGCACCTTCACATTGACGAAGCAGAAGCTGTAAGGTCGTAGTCTCTGCCTGGGCGTATGCTGGCTTGGCCATAACTGTTAGTCCTTCCATTTCTTCAGTTGAGTTATGGACCTAGCTAATGCTAAACATGTTAAGGTTAATTGCCATTTAAAATGCCTTTAAAAGACTGCACTACACTGGACTTCTAAAACATAAGTTATTGTATATGCAGAAAGCATAGGAACAGAGCGGAGGGCTATGAATGTGATATTAGGGAAGCAAGCATTAAAGCAACCATCAAGTGTTTTATGGGACCTAAGAAAGGAAAATACTCACAGGTAGATGAAGCCAGGCTGTTATGTTATTGAGATGTTTGCACAAGGATTACTATCACGCTCTAAGCTGTATGGGAACGGGACCAAGTCTCTGAGAATGGATGAAAGACATTGTAAAGCATCAGGAAGCTGGTAGAACCCATTTGTGTACCTGCAAGACTAAAATGCTGGTGAACGTAAATTGTATATTTTTTCTTAATGGACTATATGTATCCCTAATAACAGCAAATCTTATGACTAATGATAACTTTGATGAGAGGTAGTATTTTCTTTGCTACATGCTTAGTGCTTTTCATTGACTTCTTTCTTTGTTTTCTATCTTTTTCCTTGTGGATTTGTCACAGTCACAATCAGATAGTGTGTAGGCTACCTGAAGCCAGGACCCCTTTCTCATTGTCCTGTGCATCTCTCTGCCACTTTCCCAGTGTCTTCCACATCATAAGAATCTTTCACATGTTAAAAAAGGAATCATTGATGTGTGGCTATACATTTTGCATTAAGAGAAGCGCAGCTAACCAAGGAGAGGTTGAAAAAGAGGTTCAACAAGGTCTCACCCACTGAATTCATATCACTTATATTTGGCAGTGTGGTCCTATAGCAAGAACAGCCTCTTTAGATACATCTGAGTTCATAACAGGCTGGACCATTGCAATGTGTATATGTCCAACTAGGCAGAATCAATAATCTCTCAAAGCCACATTTTCTGATTGCAGAATAGATATCATGGTGCTTCTCTCCAGTCATGCTGTTTAAATGGGGAAAAAATGTTAATTGCCACACATGACAGATGCCAAATGTGCATGTGCTGTATCAACCCTCATCCTCTGTTCCTCTTCCTTATTCATCCGCACAGGAACCAACAGGGAGCTGCCAAGTGCATTGTAATCACATGTTCTACAACAGGTTCAGAGCTGGCTACTAATAAGAATTACCTGTGAAGAACTTTTTTTAAATAAAGATACATGTTTCCTAACTTAGAGATTTCAATTCATAATCTGGAGTGGTAGTCACAAATCTGTATTTTTTTTTTAAATGATTCCCTGATGAGTTGATTGTGATACACACTTGGGATCCAGACTTACTACTCCAGTAATACTGGATATTATGGGCTTCCCAGGTGGATCAGTGGTCAAGAATTCACTTGCCACTGCAGGAAACGCAGGTTTGGTCTCTGGGTCTGGAAGATCCCCTGGAGGAGGAAATGGCAACACACTCCAGTATTCTTGCTTTGTAAATCTCAAGGACAGAGGAGCCTGGAGGGCTATGCTCCATGCGATCGCCAAAGAGTCAGAAATGACTGAGCCACTTAAGAGCACCAATGACTAGATAGTACCAATTTTCACTCCAAAGATGGTTTTAATGCTTGACATCTATTTAGGGAAACAGAAGAGTTTTAAAGCAAGACCACAAGTTCAGAAAACCATTAAAAAAGTGCTGTATATACAATACTTTCCGGAATAGTTTAGTGAGGTTGGGAAAAATCATGATTTATAGTGTCTTCATTTCCCTTCAGAGTCATAGGGAACATAGAGATAATTTTTTGAAGTTGCATGCTAAAATGCAGTCTCTTGATTCACACTAAAATTAATGGTTACTGCTTGTCTTTAAATATTTAAGATAAAATCTGCTCAGACAAATCCTGATCCTATCCTTCATATGAATTTTTGCTACTATGGACTGTTATCTCTTTCAAGCACCACAGGAGGATTATCATCATTAATGTGGACACAGACAGCTCATATTATTCACATGGACGGACACAAAGATGAGGGTTAATAAAGAAAATGGTGCAGTAGTCATTTAAAACAGTCTTTGTGTTTGATTTTCCAGAATGTCATCATTAAATGCATCTTTTTTAATGTAATTTTTATCTTTTTTGGAGTGTAGTTGACTTACAATGTTGTATTACTTTTCGGTGTACAGCCAAGTGACTGAGTTATACTTATATCCATTCTTTTTCAAATTCTTTTCCCATATAGGTTATTAGAGAATATTGAGTAGCGTTCCCTGCACCATACTCTAGGTTCCTGTCAATGATCTATTTTTATATATAGTGATGTGTATATGTACTCAGCCATCCAAAAGAATTAAATAATACCTTTTGCAGCAATAGGGGTGGACCTAGAAATGATCATACTAAGTGAAGTAAGTCAGAGAAAGACAAATATAGTATGATAATACTTGTATGTAGAATCTAAGAAAAGAAGATACATTAAATTCAACTTGATGCTAAGACTCACTAGCTAAAAATATTAATGGCCATGACTTTCAAAGTCCTCTGACCCCAAACCATGAATAGCTTAAAAGTGTGTAACTAAGGAAACAGAAGAGATACTATTGATGGAGTGTCTGCTTCGTGCCAGGCAATATGCAAAGAAATGTATGTATGTTGCATCTAATCCATGCAACAAATGTAGGAAGGTAGGGACTACTATTTATATTTTGCTCCCCATACTGAATATATCAGGCTAGAAAAATTAACCGACTTGCCTAAAGTATGACTAGTAAGTAGCATCCATAGGGAGATCTGAGACCTAAACAATTGAACCAATAAAAGTGAGTCGAGTGGATTCTTCCACAAGTCTAGGGAATTTTAAATCATCAGCAAGACTCCCTCCCCTATCCCACCACCTAAAAAAAAAAAAAAAATGTTGCCATACAGTATGTGCTTACAGGATTCAGACCTTGAATATAAACTGTGGAAGACTGTGTGTCGGGGTGTATAAGAATGCTCAGAAGCCTTGGCACTGCCCCATCCTCCTGTTCCAGCCAGATGATAAAGCATGCGTCTCCTGGTACTTGGGATTTCTCCCTCTGAACCTCACCGCTTAGCTTCAAGCTCTGATGCCTGTTAGCATTTCCTTCCCCATGGGAGGTGTAACACTTTAAACTGTCATCAGCCATTCACATTTTAGTTTTGACCTGGGGATTACAGAAGGAAGGCACTGGTGCCTGAGTGGGGAGAGAACATCTTCCCAGAATAGAGTCTCCTCCCTGACGACCCTCACCCAAGAAAAGATGTAGCCTAAAGCCGGCCTTCGCACTGCGCTCTGCAAGGCGGAATACCTTGCAGAATTTCCATTAGACACGATCCTCTTGTCCCAGATTCAGGAACTACCCACCCCACGAAGCCCGAGGCCTCATCAAATCTGGGCTAAACTGTGTATTTAGCCCATTTCTATATTCTACATGTATGTAATCTTTCTCCCCCCAGGTCATTCCTTACAGGGGAAACTGTTGAAAGCTTGTTTTATCCTATTAGAACTAATCTTTTATAGAGAAAAAAAAAGACAACTTCTTGAAGTACCTATATCTGTAAAGTACACGTTACTAGCAGTCAGGGTTTGGTCCCTAGATGCTGATCTCCTTCTTGTTCATTTTCTTTCTCCACTGAGACTCAGATGCCAGATTCAGATTCCTGGGTGGAACCACAGGAAGTTCTTACCCTAATCACACTTTAAGGGAGAGAGTTAGTGTTGGGGTTTTTCCTTGTGGACACAGCTGTAGGAGGCCGATTAGGTAACTGGATAACTTCTGCAATGTCTGAGTTGCTTTGATTTTCCTTTGAAAAATAGCCAGCCACCTACAAAATGTTTCTAAGAAGGAGGGAATTCAAGGAGTGTGCCACGGAATGAAGATAACTTGGGGTGACCTGGTTCGTTGTTCCCAGATATCTTAATCTGCTAAGTGGAAATTAGCAAACTTAATCATTGGAAAGACTCTCTTTGGAAAGGATGAGTTGATATTTATTCCACCAGTCTCTGTCCAATCTGTGTGGCTTTGAGGCTAAATCTAAAAAGATATCAGATATGTGATAGTAATATATGGAATTCTGTCTTTTAAAGTTTTATTTTCTATTGGAGTAGAGTTGATAGTTGATTAACAATGTTGTATTAGTTTCAGATGCACAGCAAAGTGATTCAGTTATATATATCAGATCTTCTGCACATATAGGTTATTACAGAAAGTTGAGCAAAATTACTTATGCTACACAGTAGGTCCTTGTTGGCTGTTTTAAATATAGCAGTGTCTACATGTCAATCCCATTCTCAATTTTTTAAAATTTAGAAATAAAGTGGACTTACATAAAAAGCTGTTCTCATAAAGAAAAATTTAAAAATATGTTAATTTCTAATGTTTTTGTTTTCATAATCACAGTGGCATCATAAATGTATTATGAAGCTACTCAGTATCTGTAGGGATATTTGAAAACACATATCCAGTGGCAGGAGAAACCATATATTATTCAGATCAGTTCAGTTGCTCAGTCGTGTCCGACTCTTTGCGACCCCATGGACCGCAGCACGCCAGGCCTCCCTGTCTATCACCAACTCCTAGAGTCCACCCAAACCTATGTCCATTGAGTTGGTGATGCCATCCAACCATATCATCCTCTGTCATCCCCTTCTCCTCCTGCCTTCAATCTTTCCCAGCATCAGGGTCTTTTCAAATGAGTCAGCTCTTCACATCAGGTGGCCAAAGTATTGAAGTTTCAGCTTCAACATCAGTCCTTCCAATGAACACCCAGGACTGATCTCCTTTAGGATGGACTGGTTGGATATATTATTGTATGTCCTCTATCTATAATCAGCCACTGACACTATTAAAGACCATGTAGTAATAAGAAGTAGTGTTCTTATTACAAGGGGGAAAAGGCAGGAATTAAAGCTATATACATTTATTTCAACTGTCAAATATTTAAATGTGCACTGTGATTTTGACTACCAAACAAAACAAAACTAATGATATATAGACATATTCATATTTGTGTAAATTTAGAGTGATATGATTATGGGCATTTTTCTTTCTTTTCTTCATTTCCCAACTTGTATGTAAAATGGTTATATTCTATTTGAAAGTTAAAAAGACATTTTCATATTAATACAGATGTATGCAATCTAGAAAGATGGTACTGATGAACCTATATCCTTGGCGGTGATGGAGACACAGAGGTAAGAGAACAGACTTGTGGATAGAGTGGAGGGAGGAGAGGGTGGGGGGAATTGAGAGAGTAGCATTGAAGCATACATATTACTATATGTCAAATAGATAGCCAGTGGGAATTTTCTGTCCGCCACAGGGATCTCAACACAGTACTCCATGACTGCCTAGAGGGGTGGGGTGGGCTGGGAGGAGGGAGAGAGTTTCCAGAGAGAGGACATATGTATGTTGTCCAGTCGCTAAGTCATGTCTGAGTCTTTGTGACCCCATGGGCAGTGGCATGCCAGTCTTCCATGTATCTATGGCTGATTTATGTTGATATAGAGAAGAAACCAACACAATATTTTAAAGCAATTATCCTCCAATTAAAAATAATTTTTTTAAAAAGAGACATTTTCAGATGAACATGCAGAAAACAGTAAGTAATCTAGATTGATAGCCCAATCAAATGTTTATTTTTGAATTATTCTCCACCATAGAATACAGACTGATGAAGGAATCATTTCAGAAAGAAAGCCTCTAGATGGTCAGTTTCTCTGCATAAACTGACAATGGATTGCATCTAATTTTGAATGACATTTATTCTACTAGCATTTTAGAAGCTGTTCCTGGCACTTAACCTAGCAGGAGTTCATTAAGTAAATGTGTTCTAGAAGGTTAAAGGTGAAGGTGTGAAAAGACTTTTTCCTGCTTTTGTTTTTCTATTTTTGTATTTTTCCTTGTTTCTTTTTCATTTGTACTTATTTTGACCCTGAATTGGAAAATTATTTCAGCCTGTTCTAAGACACATGGAAAAAATAGAGTTTCAAGAAGTTACAGCTACGATTGTAATATCATCTCAAGGGCTGTCCTGTTCTCTGTTGGTCTAATTGAATTCTAGCTCATTTACATCTGGCCTTTGAACACCTCTCTCTCAGAAGTTAGTGACACAAGCCGTGGGTGGGGCAGCCAAGCTGGTACCTAACTCACCCTTCTTTTGAATAATGGAGAAAACACAGACAAATCACATCATTAATCTAAGACACTCAATTGTTTTCAAAATGCAGATAGAACTCTTCAACATGAATCATTAGTGTTTAGAGAAAGTAATGCATAAAGAACGAAATTGTTTTTCAGTTATTAGGGGATTTAATTGCTCCTTCACGACTTGATAGCTGAGTAATTGATCATTTAATTTCTGAGCTTTTTTTTTTTTTTAATATCTCTTCTCCATTGTGGAGTCCAAACAAAGAAACATTTTCTCAAAAGCTGAAAATACTTCACATGTGCAATTGAAATGTTCTGGTCCTTAGAATGGAAAAGACAGAAGGTTGAAGAAAAATGAAGAGGAGAAGAATGGGAGGAAGGTGATGCTCAAGTCATTCTGGCAATCTGTCATTTTCTTTTCAAAATTTTGCTGTTTAAGCAATGCCATTGATCTGCTTTGTCATGCTATCTTAAAAGCTAATAATAAAATCAACTTGAATGTACATATAGCCAAAAAAATTAATTGTTCAAGTAACTGATGTACCAAGTAGAACCATAATGCTTTGCCCCCAAAAAGGATGGTTTCAATACCTGTCCTTGAAGAGTGTATTTAAAAAATAAGAAAGATGAGACAAAGTAGATTAGGAGATTAATTGCAATATAAGACTTTAATAAAAATTTTTAAAATATATATGTAAGACTTCTTTAGTGGGCCAGTGGTTAAGACAGTGCTCACTGCTGAGGACAAGGGTTTGAGCTCTGGTTGGGGAAGTTCTGTGCAGCCAAATATATATATGTGTGTGTGTGTGTATGTTCTATATATATTTTCCTTATCATATATTAAATGTTATATACTACATATATACTTATAATTTATTCATTTTTATGTTCTATAAAAATATGTGAAGATGTGGGCAAAGATAGAAGAAGAGCAATGGGTATGTAAAGAATGGCTGGGAATATTAATCGAAGAAACCCAATTTGCATCCCAGACTCCTCAGTTTATTCTAATTGCAAACAGGAGCTGGTTGCAACTTTTCCATTTGGACTTGGCAGACAGCTGCTAATAGCAGTGTAAGCTATCAAGAGTAGCTTATTTGAAAATGACTGGTGTGTGCTGGGCACATAGCTGGCTGTTGCCCCATCCCATCTTATTTGAGGCTTGTAAGGACACTAACAGGCAGGTGCTCATCTTACCTCTCTGTTCCAGGCAAACCTCTTAAAGCTTGAAGAAGACAACCAGGAAAGAGTGGAAAGGAGATACAGATTCAGACCATGCCAGCCCCAGAGTCCATGGTTTTAATCTCTGCACAGCCCTCACTTCTCAGGTTAAAAACATTTTACAAAAAGTGAAATACCTGTTTGTAAAATACCATATTTCCATTTCATACACGTAAGTTAAGTGTAGATAACCATGATAGAAAAGAACATACTGCCTTAATTTGTTTATACCTAGGATGATTTGAATTTCAAATTTAAAAATGAGGGCATGGATAGTGTCATCTCTTTATGCCTCCATCCTCTTCTTGTCTGAAAAAGGTGACGAGCACTCAATAAAACTTTGTCAAATAAATAATCAGTTTCACCTCCTCCTTTGGTTTTCTTTTCATTTGTCATATTTCTGTTTTAAGATGAGATTATATTTTAAAATTATTATGTGTTGGAAAACTTTTTTTTCTTTCCTATGAAATCCTCAATCTTGTTATTGGGGGATGAAAATAAAGAAAAGTCATTTTGATTTTTTTTTTTCCTAACATAGTAGAATTGAGAGCATGATTTGGGATGAGGATAAGTGAGCTGCAGTTCCACTTCTTAAAGTTGTTTACAGTTGAACCTAAAGCAGACACGGAAGTTGAGTTTCTGTTTTCTCATTTGCAAGGTGGAACCCTTACAACTTGTATTTCTTCCTTTAAAGTCCCAGTAACCACGGGATCACCTGCACCTGGCCTGGCACCCAGCATGGGTACAATATGGAACAGTTTTCTTTCTTACTCTTCCCCTCCCACTATCTCGAATAGTTTTTAAGTAATTAAGAGAAAGATCATTCTAATTTTTTAAAATCTTTGGATTTTGTAGATGGGAAAATGATTTTCATGACGATCTATCAAAAAAGTTAAAATGATTTACCTTCACTCTGTTCTTCCATTAGACTACAATTTGTCAACAAAAGTTTCCTTTTTCTCATAAAGACATATTTAAGCCTTGTAGTTTAAGGTTCATAAAACTTCCAGCTTTCACATGATTAATGTACCTACTAAAATGACCTCCGACATATGCTTCTTGTCAAAAAAATTGATTAAATCCACATTTTACACTTTTATGCAAACTTTGAAAGTAATATGGATCAAATAAAGAGAAAATCCACCATCCTGATTCTCTAATATTATTTATTTACATATTAAAGAGTTTATTCAGCAATTTCCTGAAGCTAAAATTAAAAAACATGATCAGAAACTTAGATATTTTTCAAGTGTCAAAAATCATCTGCTTCAACAGTAAATTGGTAAAACCAAATTTAAAAATAAGCTCAGCACTCAAATATATTCCTTTCCCAGCCTCCTCTTTTTGTCATAACACCGGAATTCTGGCTTCCATTTATCCAATCCTCCTGGCAATTATAAGTTGTCAGCCTGTTAAACTATTAAATTGAAACAAAAATTCTGTTTTTTAAAACTAATATTCTGTCTAAATTGCTTCAGAGCTTCACACTCAACATGTTTGAAAGAAACCTCTCTATCATTCAATACTTAGTTTCCCAAGTAATTATCCTTCTCTTGAGAAGACAAATTGGTCTCACAAGCTGATTTTGTTCCCTTCCTTGCACTGGCGGCCAGAAAACTCATTTGTGTGACAAATGTATAGGATCTGAAGTGTGCATCTTGTTTATCAAGGTTCTGTGCCATTTTTTCTGTAATTGTGTTCCTCAAATTGTAATCTGCTATGCATTTTACTCTGTAAATTTTAATTGATCATATTCTGTATCTCTAAGTCACATTAAGTCACATCACTTTCAATAAGTTATATCTCCCTCTTGCGACCCCATGGACTAGAGCACACCAGGCTCCTCTGTCCATGGGATTTCTCAGGCAAGAATCCTGGAGTGGGTTGCCATTTCCTTCTCCAGGGGATCTTCCCAACCCAGGGATCCAACCCAGGCCTCCTGCATTGCAGGCAGATTCTTTACCAATTGAGCCAGTCTTTCAGAATGACAGGAAAAATAGAACCGTATTATTCAAAAGACGTATTTTCTATCCCAGCTCTGGATGATGCTGATGCAAGCAAATAGCAGATTCCACTCTGAGAAACCCTGAACCACAGAAGCAACCCTGTTAACCTGTTAACCCTATTAACCCCTGGGTACAGTTGGAATTTTTCCTGTGCCCCTCGCTTAACCACCAAGAGCACCCCTCATCCCTCTCACTCAGGCAAGGGGATTGAACCCCCATTTGCTGATGGAGCCTGTGTTTCAGCTCTTCCCATGGGTTAGGGCTATGGGGTGATCTCATATGCCTCCAGCTTCCAGGAGGAACTTAAGCTCCAATTCCATAGATGTTAGATGCCCCCCATCCCTGCGTCTGCATGGCGTGTTGGTGAGCAGGATTAGCCCACTAGAGAACAGGCTTGCTTCATCTGTTCCCGCCTCAGCCAGGTGGTCCAAGAAACAAGAAATGTGCTTACCTGTGAAAACAGGTTGCTTATAAATCAAAAGGGGTCAAGTTCTGTCCACCAGATGGAGGTTTTAAAAATCTTAATGTGTAAGTTAAGATATAATGGATTACTGGAGGTGCAATTTTCGTAAGGTTGAATCATTTTGTGGCCTTCTGGGATCCAGGAGAGTGAAAGGTTACTGTTACAGTGAACAAGAACGGAGTCAGATTTTCATCTTAGGTGACCTAATTACAAAGGATGTGATTCTGACCCATTAATTTTCAAAATCATATCTAATTATCTGTTGGTATGGCTTACTGAGGCTCAAAAACACATGGGCTAAGGGATTTTCTCTGCTAAGCATATAGTTTCTTTTGCATCAGTACTTAATTTTGGCCTATTATAATTTTGCCTGTAAAATTATTCTGGTTTATGGTGGGGGGAGGTTCTAAACAGTCAAGACTGAGCTCTCTCTCTTTCTCTCTTTTTTTCTGTCTTTCCCTCCCTCTTTCTCTCTCTCCTCTTTTGACATTTCTTTATTCCTGAAAATGAAAGAGGAACAGGGTTATGGAGAATAGAGGGAGCCCAATTCAATCAGTTTTATCTTTTACGACAGAGTTGAAGTGTTGTGTGACGTAAAGCTTTGTTATTAATTATGGGTCTCATTTATCTGTGTTTGTCTCTGGAGTTAAATGTATGAACACATTTAGACATGAATGATTTTTTGTTATTGTGGAAGGGACAGTCATAAGTGAAGCTGAAATAATTTATGAATGACAAAGTATATTATCAAGGATATTTATATATTCCTACAGTTTTAGATTATTTCAAAGAATCATTCCAAATGGGAATTATGAATATCTTCCTCCCTCACTTAGTTTTTTTGTCCTGTTTTATTTGCTTCTTTGTTTTTTGCTTTAAAACCGCATAGCATACTTGTTTTTCACCACCCTGTGTGGAAAAGTGTGAGAATTTACATAATAGCATGTCACTTTCCTGGCCTCCTGGGGTACAGAGTTTTCTTGCTGATTCTCCATTGCTGACTTACGGGCTCACCATCTCTCTACACTGGGACACACAGCGGAGATCATAGCTTCTTTGTAGAGGGTAGGGCATTTGGGTGAGTGGATTATTCAATGTGGAGACTCCCCTCAGACTAAGAGTCTTAAATTTTTGTTGTTGTTTAGTTTCTAAGTCATGTTCGACTCTTTGCAATCCCGTGGACTGCAGCACATCAGGCTTCCCTGTTAAATTTTTAACTACCTTTAAAATATCATCACTTTTCTATTTCAGACCTTTGTTGAAATGATTTTATTTGACATATAACTTTAAAGTTCTTCTGCATAAAAAAGAAAAGTCTATTTTAAATAACCTAAGCTTTTTGGAAACTTTTTAAATTATTAGATAGATACCATTACCCCTAATGGAAAGGAGTGAAAAAATATACATCGTCAATTTCCTTAAGCAAAGTGACTTTTAATGAGAACAATGGGAACATGTGTTGTGATTCTAGGTGTAACTCATGTTTTGACACAGGTTCCTCACTTGCAGTCATTTAATTATATATACTTTTTATTCATGTGGACCAGGGTTAAAATCCATTTCTTTAGCTTATTTTTAAGTAGCTATAAAGTGAAGGTAAGCTTCTATTTTTGTTTGCATTATAATGATTACTTTTTTTTTTTTATATTTTAAGACTTTGTGCACTAAATCCCTCCATTCTGCTTTGTTGCTGGCATGCTAAATAGTTTCCGTTGTGTCTGACTCTTTATGACCCCATGGATAGTAGTCTGCCAGGTTCCTCTGTCCATGGGATTCTCCAGGCAAGAATACTGGAGTGGGTTGCCATGTCCTCCTCCAGGGGATCTTCCCAACCTGGGGGCTGAACCGGTGTCTTTTATGTCTCCTGCATTGGCAGGCAGGTTCTTTACCACTAGTGCCACCTGGGAAACCCCTCTGTTTTATTACCACAATCTTAAGTCTGTGGACATAAGAATTCAATCTAATTTTAGTAAATTCCTGAAACAGACTATCATCATCCAAAGCAAGTTACTCCTGGGAAGTAAATTCATATTAATGTAGATGTTGAGGCTTGTAACTGAAGATGATTTAGTTCTCGGTATTATGCTTGAAATGAGTTGAATTCAGAATAGTTGAGCATGAATGCTTCACCCCAATGGGAGTAGTTGTCCACTCAATATATTTTAGTTTTTACACAGCTATGCAACTGCATCCCTAACAGCCCAATAAAATCACCTGTGATTCAGATAACATATATACTAGCTCATTTACATGATTCTTTGATGTGCTCTCAGTATGTTAAAGCAAAGATAAAAACATTCTATTATCTGTCATAGTCCATCTACAGTTCAATTACATAGACTTGTCCTTGGAAGATGTCTTTGTTGCTTGCCAAGGCAACAGATGACTTGTCCCTGTTTTTGGCTATCCATGTACATTTCTATTACTAGAATAAACTATTCACACTACCAGACATAGGCTTTTCACTGCTCTATATTTATATTCTGTTAGAATTTAGAGAACTCAAGGACATTGAACATACAGTTACTCATTCAACAGCTCAGTAAAATATGTGCCTTGAAGAAAACTGAAACTAAATGTTCATACATATAACTCCAGCAACAAATTTTTTTTTAAATAGCAAAAAAAGAAAAGAAAAGAAAATTGGGTAATCTAGGTCCACATTGCCAGTGAGACAGCAACAGGAATTTTCATTTCAACACTGCTTGTTTTCCTGAAAGTGGGACACACTCTAGAGGTGGTGATATTTTTCAATACTAAGGAAATCTGTGTGGCCTTTTGCCATGTTCCATGTATATAACTTGTACCACCAATAGTTTTAGTGCCCTCATCACTGTAAAGGAAGGTTTCATTGGAGTAAGTAGAGGAAAAATCACCCCATTGAAAGACAAGTGTGCTTCATAGCATTCTCCATTGTGAAAGGGACCATTATTTTATTGTATACATAAGAATAAATGATCATATGAATATCTCTGGTGGGAACATAAAATATATAGTTTAAGAATTTGTTAAAATTAGAGAATGGAAAAGTGCTGGTCGTCATCCAAGTCTGTTGAACCTGGTTAGTCAAATTCTGGTGATTATTTCACTTGAATTGTTGATGATGGTAATATTGATGATAATCATGACAACAAGCACACATAACAATGTGCTGTTTGGTAGGGATTGTTCGCAGCATCTATCTATAACCTTATTTAGTTACCAAGACAACTCAGTGAGGCAGGTACCATTATTGTTCCTGTTTTATAAGAAAGCAGGAGAGCACAAATTAATCAACGAGCAGCAGTGAGGTTCTGGGAGAACGAGCTCTCACGCCCAGATCTTTCTGAGCTCCTCCACCTTAAAATCAGTCTATTTTTTGACTTAATGTAATTCAAAATGCAGTGCTTAGATATGATGCCCATGGATAGTAAGACTGAGACCTGGAATATATTTAATGTGTAAAGTTGTGTGTTAGTCATTCAGTTGTGTCAGATTCTTTGCAACCCCCTGAACCATAGCCCACTGGGCCCCTCTATCCATGGAATTCTCCAGGTAAGAATAGTGGGGTGAGTTGCCATTCCCTTCTCCAGGGGATCTTCCTGACCCAGGGATCAAGCCCAGGTCTCCCACATTGCAGGCATATTCTTTACTCTCTGAGACACAGGGAAGCCTAACATGTAAAGTGGCTTGTTGGCTAACCACAGCTCATTACCAATTCAATGTGAATATCAATTGAGTAATCTGCTGTGCTGTGGTCTAATTCTGACTCAATATCTCATGGGTTCAAGGTTCTGAAGTCCTTCCTGGTCACTCTTAACACACTCATCCAGATAAGAACAGTCCTCTACATTTAATGCTAAATTAATTCTATTTACTTCAATTACTTCTATTTACTTTCTAGATCTGCTGCTGCCACTTTTGTAGGAAGAGCACAAGAGTTTTCAGAGCTTGTTCTTTTACGAAGAGCTGGTAGATGAGCAAGCCATACTGTAGTCATGTACTTCAGCTATATAGTTTCCAAAAATGGCACCTTAACTAAAATTTAAAATTATTTACCTTTGAGATTTTCTTTTCTGGGTATGATATATTAAGCCATGACAACAGCTAAAAAATAAGTGAATGTCTTACAGTGAAATCATATTTTAAAGACCGTGGAAAACTGCGGAAGCAACAGAGACTAGAGGAAATGAACTCCCCAAAGGGCAGAACCTTTATTAGGTGAGCTGAAGTTGATGTCAGTTTTCTCTCCTAAGGGCATGTGTGGATTCAAGGACAGGGCTTGGCCCTAGGCACACAGGATCCTCTGGGGGCAAGATAAAACAATAGAGGTTTGGTGGTTGAATGGGTTGGCTTGATGAGTAGGAATCTAAAGAACCTGCAAACACAAAGACAGTTTTCCTCCAGGAGATATTTTCAGTGTTCTGAGGTAGGATGGGAGGTTAAGAGGCTGACATGAGGTTTTGCAGTGATTAGAAAATAAAATCCCACTGGTGGTGACCTGCCACCGACATACACCAGGTTCCCTGCCAAGATGTCACCAAAATTCCAAGGTAAGTTAGGTAGGAAGCTAAATTGATACAATCAAACCCCTAAAGGGCATAACTTTATCTCCTATAGACTTTCAGGGGTCAGTGGACAAGGTTCTGCCAGAACCTCAATCTAAAAGCCCAGGGGCCCACATCTAAGGGATGGGAATGAAGCAGTTATGGACTGAATGAAACTAAATCTTCAACTCAGCATGAACCAGATAGTCCCGGGTATTTGATGTGTCCATGTTCTATATATCTACAGAAAACCTACCCTCCTCTGGAATAAAATAACATCATCTGTATCAATAATCAATAGTTAAAAAAAAAAGCAGACCCACAGATTACCCAGATACTGGAGTTAACAGGCAAGAATATTAAAATAATCATTATCAATATATTACAGTAAGACAAAAGGTGAAAGATGATTAGAAGTTCAAAAGAAAATTGGATTCTGTTTTAAAAGATCACAATTTGTCCTTGACGAGAAACATATTACCCAGCATGAGAACTCTTTTTTTTTTTCTTTTTAAAAAAAATTTTTTTTCCATTTATTTGTATTAGTTGGAGGCTAATTACTTTACATCATTGCAGTGGTTTTTGTCATACATTGAAATGAATTAGCCATGGATTTACATGTATTCCCCATCCCGGTCCCCCCTCCCACCTCCCTCTCCACCCGATCCCTCTGGGTCTTCCCAGTGCACCAGGCCCGAGCACTTGTCTCATGCACCCAACCTGGGCTGGTGATCTGTTTCACCCTAGATAATATACATGTTTCGATGCTGTTCTCTTGAAACATCCCACCCTCGCCTTCTCCCAGAGTCCACAAGTCTGTTCTATACATCTGAGTCTCTTTTTCTGTTTTGCATATAGGGTTATCATTACCATCTTTCTAAATTCCATATATATGTGTTAGTATACTGTAATGGTCTTTATCTTTCTGGCTTACTTCGCTCTGTATAATGGGCTCCAGTTTCATCCATCTCATTAGAACTGATTCAAATGAATTCTTTTTAATGGCTGAATAATATTCCATGGTGTATATGTACCACAGCTTCCTCATCCATTCGTCTGCTGATGGGCATCTAGGTTGCTTCCATGTCCTGGCTATTATAAACAGTGCTGCGATGAACATTGGGGTGCACGTGTCAGATCTGGTTTCCTTGGTGTGTATGCCCAGAAGTGGGATTGCTGGGTCATATGGCAGTTCTATTTCCAGCTTTTTAAGAAATCTCCACACTGTTTTCCATAGTGGCTGTACTAATTTGCATTCCCACCAACAGTGTAAGAGGGTTCCCTTATCTCCACACCCTCTCCAGCATTTATTGCTTGTAGACTTTTGGATAGCAGCCATCCTGACTGGTGTGTAATGGTACCTCATTGTGGTTTTGATTTGCATTTCTCTGATAATGAGTGATGTTGAGCATCTTTTCATGTGTTTTTTTGCCATCCGTATGTCTTCCTTGGAGAAATGTCTGTTGAGTTCTTTGGCCCATTTTTTGATTGGGTCATTTATTTTTCTGGAGTTGAGCTGGAGGAGTTGCTTGTATATTTTTGAGATTAATCCTTTGTCTGTTACTTCGTTTGCTATTATTTTTCTCCCAATCTGAGGGCTGTCTTTTCACCTTGCTTATAGTTTCCTTTGTTGTGCAAAAGCTTTTAAGTTTCATTAGATCCCATTTGTTTATTTTTGCTTTTGTTCCTAAAATTCTGAGATGTGGGTCATAGAGGACCCTGCTGTGTTTTATGTCAGAGAGTGTTTTGCCTATGTTCTCCTCTAGGAGTTTTATAGTTTCTGGTCTTACATTTAGATCTTTAATCCATTTTGAGTTTATTTTTGTGTATGGTGTTAGAAAGTGTTCTAGTTTCATTCTTTTACCAGGTGGTTGACCAGTTTTCCCAGCACCACTTGTTAAAGAGGTTGTCTTTTTTCCATTGTATATCCTTGCCTCCTTTGTCGAAGATAAGGTGACCATAGGTTCGTGGATTTATCTCTGGGCTTTCTATTCTGTTCCATTGATCTATATTTCTGTCTTTGTGCCAATACCGTACTGTCTTGATGACTGTGGCTTTGTAGTATAGTCTGAAGTCAGGCAGGTTGATTCCTCCAGTTCCATTCTTCTTTCTCAAGATGCTATTTGAGGTTTTTTGTATATCCATACAAATTGTGAAATTATTTGTTCTAAGCATGAGAACTCTTGAAATCCTCCGAACCTGAATAATTGGATACCCAATATTGCAGTGATTGAGAAATGAGAAAAGGAGTAAAAATGAACACCTACTTGTTGTTAGACATATGCTAAGTACAATGCATATATAATACACCTTAATTTTCTGTGATGACATTCCTGTTATTCTCACATGGTAGATTAGACCTTTACATATGATAAAGTAGGGGAACTTGTTTTCATGGTATGCAAATACTCCTAAAGGTATAAGTATACCACACATATCACCTAAGGTTCATAGCCCCGTAAACTTTCAATCCTTCTGCTCCAGGAGCTGCCTGGAAGCTTCTGCATGCACAAGTTAAGTTAGGCTATTCCTTGCCCAGAAAGTTTGGCTTGCTCCAGAAGAGATTTTGGTTTAATCACAAATGGAAAATACCTAATTTTGTTCTATGCTTTTACTTTTTCATGCTTATTAAGAGAAGTCAAGTCATGAAGTATAAATTGAGCCACATGTTTAGAACTCTGCAGGAGCTGAAGACTGTAAATCTCAGTTTTAAGGACTTTGTATGTGGTACCAGCTTTGTTATTGATGGTGGGTTTTGTACACATGCCCAATCTTTGAGTTACTAAAAATACCACTAGCAACTGCATTCTCAGGAACAATGGAATCCCTTGTGAAGTGTTTCCTCCCTGAAGAATAGTAAAATGTCAAACAGACAAAAGTAGGAAAAATTATGTCTCCAGACATCCGCGCTGCCAGTGTGACTTCTGACTACACCATTTTGTACTGTACACAGAGTCTGCTACCCACCAATTATTCTACAAAAATGTCATCTTGATAGAATAAAAAAAGATCTTAATTATTCACTGATATTTCATATCTAGAATAACTAATAACTGTAATGAACATTAGGCCCATTTTGAGTGCTTATAAAGCGGACAATTCATATACATATCTCCTACTTAATCCTATATCTAGTCCCATTTCAGATTTGAAAAAAACAAACCAAAAAAATCACATTAAACAGAATCACAAATTTTCCCCCAAAACACCCAGACACTAAGCAGAAAAGTGTGTATTTGAACCTAATTTTATCTAAAAGGCCCAAACTCTTCATTCTTCACTGTGGTAGACTGCCTTGGCGATCACAGCACATAATTATAACGGTAATGCCTTGTTTACCTACACCTTTTTACAAGCACTGAAATGATGCACAAACGCATGCAGCTGATTTTCTTTCCATGCCCGTGAGGTTAGGGTATGTATATTATTACTCACAGGCACTGCGTGCACATACTACATTGAAATCAGACCTGGATCTTAGAACTGTCAATGTAAAAATGTTTCTTACTCTTGAGCAGATTTCCAAAACAAACTAAATGGAAAGATCAGGAGTCCAAAAATGAGACTGCCTTTTAACTTCTTATTTGACTCTTGGTTTTGTGCCTGTATATAGACATACACACACACACACATATATATGTATATTTTTTTTTCATCTAGAAATCACTTCTCTGGAATATCCACAACATCTATATCCCTCAGCCTTTACTCCCATGTGTAAACTGTAACATCCATTTACACCTGTCAATAGAAGAAATAGATTCATTGCATAGAAAATACACAAGGCATTAAGAAGAAAATTGAAACCCACGGTGTTTCTTTGATCCCAGAAGAATCAGTGCTAACATCTCTTTGCATTTGTTTCTTATTGATATATATATATTCCGCTCTCTACCTCCATCTTTGTTATGTTGCTTTCATTTGTTTTAAACACATTCAATCACTCTGTGTGCATTATGTTGGGAGCTGCCAAACTTCACCTGGCATTGCTCTTCATTCCGGTGAAAGGGATGAGGAAAGAATCTATGAAAGGGGAGGCGAGTGTTACACTGCAGATAAGCAAATATCAATGCCACTGTAAGAGTTGTGGAAATGCCTTTCTGGTGGGTTCAAGATGCTCCACCAAAGATCAAAGGATATGAATCCTCAACAAAATTGTATTTGTTCCTCAAGTTTTGTTTTGTCTTTATTTATTTTATTTTAATTTTTTTGTTTTGTCTTTATTTTTTTTAATTGAAGTATAGTTGTTTTACAATGTTGTATCAGTCTCTGCTATATAGCAACGTGACTGTTATACACATATAGACATTCTTTTTTAAAATATTGTTTTCCATTTTGACTTATCACAGGATATTGACCATAGTTCCCTGTGCTATACAGTAGGACCTTATTGTCTATCCATTCTAAACCTAATAGTTTTTTCCTCATGTTTTGGAAGATCTGTCTTTAACCTAGGCTTGTGGAGACTCTAAAGTCATGCAGAGAGGGATGGATCTAAGTGGAGAAGAGTCAGGTTTAGGCAGAAGAGGAGGGAAGCATTTGAAATACTCTAAAAAAGGAAAGTTAAATATTCTTCATTTATTTCAGTTACATTGGGAGAATCTATTCCCTGTCTGTCATTGATACACATGAGTCTGTGTGTTTGGTCTTGACACAGAGACGCTACCTGGAGAGGAAGCTGGAGGTGATGTGGAGGTAAATCAGGAAGCGATAAAGAAGGATGCTATCATTGACTATTTCCCATTTATCCCATTTTTGGTAACCAGTCTATGATAATGTCTTCCATTCTTTTCAGCCTGGGACAGATCTAGAACATTCAGAGAGGGAGATGCAAAAGAAGGACCTGCTCTTCTCATCTCAGCCTCTTTACCCTTGTGAATGTTTGACATGTAGGCTTAACCACACCCCCTAACCACTATGTCATTGCCTACATTATTTCTCACAGGCAGGCATATGTGTTAATTAAAATATGATCTACTCTCCCTGTCAAAATGAGGATGCTAAGACCTTTGAGCAGTAAGAATGGTTATAGAAAAACAAAGCAATTTTGAGCATATGTTTCACAGATATTCCGCAATGGAGATCTGTTATGCCTCATGGTTCTTTAAGAGCAGATTCACATCCCACAGAACATAAAGAAGATAAAAACATTATTATGGTATACTAATTTATAACACCACCACCACCAGCAAGAATGGAGAGTTTTAATTTATTTTTTTAATTTAATATTTTAACTTCACTATACAGCTAATGATAGCTTGCCTAACAGTGAATGTATATCTGGTCCCTTATTTTTCAGTATTTTTTAGTTAATTTAATTATTTCACTTTTTTTCCCCTTACTTGCAAGTGTGTGTCTGTGTGTGTTTTCACTCCAATTTGAATTTTGTGAGTCTCTCAGTCCCTACAGAATTCATTAAATCTATATCTAGACTAAAAAAGGGCCAATTTAACTGTAGCCGTGTTTGGTGATTCTCATTTTGAGCACAAATGTCTAATTAACACCTGCAGTCTGGGTGTGCATTAGTTAGTTTCCTCTGCATGCTGCCGGGAGGGTAACATAACTACACTTCTGATAGACTAAACATTTGCAAATGAGCCCTCTAGTGCCTCCTCTGCATGCCTATAAAGCAGGCAGGGCTGGTTTGAAGTCCTTTACCTTCCCTTGTTTATTATGACAAATATGTTAGGTTGGTATTATTTAAACACACCAGCAGCCTGGGCATCTGTTATTTAAGATGCTATCCCTTCATGTGATTGAGAGAAAAAGGTGGTAAAATAGCACAGTTTCAATTATCTGGTGTTTTCCTGTGCATTTTCAACTCGATTTTTTACTTAGTATGACTGGTATTTTTTATTAGTTTGAAGATGAATAGTATAAATTGTTAAAAAATGAATTTTACTTGTGAGCTGATATGTTGCAATAGTAATAATATAGCAACATGTTTTTTTTTACCATGGATAATTACATGAATATTTATAACCCTCAATATTATATCTAAGAATTGCTTACATTGTTAGATGATATACCTATCTGGCTTATGCTATTAAAAATGTTAAAATATTTTACTTAATTTTCTCTTAAATTACATAAGTTTTCTTCTGAAAAATAAGTTCTAGAGTATTAATATTTAATTCTGGAATTCAGTGTACACTCTATAATGACACAAATTTTTATGTATTCAGTTTCAAGTACAGAGGAAATGCTACATTACTTTACCACCAAAGTGATCCCTGCATTTTTTTCCCCAAGAATAAAGGACAGAATTTAAAACATAATTTTGCTGACTGTGGTTAGCATTTTTATTTTCCTGACTAGTGGTTGAAATCAGCTCTCCATGGAAAAATGGAAGTTGTATCTACTTTTTATGAAGACTGGGCTGGAGTAAGTTAAAGTCCAAGTTTCCTAGAGTCCTCAACAGATAAGCAAAATTAACCTATGTAGCGTTAAATTTTAAATCCAGAATGGATAATTTCCTGTGTTGCACTAATTAACAGAGAAGCACTCTTGGTTAGTTGAAGTGAAAGAATTTTTCAGTGAACCAGAAATTCTCTCCAGGACCTAAGATGGGGACAATACTTTGTGCTGGCAGGTCAAGTAAGGCAGTCTTTGGTAATGAACGCAGTAGACATCAGTGACTTATATTCTCTTTATCAGCATTTGTCTCCATCCCGACTCTAATAAGAATGCTTTTAAATGTTTTGCAATTAAATATAAAACTGCTACAGGATTTTTGTAAATATTCTTCATCAGCTTAACTACATATTCTTCTATTTATACTTTGTTTTTTTCAAATAGATTTAGTCATGAATATATATTGGATTTTATTGAATGCCTTTCTGCATTTATCAATGTAAGAATATACTTTCCACACTTTAATTTATTTATGTAGGATACAACCATATTTTGTCTGTATGTCATTATTTTAATATATTTCTGTATTTCTTACTTTCTAAGAGAAAACCCTCTTGGGTGGGATTTATTTTTTGAATTGTTATAGTAGTTTTAGAAATACTTTGTTTGAAATGTTTACATGTATATTCATGGGAGAGATTGGACTATGATAGTCGATGAAGAGTGATACCTGAGTTGAGTTCTGAAGTCTTTTTATATCAAGGAGTAGTAGGGAGGGGAAGTTCATTCCCAGAATAAAGGAAATATTAGCCATGATTAGAAAATAAGTACCTATTTTTTTGAAGTGCTAATTTTAAGTATCTTTACACTGAATATTCATTGACTTCAGAAATGTATAAGATTTATTTAATTATATAGTTGTGGTAAGTTGAGAATCAGGCAAACTTATTTTGAATTCTGGCTCTATCACACACTGTTTCTATGTCTTTGATATATTTAGTTCCTTTATCACAGCCTCAGTCACCTTACCTGAAATATGAACATAATTGCTGTGCTTGCTTTATAGGAATATCTTAAAATTAAATCATGTATATGAAGGAAGACCTAACACAGTAACTGTCATATAAAGGAAAGGAAAGTGAAGTTGCCCAGTTGTGTCTGACTCTGAGACCTCATGAGCTGTAGCCTACCAGGCTCCTCCTGGGATTTTCCAGGCAAGTGTACTGGAGTGGGTTGCCATTGCCTTCTCCAGGGAATCTTCCCAACCCAGGGATGGAACCTGGGTCTTCCACTTTGCAGGCAGATGCTTTACTGTCTGAGCCACCAGGAAGCTGATAAAGCTAATACTAAAAAACTGGCATATAGCTAATACTTAAAAAAAATAAAGTTTTAGTTACTTCTATTATTTTGACTTCATGGAAGTAATTATATTTTAATCATAAGTGAGTCAGCACATATATATATTTTTAAAAATTAAATTTGGTAAATTATGCTTTTCCTAAGTCTGAAGTGATCTATTAGTTTAAAATGACATCTAGAGTATGAATCCTTCTATTCAAAATTGAAGTTCCTGGAAATTTTCATCCTTCAGACTATGGCACAGGAAACAATTTGGATTTTGGTAAGTTAGGTTGTTTTTTAACCCCGTCCTTTTGTCTGTCCAAACCTCCAGTTTCCTCCTAGAGAACACAGTTGTATCACTGCCAAGGTCAAGGATGGGAAGTGCCAAGGTCAAGGATGGGAAGTATCAAGGTAGGTACAGTGGTATTCACTGTGTGGGAGTGGATTTCCAGTCTCTAGCCACTTCTGAAGCAAGTGTCACCAACTCTGAATTATGCATGTGATGTACACTGGATTTATCTAGCTTTCTTCCCTAAGAAGGAAAGAAGGATGAATATCCTGTAATCCACTTTAGCAATTGTTCCCACTTTATACCAGTCTCTTCACATTTCTTAATTAAAAACCACAACAAAACCTTCTTAGACCTGTGCTGACCACTTAGGTATATATGTATCTGTGGAATGAGAATCTGCTGGCTAGAGAGCATGATTTCAAATCCTTATTTACCACCTTAGATGATTGATGTCATGAGAACTGAGCCTTGGGTTTTCTAATCAGGAAACGAGGATGATAATTATTACTTGGGCAAAGAGATGAGCTAATGTGCTAAGAACCATAGTAATCCATGGTCAGCATTGTACGTGTAGCCTGTCATTTTCTTTCTTTATCCTCGATGAGTAGAGAAAAGCTGTCTTTAGTTTAACTTCTGGTTGAACTTAACAATGTATTTTGACGTACTTTAAATGTTCTTAATAACTAACTTTTCTTTAGCCAATTCAAATCTTTTGTAATGTAATGTTAAATCACAACTTTTTCTTTAGTGTTTGTAAATACATGCTTTATGCTCAAAGATCAAATTGTTAGGCCAGCACATGGCAATCTTTTCTCTAAATAAACTTTAAAATTTTTATTTTCCCTTATAATAATCACATTTGAAAAAAAGATGATCTTTTAAAAAACATGTAATTATTACACCCAAAATATTCTTATGTCATCCATAAATTGTACCTTTAATATTTTCAACCTGATAAATAATACCTGCCAACTTAGAAATTTATACTCACAGTATCCTGATGAGCTATATTGCATCTTGCCAGAAGCTATGTGTCTATATCAGTGTCAAAATACTATGGACAACACAGTCATTATTCCAAGTCACATTTTTATCCTTAAACCCGCATATATATTTTTCAAATAAATGCACTGCTTCAATCCCCAGTAAATATATTTCTGGAGGAAATGAAAGTCAGTCCAGTAATACCTATGGGCACCTAATACCCTTGCATAATCATTCTGACTTGGTTGAGAAGAGTTGTTGTATGGACGTTACCTACCTCATAGGAATGCTGTGAGGATTAAAGAAATATCTGAAAAAATGGTTTGAGCTACTTTGGGAAAGATGTTATTAATATGAGATGGTATTTTTATTTGAATGAGTAGGAGATTGAAAGAGGATTATTTCTGAAAGTGGAAGGGAGGCCTGTTGGTGAAGAAATCAAATGCTCCACCTTAAGTAAGATGGATTACAATGATATCAAAAGGACACTAGCTGGTTCAGACCCAAATGACGAGAAAGAGGAAGCAGTGTCTGATCCTCAATCCTGCCAACTTGGGTTTTTCTTCTGAATAGATTCACTCTTGGGGAGGGTGGGTAGCAGTGAAGAAGGTTTGGGCTCAGGGCAGTCAATAGCTGATGAGGTAACATAGCTGATCTCCCCATTGTCATTCAAGACATGATACACTGCAGTTGATGTGAACTCTCCCAGACGTGGAAGTGCTGGAAAGAGTAAACAATATGGATGAATGTGGTATGTTTAATGCAAATGTCTACTGTAGGACCTGAGAGTCTGCTCTGTCACTACGCTGGGTAGGGGCGCACAGGGTTCCAGGCAGAGGAACCCTAGTGACCAATCAACAGTCCCCACTACCATCACCAAATCAAATGAACGAGCATAATGCTACATGATTTTGAATTGACAGTGAAGAAAAACAAAATCACTAGGGTCAGAGATGGAGGGTGTCTGGTGAGTTCAGGACATTGACCCCAAATTCTTTCATCTAAAAATTCAAAGAGGGAAAGGATGCTTATGTTTATATATATATATATATATATATATATATATATACACATATACATATACATATATATATATGGGTGAACTTCCCTCTTGGCTCAGATGGTAAAGAATCTGCCTGCAATGCAGGAGACCTGGGTTTGATCCCTGGGTTGGGAAGATCCCCTGGAGGAGGAAATGGCAACCCATTCCAGCATTCTTGCCTGGAGAAATCCATGAACAGAGGAGCCTGTTGGGCTACAGTCCACGGGATTGCAAAGAGTTGGACATGACTGAGCAATTAACACACACACACACACACACACACACACACACACACACATGCATATAAACCAGAAGGAACTTGTGATGCAAATTGGAAAGCTAGGTAGGGAAAGAGGAAGGAGAGAATAAATTCTGAAGTTTGATGTGAGTAAAACAAATTCAGAGCATTGTGTAAATTGTTTTTTTTTAATGTTTTTTGAGAATTCCCTGATTATCCAGTGGTTAGGACTCTATGCTTCCACTTCAGGGGGCCCCGGATCCATTCCTGACTAGGGAAATAAAATCCCACAAGTCCTGCAACTGAAATAAATAATACAAGGAATAAGATTAAATACACATGTATTTTTAAAAAATGCTTTTTGAAGACTTCCTTAGGAAGAAAGTATTAAAGATGTTACAGGAATGGGTAGATAAAATCAACCTGATCCTTGTCCTCAGACAACTTTAACTAATAACCACCCTTTATGAAATATCTATGGCCAGCTGCACACCAAGGGATGCTGATTTAATTGGTCTAGGATAAAGCCTGCTGCTGCTGCTGCTGCTAAGTCGCTTCAGTCGTGTCCAACTCTGTGCGACCCCATAGACGGCAGCCCACCAGGCACCCCCACCCCTGGGATTCTCTAGGCAAGAACATTGGAGTGGGTTGCCATTTCCTTCTCCAATGCATGAAAGTGAAAAGTGAAAGTGAAGTTGCTCAGTCATGTCTGACTCTTAGCGATCCCATGGACTGCAGCCTACCAGGCTCCTCTGTCCATGGGATTTCCCAGGCAAGAGTACTGGAGTGGGTTTCCATTGCCTTCTCCGGGGATAAAGTCTAGACACCAATATTTTTTAAATGTCCCCAGTTAATCCTAATAGCAGGCAAGGATAATAACCACGATTAGTACTAGTTAGTCCTTCTCAGATTTCCATGTGAATGTCAAGAACTTGGTAATCTATCTGGGATGATGCCTGAGATTTTTTTTTAACGTGCTCCCGAGTGATGCTAAAGCTGCTTGCTTCCCTGTGGACCGCGTTTTGAGTAGCAAAGATACAGGTTTACAGCTTAGAGGGTAGCCAACATTTGTTGGGGAAAACTACTGAGTTGAGCTCCTCTTCATTTTCAGTAAAGAACTTCTCACCTGCACTCCATCATCTGTCTCTTCTAGAGGTGATAGATGATATTCCATTCCTGATGGAGCTAGTCATTTTATTTTGGGTTTCCAGTGGAAAGGTCTAATAACAGTATGAAATTTGGACATCTTTAGTTGATGTTGGTTGTCATGAACATGGAGGTAAAAGAGAAAAATCTGGTAAGAAGTTGCCATAAATCCATTACATTTCTAGTCTCAAAATATCAGCCTTTATATTTTTTTAAGCAACACATTCTCACATTTTTTTCCTCGGGTCCTTAACACAAATGTCAAATCAGAGAATACTGTTATACTTGAAATTTTCCTTTCCTTGGAGTTTAAAACATTCTTGTGGCACAAAATAATTCACGAAAGGATAGATTTCAGTATGTTTCCAATATTAAAATCAGTCCTCTCATTTGAAGATTTCTTAATGACTTGTGTACTCATTTATATACATACTGATAGAAAATATGTAAGATGTCAGATAAATGAAACTATATCTCATTATGGTAAACTTTTGATTAAGTCTATAAAGGATTTTTACAGGAAGTAAAAGGGAATAAATGTAGTCCATTTTTTCCCATTTTTATCCCCCCCTTTTTTTCCTCTACAATGAGCAAGTAGGTTTAAAAGTACATGTCAGAATTGCCCCAAAATGTGTTGTAATTCCATTTCCATGTGACAGTATACTCAGAAGAAACTATTTCTGAGGTGATCTGCACTGAGTTACATTGCTAATCTCACCGCTGTCTCTAGAGCTATCGGTACTCATAAATCATGTGGTCTGTAATAAGAGAAGTAAGTTTGAGGGGTTAGAAATCTTAAGAAAATTGTGACAGAGGTGATAGATGATATGAAATGACTACATTCTGAAGATGTTATATGAAAAAGAATGTGTTACATTTGAGATAAGTTCCTCCTGGGTTTTTTTTTTTAAACCAAAAGGCTATTAGCAACGCAATACATGGCATACTTCAGTGATATCATTGGATAAATCTTAAGCATTTGTGTATTAAAGGGTTCTATATATAATCAAGTTTCATCTGAGTTTTCAGGAAGTCTTCTGGGGCTCTCTAATTGTTTTGGAATTTTTTGAAGATGTCTCATGTTCTCAAGTGTGCCTTGTATAGTTGTTGAAAGTATTCAAGTTCTTCACTAAGTCTGAATTGATTAACCAGTCTGAAAAATATTTCAGATACAGGGTATGAAACGGGAACCCTGATAAAATAAGCATGGAATGAGAGATGCTTTGATTTATGCTCTGGACTGGGAGGGTATCGGTATGGTCACCAAGAAAAAGTATAAACCTTGGCTTTGAAAATATTAACATAAACTCCAAGAGCTATGGTCTTTGCAAATGGTTGTGGCAAGAATACCACTGAGTTATTTCCATATCTGAAATGATTAATTTAAAAAAATTAATTTATATTTGAGTACAGTTGACATACAGTGTTATTAGTTTCTGCTACACAAGAAAGTGAATCAGTTATACACATACATATATCCACTCTTTTTTAGATGGTTTCCCATATAGTCCATTACAGAGTATTGAATAGAGTTCCCTGTGCTATATAGTAGGTCCTTATTAGTTATCTGTTTTATATATATAATAGTAGTGTATATGTCAGTTTCAATCCTCCAATTTATCTATTCCCCTCAATTTCTCCTAACCTGAAGTTTGTGTTCTACATCTCTAGCTCTATTTCTGTTTTGCAGTAAGTTCATTTGTACCTTTTTCAGAAACCACATATACATGGTATCATTTACATTTGTCTTTCTCTTTCTGAGTTACTTCACACAGCATGACAATCTCAAAGTCCATCTGTATTGCTGCAAATGACATTCTTCTTTTCTATGGTTGAGTAATAATCCATCTTCTTTCTTCTTTATTCCTCTGTTGATGGACATTTAGGTTGTGTCCATTCCTGGCTATTATAAATACTGCTGCAATGAACACTGGGGTGCATGTATCTTTTTCAAATTATAGTTTTCTCTAGATATATGCCAGGGAGTAGGATTGCTGGATCACATGGTAGCTCTATTTTTAGTTTATTAAGGAATATCCATATTCTTCTCCATAAGGGCTGTACCAATTTACATTCCCACCAACAGTGTAGGAGAGTTCCCTTTTCTCCAAACTCTCTCCATCATTTACTGTTTGTATAATGGATTTTTTGATGATGGCTATTCTGACTAGTTAAGGTGATACCTCATTGTAGTATTGATTTGCATTTCTCTAATAATTAGCAATATTGAGCATTTTTTCATGTGCTTGTTAGTCATCTGCATGTCTTCTTAAATGTCTATTTATAAGTGTCTATTTAGATCGTCTGCCCATTTTTTCACTGGGCTATTTAGATCTTCTGCCCATGCTTTTTTCCATTGGGTTACTTTTTTGTTTTTTATATAGAACTGCATGAGTTGTTCATATCTTTTGTAGATCCCTTTTTGGTCGCTTCATTTGCAAATATTTGTTCCCATTCTGAGAGCTGTCTTTTTATTTATGGTTTGCTATGCAAAAGCTCTAAAGTTTAATTGTTTAACTTTGTTTTTATTTTCATTAATCTAAAGGGTGGACCTAAAAAATCTTGCTGTGACTGATATAAAAGAGTTTTCTGCTGATGTTTTCCTCTAAGAGGTTTATAGTAAAATCACCATGATCAAGGCCACTTATGATGACTGTTGTACCACAACTGGCTTTGTCTCTCCACCCTGCTTTCAATAGGCTCCTCTGGGCACTCATCAGAATCACAGGGAGAGAGCCTAGGACAACAGACTGCAGGCTCCACCCCCACAGTTTCTCACTGCTAGGTTTGGAGTAGGGCTGAGAAATTTACATCGCTTAACAGGCTCCCAGGTGGTGCTGATACTGATGATCTGGGACCTCACTTTGAGACTGGGGCCTTTACCTGCGTGCCTCAGGCCTCCTCATCCTGTTGCTGAGTTTTCACAGCTGGAGACATTAACTCACGCAGGTAGGTCCTGCCCCCATACAGGTAGAAAGGGATAGAGCTTGGCATTGGTTCAGAGTGACGTAACTTTACGACAGGTTTTACAAGGGTTGCAGAGCTGAGCCTTTGCAGTGTTTCCCAGCTCCTACACTTCATCCTTTCCTGCTGCTGCTGCTAAGTCGCTTCAGTTGTGTCTGACTCTGTGCAACCCCATAGATGGCAGCCCACCAGGCTCCCCTGTCCCTGGGATTCTCCAGCTGAGAACACTGGCGTGGGTTGCCATTTCCTTCTCCAATGCATGAACGTGAAAAGTGAAAGTGAAGTCGCTCAGTCGTGTCCGACTCTTAGTGACCCCATGGACCGCAGCCCACCAGGCTCCTCCATCCGTGGGATTTTCCAGGCAAGAGTACTGGAGTGGGGTGCCATTGCCTTCTCTGCATCCTTTCCTGGGACATGCTTATTTCTCTGGGACTAGGACACTTGAATTCCCTTGCTTAATGCTTTCCGGAGGCTGAACACAAACAGGTAAGTTCACTTCCCACATCTGGGAATCTGCCTGGTTGCCTTCTGGACATTTGTGACCCTGTCACAAACATTCTGGTATTTTTGGTTTGCCTGCACTGATTTCTTTCCATTGCTTGTGGTTAAGACTGTAGTTTGCCTTTTCCATGCCAGTGAGTCTAGCATCCCAGGTCTGGCTTCAAATACCTCAGGTTGCCTTCTTCTCTGCTTTTCAAACACGAGTTACTTATTCAGCTGAACAGCATTTTTTTTATTTTTTATGACTGCTGCCCATTCTTTCCCTCTCTTACTTTCTAAACACGTCTTCAGACCTGATCAACCCCAGTTGCATCTCCTTTGTGCTGTGACACTCGCGTCTGGCTTGGTGTTTTTCCTCTATAAATATTTTATTTACCAAGCTTCCAAGATCACGCCACTTGGCTGGAAGATTCTAATGCCGCCTATATATATGTATGACTTAGATTCAAGTATGTCAAATATATATTTTCCTGTTTAAACCTGTGTCAGTAGGTCTGTGGGCTGGCTTTGCAAAGTGCTGCCTGAGAACCTGGGGCTTTCAGCATGCTGGGGGCGCTGGTCAGAAATGCAGAACCTCAGGCCCCACCTCAGATGGACAGAGTTAGAATCCACATTGTAACATGAGCCCAGCTGATTCTCATGCACGTTGTAGAGAACTGATATGCAGTGTAGCTCCCCTAGGAGGAACTGCCCCCAGCTGAGACTAATCGTGACTTCTCATCTCACCGATCTTTACTACCCCTACTCCTTTATCGCCACTATTTTATCTTTTTTTGTTTGTTTGTTTTACAAGGAGTTATATTTATTTATTTTTTTCATTTATTTTTATTAGTTGGAGGCTAATTACTTTACAATATTGTAGTGGTTTTTGTCATACATTGATTTGAATTAGCCATGGATATACATGTATTCCTCATCCCGATCCCCCCTCCCACCTCCCTCTCCACCCGCTCCCTCTGGGTCTTCCCAGTGCACCAGGCCCGAGCACTTGTCTCATGCATCCAGCCTGGGCTGGTGATCTCTTTCACCCTAGATAATATACATGTTTTGATGCTGTTCTCTTGAAACATCCCACCCTCGCCTTCTCCCACAGAGTCCAAAAGTCTGTTCTCTACATCGGTATCTTTTTTTCTGTTTTGCATATAGGGTTATCATTGCCATCTTTATAAATTCCATATATATGTGTTAGTATACTGTAATGGTCTTTATCTTTCTGGCTTACTTCACTTTGTATAATGGGCTCCAGTTTCATCTATCTCATTAGAACTGATTCAAATGAATTCTTTTTGATGGCTGAGTAATATTCCATGGTATATATGTACCACAGCTTATCCATTTGTCTGCTGCTGGGCATCTAGGTTGCTTCCATGTCCTGGCTATTATAAACAGTGCTGTATTGCCACTATTTTAATTTTACAAAACCGTTGGATGAGCTTCCCGCTGACAGAGTGAACTCTGACCAACAGCCCACAAATCTGTAAGATGCAGAATCTCTCTGTGGACATCTCACATTGGTTGTTTCTTGGAATATCTCTTGCACGAGGCCTTTTCCACTGTGTTAACACACCAGAGGAGAATTTCCTCATGCTTTTGGCTGTGATATGATGTGGGCTTGGATGACAGGCAGCCTGAGGGTGCAGGTTGGATGAGAACCACTCAAGTTCAATAATCAATTTGAGATGCTTGGTGCACTGCTGGCTGAGAGGAGGTGACTCCAAACAACTCTCGTCAGCATTTATGATGGAGAAGGAGCTGCAGGTGCTGCAGGCTGGGTGTTGATTCCACCTGGAGCATCTGAGGTGGGTGGGCCAGCAGTGCTGCTCTGGGCAGTGACCAGTGGGTGGTCTTGCTGCCAGAAACTGTCCCTGAAGGGGCAGGGCTGTGGCCAGTGACTGAATCCACAGGTCAGGTCCAACCACTGCAGAGAGGGGCCAGTGAGACACACACAGAGTGTCGGAGCCTCAGACTGCCTACACCCAGGGTAGGGCTACAGGCCCCAAAGGAGGAGACGGCTCCACAGACCTGACCCAGTGGACAGGCCATTATTAACAAGCAGTGACATAGACAGAACATAGGGTCTAGGTTCACAGCTGGGTTTGCATGACCTTGACTAGCTTTATCCCCAGAGGGTCTTCCTAGATAAATGAAAATGCATGTCCAGGGTTCAACAGAGGACTCACATAAGAAGTGTTTAATTCAATGGTATGTCCTACTATGTTTATCATATTCTTACCTGAGCCTGTGGACCTCGGGGGCTGCTCGAGATTCCTGCATTCTGACCCAATTGATTGGAGGGTTGGGTAGCTAATTCAGTACCTTAAACAGGGTCTGAGCAGAAGGAAGGATGCATGCTTAAAATACAGTGCATAGCCAGATACACTGGAGAAGGTGGTGATAATGCCAACTGAGGAGCATTAAAATCACCGGGCGAAGTGTGGGTTCCCTGATAGGAAGACTGGATCCCACGTGGAGGCTGCCTGAGGTCTGTGGCTTTGGACAAGTAGCTTTATTATCAATACCTTAGTCTCTTCATCTGTATAAAAGGGACTTGAGTTAGATGACCTTGCAGATAACAGGTCTAGAGATTGTTTTTCCTAACATGGAATTTAGTGGGGATTTTGTGTGTTGCCAGATTAAGCAGTGTGCCTTTCATGACTGAACACAGTCTCGGCAAGGGTGGCTGTGTAGACTTCAAATGCAACTACAGCCCACCCTATGCACTTAGATCTCTAGGCAATCAGCGAGCTGCAGTCATGGTGATGATGAGAGGGACGGAGGCCCAGAGTCAGACTTGAGTCTCAGCCCTGCCCTTGCCCCTCCTGGAATTCTGGAAACTTCCCTCAGATTTTAGTAGGAACCAGACTGAAAGGGACTGTTTCTCTTTTTTTGAACTGAAATCATACAACCCATACACTTTAAATCTGCAAATATACTGAAATGTTTGATTTTTTAAAAAATAATTCTTAGATGTCTAAAATCCTTTTAAGTATATTAGATTAATAATGTTTCAGGTATAAAGCAAAATGACTCAGTTATATACATATAACTCAGGTACATATATATTTGATTATTATTTTTCAGATTCTTTTCCCTTATAGGTTATGATGAACTATTCAGTATAATTCCCTATGCTACATTATTGGTCCTGGTTGGTTATCTGTTTTATATACACTAGTGTATTTATGTTAATCCCAGACTCCCAATTGATCCCTCCCATCCTTTTTCTCTTTGGTAACCATACGTTTATGTGCCTGGGGGTCTATTTCTATTTTGTAAATAAGATCATTTGTAGTGTTTTTTTTTTTTTAATAACTTCACATGTAAGTGATATATTTGTCTTTTTCTTTGTGGCTTATGTCCCTTAGTATGATAATCTCTAAATCCATCCATGTTGCAGCAAATGGCATGATTTCATTCATTTTTTATGGCTGAGTAATATTCCATTGTAAAGCTCTACCACTTCTTTATCCACTCATCTGTCAACGAACATTTAGGTTGGCTCCATGTCCTGGCTATTGTTAGTAATGCAACAGTGAGGTGCATGTATTACATTGAGTTTTATTAGAAGATATTCCAGGTCTTTAAGTAACAAGCCATGTTTTAAGCTAATTGCACTAAAACAACACTTGAAAGTCACTTCTCAGTGAACTTCCTTTTCTCCCAGTGTTGGGTATTGAGTTCTCTGAGTAGCCTATGGATTTGCCAGTAGACCCAGCAGAGAACTAGGAACAACTCACTGAGGAATTCATGTCATGAACATATTTTTACTTGTTCTCAGGACTTTATGATGTGATAAAGCACTTGTATACTGCTAATGGTTTAGTCTTGTTTGGTCCCTAAGTCATGTCCAACTCTTGTGACCCCATAAACTGCAGCCTGCTGGGCTCCTCAGTTCTTGGGACTTCCCAGGTAAGAATACTGGGGTGGGTTGACATTTCCTTCCCCAGGGGATCTTCCCAACCCAGGGATCGAACCCACATCTCCTGCATTGGCAGGGGGATTCTCTACCACTGAGCCACCTGGCTTAGTCAATCTTTATTGTTTTTTGGAAACACCTCCTTGTATCTATAGCTTTCAGCAGTTAATTATTTTTTTTAACAAACTCACATCACTGTAGGTTATAAAATCTAAGTTTTATAGCAAATATATAAACTAACAATATGTGTGAGATGCTTGAAATCATATTTTGTTCAAAATAACCTTTTCCAATTTGGTTTTAGTTCTTACAACTTTTTTCTATTAGTATTAAAAGGACATAATCCTCAGTCTACCCATACCCACTTCCTGCTATTAGTATGGTATATTTGCAATTATTGTCTGCTATTGATACACTGGGCTTCCCAGGTGGCTCAGCGGTAAAGAATCTGCCTGCCAATGCAGAAGATGCAGGTTCGATCCCTGGGTTGGGAAGATTCCCTGGAGGAGGAAATGGCAACCCACTCCAGAATTCTTGCCTGGGAAATCCCATGGACAGAGAAGCCTGGAGGGTTACAGTCCATGGGGTCACAGACAGTCGAACGTGGCTGAGCATCAGCACCATCTATAATTAACTATAATCCATACTTCATTGCAAACTTCTTAGTTTTTATGAACTATCTCTCTTTCTATTCCAGGATCCCATCCTGGACCCCACATTGCTTTTTGTTGTCATTTCTTTTGAGGCTCTGCTTGGCTGTGACAGTTTCTCAGACTTGCCTTGTTTTTGATGACCTTCACAGTTTTGAAGATTACTAGTCAGTATTCTGCAGAATGTCCTTCAGTTGGGATTTGTCTGATTATTTCTCATGATTAGACTGGGGTTATAAGCTTTTGTGAGAAAGATCCCAGAGATAAAGTGCCCTTCTCATCACATCATATCAAGGGTATATATTATCAGAGTGACTTATCACCACTGATGTTAACCTTGATCATTAGTGTTTGTCAGGCTTCTCAGCTGTAAAGTTGCTTTCTATTTTCCCTTCCCACACTGTCCACTTTGAAGGAAAGTCTCTATGTATGGTTCCTCCTTAAGGCCTAGGGACCTAGCTCTACTTCTTTTATGTGAGTGGACCCATATAAAGTATTTGGAACATCACGGGGGAGATATGTCTCTTTTCCATCATCTATTTATCTATTCAACCATTTGTTTATATCAATGTGGACTATTGGGTATAAATTTGATACTGTGGTTTGCAGTCCAGTGCTGCTTTGTTTATTTACTTGCTCAAATTGTCCCAGCTTTAGGCTTTGAGAGATTTAACTTTTATCTTCTCTGTGCCTTTGAGAAACCTGATTGGGCTACTCCTAAGCATAAGATAAAAATACAATCTAGCAGTGGGTTTTGAGACCTTTGAAACTCCAAATTTTCTAGAAGTCTGATTTTGAGAATCTTACTTTCCTAAGGAAGTGATTGGTAGAGGAAAGGAACCAGTTTGACTTAGTACATTATGCCAGTTGTTTGGTCTTGAGTAAATAATTTAACCTCTATGAGCCTCAGTTTCCTTATTGTTAAGGCAAGAATACTTTTAGTTTGAATCACATGAAACTGCCAGTATTATACAACTTTTGACCTACAGAGCAATAAATTTAGGTGACTGAATCATAGTTGTACATAGCTCATGAGACTTGTATAAGGATGGTGTGAAATCACATATGCAGAGTCCTTTCTGGACAAATGCTAATGCTCTTTACCTTGTCCCTCTTCTATCCCTTAGACAAAGCTGACTTGGCTGTTGGCCATTGACACATAAAGAATCTTTACTGAAAATAAATGGCTGCTGGTTGTTTCAGGTCAGGGAGGAGAATACTGCTGCTGCCGCTAAGTCACTTCAGTCGTGTCCAACTCTGTGTGACCCATAGACGGCAGCCCACCAAGCTCCCCCATCCCTGGGATTCTCCAGGCAAGAACACTGGAGTGGGTTGCCATTTCCTTCTCCAGAAAGAGAATACTAGGGTATCTAAAATGCTAAACCCTCCCCCTTCTCCCAAATCTCTTAATCAGATGAAGGACAGATTTTAGTAATAAATTCTTTGGGGTTAAATCTTATTTTTAACTCTCTTCCAAATCCAGGTATTTCAAAAAATGATGGCTCACGAACTAGTATTTAATAGAGAATGAAAACAACTTGAGGCTTGTTTCCTTGGTACATTGAAATTCCTCCTTCCTGACTCTGAAACAGGCCACCGAAATGATTATATTCCCTCAATATAATGAGATACATTAGATGAAGTGACCCCAACCCATTATACTGAATGGAGGTTCTTTAAAAGCAGCAAAGCACCTGGTTGCCCAACTCAAGTGGAACAAGTGAGATTACTTCCCAGCTTCAAATTAGATGTGTGTTGCCAGCATTTGGAACTTTATTTTGTGGCACTGACCAAAAATGACTTACATTCTTTATGAGATCCTACAAGAGAAGATTTTTTTATATTTTCCATACATTTATAGCATAAAAATTTGGGTCTCAAACTGTACTGTCTTTCCCTTTTAGGGACATTAAGGTTTTGAAGAAAACAAAACAAATCATAGTTTACATGATTTATTTTATTACCTAAATGAGAGTAATTGACCATAACGGGAAAGAGACTTATCTATGTATCATGTATCTGTGATGAATATTTATTCCTAATTATAGACTAGACTAGATTTTGCAAAAGGAAAAAATGCTGGCCTGGATGCCAAAAAACTAAATCCAGATCTCACTGCTGATGACAATGTGTGTGCCCAGTCATCAAAACCTTTCATTCCTATTTTATTCCCACTACTTTGTGTTGACCTTCCAAACAGGGTAGTTCCAAAGAGATGTGAAATAAATTAGAATATTATTTTACTACAAGAAGAATTTGCTTATGAAAGTTCACATACTCTTTGCTAGAGATTATACGATTAACTAAAAATGAAAAATATTTTGGAGGGGGTGGGGAATGGTGAAAAGTAGTCAGTGAACTGTCACAGCCAACTTACACCCAGCTGCCCCACAAAAGATGCAGCTCCCTTTGTGACTTCGGATGTGAGACAAAATGCATTGAAAATCTTCCCCCCTCCCTGAAATGGCACTGAAATTTTACTCTTAGAGAATCACTACTTAGGATGAGAGGAGAGTATCATGTTTGTGAATCCCTGTTAAATTGCAGTGACACCTTGAGTGTTAAGCGTTGAGCTACAGTCACTTCTGCTGTTGTCAGCCAAGGTGTTAATCACAGCAGCTTTATTTTGTTTTTTTTTTTGCATGTCCTATAGAAAAATGGGTCCGCTTCACCTCTCTTCTCCCTTTGGCCATCACTCTCTGTCTTCTGTTCACAAGCCATGCATTCTCTCCAGGCCTCAGCTCCCATTAACATTTTAAATCTTTGCTGTTTAGCTTTTGCCAAAGGCCACCTTTGCTATCAGAATGGCATCCTTTCTATTGTCTCACCCAGTAGCATAGTTTTAGTTCACTTGCTGCTTAAAACCTTTTGACCTCTTTTTTAATCTTGAAATTCTTTCCTCTCTTGGCCTTAAAATTAGTCTCTGCCTGTGTACCCCACCTCTCTCTTTTCCCCCTCTGTCTCTCTCTCATCTTCGTCATTACTGACTTGCACTCAGTTTCTGTGATTTTTATTTTTATGTGTTGCCTTGATGAGGCCACAGTATACAGATATTTGGTCAGACAGTATTCGAGATGTTTCTGTGAAGGTTTTTCTAGATGAGACTAAAATTTAAATCAGTAAACTTTGAATAAAACATCACACTCTGTAATGTCGACGGGCCGCATCCAATCAGTTGAAGGCTTTCCTAAAGGAAGACTGATCTCTTGTAAAGATGGAATTCTGCCTGCAAACTGCCTTTGGCCACCAAGTGAAAATCTCCCTTGGGTTTCTAGGCTGCTGGCTTACTCTGTGGGTGTTTGGACTTGCCATTTTCCATAATATTAATAACATAAGCCAAATCTATAAAATAAACTGTGAAAGATATAAAGATAACTGGGCAGAGAGATAGAGATATGTATTCATTTGTGTATATGCATAATACAAAAATATACCCATATACATCATATTGTTTCCCTTTCTCTGAAAAGCTCTAATACAGTTTCACTTACCAAATTCCTTCTTGGCATCTCATAAATAATTGGGCCTCTTAAGGCTCTGTGTAGCTTTCTGATCATCTCACTCTGCATAAGTGAGCTGTCAGAATCTCACTCTTTTCTAAGCACAGGTGTTTAGTCCATAACTCTGTTTTGAATCTCAAATTTGAAATTCAATTTTCCAACCTCCTGTCAGCACCATGTACCTATCCCACAGGAAGTCTGAAGTCACAGTGTACAAGTGCAGACTCATCTTTCCCCTCCTCAGCTTGTACTTTATCATAAAAACTTAGTTTATTAACAAAGTAATTAGCAATGGAAGCTAAAAAATCTGAGTTAACCAGCTCCTTTGAACATTTTACCTTTCACACGGCCTCAGAACCACACCCATACCATCTTGTCCCGCCAACACAGCAGAGAGTTATCCAACTCTTAAGTTTTATGTATGTCCATGCTATGCTGCTCAGTCATGTCCCACTCTTTGTGACCCCATGGACTGTAGCCCAACAGGCTTCTCTGTCCATGGTATTTCCCAGGCAAGAATGCTGGAGTCGATTGCCATTTCCTTTCCAGGGGATCTTCCCATCCCAGGGATCAAACCCACGTCTCTTACATCTCCTGCAGTGGCAGGAGGATTCTTGACCACTGCACCACCTGGAAAGCCCCATTAAGTTTTACAGATATGCCTCAAAATATATTATCTCTTCTCCATTTTCATGCTAGGGCCTTTTTCAGGCTCTTTTTACATGTGGGTTAAATCAAAATACAGTCAGAATACTGTCTTCCCATAAGATCTCCTGATTTTACCCTCTGTACACTTAAAAATTCAGAGTTATTTATAAATTCCTGAAGTTGCATATTTTTATACTACTGTGACTTATACATAACCTTCACTTCTCCTTGAATTCTTTTCTCCTCTATTTAGAAAATACCCCTGGTGCTTTAAGACACAGCCTAAATAACATTTCTTTCATTAAACCTGATAGATCCACATTTCCAGTTCTTAAATTGATCAGCCTATACTAATGCTGATCTTCCCTGGTGGCTCAGATGGTGAAGAATCCGCCATCTGCAATGCAGGAGACCTGGGTCTGATCCCTGGGTTGGGAAGATCCCCTAGAGGAGGGCATGGAAACCCCAGTCCAGTATTCTTGCCTGCAGAATCTTCATGGACAGAGGAGCCTGGTGGGCTACTGTCCATGGGGTCACAAAGTTTCAGACATGACTGAGTGACTAAACACACTTACTTAATGCTATTACCACACTTTTTGGCCTACAGCTAATGCTACTATGATTTCTTCTTATTTAAAATGTTGCTTGTCTGTCAGCATCTCTATTGCCTCATGAGATTTTTAAGGATAGAAATTGGGTTTTATTCATCATTGCATCCCCATATTTAGCAGACATCAGTGGAAGGCATCTGTGAGGGTTTGAGTACTTGTGAGAATGAGGGAGAAAAACTAAACCTTGATATGAAAAATGTAACCTTATCATTAGTAAACTGAATTGAAACTATTCCCATATATTTTATAAATGGCATTCTTTTCCCAGAATGATGTTATATTAGAAAGGGAACAAACAAAATCCTTAAAAAGATGAAAAATTTAAAATAGCTTCTTGAATTTTTAGATTATAAAATAGAAAATCAAGATTACAGTTAGGCTTTTTTATAAAATAGTCTGAATGAAAAAAGCAAGATATAGTCCAGTATATCCTGTATGAGCTGAGAAGACCTGTGAGCTTATATATAAGCATGTGTATGCATGTGTAGGTATATAAACAGCAGTAAGTACGAATCTAAAAACCACAGACTCAGTTGTCCAAGGAAACAACATAAGATTTTTTTCTCCATGTAACTATATACTGAGCTCCTCTTATGGTATAACTTAGCATAAACAAAGCGAGTTGAGAGCGTTTTTAGTAAATTCAAGGTCCTTCCCTGCAGCCTCTCTCTCCCCTTTCATCCCAGGATTGCATGTAAGTGGTGGTATGTTACATTATCATTGTGTTTTTTAATGACATCAGTCATTAGAGTGAGCATGATACTTACCTTTTTGAACTGCCTCATGTGTATTAATTTCTTTATCCTCACAAATGCCCGAAAACAGGAAGTGTGATTATTTTTGCCATTTTAGAGTGAGAAAATAGGCACAGGAAGTTAAGCAGTTTCCTAACCCTGGAGCAGCTAGCATGTGATGAAGGAGGGGTTAGACCCCGTCACTTCTGCTCCAGTATCAGGGTTCTTCCTCGCCGTCATACTGCGTGGCCAAGGCAGCCAAAGGGCTTTCTTGTCTCTCTCTGGACCCACGCTGACCACTCCATCCCAGTTGCTCCGTGTTCATGTTGACCTTGGCTGCATATCCTTTGTTCCAACAGAGGATTCTTGTCTCATTTTTAGTCTTACAAGTTGTCTGGACTCAAACTTCCAACAGTATTCCTATTTTCATTCCGGCCCCCCGTTCGTCCCCTGTGGTCCCTCTGCTCACACTCCCTGTAGCTGTATATAAGAAATGATTTGGCTCACACTCTGTAGCTTTATTGCCTTCAGGAAGTCCTCTTGAATTTTCATCGGTCCCACCAACTTCCCGCTCTGTCTTCTCATATCTCAACCCAATACAGCTTCAGCTTTCTGCTGCTGAAGCTGTGCATGGGTGAGAAGATGTCTTCCATTCCAAAAGCAGCAAACTTACAGAAGTTCTCCAGTGCAGCAAAGTCTTTCAGAGATAGTCTTTCACTTTGGTATCTGCTTGCTTCACTCCTGCCCTAAGCTCCTTGGGTTTTCTCTGCACATTTTGAGATTAGAAATCTGCCAAGGTTTGGGGCAGATTTATAGTCAGATTTTAGGTTCTTCCTCTTTTCCTTTCACTTCCAAAATTTATCCTTTACATTTTTCTTTTTTTTTTTATCCTTTACATTTCAAGTTTCTCTGCCATGACTGCAATCTCCTTGCCATCTTTCATCAAGCAAGGAAAGCTACATTTTTCCGCTGCAGTAGGTTTCAGGGAATGTGCTTGGTCAAAAAAGTGAGGAACTCACAACCCTCCCCCTGCCCACAGCAGCTTTTCAAGAGCATCCTCTTCAGTGACCTCTGTCTGGTTTTGTTGCTTTTCGACTATTTCTCCTGCTCTGCACTCTTTGCCACTCTACATCAAGAGAGTAGGCTGTGGTTTTCCACCCCATGATCCTGGGAATTGGGACGTGTGCTTGGGTGAAAAAGCAATAAACTTCCTCCTCTAGTGGCAGTTCTTCAAGAATCCACCCACTTCTATATGCTTCCCAGGGCCTTTAAAAGTCCTTAAAGCTTTCTTCAAATTTTATCACTATCTATGAAAGGGTTTGCATGACCACTCCACTCTGCTATCATTACTGAAAGTCCCCCCAATGGATTTTTAACATTCACTAAAAAGTACAATCCACAAAATATATAACCAATGTGAATCACAATGCTTTTGAAGTGAGGAGGTGTGAAAGCTTATCTTCAGGTTGGATCTCACTCATGAGGCCAAATGCCCTGAAAGGCAACCTGAGTATGTCTTTATTCTCCAATTAAATTTGCCTTATAGTGAGGTGCATGTAGATTCCAGTTTTGCTAGGACAGTATCTATTTATGCCCGTTATTCTGGTGTAATCATCAGCTAAACTTACTTTAGAGACTGTCTCTAAATATGGTTACATTCTAAGGTACTGGGGGGGCTAAGCTTTTATTATTTGAATTTGAGGGTTATATAATTTAGTCCATTGCAATCATGGATAATGGTGTTGTGAGAATCATAGCAGATAGTATCAGAATGGCAATGTTGATAGAGCCGTCAGTAAAAAATCTCATTTATTTATTCCCCCCTTATTGAGTGCCGTATATAAGCCAGAAGTGGTTACTAGGCTGCCTTAACATTTGGCAAAATGATGATGATACACATAGCCTTCCTGTCCCGTAATTCTCACCACATGTTTATTGTGGACTCAACTTCCACTTTGTTGTTGTTGTTTAATAAAGAACTATTTTTTAAAAATACATGCTTAATGAAATGTTTTAAATTTTATTTCCCTTATTATTTTTGCCTGGGCTGGATCTTTGTTGCTTCGCATGGACTTTCTCCAGTTGTGGCGAGTGGGGGCTACTCTAGTTTCAGTTTTTTGGGCTTCTCATTGAGGTAGTTTTCTTGCTCCAGAGCATGGGCTCTAGGCACGTGGGCTTCAGTAATTGTTGCTCCCGATCTTTAGTATTTGCAGTGCTCAGGCTCAGGAGTTGCTATGCATGAGCTTAGTTGCCCCATGGCATGTGGGATCTTTCTGAATCAGGAGTCAAACCTGCATCCCCTGCATTGGCAGGTGGATTCTTTTTTTTTTTTTCCATTTATTTTTATTAGTTGGAGGCTAATTACTTTACATCATTACAGTAGTTTTTGTCATACATTGAAATGAATTAGCCATGGATTTACATGTATTCCCCATCCCAGTCTCCCTTCCCACCTCCCTCTCCACCCAATCCCTCTGGGTCTTCCCAGTGCACCAGGCCCGAGCACTTGTCTCATGTATCCAACCTGGGCTGGTGATCTGTTTCACCCTAGATAATATACATGTTTCAATGCTGTTCTCTTGAAACATCCCACCCTCGCCTTCTCCCAGAGTCCACAAGTCTGTTCTATACATCTGAGTCTCTTGGATTCTTTACCACTGGACCTCCAGGGATGTCCCAGCTTCCTCTTGATTGATGCCAGTGTTTACCCAAAGTGTAGTCTATAGATGAAGAGCATCAGAACAGCTTGGAGGGTTTATTAAAAATGTAGAGTTCACACCAGAACCAAAAATTTTGGCAGGCAGGAATCCTCATCTGCAAAAGATTCTTAAGGCACACTATAATCTGAATATAATTGAATCCATCAAAATGTCTATGGCTGACTCTTGCACTGAACTTGAGAAAAGGACAGTAAATGACTTCAGGCAAAGTGAATGAGTCACTAAGCTCTCCTGCTAGAAGATCAGTGAGCAGAGACTTGTTACAAGATCAATCAGGGTGCCTTGCTTCAGGTACAGAAGACATTTAACATTAAATTTAATCACTAAAGAGAGAGCTGGGGTTAGAGCCCAAGGGAAACAGTATTATTCTAACAAGTTGCATGAAATCTGAAGAAGTTTCACCTTACAAGGCAAAATGTACAAGGCAAAAATATCTGGATAAACATATTTAAAGGCAGATTTTCTTAAACACAGTTTCTTTAGAACTTAGAAAATTATATACGTTTTTTCACTTACACATCTTGACTTTGAATAAATGTTTTTAAGCCTATGTAAATAACTGTGGCACTAGAGAAATCAGATTACTGTCCTGTAATAAGATAACAAAAATGCAATGATAACACCAGCTTAATGGCTGACTTTAAATGTTAGCATTTTTCCTTTAGTGAAATTGACCTTGTCGCAAAGCATGTCATAATACTCTCTTTATGCTAGGATGAAATATTACTGCGAGATTATTAACATTTATGTGGAAAGGTAAATGTTCTAAGGCCACTGACTCTACGATGCATGCATGAAAGTGTGGTTTGATGTCTATTATGGAGATTCAATAATTATTGCTGGATTAGATCAATAAATTTGGAAAGATGGGAAAGATTACAGAATGAGAGCACTTAATGTTTTAAAAAAATTGATCTAATGCCTTCTTTGGCTTATTCATCCATGACAACCAAATTTGGCCCAGAGTTCCACATGCACAACTCTCATTGACATCCAAAGAATTTGTGCATGAGTTACTGAGGTTAGAATTAAACCCTAAGGAAATAACTAAAGATTTTTGGTGAGATATACTTGTGTGATTAAATAAAATCATTTTTATGGGCTTTGTTTTCTTGTTTTCAGACTGTTTCTTATGAAGATAAATAGCCTGAGCACATTGAGGTTAATATTGCTTTTAAGCTATTTGTCTCCATTTGGGAACTAAATGCAAAGAAAAATGAATGTTTTACCTCTCAGAAGCTTACTCCACTTAAATGTTTCCACTAAACTCAGAGTCCCAAAAACTTTATCAATTTCCCAGGAACAGACATTAATCACCTCCAAATATACTGGAGAACTGTGGGAAAACTGAAATATTAATTATTCAACTATTTGTTTCTTTCTTCTACTGCTATGACAGTCATAACATCTACTTCCCTCTGTAGAAACAAGGGACATATAATGTTATTTAGAAAATGTTAATGTAATATGCTCCCTTAAAAAAGTACAAAGATGTAAGTCTTAAAATACAGCCTTATATGAAATTTTAGTATTTAAAAAACTACATATATATCAAGCTAAAGGAACTGTCAATTTATTTTTTATGAAAGTTCTGAAAGTCTTAGTTTGTAGGAAAAGGGCTATTTTGAACTAAACTGTATAGGCTGGTCATGAGGTTAACATATTGTGTCTTTGTATTTCCAATCCCAGCTTATCCTTAAAATTTTGTCAATTATTTTCAGATGAGGAAATTGAAATATAATGAAGCTGACAGATATAATGAGGTTGACAAATGCATCAGTTAGAAGAGGATTCACATTCCTGTGAGCTTCCACATATAATATACAAGGAAACTTTAAATATACAAAAATTTGATTCTGAGACACAATTCTCAAAATTTCATGTGGATTTGGAATTCAAAATGATTTTTAGAAAAGCAAGTATAAATAAATGTGAATATTTTTCATTCTCTGTAGGACCACGAATTTATCTTCTCAGAAGAGTTACAAAAAAACCCCAGTAATACATTATATACTTATATTTAAATTGTTATAAAAACAATAAAGAACTCAATTATAGACAAAGATGGGTGAGAAAAGTTAAAGTGGTGGCATGGTTTACTTTTTACTATATTCTGTATCCCATATGAAAAGTTCATAAAGACTGACAGAGTTCTGAATCAAATAAACACATTGTCAAGTATGAAAGTATTAATACAGTTAGTAAAATTTGTATTCCTAATAATTAAATAAATTTTAAAGATCTGAGTTGGCATTTCTAATTTATAGGATGAATAAATTCTAAAATTAAAAATATATATACACACAGTGAATGTTGAGGTCAAATGGTACACTCATTTCCACTGACTTTATTTTTATCACTCAATTTAGTTCATTTAATATTATTTTATCATTGAGTATTTGTTCAGTTGTTTAGAAACCAATTCTTGAAATAACATGAGTTTAAGTAAGGTAGATCCTTATTCCTTTCACATAACCTAAGTCCTAAGACTGGGATTCAAGGGAAGGTGTGGCAAATCCATGGCTATTAGGGATCTAGGCTCCTTCTAGATTTTGTTTCATTCACCTAGTGCTTGGTTCTATCCTAAATGTTAACTCCTGTTCCTAAAAAAGCTGCTGAAGTCTAGCTATCATTTCTACATGCAGGCATCAGAAAGGATGATTTTAGGAAAGACAAAAGGGAAATTTGCCAGCTAGGTCATCATCCTTTAAGCAGCTTCTCCAGAAATCTTGTGTAATACTCACTGGCCAGGGTTTAATTTCACTTTATCTACACATAGCTTGCTTGGAAAGTTAAGAGAGCTTATGTTCAAGGTGGGTTCATGTCACACTAGCCACAATCCAAATTGTGATCACTGAAATAGGGGAGAATAGATAGTTGATGGTAAATACCAATCAACCACAAATATCTTAAAAGTATTATTTGTTAAATCGTTAACAAATAGTTGTCGTTCAGTCACTAAGGTGTATCTGGCTCTTTGTAACCCCAGGGACTGCACCACACAAGACTTACCTGTCCTTGGCTATCTCCTGGAGTTTGCTTACATTTGTGTCCATTGAGTCAGTGATGCTCTCTAACCATCTCATCCTCTGCTTCCCTCTTCTCCTTTTGCCTCCAATCTTTCCCAGCATCAGAGTTTTTCAGTGAGTCGGCTCTTCACCTCAGGTGGCCCAACTATTGCAGCTTCAGCTTCAGCATCAGTACTGAGCTTATTTTAGGCGTGCCAAGCAATGAGTTATGTTGTGGTGTCCATGAATAAAAAGGCATTGTCCGTAGCCTCAAATAATTTGGTCACTAGATGGAAGAGAGAAATACTTAAACATTCATAGTGGTGATGCAAAATTACTTATCAATTGCTACTAAAATATTTACATATGTTGACCTATTCTCTTCTAGGAATGACTTAGAAGGAAGTAATTCAAAGGAAAAAAATGTACAAGCTGCTTTATTGCCACTCTGTTTATGGTGATAAAGTATTGCCTATAACTTAAACAGGCAAATTCCAAGTTAATTTTGGCAAATCTAAGTATTTTTTGAGGTTGTGTTGTATTTACAATCTTTCTAGCATATCCACAGATTAGAAAAATATTTTCAGGAATATATAGCAGACATAAAGGCTAACATATGATCGGTCTCTCATTAACTGAGAAAGAAGATATTCTTCGTACATTATTTATGTTTGTATTATTTTTGGCTGTGCTGGGTCTTGTTGCCATATGAGCTTTCCTCTAGTTGCTCTGAGCAGGGGCCACTCTAGTTGCAGAGGTTTCTCTTCTTGCGTAACACGGGCTCTAAGACATGTGGGCTTTAGTAGTTTCAGCACATGGGCCCATAACTGGGCTCCCAGGCTCTAGAGATGGGCTCAGTAGTTGTGGCCCACGGGCTTAGTTGCTCCACGGCCTGCGGGATCTTCCAGGATCAGGGATGGAACCTGTGTCTCCTGCATCGATAGGCATATTCTTTACTGCTGAGCCAGCAGAGAAGCCCTGTCTGCATATTTTTATATCAGTATCCAAAAATCGTGACTTTATGCTTAAGAACTGGAAAACATGAAGGAAAGGGAAGGTAGTTAACTCTGTGGAAGTGCTTTGAGTGAGTGCCTTATTTTGCTTACACTTCTCTTACGTCTGGTCTAATGTTAATGTGTTTTTTGTAACTCACCGTGAGTTTGGGACCCCACTGCCCGGCCCACTTGGCAGAGCCCTTTTCATCCTTGAAGGTCAGTGTGACTTTGGCTTTCATATACTCACTGCTCTCTCTTTATCCTCAAGTAGAAGGCATTTCTCCTACTTTGACCTGGTTCTATCTTTTCCTCTCTTATAGCACTTGCTTTAGTTTAGTTGCTAAGTCATGTCCATCTCTTTTGTGACCCCATGGACTGTAGCCCACACGCTCCTCTGTCCATGGCATTTTCCAGGCAAGGGTACTGGGTTGGGTTGCCACTTCCTCCTCTAAGGGATTTCCCCTACTCAGGGATCGAACCCATGTCTCCTGCTTTGGCAGGCAGATTCTTTACCACTGAGCCACAGGGAGAGATGTTATAGCTCTTACCATAACATATTTCAATTGTTAATTGCCAGTTGGTAACTCACTAAGAGCAGAAATCGAATCTTCTTCCTTTCATGCCCCCAAGCCTAGCAGACACAGGTATTAAGAGCTCAGTACCTGTTTACAAAGCTGTTTATGAACTTCCTTTGATCTAAAGTGATCACAATTTTCCAGTTACTTCACACACAAAAGAAAACTTCTTACAGCCTGGGAGACTGTGAAAAGAGCCAAGTACTTGGAGAGTAAAAACTAATTATTATTTTCTTTTTTCCCCTAAAAAATATCATCTCATATTTTCCCATATTAATAAATAACAAATTTGTGTTCAGTATTAGTTGAAGACATGATTATTTTTAAAAGAATTTATTTAATAAAAGTCAGTGATACCTAGGTTATTACCTGTAGTGTTAATATTTTTTAGACCTTTATATGTGGAAATATACATACAATATATATACTTTGGGTGAGAGACCTAGAAGCATCTTAGGCCTTTTTTTTTTTTGGTGACTAATGTGCACACGTTTCTTTTAAATTATATCATATTGAACAAATTTTTTTTCTTTTTTTAACACTTTTATTTTGTATTGCTATATAGCCAGTTAACAAACAATGTTGTGATAGTTTCAGGTGAACAGTGAAGGGACTCATGTATACGTGTGTCCGTTCTCCACCAAACTCCCCTTCCATCTCGGATGTCATATAACACTAAGCAGAGTTTTATGTGCTATACATTAGGTTTTTATTGGTTATCCATTTTAAATGCAGTGGTGTTTTAAATATGTTCATATCCACAAGATGAGCTTCTCAGATGACTCACCAGTAAAGAAACCGCCTTCAGTGCAGGAGACATGAGCTTGATCCCTGGGTGGATAAGATCTCCTTGGGGAGGAAATGGCCCTGCTCCATTATCTTTGCCTGGAAAATTCCATCCATAGATGAACCTGTCAGATTATAATCCATGGGTTCACAAAGAGTGGAACATGACTTTTATAGCATAGGTTATGCATAAAAGCATAGCATAAGTTATGCATACAAGTATAGCATAGGTTATGCATAGAGGCATAGGTTATGCTTCTATAGCAGAGGTTATGCTTTAAATTAAAAGAAATTAAAAGACTCTTGCTCCTTGGAAGAAAAGCTATGACCAACCTATACAGCATTGTAAAAAGCAGAGACATTACTTTGCCAACAAAGGTCTGTCTATTCAAAGCTATGGTTTTTTCCAGTAGTCATGTATGGATGTGAGAGTTGGACTATAAAGAAGGCTGAGCACTTAAGAATTGATGCCTTTGAACTGTGATGCTGGAGAAGACTCTTGAGAGTCCCTTGGACTGCAAGGAAATCCAACCAGTCCATCCTAAGGGAAATCAGTCCTGAATATTCGTGGAAAGGACTGATGCTGAAGCTGAAACTCCAATATTTGGACAGCTGATGCAAAGAACTGACTCATTGGAAAAGACCTTGATGCTAGGAAAGATTGAAGGCGGGAGGAGAAGGGGATGACAGAGGATGAGGTGGTTGGATGGCATCACCGACTTGATGGACATGAGTGAGTAAGCTCTGGAAGTTGGTCATGGACAGGGAGGCCTGGCATGCTGCAGTCCCATGGGGTCACAGTCGGACATGACTGAGCGACTGAACTGAACTGAACTGATGCTTTAAATAGCAATTTAGACATTGCAACTATTGAGCTATATATTCTAAATATCTCATAAACCACATTTCCAAGGACTGTTTGGTAAGAAAACAATGAAAAATAAAAGCTTTAAGAGGTTAGTCAATAGCTATATGTTCCAAAACTTATCTCCTCTTTCTTAAAGTAACTTTATAATCTTTTGGTGAAAACCATAAAGTTTATTGTTCATTATACAAACTATTTGTTCTTTAAACATTTGATGTTTATATCAGCTTAACAGATTGAGGATCAATCTGTTTACTAGCAATTAAGGCTCTTTCAAGTTTATAGTTGCCTCCTCACTTATTGGTCCCTCAAAATACTCAAAATTGGTGCAGTAAGAACGTAAAAGAATAGTGTTCTTCCCTGAGAAATTAGTTGCAGACCAGAAGAATCAGAAAGTTAGTAGCAAGTTGGCCTGATTCTTGCCTTCACTTTTATTCCATAATTTCAGATAAGAAATTGCCTTTTCAGAAAAGTTTCCCATCTGTGCTTAGAAGAACAATGAGGGATGATGATAAAAATTTCCAGATGCCTCGGTATTGTTAAAGATATTAGGCCTTTCCTATTTAACTGAGGCAGAAAGCAATTTTCTAAGATGCTTTAATTCACTTGGTTATTTACATTCACTTGGGCCATTGGGATTGCCTTGCATTGTTGTCAAAGTTCTAATCTTATTCAATATTCATGTCTTCAGAATTTGGGAGGAATAAATATATTCAGAGAAAACTTCCTTCCCATATTGACTAGTGCGTGCTCTCCTTAATAGTTAATACAATCCAATCAGAGCGTCAGGAAAACAGTTTAAACTTCATATTTTGTATTGAAAATAGAAACATTTTAAAGGTAGACACCATTCAGATGTTACTATGGCAAGGAAGTATTTGTGTGACAGCAGAAAGAACATTATCTTTACCTTTTGAGGCTGGTTCAAAATCATTTCCAAGTTATTACAAGGTTTATTTCTGTTTTCAGAGTTCTTTTTTTTTTTAGCATTAGGCATGTTTATTACTTTTTTAAACTGCCACTATTCAGGAGCATTTTTATTATGAATTATGCAATATTTCACAATAAATTGTACTAACAGCCTGTGAGAAGCCGCAGGCGTCATTCCTCCCAAATTCAGTGTCTCCTTGTCTCCTTGTCAGCCTCATTCCTTGTGTTGATAAAGTGAGAAATAAGGTTAGTTGTGGTAAATCGGCTTTATGCCATCATTTTGGTTGGGGCTAGATTATAAGCAGGTAGCACCTGTTTCTCACTTTTCTCAAAGAAATGAGAGTCTTGAATATAACCAAGGAAAATTTGCCTCAATTATAAATATTCCTTTGGAGAATATACTAAGAAATCTGAAGGCAGAACTACTTATTGCATTTCAGAAAGGAAGAGTTCCAAAGAAATGCAAGCAGACCTCAAATAGTGAAGCACAGATTTGTGTATATTCTCCACGAAGTACAGAGATCTTGATGGCTTTTAAGTGCATCCCTTTCCATCACTTCTGTGTTTCATTCCTTTGAACTCTTTCACACTGTTTTCTACTCAGAAGAATTCTGTTCCCCCCACATTTACTTTGCCATGATTTGGCTTCTTGGAAATCCTCCACTGGGAAGGTTGTTAACCTTACAGGGGAAGAGTTAGTGGTTCAGTCGTGTCCGACTCTTTGCAATCCCATAGACTGTAGCCTACCGGGCTCCTCTGTCCTTGGAATTCTCCAGGCAAGAATACTGGAGTGGGTTACCATGCCCTTCTCCAGGGGATCTTCCCCATCCAGGGATTGAACTCAAGTCCCCTGCACTGCAGGTGGAGTCTTCACCCTCTGAGTTACCAGGGAACGGGTCTCAAATCAAGAGTATTCTTGAATTCCCTCTGCAATTCCTCACATGATACTCCTAGTTTGACAGAATTAGGAATATAATTTTAAAAGTCTTCAACTTCCATAACTTCTACCTTCTTGCAAGAAAACTTCTCAGTTATTTCCCTCAGTTGTAACATTATATAATAAGCAGGAACCAATTAGAATTGTTTTACTTTATGACTAAGAAGAAGAGGTATATGTGTGTGTGTGTGCGTGAGAAATAAGTTTTCAAACTTTAAGTGACAAAGTAATGATAGATTTTAAGAAAAAATCAAGGGGGTGTGTTGGTAGACATATCTCAAAATTCCATTTCTTTTAATAAGCATTTTAATGACATTAATTAAAATTTCATGTGAATGTGGACTCCCATCCTCATCAGTATCTTCAGAGCCCTACACCTCTCACATGAAGTCAGGAGCCTGGATTCTTACAACTACAGTCATTTTCTGTTGGAAAAAACACCTGCCACCAAATCCACAAACTTCCCTGAATCTATTCTAGTCTTCTTCCCTTAGGTTTTTCATGCTAGAGAAAATGAATCACTGCAGCTTGAACTCTGAATGTCATTTCTTCTTCCTTCTTGCCTCCTAAGAAACCATTGTGTGGCTCCCAGATCCTCTCCTTTGGGTCTTCAATGCTTCCTTCTCCCTGCTGATTTAAATCCTTCCCATCAGCCTTTAGACATCCTGAAAACTAATTCTTAATCCAGAGCTGTGAATAAATATCTTACCTAACTGCCAGAGCAATACTGTGAGCCAAGCAATGCAGATTTTATATATAATGAAAGTAAGATTTACAGTGTTTTGCCAAAGACTGCACGCTTAGTAACAGTTGACAGTAGAACTCTGATCTTCCTACCCCTTTTCTAATATTATTTGCAAATTATTTTCTAGTGTTTGTAGTACTGTTCATCAAATGCTATAATAGACTGCATCTCATGTAAGGTGAAGGGCTTGTTGGGTGGTGCTAGTGGTAAAAAATCCACCTGCCAATGCAGGACATGCAAGAAACGTTGAGTTCAACCTCTGGGTTGGGAAGGTCCCCTGGAGAAGAAAATAGCAACCTACTCCAGTATTCTTGTCTGGGAAATACCAAGGACAGAGTATCCTGGTGGGCTACAGTCCATGGGGTCACAAAGAGTTGGACATGACTGAGAAAACCCACATGTAAGGAGAAGTAGAAATATAAAATTAATATGTTGGAGCAAATTCACTGTTGAAACCAGATCTGTGATAGACCACTCTATGGTATTGCCTGAATTCTCTACACAGCATGCTGGAGAATGAAAAGTAATATGAAAAATGGTGTTTCACTTAGATTAGAAAGAATAAGAACTTTCTCAGGAGCACTTAAGGAATGGAAGCATGAAATAATATTCTCGCCTCTTGCTCTGCCTTTTTATCTTTGATATATTTTCAGGAGCAAATCAAAATTGAACAGCCCTCTCAGTGCCTTACTTCTGGGGACTACATTGCATTTGTCTTTTTCAAATGTGAGGCTTCTTATATATAATTGAAAAAAAAAAAAAAAGCACTATCTGGAAGTATAATTTTCACTACCCATTGGGGGTTGTCTTTTGAAATTTTACCACCCCCTCTTTAAATTGCCTTCCTCTCATTCTTTGATCTCTCCAGTTAAAATTCTTCATTTTGTATATTTCGTGAAGTGTGATTTTCTTATCCCTTTGCTCTTGGAAGCTACCTCAGCCCTCCTATTGTAAGCTCGGTCACCATCTTCGTGACTGATCTGTTAAGCTTAACTTGTTTTCAGTAAGGCTACAACTTCTTTTAAATACAAATCTCTAGCTGTTCTCTATTCCCTCTCTTCTATTGATTCCTCATTCAGTAATATCTTTAACTCTTTAATATCTTTAACTTTAATATCTTTAACTCTTCAGGCAACCTCATGGGTTGAAATAGATTAAGAAAACATTGGGAAGGTGCTGAATAAAATGATTGTTGGTACTGGTTTAGTCGTTCAGTGATGTCCGACTCTTGCGACCCCATGGACTATAGCCCACCAGGCTCCTCTGTCCATGGGATTCTCCAGGCGAGAATACTGGAGTGGGTTGCCATTTCCTTCTCCAGTGGATCTTCCTGACTCAGGGATCAAACCTGCATCTTCCATATAGGCAGATAGATTCTTTACTGCTGAACCACCAGGGAAGCCCTGAATAAAATGGTTAGAGACATTATATATAAAATAAAGTCACAAAACACTGTACATGGTACAGACATTTGAATTTGCCTGGATTTCTCATGTTTAGATGAACAAATATCCAGAGAACCTGAATGATTTATCCAAGGGTACCCAGGACAGGACTGGCACTAAGCATTCAAATGTTGCACCTCCTAGATTGATACTGTTTTCAGCACCCCATGTATCCTAGGGGTATAGTCACTAAAATAATAACTTCATTAATGGTGGCACCCAGTACCTAGGACAGCTTAAGGCTTATAGAAAGTAGAAAGTATTTGCTAACAAAAAGCAAGTCATGTAGATGGTTGAATCATGCCTCTTTATTGGAGTCAAAGTAGAGTGATTCTGTAACTATAATTTTGAATGTTGGGATTCAAATATTTTATCAACTTTGACTAGTTTCCCATGCAAAGCACCCCAGCAGCAGTGGAGGTTTTTGGCCTCACAGTGGTTTAATAACCCTGATTGCCTCAGAGATCTGATCTCAGCTCTTCTAAGCAAGATTCTCCTCAGTGGACACTTCCATCTCCAGTGGTCCTGTGGCAATGCTAATGGCAGGTGAACACAGGGGCTGTTTCTGAAGGCTAAGGGGGATGTAACATTAGACTCAGCAAGGAAGTCATTTCTGTTTTCATATATGCTCTTGATCAGCTCATCAAAACAGAGGCAAGTTCATGTAGAACGCATTTCTGATCTCTGTGAAAACATAGGCATTCACCTTCTGGCTGGCTAGGTTGAACTCTGACCTTAGAAACTACAGTATGAATGCAGCTCGAAAAAAAATGGAGAGAATACTTGCCTTTCTCAGTCATGGATGACAAAGGTTTCTGGGCTGTGTATTCAGTTCTGTCAAAATGATCACTGAACCACTAGCTTGCTCAGACCTTCCATGGAGACCTGAGGTTTCGGTCACCCATTCATTCTCATCCTCTCATCTGTGCCTTTAGAAAGTGGAGCTCATCTGTTTGGTTTTTTCTTTTTTCCAGCTTAACACTTCAAAAGCCTAACATGAATAAGAGGAGAAGGAGTTGTCCATAATTATTTAACCCCACTGAGATGGTTTTTGTAGTTCTTTTGCCCAATAACACCTAGACGGCATTATAGTGACATTTTTCCAGCAGATAATTGTAATGTTAAAGATAATACATTTTAATATTTATAATAATGGAGCAGAAATGTTTTTCGCTCTTCAGAATGGCTCAAATATGATCAGAATTGATAATACGTAGGATGTTTATAGTCTTCAGATAATGTTAAACCTAATTGCTTTGAATGAAGCGAAGATCTGATAAAAGAAATCTGAAAGCATAGCACAGAACCATGTCTCAGTGAGTTTTAATACTGACATTGAGTTTTGAAATTTGTAAAATAATCTTTTCAGAGTTTGTGATTTTAGGATAGTATCAGTTCTGATCATCCTTTGGTAAGCATGTTGTAGAACTAAGTGAAGACATTTAATATAGTGCTAATTATAGTAAATTGGCATATATTATATAATTTAAAGTATATATATATTTCAAGTTATAAACAATGTAGATACAAAACTCAATACTATGGATTGTAATTATGCAAAAAGAGTGTGTTAATGACAGTAAGTTGGGGCAAGTAGCACTTTATGCTTATATAATCTATTTAATCTTCACAGCAACTCTGTAAAGTAGATGTTGTTATTGTCCCCATTAAACAGATAGGAAAACAGAAACACACAGAGGTTACCTAGTTAGCTAGTTGAGGACCTGGACCTAAAACAAGGCAGTTTGGCTCTAGAGGCCATGCCCTGTGCCCCTATGTACGTGGAAAACAATGGAATAACACAGAAGATTTAGTATGTGTTAGCCCAGTGGGACTACAGTCTTACATCGATCATATTGTAAATTACTTATCATAGTTACAGGCTATTTGGAAAATTAATCCTATAGTTGTAGTGTCTGCTATAAACTGAAGGTTTCTGTCACACCCCCCCCCCACCCCCAGTTTCATATGATGAAACCTCATCCTCATTGTGATTATATAAGGAGGTGAATCCTTTTGGGGATGGTTAAGTCATGAAGTGGAGCCTTCATGAATGGGATCAGTGCCTTTATCAAAGAGATTCCAGAGAGCTCCCTCATCCTGTCTATCATATGATGACTCAGCGAGAAGACAGCTGTCTACAAGTGGGACATTAGCTTCTTACCTGATACCAAATCTGCTGATGCCTAGATCTCGGACTTCCCAACTTCAGGAACTGTGAGAAATACATGTTGTTTAAATCACACAGTTGATGGCAATCTGTTACTGCACCCCAAAAGGACTAAGAGTGCACATAATTTGAAAAGACAGAAATTCTCCAGACATTTCAAACAAACAGGGTGTATCAATTTCCTTTGACTGCTAATACAAACGTCCACAAAACGGTTGGCTTAAAACACTTTGGCTTAAAAAAGAACGTTGCATTATCTCACCATTCTGGAGACTAGAAGACAGGGCCATGCTCCTTCTTAAGATTCTAGAAATCCTTCTTTGCCTCTTCGTAGCCTCCAGTGATTGTTAACAGTCCTTGGAATCCTTTTGATGGAGGTGCAGCATTTTAATCACTGCCCCCAGTGTCACGTTGGTTCTCTTTATTGATCTGTCTCTGTGTCCAAATTTCTATCTTAACACCAGTCACCATATTTAGGATCTAATTTAGGATAACCTCATCTTAAAGTGATTACCTATGCAAAGACTAGTTGAAAATCAAGTCACATTGGCAAATTCCAAAAGGACATGAATACAGGGGCACACTCTGCAACCAGGAATAGGCAGGGATTTGATACAGAGAATTGATCAACTGTATGTTAGGAAACAACTTCACACTGCCAAGGCTAGCCCAGCAGCTGCTAATGATGGGTAGCCACTCTGCCAACAGCATAATCAATCATGAGCCCCCGTGCGGGCTAATGTCTTCAAGACCAGCCAGTCACATTACTTACATGGGACCCCTTCCCTCTGCTTTTCTGTATGGCGTTGCCTTTCTTGACCATAGTGTTTCTGCCAACACCACCAAACATGTGGACATAAGGATGCCTTAATTAACGTCATTGATTTTATCTTTCACAATATTACAATAAGTATGCCTAACTCCTGACAGGAAATCCTGTAGCATTTGAGATTTAATCACAGGAACAGAATATACTCCATGCACTTCACATAGAGAGGAATTTAATACAGGGATTTGTTGCAAATGTATTACAAACACTAAAGGAGAGAAGGTGGTGTTAGCTAGAGATAAGAAATTGCAGGAAACAGCTACCCCTAGTCTCCGGAAGTGAAAAATAGGAATGGCATTGCTCGGAGCCCGTGAGCCCACACTCTGCACTGAGACCGCTGGTGGGGCCATTGTCACCCGTGTTGCTATCGTTAGAATTGCGACTGCTGCTAATCCTATAGTCCCTGCATGATTTCATGAAGCTGAGATTGATGTTGCTGCAACTACTTCTATAGCAGCTTTGAAAAGAAATAACAATGAAGATTATGTCCATGCAATGCTGCAGGATTCCTTTGCCTCTGAATTATAGTTTTCCAATAGTATTATTTTCTAATGAAGTATTGAGTTATCATACTGAGTTGGAAAATCAAGTTGATTGCCATACCTCTAAATGCTGTAGTTAGATGGAGCCTGATATTTGAATGACGTCATGTTTAACAGATAAATCATACATTTTCATAACATGCTTACCATTTTCTTGAATAGGTTTTCCATCCAGTGTTACCTATACTACATTTATGGATTTTTGCCATATAGTTTATATTATTTTTCATCACTTTTGTCAACTAGTAGATTTCAGTTCAAGCTGAAGACTGACACTCTAAAAGAAGGATCAGGAAATGTTTCTGTAAAGAGCCATATTGCAGATATTCTTGGCTTGGTGAACCATACTGTCTTTTTTCTTTTTTTTTTTTTAATTTTTTTTTTTATTAGTTGGAGGCTAATTACTTTACATCATTACAGTAGTTTTTGTTATACATTGAAATGAATCAGCCATGGATTTACATGTATTCCCCATCCCAGTCCCCCCTCCCACCTCCCTCTCCACCCGATCCCTCTGGGTCTTCCCAGTGCACCAGGCCCGAGCACTTGTCTCATGTACCCAACCTGAGCTGGTGATCTGTTTCACCCTAGATAATATACATGTTTCAATACTGTCCTTTTGAAACATCCCACCCTCGCCTTCTCCCAGAGTCCACAAGTCTGTTCTATACATCTGAGTCTCTTTTTCTGTTTTGCATATAGGGTTATCGTTATCATCTTTCTAAAGTCCATATATATGTGTTAGTATACTGTAATGGTCTTTATCTTTCTGGCTTACTTCGCTCTGTATAATGGGTTCCAGTTTCATCCATCTCATTAGAACTGATTCAAATGAATTCTTTTTAATGGCTGAGTAATATTCCATGGTGTATATGTACCACAGCTTCCTCATCCATTCGTCTGCTGATGGGCATCTGGGTTGCTTCCATGTCCTGGCTATTATAAACAGTGCTGCGATGAACATTGGGGTGCACGTGTCTCTTTCAGATCTGGTTTCCTTGGTGTGTATGCCCAGAAGTGGGATTGCTGGGTCATATGGCAGATCTATTTCCAGCTTTTTAAGAAATCTCCACACTGTTTTCCATAGTGGCTGTACTAATTTGCATTCCCACCAACAGTGTAAGAGGGTCCCCTTTTCTCCACACCCTCTCCAGCATTTATTGCTTGTAGACTTTTGGATAGCAGCCATCCTGACTGGCGTATAATGGTACCTCATTGTGGTTTTGATTTGCATTTCTCTGATAATGAGTGATGTTGAGCATCTTTTCATGTGTTTGTTAGCCATCTGTATGTCTTCCTTGGAGAAATGTCTGTTGAGTTCTTTGGCCCATTTTTGGATTGGGTCATTTATTTTTCTGGAGTTGAGCTGGAGGAGTTGCTTGTATATTTTTGAGATTAATCCTTTGTCTGTTGCTTCGTTTGCTATTATTTTCTCCCAATCTGAGGGCTGTCTTTTCACCTTGCTTATAGTTTCCTTTGTTGTGCAAAAGCTTTTAAGTTTCATTAGGTCCCATTTGTTTATTTTTGCTTTTATTTCTGAAATTCTGGGAGGTGGGTCATAGAGGATCCTGCTGTGATTTCTGTCGGAGAGTGTTTTGCCTATGTTCTCCTCTAGGAGTTTGATAGTTTCTGGTCTTACATTTAGATCTTTAATCCATTTTGAGTTTATTTTTGTGTATGGTGTTAGAAAGTGTTCTAGTTTCATTCTTTTACAGGTGGTTGACCAGTTTTCCCAGCACCACTTGTTAAAGAGGTTATCTTTTTTCCATTGTATATCCTTGCCTCCTTTGTCGAAGATAAGGTGACCATAGGTTCGTGGATTTATCTCTGGGCTTTCTATTCTGTTCCATTGATCTATATTTCTGTCTTTGTGCCAGTAACATACTGTCTTGATGACTGTGGCTTTGTAGTAGAGTCTGAAGTCAGGCAGGTTGATTCCTCCAGTTCCATTCTTCTTTCTCAGGATTACTTTGGCTATTCGAGGTTTTTTGTATTTCCATACAAATTGTGAAATTATTTGTTCTAGTTCTGTGAAAAATACCATTGGTAGTTTGATAGGGATTGCATTGAATCTATAGATTGCTTTGGGTAGTATAGCCATTTTGACAATATTGATTCTTCCAATCCATGAACACGGTATATTTCTCCATCTGCTTGTGTCCTCTTTGATTTCTTTCATCAGTGTTTTATAGTTTTCTATGTATAGGTCTTTTGTTTCTTTAGGTAGATATACTCCTAAGTATTTTATTCTTTTTGTTGCAATGGTGAATGGTATGGTTTCCTTAATTTCTCTTTCTGTTTTCTCATTGTTAGTGTATAGGAATGCAAGAGATTTCTGTGTGTTAATTTTATATCCTGCAACTTGACTGTATTCGTTGATTAGTTCTAGTAATTTTCTGGTAGAGTCTTTAGGGTTTTCTATGTAGAGGATCATGTCATCTGCAAACAGCGAGAGTTTCACTTCTTCTTTTCCTATCTGGATTCCTTTTACTTCTTTTTCTGCCCTGATTGCTGTGGCCAAAACTTCCAAAACTATGTTGAATAGTAGTGGTGAGAGTGGGCACCCTTGTCTTGTTCCTGATTTCAGGGGAAATGCTTTCAATTTTTCACCATTGAGGGTGATGCTTGCTGTGGGTTTGTCATATATAGCTTTTATTATGTTGAGGTATGTTCCTTCTATTCCTGCTTTCTGGAGAGTTTTTATCATAAATGGATGTTGAATTTTGTCAAAGGCTTTTTCTGCATCTATTGAGATAATCATATGGTTTTTATCTTTCAATTTGTTAATGTGGTGTATTACATTGATTGATTTGCGGATATTAAAGAATCCTTGCATTCCTGGGATAAAGCCCACTTGGTCATGATGAATGATTTTTTTAATATGTTGTTGGATTCTGTTTGCTAGAATTTTGTTAAGGATTTTTGCATCTATGTTCATCAGTGATATTGGCCTGTAGTTTTCTTTTTTTGTGGCATCTTTGTCTGGTTTTGGAATTAGGGTGATGGTGGCCTCATAGAATGAGTTTGGAAGTTTACCTTCTTCTGCAATTGTCTGGAAGAGTTTGAGTAAGATAGGTGTTAGCTCTTCTCTAAATTTTTGGTAGAATTCAGCTGTGAAGCCATCTGGTCCTGGGCTTTTGTTTGCTGGAAGATTTCTGATTACAGTTTCGATTTCCTTGCTTGTGATCGTTTTGTTAAGATCTTCTATTTCTTCCTGGTTCAGTTTTGGAAAGTTATACTTCTCTAAGAACTTGTCCATTTCTTCCAAGTTGTCCATTTTATTGGCATAGAGCTGCTGGTAGTAGTCTCTTATGATCCTTTGTATTTCAGTGTTGTCTGTTGTGATCTCTCCATTTTCATTTCTAATTTTGTTAATTTGGTTCTTCTCCCTTTGTTTCTTAATGAGTCTTGCTAACGGTTTGTCAATTTTGTTAATTTTTTCAAAAAACCAGCTTTTAGCTTTGTTAATTTTTGCTATGATCTCTTTAGTTTCTTTTGCATTTATTTCTGCCCTAATTTTTAAGATTTCTTTCCTTCTACTAACCCTGGGGTTCTTCATTTCTTCTTCCTCTAGTTGCTTTAGGTGTAGAGTTAGGTTATTTATTTGACTTTTTTCTTGTTTCTTGAGGTAGGCCTGTAATGCTATGAATTTTCCCCTTAGCACTGCTTTTACAGTGTCCCATAGGTTTTGGGTTGTTGTGTTATCATTTTCATTCATTTCTATGCATATTTTGATTTCTTTTTTGATTTCTTCTATGATTTGTTGGTTATTCAGAAGCGTGTTGTTTAGCCTCCATATGTTTGAATTTTTAATAATTTTTTTCCTGTAATTGAGATCTAATCTTACTGCACTGTGGTCAGAAAAGATGACTGGAATGATTTCAATCTTTTTGAATTTACCAAGACTAGATTTATGGCCCAGGATGTGATCTATTCTGGAGAAGGTTCTGTGTGCACTTGAGAAAAAGGTGAAGTTAATTGTTTTGGGGTGAAACGTCCTATAGATGTCAATTAGGTCTAGCTGGTCCATTGTGTCCGTTAAGGTTTGTGTTTCCTTGTTCATTTTCTGTTTAGTTGATCTATCCATAGTTGTGAGTGGGGTATTAAAGTCCCCTACTATTATTGTGTTACTATTAATTTCCTCTTTCATACTCATTAGCGTTTGCCTTACATATTGCGGTGCTCCTATGTTGGGTGCATATATATTTATAATTGTTATATCTTCTTCTTGGATTGATCCTTTGATCATTATGTAGTGTCCATCTTTGTCTCTTTTCACAGACTTAATTTGAAAGTCTATTTTATCTGATATGAGTATTGCGACTCCTGCTTTCTTTTGGTCTCTGTTTGCGTGGAATATTTTTTTCCAGCCCTTCACTTTTAGTCTGTATGTGTCCCTTGCTTTGAGGTGGGTCTCTTGTAGACAGCATATATAGGGGTCTTGCTTTTGTATCCATTCAGCCAGCCTTTGTCTTTTGGTTGGGGCATTCAACCCATTTACATTTAAGGTAATTATTGATAGGTATGGTCCCGTTGCCATTTATTTTGTTGTTTGGGGTTCACTTTTATACCACCTTTCTGCGTTTCCTGTCTAGAGAAGATCCTTTAGTATTTGTTGAAGAGCTGGTTTGGTCGTGCTGAATTCTCTCAGCTTTTGCTTGTCTGTAAAGCTTTTCAGTTCTCCTTCATATCTGAATGAGATCCTTGCTGGGTAGAGTAATCTAGGTTGTAGGGTATTATCTTTCATTACTTTAAGTATGTCCTGCCATTCCCTTCTGGCCTGAAGGGTTTCTATTGATAGATCAGCTGTTATCCTTATGGGAATCCCTTTGTGTGTTATTTGTTGTTTCTCCCTTGCTGCTTTTAATATTTGTTCTTTGTGTTTGATCTTTGTTAATTTGATTAATATGTGTCTTGGGGTGTTTCGCCTTGGGTTTATCCTGTTTGGGACTCTCTGGGTTTCTTGAACTTGGTTGGCTATTTCCTTCCCCATTTTAGGGAAGTTTTCAGCTATTATCTCCTCGAGTATCTTCTCATGGTCTTTCTTTTTGTCTTCTTCTTCTGGGACTCCTATGATTCGAATGTTGGGGCGTTTCACATAGTCCCAGAGGTCCCTGAGGTTGTCCTCATTTTTTTTTATTCTTTTTTCTTTTTTCCTCTCTGCTTCATTTATTTCCACCATTTTATCTTCTAACTCACTTATCCTATCTTCTGTCTCTGTTATTCTACTCATGGTTCCCTCCAGAGTGTTTTTGATCTCATTTATTTCATTATTAATTTTTTAATTGATTTTTTTTAATTTCTTCTAGGTCCTTGTTAAACCTTTCTTGCATCTTCTCAATCTTTGTCTCCAGGCTATTTATTTGTAACTCCATTTTGTTTTCAAGATTTTGGATCATTTTTATTATCATTATTCTAAATTCTTTTTCAGGTAGATTCCCTATTTCCTCCTCTTTTGTTTGACTTGGTGGGCTTTTTTCATGTTCCTTTAGCTGTTGGGTATTTCTCTGCCTTTTCATCATGTTTAGATTGCTGTGTCTGGAGTGGGCTTTCTGTATTCTTGTGGTTTGAGGTTCCTTTTTATTGTGGAGGTTTCACCCAGTGGGTGGGGTTGGACAATTGGTTTGTCAAGGTTTCCTGGTTAGGGAAGCTTGTGTCAGCATTCTGGTGCGTGGAATTGGATTTCTTCTCTCTGGGGTGCAATGGAGTGTCCAGTAATGAGCTTTGCAATGGGTCTCTGTGTTAGGTGTGACTTTGGAGAGCCTGTATGTTGACACTCAGGTCTATGTTCCTGCGTTGCTAAAGAACTTGCGTGGTATGTCTTGTACTGGAGCTTATTAGCTCTTGGGTGGTGGTTAGTTTTGGTGTAGGTATGGAAGCTTTTGGATGGTCTCTTATTCCTTAATGTTCCGTGTAGTCAGGAGTTTTCTGGTTTTCTCAGGGTTTGGGCTCAAGTCTCCTGCCTCTGGATTTCAGTTTTATTCTTCTAATAGTCTCAAGGCTTCTCCAACTATACAGTACTGATAATAAAGCTTATAGATTAATGGTGAAAAGATTCTCCACCGTGAGAGACAACCAGAGAGGTTCACAGAGTTACATGAAGAATAGGAGAGGGAGGAGGGAGATAGAGGTGAGCAGGAGGAGAAAAAGGGGACTCAAGAGGAGAGAGACAGATCTACGCAGTTATCTGTTCCCAAAGTGTTCTCCGTAGCCCAGACACCCACAAAGATTCACAGAGTTGGATTGGGAAGAGAAGGGGAAAGGAGGAAGTAGAGGTGTTCTGAGGGAGAATAACAAAGATTGAAAATCTAGTGTAGAGGTTAGACTCTTTGAAATACAATATTTAAAAACAAAAACACACAAAAAAAATTTAGAATTGTATATGAAGTTCAGTTTAAAAATAGGGTTTCTCTCTCTCTCTCTTCTTTTTTTTTTGTGGCAAGGTTATAGTGAAATGAAAATGAAAGTTAAGGAATAATAGAGGAATATTAGAGGACGCTAAAAGGAAATAGGAGAGAAAAACAAGAAAAAGAAAAAAAAAAAAAAGAAAAGAAAAGAAAAAAAAAAAAATTTTTTTTTCCCAAATAAAAAAATCGTAAAAATATATGAAAATGAAAGTTGAGGAGTAATGGGGGAGTAATAGGGAATTATAAAAGAAAATGAAAGAGAAAAAATAAAAAATTTAAAAAAAAAAAAGGGAAAGAAAAAAAAATTTTTTTTTTAAATTAAAAAAAAAATGTACATATATATCTAGGAATTTCTCTGAGGTTGTTGTGGTCAGCGTAGGTTCAGTTCAATTTCAGATAGCTCCTCTTTCCAGCTTACACTTCTCGATATCTGTAGGCCCCTTCCCGTGTAGTCGGTGTTACCTTCAGAGATTTTAATCTGTTGCACCGGTCCTTTCTGAAGCGGTTCCCTTTGTTTATTTGGCTTCTGTTTGCTGTCTCTTCGGTGTCTAATTTCCGCCCTGATACAGGCGGGCGGAGGTGATCTCTTATTTAAGTTCTCTAGTTCAGTTCAGTCCTGCTACGGGGAGGGCGGGGCGCTGCAGACAGACACCGCTCTGTGTGGATAGCGCTCACCGTGTTCCGGCCACACTGGGTTTGCTCCGCTCACGGGTGTCTGTGCTTTCGCCGTCTACACTGCTCAGGCTCCCGGCTTCTCTATATGGAGCGGGCCCTGCGTTGAGTGTGGTTCCAGTTTTCGGGTACTCCACAAAAGCGCAGATTCGGTTGCTCCTGCGTTTTGTGCCTTCCCCGGCCTGAGCGGTTCAGGCAGCCAGAGGCTTGGGCACCATCTCCCTGTGTACGGCGCGCTTTTTCCCTCTGCGGCCCCAGCACGCACCGCCAGTCGGGTCTCATACTGTCTTTTTTCAAAACCACTCAGCCCTGCTACTGTATTGCAAATGCAAGTATAGGTGGCATGGTAACAAATTGGTAGAATGGGGTTCCAGCAGAACTTTATTTACAGTGTATGAGGCAGGCTGGATCCCGTGGTCCACAGTATGTTGACAAGCCTTGATCTAGTGGAAATATATTAATAGCAGTCCTTCTGATGTCCACCATATCTGATGAATCCACATAGACTATAGAAAAGCTAACAGGATTCTATAGTAAATATTCCCTAATTTGAGGGTAGACTAATTGGTTATAAACATTGTCATAAAACCAAAATTAAGAAAATGAATCTCTACAGTACTCTATTGTGATAAGCAATTTGAGTACCTTATTTTAATTAATCTTTCCAGTGAGCCATGAAGTAGATATTAGCATCTCTGTATCACCGATGAAGAGACACTGGAGAAGGTATGTTAGCTTCTCTAAGTTCATTCAGGGAGTGAATGATAGGATTCAAACCTATGTTTATCTGATTCCATATATATTATTGCTACAATATGTCTTATAATACATGCATTTCTATAGCATTTCCTGCCTTATGTTCTATAACCACCAGGATTTTGAAATTAAAATCAAAACATGATATGATGCCCATACTCATATGCATATGTATATATACACACAGAGTCAATTAGAAGATATTTGGGTCAGCTCCATAAGAAAAACTGTCTCTTTTAACCAATACTTATTAGAAGAGGCTCCCTGTGAAGCACTGAGAGTTCTAATTATCCTAAGAAATTGTGGAGAGATGAAAACATTAGATGCAAGGCAGAGCCCTGCCCTGCTTGCCACCTGCTTGCTTAGTATTCTTCTGCAAATCCTTGCTGGACCCTAGTCCCTAGAAGCCTGGACCCTTGCACTGATCACCAGCCACTGACTGGTGTTTTCATTCAAACCCCATCACCTTTCTCCACAATTCAGAATCCTTTGACGATGTGAACCACTATTGCCCTGAAATGCCTATAGGCTTCCCTTTGTTGTTGTTCAGTCACTAAGTTGTGTCTGACTCTTTGCAGCCCCATGGACTATTGCTTGTCAGCCTCCTCTGTCCTCCACTATCTCTCTGAGTTTGCTCGAAGTCAAGTTCACTGAGTCGGTGATGCCATCCAACCATCTTATCCTCTGCCTCCCACTTCTCCTTTGCCTTCAATCTTTCACCACCATCAGGGTCTTTCCCAATGAGTCATTCTTTGCATTAGGTGTTTTGACCTTCATGTGTCCTTGGGGAATGAGTTTTCTATGAATTACCCTAGCTCTATGAATCTGCTTCTAATCTATTCCCTCCCCTCTTCCCCTGAAACCACATAAAGTTCAGAGAAACCCTCACAGGGTCTCTTCTATCTGCCAGCCCAGCTTTGCTTGTCTATGTTCCCATTTTTTGCTTCCTTCAGTAATTTAATCTCTTAATCTCTTGGCATCTCTCTGCTTCCTTTGGAATAGCCTTGAATGTCACTGAAGTAAATTTGGCAAAAACACTGTGAAGAAAAACATTGATACTTAGTCCTGATCACAGAGTATATGTTTTTCTAGGTTCTTGGTTTATATCAACTCATTTAGCCCTTGCATCAGTCATATGAACCAGATAGAGGGATCTGAGAGTATTCAAACAACTCATGCTCATCTTCTGAGGGCACAGCAGACATACTAATGGCATCTTTTCATGGTGTAGATTCAAAAAAATCCAGGTTCTTTTCAATAATCTGTCCTGATGGTATCCATAGCACCTAGCCAATGAGCCCAGAACCCTGTGATCCAAACCTTGTCCACACAAGCCACATTAGCAGGGGGTGGCTTGGTTTGATTTTGTTTCTTAGATAGCTGGAAATCAACTATGAGAGGTCCCCAAATTCCTGATGGTACTCACAGTTTCATGAAAGCCATGAACTCTTATTAGTCTATGGAACTAATAGACTAGTGTGGTTATTACATCTCTAAATGCATTTCCAGTGGTCATGTATGGATGTAAGAGTTGGACTGTGGAGAAAGCTGAGCACCGAAGGATTGATGCTTTTGACCCGTGGTGTTGGAGAAGACTCTTGAGAGTCCCTTGGACTGCAAGGAGATCCAACCAGTCCATCCTAAAGGAGATCAGTCCTGGGTGTTCATTGGAAGGAGTGATGTTGAAGCTGAAACTCCAATACTTTGGCCACCTGATGAGAAGAGCTGACTCATTTGAAAAGACCCTGATGCTGGGAAAGATTGAGGGCAGGAGGAGAAGGGGACGACAGAAGATGAGATGGCTGGATGGCATCACTGACTCGATGGGCATGAGTTTGAGTAAACTCTGGGATTTGGTGATGGACAGGGAGGCCTGGCATGCTGTGATTCATGGGGTCACAAAGAGTCGGACATGACTGAGCGACTATACTGAACTGAACTGAAATGCATCATGATTTAGCCCCATGACCCTACCTACAAAGATCAATATTTGACATTCCTGGATAAACACCAATATGGAGCCAAACTTGAAAAGTAAAAGGGTCTTTAAACATTCCAGTTTCCTATCTTTTCTTCCTTTGGAATCCAGTAGATTCTGAACAAGTGAGTAACATGGTAGACTAGTTTAGCTACATGTAACGTGAAGGACAAGCAAAAGTTCCATCAGTTGTGACTTGTTATTCCTTGATTTACAGTACTGGCATTTTTTACACTTTTTCCTTCCTGCATTTCTGAAAAAAGAATGGCTATTTCAGTCAAGGAAACATTCCAGAGCCTGCAATGGCATTTGATTTTGGCTCTGTGTGTTTTGCCTGGACTGCAACCAACTATTTGCATTTAAAACAGATGTATTGATCTTGGCTCTTCGTAATATCCCATCAGAAGAATGCAAGGCTGGATCCTACTTCTGTTTGCACACATCTTGAGGAGGTCCAACCCGATGAAAGGCACCGACTTTCTCTGAGGGAGGAAAAAATCCTCTGTATGAAGCATTAGTTTGAGGGCTGGCAGTGGATCAATTTGGATCTTCCAAGAAACAGATGACAGAATGGACTTATATGTATAGAAGATTGATTGTGGAAAATGTGAAGAATGGAGGAGAGAGATAGGCAGGAGTGAACAAGGAGGGCATTGAGACCTCCATACAATTCTAACATCTGTGAAGGAAAAGAAGAGTCGTAGGTGGGAGATTTGGGTGGAAGGAGTTTTGGCCACAGTGTAGCTCAGATTTAATCCTAACCAGGGTGACACAGAGCCTCAGCGGGGAGATCCTCCTCTGAGGCGTCCCCCAGTGGGTAGAAAGAGCCAGGCTGTAGAACTCCACTCCAGCTGGTGGTCAGATATCAGCTGTGAGCAACCCGGGAGAGCATGGCCTGAGTGTGAATCCTGTGTGAATCCTGTGGCTGCAACAGCCGGGAACTCATTAGCTACACTGCTGGCTCCTGTGGGATCTCTTGAATGGAGATCGAGATCAAGCCATGGCGGTGACCTTCCATGGCGGCCACCTTCCATGGCGGCCATGGGCAGGGAAGGTTTTTAAAAGTGACTGTGGAGACTGTTTTCTGTCAAAATGTGTAAACTAGACATTTTCTCAAATGTGGAAAATAGTTCATGACCTAGGTGCCTAAGAGTAATGAGGATTGCTACACAACTCCAGACATAAACATTGAAATAGAGATGAAATTAGTCTATGGCTATATGGCAAATAGTATTGGTTGGCCAAAAGTTTTCAGGATTTCCATCCTATCTTACAGAAAAACTTGAATGATCTTTTTGGCCAACCCAATAAGTTTTCAAGGAAGAGAAGCCTTCTTTATACATACAGTGCTTCACAGAGCCTTTAGTAGATTATAGTTGCTTCCTACATTTTTGTAGAAATGAAAGATATTAGCAATTTCTATTCCATTCTGGAGAGGGTCAAACGGTGAAGAAAAAGTAACTTGGTGTTACAATAATGAAACAATCTCATCTTTGCTTGAGCAATTATACCAACTCCGCCACTCCCAGCGTACCTTTATCGTTTGACAAAGAGTGGCTCTGATGGTAAAGAATCTGCCTGCAGTTCGGAAGACTTGGGTTCAATCCCTGGATTGAGAAGATCCCCTGAAGAAGGAAATGGCTACCCACTCTGGTATTCTTGCCTGGAGAATTCCATGGCAGAGGAGCCTGGTGGGCTACCATCCATAGGATCGCAAAGAGTTGGACACGACTAAGCAACTATCACTTTCACTGTACATTTCAATCAAAAGCCATTCTAAGTGTCAACACCATGACTGAAGCACATAATTTGAGAACTTAAATGCAAACTGAAATAGACTATGTTGTGATCACCACTATTATTGCTACTTCCTCATCCTTGATTCACAGCCAAAGCTTTCGTGATGGTTACTTGTTCTAAACAAATTTGTCCCAAACCCAGACATGAAAAAAAAAAAAAAATGGGTCCAAGGAAGAAGGTAAATAAAATCAAGTGAGACAACTGTTTATAATCCCCTGGATGTTGAAACTATGACTCAGGTATCCAGGTTAATTTCAATTCTGCTTGCTTCTCCCTGAATCCTTTTTCAAAGAAAGGATTTGCACATAATTTAACCTAGAGGGCTGCTCTTACATTTTACTGCAATATCAGAAAATGAGATCCCTCTTTGTTTTGATTGAAGAACGTACACGTCTAGAGAAGAGCTTCTGGGGAAGTCTTCTGAAACAGGTTAAGATGTGTGATGTATCAGCAAGGACTTCTGAGTAGATTACAGTCTTCCTTTAAAAAGCTATCTGGATATTATATTTCTTATTTGATTTTTGTCAAGGAAAAAAATAAGTTTGTTGTGGTTTGAACATGGTGGGTTTGTTTAAAAGGGAAGAGAAACTCACACCATTTTATTCTTTTTTTTTAATTAATTTTTTATAACACTCTAAACATCTAGCTCCATGTCACAGAGACAAAGCTTATGTAAAAAGGAGGAGAAGGAATAAGCCAAAGACTAGGAAAGGGAGTTTTAAATTAATTTATGTTCTATTATTTAAAGATTTCAACATGGTCAATAATTGAATGATGTGACAAGATTTGTGTGTGTGTGTGTGTGTGTGTGTGTGTGTGTGTTAAAACTTCCTTGCCTATCTCAAATATTTACCTCTGTCCAATCCACCAGTTGATTTTATTTAAACTCAATTATAATAACAAGATTTCACAGTATAATTAAAACTGATTTTATTTATGACACATTTGTGGAACAGTGTACTTGAGATACTGCAGAAGTTGCTTAAGTCAATGTTTTCTTTCTAGTTTAATGTACTGTTTCCACATGAAGCTGACATGAGCCCAGCAGAGGGCATCCTTCTTTTACAAAGCTGGCTTCGGGTCCCCAGATCTGTCCCCCTGGGTCCCTGAATGGACTTGTTCCCTCTCTGGGCCCTTCATCTTCACTCACCTTCTTTTTTGGGGACCTGGTATTCTCGTTTATTTCCTTCCCACTTTGAATATGTTTAAAAACACAAACTAAACCTTCCCACTAGATCCCATCATTCCTTCTATCAAAAAAAATGTTTGTTCTTTTGTTTACTGAGGCACACCCCGAACGAGTATAATTCACTCATTGTCTGCAGTTTGTAGAACATATATGTCTTCCTTAACCCCTTGCAGTGAAGTGGTTCCCTCTTTCCACAATAAGCTGCTGATCAATAGACTCCCCTACCATTTTCCTGGTCTCATTCTCATCGGCTGCTTCTCAGTCTCTCATACTATTGATGCTCCTTCTATTTTGGAAATATCCTGTGACTTCAAGGACCCCATGCTGATGATCCATCGCTTTTTTGGCCTCCTTTTATAAACTTTCTCCCATGCCTCATTCCTCTCTGTTTTTCTGTTTTCCTTCTTTTTTCTTTCTTTCTTTCTTTTTTTTTTTTAGCATCATCTTGCATTCAAAGTAGCTAAAAATTGTGCCAGACAGTGTGCTCATTGGCCTGAATGTATTACTTCTGTTACTAGTAACAACATACTGTGAAATACTCAGGCTTAAATCCTGGGCTGCTCCATTCCCTTGATCAACAATTTCAATTTGGAAAGGAGGATAAGGCCTGCAAACAAACCAGACTTAAAAAAAGGAAGAAATTACACACTCATCTTCAATCTCTGATTCATTGGGTAACAACAAATTGTTCAGCCTTTACTCTGCTTCTCATCCCTACCATCAAAGAGTGTATTTCAGACTCTAGAGAGCAATTAATAAGGCCAATATAAGTGCTGTCTTATAAATATATGGACCAAGGAACACATGATCCTTAGAAATTCTTCCCCGAAGATTTCATATAACACGCTCAACCTTAAAAAAAAAAAAAACCTTTTATCTTCAACACTTGAAACTTATCTTTCACTTCTGTCCTGGTTTTCTGAAAACATCTAAAATGCTGTATTCATTTTTGCTTATTAATAAAGGACTTTAGAGCTTTTTTTGCTCCTGCATTTGTTTGTAATAATAATGACCCATCATTAGGTACCAGGCAAATGACCAAATTGTCATGATGGTGTTGGTGCTATGAACTCATCATAGGGGGAAGCAAAAGAGAATGTGCAGTATGGTGCCTAAAAATGCAAACACAAATTAAACTTCTTTAATTTGTGTGGGGATAGATAAATAATGATTTGCAGCAACTAGGAGTCTCATATGACTTTGTTCATATTTTAATAGTGTACTCCTCTTTGCAGTCTGAGTAATTAAGTCTTATGACATTCTGGAACCATAAATCCTGCTGAGATGTTTAAGTTTAGGACAAACTCTTGATGTACAATCAAAATATTAAAAAAAAAAAAAGACACTTCTCTGGTTCTTAACAAGCTGTTTTGCTTTCACCTTTGAAACACAATTGAATCTGGCCCACTCCAACTGTTTGGCCTCATTGTTAACTGGAAGTTCCTTTTGAAATTCATTGCCTTCAATTACATTTTTTAAAAGAATTTTAATTGCATGGCTGTAAAGAATAAAGATGCTCTAGGCTCCATTTGTTTATCATGGAGGGGCCAAAAAAATGAGGACAGAGCTTCCCAGCTCATGCAGGGGTTGCAGAGAGAGGGAGATGACTTTTAATTCGACAAGTTCAGAGAGATTTCTTAGTTTGACGCGCTCTGCAGGGGGTCTTTGAGCGCCTGGCAATGCTTCAGCATTCTGAGCTTTGAAAGTCTTTCCCTGCAGCAGAAATTGTATCAAAAGCCAATGATAATATTCCCTGCAAGGTAAAGCACCCTATTGAAGATTTCAAGAGCTGTTTATTTATTCATCACAGTTTTTCTTTTAGGACATATCAGGCATCTAGGTAATAATTCACATAGATGATAGAAAATGCAAAAAAAAAAAAAATCCTCCTCATTAATCTTTCACCTTTTCCTTCTTCTTCTCTGTAGGCCACATGTAGATATAAAATGTTCTTTCTGCTTGTTCCAAACATATATATCTTTATCCCAAATCTCAGTCTCTTTCCCTCCCTTTCCATTTTTTTTTTAACAAAATTGTCATTTCAGCTTCCTTCTACCACCAGCTGAGTATATAAGATGTTTATGGCCACTTCCCCCTGCTAAATCCTCAAAGTGATTAATTAATTTTACAGAAGTAGATTCCGTTTCTAAGGCTCTTTTTTGAATCCTGGCATTTTCAGTATGTTTCAGAAAGCTGTTTTCAAAGCAAATGTTAACAGTCGTGTTGATCTCTTGAAGGATATACATATTTTAATATTTTGTATTATATTTTGTATACATGGTAGGAAAAAGTGTTTCTCTTTCGCTGTTTCCAGGACAGAGCTGGGAATAAGGGGCTGTGACAACCTTTCCCTCATGTAACATCAATGTCTGCTCTTGGTTTGGCAGAACCGGTGAAGACAAAAACAGTCCCCTTGTTTTTTTGTTTTGTTTAGTTTTTTTCTTCCATCTTCTATGGCATTAAAAGTGACCTTGCCTTGCAAATATCAGTGAGTTACCTCAGGGGAAGCAGTTGCTATACAAGAGAAAGTTAATTTTTTTTTTTTAAACTGTGGGGATTTAAGGATAGTGTGATGCTTGCAATTGCAGTTTTTCTTTTTTGTTTTAATGGAATCAATGAAGGAAAACTATGCATGAAAAGGAAACTTGGAAAAAATTCAGTGCCTCATCATATTTGGGCTTATTTAAGTACATTTCACTTTACAAACATAAACCAGGTTGAAGATTGTATTTAAATATCAAAAGCGTGAGAGGAAATCACCAGGCCAAGTAACCACTTCACTAACAAAATATCCATAAAGTGGCATCAGCAAATATTCCATTCACCTATTAATATTAATTGAATTTCCATAGAGTGTGAAGCAAGTCACAAGGCACTTTACAAACACAAACTTAACCTTAGGATCTCAAGCTCTCGGGTTGGTCTGAATGATTTCTGCACATGGAAGAGATCAGGACCAAGGATAACTGTTCATTTTCAGTTTGCAGAAGAGGAGGATATATTTTACAGAAATAGTTGTATACTTAATCGTAATAATGTGATTTTAACTATTATACCCAGCACAGGAGAGTCTGAGGAACTTGTCTCTGCCCAACACTGTCACCATAAAATCATTGCCGTCACAGCCCAGGGCACTACAGGGATACATTTCAATTTTTTTCTTTTAGCTGATTGTAGGTTTCACTCTCTCAAACCATCGTTGGGGCTAGAGAGCTCATTATCTGAGTGTCTCCATGTACAAATGAACAAAAGCAGTCACCCTTTCAAACTAATTAGTTCTGATACCAATAGAGTTTTTATGTGAATAAACTCTATTGGTAAACCAAAAGTAAAATAAATTTAAATGTGGTATATAATATATAACTTCAGTTCAGTTGCTCAGTCGCTTTGCGACCCCATGAACTGCAGCACGTCAGGCCTCCCTGCCCATCACCAAACTCATGTCCATTGCGTCGGTGATGCCATCAAACCATCTCATCCTCTGTCATCCCCTTCTCCTCCCCCCTTCAATCTTTCTTAGCATCAGGGTCTTTTCCAGTGAGTCAGTTCTTCACATGAGGTGGCCAACTTTGAGTTTCAGCTTTAGCACCAGCCCTTCCAATGAATATTTAGGACTGTTTTCCTTTAGGATGGACTGGTTGGATCTCCTTGCAGTCCAAGGAACTCTCAAGAGTCTTCTCCAACACCACATTTCAAAATCATCAATTCTTCTGCACTCAGCTTTCTTTATAGTCCAAATCTCACATCCATACATGACTACTGGAAAAACAATAGCCTTGACTAGACAGACCTTTTATTATTATTATTTGGCAAAATAATGTCTCTGCTTTTTAATATGCTGTCTAGGTTGGCCATAACTTTTCTTCCAAGGAGTAAGTATAACTTAGCATATTTTATTTCATATCATTTCTCAATGAAATAACTGTGAAACATCTTATGAGTTGTGCATTTTTAAGCAATCTCTACTTAAAATTCATTCAGCAATAGAGGTGGGTAAGAAAATATTCAGGTGCATTGTGGAAGGGTGAGTAATCTCAAGCATGAGTCTTTTAAAAACACATTTACCTCTCCTGTCTAACAAAAGTTCACTGCTTTTTCTTACTTCATCACATTTTCCCCCTTTGCCATGGGTTTTTCATTCACAGTAGTGGTTCCATAAAATGATACATAGGAAAACTCATTTTTAATTCCATCAAATCATTCATTGCCCCCACAGCCAATAGAATATAATGTCTATAGTTTTTGTATAGTGCACTCAGATACCAGTTTATGTGATTCATTCATTTATTTTTGAATTTCTTTAAAGCTATATGATAGCAAGCAGATCATTCACATGACTGAATTAAAACAGTTAAACTGAATAAATATATCAAATTATTAAGAAATTTCACACCAAAGTTCTGAGTTTAGTGTATATTTTTGTTAATTTTTTTTTTATTTTGTTTTTATCATATGCTTGTAAAAATTTCTTGATCATTGTTAGGTGTGGAAACAATATTCCTAAGTGATTATACTGAAAGAATATATTTTCTCTTCATCGTAATGCCAGATAGTGACTTGAGGACTAAAATCAGCACATTGTTTGATAAAGAACAGACTTTATTTAAAATTTGATTGATCTGATTTGATATGTTTGCATTTGAAGTTTCTCATGATTTAATGGACTAATATACTTAATGAGTAATCTAGACCTTCCCAAGGCCTCTATACTAGTGGTTTTATTTTGTATCATATAAACTGTTTGAAAACATGCAAATAGTCTATATGCGAGTATAGTCAAATAGAATAATAAATGTATGTGAAAAATCCCAGCATTGCAATGAAAGAAAATCTACTTAATATTCATAGATGAGGGAAAAATCAACTTACCATTACCTAGGTTGTTTGAAAGGCAACATTTTGGGGAGAAGTATTTTGTCTCATGTAACAAAATAGAAAACTCAATATATAATGGGATAAAACACAGCCATTGTACATTTGACATATCTATTCTGTATTTGTGTTTGCATTATTGACAAGAACAATTATCAGTGATTTGTATGATGAGACCAGAATGCCAATGAAGGCATTTCCTAGGTCGCTGTTTCCTGTTTGCCAGAAAGGACTCTGCCTTTGCCTCCTCAGTTTCTTCTTTCTTATTCTAGGGAAGTAGCTGCCAGATCCTTTGGGGGACTCTACAGACTGAGAATCTAGAGGAAAGGGATGGATACCAGTAGTCAAGCTACCCCAGGCATTGAATTTCTCAAGGTATTGAGGAGGACATTTTAGGAGCAAATGGGATGGGTGAGAGAAAGGGGTGTTCAGAAGTATTCATAAGTGTTGCTTATCAATCATCATGACTTTGTTGAGAAAGGCAGGTGAGGAACTTTGGAACCACATTTCGATTATTGTGTTTTTCCTCAAAAGGACCATATAGTAACCATTTTATAAGGGTCATAATTTGCATTTGCATTATGTTCATCATGTAGATACAGTTCTTGAGCAGTTGTTGCTTATAAAGTGAATCTGAGGACCAGAACTGCCCTCTTGGTCAGATAGTAGTATAATTAAGCTTCAACCTGGTTTTTAAAAACCTTGGCAGAAGCCCAAAACACCATTACTCCTCTTTACCTACTGAAGTGTTGGTGTCTATCGAGATACTGAAATGGTGCTACTCACCAAAATGATTGAGCACATGTGGTAGATAGAAATGTGAGATGAAAGCTAAAGATGCACACACACACCCTTTTTTTAAACTGACACTAGGAGAAAGGGTTACAAATGATGTCTCTGGCAAAACTAGAAGAGAAAACTGATGGAGGGCCACCCAAAGGAAGCAGGAAGAAACACGAGGCAAGGGATCAGGACAGTTTTTGAGTTAGAGAAAGGAGAACATTTGCTTTGGATGGAATCACAGGTTCTCTTCACATCAGGTGGCCAAAGTATTGGAGCTTCAGCATCAGTCCTTCCAATGAATATTCAGGATTGATTTATTTTATGATTGACTGGTTTGATCTTCTTGCAGTCCAGAGGACTCTCTAGAGTCTTCTCAAGCATGACAGTTTGAAAGCATCAATTCTCTGGTGCTCAGCCTTCTTTATGGTCCAACTCTCATACCCTTACATGACTGCTGGAAAAACCAAGGCCTACCTGGTGACTCAGACAGTAGAAAATCCACCTGCTAACGCAGGAGACCCAGTTTTGACCCCTGAGTTGGGAAGACCTCCTGGAGTAGGGAATGGCTACCCACTTCAGTATTCTTGCCTGGGAAATTCCATGGACAGAGGAGCCTGGCGAGCTACAGATCCATGGGGTTGCAGAGAGTCAGATATGACTGAGCAACTTTCACTTTTTCACTGGAAAAAAACATAACTTTGACTGGACAGACCTTTGTTGGCAAAATGATGCCTCTGCTTTTTCATATGCTGGGTTTGTCGTAACTTTCCTTCCAAGGAACAAGAGTCTTAATTCCATGGCTACAGTCACCATCTGCAGTGATTTTGAAGCCTCCAAAAATAAAATTTGTCATGGCTTCCACATTTTCCCTTTCTATTTACCAGGAAGTGATGGGACTGGATGCCATGATCTTAGGTTTTTTAAATGTTGATTTCCATTTTAATAAAGAGCCTCAAACTTTAGGGGTAGAAGAGGGTGATATATGTGGTGCAGTGTGAGATTTCAAAGATAACATGTTTCTTAGATAAATATTGCAAGACTTATTAGTTATTGCTTAGCTTATAGAAGAAAATGATAGGAGTGCAAACATTTAAAAATTCCCTCAGGGTTAAGGGAAATCTAATGATCTTACTGAGGTTTTCTCCTCTATGTATAAAATTCTTTCGAAAAAGGACTCTTTATCTTTGCCTTTAAATACATATCATCTGTTTTTTTTAAAAAAAAGGTTATAGAGAAGACAACCAGGAACTATTTCTGGTATGAATGAAAGCAGAAGATGAGTCATTGAATATATTAATTTTTCCCTGTACTTGGTCCATCCATATTTTAATTTATTTTCCTTTTTTACCTTTTCTCATTGTTCCTTTGCCTCACTTCACAAACTTGGTTCTTTTCCTTCTTTTCCTTTTGGTTTCTGTTTTTCAACCTCCCACACTATTTTTTATTTAACCAAAAAAATATGAAGTAGGAAATGGAAGGTTCCTGAGAGAGAAAGGAAGGTAGGCAGTGCCAGGTCAAAAGTGGTGCTTCACATAACAGGGAGAGAATTCTTTAACTAGATTGAATGAACCATGAATCTGACCAATATGGAAATCCTTGGGTTCTTAAAATTCAGCATCTCATGTGGGGATATTGATTTATAACGGAAAGCCCAGAAAATGGAAGCTTCACTTTCCTGGCCAAAAATATAGTAGAAAAGATGTGAAATGAATATATATGTGAAATGCCCATGGCATTTATCTGCAAACCCATTGCAGAAATTAACTTGTAAACAAAACTCTTTGTATATTACATATCCATTCATTGGGCAATGGCTTTTAAAGTCTAAAAGTGATTATGAAAATAAATTTCAACTTGTTTTGGAGGCTGCATTTTTCATTTCATGAAAAGTTGGTTAGAAATGGGGTTCAAGTCCATAGGCTAGTCTATAAGTTTATACCAAATATAGTGGAACCAGAATACTAATATTATTTCTCATCGAAGTCAATAAACTGAGGTTTAAATGGAAACTTTACCATTTCCAAGAGACTTGGCCTCATTTTCCTCCACTGCAAAACTGAGATAATGATTCAGACCTCATAGATTTGTTGTGAGGAAAAGCACTTAGCACAGGGCCTAGCTATTGTATATCATGGGAGATGGTAGGACTATGGCCAAATGAGTACAAGGTGAAATTTCCAGTGGACCCTAAACCTTTAGATATGGCTGCAAATTGACACTGGTCATCATTTGGGGTTAGAATCATGTCCAGTATTTTCACCCTAAGCTTCTTTGTCTATAAACATCTTTGCTGCAAGCATTTTTGCCATATAACTGGTTGGCCATAAGGCACTTTTGCTATAAAAGATAAATAAAAGTAAAAGACATTTTTTTGTTTGCTGATTTGTTTCCTTGTTAGCATTGCACTTTGACTTTGAACGAAAACATCTTCCTTCGATAAGAGAGGTATCAGTTTCCAGCTGCTAGGAGGCATGCTTGTTCTGAGCCTTGTGTTGCATTGTGAAAGCCTCTACACGCTGTCGTTTCTTCTATGTTGTCCCCCTTCTATTTATATTGATAGATATTCTGTGGAAAATGTGGGTTCAACTCTGCACCTTGGAGGCTCTTGTTCTCTTTCTCCTGCAATAGAGTGTGTTTGAAAATAAGAAACCAACTCAGGACAAATCATTGTCATCTGTCAGCTCGAGAAAGCCACACTGTCAGCTGCTTGAAACCAAGCTGTCAACCCAAATTGTCAAGCAGTCATTTTATCTTTTATGGCAAAATTGCCTTACAACTTATTGCTTATGCAACAAAAATGTGGTAACAGTGCTCAGGGCAAAGATATCAATGCCAAAGAAGCTCTTGGTTGAAATACCTGTAATCAGTTAGAATAACTACACATTGGCTAAAAAAGTAGGAGCATACTCCATATGCACACACACATGTAGACTGGCAAAGATCCCTCATCTGGATAAAGGTGGGAAAGACTAATGGAGCAACGTCATACACGCATACATACATGCTCACTGATTCAATGGACGTGAACTTGGGTGAACTCCGGGAGACAGTGAGGGACAGGGAAGCCTGGTGTGCTGCAGTCCATGGGGTTGCAAAGAGCTGGACACGACTTGGTGACTGAACAACATCATACTTACTTTCTGTGTCCAAGAAAATTTTACTGGGGGTGTCTGGCCCTGTGGAGGCATGGCCAGGACCCTTCTACTGGCACTCAATTTATGGATACTTCTGACCTGTGGCAGTCTTTTGATATAAATTTAATATTTAACTGTGGTGCTGGAGAAGACTCTAGTGAGTCCCTTGAATAGCAAGGAGATCTAACCAGTCAGTCCTAAAAGAAATCAATCCTGAATATTCATTGGAAGGACTGATGCTGAAGCTCCAATGCTTTGGCCACCTGGTGCCAAGAGCTGACTCATTAGAAAAGACCCTGATGCTGGGAAAGCTTGAAGGTGGGAGGAGGAGGGGACGACAGAGGATGAGATGGTTTAATGGCATCACCAACTCAGTGGACATGAGTTTGAGCAAACTTTGGGAGTTGGTGAAGGGCAGGGAGGCCTGACGTGCTGCATTCCATGGGGTCACAAAGAGTCAGACACGACTTAGCAACTGAATAACAACAAGAGCAAGACACACACACACACACACACACACACACACACACACAATGGTTTGACTAAAAATTTGTTCAGATTCTTCCATAAGATGTTACGGAAACCCAAACAAACTTTCTGACCAATGCTATACATATGCCTTATGCATATTTCCATGGTTAAGAGGCTGATGTTAAGGTATAAGGGAGAAATTACCATATTGATCTTTGTTAAATGTAGTTACTGAAGAAGTAGAGGTTAGAATTAGTTACCCAGGCCATAAGAAAGGCTGTGTTCTGTTTATAAACAAAAATTCTGAAGGACAATTCCATCATCCCTTTCTTTATCTCCCAAATATTTGTTGAGATATTTCCTTTACAAAGTTCACAACTGTTATTATTTAGTGAATCATATAATAAATTTGCATGTTCCTGTAAATTACATTCCATCTCTACATCCTATACATTCCATCTCACATTCCTTTAATTTTTCAAATTTATGTTATTTCAATGTCATGTTTGACTCTGATTTTATTTCAGCTTTTATTTTCCACACTGATCTAAATTCAGGAAAGCCTCTGAGGGCTATTAGTCTGTGCCAAATTCCACTGTGCCGATTCCTGAATTGCTGCCTCGACTTTTTAGTCAGCTTTCCCTCGATACATATGAAAACGGTTGTTTTGTTTCTGTTTTCATTGTTACCCTAGAAGCGACAAGCTTGTACTCTGAGAACTCTCTCTTTATCTAACATTTCATTGTCTGGTGTCCGGAGAAGAGCGGCTTGCATTTTGAATGCTCATGATTACCTATGATTTCTCATGGCATTCAGAGCAGAAGTTTTTTTTTTTTTTTCCTGTATCTCATTTTTGATAAATAATTATACAAACGCTTCTTTGAAAGAAAGGTAGCTTTTAGAATACCTGAACTTGTGGGGGAAAATGTCATTATAACCATGTGGTCATCTCAGAGGCAAAATAAAGAGAAAAACATCAACTCTGGTTCAACCTTTCAAATCACAAGAAGTAGCTCCTCTGTCATCCAGACAATACCTGATGGGTTCTTGTGTCTGATTACCAAAGGGAATCTAAAATGAGTTTTATGCAAATTTTTCTACAGTGAAACATTCTGTAAGTCATTACACTAAAAGGAACTTTTTCAAAACACTTGCAAAATAAAATCAACTGATAATTCAGCAACATCTAAAGAAAGTAGGAGACAATTAAACTTTCTCATGAATTGCCAAGAACTCTACTTAGATATTCTTATGTCATTTTGGATGTGGATGTAGATATTTTCCCTGGATTTTCCTTCCTCAACTGTCATTTCCTCCTCTTAAAAGTGAGTTTTAAGGCTATTTTTGGTCTGTTTCCTACTGCTTCTGAGGCATTTAAGTTATAGAACTTGATTTTTATGTTAGTATCATGAGAAATGGTTTCAACTCGGGGAAGCCCAAACTTCAAATACCTATGGAAGTAAGATTAATGTAGTTTGAATTTTGCAGGAAAATAACTTCAAAGGTGACATTTTTGTTGGAGGTACTGAAATATCTACAGTAATACTTTTAACAAGGGTGAGTCTAGAGCACTGCTTGGAGCAAAGAAATCTAACACATCCTATAACTGTCTAAAGGCAAGCCAGAGGTGGATTTATGGGCCATACTTAGCTCTGTCACCTTGAAGTGAGGCACTTTGAAAGGCTGAATGAAGATGAACAATCAGTCCGTTTGGGGGAAAGTCTTTCCATTTATTTTTTATTAGTTTTAAGAGTGATGCCATATTGTGTCAGGGGTTGAACAGTGTCCAGTGAGAGTATCATGCTTCGCAAAGCATATCCTTCATGCATTTCCATCCGCCACCAGGAAAGCACTTGAGAGGAGAGAGGAGAGGAGAGGATAATGGGACATCTCTGAACTCTTTTGGAAGCATCATAAGATTCCAACCTAGAATGTTCCTCCTGCTTCCCCACTCCCCTTCCCCCACCCTGACTGGTTCCTCTTGTCTTCTCTTGGTATTTCCTATCATTCTCCAAAAGCTAAGATTTTAGTTTAGTCACTCAGTCGTGTCCGACGCTTTGGGACCCCATGGACTGTAGACTGCCAGGCTCCTCCATCCATGGGATTTTCCAGGCAAAAGCTAAAGTAGCTGGTGAATAAGTAGGTTGTGGTTTGAGTAACTGAGGTGAGAAGCTTAATGTCGTTATCCTTTTAAGGCACATGATACGATGTGGGAGCCTGGTAACAACTAGACCATCAAAAAATAACCTGAAACCTAGAAGGTTTGACATGTCCTTAAAATTGAGGTGATGTAATCTGTCACAACTAGTAGTAAACAAATCCTAGAGATTTGATGCACCGTATAATATACATAAACAGCAATATTCTATTACCATCATCTAATGTCCTAAGAGACTAGAGCTTAATTATTCTAACCACAAAGAAGAAATGATTATGCTGTCATGTTATAGACATACTATTGTTGCAGTAACAATCATATAAGCATACCAACTCAACATGTTGAACCCCTTAAATTTAAAAAACTGTTCTTGTTGTTGTTCAGTCACACAGTTGTGTCTGACTCTTTGTGATCCCATGAACTGCAGCACACCTGGATTCCCTGTCCTTCACTATCTCACAGAGATTGCTCAACCTCATGTCCATTGAGTCAGTGATGCCATCCAACCATCTCTTCCTCTGTTACCCCCCTTTCTTCCTGCCCTCAAACTTGCCCAGCATCAGGGTCCTTACTAAAGAGCTGGCACTTTGCATCAGGTGGCCAAAGTATTGGAGCTTCAGCTTCAGCATCAGTCCTTCCAATGAATACCCAGGACTGATCTTCTTTAGGATGGGCTGGTTTGATCTCCTTGCCGTCCAAGGGACTCTCAGGAATCTTCTCCAGCACCATAGTTCGAAAGCATCAGTTCTTCAATTCTCAGCCTTCTTTGTGGTCCAACTCTCTCATCCGTACATGACTACTGGAAAAATCATAGCTTTCACTAGATGGACCTTTATGAGCAAAGTAATGTCTCTGCTTTTTAATATGCTGTCTAATTTTGTCATAGATTTTCTTCCAAGGAGAAAGCATCTTTTAATTTCATGACTGCAGTCACCATCCAGAGTGATTTTGAAACCCAAGAAAATAAAATCTGTCAGCATGTCTACTTTTTCCCCATCTGTTTGCCATGAAGTGATGGGACCAGATGCCATGATCTTAGTTTTTTGAAAGTTGAGTTTTAAGCCAGCTTTTTCACTCTCCTCTTTCACCCATATCAAGAGGCTCTTTTGTTCCTCTTCACTTTCTGCCATTATAGTGGTGTTATCTGCATATCTGAGATTACCGATATTTCTCCCAGAAATCTTGATTCCTGCTTGTGATTCATCCAGTCTGATGTTTCACATGATGGACTCTGCATATAAGTTAAATAAGCAGAGTGATAACATGCAACCTTGACGTACTCTTTTCCCAGTTTTGAACCAGTCTGTTGTTCCGTGTCCAGTTCTAACTGTTGCTTTTTGACCTGCATACAGGTTTCTCAGGAGACAGATAAAGTGGTCTGGTATTCCCTTCTCTTTAAGAATTTTCCATAGTTTGTTGTGGGCCACACAGCTGAAGGCTTTAGTATAGTCAATGAATATACACAATAGTGGATTTCAAATATACTTCAAATTTTAAAAAGTGTAAAACCACTGCTTAATCACAACGTATTTTTTGTATTTCTTGCATAATTGTCATTCTTTTGAGGGGCAGTATAGAAAATTCCTATTGGAGAAAATTTTATTCAACAATAAGGTTTTCAATGCCTGATTTACTATAATATCAGTAATAATAACAGCTAATTATTAGCAAGTGTTAATTAATTAGCAAGGTGTGATCTCAATACAGGTACTGTTTAGTTATAGTATAAAAATTGGCACTATGGAAAAATAACAAAGTACTTAACCCTTTCCCGAAATAATTTATGATCCAGATAGGGAAGCTAATGCATGTTATAGATATCATTGTCTAATGACAATGTAAGACGGCACAGAGGGCCACCTTTCTGGGTATACCACCTATGTAGTCTCATGGGGTCGTGTACTCAGAGGGGTTTTCTACTTGGCTTGCAGTTTTGTTGTTTTCTTGAAATTTTTTGAAAAATTTATACTAGGGCTCCCCCATTTGGATTTTGTATTAATCCTAAGTCCAGTCATTATGTAGCTAGTCCTAATGGTAAAGCACAATGAATAACTGAGGTAGTGTTGCTTGAATAGTGCATAGACTTGATATTGTGTTTGGAGGATAGGGGGATGACCTGGGGCTGGGGCTGTGGGAAATGACTTCTCAGTGAATTTGTAGCTTAAGCTGAGCTTTGAATAATGTGAAGAATTTGGCTGGGCAGACGGAAGGGAGGGGAAAGTATTTCAGGTGGGGAGAATTGTGCAAGCTAGTTTCAGGGACAGGAGTAAGAAGAGGATGCTGGGAACCGGATTACCTGGATCAAAGGTATTGTACAGCTGTTGTGAGAGACAAGGCTCAACTAGGTTTGTAGAGACCTTTAGCCGCTAAGATAAAGACTGTTTTCTATTGTACACTTATGGCAGAACAGGAAGGAACTCAGAAAGATAAACTCAGCAGCAGAATTAAAGCTTAAATCTCAATAATTATCAAGGAAATAGAAGTGGCAGATGCAAAAAGATGTGTTCAAGAAAGATGCATTGGGTGTGACACAACCGTGATTCTAGAGGCAGTGATGAAACCCCTGGCATCAATAAGAAAATCACAGTGGAGGGTAGCAAGTGGGAGATTTAAAGACTGATAGCATCATAAATGGGGGCTTCCCTTTTGGCTCAGTAGTAAGGAATCCACCTGCAATGCAGGAGATGTGAATTCAATCCCTGGATCAAGAAGATCCCTCAGAGAAGGAAATGGCAACCCACTCCAGTATTCTTGCCTGGGAAATCCCATGGACGGAGGGGTCTGGTGGACTACAGTCCATGGGGTCACAAAGAGTCGGACATGACTTAGCAACTAAACAATCATCATGTATAATTTGAGGATGAAATAGGTTAGCTCACACCTGAGTGGCCATGTGGCTTCTAAACGAAAACCCTTCATTTACTTTGATATTCTACAAATATTTATCAAACATATCCTTTTGGACAAGTACTTTAGAAAAGTATTTCTTCATTGTGAAACTGAACCACAGCAAATTTCTCATAGGTTAGCCCCCTGATCTCTTCACAAAATAACATGATATTTGAATATCTTCTAAAGGAGTTATGGAGCAAAATCATTTGAATATGCGTCTACATCAGACATGCCCACTGACAACAGAAACACACTCTGAATTCCTGTTTTGTGTGAAGGCAAAGTGATTACATTCCATGCCCCACACAGTTATGAAGAGTTTTGATTGCCGTCACCTTTTTCTCCCTACTTTCCTGTGCGTACTATGCTAAAATGAAATATTTATTGTACAACAAAAGTAAATCACCAGTGCGATGCAAATGTGAGGCAAAGCTCAACTTTTCTTTTCTCTTCTTTGTTTCTTTTTTGTTTCCTGAAAAGAAAGGATTTCAGACAAGGTAAATTTATGCATCAGTGCCTTTCTTCCGTTTCCTCCTGATAACGTCTGATTGACACCCCTACAAGCGTTACTTTTAAAGAAACCAGAATGAAGCCCGCAGCCTCATGTGGTTGGGCCTTTGACTGTCAGTGCTTTATGTCCACTGAGGCCTGACTGATGCCACCAGCCACGGCATGAAATGTAATCTATCACCTGTAGACCCATGCTGCCGTGTTTTTAGTTGCATAATTAGATATTGTGAAGGAAAAGCAGAAGTCAAGCCAGTTGTAAATGTGCTTTCCAGCTCTCTCTTTTGGTGTTTTTATAGACTTAAAGGGGCCATCCTAATGAAAATGGGTTACCCCTGCCTTTTTTCTTCTTTGCTTGAGGCCAAATATTGTGATTCTCCATCGATTCGTCGAGCAACTCCCAATTATTCCAGTTGTGATTTATCTAAAACATTTGATTCTTTTTCAGTGTTCCTTTCTCTTAATCACTTGACTCCCTTTCAAAGGATGGATAGAAATGCAGAGACAAGGAACACTTAAGTCAATTTTACCATATTACCAAAAAAAAAAAAAAAGCACTATTTCTGTTCAAAGGCACATATAGGTGAAAAAGATAGAAAATGCTAGCTAATATTAGGCCCTCATTCCATGTAGATTCAAATGATTGGTGCTTTCCTCATGATCACAGAGAGCTGAAGAGTGATTTATGTAAATACAGATAATACATACTTTTAATATTATTTTATAAATTAATAAGCTGCCACGTGAATTTTAAGTATTTGGTAACATATAAATGGATGCCCAAATCCCAAACTCTACAAAGAAAAAACTGAAACTTAAAGATGAGTTTTATATGTAATGCATGTAAATTGGGCTGTTGTATTTTTAGATGGCGTGGATTAAAGTGTATCGATGTATTCAGACTAAGCATTCTGACTGCTCTTGAGCCAACTTTGATTGAAGAAAATTGACATGTTTTAGTTGTTATCCATGGTGGCTCAGATGGTAAAGAATCCACCTGCAATGTGGGAGGCCTGGGTTCAACCCCTGGGTTGAGTAGATCTCTGGGAGAAGAGAATGGCTACCCACTCCAGTATTCTGGCCTGGAGAATTTCATGGACCATACAGTCCATGCGGTTGCAAAGAGTCAGACACGACTAAGCGACTCTCGCTTTCACTTAGTTGTTAGAGGGGTGCATAGCAATAAAAAAAAAAAGAGAGAAATACTGGGCCTAGCAAGGAGAAAGTATCAAGCTAAAAATGGAAGAAATGTATGTATAGATAACTTACTGAGACTAACTTTGTCTAAAATTAAAGGACTTTCTTACTTGTTGGAAATAAATGATTTTAGGGCTAGGTCCTTGAAATCCTGCCAAAGTAGTATATCTCTGGGGCAGCATGTGACCAAGCAAAGATCAAAGACAGTGTTGATGGATTTTGTTCACTGAGATGCAGGTAACCTTAGCTTAACCCACAGAAGATGTTGCAAACGATGAACACCTTTCAGGTTCAAGATTACGTACCTAGACCCAGTGAGAAATGCAGAGAGTTGTAAACTTTGCTACTTTCACTTTGCATCACTAAGAAGAAAGGCTACAGTAAATATATTGCAGACGATGAAGAAATCCTGATTGCACTAAGTAGAAGTCAGGAGCTGAGATGGGGCAGTATTTTGAGAAACAGGAGATGGCTCAATGTGACAAATGCTGCAAAGAGGGTAAGGAAAGATGAGGGTTGGAAATTGGACTGGCCCTTGGGCTTAGTTGTAATGAGGTCATCAGAGACCTCACTGAAGGTCAGTTTCTCCCCAGCAACAAGGGCACAAGCTGAACTAGATGAGCTTGAAAAAGGAGTTTTGTGAGAAGAATTGGGGGCAGTACATGAAAACATAGTTTAGGAACCAACATGTGACGAGGAGGTAAGATCACAAATTGACTGGTCAGATCATTTTATGGTGCTTATGAAAATTTAAGAAGCTTTTCAGATGATAAAAGTGTCACTGTACTTGGAATAGCTTCACTAGATATATACCTGATATGTAATTTCCATTGCTTTTTAAAAAATTCTTGTCTGCTTATCATTAGGCTAAGAGCACATAGCTACCTCTAGGTACATAGAAGCAAAGAGAAATTGAAGTGAAAGTGAGAGAGAGAATTGAGAAAGGAAAAAAAAAGAGGGAGACTGATAATTACACAAGTGTGTGCATGCGTGTGCACATGTTGCATTTGACCACACTCACACACACACACACACTCACTCACTAACACTAGTAGGAAGAAAGGCAGAGAATAATAGAAACACTGAGTTAGCCTTTCTGTGAACTATGTTTATATTCATGACTGTTTTCTAATTAAAAATTCTAAATTTGGGATAGGGGATTTGCTCGTTAGTCGGCCGAAGCATGTTTAATATTGTTAGTTAGCAGAAACATGTTTAATATTGCTCACATTCTAGCTTATACTGTACAATACCACATCTGATCAAAGCAAACATCTATTTCATATTAAATTATTGATTAGAGAGTAGTAATTCAGCATTGAGAGAGTTAATGGTTGTAGAAAAAGACTGTTAATACATTCTTTTAAAAATGTGTCAGGAGGCATTAAATCTGAAAATCCAATGTTTAAATCATTCCTCTAAACAGGCAGTATTATAAGTAAACTTGTTTTCCTACTGGAGTGAGAGACCGGTGTGGAATGTTCCATACTGTGTGAGGGCAGGGTTTCATCAGGAGGCCATTATGGTTCTGCCAGTGCCAGGCATTGATAAGTGTGAAATTATCAGCCACTGAATATTGGAGGAATACATTTTTGCATCAAAGGTGCCCTTTACTCCTCAACCAGAAAACCAAACTGCTGATTCAAATGAGCAGACCACTTAAAATTAAGTGATTTTTCATCTGAAAACTCCAGATGCTGTATTTAACTACCAATTTCTAGGGATTTACCTTTTTTTTTTTTTTAAGTAGAACTTGATTTTACTATCTTAGGAAATTTTTAAGGAGAAAGGTTTACGTTAAACAAACAACTCTGGAATGTCTACACTATTTGGTAAATATGTTTAATGCAAATTGACAAAAGGATAGATGTCACTGTGGGTCATTTCTTGAATATTCATTTTTGGGCTTTCTAGGTTGGGTATGCAATCTCAGCTAAACATTTTGAAGGAGGAGGAATCAAATAAATTGCCCTATTTTGGGTCTTTCTCATCTGTATACAGTTGTGCAGCTCTAGTAGACCTGAAAATTGCCCAGAGACAAACTTTAAAAAAATAGAGTGCTTTTGAGGCAGAAAATTGCTTTTCTGCAGTGTGGTCTAAAGGACAGACAGTGACAAGAGGACAAGGAGTTGTCACCACGCAGTGTTATTGTAAAGCATATCCTCCATAACAAAGAGGATAATTTGTTTTTATGTTTTTCCTTATTAGACCACAAAAGAATTTGGTGCAATAACTTTATGGTTTTGATTTAAACCCTGGAAAGCAGATGCACAATTAGATTTTTGAAAGTCCATCTCTAACCTACACGTGATGCTTAGTTTCGATGGAAAACAAATAGCTTAATATAGTAGATCATTCACTTTTCCCCAATTTCTTGCATAGCCCTAATTGTTTGGGCTTTGGGATAAAATATAAACTCATTTTCAATTGCCTTGATTTTTGTGTATATAAGTCAGTTCCTTAGTAGCATTTCAACAAGGCTTTTGTAGTGTAATATTAAAAAAAAAAAAAACCTAGTATTTTATGTATTTGGATTGGCCCCTTGATGTTTTGGAAAGATTTTTTATGTGGCTTAATTTCCATTTTTATGGTGGTGTGAAGGAAAAATGGGAGAAAATATGTCTTTTGTGTGTTAAGGGATTTGAAACTCCTTTGGGCCTGTTATCATGTTAATGAGACAGTTGAGAGATATCAGGATTCTGTGTATTAATCTTAGCAGGCATTTGCTCACCAGAACTGCTCATTTAGAGTTTTAATGGCATTAGCTGTGAATTTGCACAAAATTAACAACAACAACAACAACAAAAACCAGCTCCACAGCATGGATCCATAATATCAAATGTTTATGAAAACCTATTTAAGTATAAGGATAAAATATTTCCATTTTTTAAAAATGTATTTTACAGTTTTGAAAGGCTACTCTTTAATTGCTCATTCTAAATAGCTGTATATCTGATCACGAGATGCGCTCCAATGTTAATATTCTTTGATCTCGGTAATTTTTTTTTTTTTTTTTGGTTGAACAAAAAGTTTTTTTTTTTTTTTGAAACCCATTTCTCTTGCCCTACACTGATACTCAGACGTGTGTAGGGCAGTCATACCAGTAGATTTGACAAGCTGGACATTCTTCACTTTGCAACTTCCACTAAATGATTGAAATATAAATTCACAGCGTGGAAGGGACATGAGAGCTCATCTAGGCCTGCACTCACGTGCACCATGAAGAATCACTGCCATTTAAGTAAAGAGAAGAATCCCAAGTTTACTTCTATTTTTTTCATTATACTAGAGGTGCTAAGTACCAGTAATCTCTTTTTTGTTTCATTTTCTTTCTTCTAAATTATGTATCATATTCGTAGTACTCATCTTTTTTGATAAATCATTGTTCTTTCATTCAACAAATTTCTTGAGTATTTATAAGAAATAGTAGTGGGTACATACTATAGATTGGTCTCCCAAGTGGCACGCCTGTCAATGCAAGAGACGTAAGAGACGCAAGTTCGATCCCTGAGTCGGGAAGATCCCTTGGCGGAGGGCATGGCAACCCACTGCAGAATTCTTGCCTGGAGAATCCCATGGACAGAGGAACCTGGTGGGCTATAATCTATAGTGTTGCAGAGTCAGACACGACTGAACTGACTTAGCATGCAGCATGCAAGAGAAAACTGCTTATCTGGGGGATGTCTCCCATGATCCTAAATCATAGATCTATGGTTTACAATGAGTCTCCATTTTGAATGATAATTACAATCTATTTCTGAACAATTGTGTCCATTTACATCATTTCCACTGAAATGTTGACAAGTGTCACTCAGATAGACTTTGCTTACAGATTTCACAGGGAATCCATAATGAGGCTGCCCCGTAAAATCTACTGTAGCGTATCCTGCAAAACAGTGTGGCACAGTGACACCCAGCAGGTGGGCCCTGTCTTCATTAGGTGGGGATGTGCTGAGCCGTGTGGGCCCTGGCTGCTGCAGCTTCTTGCTGACACATACCACTGCCTCCAGCCTGCTCACCTTCCTCTGTTCTGTCCATTGTAGTTCTTATCCTCTGACTCCTTTGGTGCAAAATGCTCCATTATTTTCAATTTGTGTTATGCCCATCTCTTGCCTCAGCCCATTAATCCATGCCAGCCACAGAGACAAAGGGAAGCACATGGTTGCACTGTCAGTATCAACACAGTTGAGTTTCAACAGCAGATTCCGAGGACTTTGCCAGAAGTCCTGTATGGTCTAAGTGGCCCTTGGTTCACAGATAGGCTATCTTGCACCAGGATCTGTGACAAACAATGCAATAATAACAGAAAAATTACCTACTTGCTCTCAGAGAGAAACATACCAGGGACTTTGATAGGATCTTGTAGAATATTAGCTCAAGCATAAGTTGTCTATTTTAAAGGCCTTACTATCTTGGATGAACATATAAAATTCTTCACTTTTTCTGGATCATTATAAAATCTACCCATAGAAAATTAAGTTTTTAGGTTGGTTGGAAAGGTTTACTCTTGAATTTTAATCACAGGAAAGGAAAGAAAAAGCCATGGCTATTTAAAGTACCACCATCTTATCCTCTCAATATCCCATCTTGCAAAGATAAATTTGTCACTAAGTTAATGGTATCAGTTTGCTAACAAACAATTTAGAGAAAAAAAAAAAATTGTGCCAGCGCTTCTAGATGGTAGTTCCAAGGTGCTGTCCAAAAATTCTCAGAAACTTCCCATGAAAGCCAAGACCTGGGGCACCCAGACTGCTCACCCTGCCTCACTCTTAACTCTCTCTTTTTTTTTAATGTTTTATATAATTGGCTTCCTTATAACAGTGTATTTGAGAAAACACTTTTGTTGCTAAAAGTTTGGAATTCAGGGTGGAGTTGCACTAGAGAAGATGACTGTCACAAGATAGGATCTCAAAATAACTTCAAAATTATCAGTGAAATTAAAGCATATTTATGCTCAATCTCTCAGTCAACTGTAGCCTGCCAGACTCCTCTGTGCATGGGATTTCCCAGGCAAGAATACTGGAGTGGGTTGCCATTTCCTTCTCCAAAAGCATATTTATATAGGAAAAAAATACAAATTTAACCCTGTCTGTTATGAATATAATACAAATGCTAAGTATTAAGTGTTTTAAAGCTCATATTTTAGTGTATAGTCATGTGTGCTATATCCATATCTATTCACTATATCTGTGTCAATTCCCTTTGAGTAAACTATTCAGTTGGACATATTTATTATTTAATAATTCTAAGTATAAATTTAATTAATGATAAATTTTAGAATCCTGTAAAATATACTTAGATCAAAAAGCAATAGAGTATGCACATAACTGTATCTTGTATTAATATAATTTTCAAATTAATATACATGCTTCTTTCAAGTTGTGCCTCAAACCACATTTTGAAAAATCAACATTTTTTTTAAAAGTTTCTCTTTATCTTAGATTTTATACTGATAATTTTTTAATTTAAAGTTCAGTACTTCATAACCAAAAGTGGTACAAAATGTCTGATAGAATTCTCCTGTGAAAGAGCTAATGCCTATCCTTCTAAAATTCTTTAAAACAATTGCAGAGGAAAGAACACTTCCAAACTCATTCTACGAGGCCCCCATCACTCTGATACCAAAACCAGACAAAGACAACACACAAAAAAAGAAAGCTACAGGCCAATATCTCTGATGAACACAGATGCAAAAATCCTCAACAAAATTTTAGCAAATAGAATTCAGCAACACATGAAAAAGCTCATATGCCATGATTAGGTTGGGTTTATTCCAGGAATGCAAGGATTCTTCAATATACACAAATCAATCTATGTGACATACCATATTAACATATTGAATGATAAAAATGATATGATAATTTCAATAGATGCAGAAAAAGCCTTTGGCAAAATTCAACTCCCATTTATGATTAAAACTTCAAAAAATGGGCAAAGTAGGAACCAACCTCAACATAGTAAAGGCCGTATATGATAAGCCTACAGCAAACATTATGCTCAATGGTGAAAAACTGAAAGTATCCCCCCTAATATCAAGAACGAGGCAAGGGTGTCCACTTTCCTCACTGTTATTCAACATAGTTCCAGAAGTGCTAGCTACAGCAATCAGAGAAGAAAAAGAAATAAGAGGAGTCCAGATCAGAAAAGAAGAAGTAAAGCTCTCACTGTTTTCAGATGACATGATACCGTACATAGAAAACCCTAAAGATGGTATCAGAAGATGATTAGAACTAATCAGTGAATTTAGCAAAGTTGCAGGATACAAAATTAATACACAGAAATCACTTGCATTTCTATATACTAACAATGAAAAATCATAAAGAGAAATTAAGGAATCAATCCCATTCACCATTGCAACAAAAAGAATAAAATATCTAGGAATAAACTTACCTAAGGAAACTGTAAAGAGCAATATTGCATAGGAACCTGTAATGTTAGGTCCATGAATCAAGGCAAATTGGAAGTGGTCAAGCAGGAGATGGCAAGAATGAATGTTGACATTCTAGGAATCAGTGAACTAAAATGGACTGGAATGGGTGAATTTAACTCAGATGACCATTATATCTACTACTGTGGGCAGGAATCCCTTAGAAGAAATGGAGCGGCCATCATAGTCAACAAAAGAGTCCAAAATGCAGTACTTGGATGCAATCTCAAAAACGACAGAATGATCTCTGTTCATTTCCAAGGCAAACCATTCAATATCACAAGCCTATGCCCCAACCAGTAACACTGAAGAAGCTGAAGTTGAATGCTTCTATGAAGACCTACAGGACCTTTTAGAACTAACACCCAAAAAAGATGTCCTTTTCATTATAGGGGACTGGAATGCAAAAGTAGGAAGTCAAGAAACACCTGGAGTAACAGGCAAATTTGGCCTTGGAGTACGGAATGAAGCAGGGCAAAGGCTAATAGAGTTTTGCCAAGAGAACCCACAGGTCATAGCAAATACCCTCTTCCAACAACACAAAAGAAGACTCTACACATGGATATCACCAGATGGTCAACACTGAAATCAAATTGATTATATTATTTGCAGCCAAAGATGGAGAAGTTCTATACAGTCAGGAAAAACAAGACCGGGAGCTGACTGTGGCTCAGATCCTGAACTCCTTATTGTCAAATTCAGACTTAAATTGAAGAAAGTGGGGAAAACCACTAAACCATTCAGGTATGACCTAAATCAAATCCCTTATGATTAGACAGTGAAAGTGAGAAATAGATTTAAGGGACTAGATCTGATAGAGTGCCTGATGAACTATGGATGGAGGTTCATGACATTGTACAGGAGACAGGGATCAAGACCATCCCCATGGAAAAGAAATGCAAAAAGGCAAAACAGTTGTCTGAGGAGGCCTTACAAATAGCTGTGAAAAGAAGAGAAGTGAAGAGCAAAGGAGAAAGGGAAAGATGTTCCCATTTGAATGCAGAGTTCCAAAGAATAGCAAGGAGACATAAGAAAGCTTTCCTCAGCGATCAATGCAAAGAAATAGAGGAAAACAACAGAATGGGAAAGACTAGAGATCTCTTCAAGAAAATTAGAGATACCAGGGGAACATTTCATGCAAAGATGGGTTCGATAAAGGACAGATGGACCTAACTGAAGCAGAAGATATTAAGAAGAGGTGGCAAGAATACACAGAAGAACTGTACAAAAAAGGTTTTCACGACCCAGATAATCACAGTGATGTGTTCACTCACCTAGAGCCAGACATCCTGGAATGTGAAGTCAAGTGGGCCTTAGAAGGCATCACTACGGACAAAGCTAGAGGAGGTGATGGAATTCCAGTTGAGCTATTTCAAATCCTGAAAGATGATGCTGTGAAAGTGCTGCACTCAATATGCCAGCAAATTTGGAAAACTCAGCAGTGGCCACAGGACTGGAAAAAGTCAGTTTTCATTCCAATCCCAAAGAAAGGCAATCACGGAGAATGTGCAAACTACTGCACAATTGCACTCATCTCACAGGCTAGCAAAGTAATGCTCAAAATTCTCCAAGCCAGTCTTCAGCTATATGTGAACTTCCAGATGTTCAAGCTGGTTTTAGAAAAGGCAGAGGAACCAGAGATCAAATTGCCAACATCTGCTGGATCATTGAAAAAGCAAGAGAGTTCCAGAAAAACATTATTTCTGCTTTATTGACTATCCCAAAGCCTTTGACTGTGTGGATCACAATAAACAGTAGAAAATTCTGAAAGAGATGGGAATACCAGACCACCTGACCTGCTTCTTGAGAAACCTGTATGCAGGTCAGTAAGCAACAGTTAGAACTGGACATGGACCAACAGACTGGTTCCAAATAGGAAAAGGAGTACATCAAGGCTGTATATTGTCACCCTGCTTATTTAACTATTATGCAGAGTACATCATGAGAAATGTTGGGCTGGAAGAAGCACAATCTGGAATCAAGATTGCTGGGAGAAATATCAATAACCTCAGATATGCAGATGACACCACCCTTATGGCAGAAAGTGAAGAGGAACTAAAAAGCATCTTGATGAAAGTGAAAGAGGAGAGTGAAAAAGTTGGCTTAAAGCTTAACATTCAGAAAACTAAGATCATGGCATCTGGTCCCATCACTTCATGGCAAATAGATTGAGAAACAGTGGAAACAGTGACAGACTTTATTTTTTTGGGCTCCAAAATCACTGCAGATGGTGACTGCAGTCATGAAATTAAAAGACGCTTACTCCTTGGAAGGAAACTTATGACCAACCTAGACAGCATATTAAAAACAGAGACATTGCTTTGCCAACAAAGGTCCATCTGGTCAAGGCTATGGTTTTTCCAGTGGTCATGTATGGATGTGAGAGTTGGACTGTGAAGAAAGCTGAGTGCCAAAAAATTGATGCTTTTCAGCTGTGGTGTTGGAGAAGACTCTTGAGAGTCCCTTGAGCTGCAAGGAGATTCAACCAGTCCATCCTAAAGGAAATCAGTCCTGGGTGTTCATTGGAAGGACTGATGCTGAAGCTGAAACTCCAATACTTTGGCCACCTCATGTGAAGAGTTGACTCATTGGAAAATACCCTGATGCTGGGAGGGGTTGGGGGCAGGAGGAGAAGGGGATGACAGAGGATGAGATGGCTGGATGGCATCACCAACTTGATGGATATGAGTTTGAGTAAACTTGGGAATTGGTGATGGACAGGGGGGCCTGGCGTGCTGCAGTTCATAAGGTCATAAAGAGTCGGATATGACTGAGCGATTGAACTGAACTGAAGGAGACCAAAGAACTGTACACAGAAAATTATAAGAAACTGATGAAAGAAACAGAGATGACCTAAACAGATGGAGAGATATTCCATGTTCCTAGGTAGGAGGAATCAATATTGTGAAAAAGACTATACTACCAAATGCAATCTACAGATTCAATTCAATACCTATCAAATTATGAATGGAATTTTTCACAGAACTAGAACAAAAATTTTCACAATTCATATGGAAACACGGAAGACCCTGAACAGCCAAAACAGTCTTGAGATAAAGAATGGAGCTGGAAGAATCAACCTTCCTGACTTCAGACTATACTACAAAGCTACAGTCATCAAAACAGTGTGGTACTGGCACAAAAACAGAAATATAGACCAATGGAACAAGATAGAAAACCTCGAAATAAACCCATGCATTTATTGGTACCTTATTTTTGTCAAAGAAGGCAAGAATATACAATGGGGCAAGGACAGCCTCTTCAAAAAATGGTGCTGGGAAAACTGGACAGCTACATATAAAAGAATGAAATTAGAACACTTCCCAACACCAAACACAAAGATAAACTCAAAATGGATTAAAGGCCTAAATGTAAGACCAGGAACTGTAAAAACTCTCAGAGGAAAACATAGGCAGAACACTCAAATCAAAGCAAGATCCTCTATGACCCATCTCCTAGAGTAACAGAAATAAAAACAAAAGTAAGCAGGTTGGACCTGATTAAACCTAAAAGCTTTTTCACAGCAAAGGAAACTCTCAGCAGGGTGAAAAGACAACCCTGAGAATGAGAGAAAGTAATAGCAAATGAAACTTACAAAGAATTAATTTCCAATATATACAAGCAGTTCATACCACTCAATACCAGAACAACAAACAACCCAATGAAAAAGTGGGAAAAAGACCTAAACAGACATTTCTTCACAGAAGACATACAGATGGCTAACAAACACATGAAAAGATGCTCAGCATTGCTCATTATTAGAGAAATGCAAATCAAAACTACAATGAGATATCACTTCACATTGGTCAGAATGGCCATCATCAAAAGTCTACAAACAATAAATGCTGGAGAGGGTGTGGAGAAAAGGGGATGTTCTTATACTGTTAGTAGTATAGCCACTATGGAAGACAGTATGGATATTCCTTAAAAAACTAGGGATAATACCACCATATGACCCAGCAATCCCACTCCTAGGCATATACCCTGAGGAAACCAAAATTGAAAAAGACACATGTATCCCATTGTTCATTGCAGCACTATTTACAATAGCTAGGACATGGAAGTAACCTAGATGTCCATTAACAGATGGATGGATAAAGAAGTTGTGGTACATATATACAATGGAATATTACTGAGCCATAGAAGGGAATGAATTTGAGTCAGTTCTACTGAGGTGGATGACCCTAGAGCCTATTATATAGAGTGAAGTAAGGCAGAAAGAAAAAGATAAATATCATATACTAACACATATATACAGAATCTAGAAAAATGGTACTGAAGAATTTATTTGTGATGCAGCAATGGAGAAACAGATAAATAAATTAGACTTACGGACACGGGGAGACGGTGTGAGAGGAGAGGAGAAGGTGAGATGTATGTTGAGAGTAACATGAAAACTTACATTACCATATGTAAAACATCTATAGATAGCCAACGGGAATTTGCTGTATGGCTCAGGAAACTCAAACAGGGGGTCTGTATCAACCTAGAGGGATGGGATGGGGAGGGAAATGAGAGGGAGGTTCAAAAGTGAGGGGATATATGTATACCTATGGCTGGCTGTTGTTGAGGTTTGACAGAAAACAACAAAATTCTGTAAAGCAATTATCCTATAATTAAAAGATAAATACATTTTTAAAAAATTGAAAAAAAAAGTAATTCAAGTGCTGTCTCTCTGTTTATTATATGACTATAGTGCCAGCAGAGTCATTAATTTGATTTAATCAATAATTTGATTTATATTAAATATTTGGAATATTTTGAAACTCTGAGCAACTTTGCATTGCACTGTGCACCTTAACTGCCTGAAGCAATAGTGAAATATACATATCAGATGTTTCAAAATGTTTAAAATATTGTCATCTTTTTGTTAGTTACCTGAGGTATATTTGAAATATTTATTTCAGTGAATCTAGAAATGTGGGCAAATGTTTAATTAGGTTGGACACCTATATTACTCTGATAGATATATAGGGATTTATAATATTGTACAAGAATTCTTATTTATATTAAAATTATTATTATATATAATATTCTTATACAAATTCTTCTACTTCAATTTGGTATCTATAAAGCTGAGTGGAGAAAATGAAACTAAGATTTCTAGTAATCACTGACTGAACTGAGCTTGACAAAATTAGGGGTGGGTTGCCTGCGTTCCCACTGCATCTTTGCCCAAATGCCAGATAGAATTTTAAATGCAGATCAGTTTTCTTGGGCTCAATTATTTCTGTCTTATTTGGTGGATTTTCCCCAACCTGTATAAATACCACATAGTATACAGTAGTTACAGGGCTTTCCAGGCAGCTCAGTGTTAAAGAATCCACCTGCCAATGCAGGAGATGTGAGTTCAGTCCCTGGGTCAGGAAGATAGATCCCCTGCAGAAGGAAATGGCAACCCACTCCAGTATTTTTGCCTGGGAAATCCCATGGACAGAGGAGTCTGGTGGGCTACAGTCCGTGGGGTCATAAAGAATCGGACACAACTTAAGTGACTAAACAGCAACAAATTTTATACAATAAAATTCTCTAATAAGTGTGTTAGCCTTCTCCTTTCTTATCGCAGGCCCCCAGCTCTTCTTTTGGCATCTTTCTGTGTGACGGATAACTCCGTGTCCTACTTGAAAGATTACAACTGGTCAAAATGAGACGCTAACTTTCTTTTCAAATAATATCTGTGCCTTTCCCAAATGATCTGTGTTTTCATCCTCTTCCTTCCTGTTTCCTCCCTCTCCTCCCCCCTGCTATCCTCCCCTGTGAAACTGACCCTCTCTCTCTGCCCTTCTTTTTATGATCTCCCATGTCGTCTTTCCTGTTCACTTTGGGATCTTATTCCACCAGTGAGTTCTCTCTATTAGCTGCTAATTGCCATGCTAGGAGACTAAGTCCCTACACTATTGAAAACAATTCTGGATCAACAGGTTCAAAGGTCAGCCAACCAAAGTTAACTGTATTATTAAGGAAATGTTCCCTGCATGTGTGTAGCTTGAGGAATATTGACATTATCTATGTCCTTGTATTAATAATTTATGGAGGTTAGATCTCTTCTAATCAAAAGAAAAATAATAGTATTCAAAATTAGCACACTTCTTGATTATTTTGATTTAGATGAGGTAACATGTTTTGCCCTAAAATAAGCATGTTGTTTAAAATCCTGAAACTAAGTATTGAATGAATCTATTTTTTTTAAATCTGTTGAATAAAATCCGCCCCCCAAAAATAAAGAGGGCTCATTTCTTAATAATGGCAAAGTAGTCAGCATTTTCATTGAAAAAAATCCATCAAAAATTTACTCGATGCAAGTTCTCCAATTTTAATAAGATTATGTTTCATTAGATCTAACAAAGTACCTGTATACATACTAAAAAATTCCTGTCTCATTAATGCAAAACAAAAAACAAGCTGCCTCTTCAAGAATCTATTTGCAATAGGACCTTTAATGCCTGCACTGTCCTATGTAGTTGCCCCTAGCCAATATGTTTCTACTCAAATTTGAGTTAAAATTAAAATTTAGAATTTGTTTCTTCAAATGTAATAGCCACATGCTAGGTATTCAATAGACACATGAAGCCAGTAGCCACCATTCTGGAAAGTATAGGTTTATAGAAATGTATATCATTGCAGAAACTTCTATTAGATGTTTTTGCTTTAAATCTTTCAGAACACCTACTCTGTCTTCTATATAAAGTGATGGCAAATACTCAGAAAGTTGATAAGGAGGTTATATGAAAGCATGTGCATGAAAACATAGTCCACTAATGTCTGTTCAGTAAAAATTATTTTCTTTCCTTTCTTCTTTCTTACTCTGGAAACTTTTCCCTGATTATGGTTATTCCATAAATTGAGAAGCAAACCATCCATGGAAAGATATGTGAGTCCGTAGAATTATTGTTCTGCTGACTTTTAAAATGTTTTTATAGACACCTTTCTTTTTTGACAATCCTAACTATGTTTACCATTTTACTGTCTCAAGATGGTAGTGGTTATCATTTTGTGAATGTGTATAAAGTTCACTGAAAAACCACAAGGACCATGGTTCAATATTTTTCTGAAATATTTAAAGTAATATTTTGATCTGCTTTTCCCGAAAGCAAAGACTTAGAGCAGACTCAATAGTCATAAGGTGTCTATCTGCAAGCATCCTATCAATGACCACTAAGCAGTTGCTCTCTAAAGCCGACTGGACTTAACCAGTCTCTTCTTTCATTCTCACTTTTGGCAAGAATGAAGAGCGGGAATCTATTTTAGACTCCATCCTTACCAGCACAGAGAACTCTGATCTGAAGAATCAAAGCTCAGCCGCAAATGAGCAAAACGCAAAAAGTAACAACCTTTTAACTTCTTATTGAGTCATTGAATTGAAGCTAGTTGGAAATTTCTAAACCAAGTAGATGGATTCTAAAGCTTGACTTGTTTTTTTTTCCCCCCATCTTTAATTGACGCTCCCACAACTGTAAATAGGAAAGGAAGGGAGGGAAGGAGGGAGGACAGTGGAGGACGATGATGAGATTGAAAGTAGCTGGAGTCAGTTCCAGAAGCCTCGAGGCTTTCACGTTGGTCCAGCCAGTCCCTGTGGTGCGGGGCTCAGTATTACATTGTCAGGAGGATGAACGAGGCTATCGTTTTTTTTTTTTTTTTTTCTTCTCTTCATCTCTCATTTCCACTGCTCTCTGGGTTAAGCTCTCAGGGTGAAGTACTCCCAAGGAGAGCTAGAAAATTTGTACAGCTCTTGCCATAAAAGAGCCCAGGATCCCGAAGAGTCAAACACAGCCTAAAATTAGCCTTACAGGTGCTAAATATCCTATCGGGGCAGCCGCTTCTGCAAGTGGAAAACAAACATTGATTAAAGAACCTAATAGCATGTTTTGCTTTGATAATTGCGGAAGCTGTGGGAAAGAATACGCGTTCTCCAGATCGAACTTTGCTAAATGAGGGTCAGTAGCTTTAAGCTTTTTATAGTAGAAGCTCAGCCCTGCAGTAAGTGAATATTTTAACCACAGGAACACTGAAAATTCAATGATATTTTCATAATTGCATTTCGGATAGTCAATAAACACTGTAACCTGAAGTAGCTTGCTTTGAAGCAAACTTGATTGCCTCACTGAAAACATTGTGCCACCTAATATTAATAAACCTAACTGCTGAACTCTGAATATAATAGGACAATTACCTCCAGGAAGCATTAGTATTCATTATACCCAAAACATTAGTCTGTATAGACAGCTGCAGACACAATACATGTAGAACAATTATGGTGCATGCTATTTGAATTTTCTTGCTCGTCTTTGCTATGTGTCTGAAACACTTACTTCTAATAATGTCCTGGATAAATAAAAAATATATTTACTTATTTATGTGTATAGATAAAATACAGATGAGGAAACATAATTACTAAACTCAAATAAATTTATTAAAGGAGAGACTGTGAATTTATACATATTTTTCTTTTGTAGCCAAAATATTTCATAGAAATGATAATATATTTTTTTGTTGTATTTGTTTGTTTGTTTCATTTATTTTTATTAGTTGGAGGCTAATTACTTTACAGTATTGTAGTGGGTTTTGTCATACATTGACATGAATCAGCCATGGATTTACATGTATTCCTCATCCCGATCCTCCCTCCCACCTCCCTCTCCACCTGATCCCTCTGGGTCTTCCCAGTGCACCAGGCCCGAGCGCTTGTCTCATGCATCCAGCCTGGGCTGGTGATCTGTTTCACTATAGATAACATACATGTTTTGATGCTGTTCTCAAGAAACATCCCACCCTCGCCTTCTCCCACAGAGTCTAAAAGTCTGTTCTGTACATCTGTGTCTCTTTTTCTGTTTTGCATATAGGGTTATCATTACCATCTTTCTAAATCCCATATATATGTGTTAGTATGCTGTAATGTTCTTTATCTTTCTGGCTTACTTCACTCTGTATAATGGGCTCCAGTTTCATCCATCACATTAGAACTGATTCAAATGAATTCTTTTTAATGGCTGAGTAATATTCCATGGTGTATATGTACCACAGCTTCCTTATCCATTCGTCTGCTGATGGGCATCTAGGTTGCTTCCCTGTCCTGGCTATTATAAACAGTGCTGTGATGAACATTGGGGTGCATGTGTCTCTTTCAGATCTGGTTTCCTTGGTGTGTATGCCCAGAAGTGGGTCATATGGCAGTTCTATTTCCAGTTTTTTAAGAAATCTCCACACTGTTCTCCATAGCGGCTGTACTAGTTTGCATTCCCACCAACAGTGTAAGAGGGTTCCCTTTTCTCCACACCCTCTCCAGCATTTATTGCTTGTAGACTTTTGGATAGCAGCCAGAACTAGAACAAATAATTTCACAATTTGTATGGAAATACAAAAAACCTCGAATAGCCAAAGTAATCTTGAGAAAGAAGAATGGAACTGGAGGAATCAACCTGTCTGACTTCAGACTCTACTACAAAGCCACTGTCATCAAGACAGTATGGTACTGGCACAAAGACAGAAATATAGATCAATAGAACAGAATAGAAAGCCCAGAGATAAATCCACGAACCTATGGACACCTTATCTTTGACAGAGGAGGCAAGGATATACAATGAAAAAAAGATAATATATTTAGAAAGAGATATTAGACATTGGAAGGGCTTTATACTTACCACTATAACTTAAATATCTTCTTTAATTCTTGGTTTCTATTTGGGCTATTGGTTGCTTCTCTTCACTTGAGTATGTGTATTAATTTCAGAATACCCTAAAATGATGAAGAAAAAGGGATTCATTATAACCAATCTTCTAGAACAGAGTGTAGCTTTAAATCTAAAATTTTCGGATAATATTCAAAAAGTAATAAGTACCACCCCAAGTTCCTCACATGTCGCTTCTTAGTAGCCATATGCATCCTGATTTAGAATATAGCATGCAGAACTGACATCTCTCAAAAATCCTAAGTAATTGATGAAACCACACAGAAATCCCAGAGAAGTAAAGGACGATTTAAAAGGGAAGTAAACCAGAAGAGAGGTGGTCACTAAGTCGTGTCCAACTCTTGTGACCCAGGAGACCGTGGCCCCAGGCTCCTCTGTCCATGGGGTTTCCAGGCAAGAATACTGGAGTGGGTTGCCGTTTCCTCCTCCAGCAGATCTTCCTGACCCAGGGATTGAACCTGCCTCTCCTGTGGCTCCTGAATTGGCAGGTGGATTCTTTACGACTGGACCACCTGGGAAGCCCATTGTATCAGTGATTGGAATCTAATTGAAGTAACTTGCATGTTATCACCTGAAGGATTCCAGCATCTAGAATTTTCTAAATTCATAGTATGGGTCTCCAGTAATCAGTCCAACAGCTATGGTGCAGAAAATAAGTGGCATTGAGGGATCTGACAAAATCAAGCTTTTGTCAGTTTCATATAGTTAGTGCGAAGGTTATTCGAAGACTGATTATTGACTGTTTTTGTTCTTTGCATAAAGGAAAAGAGATGAGAAAGAACATGTTTCTGTCAGACATACTTAATTGTTATTAATTTAAATCAATTCTGCAGTTACTTTTATTGACTCTTAGTTTGCATCTCTCATTGTTCTTTCATCTGCTTTTTAGGAAGGAAAGGAAGGAAAACCTCAAGAGCATTATTAATTGGGTTTAAAAAATAGAATGCAAAGTATATGTTATCCATCATTTCTATTTCCTTAGACAACTAAACAAATTGATTGGCATTTGTTTCATATTTTGATTATAAAACCAATGATATTAGTTATAAATGATGTAGAATATACAAGAAAGTAAAATCAACAATTTTAAATCACTTCAATTTTACCACCAGGGATAATAATTGAAAACATTAGAATAATTTTTAAGAATCTTTCTCGAGGTGTATATGTATATCATGTATATTTACTATGTTTTGAGCATTTTCTGAGTATATCAGACATTCTTGAACACTTGCTATTAACTGTTATTGACTGCATAATTTATTTAACCAATGTTGGACAGTCAGATTATTTCTAATTTTTTTTTCACTATAGCTAATTTTGCAGAGCACCACATAAGTACATTTTACACCAATTTCTATGTATTTTTAATTGGAATATAATTAACATATAACATTATTTACTTTCAAGTTTAAAACATAGTGATTTGATATTCATGTATACTCATAAATGATCACTATAATAAATCTAGTTAACGTCTATTGCCATATAGGGTTACAAAAATATCTTTTGTGTGTGTGATGAGAACTTTAGGAGTCTACTCTCTTAGCAACTTTCAAATATGCAGTGCAGTATTATTAACTGAGGTCACTATGCCGTACATATTGTCCCCAAGACCTATATATTTTTTAACTGGAAATTTGTACCTTTTGACCCCATTCATCAATTTTGTTTACTCTCTACTCTCCCCTGCCTCTGGCAAGTCACCAATCTGTTCTATGTATCTATGAGATTGTTGTTTATTTATTTTTGTGGTTCCGCATTGGCGAAGGAAATGGCAACTCACTCCAGTATTCTTGCCTGGAGAATTCCATGGATGAATCTGGTGGGCTACAATTCATGCGTTCACATGGTTCCACATGTACGTGATAGCACTTGGTATTTGTCTTTCTCTATTTGCCTTATTTCACTTAGCCTAATTCCCTCAAGTTTCATCCATGTTGTCACAAATGGCAAGATTTTGTTCCTTTTTAAGGCTGAATAGTAATCCACACTGTGTGTCTGAATGTTTTGTGAGCCATAATTGCTTTATCCATTCATCTGTTGATGAACACTGAGGTCATTTCCATATTTTAGCTATTGTAAATAAGGTTGCAGTGTATGTAGGGTGCAGATATCTTTTTGAGTTAGTATTTTCAGTTTCTTTGGATAAACTTCCAGAAATGGAATTGCTGGATCGTAGAGTGTGTCTCCTTAATTTTTGAGGAACCTCCATACTGTGTTCCATAGTGGCTGTACTGGTTTACATTCCTAACAACGGTGCACAGATTTTCTTTTCTTTGCATCCTCACCAACACTTTTTATTTCTTGATTTTTGATAACATCCATTCTAACAGTTGTCAGGTGATAGCTCACATATTTATTTATTTTTTTTTTAATTCTAGCAGAAGTCTTGTTTCTCCACTGCTGGACAGAGATATGGCCAATCATTTAACTTCTCCAACCTTCTGTATTATTTGCAGGATGAGCGCATCCCTTCACCTGTATAATGCAATATAAATTTTCAGAGTTTAAGTTTTTAGTTAGTCAAATTCATTATTTTTGATGAACCCATCATTATTCCACTATATATATATATATATATATATATATATATATATATATATATCTTTGTGGTAAAGTCCCACCCCAAGTAAAAATATGCACAAATGAGTAACTGAGTTGAACCCTGCATATCTTTATATTTCTGGTTTTCAAAACTTAACAAAGTGAAGCAGAAGTCACATCGTAAATGTCTCAGCATTATTTCTGTAGTCTGAATAATATTTTCCAGCAAATGTAATGGCATTGTACCTTCTTTTAGTTACTTCGAACCTGTCAGGGGAACAGTATGTGCTATAATCTGCTCACCAAAACATATGGAATAATCCATCCTTGATTATTTGATTTATGCTGCTGTGTAGTGCTTCTGAGTGAGTGTAAGGATGAAGATATGAATGGTCTTCTATATACATTTCCTGATGGATTTTTAGGAACCGTCTCTTAAGTTTCTTGGAAATGTCTGCCTTTTATTTTAGAGTCTGAAGACGTTATAAACGTAATCTGTCCACAGATACAACATGCATGCCAGATAATAGCCCCATTCACCACCATTAAATTTGGATGTAAATATTGAATACCAGATTAGGAAAGTAAAATAATGACACATTTGTTCCTAAATATTTGAAGATACAAGGAATCTCTTACAAACCATAAAAACCAGATGATAGTCTGTTTTCTATATTTCCTATATGCACTTTCTAGGTTTTCTCTGACAGCTCAGTTGGTAAAGAATCTGCCTGCAGTGTAGGAGACCCCTGTTTATTTCTTGGGTTGGGAAGATCCCCTGGGGAAGGGATAGGCTACCCACTCCTGTATTCTTGGGTTTCCCTTGTGGCTCAGCTGGTAAAGCATCTACCTGCAATGCAGGAGACTTGGATTCAATCCCTGGCTTGGGAAGATACCCTGGAGAAGGGATAAGGCTCCCTACTCCAGCATTCTGGCCTGGTCCCAAAGAGTGGGACACAACTGAGTGACTTTCACTTTCACTTTCACATGCACTTTCTACTGTATTCAGTAAACCCCCTGTTCCAAGTTTTAAGTTTTCCCATTATAAATAGGTTTATTATATTCAATGCACAGAGGCCAACTAAAATGAAATAATTATAGTATCTAAGAAAGTACTTGGAGTAATTTTAGAAACAATATAAAATTGAGATCTCATATTTTGTAGCACAAATGTGCACCTGGTACAATGCTCTCTTTTAGATGTCACCCTGATGGAGCTATATTATCTAAGGCCAAGATATTTCCAGGGAGAAAGGGTCTCATACCCCCTTGAGGAATTTCTCTTTAATTTTAAAGATTGCATCTTCTATACATTTAATAGCCTCCTCCAAGTTTCTTACCATCTGTTTGAGGAGACAAAGTTAACACACATGAAAGAAATAGAGACATCAGTACACAGATGCAACCAAGTGCTACATCTGATAAAACACCAAGCCTAGTGAGAATTTAAGAGAGAAAAGGAGACCCACATAGACTAGAGTCAGAAGGCTTCATAAAAGAGGTGGGCTTGTGGCAAGCCTTAAAGGAGCACATTTTCTATGGGAAGAAAATTCAGAAAGTCAGAGTTAATCCAGTAAAAACAGAAGGAAATATCAAGAATATTGACTAAAAATAGGTTTATATGTCAGCCAATTTGGCTACCTGATGTGAAGAAATGACTCATTGGAAAAGACCCTGATGCTGGGAAAGATTGAAGGCAGGAGGAGAAGGGGATGACAGAGGATGAGATGGTTGGATGGCATCACCAACTCAATGGACATGAGGCTGAGTAAGCTCTGGGAGTTGGTGATGGACAGGGAAGCCCAGCGTGCTGCAGTCCATGGGGTCTGAGAGTCAGACATAAATGAGCGATGGAACTGAACTGATGTCAGCCTAAAGATGAAAGCCAAGTTGCGTAATTAGAATGGGACCAAATTGAGATTCTGGAATATATATAGATATGAATGGACTTTCATTTTAGGAATTCTTAAACCAGTGAGAATTCCTAGTCAAATGAAATTTCTTTGGTCATAGAGACTCCAAGAAAACTTATTGAAATGTTTTGTTACAAAGTATAGCAGTTATTTTTTTTTTTGGATGACATTATTGAAAATGTTCTAATGCCCACTTATTTCTCATAATGCATATGAACATCTGCCTTTTTAAAAAGCTTCCCCCATAGTAGTGATTTTTATAGCATGTTATAATTTATTTCTATGCAGAGTGATTGTTTGTATTACATGATAATATAGAGAATTAGCCATTACAACAAGATTATAGCCAAATTTATATTTAGTGGGTAAAGTAGCAATAAATCATAATAAACAAGAACTTCTTTCCTGTATTGTGTTAGAGTTCCCAAGCTTTAGAATGGTCAGTTCTTTAAACATCCAAGAGGAACATAAGGTGGCTAGATATGTGATAAAAGGTGATAAAGATATATGATAAAAGGTCAAAAATATTAAGGTTATTTTTCCTTCTTCACACACACACACACACACACACACACACACACACACATGTATATAATGAGTCAGAGCCAAATAGCCCCGATTAATTCAACACTACTTGGCACCATTGTCACTCCTTGCTGAGAAGAAACCCAGGTCTGATACAAGCAAAAGGTCTGAATTGGCTCTTTATCTGGCTTCCCCAGGTGAGCCTTAAGGGCAGTACCTGGATTGTGTTCTAGGGACAGCTAACTGCAAGTTGCTGGTGTCATCCTTAGCTAGTGAGTAGAGAAAAACCAACATACAACCTTCCCCCCAGATTTAAGAAGAGATTTGAGATGTATGTGTGTATGCATGTGTGCCTATGTATGGGGTTTATTTGCTAAGTTGCTGAGTCTGTTCAAAAAATTCCATGAATCTTCAATTTTGCTTTTGTGTAAGAATGTGCATACTCTTAAAGTTTGTAGCCGAGGGCATGCTTTCCTGCTATCCATTGGTATTAAAGACTGTTAGGCTCACGTTCACTTCTCTTAAGGCTTTCCTTGTTTTGTTTTGGTTTTTTTTTTTGTTTTTTTCCCCTAACCATTGACAATTCAGTGTCAACAATTTTGGGACCAAACCTATAAGGAATTTTTTCAAAACCATCTGAAGTTTTATTCAAAGAAAAGCAAATTTCTTAATAAGATGCTAAGAAATCAGTAGATCTGGGTGTTCTGGCAAGCCAAGGCTAAAATTTCATTTTATCATTACCATGATGTTAAAATAGTCACTTGCTGACATTTATTATAAGGCTGAATTTGTTTTCATAACCAGAAATCAAATAAATTGCTCTTTGGTGAGGAACTCAGTACATTTTGGAAGTCTTTCATCTTTTTGTTGATAAAATAACTATTTCATTAACATAGATATTTGTAGGTTATTTAAGAAGTTTTTAGGGTAAAGAGGTTTTATGATAAATAAGGTGCTTTTTTTTAAAAAAGGAAAATTTTTCTTCAAATAAATTCTGCTAATACTCCATGCTTGAATAATCAACTTATTTTCAGTACTATGAACTGGAGTGTTCCCTTTCCCAATTCCTACAATTGAACAATGAATTGGTTGCCTCTACTTCCATAGCCCTCAAGGCAACATATGTTATTAAACCACAGACAGTCACCAGGGAGAGCCATGAACATGTGGGAAATTAGGGTTCCTAAGTAGAGAGAAGTTGGTGGTAAATCTATAAAACTGTAGAAAATCTCTCTCTCGGGTCATCCCCCTACTTTAAATTATCCCTGTTAACCAAAATAAACCTAAGGAATCTTCCCATGGTTAATGCACTTTGATATGTTTTGTTCAGTTGTGGTCAGGAGGTCTGCCTTACATGTCTATAACAGATGTTTTCTCTGTATACTCCATGATATTGATTTTGTGGGCAAAAGGGTGTGATCAATAGAGTGACAGTTGGCAGCCAAAAAATGATTGAGGAAGAAGTACCATAATGAGGAGCTAACCTCCAAAGGCTCAGCTTTGAGATGTTTATCCAGACCTCATGCCTTCTCAAAACTGGGAAAGAACCTGGAAAGTGCTTCTTTTGCACTTCCCTTTGCAAGTATTCTGTTGGTACATGCTTCATGTCAGATCAGAAAGACTGTAGGAGCATCTTTTACAGTTTTTTTTTTTTTTTTTTTTTAAGCCAAGGGGCTGTAAACTCTTAAAGGGCACTGTTTAAAAACTCAAGACTTTTCTTTGTTATGTATTGGAGAGAGGTGACATGGAGAATTCTTAGCTTTAAAAATTTAACTTGTTCTGTGAAAGAATAAAATTTCTTATTAATTTTTAGACATAAGTGTGGCCATCTAAAAGTAAACCTTCTCCTGCAGTGGAGACATTGGTTGACAAGTATATTTTGTCTTTATCTCTATTTGGAGGCTTCCCTGATGATTCAGACAGTAAAGAACTCTCCTGCAATGCGGGAGATCTGGATTGGAATGATCCCCCTGGAGGAGGGCATGGCAACCCACTCCAGTATTTCTGCCTGGAGAATCCCTTGGACAGAGGAGCCTGGTGGGCTACAGTCCATGGGGTCACAGAAGAGTCGACTGAGTGACTGAGCACGGGCCCAAGTAAGCTCATGAATAGGGTAGCATGTCGTAAAAAGGAACTTGACTTACCTGCAGGCAATGGCCCATCTCTAAAGGATTTTAGGCAAAGAAGAAAGGCAGAGCTGAAGGCAGCCATAGAAATGCTGATCCAACTGTACTTTCAGCCAAAGAAGTCATGATCACTTATAGTATGCCAGTTTGCCCAAAAGTATACTTGGAATAGCTCTGAGAACCAGTATACTCCTAGTGAAACTGAAATATTAATAATAATCTTCTTCCTAGTGAACCTTTGCATATTTTTGAAAACTATGAGCAATTTGACAGATTATATAAATGCCCCCTACAACTGCCCACTGTATTAAAAATATTATTATGGAAGACTTTACATAATTCTCACACTACTCTTATTTACTTATTTGAGCAATGTGGGTATTTACAATTTATCAGATGATACCTTGATAGCATGAAAAGTTACTAACTAGTGTATAATCAGAGTACATTGAGCACTCTAGAAAGTTAGACTTATTACAGACAAGAATGTGTAGACATGGTATCTATCTTGTAGCATTCAAAGACACAGCAGAAAAGAAGAAATTTTTAGTCTAATACACTTATTTCAAATCTGAAACATGCCTTTGGATATGTCTCTTAAATCTGCTTTTCTCATAAATAATATTTAGTAATAATTTTAAAAGACTATTGATTAGTTTAACACAAAAATCTACTCCTGGATCCCTGTCTGATATCACCTTATTTTAAAATTGAGGAGTTTTTTGAGTATTATTTAGATATTTCATTGATATGAAAACTAAACACTCGAGTCTGCAGGCAGCAGAATGCCTTAGGCAGCCAAGCATATCAAAATATAGTGCACAGAGAGACTTTTACTACTCCTGCTATTTAAAGACCTATTTTCATGAGCTTATTAGCTACTAGTGATCCCAAAGGAGAAATACAATTAAAACTTAATCATACCAAAAGCTGGGATTCTTCTGATTCAGCGAACTTGTAATCTATTATATTTAGTAGTTTACTTGTAAATGTCTGAACACTGAGAATGAGAATCATATAAATGGACTTCATTCTGTAGGGGTAAAGCTTCTTTGACCTCACATCATAGGATTTGCGATTTCTGTGTACATTTCACTATATCAGGCCCCTTCTCTCTCTCTCTCTCTCTTTTTTTTTTTACACTTTCCAGGGTTTCTAAATTGGCATCTCTCTTTTCTTTTGTGAAAGCAGAATAGCTTCCATTCCCTTTAACTCTCACATTATCCCATTCCCTAGATCTAAGATATGAAATCAAATCCTTATAAAATAGATGATGCTGAAGAATTTGAGCCCGCATTAGCAAGTCAAGTAAAGAGTTTAGAGATATATAAAAACCACACTCAGATGATCTTATATTTGCCCAGGAGCTTGAGGTGAACAGGGAGATTTTATTACTCAGAGAACCAAAGTGACCACGCTGTTTCATTTACAAATATTGATTCTCCTGTGTGTCCCCAGCCTACCTCCCTACCATCGCCACTGCCTTTTTTTATGGGATAGTTGGAGCTTCCTTAAAGCCAAGTGAAACAGAAAGGAGCGGTAAGAGAAAGGAGTACTGGCCTTGCCTCCCATAGTGAAGAAGTGTTTTCTACTATTTTCTTTGGGTCTCTTCTGCTTTGTTGATGCAGAAGGAAGCCTGGTCAGAGTGTAGCAAGTCTGACAGGAGACCCTGGGCACCCTGGTATTCTGCTGGTCTTGTGGCCACTTCCTGAGTCATCTTCTATGTGCTAGATCTGAGGGGTTGGTGACAGTGGGCTTTGCTGGCACCTGGTGTCATAGAGGTTGTCTCTTTATCCAACAGAGAATCAAAACCTTCAGAAAGGACAGGAATCATTGAAATGGTTTGTGCGTCATTAGGGAATAGAACCAGATACCCTCATGGGCACGTCTCCTTCCACTTTTTGAATTTACTGTTCTCATCCAATGAATTACTTTTCAAATCAGATGCTGCATGTATTATAGGTTTCAAATAGTAATTATTTTTGTATTCCTTCCTCTTTCTATCAGAAGGAACAAAGGACTCTGAAGCAGAGGGTTCTCTCTACCAATGAAGATTCTCTCTCATAATTTTTTTATTTTTAAATTTGTTTTAAATTGTATTTTCAAATTTATTTTTAAATTTGATGATGAGAAAGACCAAGTTCTGTGGCCATAAAAGAGGATTTATAACTAAGACTATATTAGCCATGCTACTGATGGCCTAATGGATCTCATGCTTATAGTTGACTATTAAACGATGCAGGGGTGAGAAGTGCTGAACCCTCTGCACAGACAAAAATCTACATATAATTTTTATAGCTGGCCCTCTGTGTACACAGGTCCTCAGTATCTGTGGTTCCAAATCTGGGGGTTCAACTGACTGCAGACTGGGTAGTTCTGTGACATTTACTATTGAAAATAATTGATGAAAAAGTGGACCTGTGCAGTTTAAACCCCTGTTGTTTAAGGGTCAACTGTACTTGTGTTTCAGGTCGGGTCAACCAGTAGTTCTCATGATGAAGTTTTGGCAGAATCCCACCCCAGTGTCTTTGTTAGGATTTTCTCGCTTCAATCCCTCACTCAAATTTCTCCTCCTCTTGGTTTCAGTTTTATTCTTGTTATTATATTATTCCTATTCCATCTTGAGATTTAATGTCTGGAGAGTTTTGCCATTTGGCACTGAAAATTTTTGATCTACCTTGAGGCAACCGGGACAAACTGCTGTAAATTATCCAATGGCGTTAAAGGGCCCCACATTCTCCTTCCTGGGCAAGAGGGCTGGTAGTTTCCCACTGAGGCACAGATCACTTGTCTTGTTGTGTATCTCCAGAAATGTGTATCATCTACTTCAGACAGATTTGTTCTCAAAGTGACACAATGGTGCTTTAGTACAACCTATGTGTTTACAGATCAGAGTTGCATGAGGAGAAAAGTGATCTCCATTCATTCATTTCAAATATGTTGATTACTTGTCTGTTGCATGCTAGATGTTCTTCTTAGAAATTGGGAGATTTCTATGAACAACAACAGCAAAAATGATGTATGCCTTTATGAGGCTTACATTTTCAGCAATATATAACAATCTGTATATTTATAATAATTTTATATGTATATATACATGGGGAGGAGTATTTTTCAGGGAGCATAGTTCTACAGAAAAGAGGAAAATGGGCAAAAGAGGACTGTGTTGAGGACAGAGAGGAGGGAACTGTGTCTACTTCCTTAACCTGAGAACAGGCCTATCCATTCCAGAGGTGCAGTGGTTTTCTTATGCTCCTGTTTTAGATTCTCTCTGCTCACATAAGACCCAAGGGATCAATTTCTCTGCTCTATAGGGATGTGCGACTGAGAGGCTTGCTCTCTCTCTTGCTTGGGGTCACATAAGAATGGCATCTATACTTTTTGATAGTTCATTCCTTTGGTGCCCAGCAAAGCGCAAGGCTGAACGCTCAGAGTTCACGGTATCATGAGCAAATGCTGTAATCACCAAATTCCAACAACTTCCTTTCTCGCTATTAACCCACAAAGAGCAAACAAATAGGAAATGGCTTGTATAAAAAGATTTAATTGTTCCAAACAAAATCAGGGAAGATTGTGTATAGATAAGTAGCTAAAACTGGTGTGTGTCATGAAAGAGTATTTATAAAGGACCAGGCAGCATTCTAAGAATCATTCCCTGTGTAAATACATTTCTCACTGAAAATAAGTAACTTAAGATAGTTATTGCTGTCATCTGCATTTTTTAGGTGAAGGATTTTCAGTGAAGCATTGATATTCAGCTACATGTTTTTGATCATTGATTATAGAAACCATTATTTTGCCTGCTGTATGTTTAAAAGGAGACTAACATTACTTTCCTTACATATATTACATTTTGTGTGGATCAAATAGCATCCTTATTCAGTGGCCCAGCTCATTCCCTGAACCATGCTGTGTTCTCCAAAACTTTACTTCCTTTACTTCTTTCTGGAATATTCAATTTACCTGGTAGAATTATGACCTTTCTTTTTCCCTGTGCTATAGTTATACCAACTTCCATATTGTATTTATTCCTGCTTTCCTTATTAATTAATGATTTGAGAAACAATATCTCAATTATATGAAATAAAATAGTAATAGCAAATATTCACATAGCACTTCCTATATTCCAGGTACTGTTCTAAAATCTGTATGTGTATTCATTCAATTTTAATTATTTTTGTAGGCAGTGCTGCTAGAGCCCTTATTACATGGACACAAACTCTGAAGTACCGAGAATCAGAGTACCCACCCAAGGTCTTGTTGAGTGAGGGGAGAGTCCAGATCAAATGGAGACATTTGGGTTCAGAGTTTGTGCTTCCAAGTATTGCATGCATCTGCTTGTATGCATTGAGACTGTTAAGAAGTAGAAGAGTTTATAAAATTAGGCTTCATTATGATGACAATTTGAGGGTCTATTCCATGGTTTGGGACATTTGGAGGGTTTTTTGTTTTAAAAACCCAAACGATGCTGCAGCCAGGAGCAGTATGACACACTCAGAGACGAATATCTCTTCATCACCTAGTTTCTTCTGATCCAAAATGCCTACTGTTTGGTTCTTCTCTCTGGTATCATATTTTAGCTATATGTCCAGAATTGCCATTTGAGCTTCCTAGATGGCTCCGTGGTAAAGAATCCGCCTGCCAATGCAGCAGGCGCAGGGAATGCAGGTTTGATACATGGGTTGGGAAGATTCCTTGAAGAAGAAAATGGCAGTTCACTCCAGTATGCTTGCCTGGAGAATTCCATGGACAGAGGAGCCTGGTGGTTTACAGACCATGGAGTCTCAAAGAGGCAGACAGCAGTGAGCGACTGAACTCAGCACCAGAATTGCTTTAGAATATCACAAGTTTGGAAGGGATATAGTCATGCAGACAGGGTAATTAGCAAGCATTCAGTGCTGAAGCCTGCTCCCCTAAGGACACATTATAAACCTAGTTAGGTTTTGTTGTTTTGTATTTCATAAATTGAAACTCCACTATCTAAATCATATGAACTTTTGTGAAAAACTTGATCTCAGATTATTATTTGTGACATACTATGAATTTGAAAATTATACCAAATGGCTCCTGGAAAGGAATATAATTAAAAGTCTTGAAAAACCTTTTAACTTTGAGTAATTGTAGTCAGTTATATGTTTCTAGCAATACATTTTTCCCTACAAGCTGTTTACAAAGGAATTGTACTGAGACGCACTTCATTCTGATGTGTTTTTCTCTTTTAACGCTATTGAAATGGAATCTGCTCTCTACTAGTGGAGGGTGATCTCACGCAAGACTTTTACAGATAGAAAAGATTGCCTATTATCTCTTTCTTGCCTTCAGACATTTGGAAAGTACATAAATATTGAAAACGTTCAAGTGCCCGTTTAGACACTATTACTGAAAACTAAGTATTGACAGGTATTTCATATACTGTATCCTACATTTAACAAAATTCTTAAATTTAAGTTTTGCAGGTAATCTTAGAGATCAGGAGAGGAGTTTGGTCTCTCTCTCCACTTGTCTCATCTTAACTGAGGAGCACAGAAAGGAGGTGAAATGCCAAGGGCTTTATCACCATATATATGAGAACCTCAAGGTTCTCATATTTGAAAGATTATTTAAAAGTGTCAACATTATCTAAAATATTTTTTTGTATGAAAATTGTCAATATTTTCAACTTCTGAGAAACTTTTTCTTTGGAGTCTTTGGCCAGAGCCATGGGATATGACCCCCAGGCAACAAAAAGCAGAGATTTCTTGCAGTCTCCAGGGACTTTGTTGTTGTTCAGTTCAGTCTCTAGGTCACGTCCAACTCTTTGCAACCCCATGGACTGCCAGCACGCCAGGTTTCCCTGTCCTCTGCTATCTCCCAGAGTTTGCGCAAACTCATGCACATTGAGTGAATGATGCTATCTAACCATCTCATCTTCTGCGCCACTTTTTCCTTTTGCTTTGAGTCTTACCCAGCATCAGGGTCTTTTCCAAAGAGTCGGCTGTGTGCTCTTTTTAGACTCCCTTAGTTATCAGGGCCTTTTACTGACCTTGACATCAGATTGAGCTATGGATACTACCCTTAGCAGCCAGTGTTACAAGAACTATTCCTTGAGACCCTAATACATGCCAAGCTCTGTACTATCTACTTTAGTTAGTCCTTTCAATAACCATATTAAAGAAATATTATTGATATTCCTATTTTATCAGTGAGGAAACTGAAGTTGAGAGAGGTAAATAGCTTGTGCAAGGTCACATGGTATCTATCATCCCAGAATGCAGTCCTGGCCAACTCAGATTAGGAGCCTGTGTCCTAACCACTAAACTGTCTTGATTAGAATGTGGCTGGAATCATCAGTGAGGCTTTGCATACAGAAGCTAATTTTAATGTAGCCACTTCATATAAGAAGCTCTAAGAAATATCCCATTTTCTCTCATAAAACATGAAACAAAAGTAGAGATACATTTTATTCAATCAGAAAAAAGTAATGTTCACTAGATAGTTGGTGTCTGCATGAAGTAATTTGATAAATTAGCTGGTGAGCTATTTTTATTTATGATTCTCTCTTCTAAAGGGTATTACCTTTGCTTCAATATGAGCTGAGCTATTGTAGACAGGAGTCTCTCTGAAATAACACCCTGAACTAGGAAATGAATAAATATAATCTCATTGTAAATAAGACTTATTTACTGATTGTCTGTAGGAGGTGAAAGGGTGTATTCATTTCCTAGGGCTGCCATAACAAATAACCACATTCTAGGTGGCTCTAAATAACAAAAGTTTATTCTCTCACAGTTCTAAAGGCCAGAGTCTGCAATCAAGTGTTGGGAAGCTCTCTCTTGAGACTCTAGGGGAGAATCATTCCTTGCCCCGTGCAGGTTCTGGTGGCTCCAGGAGTTCCTTGGCTCATGGCTGCATAATTTTAATTTCTTCCTCTGTTGTCTCATATTCTTCTTCCTCTACCTATGCCTTCTCCTCTTTATTGTGCATCTTTTATAAGGACATTTGTTGTTGGATTTGGGGTGTACTCTGATTATCCAGAATGATCTCATCTTGAGATGCTAATTTATATCTGCAAAGACACTTACTCCAAATTAAATCTCATTCATGGGTTCTAGAAATTAGAATAGAGACATAACTTTTTATTAGGGGGTGGGGTACTATTTACCCAACTCTAGTGGTAAATGAAATATGAAATGGTCCTTTGATTTCTAGACTGTAGGCTCTTAATTGAAGTAAGAAATACAGAAATGTGGAGAGAGAAAAAAAAAACAAAAACAGAAGTTATGTGTTTGGTTGTGGACCTACTGATTATGCCTGGGAGTAGTTTCAGACCTTTAGCTGGGAACTCAAGAGAAGTCAGTACTGAATATACTAAATTGGGGAACCCTTCAGCATACATGGGAGATAATGTTTTTGTTTGGGTAAGGGAAGGATATTAACAACCAGAGTGGGATGAGAAGGAAGTCAGAGAGAGTGCTCTGGGTTCACTCTGCTTCCATTTGATGAATAGGTTAAAGAGGAGCTGTCAAGAGAGACTGAAAAGGAGTGTTGGGTTTGCGGCAGTCAGAAATAACATGTGTATTAAATATGTGGGAGACACAGGAGGGGAATCCAGGAAATACAGTTGAGGAAAAGTGAATGCAAGAAGATGCCAAACATAAACACCCTGTTTCTTAATACTGTCAGAAAGCAATTCTATGTCTCGGTAACGGGGAGAATCACATTAACATTTCACTTCCATCTTTGCCCAGTGGTTTTTTATTGCCTGTAAACTCATCAGAATGGTGCATGGATTCTATACGTTTGTATTTACCCCAAGCCCTTTGTCTGACTCCAAGTATGTGGACAGTGACAGTCTAGGATAACTTTGCAGCACAGTGGACTGACCGGTGTGATACATACCTGTGGTTGTCACTTGCAGACCTGCGCCAGGGTCTCTGTGGACCGGAAGGTTCTAAGTGACTGCTTTCCCTGTCCCTCCGTGCACATGAAGATAGTTAGCAATTCTGTCTATTAGACTAACCAAGTAAGCAGGCCTGGCCCTTTGGGCCACCAGGATGACAGTGGCAGTGGACTCACATTGTTTCCTGTCATTATGTCATTTTTTTTTCTTTCCAAATATTGTTTTCTTTGGTTTTGATGAAAATACAAACTCTGAATCTATAGCTTAAGAAAAGTTCTCTCTGTAAACCTTGCACCTAAAACCCAGTGTTTCTCAAACTTTCTTTGTTATTATTCCCCTAAAGTACCTTTGAGACTTTTTCTAATCACCACCCACCCAATTATATATTAATACAATTACACTGACTAGGTGTTAATACCACTATATATCTATTTGTGTACTATGACCTTTGGAGAAACAAAAACCATTGTAATTATGAGATTTTTGCAACAACGTCCCCAACCAATTTTTGCCCTCTGTGGGCAATATCATCCTAGTGAGAATACATGGGTTTTGGTCTTTCATTAAAGTTCATTTTAGGAGCTACAATAGTAAATGACCATCCAGTACATGGAAGTAGGTACTTTACTTCAAATTGAGGATAATTTTATGTCCAGGAGAGCATATTTTACTTTCTTTCCTCCACTAGAGATTTGGGGACATTATTAATAAAACTAATGAAAATTTAATTTCATAGAAACATATGCTGAAGTTAATTTTTTGTCACTATTACTTATGATTTCATTTTAATCAAGTGCCACATGGTGCTAAATGCCTCCATAAGTTCATACTCTGACTCCATGAATTGTTCCTGGATGACCTTTACAAAAGTCACCTGCTGAAATGAGTCCAGCAGAAAGGAAATTCAAAAGCATCCCCACCTATTAGTATCAATCTTTATTCAAGCTGCAGTAATGGAAACCCACATTAGCCTGTATCCTCAGTACATAAATTAAATATATAAATTAATTATCCCCCTCACAGACTTGCTACTTCAGAAGGATTCAGTCAACAAAGCTATTGTATTAGCCAAAAGTTTCTTTCAGTGTTTACAGAAAATGAACTTTCAGGATTTACAGATGGAATTTTGGCCAACCCTATATTTGTGTGTGTGTGTGGTTGCTCAAACTAAAATCATTGGAGTTACCTTTGTCACCAGCAACTCAGTCCAAACAACTTGTTGACCAACAAACCCTGCCAACTGTGCCTCCAAGAGAAAACTAGAATCCACCCTCGCCCTGGTCTGAGTCACAAGCATCTTGCACAAGCATCATAGAGGCCACCAGCTACATCCCTAATTCCACCCTTGCCCTCTACAACCTGATCTCAACAGCAACCAGAGGAGCTCTTAGAATTCACATCACACCACTTGCTGCTCCATAGTAACTCCCATCTCCTTCAAGGTAAAAGTCAAGCCATCATGTCTTCTGAGACCCGCGCTGATGGGGCCCCTGTTAAAACCTTTGGCTTCCTTCCTTGATTCCCTCTGCTCCGTCCACACTGGCATCTTTGCTGTTTCTTGAACAGTGTGAAGCACAAACCCCACTTGCCCAGCTCAGAGCTTTTTCATGACGTTCCCTGAACCCGCAAGTCTTTGCTCCTGTTCTCATGGTTGTCTCCTCGCTTTTTTCTTACCTCAATTCAAATGTCTGCATATCCCTGAGGTTTTCTCCAGCCACATTTTAAATAGCCAAAATGAAAACAAATTCATGAGGGGGACTCCTTATCCCTTTTACTCGGCTTAATTTTTTTTTTTCTCTCAGCATTTACACCAGCACTATCTTTGATATTTATAGATTAGCCTATCTCTGCTCACCATTCAAGTCCTCTGGGACAGAAATTGTCCTCCTGACATACACATAGGACACATTCAGAGCTCACAGCTCTTGGTCTGGCAATTAATGGGCATTCAAAAATATTTGTGTAATTCACCAATAAAATTTTCTCATGTATTATGTATTAAAATATTTTAATGGCGTGTTACCTACTTAACTGATATCAATTAAGTAGTATTTTCAGTGACCCTCAAAATCCTTGTCATGTTGACCTCTGTGCTTGGCATCCCTGCAGTAACTTAATCAAACCCAAGAAGCTGTCTGCCATAAGCTATTCTAGAGTCAGGGGATATAAGTGAGGAAACAGACTGGGTCTCTGCCCTAGAGTTTACAGTTGTTTTGTTTGCTTCTGTCTCACACATTTTCTTAAGATTTTTAAGTGAGTCGGGAGAACTTTGAAGTATATATCAAGTGTTCTTCTGCAGACTAATGTCCCCTGGAGAAATACAAATAATAATTATCTTACTAAATAAAGTCTGAAATCATAAAGACAGGGTTTTTTTTTTTTGCATAAAATGTGTTTTTAAAAAATATTCCATTGGAGAGAAATATCCTACCAGGTATTCACCAAATATATCACTCTCTATAAACTGAAACATTGCTGATGTACAACCATGAGGTGATATAAACATTTACATAGAAATTACTGCACCAATTTAGAAAACCACAGGCAAAAAAAGGTAAAAATTAATTAGATCTACACTAAAGTTTTTCTGTTGTTTTACATGCACATCTTATTTTGCCCAAACCAAGTAATTACATACAGTAAAGGTAGTGTTTTAATGTTAAGAGTCTGGGGCTAAAAATCTGAATTGCTCCTCTAAAGATTCTTCTCATGTTGATAACACAATGTAACCCCACACAAAAGAAATGAACAGCTAGTTGCTATAATTAATGTAATTAATTTTAAAGCATTAAAGATTTAAAATGACTCATAAAAAAACACAAGACATGCATTTCCTTTTCCCACAGTTAAGACCTATATTTCAGATGATATCTTTATGTTGAATTTAGAAATGTTAGGTTGACTTTTTAATTACCTCTCCAATGACCACTGATGTGAATGACCTTTAAGGCAGTATTAATTACCTGATCTAATATCTTGCAGGTGCTTACTATTAAAAAACATAGCACTGTGCTTTACCATATCTATGTAGTGACAAATATATTACTTTAGTGTGAAATTAAAATGAAAATTTTGAAGTTTTGAAGTTTGTGGTTGAGAAAGTATTAATAAATGTGTTATACACTCTCATCAAATACCCACAAATTGTGTGACTATTAATTCTTTTGGGATATCCTACCATAGATAGCAAGGAAGATAGTTGTCTGTTGACTAGTTTTAAGACTTTTTTTGCTTGATGTAAATGGATTTTATTGAGAATTGTCTTTGTGTAGGCTTTAGAATGCTAGAAAATGTGTCTCATCTCTAGGTTATTAAGAAAGAGAAAGATATGAATGAGGAAGAAATGTTTGCAGTTGATGTTACATATCTTGCATGGAAATTATAAAATACACTGAAATTAATTTGGGGAAAATGTCAAATCATGCATAGACTTCACCAACAGCAATAATAGAGGCCAACTTAGCCAGTGCATAAGTGTAACGAGATACACTATGCATCAGATCCAAGGAGGTGGTATAACAATTTTTTTTCTAAATACACAGCTGGATTTTGAGTCCTAGTAGAAGCTACCTGGTCAGCATGGGATGAAGGTTAAAGGACTTATTTCCGTCTTCTTGTAGTCTTATCTAAACTTTACACAAAAGGACACCTCTGAGGCCAACCTCTTTTATCCCCTTGAACTGCTTGAGCAGTGACTCTCACTTCTGGAATCAGTCTTAATATAGTGATGATGCCAGAGATTCCAGGCCCCCTGCATCGTGGCCACACACTTGGCAGTAGTGCTTTTTATCAGTGAGGGAGTCCAGCTGAGTATCAGAGACAGTTTTCCAGAAACTGATCCCCCCATGGCCCTCAGGACACACAACTCCACAATCCTCCACAGCCTCCAGCTGAGTCTTCCTCGAGCCCCTAGCCCCCCGAGGTGCCTCCGTGTCTGATCATTCCACATGCTTTCTATTAATAGCCTCTGATGTAGCTCTGAAGAGTCATTTGTTGGCTAGGCCATTTTAAAAGGTTTTCTCATACTAAAGAAGTAGGAAATAGATGAAGAAAGGTGTTCAGGATTTACAAAAACACTCTAAATTCTATTCCCTAAGGTTAAGATGCAGAAATAGTAGCTCACCTAAGACGACAAGGTAGGAAGCAGTATCTGGAAAAACAATACATACAATTTTAAATTAAAAAGTCTTTAGATTAATTGGATAATCAGTACAGGTCTGTATTGGTCAATCAATGGCTTGGAAAAATAAACTTTTTTTTTTTTTGAATATCGTTGCTCTACTTACGAACTTTTTACCAATACTTTGGCCACCTGGTGCTAAGAGCCAACTCACTGGAAAGATTGATGCCGGGAAAAGATTGAAGGCAAAAGGAGAAGGGGGCAGCAGAGGATGAGATGCTTAGATAGCATCACTGACTCAGTGGACATGTTGTTATTTTTCAGCAACTTAGCTGTGTCCAATTCCTTGTGACCGCATAGACTGCAGCACACCAGGCTTCCCTGTCCTTCACCATCTCCTGGAGCTTGTGCAAACTTATATCCATTGAGTCAGTGATGCCCTCCAACCATCTTGTCCTCTGTCATCCCCTTCTCCTCCTGCCTTCAATCTTTTCCAGCATCAGGATCTTTTCTGAGTCAACTCTTCGCATCAGATGCCCAAAGTATTGAAGCCTTAGCTTCAACATCAGTCCTTCCAGTGATTATTCAGGATTGATTTCCTTTAGAATTTTCTGGTTTGATCTCCTTGCAGTCCAAGGGACTCTCAAGAGTCTTCTCCAACGCCACAGTTCAGAAGCATCAATTCTTCAACAGAATAAGCTTGTGCTTGAGCAAACTCGGGGAGACAGTGGAGGACAGAGGAGCCTGGTGTGCTGCAGTCCATGAGGTTACAAAGAGTCAGACATAACTTAGCGACTGAACAACAACAAAAATTGCTTTATGATTTGCTTTAGTTTCTGCTGTACAGTGAAGTGAATCAGTCATAAGTATACATAATATATCCCCTCCGTCTTGAACCTCCCTGCCACCCCCTTCCCACCCCTAGAGGGAGAGGAGGAATATACTTTAACATAGGAGCTGTGTGTAGCATCTTCATCCTATCACTTACAAGGGATCCGACTTAGTACTTAATCATTTTCTGTAGCTTCAGGAATTTTCTTCTTCCTTTTTTTTTTTTTTTAAGTAGAAATCTGAAGCAGGTGATGTGTTTAGTTCAACCTGTTATGATCCTATAAGCTTGTTTCCTGGATTATGAGTCTATAATTTTGTAGGGGCCACAAGTCGTTACTGCTCCAAAAGAGATACAATGCGGTTCAGTCAGTTCAGTCACTCAGTTGTGTCTGACTCTTTGAGACCCCATGGACTGCAGCACGCCAGGCTCCCCTGTCCATCACCAACTCCCAGAGTCCACTCAAACTCATGTCCATTGAGTTGGTGATGCCAGCCAACCATCTCATCCTCCGTCATCCCCTTCTCCTCCTGCCTTCAATCTTTCCCAGCATCAGGGTCTTTTCCAATGAGTCAGTTCTTCACATCAGGTGGCCAAACTATTCGACTTTTTGCTTCATGGGACCATGAAGTGATGAAGCACTTTAATACACTAATCAAGGGCTAACCTGGATGGCAAATATATGTATACCAGTGAAAATATCAATGTTAGTTGACATAAAATTAGAGAAGATGTCAGAAAAATGGGAATTTTGTGTTGAGAAGGAAAGCAAGTTCTAAGGCAAAGAGATGAATATAAGAAAGGTTTTGGAAGTGTCTTTGAGAACTTTGAGACAACAAACCAGTTACAAATGAAGTGAAACAAAGGAATTGAGATTTAATGATGTAACCAAAAAGAAATGTTTCTTTAGGTAACAAAATGAAAGCAATATTTAATAAATATAGGCTGACTGGTGAAGGATTTATTCATTCAACAAATAGTTATTGAGTACAAATTATATGCCAAAATCTCTGTGAAGCACCAAAAATTCAAATGTGAATGAGAAGATTCTCATTTTCCACCATCACAAAGGACCAATAGTAGAGTCTACCAATAGTAAGAACCAGAGATATAAACACTATTATGGGGTGGGATCTACCTAGTCTTGGAGACAGAGTCAGAATAGACTTCAAGAGATAGTGACCTTTATTTTACAACTGGAAAAGTAGAAATTACAACTGGAAAAGCAGTCAAGAAAGGTACTTGTTAGGTGTAGGATGATTGATAGGGAAGTGTGCATCTTCCAAATTTCCAACGAGAAAGGAAGATGAGTTGGGGAGATAAAGTAGGATGCCATTATAATTATCCAAGCTTGGACTGATAATAGCCTGGGGTAAATCTGTAGCAATTAGAAGGGAAAGTAAAATACAAATATGAAAGATGTTTTATTATATTTATAGGTCACAGATACACATTCAGAGAGTTCCAATATTAAAATATTCGGTAGTTAAAAGGGAAATTGTTCTCCATGATGTTATTATCCAAATATGCCAGTGAAATACATGCAAAATGCCTTTCCTTCTGCCTTTGTTTTAATATACACATCAGGATGAATTGGAGGTTATAAAATATTTATTTGCCATCAGAGTTATAGGAAAACCTTTATAAATTAGATGACCTAAAGAGCAGAATTTCAGAAATATTCAGATTATGTTATCACCTTATATTTTAGGTCACCAGAGTTAGAAAATTCAATTTGGTTTTATATATGCCTCATCTCTTATATAATTATTTAAAAGCAATTATTTCACTTTGTCATACTATGCCTCAAATGAGAGGCATATTTCTCATTTCCATTTTGTAGATATAAGATAGGTAAATGGACCCTTAAAAATCCTAGGCTTCATATTCTGAGCAAAATCTCCTAGATTTTCTATCTGCCTTTCTTATCTATGTACCAGATGACTACTGACTAAATCTTTAACAAGTTTAACTCATTAAATTTATTTTTTTCCCTGAAGTTACTTTATGGACTTTTACTGCAGTGAGTTCAAAAACAAAGAAGTTAATTTTAAAAGCTCATTTTATTGAGTTAACAGTGAATTAAAAAACCAATGAAATTAATTTTAGAGCCATTTAATTTAGTTCAGAAAAGAGCAAGACTCTTTTTATTAACTTAATTATTTTGGAATTCACTGTTTTAAAGTCCAATAAGTGTTATGTATTTTATTTCCAATTAACTTCATTGTGCTGCGAGTTGTGTTTGCTTTCTCCATGCGGTGAAATCTCACCTCTCATTTTGCAGATAGGCTGATCCACTCAAAATGGGCTGGTGTCGGTATGTAGACCTGAGTCAATATAAGTAGGTGGCATCTTGAAAAATTTGGTATCTGTTGGTTGACTATTAATTCCAGAACTGACCTACTCTTTTGTAATATAAGGATAGCAAATCAGCAAATTTTTTAACTGTGCCTCTTGCCAATAATGTTAACTGTTGTATGATCATTGTCTGTGATATCCTACATGCCATATTCACAAATTCATAAAAATTTAATAAGCTGGGTTGTACAAAGAGAGTAACATGTCAGTAATTCAGTTTTCTCATCATATTTTGAGAAATATAAATCTGAAAAAGGTAAACATTGTATGTAAAAAAAAAGCATTTGACTTAAAATTGTATAGAATCCAAAGGGGAGTTTCTACCTTGACTTTTGGAGAATTCTGGAGTAGGTTATATGAAACTGCTAAGTGCATCAGAATCTGCAAATCTTAATTTTTACATTTCCCCATCTCTATTTCTTAATTCATTATATGAAGGATGGAAAAATAAAATTATACTATGTCCAGTGAGAAAATTCATCTGTTAGCTGACATTTATTCAATAAGAACCTCAGAACCTCATTTTATGCATTCATTCATTCATTTCATTTGGGGTGGGGTCACGGATTATGTTGTTTTTTTGAGTGAGCAGTTTTCAGAAAAAGTTCAGCATCTTTTACCTGCTGATTTTACTTCCAGGTGAAATGGGAAAAAAAAAATGAAATTAATAGAAAATCTTACCTCCCTGGTTGAGTTTGAAAATGGAGCTGTCAGACAGGAAAACCAGTTAGGGCAGAAGCCATGTAAAACTTCTTCACTAATTGGCTGACATTCAGAGCTGGAGGATCAGCAGCTGTGAAAGCAAATTCAGTCTGGATACAAGGCAGATTTTTCATTTATTTCAATTAATTACCACACACATCAAAAATTGCTGCTAAGAAAATTCTCCAATGAATACCTGTAAGGAAGAAAGAGTGCTTAGGTGTGCATAGACTTCTGCCTCTTTCCCAGCTTTCAATATACAGTCAACTGATTGTTATTTGTAAGGGAACTTGCTTGAGCTTTTGTAGAGTTATGGAAATAACATATGTACATTGAAAACAATCTCGGGTACATTCCATGGAGAAGTTGCTAATGGTAGAATACACATGGTGTAAAGCATATTGAGTATGTGGGTGATTATATGTATTTAGTATATATGTCTCTGCATGTGGAAATAATGCTACTATAAAACAATTGAAAATTGTCATTGCTGCTTGCTTATAATAGCTATAAAGTATACAGCAGCATATTGCAATATCTGTGCACTTTACCAAAAGTTCTTTATCTGGAAATAGTGTAATTCCGTATGATGCAGTACTCTAATTAGAAAAGGACTTTATTGGACAGAAAAGTAAATAGGCCACTCCAACCTACATAGTGTAATTGGTTACTATAGAATGTGTAATGTGTATAACACATTTTTAAAATGTATACGCTTGCTATTTTTACTGTAATTTTTCTTCATATATACGAATTGAGGGTAGTTGTTCGTTTTCTGCCTAACAACTGCTTTAAAAGAATAGGAGAGGGACTTGTTCACACAGTAAAAGATCACATGTATACATTTTAGCTTTAAGAAGGAAGCATAAGTACATTCTTATTGCAATTAGGTCATTATTTATTATTACAGTTTCTGAAATCAAAATATTTGTCATGTTTTAGCCCAGGCCACCCTTGTGAATTAAATATTTACGAGATGGATTTTTATTATGAAGGTATAAAGAAAATAGACTCCTTAATATATGTGTATATATAAAACTCCCATGCTAAGTATGTGTGTTCCCACTTATTTAGAACAGAGAAATAGAAAAATGAAACACTTATCATTTACCCATATAATCTAGCAAATCTTTGTTCTTTCTTTGAATTCCAGAAAATGCAAAGTAACTGCAGTGAGAAAACAAATTAGAAAATAGATGATTAACTCTCTAGTACTGACCATCTGTAAAACTGTGGAATAAGATAATTAAAATATTTTTAAAATTTTAATATAGTCATGCAGGGTTTTAGACATTCAGAAAAAAAAATAGGATACAGTGATATATGTATATACCCACCACTCCACTTAAAACTAAAGCTTTGTCAATAATTAGACTCTCTTTTGAAACTTTTTGAGTCATTCTCCTATCCTCCACCACTGAATTGGATTAAGTATTATAAAAATATATGTTTTAAGTGACTAACTGTAATTTTCTTTGAAAACAATCAGACAGTTAAATTCATAAATAAAATGGCTAAACACAGCCTAAGTATCTTCAAATACACTAAAGTCAGACCATCTTCATTTAGAATGTTTTACTTATGTACCTACCACTCAATAGAAATCAAACAAAACTAAGCCTCTGGCAATTATTTCTCTCTTTATTTTGAGGCAGGTTGGGAGCCAAATACATATATATACCCCAGGGATTGCCTGAACTACCTGGGAATGTGCTTTCAGATTATCCCTCCCTGTAGTCTTCACAGGGGTATTCTTGCCAGTGAAGCTCTTTGAAACAATGTTTAGCTAATGACTCAAGAGGACTACTCAGAACCATTGAAAAGAACCTCAGAAACAGATGCTAAATGGACTTCTGTCAGGTTCTGCTAGTGGAGCCATCAGTAGCACACCAAGTTGGAATAAATTGAATTGAAATCAACAAAGGCACATGCTGTTTATAGCATTACATCAACTGTCCCTTCCCTTTAGAATTCAGTTTATCATAGGATAAACTGCATCTCTGTGAGTACTCCTGGAAGTCCAGTGCATTCTCCAAGCCCAAAGGAGGATGTAAGAATTATGTGATTCAGATCTTAGTTCTTTTAAAATGTTATTGCATGAATATAACACATTATTGTGTTATTTTGGCTGATTAATCATTATCATGATGTCCCACTTTACATTGTCTGTATCAGTAATCCATATTATATTAAATAAATCTATGCAGAGAAATGTTTTTATTGGGGGATGCAGTGAGGAAATATGAGCATCTGGCAACCACACCTTGATTCATTTTAGCCCCTAGAGTCATTGTATGGTGCATTAATTTCTCAGTTTGTAATTTGCCAGCTGCATTTAATGGAACCAATTTTCATTACATCTGTTCTATGGTTCAAAGAGCTCTTTTAGTTGCCAAAGGGGGCCAGCTTCACACAGATTCTGAGAGCTAACACACTGTTTCTTAAAGTATTCAATAACCAAGGATGATTCCTAGTTTTACAGCAAACACATTATTTTTACAGAGGCAAGTTTTATATTCGTGACTTACCACTGGTAGATTTCAAATTAAAAATATAGCATGCCCTTTTCCCAGGCATTACATATTGATTTTCATGTCTTTCTTCATAATACCCACTGATCACTTGTCTTTGCAATCGGTGGTAGATTTATTGTTTACTAGTTAAAGGAAACATAATTATGCTTAAGCAGATCCTTTTTGTAAATTGCAGGTGGGTAAATGAATATTTCTTAGCCGATTATGGAATTTATGAATGGTTTTTAAATTTATTATAGTAAGCATTATTTATGGACAAGAGCAGGTTATAGCTCTTCATAGTGTGTAGTGGGAGCATTTTTAATAGTAGAAATGGTTTTGCTTGGGCAACTTTACATTCTTGGTGTGTAATTTTAATCTCCATAAAAATATGTCACTGTTGTGTAATATCAAATGTAGGATTCCAGTTGAAAGCAACTTTCAATGCAAAGGGTTTTCTCATGGGCAGAAGAGAAATTTAAAATGTTCTACAGTGCTTTGAAGTTTTAAAGCTTCAGCTGGGAGAATTATAAAGCATTAAACCTGAAAAGTTTCTACCTGATGGTCATGAAATAGCATGGCTATATGAAAACTGACTCTGCCTCACTTCCTCAGGCAATTTTTTTCCTTTTCAAGATTTTCAAAAATATCATGCATCATGTTATATTGAGAAGATCATCTTAGACTTTATTCTTCTGAAATCATTAAAGTATATAGTATAATCATATTTATATATGAAGGTTCAATGGAATAATAATCTGTACTGAAGAAGTCAAGTTTGTACCCAAATTAGAGGTGATTTTGTATTTTGTACCTAGTTTCAAATGATCATTTTTGTACTTGCCTAGGAGTACAAAAATGAGCAGTTTACTTTTAATTACTTTCCAAATGTATCATTCTATCTTTACATTCACTTTCCTAATAGTTTCATCACAAATAAGTGACATCACAACCTTTGGTCCAGGTCCCAAAGTGAGAAAGGAACAAAAATTAAACTCAATGCATATGACTCCAGATACCAAACATCTTCTGTCTAAATTACCCTATTTTTATCATATTATTAGGTCTTAATAATAGGTTTCTATTTCTAGTATTGGAAACATAGATAAGGAGATAAGAGTAAGTTTGAAACATAGTGAATAACTTGACAATACAAGACTGTTTTCCTTCCATCAGGCTCAAAATATAATTTCAACAACTAGTATCCTTAAAAAAGGTTTCCCTGGTGGTGCTAGTGGTCCAGAATCTGCCTGCCAGTTCAGGGGACATGGCTCAATCCCTGAGTCAGGAAGATTCCCTAGAGAAGGTAATGCAATCCACTCCAGTATTCTTGCCTGGGAAATCCTGTTGACAGAGAAGCTTGGTGGTTTGCAATCCGTGGGGTAGCGGTGAATCAGACACAACTGAGCAACTGAGCACCAATATCATTAAAAAACTATTTACTGACCCCCTAAAAAATCCAGCAGGCATCCATAGGAGGACTGTAAAACACAACAAGACAAAGCCTCTGCTCCCTAGGAAACCAGGTAAAACAAGAAAGTGTCTGGAATTACTCAGTGCCACTATTCTAAGATGCATGTTTCTCAAATTTTAGCATTTTTGAAATTTGAATTCATCTTCTAAATGATGGCATCTTAGTAATGTGTCTAACTTAGTTAACATTTATTTTTCTCTTTTCCAGTGATACATAAAATAATGAATTTTATTATCAACAATAATTTAGATGTGATAAAATACAGAATATAATTTTTTAAATGCCCCAAGTTACTTACATGGTGTATATATTTACAACTTTAACTTTTTAAAATTCCATATATAATATTAAAATGTTCATCACTGGTAAATCAATGCCCTTGCCATTTTGCTAACTGCTTTAGAGATGCCATTTTACTCAATCTTTGAAAACTTCCTACAAAGCGATTTTATTCGGGTTGCTTTGTAGATGAATGAGCTGGGGGCAGGGAGCTTCAGTAGCTTCTCCAAGATTATAGTGGAGTCAGAATTCAGACTTGGATATGTCTAACTCATTTTTTTTTTTCTATTTAAAATAGTGTTAAACAATCAAACGTAATGAAGTAGTTAACTTAATAATTATTTGTTTACCTTCTTAACATTTAAAATTTTTTAGAAAGAAAGTGAAGTTGCTCAGTCGTATCCAACTCTTTGCAACCCCATGGACTGTAGCCTACCATGCTCCTCCATCCTGGGAATTTTCCAGGCAAGAGTACCTGGAGTGGGTTGCCATTTCCTTCTTCAGGGGATCTTCCCAACCCAGGGGTCGAATCCGGGTCTTCTGCACTGCAGGCAGACACTTTACCATCTAAGCCACCAGGTAATTTTTTAGAGATGGCTTAAATGATGTGGGTCTCTTCAGAAGGGTTTTTAAGTGAGTATGAAATGATACCCTCTCTTCCTTTTTCTCGATGAATTTCCTCTAGTAGCCAGGAGCAGTCAAAGTCATTTCACTGACTTTTTAAAAATTAATTTTTATTGGCATATAGTTGCTTTAAAACATTGTGTTTTTTCCTACTGTACAGGAAAATGAATCAACCATACATATACACACATGCCCTCCTTTTTGGATTTTCTTCCCACTCAGCTCATCTCAGTGCATTGAGCTCCCTGTGCTATGGAGTAGGTTCTCACTGATTATCTGTTTTATACGTAGTATCAGTAGTGTATGTGTGTTTTCTGAATTCATAAACTTGGGTTGTATTAGAGCTGAAAGGCCCTGACGGAGAATCCACTCAAGCATCATTAATAGCCATTACTCAGCGAGCTTCCGCCAGGTGGATGGTCAGCTCCAGGCGAGGCCGGGACCTGGCGGAGCGCTGGGTCTGGGTGTTACTCCATTTCTGTTTCTCCTCGATCTCCATCTGAATGGATTGTTTGAACTGTCCTTCATGACAGATGTGCTCAGCCAGGACTTGTCATCAGCGATGAAAACCGTGTTGTTTCTCTTTGTTGTAGAAAATTACATTTACAGCTCTGTACTGCCCCAGCATTTCTTTCATCTTTTCCCTTTCTCCTTAGTTCCTTCAAACCAGCAAAGCGGTCGAAGTCGCCTTCCTAAAATATCACAGTAGGGAACAAGAATAGCTTTTGATTCTCCTTCATTCTGTCTGTCCGCAGCTGTGGTCTTATCAGTCACTATCCTCAGTCTGGCTTCCTAGCCCAGAGGTTTGAGCATCTCCCAGTGGAATTTCTACACATGAGATGTTAAATCCTGTGACCCTCCTGGGAACCTAATTCTAAAACATCTCCCCTCCATCCCTCATTTTCTTCCCCCAACATCTTTCTTTAAAAAGGGAAATAATTTAGAACTGTTTTTCTCTACATCAGAATTGGTTCCCTCATCTATCCTTCTGTCCAATAGGCAAGATTCTTGTTCTGCAAAATCCAACAATGCAGAGATTCCAGAACACCACATCTCAAGTTGCACTTGACACTTCATTGATATGTAAGGAGTACTTCACTCATCATTGAAAAGTCAGAAGTATCATAAAGTCATTAGCACTCACAGTTGAACAGAAATGGGAAGAAATGCCCATGATGCAAAGACTACGCTGAGGACACATGCTATTGCCTTTTTGATATAGAAGTTGCTTAAGGAATCGGGAGAATAAAATACATTATAGAAAATGAAAAGATGCTGGCCTTTCCTTGGATGGATAGACAAAGTGAACAGTCAAAGAGCAAGAGAGGAATCTGGGAAGTCCCTGCATGTCTTACAGTGGCCAACATCCAGGGTGCCTTTTTCTTTTATTTTCTCATTTCCCCTAAGTTTTGGCTGGTTTCTCTGAGTATCAGACCTGTGATCTTTTCCTAATTTGCTTTGCTAAAGTAAAGCTACATATATGATTGGAGCCAGAACAGAAGGCCAGATGCTAGCTCACTGTTTGCACCTGTCTCCAGCCAGCCTCACACATTTATCTGTAAAGATGACATGGAAGTGTGTGCTCGTATGGACTCGGACCATATGTTTAAATCTGCACAAAGCACTACAAAACATTTCTTCTCTTTTGTAAGAAGCTTCCTCAGGATTTGCTGAAGGACGAAAGAACACACATGTTGAGCTCTCTACTTCCATCTTCAAAAGACATATTTATTGTCCATAGTATTTAACATAAATCAGTGAGGACATTTTTTAGTTGCTGGAAAATGATGCTGCAGCGCATATTTCTTTGCCACCTACAAAGCAACAACAAAAGCAACTTTCCCAGCCTAGTCTCCAGACACTTAGATTTGCCTCCTAAACAAAAACAAGCACAATTATTCATCTTACTCCTTTTCGGGTTCAAAGGCAGCATAACACATTGCCATAAGTAATTGTGCAAATACTAATGTGGGTAAGTTCTACTTATGCATTTCCAGTCCTATACGTAAAGTAGCCTGAGATGTTTTTCTTCCAATATGGTCTTAGATCAATCACAAGGTTGCAGGTTAGACTCCCTCTGGCTTTTAGATTGGATCACTTTATTCTGAATGAATCAGGATCCATATTGTCAGCTTTGGATGCTAAGAATACAGGTCTTTCTCTTAAATGCGGGGAGGGGGCGGGGAATCCAATCCTCTGAGACTTCTAATCTCTTGTCTTTTTCATTACACGGAATCAAAACAAGAAAGGAAGCCCTAACAGTTTCTGAACATTCTGGCAAACAGCAGGACAGTTGCGGGAGTAGATTGTTTTCAGACTTTTTTCTTTTGTATTATTTTATATAGTAAGTTAATGATCACCTTTACATTCTTTAGAATAAAAATGCATCTTGTTATGGGGTAGGACGCGATTGTGGTAGGAACTAGAGGAGTCAACATTCAACATTTGTACTCATAAGATAATGCCACAATAATTTCTACACCAATTAACAGAAGAAAGATCCTCCTAATTTATACTCTAGTGGTAATTTTAAACAAAATACACTAAAACAAACAGAAGCAAAGCCTCCAGACGAGTATTCAGACTTGATAATTCCCTGTGTTTTAATGTCAGGCTCAGGAACACAAACCAGGGCATTGTAGGTTTTTCAGTTGGTTTTGAATGTAAAAGTATCATTAGAGGAGCAACCTAAAAGTGTCATAAAAGGAGCAAATGGAAATAGCATAATAAACAACAAACTGTAGGAATCTGAAACAAAGAAAAAGTATCAGTTTCATGGTTAGTTGGGGAAAAGCTGTTGCTATTCCCAAAAACAATGGAATCCTAGAACCTCGCTTTTGAGAGTTAACCCCATTATCTTGCTTAATTAACGTTTCATTTGCCTCAATGTGATATTCATTTCCAAGACAGTTTCTAAATTCTTTTTTTTTACTTTTAAACTTTTTATTTTATATTAGAATATAGACATTTAACAACGTTGTGATCGTTTCAGGTGGACAACGAAGGGACTTAGCCATGCGTATCCATGTATCCATTCTCCCCTAGACACTTGCCTCCATCCAGGTTACTATATAACATTGAGAACAGTTCTCTGTGCTGTACAGTAGGTCCTTGCTGGTTATCCAATTTAAATATAGCAGAGTATACATATCACGTATCTAAATTCTGATTCCCAGTGTCTTATAATAGTTAAATATTTGCTTATCTTTGGGTTTCCCTGGTGGCTTAATCTGTAAAGAATCTGCCTGCAATGCAGGAGACACAAATTTGATCCCTGGGTTGGGAAGATCCCCTGGAGAAGAGAATGGCAACTCACTCCAGGATTCTTGCCTGGAGAATTCCATGGACAGAGGTGCGTGGTGGGCATAATCCATGTGGTTGCAAAAAGTCACATATGTCTGAGCAACTAGCATACTTACTGATATTTATACTTACTAATGTCCAGTCTTGAGGTATACTGAATAAATGTTTGTATAAAAATTGGAGAATTTTTGCTACTACTCTAGATTAGTGGAGAAAATAAATTAAAATCTTCAGGATATGACTTAAGAGAATTTTGCCCCTGATGTCACCTTGCAATATGGAGATGTTTTAGTTCATCCACCTTACTTCAATTAAACCTATCATAGTCAATATACATGATTCAGAAGAACAGTAAACCATGGTTCCTGCTGTCAAATAATGTGTGATCTAGTCAGAAGAGAAAATGATACATGTAGGAAAACTTTAATGTCAGCATAGTAAATCTTAGGCTGCCTTTTATAAGAATTTAAATAGGAATGAGAAGATAGAAATCATGAGTTATAGCTGTACTGTCAATTCTGTTATTGTTGTTCAGTCCTTAAGTTCTGTCCGACTCTTTGTGACCCCATGGACTGCAGCACAAATTTCCCTGTCCATCACCATCTCCCAGAGCTTGCTCAAACTCATGTCCATTGAGTGGGTAAGGCCATCGAACCATCTCATCCTCTGTCATCTCCTTCTCCTCCTGCTTGCAATCTTTCCCAACATCAGGGTCTTTTCAAATGATTCAGGCTCTTCACATCAGGTGGCCAAAGTATTGGAGCTTCTGATTCAGCATCAGTCCTTCTAATGAATATTCAGGATAGATTTCCTTTAGTGAATTATTTTATTGATTTCATGGTTTGGTCTCCTTGCAGTCCAAGGGACTCTCAAGAGTTTTTTTCCAACACTACAGTTCAAAAGCATCAGTACTTCTGTGTTCAGACTTCTTTATAGTCCAACTCATACATCCATACATGACCACTGGAAAAACATTAGACGGACCTTTGTTGGCAAAGTAATGTCTCTGCTTTATAATACACTGTCTAGGTTGGTCAGAGATTTTCTTCCAAGCAGCAAGCATCTTTTAATTTCATGGCTTCTGTCACCATCTGCAGTGATTTTGGAGCCCAAGAAAATAAAATCTGACACCATTTCCACTGTCTCCTCATCTATTTCCCATGAGGTGATGGGACCAGATGCCATGATCTTAGTTTTTTGAATGTTGAGTTTCAAGCCAGGTTTTTCACTCTCCTCTTTCATCTTCATCAAGAGGCTCTTTAGTTCCTCTTTGCCTTCTGCCATAAGGGTGGTGTCATCTGCATATCTGAGGTTACTGATATTTCTCCTGGCAATCTTGATTCCAGCTTGTGCTTCATCCAGCCCAGCGTTTCTCATGATGTACCCTGCATGTAAGTTAAATATTCAGGGGACAATATGCAGCCTTGCTATACTCCTTCCTAAATTTGGAACGAGTCCATTGTTCCATGTCTGGTTCTAACTGTTGCTTTGTGACCTGCATACAGGTTTCACAGGAGGCAGGTAATGTACTCTGGTAGTCCATCTCTTTAAGAATTTTCCACACTTTCTTGTGATCCACACAATGGATCTTGCAAAGATGAGGATATTTCAGGTGTAGGGATGGTCTTTAATATAGTTCTATCTGATTTTCCATATTTGTATGAATTTTTCATACTCATATGAGTATTTTCATATTTTATTTATTAACTCTTGTATTCTATCAATTATCAATAACTAAAAAACTATGACCATGATCAATTTGAACATTTTCCTATCGTTTTCCAAATTAAATTGTGAATTGAAAAAATCTTTTCCTTTGTTTTACCATTTATGGAGAACACTTAAATGTTTTGAGTCCTTTTATGTCCTCCTTTAGTTACCATCTTTTTGAACTTTGGCTCTCAATACTATTGTTCTGTAAAAATTTTGCTTTTTGTTTTTATTAAGCATTCAGATTTATGCATTAAATGTATCTATCCATTCTTCCCCTTCATCTGGTGAGCTTAATATTCTTTGTTTTGGAATATTATGTTTTGATTTAATTTTTATTTAGTGACCTGTATATCTATAAAATTATTCTGCTGTATGCTATCAAAATTTTCAAAAACTTGTCTCCAAATTTTTTGCTTCTATTTTCTGGAAAAGTAATCCATTTTAATAACAATATATTTATTGAAAAGATGTCTGGATATTAAATACAGATGTCTGAAAAGCTCAATTTAAAGTGTCTAAATATTTAACAATGGACTCATTGCATGTAGGGGAAATTATCAAAAAGAGACAGTACAGTGATAAATGTGATAAAATTACAATCCCATTTTTTAGTGAAAGAGAGTCTAGTGTTGCATTTCTGCTTCTTCCCTTCAGGGTATGTAATTTGCTAGAAAACTTTAAAAGCAAATTTTCTAATATTCTATAAGGACAGTATATATGCTATATAAATAGCCATTTGATATATTTCAGTGATTCCTTCTGACAAGGTAGCATACCTAAGAGGAATCAATAGATAGTATCTTGTTCACAGTCATCTCATATTTGTTTTGTAAAATGAAAACTATAATCCCTGGAACAAAGTTTTTTCTTTATCATTAAAATTTTAGAAAGATATAACATATCTTGAAGATAAATAGTTTCCCCTCGCCTTCTTTTTCATTATAAATATCAAGCAGGATCTGTTTAGGGCAATAATCAGCATAAAGAAAACATTAGTCAAAAGAGGATGATACAAATGCCTAATATGTTTTCTTGGTTGAAAATAACAATACAGTAGAAAATACACTGAACCATATGTAGCTTGTATATTTCAACATCTTGCAAAATCAGCTACTCTTTCCATGCACAAATGTGCTAAAGCTGATTTTACAAAATAGGCAACAATGTTTGTCCAAGTACCTGATTCAGCAGCTGGCCCACATTTTTTATTATGAAAAATGAGGACTAATTGATGAGAATGTTGACCTTCCCTCTGAAGAATCACACGTGAAATTTAGCATTTTTGTTTGGGTTGGCAAATGAGTATTGTTAGACCTACATGTTGTATTTTTAATCTAAAGATATATGAATTTAAATAACAACAACCAAAAAAAAAAAAAAAAACCAGTAAATGATATAGTCAATTTTTTACTAGGTTTTGGAGCTGCTGTTCACTGCTCTAGTTTCAGTTACGAATTGCTAAATAAATTTGTCTAACTACAAAGCTTGCTTTGAAAGTTTTTCATTTCTCTTCACTGATGCAAACTAGATACTTGGCATGTAAAATGATTTGAAATGCAGATGAAATTATTCTACAAGCAAACTATTGATGTACTGTAAACCCAATGGATGTATTCTGGGCACTGAACGATGACAGAAATTACTTAGACATAAATCTCGTTTTCAAGGAAATACTGGTCATCTGGAGAAAAGGACATGTATTTAAGTTACTCTTGTTTCTGCAAATATCGATAACTTGCCTTGTTGCTTTAGGCAGGTCAGTTCAGTTTTGTGGGCCTCAATTTCTCTTCCCCAGAAGCTCAGCTGGTAAAGAATCTGCCTGTAGTGCAGGAGACCAGGGTTCAATCCCTGGATCAGGAAGATCCCATGGAAAAGGGAATGGCAACCCAGTCCAGTATTCTTGCCTGGAGAATGGAGTATCCTACCAGTTTGCAAATTCTATGATTATATTACTTTTTAACCTCAGAAATGCAAATAGATGTAAGAAATATTTTTTTAGATTTAAAATACAAGTCCAATAAGTTTTACTTCAGCCCATTTGATTTTTTTTTTTTTACTTTTAAATATGCAGAAAACTAGAGGGGATAGGATAATAAATACCATATACCTCATAAGCTAGATTTAATCCTTATTGTTTCTTTTTCTGAAACATTGTAGTATAGATTATAGACATCATGACATTTCACTCTGAAGTGCTTCATTATGTAACAGCATCACAAATCCATTATGGTATCTCATGAAATTAACAAAAATTCCTTTGTATCAGCTGATCATGACTTCCTGATTGTCCCTGAATATCCCTTATGGAGGATCTAATCAGTGTCTATGTACTGAGCTATGGTGTCATCTCTCTTTTGGTCTAGACTTGTCCTTCTGCCTCTCACATCTTTCCTAGTCATGCTTTTTTGGCCATGACATTGACATGTTTAAGACACTAGATCCGTTGTTGTCCTGAAGATTGATTCACACCTGTGTTTGCCTTATGGTTTTTTCTTGGTGTGTTCTACTTCTCTAGGTTGTCCTAGTGCATAAATTTGAAGTTAGACTCACAAGCCTGATTAGATACAATTTAGACATTTTGAGTACTTCCTCAGTGAGACTGTCTATTTCATATTGCCCCACAGAATCTGTTTTCTATCAGTGATGATAGGATTGATTGATCACTAAGTTGAGTGGTAACTTGTATTTTCCATTGTAAAATCTCCCTTTGCATGTGTTCTTGCAGATGATAAAAGACTTTTTTTTTTTTAAGCTGGTATCTATGCTGATTGGTAGTTGTCTGAAAAGTCTAAGTAAATGTGTTCTCTCAGCAACCCTATTGTAACATTGAAGTAATATGTGTATGATCAGCACATTTACTCTCTGATAATATCTTATCTTTAAGGGGCAAATTCATGAAGATAATAGGATAATCTTGTCATCTGAAATACCTTTTCTCCTTAGAGTCAAAACCTTTATTTCACTTTATTTCCTAGAGAATGTCATCCTCAGATCATTGTCATCATTGTTTTACAGAACTAACCTTTGGATGTTTGCCAGGAAATAGTCTTTAACAAAAATTTTAAACTACATGAGGAAATACAATTATAGTTTATAATTAGCCATGGAGTATAGTTTTAATATTGATGTTCATAGGCTTTTACAAATAAATATTGGCTATAGTTGTTTAAATTTAAGATATATTTGAATCCCCTGATGTGCATACACTAAAATACTTCAAATGTAACTATGATGACTCCAGTGGTAAGTGATTGAGATTTGCACAGCCTCTTGTTTTAACTAACAGTGTTAGGATTTTACTGGTATCTTCAAGTGTATGGAGTCACAGCACTATGAAGCCAGTCTTCTTGGGTAGAGTCATCATCCATGTTACATTTCTACCCACTTCCACCACCTCCACACTGTAGCAGATCTTGTTGGTGCTTGGCCCCATCCCTTTGATCTGTCAGGACGTCCTGAAAAGTTTTGAAGCATTTCCCAGGCCTCTGCCCCCCTTGCCATATGATTAAACTGTCATTATTCATTGTATCTGATTTAACAGAGCCTGTTTATTGTCCAGATTCATTCACATCCGTGTGTCATAACCCCACATCTTTACCAGAATTCTCACTATTTCCCAAGTAAACTGTTTAGACTCAGATCTTTGTCTCAAGGTTTGCTTCTGGAAAAAGCAAACCAGGACAGCCATTCTTGTTCCTGACATACTGAACTGTTGGCTAAATTTCAAAGAATAGATCTATTTTATCTTCATATTTGTTCCTACAAGGAACAGCATCCTTCCCTCCTCTCTCTGGATAACAGGTATACATCTTCGTTTTTAACACTTAGGTTTATGTCTAATACATATATAGAAGAAAATGGTTCTATAAAGTCTGTTATTTTTAAAGGCATATATTTTGGCTTTTTTTTTCTTTCTTTTTATTCTATTTAATGTGTTTCTCTAGTCCTCTACCTTTTCAATATTTCATTTCCTAAGGGCAAGTAACCATTTTCAACTTTTGCCCTGGATTCTTGTGGAATTTGCCTCCTAATCATACAGTAATGTTGTTTATTGATTATTAGATTTTTGTCATTGATTCTGCATTTCCAAAATGGAAGAGAATGATTTCACTTTGTTTACTGTCACAGTACCACATAGATTCACAAACATTTCTGTCTCCCAATTCTCCTAATATACGTGGTAATCTTGGTTAAATAAATATTCATTGTTTGCATTAGTTAGACTATATAAACATCATTGACAGAACTGCACCATTATGATTTTTGTTTTTCATACAAATTTAGTTTCCCTTGCAAATTAATAATTATCCTAAATTTTGAAAATTCTGGTTAACTTAATTAGAATCTTCTGCTCTGTGAAAAAAAATTAAGAGAATAAAAAGACAAGCGTTAACTCAGACAGGATTAAATATTTGCAAAATACATTATCTCATAGAAGAATGACCTCCAAAATATACCAAAAAATAATAATAAAATCTCTTAAAACTTATCAGTGAAACAAACAACTCAATTTAAATATGGGTAAAAGATGCCCAACTCATATGTCATTAAGGAATTATAAGTTGAAATAATGAGATACCATGGCACTCCTATTAGAATGGACAAAATCCATAACATTGATAATACCAAATGCTGAGAAGAACAGGGATCATTAGGAACACTCTTTTGTTACTGGTGGGGATACAGAATGCTCCAGCCACTTCAGAAGAGAGTTTAGCAGTTGTTTTCAAAATTAAACATACTCTTAACGTACAAAATTTTGGTTGATTTTCTGTTTAGCATCATTAATTCAACCTCAAACTATTTCATTACACTTAAATATTTAGATATCCTGTCAGTTTCTTCATCTTGAAGAAGTTTATCTCTTCATATTCTTAGAGGCATGATTGATAGTTTGGTTAGGTATACAATCTAGGTTATAAATAATTTTTTCATTAAAAATTTCAAGTCATGATTTCTCTTTCTTCCTCCTGTCATTCTCTCTCTTTCTCCCTCCCCTGAAAATTTATAGCATGATCTTATTTGCTACTGGTTTTCTGAAATTCTTGAAATTTCATAATGATAAGTCTGATTATTGTGAATCTATGAGCACTTATAAAGTAATTTCAATCTATAAAAATCATATCCTGTGTTTTAGGGAAAATTGACTGACTTTGTTCCTTGAAAACCCATTGCACTCAACTTCTTCAGTTCTTCCTCCATGAATTTTGTATTACTTAAATGATGAAATTCCTAGACATATTCTCTAATTTTTTTTCTTTTTTGTCTGCATTTTCCATCTCTTTAGTTTTTGTTAATTTTCTCATAACATTTTATTTTCCAAATCTCCTACTTCTGTATAGCGTTAGTTTCAAAAAAATTTTATATCTGTATTTTTGCTCTTATAACATACTATTCATTTTATACTGGAAATAACTCCTCTCACTTCTCTGAAGATGCTAATGATAATTGATGAGTCTTGTTTTTCTCTTTTCCTTGCATGATTCCCACTTCTCCCAATATGCATGCTTTCTTGTTTTGGTCTTTGTATTTCATGTCATATATTCTCTTCAAAATCTGGAAACCCTTTGCTAGGAACTTATATCTAAAAATACAAAAAAAAAAGAGAGAGAGAGAACTGTATGAAAAGCTTGGGCACTTTGCTGAGTTGGCTATAGTTCCTACCATAGACTGACCTGTCTGGACAGTTTCATTGCAGAGGCCCCAAGGTCATTAATTTTTTTTTCCCCCTAGAATTAGCCAGATTCCCTAGAGAAGGGTTTTTTAGTGAAGTTTTATGTCTGGCTTGGAGCATTCTTCAGGTCAGTATATGACATCTATCTTCGGTCATTCTGTTATCCCCAGTCTGTAATCCCTCTGTTTTACCATCTCTGGAGATTAAACATATATTCTATGTGGGTGGAGGGGGTGGTTATGAAGCATAGTTCTCTGGTTATGGGAGAGAAGCTGCAGATCTAATTGCTTCATTCAAACAACTTTCAAACAACTCTGCAAGTACCAATTACAGGGGTACTTGCACAACCAATGCCTGTTGCTTTCGGTGATTCTCTGATACAAATTAGGTGACATCACAGCTTCCTCTACTGCTGGCATAAGGCCAAGTCTTTCAGGTCTGCTGAATCAATTACCAATTATCCCTGTTTATGTGAGTTTATGAAGAAAACAAGGAAACAAAATGTCAACTTTTGACTTAGTTCAGTGCAAATACCTGTGGCTAGCTCTCCATCTTAAGCCAGAATTGATTGCACTTAACCTGTAAGAAGACTTAACCTCCAAAGTTTTCACTTGGGAGACCCCTCCTGCCATCACCTACCTTCACACCATCCTCCTCTGTGCTGCAGAGAATCCTGAGTATTGCAGAGTCTAAGGCAGCGCTTTCAGATTGCATGTCAACTGTGGCCCTATCTGTCTTTATCCTCAATCTATGCAAAAACCTTGAGATGAAAGCCTTTTTTTTAATCCCCGTGTCTTTTTGCTTAGTCAGTGTCCAGCTCATGGTAGGCTTTCTTTATCTTTATTGAACATATAGATGATTGAATGAAGTGTTAAGGAATCAAGAAAAAGCTAAAATAAGAGGAAGTGGAATTCAGCCATATTATAGCTCTTAACAAGTAATTAATAAAATCTGCTTTGCTGTCACATTTATGGGCAATGTCACTGAAGGTGGATGAAAACAGGGTGAAAGGAAGAATAAAGAAATTAAGGTGCTTCTTATCTGTTTATGGTAGTAAAAGTCGACATGGGTCCTGAGCATTTTCTGGATTGTTTTGTGAGACTTTAATTTTTATATCAACATACCATTTTGCCAATTGTATTTTCTACTTTTTTTCTGTTCCCCTCTCATCTGAACAACAACAACAAAGTCCTGAACAAGTAGTTGCAAAGCTATTATATATATTTGATAGTTCACTATGCCTCACCAAAAGTCCTATTTATTTGTTTTAACTAATGTTCCAAGGAAAATGTGCAGACCCTCTAACATATTGCTTGAAGGTTAAAGATTGTGTTCATTTCATAACCCTAAATTAATGTTCTGTGTTCTGCATTCATTCTAACAGAGCTGTATCTATCTCCTGAACATCTATGAAAGGAAACTCCCCTAGGAAAAATAATTCATAAATATCTGTCCAGTCTCAACTAGATCTTTGATGTTACAACTTCACAGAGAGCTGCTTTTGGTTATGGAGGTTTCAGAAAATTTGTGCTCCAGGTTCTTAGATGATTCATTTCAGGTTTATTAGTTCACCACTTTCAGGTCTTCATGTAACTGAAACATTCCACTTTGAGTATTGTCAACTGAAAGAAAAAAGGAAAAAAAACACAACCTGAGAGTTAAGAATTATTTATTTATTTTTTATTTATTTATTTTTTTCCTTGCCTTCGTTGAGGACTGTAACCCAGGCAGGCAGCCTCTCAGACAGTTCTGAGGCACTGTTCCAAAGAAATAAAGGAGGGGCCAGGATTTGTAGGAGTTTTTTGCTGGGTGAAAAAAGTGTAACCTCAAAAATCACTGCTAACCGCACACATACACAAACACAACAGACATCTTAAGTTAATGAGTTTAGTGCTTTTCTGTGTATGGGAAGAGGCAAGTGTCCAGGCATCTTGAAATCATTCCTTTGACATGCACCTTAACTCTTTATTTTTTTTTCATTTTATTTTTTTTTTCATTTTATTTTTTTTCATTTATTTTTATTAGTTGGAGGGTAATTACTTTACAGTATTGTAGTGGTTTTTGTCATAGATTGACATGAATCAGCCATGATTTACATGTATTCCCCATCCCGGTCCCCACTCCCACCTCCCTCTCCACCCGATCCCTCTGGGTCTTCCCAGTGCACCAGGCCTGACCACTTGTCTCATGCACCCAACCTGGGCTGGTGATCTGTTTCACCCTAGATAATATACATGTTTCGATGTTGTTCTCTAGAAACATCCTAGAAAGATGGTAACGATAACGCTATATGCAAAACAGAAAAGAGACACAGATGTACAGAACAGACTTTTGATGCGCACCTTGACTCTTGAGGGCCAGTATCTTCTGTTCTCCAATCTGAATTCACCTGGGGCTGCTGCAATGGTGGATAGCTTTATGGTTTCTCAGGGGGCTCAATGGGTACAGAATCTGCCTGCCAGTGCAGGAGGCACAAGAGATACGTGTTTAATACCTGTGCCGGGAAGACAGATCCCCTGGAAGAGGAAACGGCAACCCACTGCAGTATCCTTGCCTGGGAAATCCCATAGACACAGGAGCCTGGCAGGCTACTATCCACGGGTTGCAAAATGTTGGACATGACTGAGCACAGACACTGCTCTAACTCATGTCCATAACAGCCTATGTTTACTGAAATGGCAGGTGACATTCATTGTCCATAGTATTGAATCTGGGATGCAACCTTACCTGCTAAGCAGAGATGAGAAAAAAAATAGCCTTCCTCATGAGGACACCATGTTTCTAGTTCATCCTGTTCTGGAGCCTGGAGTCAGATGCAATTGGTAGAACACAGCCAGGTAGCTCTGCCTGGGAGGTGAATTTGGCATCAACTATAGTGTTGGAGGGGAGTGCCAGAGAACCAACACCATGCTCTCTGTACCATACCTGAAAGGTCCTCTTGGTCTGAGAACTCTGGAAATAAACCAATTATCATGGAACAACCAACTGGATTGGGATAAATTAACATAAATTGGATAAAGATTTGCTCTACCATAAAGTGATGTAGTAAATAATCCGCCTGCTAATGCAGGAGACATGAGTTCTGACCCTGGGGTGGAAAGATCCCCTAGAGGATGGCATAGCAACCCACTGCAGGGTTTCTGCCTGGAAAATCCCATGGCTAGAGGAGCCTGGTGGGCCACAGTCCATGGGGTTGCGAAAGACTCGGACATGACTTAGCGACTAAACAGCGACAGCAGAATGATGCTCAGCTAGTGCTCATCACGAGGGCCTTGGTGTCTTTGTTCCCCAGGAGCACCTCAGGTCTTGGTTTTATTCTATATGTCTTGGTTTTCCCCTCTTTTAATATCTTCTTTCCTAGTTCCCTGATGCTTTGCATCTACTCAGAGTCTGATGGGATTTTAAGGATAAAAAAATGCTGTGAAGTTGTTTGCTACTCTCCTGTCCATTCTCTAGCCAGTGATCTCTGTAACTCCCCTTTCCTTTTCCAAAATCTGCCAGGTGGAACACTTCTGATACTGCACTGGATCCCTACCCACACTGTGTTCTTATTCTATTGTTCATGCTATCATTTATTTGATTTTTAACAGACTTTTAAAAACTTCTAATTACAATGCAGATTTTCTGTAGGATGAATGATAACACCAATTAGCATTGAAAGATCTGCCAGACTCTGTGAAAGCACTTTACAAACATGATCTGAAATCACTTTCAAATAATCCTTTTGTCTGCAAAGGCTGTTGTTCCTCACTTTATACATGAGGAAAAAAGATGAGATTCAGCAAGCTTTGGTGTTTTCCCGGTAGGCACACAATTAGGAAGTTCTAGAGGTGGAACTTGAACCTAAGTCTACCTAGATCTTTATCATGGGAGTTAGATCTTTATCAAAAGGGAAAAGTCACTTGTAATTCTATTATCTAAAAGAGAACTCTGTGATATTCTTTCTTGTTATTTTGCTAATGATAGCACATGCATAAATTTGTGTATGCACATACAAATTCATACATGACCAGAAATATATTTGCATGAAGTTTAAATTACATATTTATTTAATGGAATAATTTTGTGTATATTTTTATTTATAACTATTCTGAAGCTTTTTGTGTGTTATTTTGTATACTTTATGACAACAAAATAGTTTTGTGAAAATAATATCCACTACTTAAAATAACCTTATTTTAGCCACTCCTTTACTGGTGTTTATGTGGATTTTTTTATTTTTTATTTTCCTAATCTTTCATTATGAAAGAGGTGGTAGTGTTCAGGGTTTACAGTCCACCTTTTAAGGACACACCTCAGCCTAACTCTAAGGGGCCTCCTTTGCTGTATACATTCTCTCATCAACCACCTTCACTGTTCTAGCCAAAATGGCCAGTGTTCTAGCCAAAATGGCCAGTCTTCCAGCCTGTTGCTTTCATGGACCAGCTCCCAAGATAGTATATTCCACCTGTTCTAAATCTAATCAATCTTCATAAATGCGTGTAGAGAAAAAGGCTAGCTTCACAGCAGAGTGATGTTAGAAAGACTATTTCCCTTGAAATCAAACCCCAACCCCCTTCCCCTCCCCTGACCCCCTCCCCCTCCCCACCCCCATCTCCCATCTATTTCCACATCCTCATTGCAGCTGGGCTGGCCAGGACTTGTCCAGCATTAATCAGGTCATCACTAACTAATGTGTACAATGGACCTGAGCAGTCCAGTCCTCAACTACGTGGCCCCTGAAATGACTTGCTTCCTTGTTTCCAGCTGCTTCCTGAAATACCACGTCTTAGGAGCAGATGCTACCTGCATACTTTTATGTAAATTTGGATTCTGACATTAAATCCAAAAAATATTCTTAAGTGTTGAAAGATTTGTCATGTCCAACCAGGATACCTATAAACACTTTGCTGTCTTTAAGTTGTAGTTTTAGTCCAAAGAGTGGATTTTGTCACTTTTTAAAATTACCTATTAAAAAAAAAAAAACAGACCTTTGTTTTACTAACTAAGACTTACAGGAGGGAAAAAAAATTCTTCAGATCTGTACTTAACTCCTTATTTCTCATTTTTATGGCATTTAGGTCACTTGCAGAACTTCAGAAGTTTGAACGTGCCCACGCTTTTGTAAACAGCCTGACCGCAGTTTTTCAAACAGAATTGTGTAGTGTTTTCTGTCTCCCAGAGCACCTGAGGAATTTTGTGGGTTCGAAGAACCTTTCTAAATTCTCTGCATATCACATATAACTGCTTTTTTCCTTATTTAGAATGTTTGCATCAGTATCATAAGCAGTGATGGAAAGATAATGCTTGTACTCCAACACACAGAAGCTTTTTATTCCTTCTGTCTCTCTCTCTGTTTCACACACACACACACACACACACACACACACACACACGAGAGAGAGAGAGAGAGAGAGAGAGAGAGAGAGAAAGAGAGAGAGAGAAATAAGTGAGGTGACATATGTTAATTAACTAGATGGGAGAAATTTTTTTCACAATGCACATATATATGAAGTCACCACAATATATACTTTAAACATCTTGCTTGTAAATTTTAGCACAATAAAGCTTAAAAATATTCTTTTATTCATTTCCTGTTCAAATACATTTAAATAATGACAGTATCCCTACTAGTAGGTCAGCTAGTTTATAACTTTATTAGTTTATTGTTAGCCTTTGATCCTTATCAACCTCTTGCCTGGTAAAAATGGAATCACCGTGTACAGCTCTTTTGAATGAAATGCCATTTGTTACTATAATAATGATACTAGTTATGATTTGCTGATCACCACATGCTGCTCAGAACACTTTACATACTCATTCAGGCCCCCTAACAGCTTTGCAGAAGTGATGTTATGACTTGATTTTGAAAATCAGAAAAAAGAGTCAGGGAAGTTGAATAAACTGTTCAGTGTCACCTGGTTAGTAAGAGACAAAACTATGATTTGAACCCTGAACTCTAAGAGTTTGTGCTCTTTCCACAGCTCTCCTCAGACTGTCTTAAATCATTACCTGATGGCTTAAATGCAGTATTAACCCAATGCATTTATCAACAACTCATCGCGGATTTCAGTGAAAATTAGTCAACCTGAAGTTCAAGTGCTATTGCACAGTTCAGATTGATTCATTGCACATATTACTAAGTGAGCGTCTACTAAGAACTGGCAATGTGCCAGTTACTAAAAATGTCATGGGGAGAACAAAAAGGCATGGCCTCTAGCCTCATGATGGTAGCTATCTGATATATAGGTAACACCCTCTTCCTGCATGGTTTCTTTCACCTGGGGCTTTATAACCTGAGATCATGTAAATAAAGGGAGTGTACTAATCAAAATCTGCTGCAGCCGCATCACCCCCACCAATTCCTATAGTCTTTGCTTCAGCTAAGTGCTCCCATCGACCTTCTCTCCCAGTCGTTCTTATTCCTGAACTAAGAAAAAAAAAATCTGAGCTAACTGTAAATATCCTTAAAAATACTCATACCAAGCCCTGACCCATTTCTCTTACCTACTCCATCTAGCTCATATTTAATTTTCCTGAAGTGAGACCCAGGCTTCAGTATTGTAAGAATATACCCAACTGATCCCCATGAGCAGCAGAGGTCAGGTTACTTTAGTTAGTTACTACATCACTTACAGCTTCCCATCATGAATCCATAAACATCCTGTGGCTGCAAAAAAAATCTGGCTCAGGGTCAAAGCTCTGTCCACTGCAGTGGCCCATTTCTAGTACCCAGATTTTTCTCCGAGTTCCTGAGCCATTGTTGACATTTCCTTTTCTGAGTTTGGTGAATTGAGTTCTACTCTCAGGCTCTACCTAGACTGCTGGTCATTTCAGAGACTGGATGCCTTCTGCATATTTCCATAGTCTAGAGAGGGGGTGTCTCCTGAAAAACAGAAAGGAGAATTAAGGGTATAAGGAGGTAGCAGAAACCTGTGACAATGACCATTGCTGGTGGCTTCTTGCCCAGCACTAACCACCCAGTATAATACATTCACAGTCAGTTGTGTGTGAACATTATCATGAGTATTCAATACTTAGGAACTCTTTAGTCCAGTTCTGTTCAGTTCACTCACTCAGTCGTGTCCAACTCTTTATGACCCCATGAATCACAGCACACCAGGCCTCTCTGTTCATCACCAACTCCCAGAGTCCACTCAAACCCATGTCCATCAAGTCGGTGATGCCATCTAACCATCTCATCCTCTGTCGTCTCCTTCTCCTCCTTCCCCCAATCCCTCCCAGCATCAGGGCTTTTTCCAATGAGTCAACTATTCGCATGAGGTGGCCAAAGTACTGGAGTTTCAGCTTCAGCATCAGGCCTTCCAATGAACACCCAGGACTGATCTCCTTTAGGATGGACTGGTTGGATCTCCTTGCAGCCCAAGGGACTCTCAAGAGTCTTCTCCAACACCACAGTCCAAAAGCATCAATTTTTCAGTGCTCAGCTTTCCTCAAATCCAACTCTCACATCCATACATGACCACTGGAAAAACCATAGCCTTGACCAGACAGACCTTTGTTGACAAAGTAATGTCTCTGCTTTTTAATATGCTATCTAGGTTGGTCTTAACTTTCCTTCCAAGGAGTAAGAATCTTTTAATTTCATGGCTGCAGTCACCATCTGCAGGGATTTTGGAGCCCCCAAAAATAAAGTCTGACACTGTTTCCACAGTTTCCCCATCTATTTGCCATGAAGTGATGGGACCAGATGCCATGATCTTAGTTTTCTGAATGTTAAGCTTTAAGCCAACTTTTTCACTCTCCTCTTTCACTTTAATCAAGAGGCTTTTTAGTTCCTCTTCACTCTCTGCCATAAGGGTGGTGTCATCTGCATATCTGAGGTTATTGATATTTCTCCCGGCAATCTTGATTCCAGATTGTGCTTCTTCCAGCCCAGCATTTCTCATGATGTACTCTGCATATAAGTTAAATAAGCAGGGTGACAATATATAGCCTTGATGTGTTCCTTTTCCTATTTGGAACCAGGCTGTTGTTCCATATCCAGTTTTAACTATTCCTTCCTTACTTGAATACAGGTTTCTCAAGTGGCAGGTCAGGTGGTCTGGTATTCCCATCTCTTTAAGAATTTTCCACAGCTCATTGTGATTCACACAGTCGAAGGCTTTGGTGTAGTCAATAAAGCAGAAATAGATGTTTTTCTGGAACTCTCTTGCTTTTTCGATGATTCAGCAGATATTGGCAATGTGATCTCTGGTTCCTCTGTCTTTCCTAAAACCAGCTTGAACATCTGGAAGTTCACAGTTCATGCATTGCTGAAGGCTGGCTTGGAGAATTTTGAGCATTACTTTACTAGCGTGTGAAATGAGTGCAATTGTGCGGTAGTTTGAACATTCTTTGGGATTGCCTTTCTTAGGGATTGGAATGAAAACTGACTTTTTCCAGTCCTGTGGCCACTGCTGAGGATAAAGTTGCAAGGCAATCCAATGGCAAATAAACTTATAATCAGGGAGACAATTTAAATGGTGATAAATGACAATGAAAAATAAGACCATCATGTCATAGTTGTTAAAGAAATATTTTGAACACGTGTTAGAATTTTAAACGAGGGAAAGAGTTCTATAGAGTAGTACTATGCTTAGTAGCTGAGTCGTATCCCACTCTTTTGCAACTCCGTGGGCTATAGCCTGCCAGGCTCTTCTGTCCATGAACGTCTCTAGGCAAGAATACTGGAGTGGGTAGCCATGCCCTCCTCCAGGGGATCTTCCCAACCGAAGAATCAACCCAGGTCTCCTGCATTGTAGGTAGATTCTTTATTGACTGAGCCACAAGGGCAGCTTTATAGGCTAGTAATGTCTTGCTTAATGAAAGGGAGAGATGATGTATGTCTTGAAGGATAACTAGGATTATTAAGGTGATGAGAGCAAGAAAAATAATTCTAGTAGAGGAACTTCCTATGAGCAAATAAGTGGAATGGATAAATCCAGCTCATGTAATGCTAAACAGAGGTGTTATGTGGCACTAGTGGTAAAGAGCCTGCCTGCTGATGCAGGAGACTTAAGAGACTTGAGTTCAATCCCTGGGTCAGGAAGATCCCCTGGAGGAGGGCATGGCAATCCATTGCAGTATTATTGCCTGGAGAATTCATGGACAGAGGAGCCTGGAAGCCTACAGTCCATAAAGTTGCAAAGGGTCAGACACGACAAAAGCAACTTAACATGCACAAAATGGGAAACATAGGGAAGATACAGAAAGGATGAAAGATAAAGCCCATTTCGTTTATATGATCTTCTCAAGAGGTTGGGTTTATATTGAAGAGAAGAGTGTTTGAAGCCCTTAGGGCAAGGAAGTAATGAGCAAGCATTGCTTTAAGAAATTCAGTCTTCCTTTGTTAACATTTAAATTAATTGGGGATAGATGAGAACTCAGAGATATGAACTTTTTTTTTTTAATAAAATGGATAAAAATAAATGTGAAGGACACTGTATACTAGCTTGGCTAAGGGAATCCAGAAAGAAAAAGGAGGCCATAAAATATTGGATGTCTCAGAAAAAGGATGCTGTCATCAACAGAGCTAAATCCAAAGGAGGAGGCATTTGACAAGATCAGATGTAAGAATATGTATTTTAAAAGTCTTACTTATGGCCTGAGGATCTATGAAGGGCAAATCCATGATGAAATACCTGTTATCACATGAAACTAAACCATTTTAGAGAGTGACATATGAAACTGACATGAAAAAACCTGAAGGAAATCATCACAAAATTGTGTAGTGTGCAGAAAGTGGCAGATGAATGATATTATGGTCAGATAGGATAATGCATTCAGGTGAAAGAGATAAAAACTATAATTTTAGCATGATGAGTTCTCTTATAAAGCTGTCACTTCTGCAATATAAATTTGTAGTTTCAATATTCAAGGGGTTAATTGTACCAAGTCATTGTCACCACCTAAGCAAAGGATGTAGGAATTATTGCAACCTCTTCCTTAAGCCTACCTTAAGTCAACATGACATTGAGTACCAGAACCAAACAAATATTAAATGTTATTAGGGAAAGTTTAAAGAGCTACATAATATAACATATACATATAAAGTTGTGATAGCTGTAGAAGGTTTAAGTTACTTCTGGAAAAACATGCAAGTGATATGATAAAGATCTTTAAAAAAATAATAATTCTTCTGCTGGAATAAAAATGAATAAATCAAAGCCTCAATCAGTGAGGAAATTACTGTTTTGTGAACAGAGAAAAAGTTTGGGCAATTAAATTACTGTAAGCCATGATACAAAATATATCAGAGGGATGAAAAGATTGTTTTGATAGCACAGGGAGATAAGAAGGAGAGATAAGAAAGCCTTCCTCAGAGATCAGTGCAAAGAAATAGAGGAAAACAATAGAATGGGAAAGACTGGAGATCTCTTCAAGAAAATTAGAGATACCAAGGGAACATTTCATGCAAAGATGGGCTCAATAAAGGACAGAAATGGTGTGGACCTAACAGAAACAGAAGATATTAAGAAGAGGTGACAAGAATACACAGAAGAACTGTACAAAAAAGATCTTCATGCCCCAGATAATCACAATGGTGTGATCACTCACTAGAGCCAGACATCCTGGAATGTGAAGTCAAGTGGGCCTTAGGAAGCATCACTACCAACAAAGCTAGTGGAGGTGATGGAATTCCAGTTAACTATTTCAAATCCTGAAATATGATGCTGTGAAAGTGCTACACTCAATGTGTCAGCAAATTTGGAAAACTCATCAGTAGCCACAGGACTGGAAAAGGTCAGTTTTCATTCCAATCCCAAAGAAAGGCAATGCCAAAGAATGCTCAAGCTACTGCACAATTGCACTCATCTCACAGGCTAGCAAAGTAATGCTCAAAATTCTCCAAGCCAGGCCTCAGCAATATATGAACCGTGAACTTCTAGATGTTCAAGCTGGTTTTAGAAAAGGCAGAGGAATCAGAGATCAAATTGCCATCATCCGCTGGATCATTGGAAAAGCGAGAGAGTTCCAGAAAAATATCTACTTTTGCTTTCTTGACTATGCCAAAGCCTTTGTGTGTGTGTATCATTACAACTGTGGAAAATTCTTAAAGAGATGCGAATGCCAGACCACTAGATATGCCTCCTGAGAAATCTGTATGTAGGTTCAAGAAGCAACAGTTAGAACTGGACATGGAACAACAGACTGGTTCCAAATAGGAAAAGGAGTACGTCAAGGCTATATATTGTTACCCTGCTTACTTAACTTCTGTGCAGAGTACATCATGAGAAATGCTGGGCTCGATGAAGCACAAGCTGGAATCAAGATTGCCAGGAGAAATATCAGTAACCTCAGATATGCAGATGACACCACCCTTATGGCAGAAAATGAAGAAGAACTAAAGAGCCTCTTGATAAAAGTGAAAGAAGAGAGTGAAAAGTTGGTTTAAAGCTCAACATTCAGAAAACTAAGATCATGGCATCTGGTGCCATCATTTCATGCAAATCGATGGGGAAACAATGGAAACAATGTCAGCCTTTACTTTATTGGGCTCCAAAATTGCTGCAGATGGTGACTGCAGCCATGAAATTAAAAGACCCTTGCTCCTTAGAAGAAAAGCTCTGACCAACCTAAAGAGCATATTAAAAGCAGAGGCATTACTTTGCCAACAAAGTTCTGTCTAGTCAGAGCTATGGTTTTTCAAGTAGTCATGTGTAAATGTGAGAATTCGACTACAAAGAAAGCTGAGTGCCAAAGAATTGATGCTTTTAAACTGTGGTGTTGGAGAAGATTCTTGAGAGTCCCTTGGACAGCAAGGAGATCCAACCAGTCCATTCTAAAGGAAATCAGTCCTGAATATTCACTGGAAGGACTGATGCTGAAACTGAAACTCCAATACTTTGGCCACCTGATGGGAAGAACTGACTCATTGAAAAAGACCCTGATGATGGGAAAGATTGAAGGTGGGAGAAGGGGCAACAGAGGATGAGATGGTTAGGAGGCATCACCGACATGATGGACATGATTTTGATTAGGTTCTGGGCATTGGTGATGGACAGGGAAGCCTGGAGTGCTGCAGTCCATTGGATCACAAAGAGTTAGACATGACTGAGTAATTGAACTGAACTGATATTGATTCCTATATAAACTTTGTTGCGGATACTAGCCTAATCTTACAGGTAACCAGTGGAGGTTATCTATGGATGATAGCAGTGGACTTCTTAGATAGTAAACCATCTGGCCAGCAGAATAGAGATCAACTCAAATCAGTGATTCTCAAATTCAGCATTCATCAGAATCATGTGGAGAGCTTGTTAAAAACAGAGACTGCTGGCCCTCACACCCATAGTTTCACAATCAGTAGGCCTGGACGTGGGGTTTGGGCCTTGTCTTTCTATCAAGTGTGATGTTCATACCTCATTTTGGGGAATCACAGTCTGAGAACCATTGAACTGGCAGAATCAGATGTTGAAGTTACTGTGAAAATATGGAAAGATGACAGATAAAATGAAAGCAAGAGCAAAGTAACAAGAGAATCAATAGTAGACCCAAAAGACATTTTTTTTGTGGTTGCATTATGAGAATTTTATAATATTGGATGCTAAGGGTTAGAGAAGGTTTGAAAGTGACAATAGAATATCTTCTTTGTATGGATAACTGCCCCATTAACCACAATGGAGTCTACAGAGGATGGATTAGGGTTAGGCATGGATGGAGGAAGTTTTAAGGGAAGAGAAGGAATTTAGTTTATGACATTGCATCTCTCAAGTCCCTGAAAGTATGCAAATTTGATATGTCCAGCCAACCACTAAAATTCAGCTCTGGATCTTAAAAGAATGCTAATACCTGAAGATAGTGATTGAGAATTGGCAGAGTACTGATGGAATGGAAGCTGATTGATAAAGTGATCATCCAGGAAGTGTATTTTGTATGAAAAAGGCAAAGAAACAAAAGCAGAATCCTGAAATGCCCTAACAATTAGGTACATGAGGAGGATGTTGAGAAGCCAGAATAGGACAATAAAAATGATTAAAGAGCAGAAGAACTAGTAGAGATCTGTGTCAGGAAATAAAAAAGGAGACAGATTTAAGAACCAGGGAATAATCAGCAGTGTCAAATACCTTAAAGAGATCAAACATGACCAGAGCTTAACACAGGCCCGTAATAATTAAGTGAATCCATAACTTTATTTGGGGCTTCCCTGATAGCTCAGTTGGTAAAGAATCCACCTGCAGTGTGGGAGACCCCAGTTCAATTTTGGGTCCGGAAGATCCCCTGGAGAAGGGATAGGCTACCCACTCCAGTATTCTTGGGCTTCGCTTGTGGCTCAGCTGGTAAAGAATCCGCCTGCAATGTGGGAGACCTGGGTTCAGTCCCTGGATTGGGAAGATCCCCTGGAGAAGGGAATGGCAACCCACTCCAGTATTCTGGCCTGGAGAATTCCATGGACTGTATAGCCCATGCGGTCACAAAGAGTCAGACCCAACTGAGTGACTTTCACTTCATTTCATCACTTTATTTAGCCAGGCCCTAAAACACCTTTTGAGTACATTGTTGGCACAAGTCTTTTATCCTCATCCTTAAATTAATCATGGAAATCTTCTTAGCCACCAGGCTCATTTTTTAAAGCTGAAGTCGCTCTTGAGGAATTAGTCATCTTGCAATCGTAGGCACCAGTGAAGTTGTCTTGTTCCCTTGGCAAAGGGAGGGCTAGTGAAAAATGGGATGAGTCTAAAGCTTTACTTGACAGTACCTTAGAGATGGCTAGAAACTGGAACTGAATCACGCTGCCCTGAGTTCCAAAGTTGCTTGTATACAAAGGGTCATTGCACAGGCCACCCTCTGGCTCAAGTTTTAGAAATTCTTCCCAGCCACTTGATAAAACATCTATATCCCTATGTCTATTCTCAGGCCTAATATGAACCCTAAATTCTAAGTTGAATCTGTGACTTTTGCTCAAATGTATATATGAATCTATGTGTGTATATATATATATATGACTCTACATTCCCAGATGTGTTTATCTCCACTGGGACTACCACCTAGCCCAACCAGTCAACATGGTTTTTCAAGTCAGACTTCAGAGAATTGCTAAGGTCATCTCAGGTCATCTGCAAACTACATCTGACCTGCACTTTTCTTTTCCCAGATGATCCTATCTAAACCTAACCCCTTTCTGCTCCTTGCTGTCAGCAAATGATGCCCCTGTCTTGCCCAGGTAGTTGAAGCTACCAAGTATGGATGCTATGAGCACATAGTTTCATTAGTGAAAGAAGCCAAACCGATTTAAGCAGATCAAGCTAAGCCTTCATGACCATGAATGAGAGATGATGTGTCTTTCTTGCTTTTTTTTTTTGAAAGGATCCATTTGGGAAATTTCTTTTACTTCATTATAATTGAAAGACAAAACTATTTTCCCTTGGGCCATTATCAACAAATTGTGATTTGAGTTATATGCATGTTTTTTTGATTTAAAAAAAAAAAGAAAAGGAAAAACAAATGATAAATAAATGAGAAGGTATAGACTGGTTTTTAGAAATCATCATAGTCCTTTATCATTTTCAATCAAAACTATGTAAACGTAACAGAAACCCTCCCCAAATAGTCACTGATTACAAAAGAACAAATAAAGAGTACATGATGTTAGGTTTAAGAAACTTGATCCAGTTACTGTAAAGAACCTAAACTGTGTATATCTTTATTTTCTCACATCCACAATGAAGAGAAATTCATGTATGAGTAGTTCATGTCATTCTTCAGTTATATATTAATTTATAAATGTTCAGTAGTCATTTTATGGAAGTGTAGATGAAAAAAAATTCTGAACTTGATCTCTATTTTATCCTTGTCTCTGATATTAGAGACTGAATATGAGCAACACCTGCTCCATAAATAACTCCCTGATTCATCTGAACAACAACAAAAAAAGTTCAGCAAAATAGTTGACTGCTTTTGGATACAGATGGCATCTGTCATTTAAATAACTTAAGTTATTTAAATTGAGTGGCAAAAATATCTGACAAATCTTTTTCAGACAAATACAGCAAAGAAATCTGGAATAACATCTAAGACATCAGAAGTTGTTTTTAGGCCTTCAAGATTTTCTTTTATTTAGGGGTAAACTATTGTGTCTGTCCCTCTCTCTCTCTCTCTCTTTTTTTTTTTCTTTCTCTCATGAATCCCATCTGCTTGTAAGTGTCATTGCTGGAGTTGCAAGGAAACACTTTTGATTAGCACTGAAAAGGTCTAATGTTTGAGACCCTGAATGCAAAACTTCTGATAAAAATAAACTTCAAGGTCTCCAAATACTCTGATCAGATCAACTGTATGATCCCAGAGTAGGTTGCTTAAATCTTCTTGGCTAAGCTTGAGAGTGCAAAGCTTAATACCCACAGGCTTGCAATCTTTTTGAATGTGATTATAATTCAGCACCAGCTTTGCATCCTGGATAAAGGTTCCCCTTGAACACAAAGTATGTTACATGCCTGTGTGCTAGTGATCAAAATACTCAGAGGATTATGGCACTTGCTGTTCTTAAAGCTCCAAAATGGTGTTAAAATGCTCCATCCAATCAGCTAAGCTGTAAATTAAATTTTTGTAGATTGAAGACATAATTTTATTTCATATGCCAGAAACTCATTTCAACCCTAGCATTTCTGTTAGCACGTTGCATCCAGCAGCATAACTCAAGAGGTTTAATGAAAGTTTAAAAACAATCTGTTGCAGATTTTGTGCCTAATTTATTTTTAATTGCAAATTGTACAACACATTATTGCCTGTGAAAATAGAAATTTAATTTTCTTCCTGTTTTTTTTTTCTTTCTTTTTTTTTATAACTCTCATGCAACCTCAGATAGAAAACGAGTTTTAACATGCTGTTTTCTGGGTTTTATTTTTTTGTTTTTAGATCCTTGATGTGACGTCTTTGGAAAATATAGCTCAAGTCACTATCATTATCCTTCAAACACACTCTCATGGTTTCAGAATTCACTATTTGAAATTTCTCTAAGAAGTCTGCATTGACACAATGATTGCAAGTGTTTAATATTCACTGTGGTTACAGTGTCTCTCTTTTCCACGTGAAAATCTGATAGTTTATTCCTGCTAACAGTGTTCATCTTCATATGTAGAATTAATTTAGATCATGAAGCTTTATTGGTGATGGGGTAAAAACACAAACAAAATAGCTTTCATTGTAAGAATAGCTGGAGAGTGTGAAAATTAGATGTGCTATCATACTTTCTAATAGGAGTAGAAATGCCCTATTACTGTGCAGTTTGCTTCTTTCCTATGACCTTTAATTTTTGTAATCAGTCTTCTTGGGAATGCAGCGAATGAAAAATCAACGCAAGCGCTCATTCTGATCTTTTCTCTGGGAAAGTTTTGTCACACTGCTGCATCTGGTAGCTTGACTTTGGACAGAATCTGAAATGAAGCTTAATGTGAGTGCTATCAGGTGATTCTAGGAAAATGTCAAAATGCGAGAAGAAAACAAAGGTCTTCTGTGCTGGATTTGCATTCCCTTCTGAAATCTTTGGCACTTTACATCAGAGAGAGTTGTATTATTTATTTTCAATACCCTGCCTTTCTCTTCCTCCCTGTCCACAGAGAGGGGCCATCAGCTTGCTCCCTGGAGCTTTTTCTTCCCAGTGCCGGGGCATCGTGTCTGCGCGGCCAGCTGCCTTCAGAGCTGGTGACGAGACGAGAGCTGTGTCTCGCTGGAGAGGTGTAGGTGGGCTGTTCTGACTAGGTCTCCCTGCCTGCCACAAACTTCTGGTTGCTTCTACGAGGCTCAGCTTCCAGGGATGGCCAGATCAGTGTGATACCCTGTCTCACGTGTGCTCCTCTGAGCAGGATCCCTGCAAGGAATACTTGTTGTGAGTGGGTACCTTGATCTTGACCTCATATAAAACATCAGAGTTCAAATTCAGGTAGGACTTGCCCCCGGGTTGGTGGAGCCGAAGGTGTAACATTTTGAGCACTTGAACGGCATTGCAGCTAAAAGAATTAACCTCAAATTAAGTAGGATAAAGGTCAGGACAACTATTTGTCAATAAACTTCAAGTATAAAGTATAATAATCCTTCTCAACTTGAGAATGTGTTAATCATTGTAAAATAGCATATTCCCATAGAACACATCTGATTCATTTAAACTTAACTTACACAGCTGTTTCTTTGAGACATTTTATGTTTCTATTTTAATTTTTCAGAATAGTTAAGCCTGAAATATGATGGTAACATTTCTCCTTTCATGTACCACTTGCCCTTAAAGGAAAATAATATTGTTTAAATTATTATTTCTTAAAGTATTTGTTTCCTGCTTTGACATATTAGTTCTGATCAGAGCAAAATAAGAAAAGTAAATTATTCTTTATGAAGTAAATAAATATAGAAATTCCAAATGAATTAGGTCTTTGTGATATACGAGAAAAACTGATCATCGGTTGTATTTGTGTAGAAGAAGTACAAGTATATTTGAAAGAGATTTGATGAAAAAGCCTGCCTCTTAGAAAGCTGATTATGGAATGAGCCAGACACCCCAAAAAAAGTTTGGATGAGTGCTATTTATTGACCAAATCTATGGAAGAATGCATGCATTGATGGAATCAGTTGCAGTAAGTTTTTGGAATGTAGTGATGTACAGGTCAGGCTAATAAAATTGGTGCCTACATATATAGAAATCATAGTAGAGAAATACAGTGGTTATTACTAGGACATAAACTTGTACCTATTTTTATAAACTCCTGTCAGAGAATGAAAGACAGGTTTCCAAAAGGAAAGTGCTTCACCCACTTTCTCTCCTTGCTATTTCCACAGGTCAGAGAGCTATGGATAAAAACAGTATAGCCGAAAGATCCTTTGGTGGAAGTTTTGCTGATGGGTGTGAAGGCAGCTTGAATTTCCATTAGTCTCAGTTCTTTCCAGATAGATCTGTGCTAATTCTTAATTCTTTGCTTATTAAAGGGACGCTTGTCTTTTTCTCTATATGTATAGATAAGCTCAGTGTAGCTTTGAAATATGTTTAATGCATGGTACTATGTGCATGCACATACGCATGCACACATAGACACACACACACACACTGACCCTTTCTGGGGTGGAGATTCCAAAAGTGCATTCATAAGCTTTGAAGTTTCAGCAATCTGCTGAAGACGAATGTCTTCCTTTTAATCAGAATCTTCAAAATGTGATCAATCTTTAACTCAGGCTAGGAGATGGACTTGAATATACTAACCTTTTTATTTATAACTTTACAACTTTGATTTATTCCTGAAAACTATTCATTGAGTTAAAAAAAAACCTGTTAAATGAAAAATAATACTTTCCCTTAATTTTTATGTATGATCCATCTTTGCAATCCAAGACACTCCAAAATTTTTCGGTTCAAAATATTTATCCATTGAAAATGAAAACAAGTTTTTACAAGTAAACAAATTTTAACATAAGTATAATTTGTATATGAAAGGTAGTGTCATGAAAGATTATTGTATTTTTAGCAAAATGTTAAACTATTTTAGAGCTTATGAATTTCTTAAATTCAAGCTAAACTTAAAAAAATAAAGTTGTAGTCACAGAGTGGTTAGATGGTATTTTTTAATATAACTGACTTACAGTATTATGTTAGTTTCAGATACATAGTATAATGATTTGACATTTATACACATTATGAAAAGATCACCACTATAAGTCTGGTAACCTTTTGTCCCTGTGCAAGCTTATTGCAATATTATTGACCACATTCCTTATGCTGTATATTAAATCATTGTAACTTATTTATTATATAACCAGAGGTTTGTACCTCTTAATCCCCTTCATCTGTTTCAGCACCACTACCCTTCTCCTTTCTAGCCACAGCTCATTTATTTTATCTATGAGTCTGCTTTTGTTTTGTTGTGTTTGTTTTGTTTTTGTTGATATGAAGTTAGTGACATTTAAACCAAGCGATGCTCATTTGAAAATGTTCTATTTAAGTTGTATGTGTTTCCATATTGAATATATTACCAATGTGCAATTCTAAGGAGAAGGCAATGGCACCCCACTCCAGTCCTCTTGCCTGGAAAATCCCATGGATGGAGGAGCCTGGTAGGCTGCAGTCCATGGGGTCGCTAAGAGTCGGACACGACTGAGCGACTTCACTTTCACTTTTCACTTTCATGCATTGGAGAAGGAAATGGCAACCCACTCCAGTGTTCTTGCCTGGAGAATCCCCGGGACGGGGGAGCCTGGTGGGCTGCCGTCTATGGGGTCGCACAGAGTCGGACACGACTGAAGTGACTTAGCAGCAGCAGCAGCAATTCTAAGTTGTATCATTGTGTGTGTGTGTGTGTGTATATATATATATGTACATACATACATATGTAAAATAAAACTATAGTTGAGAGAAACATATGAGAATGAAATAAAGGCAAATTATGAGAGCCCTTTGAAACACTTGGAAATAGAATATGCATGTGAACCTGAAGAACTGAAAAATCTTACTATTTATCTCTCTCTGAAATGACCCGTGAGCTGCTGCTATGCTTCTCTGTCGCTTCAGTCGTGTCCGACTCTTTGAGACCCCATGGTTAGTGGCCCACCAGGCTCCTCTGTGCATAGGATTCTCCAAGCAAGGATACGGGGCTGGGTTGCCATGCCCTCCTCCAGGGGATCTTCCCAGCTCAAAGACTGAACTGTTGTCCCTGTGTCTCTTCCACTGGCAGGCAGATTCTTTACCGCCGAGCCACCAGGACCTGTGCAGATCAAGTCCTTTTGGGTTCATTCAAACACAGTGTATATGTGTGTGCCTCATAGATGAGTGCGTTATGGAAAAGGCAAAGCTTCCGCCCAAGTATTTGTAAGAGCCTGGCCATCCTTTTTAAATACTGAGGCCAGAAATGAGAAAGAGGGTGAAAAATACTTACCACTTATCTACACTCCTGGCTTATATACTCCCTGTGAGCAGAGAGTGTTCATCAGTGAAACACATATACATTGAATATCTAACTTGGGTCCAGTACTCTACCTGACGCTGGGTACAGAGATAAGAGATAACAGATTCAGACATATTCTATGATCTTATAGGATATACTCTTATAGCTAAATATGTATATATATTCTTCATAATTCTTTTCACTGTGCCACTTTATATCAATCAGTGATCACTTCAACCAGTGTAATCAGATTACCTGGCCTATCCTCATTCATTCACTCAACATTTATTATTTCCCCATTATATACTATGTGGTATAATGCAGTGGGATTTCATAATATTTTCCCTTGATAGTGTGTCTCACACAAAACAACAAGATAGGAGAGGCAGAGGGGAATAAAATAAAACCCATGAACAGAAAGCTGATTTGTATTAGCACTTTCACAATATAATCAGTCCTTTATAAATACATGTGTGTAGACAGACTAAACCAATAAGAAAAGCATCATATGTTTTTGAGTCCAGTTCTTTGATGTTCAGTTACATCAGCCTATAACTCTTTCTTTCTGTTCTAACTAATCAGCATTCTGATAACTTATTATTTGTTTAAGATTACTTTCTAAAGATTTCATTCATCATTATGATATTCTACTGACAGCTTACTCAATAAAATGTGTCCTACAGATTTCATGATCTATACTTACAGATATGTGATAAAGATAACAAATACACTAATTCTACAGAGGTGCAGTGACAAGATATGTCTAAAGATGTGACTTTAGGTTTGATATTGCCCCTAACTCATTGAAACTTTGTAGAAGTCATTTTAGAGTTGTTGAGCCTTAGGGGACTTAGGATAATATCGTTCAGTTGCTCAGCCATGTCCAACTCTTTGCAACCCCGTGAACTGCATCACACAGACTTCCCTGTCCTTTACTGTCTCCCAAAATTTGCTCAAATCCATGCCCATTGTTTCGATGATGCCATCCAACCATCTCATTCTCTGTTGCCCCCATCTCCTGCTCTCAGTCTTTCCCAGCATCAGGGTATTTTCCAATGAGTCAACTCTTTGCATCATGCAGCCCATGTATTGAAGCTTCAGTTTCAGTATCAGTTCTTCCAATGAATATTCACTGTTGACTTCCTTGCTGTCCAAGGGACTCTCAAGAGTTTTCTCCAGCACCATAGTTTGAAATCATCAATTCCTAAGCACTCAGCCTTCTTTATGGTCTGATTGTTTGTTACCCTGTGGACTGTAGCCAGACTCCTCTGTCCATGGAATTTTCAAGGCAAGAATACTGGAGTGGATAGCCATTCCCTTCTCCAGGGAATCTTTCTGACCCAGGGATTGATCCCGGGTCTCCTGCATTGCAGGCAGACTCTTTACTATCTGAGCCACCAGGGAAGCCTGGGGTAATAGAAAGAGTTCAAACTGTGGCCCTCAACACAGCTTGCTTAACAAGGAATGACCAGGAATGCATAGGGGTTTCCAAGACCACAGTTCCTTTGCAGAATTGCTTGAGGTACAGTTTCCAGGTGAATAGATAAAAGTACAACTGGGGAAAACTTTCTTTTATTTCCAGATCATGTTTATATCACCAGTAATTTGAATTATACCTTGGCTTTTTAAACATAGCATCAAAGGTATGGTCTGTGAGTTATGAAAAGAAAATAAAACATGGTTCTTTCCATTAACAAAGTGAAAACCTGAGTAGAGAAAGTCTCAACCTGAGATAAGGAACACAACCAGGCATTATGTAAGCAGTCAATGTGTACTGTCAACTGAACTTGAGTTATGAGGAAAAGAGGGTGGTCTTAGAGAGACAGACACAACTTCTAATCCTAGAACTTGCCCTTTATAAGCTGTTAATTAAATGCTACATGAACCCCAATTATATTACCTGTAAAATGTGTTGAAGAACATACACACTGAAGGAAGATATTGATCTTGGGTGTCCTCGGCATGCAGTGGCTTGGAGCAGGGTTCAGGTTCCTAGCCAGAAATTGAGTCTGGGTCATGACGGTGAGAGCACCAAATCCAGCCACTAGGTCAGTTCAGTTCAGTTCAGTCACTCAGTTGTGTCCGACTCTTTGCGACCCCATTGACTGTACCACTCCAGACTTCCCTGTCCATCACCAACTCCTGGAGGACTCTGGCCCTTTGACTTTACAGAAAATAATTTCCACAAAGACAGAATGTAGTGAAGCGAGTGAAGTATTTATGTAGTGAAGCGAGTTATGTATTTATTAGGAGAAAAAAGAGTCCAGTACCTGGACACATGAGTGGACTCAGGGAAAGTCACTGAGTTGCACCCTCATGGCAGTTTGAATTACTTTTATGGAGCATTTCTTCTGGGTTTTTTTGACCAATCAGTTTGATATTCCTGGTTCATAGTCCATATATGGGGCTTCCCTTTTAGTTTAGTCAGTAAAGAATATGCCTGCAATGCAGGAGACCTGGGTTTGATTCCTGGGTCAGGAAGGTCCCCTGGGGAAGAAAATGGCAACCCACTCCAGTATTCTTGCCTGGAGAATCCCATGGACAGAGGAGCCTGGCAGGCTACATGGGGTCACACAGAGTTGAACAGAACTTAGCAATTCAATTCTTCTTCTAGTCCATATATGGTATATCTCAGGATCCTTCCATGTGTGGTCACATGTCTCTTAGGCAAAATGGATTCAATCGAAAAGGGCTACAGGTAGAGCATTCCTTCACATCACTCCCCTTTACCACCAAAGGGTCTTTCTGCACATGTCTGGTTGGAGGTCTCCTGACTTTGGGAAGGAGAAATATGTGGTTTGGGCAGGGCCCGACCTCCTCTCTTAATTGTTCTGCTATTCTCTTGGAGTTTCAGTCCATAGGGAATGAATCTCCAATCACTTTACCCTAGGAGCGGGGCATCTTCCTCCTGCCTCAGTATGTGAATTTGAAGGGAGAATTTAGGTAAAGTACTTAACAATAGTGTCCCCAAATAGTTGATTCTAATCAATCATTCACTTCTCTTCCATACTTTCTCTTTTATCATTTAAGTAAATGGAATGATCATAGATCAGCTATGTCTGACTTAAAGATCTACCTTGAGAATAAAATGTAATCATAGATGTGAAAACCTTGGATGTTGTTAAGATTTAAGTACTGGTGAGGTGTTATTTCTGGTAATAGATTTTCTGAACTCATAGTGTCAAAAGGCCTTACCAAGAAGCAGAATTGTAGTCCCAGAGACTTTATAAATAATCATAGAAATGACAGGCGTGTAAAGAACTACCACTTGAATATGGGTTCCAGCTCACATTCATCTCTATATTCAAGAGAACCACTTTTGCCTCAGATAGAGTCTATGGATGGGATTTCTATTAGCAAAGATAACAGCCTGGATTCATGAGAGCATCAGAACCCTAAACCCCCTGACATTAGACACGTAACACAGATAGCAATGTGTTTAGAGGCTAGAATGTATGGAGGAAGCACGTGCCTAGTAGAGGCTCTGTTTATCATATACAGAGACCTGATTTTGAACCTGTACTTGCACCCAAATTCTCTTTCGACCACATATTATAAGATCTCAGTCATGGTACCCAGCTTCTCCAAGGGGTAAGTTCCCTCATTTGTAACATGGGACTAATCATCATGCTTCCTGCATGGATTGCTTGGAGGGTAAAGTGAATGTGTGGCACGTGATAAGTGTACAGTGAAGCTGAGCCATTTTCCTTAGCTCTAGGTATGTGACTGTATGATCGTCTTCTGTGCATTTATTAGAGAGATAAGTGAGTGACTCTAATCGAATGGGTAGAGGTGACGGGGTGTGCTTCCTGTCTCCTTATGCCCTTGGAAGGAGGTTGCTGTTTGGAGAATCTGACTAGACTGTGAGAGAGGTTTGAGGTCATCCTCAAGAAGGAACTAAGAAGAAAGTGGAAGGAATACTTGGTGGACAAAGACAAAAATTTTTTAAAAAGCTGTGCAAGATTTAGGGAGGCCAGTAAGAGTAGTGAGCAGAAGGGGTGATGCAGTAGTATGTATAGCATACAAATACACGTCAGGACTCATATTTCTCTCTCAGATTATCTGTCCTGTCTACTTGAAATAACGCTCTTTTATTAAAACACATGACGTAACACAGTGACCAAACACCTGAGTCACTCTATTATTTTACCCACCAAAACTAGGTCTGAATAACCCCAAGACCTGCTGTCACCTCCTTACTTACTTTGCCAAAACATGTGAGAATATCTTATATTGACCTCTAAGAATTTGGTAGGCAACAGGGACCAATTTAAATAAGATACTTATGTGAAGAATTTAGTCTCATCATCCCTTTTTTTCTTACTGGGTAAAATGAATGAAACAATAAAATCTATTCTGTAAGAAAATGTGATATATGCATACCTATGATTTATTTAGATCACGTGGGCTAAGCACAAAAGGCTCTATTTCATAAAGATCCATTACAGAGACTGCTATAACAAAGTATGAAACGAATGAAGGAGCAGGCAAATATTGAAGTTGGTATTTTAGAAAGAATGTGTGTGTATATATATATATATATACATACATACATACATATATATATGTGTGTGTGTGTATATATATATATATATATATATTGGTGGGGTGAGAGGATATTGGTTGTTGCTGAGAATTAAGAAGAAAGTGATCTGAAATGTGGTTTTATAATCACTGACTTTAAGTGTTTATCTTTAATTAGGCCCAACCCAAACTAAATGATGACAGTGGGTTGATGGATTTCCCTGTTAGATTTCTAAGCTGTTTAAATATAGGTAGTTACTGTAATTATGTATTTACTATCCCATTTTTGCAGCTTTCCGAGTGACAAAAAATTCAGCCCCCTGTCATGAGTTTGAGATGTTAAACTGTCCTAAACATTGGCAGTGCCGTGATAGCTGAACACGAGCAGCACACGCTTCGTACATTGTCACACGAGGCTAATTTTGGCTGCTGTAAATGAGTGGTTTCTAGGAGAGAAAACGACGTGGTGGAAGGAAGAGGTGTGAAACCGCCTGCTGACAGTCTCGGTCTGTGATAGGACGCCGTTTTATTAGTATCTTAAAGATCTAAAGCAGTTTTGCCTGGCTTTTGTGTCTGTATTCATCATTTGACTGTGTAAGCTGGGCCCAAGAGCAGTGCTATGAGCAAGACCCTGCCTTTATATAGTATTTGTTCTGAAAATATGGATTAGACACGAGCATTACAAATAGGACTTGTCAGAGGAGAACCACAGAGACTTTTTGCTAAATCAAAGATCCATTCCTTCTCAAAATAGACTTATATTCTATAGTTAATGATTTGTCTCAAGATTTGATAAGTATCTTTCAAATATACAGCTGATATTAAAGGAGAGGGATTGGATATTTTGCCACACTAGGTCCTTTATGAAATCTGTACATGGGATCTGCACAACTTACCGGAAAATTATATTTAAGTATTCAATTTGCTCTGTTTTTTTCCAAGCAGAATTAGTTTCAAGAAGTATTTTTGTTCATTTATTATTGGAAAAGAACTTACTCGCTTATTCAAGCGAGAAAATTACCCCCAAAGCTTGCAAGATTTATAACGCTTAAGGAAAAAAAAAAGGCAATTCAAAACCTAATGAGACATTTTAGGCCTCATTTACATCTCTAACCTGACCCATTTTCTGCAAAATGTTTTTGTTGGTAATTTACATACTAAAAGCTAGTTATTTATCCATCCCTAACCAAAAAGTTGATGAGATTACTAAAACCACAGTGAAGTTAGCATTACCCTAAAAGCTAACTATGGCTGTTTCTAGAAGGTTGACTACTGAGTCATTTATTTAGCTGTAATTTCCATTACTGGCTGGCAGTGCATCCAGATTCTGAAAGGATGACATGAAAGCTCAAATATACCATTGTCACACTCACTTTATTAGCAGAAGTCTTTCCAGGAATGCATACTCTGGAAATAAAATATATTAAAGTGCTCTGTGTGTGGACACACATGTATCTACCCTGGACACAAAGTAATGCCATGCAGTTCGTTCTCTAAAATTCCAGTATTGTATTTTTCTTTGAATGCCAAAATCCTTTGTGTATGTTCAAAGACTAAAATTGTATTGATGTAGTTTTCATTTTTTAGCGATTTTAAATTCCTAATATTTGGAGAGAAAAGAGACTACAAGGAGGTGGTGAAGTGTACAGTAGTTGACAGAGCTATTTCTCACTATCTTCAGGAATATTTATATTTTTTCATGGTGAAAAATAAGCATCTATAAATACATAGTATTAGTACTAAGTTGTTTCAGTTGTGTCTGACTCTATGGAGACCCTATGGACCATAGTCCGGCAGGCTACTCTGTCCAGCAGATTCTCCAGGCCAGGATATTGCAGTGGGTTGCTGTGTCCTTCTCCAGGGAATCTTCTTGACCTAGGGATCAAACCAATGTCTCTTATATCTATATAGTATCTATCTATCTATCTATCTTAAATGTTTTTATTAAATATGGTGGTAGTTTAGTTGCTAAGTCATGTCTGACTCTTGCAACCCCATTGACTGTAGCCTGCCAAGCTCCTCTGTGCGTGGGATTCTCCTCTGTGTCATTTCCTTCTCCAAGGGACCTTCCCAACCTGGGAATGTAACCCTGGTCTCCTGCATTGCAGGAAGGTTCTTTTACCAACTGAGCTACAAGGGAAGCCCTGTATTAAATGTAGATTTGTCTTTTTATTAAAACATTTATATTTTCCATTTTACATATTTGTATTTCAGTATTTAGCATTTGTATTATAGATAAATACTATATATTTTATGTTTATGTTATATATATATTATATATATCATATATATATATATGATATAGTAATATCACCATTTGTTGGTAATTGTTACCTTGATAACTTACTACACAAAGCACCAAGTTTAATAGTCATTTGGCTCATATTCATAATATAATAATCTATGAAATATGAACTATTGATCAATCTATAATTTCAGTTCAGTTCTGTTGCTCAGTCATGTCCTACTCTTTGCAACCCCATGGACTGCAGCACACCAGGTTTCCCTGTCCATTACCAACTTCCAGAGCTTGCTCAAACTCATGTCCATCGAGTTGGTGATACAATCCAACCATCTCATCCTCTGTTGTCCCCTTCTGCTCCTGCCTTCAGTCTTTCCCAGCACCAGGGATTTTACAATGGGTCAGTTCTTTATATCAGATGGTGAGAGTATTGGAGTTTCAGCTTCAGCATCAGTCCTTCCAGTGAATATTCAGGACTGATTTCCTTTAGGATTGACTGGTTGGATCTCCTTGCAGTCCAACGGACTCTCAAGGGTCTTCTCCAATATCGCAGTTCAAAAGCATCAATTCTTCAGTGCTCAGCTTTCTTTATAGTCCAACACTCACATCCATACATGATTCCTGGAAAAACTGTAGCTTTGACAAGACAGACCTTTGTTTGCAAAGTAATGTCTCTGCTTTTTAATATGCTGTCTAGTTTGTCATAACTTTTCTTCTAGGGAGCAAGTGTCTTTTAATTTTATGGCTGCAGTCATCATCTGCAGTGATTTTGGACCCCCCAAAAATAAAGTCTGACACTGTTTCCATTGTTTCCCCATCTATTTGCCATGAAGTAATGGGACCAGATGTTGGATACTAGTTGGGCACAAGTTCAAATTCACATTCCAACAACATGTTGGATACTAGTTGGGCACAAGTTCAAATTCACATTCCAACAACTTCAAGACTATCCTCTGAGTTGTAACATGTCTACCTGCTAGTTTGAATTTCCTGTCTACCTGGCATAAACCAAATCCCAACAGAATCCAGAGGTGAAGAGCACATAATACATCTGTGCAGTCATTGCTCATTGCTCATTTCTCAGGACGTGTGTGTGTGTGTGTGTGTGTGTGTGTGTGTGTGTGTGCCTGCAGCATGAGGTTTGTGGAATCTTATATCCCAGATCAGGGACTGAACTTGAACCCTCAAGTAGTGAGAGCACAGTCCTAACTGGACTGCCAGAGAATTCCCAGGAATTTTTAAACACACGGCATTGTGTGTTCCTTGGTAAAATCTGGCCCTTTGGGGGCAGTGTTCAATCTGATAAGTTTCACTCAGCATCTCCTGCAAACCTTCCTGCCTAGATCAGTGTAGCTTTTCATTGTGATCAGGACAAATCTGGTACCAAAGAAAGTCCCAAATTAAACTCCTGCCGGTGACCTTGGAGCCCATAGTCCGCATCTGGGCTATCTGAGACAGCTGTGGGACTGTTCCCCGGACAAAGGTGGCTCTATTTCTTTCCTATTTCATTTTAGTTCACTCAGTAATGAGTATCAGATTGTGTTTGTTTTTCAGAAATTCTGTTTGCTGTTGTATTCTTCCTGTTAGTAGAGGCTTTACAAGTGGATACACAATTGATTACAAGCAGGAAAAAAAAATAATCCTTGGCAAATGTAACTACTAAAAATCCATCTTCAAAGTAAACTGCCATTTATCAAAACTTATTATCTTACGACACAGAAGAATTATGAATTTTGTTCCCTATTTTGAGGCTGTCAAGCCTTGTTGGTGCTGATGCCACTGTCTTCATGACGGTTGCCACCATCCCAGTTTCAGCTACTGCTAAAGCTAGCTCTTGAGAAAAGCCAGCTGAAGAGTTTGATTTCTCAGCTCTGCTGAGTGGGCTGAAAACTTAGGTTCTGCTGGCCTTACCCTCTGCCTGTTGGTCTTTCAAAGACCATGTGGCTACTGACTGTTCAGTTTACTACTCAGCTACTTGGAACGTCTTTGAAAAATGTCTCTAGTGCTGAAATTTAATGGTAATACTCAATGAATGCTACATTTTCTATGAAAACATTTTATCTTGTCAAAGATTCTCAGGTATATGCTGGTAAACAATAGACACCATCTCCAGAAGTACTATTATATGCTAACGTCAGGCTACTTAGCAATGTATTTCTTTTTGCATCATCTGAGGATTCTTGTGCTTGATCTGTGAAGATGGTGTTATTTAAATGCCACAATTCCTATTCACTAATCTAAAAGATATTTCATGATGATCTGAAACTATTAAAGACACTGGTAGATATGGAATCAAAATATATTTAATATGGGAGAAATATTATATGTCCTTCTTAACATTTCCCCCAAATTAAATGTATTTTAAGATTCCATGTCTACCAGTGTCTTTTCACTTATTTATTCCAGAAATGTGAAGTGAATATTTACTATGTAATAGTTATGAATGAAACAACCATGATCCCTGACCTCATGAATCTTGCAGTCATGGGGAGGAAGTCAGACCAAACAAAAGACCATGGCATAATGACAAGTTGAGTTCATTTAGAGAAACATAATGTTCAGTGATGGAGAGAAGGTTGTATTAATATTTGGACAGAATGGTCAAGAAGGCTAGCTAGCAGGGGACATTCAAATCAGGACTGAAAGATGATACAGAGCCAGCCATAGGAAAATAAATGGGGAAAGCAGGCCAGGGAGAAGATGACTGTGCGGAAGACATTCCTGATGCAGTAAGGAGGTCACTGTAGCTAAGAATTGGGAGAAACCAACTGTGGTTGGAGTGTGATGGTTTGCGTTGGAGAGATGCACAAAAACAATATAGGAGAGGTGGGTGAGGAGAGACCATGGTGACATGCACTGGGTACCACTGTCACCCGTGGACTGAATCTCCAGCCCCGACTGTGGCCCCACACCCACTAACGCTAGTAGTACCGGTTCCTGAGTAAGCTTGTGGCATATGGGAAAACAGAAAGGAACATGCACTTTCGAAGGAGAGGCCGGCTCTGAAAAGAAAGGGAGGAGGAGCATCTGCCCTGAATTTGTTCACTTTTTTTTCTTTTTTGTAAATTCATTAATGAGATAAGTCACTTCACGTTCCCTGTGGCAGAGAAATGAGTGGCAGAAGTTGCCTGGATTCATATCCTAAAGGAGTGCCCACAACACTCCTGTTGTCTGCCTCACTCTTCTGAGAGCAATCTATCATTTTATAAAGGAAAGTTCTTTTCTTTTCCATAAAGTTGAATTTCTTTCTGTGTGCTACCAACATGCATACTGTGTGGTGCTGTTGAAAGTGAAAGTGTTAGTCACTCAGTTGTATCCGATCCTTTGTGACCCCATGGACTGTGTCGCACCAGACTTCTCTGTCCATGGAATCCTCCAGGCAAGAATACTGGACTAGGTTGCCATTCCCTTCTCTAGGGATCTTTCTGACCTTGGACTGAACCCAGGTCTCCTGCTTTGCAGGCAGATTCTTTCCTGTCTGAGCCACCAGCGTGGTTCATGTTGTTATTGGGTTAGCCCAAAAAAGTTTGTCCACGTTTTTCCATAGTATGTTACTGAAAAACCCAAATGAGCTTTTTGGCCAACTCAATATAAAGTGAACATATTAGATATACCCAAGGATTATACATGGTCAGACTAGACTTGAATACTCTAACTTTTGAATACCCTAAGAAAATTAAATCTAGTGCCAAGAAGATCAGAACCAGAGTTTTGATAGATCTGCTAATTAACTATAGTCAGCCATATGCTTCAGTGTTTTATTTGTATCGTTAGTGAATGTTGTATACCTACAAATGCACAATTATATCATATTTATCCATGTATTCCTCTCTTTCAGAAAAAAGGGTTTTAAAGCTCATGTAATTAAAATAAATGTTTTTGCATAATAATTACCACTGGAAATTGAATTTGTATCCGGGAACCGTCCACCTGCATTCACAGTGAGTCCTGGGTCCCTGTGTAAGGAATGCCTTCTCTCCCCAGGCCAAGAACTGTTTCCTAAGACGAGCTGCTTCCAGGGAGAGGAGGCGGCCCCCGTCGCCCACGGGCAGAGCCGGGGCCCGGGCACAGACTCGGCTGTCAGCGGGTCCACCTGAGGACCGCACAGCCCCCCGGGAGGACACGGGAGTGGTGAGTACCCATGCGAGGCCGGGCGCTGTGATAGCCCTGTCTTCTGGAGAAACTTGTTTTCTGATTTTCCAGTCAATCCCGTCATTCTTTCAGACATAGCTTCTAAGAAACTGTCAAACATCTGCCTTTCCTTTTCACACTTTTTTCTGCACTCTGCCTATACTTGTGGTAGTTCAGAAGATAAATGACATCTCACCTCCTCTTTGTGCATCCATGTGCAATGCTGCAAATGCCAATTCATGAAAGGAAAGAGAGAGAAAGAAAGAAAGAAGGAAGGAGGGGGAGAGAGGGAGAGAGGGAAGAAAGAAGGAAAGAAGGAGAGAGAGAGAGAAATAAATCGGGTTTTTTTAAGTCTTTAAGTTCACGGTCATAGTTCTGTTAACATCACTTAGAATTATACCAAATGTCCAGCTGCCAGGAGCATTTGAAATCCAGTAATTATTTATGAGAATTTTATACAAAAAGTTGGAAAACATAAAATAGCTTTGGTTCATAAAACAAGAAAGACAAATGTTGCCAGAAAAAATAAAAAAATCTGTAACAAATGTGGAGTAAACTGTGAATGAAAAGCTGTTGTATGCTGGTGTGATCGTTAAATGGAAACCCAGAGTGTTTGCTTTGTTAATGAGCCGATCCTGCCCTTGTGCATAAAGGCAAGTTTATTCCCAAAGATATGATACAGAAATATAACTTTTATTGTTGAAATATTGTTGGGCATCATGATTGTGAACATATTATAAAGTAAATATAGAGCTGCAATTTTCTTAATTCTTTTAACCATGGTCTTTTGAAGTATTTTGATATGGAATTTCCGAGTTCTTCTAAGCTTAATTATAATTTTTGACCACTTTATGAACAAAAATTAGAAAATAGAAATCATAGAATTACTACTTGCTGCATCGTATACCCTCTGAGTACTTGAATATTTTAAGGTTTCTGACTATATTTAGAGAGAAATAATACCAGCATGTGAAACAGGCAAAGATTGAAAGCAAGAATTCTATAGAACGTCTAAATGTCACAGGTGTTATTGGAATGCAAATGTACTTTTCTATACATTTTACAGGTGTTATATATAGCGAGTGTTCGACACCATATTTTTGCACTTTATTTTTTAACTTTTTCACCTATTACCTTTCCCCAAACTACTAGAAACTAAAAATACCTGCCTGAAATTAAGAGTATGGATGCTTTGGCAAATAAAGACAGTGTGAGTTTTCTGCTGTCATTAAGATATATGCTATATATCAGTTCTCAGTGGGCTGAACTAACTACTCGCTGTGAGAAATCTTCCTGAGATGAGATTTCTGTCTGTCAACATAGGATAAATTTGACTTTGGAGACAAGGAGTTTGCACAATCTCATTATTTAAAAAAAAAAAAAGGAGTAGAGAAAAGAGAAATAAATACATTATAAGAAAATTAGATTCCAATAAAAGTAGAGTCAAAAGTTAGAAAATATATTAATGAAAGGATTCATTTTATTTGATATTTGAACCACAAAATTGAAGTCTTCCCAGTCTTTCATGGACAAAACTTGGGTTTTGTGGATAAGTGAAATTAAGAAATGATTTCCTTTCAGAGCAAAATGAGATGGTACATTTTGAGTTAAACACATTGTATAAAAATGTAATGAAAAGAAAACCTGTCACTTATATCATTCTGCATATTTTTAAGTCAAACTTCTCATCAATGAGCTACTAAGTAATATGTAAGAGAAATGCTATGTTTAAATAAATAATATCATTTTCTTACTGGATATTACAATAACAGGTATAAAAATATGAATGCCTTAGCAGAAATGCCAGTTAAACCTTTCAGAGTTGTCAATATCCAAACTGTGTCTTGTCTGATATCATCATAGCCTGATTTGTAGCCAAATGTGTATTTTTATAAGTACTGTAAGTCATAAATGTAATGGATTCTATTTTTTAGGATCGCATTTTTGGAGTTAGTTACCTGAGTAATTTTCATTGCAAACACTTTCAGAGTAATTTTGCAGAAATAAAACAACTCTTGAAAGAAACACAACTGCTTTCCTACTAGGGACAGAAATATTTTAGAAAGAAAAGAACATCTGTTCCGTTTCCTCACCAATGATTTTATTGTCTTCTGGATTGTGTGAATTTTTTCTGGGAAAATAAGAGAGGCGTACTACAACTCAGGATCATTTTGCCCACTTGGGAACCTGAGTTTCCAATTCAGAATATAACCTGGCTTATTCAGATGACACCAGTTCCTCATATTCTTCTACTATCATTTAAATTTCTGTTCATGTTTTGACAATCTTCTTTAGTAGAAAGCACAGAAAACATCCAGCTGCACCTCTTGAATCTTCATTCTTAAGCTGGGATCTATTATTCTAGAACTAATATTTCCATAATATGTGATGTCACGAAGAATGAAAATCTCACTTTGGAGATGCCACTGTAATAATTCTCACTTATAGTATATAATTAATCTGAATAATGGCAACAAAAGAAACACTTGAGAAAAGTAATTCTAGGCTTTAGTTAAAGAAGCTTAATGAAATCATCATTCTTCCACTTAGCAAATATTTATATGCCAGAGACTTAGTTGCTAGGTGCTGGGGATCATGAAACTTACACCTACACTGTGCTATCATTACAAGTTTTTGTGATTGATGGAAAAAATAGAGCAAACAATTTTACTTGGATTTCCATGTAACTAACCAGACTGCCCTCATCATAGAGGGTGAAGGGAGGTGATAGAGGCGTTTCAGACTTGAAGGTAGAGGCAAGGAGGGGGCAGGATATTAGGCAGTAGAAAGAACACTTAAGATGAAGAACTACTTGGCATACTTGTTGCCCTGAAAGGGGCCCAGTGTGTCTAGATCAAGGGGAGCAGAGAGAGAGGAGAGAGGTCACACTGGAGCAGTCAGTGAAGGACAGGTTATTCAGGGCCTTGCATACCCCATTAAAGAAATTTGATCTTAATTCTAGGTGCAATAAGAAACCACTGGGGAATTGGTAGGCCAAGGGTGTGATGAGGTCAGATTTCTATTAAAATTCATCACTGATTAATGTGTGAAGAACAGAACAGACATGAGGAGAGGATATAGGAAGACCAATTTGGAAAATTTTACACCAGTTCAGGAAAGAGAAAGGAGTCGCCTGGGAAGATAGAGATATAAGTCCTTGGATGTCACGGCTGGTTAAGGAAGAGAATGGACCAGATGGGTCAGAGGTCACAAAGACCACAATGACTCATGTTCCTGGTTGGAAAAACATGATGATGTTTTTGATTGTCCTGTTCAGTTTGAAGTAGTCACAATGTATCAGAGGGGGGTTTCAAAAAGAAAGTTCTGAATGTGGTTCTGGAGCCCAGAAATCTGAACCAAAGTTTTGAATTTGGAGCCACTCGCTTTCAAATGTTAGCTGAAATCGTGATAGAGGATGAGGTTGCTGGAAGAGAGAACACGGGAAGATAAAGAAGAAAAGTCCTAAATGGAAAGAATCTGAAGGACTCTGAATTTTAGTAATTAGGTAGAGAAGGAGCAGTTGGCAAAAGAGGCTGATGAGGAAGTATCATAGAAGCCAAGGGAAGGAGAGTATTTCCACATATTGATGTAATGTCAATGAAATGAAGATTATGACATATCCCCTTCAGTTAAACACCAAGAATATCATAGGTAAACTTTGCAACAGAGTTTTCATTAAGGAGTGGGGCAAAATCCAGATTAAAGAAGGTTAGTCTATATGAAAGAGAGAGGAAGAAAAAAGATCAACAAATGCAGACAGCTCTTTCCAAATTTAGCTGTGAAACTGAGAAGATGAATAGAAATGCATAACAGGAAAGATAACAGAGTGTTTTCGTTTGTTTGTTTTTAGTGATGATATAAAATTCCTGAAAAAAATAGGCACAGATGGGATCTGGCAATTCAGTGTAGAAAATGTTTTGTTTTTTTTTTCCTTGAACAAGAATATTTTTATTAATATCTCAATAATAAAATTCATGTTTGGGTTTAACTCACATCTTCATCTTTTTTTGCTGAGAACATTTCCAAGTTAGCTTGAAGCCTCATCGTGTATTCAGGTCGCCCTCAGTGGTCTCCATCCGTCTCCGTAGGACAATCACTTGGGATGCTGTATAAAATACAAATGCCTGGTTTCTGCTCCTAGAGAGACTGGTTTAATTGGACTGGGTTTTATCCAATGTACTGAGATTTTTAACAGTCCCAAATGATACTAAAGAGCAGACAAAAGAGAGAATTACTGATATAAGGGACTCTTTTGTTCAACCTCTAAACATTTTCAAGATGTTTTAAACATGCAAGCCTATTATATTAGAAAATGATTTTTAAAAGAAAAAGGAGTATCTCTCCCACTCTATTAGGAGAAAAAGAGGAAAGGATGGCTACGTGTGTTAAAAGGCTTTTTGGTTTGGTGACAGGAGACTGGATTATTTGCTGTACCAAGGGAGACCATGTTGAGGGTGATGGGCAAAGATAGTCATGGTTGAAGCAAGTAAACAGTATTTGAAATAATCATTGCATTGAGTGGAAAAGAATAACACCTAGAGAAATGCAGGGAGATTCACTGTTGCTGGGAGGTTATTAAGGTTTATGACTATGAATATTCAGAAGGCTGCTTGATTTTCTCCAGAAACTTCCCAGCAGGAAAACTCACAGATGGTATTAATCCAGGATGAAATTTTCCAAATAGTATGTAAAGAACAAAGAGCATGAGAATGCAAGAGGGAAGTTAGAGAATGATTCCTCCGTGGGGCCATAGGTAGGAACCAGGATCAGCAAGGGAAGTGAAGACAGGAAATCCTGGGGTAATGGTCCTCCTGGAGTCAAATATAAATTCAAGGTGAGCAAACAGGTAGGTGGGGAGAGACTGGGGATGAGAGCGAGGATATCTGATTTAACGTTTCCAAGCAGGGTTTCGGGAAAGGATACCCTGTTCCGTGACATAGTGACTGGGTGGCTGAGGTGGAGACAAGAAGGAAGAGGTCACTGAAAATGTGAATATCAAGAAACAGGGAGGCCAGATCGTGTCATCCTAGGCTGGCAATGGTTGGATGGGGAGAGACAGTAGACAAAGTCCTCAAGTAATGAAGAGCCATAGCCAGAGCTTTAGCAGTTGACAGGAGAGTATAGAGGGTAAGGGAGGCATCACCAGGACCCACAGATAACATGGACTCCAAGAGTGGTTCCCCCGCATGAGGATAGAGAGGATGAGGTCCTGTGAATGGTGTGGATCAGGCAGGGTGCTTGTCAATACTATTCAGTCACTAATCCGTGCCCAACTCTTTGTGACCCCATGGACGGCAGCATGCCAGGCTTCCCAGTCTTTTGCCATCTCCCAGAGTTCACTCAGATTCATGTCCATTGGGTCAATGGTGCTGTTTGCTCTTTCATAAACACTGCTATATTGTCCTTACTGCATATATATCTGCCTACGTTGCTATGGTTTGACAGGAAACAGTAAAACCTTGGGTCCAACTAACTAACACGTTAGTCCCATAGTGATGCCTTAGTATTTGTGAGAGTCAAGTTCTTCCCTATCTCTCTGGGCCAGGAATGTTCAAAGTCTTAAGATCTGTACAAGAGACTCCTCTGTCACGGTGACTCTGAGGATCCTGGCTTTGAACTATAGCTGTTCCACTTTGCTGCTTTCTAGCTTGCGGTCCTGGGTGTGTGGCTTAACCTCTATCTCTGCACTCCATCCATGAAATGGGAATAAGAATAATAAGTTCCAGTGTGGAGTTGTGAAGATTAATGGAAGTAATATGCACAGCTGGCATTATTTGTCACCTAGGAAGTATTTAAAAGGTAGAAGTCAATCACATGATTACTATTTTAATGTCTCACCCATTGCATGTGTTACTGTTTAAGCTCAAATAATTGTAAAAGGCTTCTGAAAGCTTCCCACCCCTGCCTCTCTGACATTACACATTTTGAAATGTTCCTCCTAGCGCCCATGATCTACATCTAACTGGCACCTTTATTTCAAACTGGTTCCAGCCCCAAATTTATTCTCACTTTAACTTCTAGATAGTGAACAGATAACCTTATGTAATAAATCCCATATCTATAACCCCTTAACAGAACTTGGATCAAAGTTAGGTGTTAAATATTATCTTAATGTAAAATGATAGGAAAAAGGAAGCTAGTATGCATTGGTAAAAGACGTGTTGTTATTTGTCTTTGAGAAGCAGTGTTGGGGTGGAAAGCAGAAGCAGGAGAGAGACAGCCTGTTAATCTAAACTGAGTGAGTAGAGAGAACACTCTTTGCTTCATCCACTGCAAGTGATGTGTTCCGGTGCACTTGGCTGGGAGAAAGGATAATTACGAATTACAAGCATCCGTCTTAGAAATGATGAAAGTTCTAGCATCCCCACATCATGCCCGCTGAGCAGAGGTCTTAATCTGGCAATATTTCAAATATGATAAAAAGATGTTTGAATAACATTTTGGCAAAGGTTTATAAAACATTAAATCCCATAGAAACATATTTGAAAGACCTAGTTTTTCAAAGTTTAATGATTGGATTATTTTTTAAAAGAATCACTTTTTAAGATGTCATGCCCAACAGGAAGCCAACCATGTGAGCAAAACTTCAGTCTTATGAAATTATAATTAAATTAAATCGTATCTGGTAGCTTACATGCAATATGGATTACAGTGGTGCTGATCATATGGAACAAAACATTATCAGCTACAAAGAGGTATAATTAGCTTATTCTTGCCATATATAGTCACTTCAATTAAAAATATATAAACAGGGAAAACTAAAAAATCTGAATTACCAACTTTAATTTAATTTTTTATATTAATGACCAGGTTGTCCTAAAAACCTGGTTTGCTGTTGAAATTAGCAAATGACTGTTCTTATATAACAATGCCCAGGAGAAAGGCAAGTGGCATTGACTAAGCACTTCTCTTCTGAAAAATCCTATAGACGCTGCATGTGTCATATCTCATTTAACTGTCATTCACTATTGTCCCCAATTTTCATATGGTTTAAAAATATGATACCAAGAAAGAATGACCTGGTGAAAAACAGCTTTTAAGTGACAGATCTGAGGTCTGAAAGCTGTCAGATGCCAAAGCCAATATTTTGATCACTGACATACAAAGTGTCAATTTATCCTTGGATTGTCTAGAAAGTCCTGGATGAATTAGCTTATTCATTGCTAGTTCTTAACCAATTTGTTCTGATCTTGACATAACACAGATAAGCCAGTTAAGAGTTTAAAACCGAAGAGGTAACAAATGATTCACGAGGTCTTAGAAAATGCGACAGAACTGCTTGAACAAGTTTTGTCAAAATTTGTCATTTTCCTTTGATAGTTTTTAGACTGACAAAATAGGAATCAGAATTCTAAGCTAGAATAACAAAGCTTCTATCATAATAAACTCATGAGCAAGTGGAGAAATGGGAGCAAGATGGTGGAACAGATAGGAAATACTGGTGCTGAGATTATATTATCGTCAAATAATTATCTTGACAAATGAAGGCTATAGATTGTGTAAATGATAGATGTTAAAGTGGGACTTAAAATGCATTGCTCAAAATTTTCTGTTTAAAATATCTTGGAAAATATTTTGAATAAATAATATATTGGGGATATTTAAGTCTGGAAAATAGATTAAAAGGCTTTAATCACAAGACTATTCTTTTTCTGAATAATTAAGAAATTTAATTTAGAACTCCTCACAGCATGGTATAGATGTTTTGCTAAGGATACACATCTCTATAGCTCACTTCTTGCATAGGCATAATTTATTTGTGGTTTAAATATTCACTGGAGCTTCCCCGGTGGCTCAGATGGTAAAGAATCTGCCTGCAATGCAGGAGACTTGGATTATATCCCTGGGTCAGGAAGGTCCTCTGGAGATGGGGATGGCAGCCCACTCCAGTATTCTTGCCTGGAGAATTCCATGGACAGAAAAGTCTGGCGGGCTACAGTCCCTGGGGTTGCAAAGAGTTGGACACGACTGAGCGACTAACACTTTCACTTTTGAACATTCAGTAGAGAAATGCTATCATCCCATTTAATAGTCAACAGTATTAGTACAGGCTGCCTCTCGGCCTTTTGGCTGAGAACAAGTATACTATGTGGACTTCACAAGTGCCACCGTGGTAAGGAATCTGCCTGCCAATTCAGGAGGTGCAAGAGACGCGGGTTCGATTTCTGGGTCAGGAAGATCCCCTGGAGTAGGAAATGGCAACCTACTCCAGTATTCTTGCCTGGAGAATTCCATGGAGAGAGGAGCCGGGCAGGGCTACATCCATGGGTGGTAAAAAGTCAGACACAACTGACAACTTGGTACACACACACACACGGTAAGGCAGTGCTCTGCTCTGGAGCAAGTCGTTAAAAGTGTTGGGAGTTGCTTGGTCACTTAATCGATGACGAAACAAAACAGAACAGGAGGAAATGAATTAAACCTAATAGAGTTTATTCAAGGTTTACATAATATAACGTTATATAATAGAAAGATGATTTAAAATAGTAAAAGTGGCATTTTAAAATGATTTCTACTAGTTTTAAACTTCTTAATGTTGAATAGCTGATAGAAAGGATGGTAAATGCTGATGGGCTTTATAGGAGCTTAAACTTGGTGAGGTAATAATCCCTCCGGTAAGCAGCTTATTATGAAAGATACAAGTCAAAAAAAGGCAGAGCAAACAGAGACATCGATATGTTTGCCTCAAGTTTAGAATTAGTATTTATTTTAGAAGTTTGAGTCAATTTCATTATTCTGTCTCCTTCTTGGTAGTCAATTTATTGTTTAGGGCTCTCTCAATTAAACCCTGTCACTTCAGGGGAAGTTCAAGAGAATAGTGCATTATTGATATTACAGAAACAGTTGTCAGTAATCAATACATTTTGAACCACATACAAGGTATATCTTTAAGGACATAATTCATCAAAAACAGGCTTACTGGGGCTCTTCATGCTATTGTCATTGATTTTCCTATTCTAGGAACACATGGTAGATACTCTATATGTGACTTGAGTTATATTCAAATAAAGAAGCCAGCTACTCAAAAAATGCTCAGTTACAGAGAAAAAAATTAAGGATAAGGATTCTAAAGAAGAAATGAAATTGAATTTAAGTTGTTATTTTCACATTTTAATATATCTTTCAGAAGAAGTTAATTAGGTAACTTGCAATGTTTTAAAAGATTGCATGTAAGGAATACCAAATTCTAGGTGTGAATCCTGTTCTTTACTTACTGTGTAAAATAGAGGTAGAAAGTTACTTTTATTTAGTTATTTTATTGCTGCTGCATAGCTTTATTTAAAATGAAGTGTAAATATGCATTGCTTTATGCTGTATGTATTCTACATATTGTCTGTTACTGTAAATTTTAAAACAACTATTGGAGTTCACACTATGAAAGTATCCTAAATGAACCCTAGTGTACACCAAGTGATTGACAAAGGGAATAATAACCTTCTAATCTTGCAAATCTGTACTTTCCTTTATAATGTGAGCTTCAAAAATCAAGATAATATATTCTTTTCCATAATTACAAAGAATCTGAAATGAAGGATAGATGAAAGTAACATCTTAAATTATTTTGTAAGATAGAATATTACTGTTCTTCAGAGTAAGGAAGAAAGAGTTGATCTACAAGTGAGGCTTTTTACACTTAAAGCAGTGGCTTGCTTCCTGAAATCCAGATGCTTTCATTCAGTCCAACCCGAATCTAACCCTAATACCTGCTCAGGTAGCCTGTTATTCTCATTTTTGGATTAAAAGGGCATTGTTTCAAGCTACTTGAGTGAAATTGACATGAAGGCATCCTATTTGTGAAAAAAACAAGCAGTCTACACACAACTGCGTGTGACAATTGACTCAAATGGCCATTGAGTGCCCAGACACTGTGTATGTTGTCTCCATGCTGGTCCAACACTAATTTGGGACCTTGCTTACAACTTGACCTCTCCACTCTTTCCACATAACACCTCACCAGTCCAACCCATCTGATGCATTGCTCTAGTTAATATTATCTTCTGAAAGATCCTCCTTTCTTTTTGTATGTGTCAGTGATGTAATATGTTTGATTGCTGAGCAGAGTTGTCTATAAATCCATAAATGGAAGGGTATTTAAGCTGTAACCCACATGTATTTTAAATAATCTGACATGAGAACTGGAGAATGAGTATTTGTGTGGATGTATATTTTTATTTCCCATGGGTAAATAGCTAAAAAATGGCACTTCTGTATCTTATTGTATGTATATGTTTACTTTCAATTGCCAAATTTGTTGTTGTTGAGTCACTCACTTGTGTCCGACTCTTTGTGGCCCCATGGACTGCAGCACACCAGGCCTCCATGTCCTTCACTATCTCCCAGAGCTTGTTCAAACTCATGTCCATTGAGTCAGTAATGCCATCTAACCATCTCATCCTCTGTTATCCCCTTCTCTTCCTGCCTTCAATCTTGGCCAGCATCAGAGTCTTTTCTGATGAGGCAGCTCTTTGCATCAGGTGACCAAAGTGTTGGAGTTTCAGTTCTTCCAATGAATATTCAGGGTTGATGTCCTTTAGGATTGATTGGTTTGATCTCCTTACTGTCCAAGGGACTCTCAAGAGTCTTCTCCAGCACCACAGTTGAAAGCCTCAGTTCTTTGGCACTCAGTCTTCTTTATGGTCCAACTCTCACATTTGTACATGACTGCTGGAAAAACCATAGATTTGACTAGATGGATGTTTGTTGGCAAAGTAATGTCTATGCTTTTTAATACTCTGTTGGTCATTGCTTTTCTTTCAAAGAGCAAGTGTCTTTTAATTTCATGGCTGCAGCCACTGTCCACAGTGATTTTGGAGCCCAAGAAAATAAAGTCACTGTTTCCGTTGTTTCCCCATCTATTTGCCATGAAGTAATGGAACTGGATGCCATGATCTTCATTTTTTGAATGCTGGGTTTTGAGCCAGCATTTTCACTCTCCTTTTTCACCTTCATCAAGAGTCTCTAATTCATCTTCAATTTCTGCCATAAAGGTGGTGTCATCTGCATATCTGAGGTTTTGATATTTCTCTCCACAATTTTGATTCCAGCTTGTGCTTCATCTAGCCCAGCATTTCATATGAGGTACTCTGCCTATAAGTTAAATAAGCAGGGTGACAATATACAGCCTTGATGTACTCCTTTCCCAATTTTGAACCAGTCTGTTGTTCCATGTCTGATTCTAATTGTTGCTTCTTGACCTGCATACAGGTTTCTCAGGAAGCAGGTTAGGTGACCTGGTATTCCCATCTCTTTAAGAATTTTCCATAGTTTGTCATGATCCACATAGTCAAAGGCTTTAGAGTAGTCAGTTAAGCAGAAGTAGATGTTTTTCTGGAATTATCTTGCTTTTTCTATGGTCCAACAGATGTTGGCAATTTAAACTCTGGTTCCTCTCCCTTTTCTAAATCCAGCTTGAACATCGGGAAGTTCACGGTTCATGTACTGTTGAAAACTGGCTTGGAGAATTTTGAGCATTACTTTGCTAGTGTGTGAGATGAGTGCAATTGTGCAGTAGTTTGGACATTCTTTGGCATTGCCTTTCTTTAGGATTGGAATGAAAACTGACTTTTCTAGTCCTGTGGCCACTGCTGAGTTTTCCAAATTTGCTGACATATTGCGTGCAGCACTTCCACAGCATCATCTTTTAGGATTTGAAATAGCGCGGTTGGAATTCCATCACCTCCACTAGCTTTGTTCGTAGTAATGCTTCCTAAGGCCCACTTGACTTCTCACTCCAGGATGGCTGGCTCTAGGTAACTGATCACATCATCATTGCTATCTAGGTTTTTAAGACCTTTTCTCTATAGTTCTTCTGTGTATTCTTGCCACCTCTTTTTAATATCTTCTTCTCTGTTAGCTCCATACTGTTTCTGTCCTTTATTGTGCCTATCTTTGCACAAAATGTTCCTTTGGTATCTCTAGTATTCTTGAAGAGATCTCTAATCTTTCCCACTCTATTGTTTTCCTCTATTTCTCTGCATTGTTCACTTTGGAAGGCTTTCATATCTCTCCTTGCTATTCTATGGAACTCTATATTCAGATGAATATATCTTTTCTCCTTTGCCTTTTGCATCTTTTCTTTTCTCAGGTATTTGTAAGGCCTCAGACAACCATTTTATCTTTTTCTTGGAGATGGTTTTGATCACTGCCTCTTGTACAGTGTTATGAATCCCCATCCATAGTTCTTCAGGCACTCTGTTAGATCTAGTTGCCAAACAGTTTTTCAAATATTGTTGTTGTCTAGTCGCTCATTTGTGTCTGACTCTTAAGTGACCCCATGGACTGTAGCCAGCCAGGCTGTTCTGTCCACGGGATTTCCCAGGCACGAATACTGGAGTGGGCTGTCATTTCCTCCTCTACGGGATCTTCCTGACCCAGGGATCGAATGAGCATCTCCTGCATTGGCATGTGGATTCTTTAGCACTGAGCCACCAGGGAAGCTGTTTCCAAATACAATACTGTGCATTTGCACGAGCAATACGAAAGACTTTCATCCACGCCACCTTTGCACCAAAACTTGGTATGTCATTTCTCGTAACATTAGCCACTCTCTAAAATGAGATATCTCATTTTAAAATATATACTAAATATATAAAATAAAATATCTCATGGTGATTTTAATTTGCATATTTATAATAACTAATGACATGTAATATTTTTATGTGCTTTATTGGTTATTGCAATATCTTGTTTTGTCACCACCATAGTCCTTGGCCTTCCTTCATCAATAGAAATTGATGAAACCAGGCAAAAAATTCAGGCAAGACTTTATTGGGGCCCCTACTGCAGCATAGTAGTTGTTTCAGTAGGTAAAGTAACTTCCTATGATGCAGGAGACCTGGCTTTGATCCCTGGGTCTGGAGGATCCCCTGGAAAAGGGAATGGCACTTCACCCTAGTATTCCTGCCTGGAAAATCCCATGGACGAAAGGGTCTTGCAGGCTACAGGCTACAGTCCATGGGGTTGCAAAGATTAGACATGACTGAGCAATAGCCACACAAAACCGAACCAGGGGTGAGTGAAAACAAGTAACAGGTTCTCTTGCTTGCTCCCCAAGTTGTGAGGTGAACTGGTTCCTCATATGGGGTGATGGTAGGGGTGTGCCCAGGAGTCAGGCTAGAGAGGTGGTTGAGGTGCTTTGCCCACTTCTTTGGTGGTAGTAAGTGCTGGGGAGGGCACAGTACCTTGCTTTTGCTTCTGACCCATTGTTTTTGCTTCCAGCTCTTCAGAGGTGGCATTTGGGTTTTTTATCTTTTTGTGTTTTGTTATCTACAGTTTGTGCCAACAGCACACACACACACACACACACACACACACACACACACACACACAATTATCTTTAGTTCTTTATTTGTTATTGTTTAGTTGCTCTGTCGTGTCCGATTCTTTGCAACCCCATGGACTGCAGTATGCCCGACTTCCCTGTCTTTCACCATCTCCTGGAGTTTGCTCAAACTCTTGTCCATTATGGAGAAGGAAATGGCAAACCACTCCCGTATTCTTGCCTGGAGAATCCCATGGGCAAAGGAACCTGGCAGGCTACAGTCTATGGGGTCTCAAAGAATTGCACATGACTGAGTGACTCTCACTCATACACTCATGTCCATTAAGTCAGTGATGCCATCCAACCATCTCATCCTCTGTCCCCCACTTCTCCTCCTGCCCTCAATCTTTACCAGCATCAGTGTCTTTTCTAATGAGTCAGGTCTTCACCAAATCAGGTGGCCAAAGTATTGAAGCTTCAGCTTCAGCATCAGTCCTTCCAATAATATTCAGGGTTGATTTCCTTTAGGATTGACTGGTTTGATCTCCTTGCTGTCCAAGGAAGTTTCTTTGTATTTTTTTGGTCAAGGAGACATTTGTCAGTTGCAAGCACTGCTACCAAGGGTTTGAGGTCTCAGCCTGTCTCAATTTTATAAAATTTCTCTCTGTTCAAATCTTTTGTCCATTTAAAAATGGTTAGTTGTCTTATTATTGTGTACCTTGTACAGTTCTGAATAAATTTATCAGATGTCTGTTCTGTGAATATTTTTCCCACTGCTAGACTTGCCTTTATATTTTCTTAATGGTATCTTTTGAAGTGTACAGGCTTTAAGTTTTGGTTAAGTACAGTTAATCATTTTGTCTGTGTGTCCTGTTTAAGAAATCATTGCCTACCTAATCTAAGGTACAAATATTTTCACTTGTTCTTTCTTTTAGAAGTTACATAATTTGGGGGCTTTTATTCAGATTTCTGATTCAAGTTACTTGATTTATATGGTACAAGATAAGAGTCAGTGTTTTTACCTATGGATACCCAATTGTTCCTGTATCATGTGTTGAGAAATACTTTCATTCCTCACTGAATTACCTGAGACTCCACCAAAAATCAACTGGCTATATAAGAATGGGTCTATTTGTAGACTATCTATTCTGTTCCATCAATCTCTGTATCTGTTTTTATGCCAATATTACATATTGTCTTAATTACTGTAGCTTTATAGTATGTCTTGAAGTCAGGTCATATAGATCTTCCATATTTGTTTCTTTTTTTTTTTTTTAAGAAAATTATATTGGTCATCTGTAGTACCCTTCCAATGGCCCTATAAATTTTAGAATCAAACTTTAAACCTGAAAGCCTATTGGAATATTGTTTGTAGTCACATCGTAAACATAAATCAATACGGACAGAATTGACTCTTCAACAATATGATGTCTCCTAATTCTGATTAATTTATTTGGATCTTCTATTAGCAATGTTTTGTAGTTTCAGTATAAAGATCTTGAACATATTTTTAACAAATTTGTCTCTGCATATTACTTGATACTGATGTTATTTTAAATGGCACAATAATAAAGTTCCATTTATATTTGTTGCTAATACATAGAAATACAAGTGATATTTGTATTCTGTGACATTGAAAGCCTCATATATTAGTTTTGGGGACTATTTTGTATATTCCATGTGAGTCTGTGCTCAGTTGTGTCCAACTCTTTGCAACCCCATGGACTGTAGCCCACCAGATTCTTCTCTACATGGAATTTTCTAGGCAAGAATACCAGAGTGGGTTGCATTTCCTACTCCAGGGGATCTTCCTGATCCAGGGATCAAACCCACGACTCTTGTGTCTCCAGCATTGGCAGGCAGATTCTTTAGCAACTGCACTACTTGGGAAGTATATTCCATAGGATAATTAAATAGATCATCATTCCATCTGTGAGTTGAGTGAGTTTTAGTTCCTGTTTCATATCTTGGACATTCAGTATAAATTTGATTAGAGATGGAGAAGTAGACAATGATGCCTTGTTACTGAACTTAGAAAACACTCTCTCATTCACCATTAAAATAATTGATATGTAGGTTTGTTATAAACAGCATATATTTGGGTGTTGCTTTTTTGCACAATCTGACAACCACTGGCTTTTAATCAGTATATGTATATACAGTTTACATATATATTATATTTATATTTTTATGGTTTATAAAATATATATTTATATATTTAATGTCATTGTTGAAATGATAGAACAAAAAGTCCCACTTTGCTATATTTTCCCAATTAGCCAGATGTTTTTGCTTCCTTTTATCTTTTTTCCCCTGCCTTACTTTAGTTTAAATGACTATTTTTAGTATGATATTTTATCTCTGCCATTGGCTTATTAGCTGTGGTCTGTCCTTATTCTGTTCTATTTTTTTTTTTTTAGAAGTTGCTCTAGGGCTTACAATACACACCTCTACGTTGTCACAGACAGCTTTCAGCCACGATCTACCAGTTCGCATATTATGTGAGAAACTTGCATCATTGCTCCTCATCCTCTTCCCCCTGTCCTTTTTGCTAACGCCATCATACATTTTACTTCTGCATGTGTTATAAACCCTATGATATATCATTACTATATTTATTTTGAATAGGCAGCTACCTTAATTTTGTTTTCTGTGTGCCTTCACCTCTCTGTACATCCAAATTCTGTCATTTACCCTTTTCCATTTGTTTGATAAGCATCCTTTACCATAATGTGTGGTGCATATATGCTGGTGATGAATCTTCTTGGGCTTTACCTGGAGAAAAGGCTTTATTTCATCAATGCTTGAAAAATATTTTCACTAGATATAGAAGTCTATGCTGGCATTTCCCCTACCTCTCTGTAATTTAAAAATATTGCTCTTTCTTTTTCTTTTATCATTTGTGTTACAAAGTCTACTACTGTTCTTGTCTTTCTTACTCTACATCTAATGTGTCTTTTATTCTGAGTACTTTTAAGCTTTTTTTTTTTTTAATAATCATTGATATTCAGCAATTTGGTTATATTGTTCCTTAGTGTGGTTTTATTTACATTTATTTTGTTTGAAACTTATGGAATGATGATTTGAAGTTTTATTATTTATTTAAAATTTTTCTTATTTTATTCTCTTTGTTATTAAGAACTTCATTACAGCTACATTAAACAGCTTGTAGTCATTTTGCAGTTACTGGTCCTCTGTTGATTTTTTTTTTTTTTCCCTCTCAGTCTTTTTTCTCTGCTTTACTTTTTGGATTTTTTTTTTCTTTTTGTCTCCATTTCCTTTTGGAATATTTCTATGTCTGGGTTTTCAGTTAATGATCTTTTTCTGTTCAACATACTACATTCTATTGATCTTGTCTATTTTATGTTTCACGTCAATCTCTTATCTTTCATTTTTATAAGTTCCATTTCAATTTCTTTTTTATATCTCATATTTTTCCTCATCATGTGTGCCTGTTTCTCAACATCCTTAAGTATATGGAGCATCATTGCTGCTTCAATGCTTCTTCTGTCTAATCTTACTTTCTCACTTGTCTTTATCTGTTAATTCAATTGCTTGATTTTCTTTTATTCATGACTCACAATTTCCTGCTTCTTTGCTGCCAGCTAACCATGGATTGGATGCTAGACATGAAGATTACATTTTTGAATTCTGGATTTTGTTGTATTTCTTTATAGCAAAAGTATTAGATGGACTTTGTTCCGGAACACAGTTATATTACTTGGGGTCAGTTTGACCCTTTTCTGTATTTGCTTTTAAGGTTTGTTAGGGAGGGTCCAATGGAGAAGGCAATGGCACCCCACTCCAGTACTCTTGCCTGGAAAATCCCTTGAATGGAGGAGCTTGGTAGTCTGTGGTCCATGGGATCTCCAAGAGTCAGACACGACTGAGCAACTTCACTTTCTCTTTTCACTTTCACGCATTGGAGGAGGAAATGGCAACCCACTCCAGTGTTCTTGCCTGGAGAATCCCAGGGATGGGGGAGCCTGGTGGGCTGCCATCTATGGGGTCACACAGTTGGACACAACTGAAGTGACTTAGCAGCAGCAGCAGGGAGGGTCCAAAGCAACTTTAAATAGTTCAACAGCCACAGTATAAGAACGATGTCCCATTTGGGAAGTCTACAAAATTCTCCATGTATCATAATGTCTTTCCACTCTAGCTGATGGTAAACAAGCTCTTTTCAGCCCCGAGTGACCTAGGAGTTTCTGTTGCTGGCACTGCAGCTTTCCTGTGGGTCTTTCCCCACCTTTGTGTAGTTTTCTCTCATGAACAAATTAAAGATTCAAGGGGACAGGGCCCATCTGCAGTTAATTTTTTTCCTTTTTTATTGTAACCTTTCAAGTGGGTTTGAAGTTGTGGCTAATCTAAGGTGATGTCTAGTAGGTATCTGAAGAGTGAAGGGTTGGTCGCTCAGTTGTGTTTGACTCTTTGTGACCCCTTGGTCTGTCCATGGAATTCTCCAGGCAAGAATACTGGAGCAGGTTGCCATTCCCTTCTCCCGGGGATCTTCCGGATCCAGGGATCATATCTAGTGATATTGTTTTTTTGATTTGCTTGACTATAGACATTAAGTGTTCTCTCATGTGCTTGTTGGACATCTGTATATATACACACACTTATGTATACATATATATGTATATTTATATATATGCACACTTTTGAGAACAGTTTATTCAAATTATTTGCCCAGTATTTACATTTTCCCCCCATCGTCGAGTTGTAAGAGTTCTTTCCAAACTAAGTAAAATTCCCTTAACAGATAAATAATTTGCAAATATTTAATCTTAATCTGGAGGTTGTCTTTTCATTTTCTTGATGGCTTTCTTTGAAACATAAATGTTTTTAATTTTGACAAATCTGATCTATTTTTTTAGTAAGAAATTATTGTCCAAGGCTAAGCAAATTTTCTCCTATGTTTACTCATGGAAGTTTTGTAGTTTTAACCCTTACATTAGTGACTATTTTGTATAAATTTCCATATATGGTATAAAGTAGAGGCCCAACTCTTTAAAGATACTTTTCTAAAAAATGACTTGCACTCATCTCTTTTAAACATTATTTTCCATTATCATATTCTTTAATCAAGTAACCACGTAGATGTGTTGAGAGAAAAAGAAAACAAGAAAAGCTGGTTCAATTCATATACTTATTACAAATTATTTTTTTACTCAGATACACAAACTGACTAAGGCATTCCTCAGATGGTGAAAACTGAGCATTTTGTTGCACAGGATTGTAAAACAGCAAAAAGCACCTCTACTTAGATGTTTTGTTGTTCATTTGCTAAATTGTGTCCAACTGCAGCCTCATGGACTGCAGCACTCAGGTTTCCCTGTTCTTCACTATCTCCTGGGCTTTGCTCAGTCTCGTGTCCATTGAGTCAGTGATACCATCCAACCATCTCATCCTCTGTCTTCTCCTTCTCCTCCTGCCTTCAGTCTTTCCCAGCAACAGGGTCTTTTCCGATGAGTCAGTCACTTCACATCCGGTGGCCAAAGTGTTGGAGCTTCAGCTTCAGCATCAGTCCTTCCAATGATTAATTAGGATTGGTTTCCTTTTGGATTGACTGGTTTGATCTTCTTGCAGTCCAAGGGACTCTCAAGGTCTTCTCCAGCACCACATTTTAAGAGTATCAGTTCTTCTTCACTCAGCCTTCTTTATGATGCAAGTTAGACATTATCTTTTATCAACTTTTCTTAAGCTTCTCTTATCTAAAAATATCATTCCAAGTGGATAACACAGATGAATCCACACCCCCTCAAATAAATATTTTTTAAGGTGTATGAATACATACATTTATATATGCTATATTTATTTTCCAACAGAATTCCACATTCTGTAAAAATTATGCTTTCAAATGTAAGATTTTATAGGCATGCATTTAAATGGTCAGCAGGATTGACACATCCAAGACCTCAGAATCCTCAGAATAGTCCTGAAGCTTCACTTTCCTCTACCATGGGCATTTTCATTGGGCACCAAAAGGAGGCAGGTTTAGATGAGAAATAACTAGATGTACACATCACATCACAGAGGGGAAGACTGAGGCATAGAAGATGGACTTAAGTCCTCCTGTGACACTGGACCTCTTGCTTTTTGTGGGGAATGATGTTTTTCCCTTCTAAAATGCCTTGTTGTAAACTCTTCAATTGATCCCATACTTGACTTTTAAATGGTGAATCAGAAACAGCCTACATGCCATGACTTATTCCAAGCAGTCATGTTCTTGACATCCACTTAGCCAGTGGGAGGACCATGCCGTGTAAGTAGGCTGAGTCTCATGGAATTTAAGGGCACTGCTGTTGTAAGCAAACTGTTTGCTACAATGTGATTGCATCATGCTGCAGGAGCTGCCTATACTTTTCAGGAACTGATAGTGTGTATGCAATTTATTCCTTGAGAATCCATTATTATAGCACCAGCAAATCTTGGGAAGGTAGAATAAAGAACACATCACAGTCAGATTGCAATAACTATTTAAGCTGTTTAAAATCATTTCACTTGTTTTATATGAGAAAAACAAACCCTACAAAGAAAAACAAAACTTCAGTTATGCAGATTATGCATGTGATGTGGCTGTCTGATTTCATGCTTGAGACTGAACATGATATTATACATTTTAACATTGATGTTTAGGGAAACAACTGCTTGAAATGTGAAATAATGGCCCCCAAGCCTTTACAGGTTAAAGTATAATATGCCTCTCAAATTTTTGTCTAGTTTTTACTCATGGAAAAGTTGAGCATGTTAGCACAATACCTTTATTCTATGCAAGTCCTTTGTGATATCCTTACTCATGTGATAGGAGCTCCTTGCTGCATCTCTCTAAGTATTTAATTGGTGTTGTCTTAGGAAAAGATAATAATTTCCTGGTATCTGAATAAACTAGATACGGTCGGAGTTTTCCTCCAGCCTGCTTTAGTTAAAAATTGAGAACTTTATTCTACTTGACAATGGGCAACAAGGTAATATGTTTATTGGTATAGAGTTACATTTCCATCTTTTTGTTGCTGTTGTTCAGCGACTCTGTCATGTCCAACTCTCTGCGACCCCATAAATAGAAGCTTGCCAGGTTTCCCTGTCCTTCACTATCTGTCAGAGTTTGCTCAATTCCATCTTACACAAGGTATAAATTTCTAGAATCACAAATGTACTATGATAGATGTCTATTGCATTTATCATCTTTAAATGAATTTTAAAAAATGGAGGATTAAAAAAATGGAGGATAAAAAAATGTAGTATAAAAATAATTTAATTGGATTAAAAAAACACTCCAAGTTGCAAAGTACGTTCCTAGTAAAGAATATTTAAGAGTGGGTGAGTGAATATTGTGGGAATATTCTTCAGGAGACACTTGTAACGGAAATTGTAAATCCAGGACCTGAATCAAAAGGAGAGGGGTGGTACAGCAAGAAATAAATAAGAATTGAAGACTCACTGACATTGATCTTTGTTTTTCAAATATTTGTGATACAAGTGAGATTTTTCTTTTAGAACAGAAAAAAAGGAAAAGTTAGTAATATCTGTGTCACTGAATGATAATACATTTATATTTGATACTGTTATCATATTCAGGAAACAGGATCAATCCTATATTATGTACTTTAAAGATTTGCTGGAGTAAATAACTTGAAGTTTACAAACAATAACATTATTTGGTTCTATTCCATCGCGCTTAGTTAACCAACTTTAATGTGAAATTAAGAAAAGAAAAAAAAAGACAAAGTACTTCCTTTGTAAATCCACTCGTTTTATCCCCTCCCTCCCTTGATTTCTTTTTTATGTCTTGTCTGTATTTATTGCATATGATCTCAAATTTTCTGCATTTTATTTTACACAATCTAGGGACACACAGAGCAATTTCTATTTCTGTCCGAATCACCCCCATATGGGAATTCCAGTCAAGTTAAACCACAGCCGATCTTGGATGTTTGGCCACCATCTGTGGACGCCTCTCTTCAACCTCTCCAGTTTTCAGTTCTTTTGCTTTAGCAGCTACATTTGTGTAGTTTGACACAGTGTAGAAACAAGAATTTTTCTCGGGCTACTCCGCCTAGGCTCTATCGCAGACAAATGAAGTCTTAGATCTGTTTCTCACTCTATATTGCTGCCAAGCCCCTGATGTGAATGCCTATCTTTTTATCCTTCCAACCTAGATTTCAGCTTCTTATATGCATTTTATTTTTGCCAGCCTTTTGCCTTTGCACTTGCTGATTTAACGTGGTTTTCACATGGTATCCTCAGCTTTCCTTACAAATACAGCTTTCGGAAATATTGCTGTTTTCCTAACCTCTCTTGATTCCACTGCACCTATTTGCCCCCTATGTAAATTTGCCTTTTATTTCTTCTTGGTAGATCAGTTTTTAAGTCTCAGATGTTAAGTGGGATGCCAGGATTTGTTTCAGTCTGTACCTCAGTTGGTCACTATTTTTATGAAATTAATGAATGGCAGATCTATGGGTTTTGGATTCAAAGAGCTATTTTTTTAGTCAAATGGTTCTGTTGTGAATCTAAACTGTCATGTAAACTTTTTTCATTGGTTTGCTCTGGGTGTATCATAAATTTAGGCTTGCAGTGATGTTATACTTAGTTGCATAGTAGTACTATATGATTTTGCTTGTATTTGAACTGAAATATGTAACATTCTAGCCTCATATATAGAATTACTCAATCCTCTTTTTTTCTCATATATATATAATATAACTTATGATCACTTCTACATTTAAAATTTTTCATGGCATTAGGAAACACTGCTCTAACTTTGGCCCAAATATCTTGTAATGTTGTTATCTGGGAAGAAATGCAGTTTATTTTTAATCAGTCAGTTTTCAACATATTTATTCATTGAAATTTTATTTTAAAAAATACTTGTATATCTTTATCCTCAGAAATTAGATCAAGATACAGTTTTGAATAACATTAGAGTTGAGAGCAGTAGGTCTCAATTCATGGCTAGAACAGTAAAGCTGACAGAAAAATTGTAAGCCATTTCTAAATGTCTGTGCTCTTACATGAATATCACTAAATACCAATTCGAGAATGCTGTTGTGAATAATTAAGTGAAAAACTAATTAGTCTGGTTCTTTTTCTGCTATTTAAAATTACAGCATTTTATGTATTTTCTATTAATTGTTTTAGTTCTCAGCCAAACATGAACAAGTTCTTAAAATTATACTTTGTTAAAATTTTATACCTGGGACTTGCTATCTTTACAGTCATACCCTTAAAATAATATTTAATCACAACCCCAGAGTCACAAGTATAATACAAAAAACCTCCATGATATTTTATCATTAAGTCTAATTATTGTGCACAGCACACCGTATCACCCAAGGACATCTGATTCATCTCAGAACACAGCACATGGGGTAGTGAAATGTTTCTCTTCTCAACATGCGACTGTGTTTTCTTTCTGCCAATTCATAGTGCCAGATTTACTAATTGATAAAAATGAAAAGTAGCTTACCCTGTGAAAGATTACAAAGTATTCAGGAGGAAGTATCCTATTTACTAATGCTTAAAATAAATTATTTCAAGATCAAGGCAGGAATTTGAAACTTATATAGAAGGAAACTATTTTAAAGTATGATGGGTCATTTTCAATTTGCAGGATCTTTCCAGAGGATGAATTTTGAGGAAGAGGTATTTTTAAATGTTTTTTTCCCCTAAAGTTCTCTTAAAAATTTTTTTTCAACCTTTATAACAAACTAAAATATATAACTGGTATATTTGTTTCATCAGAAATTTGATGATAAGCTGCTTTTAATCTTGAAGCGCAGTTTTTCTTGGTCACTATAAAAAGGGGTCCTAGGTGTTCAAATTGACCTTATAAGTTTCCTCTATGGCAAGCTTCCCTCCCCCCTCAAATAATGTGTTCCCTAAATCCATTCTCTCCTAGAGCAATGAAAGCATATGAGCTCACAGTAGTGGGAGTCTAGTGAAGCTCTCTGTCCCTCAATTTCCATTTTAAGGTTAAATACCAAGTATTTCCTTTGTCAAAGATCTTGAATTTAAACTTGCTTTACCTTGATTTCTTTAGAAATACATCAAAATTAATCAGCCCAGAGTAATACTATTTGCTAAAAGTATTTGCTAGTACTTTTAACCTTCTTTAATTCCTTACAATAATTGGCTTAGAAAACCAAATTGTAGAACCAGAATAATTACCAAGTATCAACAGTACAGGTTAGATGGTGAAAAGTTTTATTAAATACCGCTAATTTTATATCTTGACATCAAATAATGAATTTATTTTCATTTTCCCCAGTTCCAATCATACATTTTGACATAATTGAGTTTTTAATTTATTTGATAATTTGCTTAGTTAAAAACAAAGCAAAACTGTGTATAATCTCATAAAAATCCCATTAGCCCTGACTACTGAGAAATAAAATAGAAGCATTGGATATTGATTTTTCAATATGTCTTCACCTTGACTGGCATGAGAAATTGTCTCATTAGCTTCTGTTGGTTAATATTAAGGTATGAAAAGCAATATATCTTTTAAAATTGTTTTTAAATTAGAGGGTAATTACTTTACAGTATTGTGATGGTTTTTGCCAAACATCAACATGAATCAGCATTAGGTATACATATATCCCCTTCCTCTTGAACGTCCCTCCCCGCTCCCTCCCTACCCCACTCCTCTGGGTTGTCAGAGTACTGGCTTTGAGTTCCCTGCATCATATATCAGACTCCCACAGGCTATCTATTTTCCATATGGTGATGTATATGTTTAAATGCAGTTCTCTCATATCATCTCACCCTGTCCTTCCCCCACTGTGTCCAAAATGTCTGTGTTTCCTTTGCTGCCCTACAAGTAGAATTATCAGTACTGTCCTTCTAGATTCCACATATATGTATGTGTGTATGTTTGTGTTAATATATAATATTTGTCTTTATCCTTCTTCAGTATATTTACTTCACTCTGTATAATAGGCTCTAGGTTCATCGACCTCATTAAAACTGACTCAAATGCATTCCTTTTTATAGCCAAGTAATATTCCATTATGTATAAATACCACAACCTCCTTATCCATTCATCTGTTGAATGACATCTAGGTTGTTTTCACATCCTAGCCATTGTAAATAGTGCTACAATGAACATTGGGATATCTTTTTCCATTGTGATTTCCTCAGGGTATAAGCCCAATGGTGGGATTACTAGGTCATATGGCAGTTTTTTCCCTAGTTTTTTAAGGAATCTCCACACTGTTCTCCATAGTGACTGTATAAATTTATATTCCTACCAACAGTATATGAGGGTTCCCTTTCCCCCACACCTTCTCCAGCATTTATTGTTTGTAGACTTTTTGATAATGGCCATTCTGACTGGTGTGAATTGATATCTCATTATAGTTTAGATTTTCATTTCTCTCAAATGAGTGATGCTGAGCATCTTTTCATGTGTTTATTAGCCATCTGTATGTCTTCTTTGGAGAAATGTCTGTTTAGGTCTTCTGCCCATTTTTTGATTGGGTTGTTTGTTTTTCTGGTATTGAGCTGCATGAGCTGCTTTTATATTTTGGAAATTAGTTCTTTGTTATTAATTTCTTACATTCTGAGGGTTGTCTTTTCACCTTGCTTATAGTTTCTTTCATTGTGCAAAAGCTTTTAAATTAATTCAGTCGTATTTGTTTATTTTTGTTTTTATTTTCATTCTTCTAAGAGATGGGTCATAGAAGATCTTGCTGTGGTTTATGTCAGAGAGTGTTCTGCCTATGTTTTCCTCTAAGAGTTTTATAGTTTCTGGTCCTATATTTAGGTCTTTAATCCATTTTGAGTCTATTTTTGTGTATGGTATTAGGAGGTGTTCTAATTTCATTCTTCTAATCAATGAGGGTAAAGTCACAGGATAAAAATTAATATACAGAAATCCATTGCATTCCTATACACTAATGATGAAAAATCAGAAAGAGAAAATAAGGGGAAAAAATCCCATTCACCATTACAACAAAAAGAATAAAATACTTAAGAATAAATTTACCTAAAGAGACAAAAGACCCATATGCAGAAACCAAATCTTTGATGACACAAACTGATGGAGAGATATACCATGTTCTTGGATTGGAAGAATCAATATAGTGAAGATGATTATACTACCCAAAGCAATGTAGAGATTCAATGCAATCCCTATCAAACTATGGTATTTTTCCCAGAACTAGACCAAATAATTTCACAATTTGTATGGAATCACAGAAGACCCCAATTGCCAAAGCAATCTTTAGAAAGAATAACAGAACTGAAGGAATCTACCTTCCTGACTTCAGACTACACTACAACGCTACAGTCATAAAGATCGTATGGTATTGACACAAAAACAGAAGTATAGGTCAATGGAACAAGATAGCTCGAAGATAAATTCATGACCTATGGTCACCTTATCTTTGACAAAGGAGGGAAAAACATACAATGGAGAAAAGACTGTCTCTTCAACAAGTTGTACTGGGAAAACTGGTCAACTATGGGCAAAGGAATGAAATTAGAACACCTCCTAACACCATACACAGAAATAAACTCAAAATGTGTTAACAATCTAACTGTATCTTTTAAAATAGTTAATGAAAGTAATATCTTAAAAGAAAGATAAGAATAACTAGAGTCTAGGTTTCTCATAGTTTGAGTACATAAATTCAAGCAATACAGGAAGACACTATAGATAAATGGATAATTCAATTCAGAATTCAAATCATATATCTGCTATGTCTGAGAGTATCACATTGTTTATTTTTCATTTTATTATCTATTGATTTATTGATATTTATTAACATGACTCTTTTAGTATTTCCATTAGAGCGTTATGTTGTCACAATCTGTAGGAAGATTCAGGAACTGAAGGAATGCACCCTTCCCTTCAGCTGCAGAACTGATAGTTGTAAGGGCTGCTGGTGGCACTTCAGTGCAACTCTGGTGAAGTTAGGGCCTTCTCATGTGCCTCAGTGGTAAAGAATCTGCCTGCCAATGCAGGAGCTCCAGGAGGCATGGGTTCAATCCCTGGGTCAGGAAGATCCCCCAGAGGAGGAAATGGCAACCCACTTCAGTATTCTCCCATGGGAAATCCCATGGACAGAGGAACCTGGTGGCTACAGCCCACAGTTGAAAAGAGTCAGGCTTGACTGAAAACGTGCTTGGCTGGTTAAGACAGACAAAGAACAAAGAAAGAAAGAATTTGGGTTCAAAGTTTGCAAAAGTGAGTTTGTGAAATCCTAGATGCTAGGGTTGTTTTTTTTAAGCCCCTTAATCTCGCTCCCCTTCAAACTTTATAGGGAGAGGTATCCTCTAAACCCTAAAGGATTTTGGACATAGGAGGCCCTTGGCCACCTGCCCAGGCATCTATCTGAAATGTGATGTGCTCTAGGATTGGTTCATTTACTTAGTCACTAAATCATAAGAGGAGGGAGAAGGCTATGGTACAAGTGCTTTAGACATGACGGTGGAGTTGGCAACTGGTCACCTGATGGGGTAACAGCATTATGGCAGGAGGTGGAAGGGACCACCTAACAAAGTCAACTGACTGGGAGACCTGGTTTTCCAGTATGCAAAGAATGACACCCACAGCAGAAAGCATGTTCTCCTTTGTTCAACATGCAACACAGAGTCAGTTTAACAGAGAAGAGAGAGCAGGCTAGAGGGGCACCAGAGGCTATCCTTGCCACAAAACCTATTTCCAGGCCACTCCATAGATGAGAAGGTCAGCACAGCTACTGATGAGTGCGTCATTCCTGCACATAGAGGAGAGGTGACCCCTGGAGTCTGGGGGTGGGGGGGGCTGGGAATTCTCCAGGTAGTGGATGTGAATGGGTAAGTGTAGGTATATTCTTGTTCTCAGAGGTTTAGGCTTGGGGCGCTTATTTTGTTGTTTTTGTGGGTCACTTCGGTGTGTTTTGAGTAGCCGTGCAGCGTAATGGCTAAGAGCATGGGCCCTGGAGTAGCCTGCCTGGGTTGAATCTGGGTGCTTAAGCCTGTTTATCATTACATCCTGAGAAGTTACCTACACTCTGTGTGCCTCAGTTTCCCTGCAGAAAAATAGAGATAATAGCACCTCTTTCATAGACATGTTTGAGAATTAGAAGAATTAATACATTTTAGAATAGTGCCCACGCCAGCCCTGGTCACTGGATTTTGATTTTCGATTTTGCCTATCTACACATAATTTTGCTTAATCCTGCCTATAATTGAGGCTCTTGAATCGGGCATGAAACATAAAGGGCAGGTGCCAAACATTCAGGAATTGAGATCAACAGTATTTTATTGAAGTCATTTTTATAATAAAAATTAATGCAGAAGAGCCTGTAATGAACAAAATGTCACATAAATGCAGAGATCCATCAGCTTATGAATATAGATGTTTCCCACCACCACGAATCAGGCCTGCACTTCAGCAACAAAAACAATATTCCTGAATAGATTTGGACCATCGTGGCTGAGATTCACTAATGGGACAAGACATGCCTACTCACTCATTTTCAACTTAACTTTCTTACTGTTTAGGCATTATTGCAACTGTAATTATATAGTTATGTGTATCTATACAAACACTTAACCTACTGTCCCTTCGGTCATGTCCAACTCTTTGCAACCCTATGGACTGTAAACTGCCAGGCTCTTCTGTCCATGGGAGTTCTCCAGGCAAGAATACTAGAGTGGGCTGCCATGCCCTCCTCCATGGGATCTTCCCCACCCAGGAATTGAACCTGAGTCTCTTGTGTCTCCTGCATTGGCAGAGGCGTTCTTTACCACTAGTGCCATCTGGGGAGCCCACATATGTGCATAAGTGTATATAACAGCAGCATATTGATAGGCTCAACTTCTAAAGTATGGCACATAAATACATTTTGCCAGTTAATGCTCATACACTGTGAAAGACTAGAAGATGCTTCTATGACAAAAGTCCCATAGACACACCACATAGCAGATAGATCTGGAGTTACTCTATGTGGATCAGAAACAGCATATCCTGTGGCCCCTGCCTTACTGTGAAATCTTCCACATATGGCCCAGCCCATAGACTTCAAGTTTGAAAAACACAGTTTCAAAACAAATGATAGTGTAATAATTTCTTAAAATGAATACCAATGTAATCATCAAAAGACAAGAAATAATATACCTATGTCTATTTTTATATGAGATTTATATGATTTGTTTAGATGTAAATGTGTCTAGATACCAAAGCCTAATCTGCTCTCTGGGAATTTGGCAATGAAATGGGCACCTGAGCATTTCTGAATAAGCTCTAATATCAGTGAATGGCAGCCTCTATCCTGCCTGTTGTTAGAGCATTTAGAATTTTTGGTTGGTGTCTTTATTCGGTTTCTGTAGAACTCTAGGATCTAACAGGTAACAAAGGCATGCAGATGAATTCTCTGTGTTTATTAGCTGATGCTCTTCCCCAAGAAAATGTGTGAAGAAAGGAACCAAGTTCCAGGGTTTTTTTTATTGAGCGATCGCTTTTAATTGGCTGAAAGGTTGAAAATCAGAAATTCCTAACCCTGTTCTTTTGCTCTCGGAAAACACTGGAGATGGCTATGGAATATTTTTGCCTCTGTGGCATATTTGAGATGTGAGACACATTAACAATGAGAGGGGTTTTAGGTCAGAATCACTCTGCATCAGAGATGCCATTATCTGCTGATTTAGCTGGGCTGAAAACTGCTGAAAAATAATCCTTTTTGTGCCCTTGTCTCTGGCTTCAGCCTAGAGTTATAGAAAATCGGCTCTACCTGAGTCAGATAATCATTACAAAATGAATTTTGTTCCTGACTCAATGGAAGTAATTGGGGGGACATATTTGATGGGTATGATGACAATTATCTTAAGTTAAAGCTTTCTAGTACATAAAAAAAGAGACTAAGTGCCACTAATAATCAAGCCAGTGGAGGCATCGGCAAATTATCCTTCACTCTGAATGTAGGTGATCACCTGAAATGTATTTCTACCCCCCAAAGCCTGATATTCTCCTTTTCCTGGGCTCTGGCACGGTGCACAGGTTTCATCCAGCTGAGGTCCCCCCCTGCAGCCACGAAGCTGATTACCCAGCAGGCGTGCGGTTCCAGCGGGGAAGGCAAGATGGTGCAGCCTGTCCCCTGGGGAGGGACATCCTGTGAAAACACCAAGGTTGAGAACTGTCATATTCACAGCAGTAGGTGCATTTTCCTCAGAAATTAATGGAGCAAGCTGGGCAAAAATGTTTTTAAGCTACATCTTCCCTAGAGTAAGATGCAAATTCAAAGCTCTTTTGAAGCCCTGGAATGAAAGTTAAAGATAAGACTTTTTAGTTTTTTGACATTGATAATATAGGCAACCCTAGCACAAAGAATATTAAATTGAAATGCTAGATAAGTGGGCTGGATGTTATTCAGGCTGGCTCAGAGTGCAGTCACAGCCCACTCTGGAGCCTGTTTTCCCGGGACACTTGGCGATAAAGGATTATTGGGAATTCCCTGTGTATTTCTTCTTCCCGTGAGCTGTAGACAAGCAGTTGCGATCAAATTATGACTGGTAAATTTTAGGATGTGATAAATATATTCAGTGAGTGACTCTGACCCTGAAAGTAACATCTGGAAAAGAAATAGTCATAGCTTTTAGAAGTTCTCTGTTCCATGTTCTGCAGGGTTGAGGGCCTGGGAGGTGGAAATCTGTTACTTTCCCCCTGCTCAGCATATAATCTTAAAGTATGCATCCTATTCAAGAGAGGTAAGAGAGAATTATGTGCTAAACTTAAAAGAATGTGCAATTCATTTTAGAGAACTATCTGTTACACTTTCTCAAAGAATGTACCTGTAAATGTTTTGAATGTGCTGGCTGTGGCCACCGTCAAGGTTTCTGCCGCATCAAAATTACCTCTTCTCTTCACGTGGTTAAGTAGAAGAAAGCCCTTTCTATCTTAGATGGATGTGTCTCTGGGACTTTGATACTCATTTGCACAAAAAGGAACAATGATTATAAGAGCTAATATGTGTACAGTCATCGTAATAGCTCATGTGTGTACAACACCTAGAAGGCACACACATGGGATTCCTGCCTTATCACACTGATCTGAAGAGCTGCAGGGCCTTCTGTATTATTTGCCTCATTTTACCAACCAGGAAACTGTGGCTGGCAGAGGTTTAGGTAATTTTCCCAAGAGAGAACACGAAGACCTAACTAATTTCGTAATTCATTCATTCATTCATTCATTCATTCATCCATTGAATTACTTAAAGAATATTTCTTAAATTCTTTTATGTGCCATTATATTTTCTTCCACCACTCACCAGTTCTGGGCCCTCAGCAAATCCCCAAATTCTTCAGTGATCTAGTTACTTCAAATAAGAACTTGATTAGAGAAAAAGGTCTGAAAATCGGGGATTTGAAGAAGTGATCTTTTGAGATGTCTTCCTGTTTCAATATTTATACTTCCATTATTATTTTTCTTTTCTTTATATTTCTTTCTTCTCGCTGACTTACTAACAGACACTTGCAAGATCTGTTTCTATCTCACTTGTGTATTTTATACCGGAAAGTTCAGGAAACATTCAAAATAAACTGGGTGACTTTTGTGTGTGTGTGTTTCTTATGATAAAATATTTCGGATACAAACAGAAAGACCCATATATATCATAGCTATCTAAAAAAATTTTATTGTCAAATATTCAAGGCCACCCAAAATATGACCTGAGTTTTGCTCCCAGCTAAAAATAAAGCCTTTGTTTTAAAAAGAGTTACCTTCTATATATAAAATAATTTTCTTAGCACTTGAAACCTTCAGTCACCAAATTGCTGCCAGCAACAACAACCAAAAATTCGGATCCAACTAATTGGAAAGCATTGGAGCATGAGTATCTGGGTGTGATTCATTGTCGCTAATGATGTTTCCAATTACTCAAACGTATTTATTCATTCTGAATCCTGTGAATACATACAAGGCGGGAAACAGGAGTCCACAAGTTTGGTTTTACATATTTTGAGTGTCGGCTAAGGGATTTTTTTACCAGCCTCATCATTCCTCTGCCCTTCGCAGAAAAGAGGATAGTCTAAATCATTAATGATAGAAAAATATTTGCAATTCACTCTTGCACATGAGAAATGGACTGGATTATATTAAAAGTTGTCTTCAAACATTCCATAAAGATGATAATCATATCAATTAAATGCTAGTGGCAAATATTTCAATTATCCTTAATGGAACAGAGCTTATAAATGAGCATATTGGGAGACTATAGGGACTTTATGTGTAGCCATTCTCTTCGAAAAGCAACAATAATAGTTTTGCTCATGAAAATCAGTCTATAAAATGCAAATGTGCTGCAAGCTTGGAGTTTATTCTAATGTAACATTATCATAGGGTATGATAATACCCTTACTAGTTCCTTCTGAAAAAGCTATAAACACCAAAATTTAAAGACACGTATTAGCATGGTCTCTCATTAAAATGTCATCTTTAAGTGGACTCAGAATTTCTTTTGTAATTGTACTACTTTTCTTTGCTGGCTAACAGATATACAACATGATTATACCCCTACTGTTACATGCTGTTTGGGCAACAAAAAAGATCACAAATCCTCAAACTTCCATGCTGTCCACCCCCTATGCAAACTTCAGGTTATAATAGTGTTTTGTTTTGTTTTGTTTTAATTTAATCATTGCTTTTAAATATGCACTAGCCATTTCCAGAAGACAGATGGATTTATTCATTCTTGCCGTAAAAGAGCATCCTTTCTCTTCCACATACTTTCCTTAAATATATCAAGAGATTTAAATTTAGATATCTGAAGTTCCCACTTGATGACACGTTATTAAAACATCTGCCTTTCCAGAAGCCATTCTGTTCCCTGCCATTCCACATGTCCTTTTCTACTTCACCAGACAAAATTGCCCAATCTAAATTTCAGCTCAAGTGTTTGATGGTTTTCACGCTGAGCTCAAACTGTTAATGCTTCCCTGAGAGAATAGAATTGAAACGGGATTTAATCTAAAATAACAAAATAGAATAAAGGTTTTACATATAAATAAGTAATGTCCTGTACATCCTTATGCAAGTTTTTCTTTTCTGGATTTTAGCGTGTAGGAGAGGGAAAAGACAAAATGGCAGGGATTCAGAATCTGACCCCATGGCAGAGACAATTCTAAATAAATGAACACTGTGTTGTCTGCTATCCAATTAATGAAGTCAATTTTAAAATTGTTTTTAAAAACTATTCACAATATTAAAATATTAACTTTTAATTTCACGTGGTTATTTTCAACAGTGACATTTTCAAATATCATGTGAGATAACTATTATGAACACCTTGCAAAATGCTGATTGGAAATGTAGATAATTCCCTCCTTGGTAGAAGCATCACAGAAGGCTTAGACTTAAAACTGAGCATTTCTTGCAGAACCTAATACTTCAGTGGACTTCACATCACAAAGCAAATAACAAATTACTTGTACATTTTGGAGCTGGATTTAGAGCAAAACCCTGTAGTCTTTGCCAGAAGGAATTAAAAAACCATTCTTTCAACAAAATGAGTTTAGTACCAGAGCTGTCTGCCTGTCTACCCCTCCTGTCTTCCTTTGTCTTGTAAACATGGCCCTCATAAATGTCATTTCTCTGTTATGAAAGAGGGAGGCACTATGGTGCTGTGTGGAAAAATTTAATAGGACTCATTTAACATAAAATCATGATTTGTCCACCTTTGTTGACACTGAGTACATAAATTCTGACCTGTTCTCTGTATAAACTATATCCATGTTTTCTTTTTCTGAACAGACTTAAAATGGTACCACTTAAAATGTTAACCTCTGTAACACTGCACATTCTCAACTATCACCTAGAAATCACAGTGACCAATAATATTTACTTACATTTCACCAACATCACTCTGTGATCATACAAATAAAATTAAGTTACAACTAATTCCAGTATTCTTACAGGGCTAATTATTTATCCATGATTATCCTACACAAAACCCAGATCAATTTTTAATAATTGAATTGCTGAGAAACCTAGAACATTTATTTAAAATGTTTTTGTTGCCCTCTCTAGTAGCTATACAAAATAAAAACACATAGCATGTATTGTTTATTCAGATTGGGACCTGGAAAAGCTTTTTGTGTAGCAAGTCACAAAAAGTGTGAGGTTGGGAGTGCAAGGCTTATATATGTGTCTCTTTATTAATAATGGAAACAATGTGTGTTTGATAAACTCTATTTAAATTGGGGAAGACTAAAATCAACCACTAAATTGAGAGGCAGATTCACATTTTTACAGATACATACTATCAATATTGAACATTAACCAAACATAAATTTCAGTGTTAATTTAAGTGTATAGGGACATTTTCATGCAGGGCATATCATTATAATATACATTCAGAGGACATTTTATTTGTGAATGAGTTGGTGATGTTATTCTAGAATAAATGTCCACTGTTAATGAGTTGGTTGTCTGACTTAGATGGCCCCTACTTTTGTTTCTTTCTGCCAAAATTAATAAGTTCCCAAAATTTGGGGTTTAAAAGTTAAATGAGAGGTTTATGCAAATATTAATGACCAAGATTGATAAGTGTCGGCAACATTATCTCAAGGATAAAAGATAAGGGAAATAAGGATTCAAAACTGAGAGAAAATATTTAGTACTGGAGATTTAAAAAAAAAATAGCTATTTGTCATTAAACTAATAGAATGAAACCATCTCAACAATTCTCCATAAGAAATCAACATTAAATAGTTCAATGAAAGTATGGCTAGTTCAGGATAAAGCTGAATAATTTTGCAATTAAAAGTTTTATGAGAGAAAAATAAAAATCAAAGAATATTTTTACCTTTTTCTTCATTTAAAACATAAAGCAGTATGTATGCTTTAAATAAATTAGCATAAACATTGCTTTATTTATGTTAAAGCAATAAAGATGGCTTTTTAAATCATCTTTATTGCTTTAACATAAATATCAGAAATACCACAATCTACCTAGAACACATTCACACAATACAGAAATGTATCAAATAAAAAGTCAAACTTCCCGCCACCAGCATCTCCCCTCATCAGTTGATAACATCTATAAACAGCCAGTGCTCATCCCCCAGGCTCTTTTTCCTAGAAATATATTGCTTAATGTGACAGTCCATATAAATCTCTCCTTTTTTAAGGTTTCATACTTTCCATTCATATGGACATCCACACTGGAGGGTATTTGAGTTGTTTATAATCCCCTCCCCATCCCAGCTATGTTCAGATAAATATATTTTGTGCATTAAGGGAAGGAACTGGTATGAATATTTGCTGACACCCATTCTTATCTTAAACAAGCCCATGGAGTATTTATTATTATCTCAGTTTTTACAGAGATGAGACTTAAGGTACAGAGAGGTTAATTAACTTGACTAAAGTAACATAAGCAGAAAGCAGCAAATCCAGGCCATCTGGCTCTAGAATTTGCACTCATAGTGACTAATTTATTCCAGCAGCCTACACAGAACCCCAGCTGTACTCTCAACTCTCTGTGAAGTGTTGGACACATTTCCCCTCTTTTAAAACTCAGTCTGTTCATGTACGAAAAGAGAGATCATCATTTTATATGTCTAGTACAGTGGAAGTGCTCAATAAAGGTTAGCGATCATCATTCTTATAATGAATTTGATCTTTATGTTCATACCTTCTTCCTGAAATGTCTAAAATACAGATCTCTAGAAGCCATGCTGCTGGGTCACAGTGTTTAGGATTTGGTTCTTTATTAGGATGTTAGTTAGCAGTGAAAAGCCATCAGGCCTGCTCTGATAGAGTTTAACATCAAAGCAACTCAGAAGTATTGATTGATAATCAGTCCTCAGGAAAGTCAAGTTGACTGCCTTCTCATTAGAGGGAAAACTTGTAATGGATTCCTTTCAAAAAGCAAGCAAGTTTCTCCTTTCTACATCTAGCCTGAAAATTGTTCTACATGTGTTTCCTCCCTCCTGTCACTTAATTCACCAGTATTAAGCACTATTTGCTTTAACTTCCATATCCTGTATTTTGTATTATGCAAACATGGTTTCCACTGTTGTTTCACTGTGGTCCAAGTGCTTATTTTGTTCATCCTCATCATTAAACTCATAAAAAGGTGAGTACGTATGGTTGCAGTTTCCAAATGCAAAGGTATTGGCAATAGACTTGCTGGGAAGAAAGTGTGTTTGTTTCATATTGTGCATTCAAAAGTGTGAGGCATTGGTCTGTTTTCTTTTTTTATACATTTGCTGAAGATGAAACATCAATAGATACTTTGTTGATGACTGCAGAAAATTTTTCTTTAACTTTCCCTAAAAAAGACTCTTAGGAACATGAAAGATAGTCTCTTTGTTTTTTTGTTACCTGAGCTTTTACCAAGTAGTTTCTGTAAGATCTGTTGGACGTTTTGTGTCTCTGGGTTTTACCAACCTTTTATTTTATATGTCTGTAAATTTACCATTCTTTAATTATGTTCCCATCTATTGACTAAAATCTCAAAGAAACAGACATAAATAAAATGGAAGAAAGGCAAAGGACATTCAAAAGCAATGATTCTTCCTGACATCTGATGTTCAAATACCTAGAATATAAACAATCCACTTTTTATACCAAAGAGACAGAGTATTTTGTATGCTAAAAATAATTGTCACTATTTTGGGTGTATAAAATTGCCCTTTTCAGGCACAAAAACATAAGAATTTTATAAAAATACAACTGTGAGTGACTAAGTCTGAATTTCTTCTTTGACATAGCATAAAGAGAGTTTGGGGCTTATATTGGAAAGATGTAATATGAACCGTCAGGTTGAGTCTGGATGAATATTCCCTGCTAATTTCAGAGTGAATGGTCCAGAAACTGTATCTGTCTTGCCAGTTAATATTGCTTTCGGAAAGGTATTTTTTTTTTAATTACTATTTTTACAGCTTGAGACCGCTGTGACACTTATCTGCAGTGAGAAGTATAATTTTACCATTTGTTGTCACAAATAGGACTTCATTCACACTATGATGCTAATTGAGTGAACCTCATCAGAAAGGAAAGCAGAAACAATCATAATCACCTCGTGGATTAAATCCTTAGCTGTAATAAGGTGGAACTCTTTCAAACCCACCTGCAGGTCTTAGAATTAATTCTGGGAGAAAGTCTTCCCAAAATAAATGTTAAGAATTAAAACAGAAGATGTGGAATATCCTGGGCCTTATCTCCACCACAGGTACTTTTTAAGAAGATTTTGACTTAAAGTTTAATTGCAAGTGAATTGTTTTTCTGGTTATAGATTGTTTTTTATTAAATTTTCTTAGATGTGGGTTGTATGACATATGCCATGTTGATGTTTTATATTTGATTGACTTTTTCTACCCAAGTCAAGAGAAAGGTTGATACAAGTTGATTAGCACCAGTCTGGGCTGTGTGATTTATCTGATTACAAAAATCTTTCCAACTTTTCTTTTAAAAGGCTGTGCAGAAATTGTTAGGTGTTTCGAGCAGTTCTTTATCAGCAAACTTACCCCTTCCTACTTCTGATTAGTACTGAGCTCTGCTTTCTGTGTTGTCAAAGCTGACTTTGGTGCCTTGATTTTCTAGTTTATTTCCTGTGCATAGAATACTTATTTAAGGCAAAATGAAAGGTTCAGAAACTTTCAACTGTTTTCTTTTTTTTTTCCACTTAGAGCTTGGTGTCTGTACATTTTTAGTTTTGTGTTTTATTTTTCTTTTTTGACTTTAAAGGATCTGACTTATGCTTAGAATACGGCTTGTTTTGCTACTTCCCAGGTCTTGTGTGCATTCCTGCGTGTGTGTATTTTATCCCAGCTAGTTATAACCTGATAACCTGATTTCATACTGTGCTTTAGCACAACAATACAGTCATCAAACTAAAGCAACACAGTAAGCGGTCACATTAACCATCATTTTGCTTGATCACTCGGGAGAGATTAAATTTATTCATTTTTACTATAGATAATCAAATATTAAAACATGTTAAAGGGAGGTAGAACTATTGAGCTGTGACATGCTCATTGCCAAAACAATATCCTATATGCGATGTGTAATGCTTCTTGGCAAGATGTTTGGAAGAAATTTCATCAGGTCTTTTTTTTTTTCCCCTCTCATTTGCATTTGGTTTATCTAAAGTGAAATCCATTCAATTTTATTGAACTGTAATTCTAGTAATTTACAATATTTACATGCTGCGGTTAGATTGAAATCAGTCCTTAATTCAAATTCAATCTAAATTTACTGCATAGTAATTAGGGCTTTGTAACTGACACGAGGGGCCTATTGATTTAATGAAAAACTTAACCTTACAGTAAGTGTTTAATTAGTTGCTGCAGTAGATTCTGTTCTGTCCTAAATTGTGGACTTTAGAGAATCAGGTACCAATTTAAATTACACAACTATATAAAGATCAGAACTAATTTTTTTTTTTTTACATGTAGCCTAACAGATGAATTAATTTCTTCCTCTTTGAAAGGAGAGGGGAAAGAGGCAGTAATGAAAGTAATTTCCTACCCTGCCTAATTTTATGTGAGGCCGGGCTAGCTATCCTGGAAATGATTACCTACCTCTGTTAAATATTGATACAAAGAGTTATGAAAATTAAAAGTCAATGAGATTTCTTCCAGGATTATTTTGTAAATGGAAAGCTGAAACAATATGCATACCTACTGAGAGCAGAAAGACGCTTGATACAGAAAGAAAAATAAAAGATTACCCAAAATAACACTGAAATTGTTTTTCTTTAGGTAATATGAATCGGCAGCCTCCAGCTTCCTTTTTAGCAGTTATATTAATTTATTTTCCAAATGAAAATTGAAAGCATAAGTTGAGATGTACTGTAGTGACTTTAAATGCAATCACTGATGATCTCCTTTGAAATAAACCTAAAGCAACACAAATTATTAATATTTAATTGTAGTCATTAATTTTTCCTAATTTATTTTGAGAATTACAATAGAGTATTGAAAAAAGGACACTTTTAAACTGAATTTTAACCTGTCTATAATCTGACAGGTCTATAATTCATTTCTCTTAGTACATATTTGTGTTCTCGAAGCTAGAAATAGCAATGCTTCTATCTAAAATGAAGAGATTAATGCCAAAGGAAAGAAGATTCCTGCTGGCACATTATTCATTACTTGTCTAATTTATATTAGATGTACTAAAGGTACAGTGAAAGGAGACTTAAAAAAATAAAAACAGTATTTCTTTGATTTTCTATTTCATGTGAAAAGCATAGAACACTATTCGATGGCAAAAAATAATTTCTAAAGTGAAATCTTTAAGTATGTTAAAATATGTTTTCAAACAGTAAAGTTTTAAACGTGCCATGTAGAGAACATGAACAGTGTACTTAATATATGAAATTGGAAAGGGTTGATAATGATACGGCTAATTCATTAATGCTACACAGCTGCATAGTATCATAGTGAGTGAACAAAGCATTTCAGTTTTGATCAACAAGGAGTTAGTCTTAAAACACATGAGCTATAACTCTATGTAAAATAAAACTAACTGATGCCTAAAATGATTGGAACACCTGTTTCAAATGAATTCATTAATACTGAAATTAAAAATGTTTATTTCAAAGATATCTCATTTTAAACCCTTCAATTTTTATATAAAGTTAAAAGTAAAAGAATATTATTATAAAATTTCAAACTCCTAACATAAATAGAGAAATTAGAATGACACTCAAAAATTTGGGGTGGGGGAGGTGGGGAACATGTAATATGTGTCTGTGTGTCTAAGACTGTATTTTGTGAAAGCATTTTGCAAAACTATCTTTCTTTCCTGGACAATACATCAGATCTAGACTTCGCCACCTTGACAATACACCAGCTTTCGCCCTCCCTCCCCCAATGCACCTCAGCATGAAAGCAACATACACCAGGTACAGAAGGCCGAAAACCACACACTCTTCCTCTCCTTTTAGCATGTGTGCTGATGAATGGCGCACACACGAGCCATATTGCCCATCTCTCAGAGTGGCCTTCGCTGCCAGCACAGCTGAAATCTGGAAGCTTGCCGCACTCACATTGTCAGCTTAAATACCCAGTAAGGACTCAAACTGGGAATAAGACAAAGTACCATTGCATGTTGATGCACTTCACTGGCCCCACCAATTAGCTGTGAAGAATATGGCTCATTTAGAAGTGCATATGATAATGCTGAAGCATAACTGAAAATTAGATATATAAAAAAGGAGGTCATTAGCTTGCACTTGTCTTATCTTCAGCTAAATGAATCGCAGATAAAATCAAATAGGGTAAGTTAAGTCTTCTTAAGCTTTTGAGCCCTTTCTTGTGTATTTACATTAGATGCCTCTCAATAAAGTTTATAGCACTGCTATTTACAACACCACAGTTAATGTTGTGTTACCGTTTTCATTACCAACCTCTATTTTCTGAGGTGCAGAGCCTTAACATAAAAATGTGTTCCAGGTTAGAAAGAAAAGCAGTGTAGTAGATTACAACCAGAAAATAAACCTAAAGACAGTATCTTTGCAATTTTCAAAGTATTAGAATGCCAAGATAGCTCACAATTACATTACCACCTGGTATGAGTTAACGAATTCTTATAGATTAAATATATAATCTTCTAATAGAATATTAAATGCAATTTATCCAACATATATACTCTAGAGACATGTTTGTTTGTGAGTGAGAAGTTGAAATGTGACTCATTATTGATGGATTTCACTAAATAAAATAATGAAGTGTCTGAGACTGTTGAAAATCATAAGTTGCCTTCAGTTCATGGATTATGTACTTACCATAAAAACATTATTAGGAATATAAAAATGTGTAATATTATGTCTTTCTCCAGGAAAATGATTCTAATTTTAGATGTAAAAATTAGAGAGTGCAAAACATTTTCAATGAGAAGAGCATAGAAGAGCTGTAATGGGATTCCAATATATAATCTTGGTTGGCGAGGTTCATAGATCAGCAGGATGTGTTTGCTTTGTTACAGTTTAGTTTCTAATTCTTAATATTGATACCAATACAAGCACATCTGACAGTTACCTGAAACAAAACATCCGGAGATATCTCACCTTCTAGCAATCTAGAGCTCATCACGTGAAAGGCCTAGGTCCAGAAGATCAAATCTGTGAGCCCTCTTTCAACATCTGTCTACCCCAGTTAGTTCTGGTCCCATTGAGTCCAGATTCTTCTATGTCCCTGAAGGTTGCTAGAAATATAGTGTCTGAACTTTGATGAACACCTCTTGCTGGCCAGACCTGCCTCTGGAGAATAACATGGACATGAAACAATTCCCCACTCTGATAGTTTGGCTCCTGAAATTCTAAAGATAATATTGATTCCTAAAAATCATGCAAACTTCTGGCTCCTGTCAAAGAGAATTGAACTGCATGCTGAAGCTGGTCTCCTTAAAATGGGCCTGGAAGATCATCGCAGAGTGTTTGGAGGGGAGGCTGTGGAACAGACCTGAACTTTGCAGTCAGGCATCTAGGGGGATTTTTGGCTTCACCATTGAGCTTCTCCGTGGCTTTTCTAAAGTCTGTTTCTTCTAAATGGAAAGATGATATTTAACTTTCATGGTGATTTGAGGGCCTGAATCAAATTTTATACACACACCACATACTTAGTATTGTATAGGCAGACACGATGCTGGTTATCATTATGCCCACCATCAGTAGAACCGGCGAATGTTGAACAGTAAGTCTTTGTTTCCATTCGGTTTTCTTCTAACCCCCCCTGAATGCCCACTTTGTGGGATTTTCAAGATTACTAGGTGGCAAAATCAGGACAGGCCACAGGGTAAACATCACCTCATTCTCTCTAAGAGTTTCATTTTTTCACTCAGCCAGCAAAATCAGAAATTTGGTTTTAGGTAGGAAAACAAAACTGTAAGAAATGTTTATTAATTAACCATGCTATAGACCGAGCTCCAAGACTTTTCTTAACCTTTGTTGACATTTAACCCTCTATGTAATCATTTAAAAATAACTGTGGGTTTTGGCAATCTTGAATATATGAGAGATTAAAATGGGTTTGTTACAAGTTTACCGGTATAGTGACAGAAAGCATTGGCTAGACCATTGTCTTGTTTGTGTGTGTATGATTTTGTATAGATGTGTATTATAATAAGTTAAAACAAATTGCAAACTTCAATGTCCTTAACCCTCAGATTGAGTGTGCATAGTAGACAGTGTTTGAGCCATCAGATCTCACTTAATGGTAAATTTGTCATAAGGAACTATTTGCCGAATTTCCAAAGGCAAGGGTGCTTGCCTCATCAGAAACCGGGCAGAATTTCCAGTCTAGGATCACATACAAGGTGAAGACCACCCAGCAGCTATGACTTCTTTCTGTAGCTGCTGTTACCTAGATCGAGGTCCTCCAAGTCTGACAATATGCAGTCTACACTTTGCTCAGTCGTGTCTGACCCTTTGCAACCCCATGGAATGTAGCCTACCAGGTTCCTCCGTCCAAGGGATTTTCCAGGCAAGAATACTGGAGTGGGTTACCATTTCCTTCTCGAGGAGATCTTCCCGACCCAGGGATTGAACTTGGGTCTCCTGCATTGTAGGCAGATGCCTTACCATCTGAGCCGTCAGGGAAGTCACACAGTAAGTCTTAAAATAATCTCCTCTAAAGCACACTGGGAGACAAAGTGGCATGTGAACAGAGGATACCCTCACAGCAAATTGTTGGAGTGCTAAGAAGCCCATTCATTCATTTGCAGGCAACAGCTTTGAGATTCTGAAAAGGATCCATGTTCCTTCCCAAGGCGGTCGCTGGCCTGAAAGCTTGTCTTCTGCTCCATGTTGGGTGTTAGGCCTCCACTCTCTCTCTCTCTCGAGAAGAATCACAATTGTCCACTTCATGTTTCCTCTCTTTAGACAAAACCTCTCCTTAGCAGTGGCTTTTAGAAAATTCCAGAATAAGCTACTGAAGCAGCTTCAAAATAGTTGGTGAAATCAGAATGGGCTGAAAAAGTACTGCCGTATGTGTGCCTCTGTGTGTGTGTATGTGTGTGGACAGAGAGACGGATCGATTCAAATAAGGCTGAGATTAAATAGTTTAAATTATAACCATGTGAGATTTTTTGTTGTTGTTTCTGTATTTTTACTTTCAGTAATTTATTTACAGTCGTAATCCTAATTCAGGAATTTCAACATTTGATCTAGACTCTCTTTATATCATCCAGGAGTCTCACTGCTTATTTTTAAAAGTTATATAAAATATTTGACTACACATATAGAATTGTACAGTAGGCAAAACAATCTTATATATGTGTGTGCTTGGAGGTGTGTATATAGTTAGAAATTCCATATATAGGAAGCTATCATTTGTTAAGTTTCTCCAGATAACTATTTCTACCTTCTTTCAATCCTGATTTTAAATAAAGTTGATGGAAAAGTTTATTTTCAGCTCACCATAGTACACATTTGTAATTATCATCCAATTGTAAAGTATCCATCAGGGTACTCTTCTGGGTTCAGTAATGCCATTTGTAATATTTCAGAAACAATTGATCTGAGATGAGGTTCAATAAAATTCTCTGTCATTATTTAGCTATTTGTACTGTAGCATGCTTGCTCCAAGTTAAGATTGTGTTTTGTTTTCAGATAACCTCTTTTTTGTTTGTACTTTGATGTGGGAATATTTTTAGTGTGTATCTGGGGATGAATCAGCTCAGCAGATGGTAGGTTGCCCTCCACAGGTTGAATTTTGCCTGTTTTGCAAGTTTGTGACAGACTGCAGGGACGTGCTGAGTCACCCGTCCAGTCAATAATGTGTCTGGGACAACATTAATGCAGCAAACATCTTTATGAGTTCAAACGCATCCATTTGTCCCACTCCAATAAAATTGGTCAATACAGTAAGGCATGGCATTCCATTCAGAAAGAAGGCACTGCATTAATTGCCCTCATCTGGGCAAGAAGAAAGAATTAATTGTGGTTGTTTTTATGGAGTTTTCAAATAGGACTACAGAAAATCTTCCTTTCTTTGTGCTGATACATAGAAGGAGTACAGAAAATCATTTTGGTCGAAACACCTTGCATATTGGTAAGCATTAGAATAACAACAATGGTGGGTATTGTTAGCAGCAGTGATCAGCTCTGTTATTATCATCAGCCATGTTATTTTTAAAAATAAGAATCTATCATGTGGTGTATGCTGTGTAGAACTTTCACCCATTGATGAGTCTCTAGAGTCTTGTGCTATGGAGCAAATAATTTTCCATCTGTCTTCAGATTTTTCGAGTATCATGCTCTTTGATGACTTGAAACTGTCAAGGCATGCTTCCTCCCATCCTCCCCCACAATATAATTTTACTTTTTGCATATAAAACAAACCTGCCATTTAACATATTTTAAAATTAAAATTATTTGTTAATGTCTTGCAAATTAGTTTTGATTCTCTCTGTAAGTTTCTTTAAAATGCCTTCCAAGATTTTATGGTTTAGGAATACAATTTATGGTCTTTCTGACAAAAGTTGCATTTTTGAATTTTCTGATAAATCAGACACATATTTGTTCACTTCGTCAAGATGGAGTGGAATGGTACATGCCCGGATGAACAGGAAAGGGTATATTAAGATTCAAGCTTTCAGTTTTATTTGTTTGTTGCTCTTAGGCTTTTCTTTTTTACAAAATTGAAATTAAAATTGAATTCACTATTAAAAAAACAGAGAAAATTCATGTTCACATTATGAAGTATAAAATCATTATAACATAAATATATGTGGATTATTCCAAATACAGTAGGAATTTATTGTATCTTTTTTCTCATATTCTTCTACATATTTTCTGTCTGCTTCACTTACCCCAATTCTCAGAAAAAAATAAAAGTTTTAAAAACCCTAAGAACAGATGATGATAGATGGGTTATTTCTCACATTTCAGAACTCCATTATATAAATATACATATATTTTAAGATTGTGCCTTGATAAAGTAAGTAACAGGTAGAATTTCCCATTATGTGAGAGATGTATTTCAGGACTTCTTTAAAAAATAGATACAGAGATAGTACTGCCAATTAATCATTTTTGAAGGCTGTTGAATGGTACTAAGTAATGATTCTCTTAAAACTCATTGTTGGAAGTTCACACAGATGAGTGCTATTAAAATATATTATTTTAGGTATGACTTTGCTTTTAAGTCAGAAAAGTGGACATTAATTTGTAGTTTTCTACATTAGTAATTTATCTACTTATGTAAATCAATTCATTCAATATATTCTGACAGTTTGGTCTTAACGAAGAAAAAGTGAATACCACTTCCTTAACATATTGTATGAATTTTTAAAAATTGAAAATCATATGATAATGTTTCTTTCATCATTTCTCCTAATCTAGTGAATGTCATTTTGGAAGCAAAAGCATATTTGGCTGAATAAACCTAGGTAATAGTCTTTCTCCTTTGTGATGCTAAAGTAACTTCCTTGTAGTTTTATTATTTGTCACTTACTATTACACAAACACAGCTGCATCTATAGTGTTTGGACAGTCATTAATAATATCTTTTAAGTGCTCATAGTCTGACAAACAGGTGTGTCTATGTGTAAGAAAATATGCCATAATTATTTAAAAAGATGTATTTAACTAGAGAATTCTTTAAAGGTGGTAAAATTAAGCTTGTACACAATTTTGGGAAAAATATAAATACTGCTTCTACTTTTTCACAAAATACCATGTGTTTTAACAAGTCCCAAAATAACAGTTTGTAGAAATTCATTTCATCCCTTTTAAATAATAGAGACACTCTAAGAATAAAATGAGATAATATGTGTAGATGTATTGACAGTATAAAAGCAAACATAATATTGGGTTGGCCAAAATGTTTATTCAGGCTTTTCCGTAAGATGTTACAAAAATGCTCAAACAAACTTTTTGGCTAACCCAATATATTAGTTGTCTTATTGATAAAGCTTTTATAAGTGTAGATAATAACTGTGGGCACAGTGGGATCTAGTTCTGACAAGTTTATCTGTCTTATATTAGCATAGAAGTGTCTTTTTTTTAATATTAGTGAACAAATTCAGCTGTATTAAAGTCATGACTTCCATCATGAGTACTTTCAGTGACACATTTGGCATAGGGTCTATCTCTGTACTATAGATTTTGTATTCTAGCTAAATTGTATTGTAAAACTCAGGGTGCAAACAAATTCTTGTGTGATCATAGGCACATCAAATAATCTTTCTGGGTTCACTGTTCGATTTGTAATGTGAGAGGGCTAGATTAGACAATATTTTGTTCTCTTAAAACTGTACATTTTCATGAAACTATGCATTTCACATATCTATTTAATGCTGCTTTATCTAGTCAGTTATGGAGATAATGCCTTTACTTCTTTTTAATTGTGTGTGTGTGTGAGAGAGAGAGAGAGAGAGATGGGGTGAGAGAAAGATTAAATATATTGACTATAATAACCAAAAAGAAATGGTTTGTACACATCTGTTTGATGACTTCTGAGTCCCCCTCCAAAAAATTCAAATATAAACAAAGGTAAGAATGCATTTAGTGCATTGTCCAGAAAACGTTGAATGCTTGAACTCTTAATGAGGAACAGGCACCAGGGAGGTTTTGGTGTAAATGTGTAAAAAGTCTTTCCAAATCAGAACTCATACATCGTAGGTGAGATCTGCAATTGCAAGCATCCCAGAAGAGGAAGGTCACCAAGAGAAGATGATGCTACTGATTACTTGACACGTGGAGCTTTGCTATCCCTGGAGAGAAGAGGTGGGTTAGAGTTAAAGAGATAGGCTATTTTTTGCATGTTTTGATCTATTTCACCTCTAACTGTTGATATGTGAAGTGGATGCCTCTAACCTGTGAAATGGATGCTATTATGTTTCGCATTTTGTGAATGAGACGACTGAGACACAAAACAGTTAAGTAACTCGTTCAAGCTCACACACATCATAAGTGTGGAATCAGTGTTTGAACCCAACAATCTCTGTGCTACTTATGACTGTGTTATATTCCTTCTCAGCTGCCCATAAGCCATCTCCACTTAAATGCCATGAACACCATCTAGAAGATCAACGATTGAAAATCCAAACCTGCCAAAGTCTCCTTCCATTTTTCTCAATGTTCTTACAATCCTGTTCTATTCATAATCTTGTATATAAACGTATTTTCATCTGTTTACTTTATCCTCAGTATTTAATGAGGCACTGAGGAGTTTCCCTCTGCCAAAATTTCTTTATCTGTCTCATCTTCTTTTTGTCTTGCCTTTTCATTAAAAGTTTCATAATTTCTCACCTGAACTGGTAAAATAGACTTTGATTTGTCATCAGACTGTTAATCATTACATTCCAATCTATCTTCCAAGCCTGTGCTTAGAGGTATCTTTATAAAATACACATGTACTCCTGTCATTTCTCTGTTAAAGTGCTCTAATGGTTCTTCTTAATATTCAAGATGCTGAAACTTCCTACATCTTTACCGAATTCATTGATAAGCTCTAGTATTTTTCTGGTAGATCTTTAGGATTTTCTATGTATAGTATCATGTCATCTGCAAATACTGACAGTTTTATCTTTTCTTTTCCAGTTTGGATTACTTTAATTTCTTTTTTTTTTCTCTGATTGGTCTGTCTAGGACTTCTAAATCTATGTTGAATAAAAGTGGCAAGAGTGAATAAAAATGGTGAGTGTGGGCACCCTTGTCCTTGGTCTTAGAGGAAATGATCAGAAACTCTCACTTGTCACACCTGTGCCATCTTTCCAGATTTATTCCCAACTCTCATCCCCTTCCTCAATGTCAACCTCACATACCTTCTTGTTCTAAACAATTTTCTTCTGCCCCTCCCCCTTGGATGTTCAACTCAAATGCCATCTCTATTTTATTCATCCATTGAAAATGACTTGTTGAAAATGTGTGAAGTTTTCAGGCACTGAACTAAATGTTAGAAACCCAAGGATAATCAGCATGGATATAGTTTGTTTCTTCCCTGAGCTTATGGTTTAGTTAACTATCAAGACAGACAAATCTGCAGAGAATCAGAACTACAAGATAGAGGAACTATATTCTTTAAATATGGATTCAGGAGAAGAAATTGAAGACTTTCAGGAATAAGTTACATCTAGGTTGCAAACTCAAGGAGTAATAGAAATTCATTACAGAGTTGTAAATATAGTTGGTCTGGCACTAGTAACAGTGCCTATAATATTCTGAAGGTCTTTGGTATCTCAGAGGAAAAATAAAGTGCTGAAAAGTGAAATTTGTCTAGGATTCCCTTGCACTCCCCTTTTCCCTGCTTCAGTGAGGTCTCAAAGCATCCATCCCTGTTTCACTCCATCATGATAGAGGATCACTGGATATAGTCATTGTTTATTTGCTCACTAGACCCAAAGTCCCTTCATGGCAGGTCCTTTGCAAACACTTAGCATATACTGCAGAGATATATGGACTGATTTTAAAAGATGCTAAGATCTCTGCACCATTGTATGATGATGAGGCTTTGATGTAGAACAAAAAAAAATCAAACTCTATAGATTTGAGGAGATTGAGGAGATACAAGAGATTTTGTGTTTTCCTTATGTGCATGTAAAATGAGAAAGAGGAAAGATCTGTGAAAAGGAGCAAAGTCATCAGCAAAGAGGATTCTCATAAAAAACAAGTGTAGTTGAGAGATTTTTAAAAACTAAATCCTCGTAGCTATCACACAAGTAATATGGAACTAGTATAAAACTAGGAAATGTCCAGCAATGCACCAAGCACTATTGAAGCGTGCTGTGCTGTGTGTAATCACTCAATCGTGTCCAACTCTCCGCAACCCCATGGACTGTAGCCCACCAGGCTCCTCTGTCCATGGGATTCTCCAGGAAAGAATACTAGAGTGGGTTGCCATGCCCTCCTCCAGGGGATCTTCCCAACCCAGGGATTGAACCCAGGTCTCCTGCATTGCAGGCAGATTCTTTACTATCTAAGCTGCCAGGGAAGCATGGAAGGGTAGGACAAGACAAGTAAAAGTATGTATGAAATGTTGTTCATCTAGTTTATTTGAGGAACTTACTATTTACTTTTGAAGATATTATATCCCCCAAATAAGTGTAGTAACTAAAAATAAAATGTCAGCAAGCTGCCAGGGCAAATGACCAGAAAATGACCAAACTTGGATGCTAAGTCCTGGCCATTAGCAAGCAGAAATTGATTTTTTATTTTTTATTTTTTTTTGATCACTTAGAGCTATTACAAAAATGAACATCGAGCCTCAAAGAAATCTGAACTGGCCCAAAGGAAAAACATGACAGAGTAGAAGACTGTCCACTTGGGGAAAAGAAAAGGAGTCTGGTGTTGGTAGATGTGATATCTGTGTTCTGGAGCCAACATTCAGCCTTTGACTATGCAATATTTGAAAATGAGTCAATACTCATACATCCCTTCAGTGTTGGCCATGCTCATGTCCTTATGATTAAAATTCCTCACTATTCATCCATGTATTCATGTTATTTTTCCCCTGAATGTTCTGGTATACACGTATCTACTTAAGTGTTCTTCAGAGGCCACATGCTGTTAAAGATTTAGTAAAATATATCTTTAAGATGAGACAAAGTTATTTCACTACTCTCCATGTACACTAATTCTTGCCATAAAAATACAATATCAATCTGTAGCTTTTCATTGTATGATTCTAAAGCCTCCTGGGTTTTTTTTTTTTAAGTATAAAAAGTCACAGTTTTTCTGTTTTCAACACATTTGTTAGTACTGATTTACAAAGGAGCACGTTAGAAAGTACAGATAATATGCACATGCCAAATGAATTCATTAAGACCAGTGTGATTGCAGTGAATGTCAAATGAATTAATAATAATGGGACCTCTCTGTGTTACCATTATTTTCACAGTGTGTTACCGTTTTTATACGTGAGTCCTGATGATAAGTGACATACACATATTACCCTTGTATATTAATTGTTTCTTGATAATTGGAGGTTGGTTTAATAATCTCATGGGCAGTAAAAGTTTCTACCCCCTATACATGGAGAAATTACTATTATTTATATGTTTCATTGAAGAGTAATTCAATATTTTAGATTCCAATTAGAAATGGCATTTATATTATACCTCCTACACAGTCACTGAAATGTTACAGCCTTTTAGACATGTGTTTTCTGTGACTAATATTTAGAGAGAAGAATTTAAATTGCTCTAAACTTTTTCTAGGAGTTCGTGTTTTATTTACTTGACAATTGACAGCTCATTATACATATACATAAGCACATATATTCATATTGATTCTCCATCCTGATAAACATATACAGAGGAACACAGAGTCATTTTGTCACCTACCTGATCTTGGAATAATTTTATCTGAAACAGTGGCTCCCTTGTCAGCAAAATTATAATGAAACTACCAATCATATAATTTTTTAGTGAATTTTGAAACGTATGGCTTTTAACACATAGTGCCACTGAGTCACCAGGAAAGCCTGGTGACTCAGCAGTAAGGAATCCTGCCTGCAGTGCAGGAGATGTGGGTTTGATCCCTGGGTCAGGAAAATCCCCTGGAGAAGGAAATGGCAACCCACTCCAGTATACTTGCCTGGGAAATTCCATGGAGAGAGGAGCCTGGTAGGCTATAAAGTCCATGGGGTCTCAAAATAGTCAGACATGATTTCGCGATTAAACAACAGCAATATAATGCATAATACTTCTCTTCCCATTCCTGACCCAGCTTTTTATTTTTTCATTCTAGTGATGACTGGTTGGACTTGCAAGTGTTAGGATGGATGAAGAGGAAAGGGATGAAATTTAAGGTTGCTACAGTTTGCAGCAAGAAGTAATGGATAAATCTTACTTTAATTCCTAAAGAGATCATGAGCTACAGACCTTTATATACAAAGGAAGAAAAAAGTGAAGGCAAGGTCTTCAAATCATATAAGATAGAAACCAGGAAACTGTAGTACTACCATGTTCTTCAATGCCTTGAAGCATGGATATCTCATTTCTTCTATGCTTCAATAAATAGCAGACTTGCTTGCAAATTGTAATGATCAATCTTAGTAAATCTGCAAGTTCCCTCCCCACTTCTTGCTTTCTACTCTGACTCTTTCATACTTCTTGTTTCTGACCAGAAAGAAGTCCAGTAAGTGTTGTTTTTCTCTCAATGGTAGATACTCCTCTAAAGATAACTGAATGTTTTGGAAATCCATCATTTAGAATAGGGTTTCTAGTAGAAAAAGTATGAATTTCAAATGATCAACTCACAAGCATTCTTTAGCAATACAGCATTTCAAAAATGGATACTCTCCTTTCTGGTCAAGATTCCAGTTACTTCCTTCAATGTCATGAATGATATGCATCTCAGGTTTTTAGATAATAGGGAACTGTGACAAGCAATTTAAAAGAAGGGAGCATGTAGATTCAGAAAGATTTGCACAATCTTGAACAATAGGTATACACTGTAACAAAAAGAGATGTAATCCTAAACCTACCAAAAGTATTTAAGCATATTTCAGTGAGGCTTGGCAGAAAGAGCCATGGAAATTACATTTTAGTTGAGTATAGATTTGATAATAGTCAACTGTATGTTAACATTATTTTGGGCCAGATTAATAGAGGTATAATATCAAAATCAAGGAGTTGATAACTCCTAAATGCCCTGGTTTAGCAGGTCAAACATGAAGAACTGTACTCTAAATATCCTGTCTCAGGAAGATACTGCCATACTTGATGCTTCCAGACAAGGGGTATGATATACTTAAAGGCTTTTATAAGATGCCATAAGAGAAACTACTGAAGAAAATAGAACAAATCAGTGGGAAAATTATAGCATCATCAAATGCCAAAAGGATAGACATGTGGAAAGGGTAAAAAATTAGTCTGTGGTACTCCAAAGATTATAACCTCACCTAATCAGATACAGATTTTTGACTCTCTGAAAGAAAGGAATGTAACAATTAGAGCTGAACATAGAATCACCTATTACATAAGTAGATAAATTCACCATCACTGGTGGGATTCAAGTGGATATTTAAAAACCATGCTCTCAGGAGGAGGGAGGGGCATCACCCAGAAGGATGGACTTGATCATGACTTTCAGTTTTTTTTTTTTTTTTTAGGCTGTAACTCACAGTAAGAAAGACATTTTACATTATGAGTATTCACACACATCAGTATGTATAACTTAAATAATATATTCTCAGAGTAATACTTACCCTTATTATACATAATTCACTCATACATTCTTTCTAGTCTGGCTGGACTACTTTCATTTTTTTTTTAATACATTTGCATTTTGCTAGATTGACCTCATATCTCAATAATGGAACGTGGTCCAAAATTTGAAAAACACTGAACTAAATGACCACTTTCATCTCCAAGAGTCTCTCATTCAGGTAGACGTGATGGAGAAGGCTGACCATCCCGATGGTCAGAAATAGATGTTCCCTCTGACAGTCAAAAGGAATCCCACTCCTGGGCATACACACCAAGGAAACTAGAACTGAAAGAGACATGTGCACGCCAATGTTCATCACATCACTGTTTATAATTGCCAGGACATGGAAGCAACCTAGATGCCCATCAGCTGACGAATGGATAAGAAAGCTGTAGTACATATACACAATGGAATATTACTCAGCCATTAAAAAGAATACATTTGAATCAGTTCTAATGAGATGGGTGACACTGGAGCCCATTATACAGAGTGAAGTAAGCCAGAAAGATAAACACCAATACAGTATACTAATGCATATATATGGAATTTAGAAAGATGGTAACGACAACCCTATATGCAGAACAGAAAAAGAGACACAGATGTATAGAACAGACTTTTGGACTCCATGGGAGAAGGCGAGGGTGGGATGATCTGAGAAAACAGCATCGAAACATGTATATTATCAAGTGTGAAACAGATTGCCAGCCCAGGTTGGATGCATGAGACAAGTGCTCAGGGCTGGTGCACTGGGAAGACCCAGAGGGATGGGATGGGGAGGGAGGTGGGAGGGGGGATCAGGATGGGGAACACATGTAAATCCATGGCTGATTCATGTCAATGTATGGCAAAAACCACTACAATATTGTAAAGTAATTAGCCTCCAACTAATAAAAATAAGGGGAAAAAAAAAAAGAAAAAAAGGAAATGGACAACATGATGATGAATTTCTTGGGATTGGGATTCTCTCACAATTTTTACTTCATTTACATTGCAAAATGCACTAATAAAGATAGTAATTTTGAGTCATTTATTAGGTACACATACAGAACCTATTTTGATTTCATGATAATGTTCAGCAACGGAGCCTCAGAAGAGCCTCTAAACAGAGGTGTGCCACTGAGGTTCTTGCCTGCTTCTTGAAAATCCATGTAACTCTTCTTACCATTGACGAGGAAAATGTGCTGTAGTGAGAGAATGTGGCCAGGGGACAGACAGGGGCAGAGCTGGAAGAGGATTAGCGACTATGAACACCTATTACCAGAATGAGACAGGAAGTGGGGGAGAGAGAACTGGAAAGCAAGGCTTGACAATCTACCTGTGACCACTACTAGCTACCAGCAGGGTTCTGTGAGTATATTTTATTCAGTTATAACAGTCCTCCAAGGAATATCTCATACAACAAATGGCTTAGTGAAGCACAGGGACTTGCCAAGAACTTGGTATAATTTTTGTACCATTAAGAACATTAGTTTTTGAAAAAGAAAAAAAAAATAGTGGTTTGGTTGAAGTCTTTAAGTGCCTCAATTTTTTTTTCTTGGGATGTAGAATAAGTCATTTTTCAGACGGGAGATTTTTCAGGAGAGATATGAAAAAAAAGAATTGCCAGAAGTGATGTGGTATAAAAAAAATAAAATCAGACCCATCTTATTATTTAAACACATCTTTCCAAATGCTTTCTGTATTGGGGATTAGTGATTTTGACTTATGTTTCTTTTAAGAGATCATTTTTCACTGAAACTTCTGAAGAAACAAAATCCACTCCTTATAGGAAAAAATTATGCAGATTCTCTGAGGCAGATAGCTCTTAAAAAACAAACACACTCCCCAGTCACAGTCCCAAACTCCCAGGTGGTTCGTGGCATGGTTGAAAAGACTGCAGATCTGGACAGGTTGGTCTCTCTGTATCATCAATCAGATGTTCATACACTTGAGATGTTTATACCCCGTAAATTTCAGTTGCTTCTATTTTGTAAATCAAATGTTTATTGTATATTACTGAGACGTCTATGTAGACAGGAAACATAAAAGAGTCTTCCTTGCTAGTTTACTTTGTATCATCAAATTTGAATGCACAGAGATCTTATCTGTGGTATATATCCTCCGTTTGTCCTCACATGCATTTACCTTTATGGAGGATAGTCAAAGCTACTCTACTCCAAAATGCAATATTTTTTACTCTCTCGGAGAAGGTTAGAACTCACTTGCTCTGGGAATCTTCCAGAGACTGCTGGTTTGTTCTATTAAGCTCATACAAGCCTGTCTACCCCACCTTTCAGTGACCCCTCATCTCCTGTTGGCATTTGTTACGTGGGGGCGCTTCCCCGCCCATGAGCTGACTGTCTATCTGCCCCTGCCTGGCTCCTGGCCCGCCTCACAGAGTCGCCAGCTGCCCTCTCTGGGCCAATCAAAGGAAGGAAATGAGAACAGCGGAGAATGACTTAGGGATTTGGCTGCAAGTGGGGACTTAAAGATTTGGCACCATGTCTGGGCCTTGCTGGTGGTGGTGGGTGGTAAGAGAAGGCAGCTGTCAGAACTCCCTCAGCGATGGCTTTGGGACAGAGGCAGCCAAGATCTGGGAGATGTCCCAATCCTTTGAAGTCAATTTTCTTGCTCCAGCTCCAAGCCCTACAACGTTCTCTCGGTGATGGTACGGGTATTAACTATCCTGTCTATGCATGGGACCACTCATGACCATGAGCACCTCAAGCTATTTCCCTGAAAATTGTGAATTCCAAGGGAAAAACAGCAGTTTAATGAATTGATCAGACAATCCAGTCAACTCAACATTGAAATAAATTGAGCCTGTGATGTTGAGCTCCGTCCGTGCAGGTCCCTGCAGGTGCAGGTCCGTGCTCAGGGATCTGAAGACAGTGGAGTGGGCTGCTGTGCCCTCCTCCCGGAATCTTCCTGACCCAGGGATTGAACCCACCTCTCTTTCCATCTCCTGTATTGGCAGGTGGATTCTTTACCACTAGTGCCACCTGGGAAGCCCAAATAAGTCAGAAGAGAAAGAAACCAAGATGAGCTGCAGGTTCAGCTGTAGGACTAGTCCTGATTAATTGCAGGCATCCAGAGCAATAGACCTGCATCTGTTTCAAGCTCAAAACATTAAGTGGAACTCAAAACAGTGGGGCGTAGCTGGCAGGGTCTCAGGGCCAGCTGAGTCTCAGAGTCGGGGGCAACAGTACTGATATTCTGGGAGACTCAGCTTTTTCTTTAAATTAATTTTATTGGATATAGTTTCTTTACAATGTGCTAGTTTCTTGTTTTTGTTCAGTTGCTCAGTCACATCCTACTCTTCATGACACCATGGACTGCAGCACGCCAGGCTTCCCTATCCTTCACCATCTCTGGAAGCTTGCTGAAACTCACATCCATTGAGTCAGTGATGCCATCCAGCCATCTCATCCTCTGACATCCCCTTCACCTCCTGTCTTCAATCTTTACCAGCATCAGGATCATTTCTAACAAGATGGCTTTTCGCATCAGGTGACCAAAGTATTGGAACTTCAGCATCAGTCCTTCCAATGAATATTCAGGATTGATTTCCTTTAGGATTGACTGGTTTGATCTTGCTATCCAAGGGCCTCTCATGAGCCTTCTCGAACACCACAGTTTAAAAGCATCAATTCTTCAATGCTCAACCTTTTTATAGTCCAACTCTCACATCCATATATGACTACTGGAAAAACCATAGCTTTGACTAGACAGACTTTTTTGGCAAAGTAATGTCTCTGTTTTTTAATATGCTGACTAGGTTGGTCATAGCTTTTCTTCCAAGGAGCAAGTGTTTTTTAATTTCACAGCTGCGGTCACCATATGCAGTGATTCTGGAGCCCAGAAAACAAAGTCTGACACTGTTTCCATTGTTTTCTCATCTATTTGCCATGATCTTTGTTTTTTTAATGTTGAGTTTTAAACCAGAACTTTAGACTCTCCTCTTTCACCTTCATCAAGAAGCTCTTCAATTACTCTTTGCTTTCTGCCATAAGGGTGGTGTCATCTGCATATCTGAGGTTATTGATGTTTCTCCCAGCAGTCTTGATTCCAGCTTGTACTTCATCCAGCCTAGCATTTTGCATGATGTACTCTGCATATAAGTTAAATATGCAGGGTGAAAATATACAGCCTTGATGTACGCTTTTCCCAGTTTGGAACTCATCTGTTGTTCAATGTCTGGTTCTAACTGTTGCTTCTGGACCTGCATACACGTTTCTCAGGAGGCAGATAAGGTGGTCTATTATTTCCATATCTTTAAGAATTTTCCACACTTTGTTGTGATCCACACAGTGGAAGACTTTAGTGTAGTTAATGAAACAGAGATAGATGTTTCTCTAGATTTCTCTTGCTTTTTCTATGGTCCAATAGATGTTGATACTTTGATCTCTGATTCCTCAGCCTTTTCTAAATCCAGCTTAAATGTCTGGAAGTTCTTGATTCATGTACTGTCGAAGCCTAGCTTGGAGAATTTTGAGCATTACTTTGTTAGTGTTAGTTTCTACTGGACAACAGAATGAATCAGCCATAACATATACAGATCTATCTTTTCTTTCTTGGATTTCCTTCCCATTTAGGTCACCACAGAGAACTAAGTAGAGTTCCCTGTGCTTGCAGTAGGTTCTCATTAGTAATCAGTTTTATACATAGTATCAATAGTATATCTATACAGACATACACTCACTCACAGTGAACATTAGAGTGCATGTGTCTTTTCAAATTATAGTTTTCTCTGGGTATATGCCCAGAAGTGGGTCATGTGATAGTTCTATTTTTAGTTTCTTAAAGAACCTCCATACTTTTCTCCATAGTGGCTATATCAGTTGACTTTTCTACCAACAGTACAAGAAGGTTTCCTTCTTGGCACACCCTCTCCAGCATCTGCTGTTTGTAGAGTTTTTGATGATGCCTGTTCTGACTGGTGTGAAGTAAGACCTTATTGTAGTTTCTATTTGCATTTCTCTCATACTGAATGATGCTGAGCATCTTTCATATGTTTTTGGTCATCTGTATTGGACAAACATCAATTTAGGTCTTCTGCCCACTTTATTTTTTTCATTGGGTTGCTTGATTTTTTCTTTTTTGTTTTCTCTCTCTCTTTTTTTTTTTTTTTTTTTTTGAGCTTCATGCACTGTCTTTGGGACTCAGTTTGAAGCAAAACCTCATTAAGTAGGTGGAGCACAGGGGATTTTTAGGGAGTGAAACTATTCTGTTTGATACTGGAATGGTTGATACATGTCAGGATACCTTTATCAAAACTCATTGAATACATAAGAGGAAGTAAACCCTATGGACTCCGGTTGACAACGATGTGTCAATGTTGGTTCATCGATTGTAATAGACTGCAGTGGTGCAGGATGTGGGGGGGGGGGGGAGAGGCTGTATGTGTGGCAAATGGTATAGGAGAGCCTTCTATACTTTGTGTTTAGTTTAGTGACCGTCCTGAACTGCTCTAAACAATAAAGTATAATAATTTAAAAAGCTAAATTTCATCATCTAGCTCCAGGGAACAGACAGAAAGCTGTATGGATCACAGTCAAGCTGGACCCCTTTCCTAGTATGGGAGATTCTGAAGTAAAAGAAAAAAAAGTTAAGAGAGTTAGGCAACTAAAGGGAATAGATTTTTAGGTCCCCAAGGACTCTGGGAACACTGGACCAGAGGTTGTGGGGATTCCCCACAACTGTGTCCTTGTTTGTGGGCCAATGGCCAGGATGAGCCCAGCTTGGTTTGGTGGTGGAGACTGGGTTTCATTGATTGCTGTAAATCTCAATCTGACTCTAACTTAAGAATGGGCTAGGATTCAGGTTCAAGAAAGCTGTTTTTTCAGAAACTCCTCCAGGGTGGAGTCAGGGGGTAACATCTCAGGCGAGCTGCCCTGATAGAGGGGGCATCATTAGGGAACAGAGGCCCAGTGCCAATGATCTTCACAAAGCAGCATGAGGAGTGTCTCCTTGGCGTCTGCTATGATCAGTAGTGAATGCGTATTACATTTGTGGAATGACGTCTGAGGCCACCTCTGGGTCTGGATCACTTGTGGCCTGTGACCACTTACAGCTTCCCTTCTCTGACCGACCTCCAGTGACGTCTTTAAAATGTCAGGGGGTACTCTAACACCAGATGAAACATGATCGTTTGTATAATAAAATATATTTTACATGTATACATTTTCTTTCTGCTTCTCTCCATTTTTATCTGCAGACAGCAAAAGGAAAGGACTCAAATTATCCTCAGAAAGAATTATCTGCCAAGATTAAAGGGATCAGGTACTGCCTTTAAAGCCGATCTAGTGAAAGGCAGATAATCAACCTGTTTTCTTTTTTTCCAACAAATTCTTCTGGCCCAAAGGCAAAGTGGGGTTCCCTCCAGCAGAAGACAGAAGGCATCTGATGTTGGGGTCCTCCTGTTATCTTGTTTCATCCTGAACTTTCTCCACTCAGAATCCATGGCCCCCAAATGATCCGTTTATCCTAGTGGGGACAGAAATGTCCTCTCTACCAGTTCTCAGCTGCTATTTTAGCATCTGATCTTTCCACCCCTTCCATTCTGAGGGTACCATTTGCCTCACTGCCCCTGCCTGAAAAAAAGCTGTCAGGCTCCTGAGAAACCAGCCCTTCCTTGCTGAAAATGTCCTCAAATGGAGCAGTACACTGTGTATTTCCTCTTTTTCCTAAAGTGCCAGCAGCTTTCCCACTCATCCTGCTGTTTAATCCACGGCTTTAGCGACAAGGCAGGCTCCACTCCAGCACTGCGCCTTCAGCACGCTTCAGCTTCCTTACCCGGTTCACTCTTGAGCTGCACTCGAGCAAGGATGGAACTTGTTAACTAGGCGTTTTCACCGTGTGTCCTTGTGGCCTCAAGTGTCATGTCCAGTGAAACCCAGGCAGCCGTTCTGAGTGAAAGCAAGCCCTTGACTTGGAGGCACCCGTTTCAGATGAGCCTCACTGGCCACCACCAGCTCCCAGCTGTAAATGCTAGGAAGTCCCGCCATGTTCGTGTTCAGGCTTGATTCCCCTTTCTTCCTTCTGCATTTTCTCCCACACTCTTCTGCTTTCTCCTTTCCTCTCCTCCACTTCTTCCTTATCTTCCTCCCGTTCTTCCACTCCCACTACATGACCACCCCGGCCGACCCCCCATTCTCAAGACCCAGAGTTCAGGATAACTCTAGTAGTTTTAGAGTTCAGCCAATGGAATAAATCAGCTTCCGGGGGAGAGATGAGGAATGAAGTCACCTTTTCTACACTTTAAATTCCAAACAACCCACTGAACGTTAGGACCTCGATCCAACCTTAAATGGGGGATAGTCTGTGTATATTTGGGACCTCTGTGTCTTGGAGTTAAGAAATCAAGATAATCCCCAAGTATGAAAGTCACAAATAGTTGTATATTTTGCTAAATCCTATTAATCCCTAATAACATCATAAATTTGTTTATTTAGCCCTGCCAGCCCAAGCGATAACATGCGATTGATCTTTGTCTGACAGAGCCTGAGACACTGGCTCAAGACAACACACTGATTCGACTCCGGAGAAAGCATTTGGGGTTAACTGCGCCAGATGTGGGCCGGGCAGATGGCATAGCAGCGGTGCCTTGTGTTGTCATGCACGTAATCTGATTTTCTGAAATGACCTCGAGACACCAATTTGCTCTGCTCGCTATCAGGTGTGTGGTGAGTAGCCCGGCCTCCGGGGACCGCCAGCACCACTTTTGAGCCCTTCTCGTCTTTGTGCTAATGGACAGCACTCTCATTGGAAATGGCACTGCTTGCTCTTCGAACAGGAAGAAATTGTTAAAATGCTGGTAGCATTAGCAGGCAGCAGGTGTGGCAGTACATCCTGAATAGATCATTGAAGAGTTTTTTTTTGTTGTTATTGTTGTTTTTGTAAGTTGCAACTTTGGCACCCAACAACAGGTAAACAGTACCATTTGGAGCTCCTATAGTGTACAAGGATTAAGCTTAATATTTACTCAAACTGTTGATACCCACCTTTCCTCCTTTCCTTTCATCTTCCCTCTCTTTCTTTTTTCTTTCTTTACTTTCAAAAAAAAGCTGCTTATTTCTCACAGTTAAACCTTGAAAAAAAAACTTAAGTACATTTTGTACAGATAAGCCACACCATTATTATCTGATCCATGAATAATGATAAGAATTGCCTTTGCATTTATTTCTAGTGAAGCTTCTGTGACTTCTAGTAGGATAGGTTATATGGGAAAGTGTCTGCCTTTCTTTAAGTCAGAAAATTGGGGGAACCAGAGGCTTGAGCTTTCTAAATTTAATGACCCAATGACAAGGTGTTTTGCAAAGTACCAGGCATTTACTTAGGAAACTCTTCTAACTTTCTCAAGTTGATTTTAGTACATTTCTATATTTTGACAAAAAAAAAATCAGATATTATCAGCCAAAATTACACTCATATACTAAACCTAACAAATGGAGAACCTCATGTCTCTGCTTGTATGTATAAGATGTTAAAATCACATTTTCTATTGGTTGTTAAGCACTTCTTTAATAGGTCAAACAATTATTTCCAGTCTTGAGAACTGAATTGTTAATGGATTGATAACATTTTTTTTTCCTTTTAAATGACTTGGGTTGATAATATGAAGATAAGATTTTATCATCAGCAGAAAATATACAGTCTTAAAGACAAATATTTTATGTAACTGAATAGGATAAAAAATTCCTGAACCAACATTTTGGCCAACCCAGTAGGTAATGACCTAACAAGAATAGTTTTAAATTAATGGCAGGACCCATGAAGGGTAATATTTCTCCTACTAACTTTGAGTTCTGAGCATGCCATAAATGGTTAGGAACTTCTGGGTACAAAACACTGTTTTGATTTATCACAAGATTATTCTTATTTCCTAGAAAAGTCCATTTTCAATCTTTGACATTTTGTTATTACTGCATAACAAGCACAGGGAAGCCCTGCTCCGCCCACATGTGAACCATGTGAATTTCTGTTCATTTCTGTCTCTTAATTTCTGTATCTTAGTTGGGAAATTGACACCCTGGGATGTATCGATGAAAAAGACTGGGGTCTTGAAAAAGCTGGGGAAAAAAAAAAATGTTACCTGAAGACTGCCTGCAGGAAGTAGGTGTTCAGCATGGAGAATTCAAGGGGATGGGGCAGCAAAGACTTGCCTTCAGGACTGAAAGACCAGACAGGAAGGTTCTTATCTCAGACTGGGGCTCTGAAATTCACACTTCTCACCACAGATTAGAATGAAGAGAAAGGCAGTCTTTAATTTACTAAAGGAAAGAAGTTTCTAATTCTTAGAACAGTTGCAAGTGGCTGTGTGTGCCAGCATTCCATAGTCATGATCACAGTTACAGGAATTTCTGAAGTAGCAACGGGAACCGTTTGATGGTATAGAAGCAGGTGAGAATTTGGACCCGATCACCTTGAAGTCCCCTTCCAAAAGGCTGAGTTCTGCTTTTCTAGGTGATCTGTGCACATCCTTTCTCTCTGTGAACAAACACACTTCGGTCCCCACTCCTGATTCAGTGGCTTCTGGTCCAGCCTTACTTTCTTCCAAGAGAGACTCGCTCTTGAATCCTCTGCCTCCAACCTTGGTTCCACATGCTGGCTCATCTACGTCCCACTGAAGTATTTTTTCTCACATCTCTAAAGTTTGGGGAGAGAACAAGCTAAAATCAAGAAGTGGTCCGGGTGAGCATTTTCCTTTTGCAAAACTGAGACAGCTCTCAAGAGTAGAGAAATTGCACGTGCGTCATCTACAATTACATCACAACAGTCAATGGCACACTATTCAATGCATCTAAATTCCCTGCCTTCCCTTTCAGAATCTGTTTACAGAATGATTCCTAAACACAGATGGAGTCTTTTCTGCCTGCACATATTAATTTGTGTTTTTATTTATGTACTTTTGATCTTTGTGACATTTTGTCCTATGGCCCAACATGAGTCAGTTTTTATACATGTCCTTTGGAAAGGTGGTGCTTGCCCTGCCGTCAGCCTCACAAATCCCTGACACACACACACACACACACACACACACACACACACACGCATTTTTTTTTATTGTTCTCACATGTTGCTTTACAGCCTGCGTGATTACTGCTTACAGCACAGCAGATGGGGTTCTTGCATAGCGGTGAAACAGATGAGATGCTCAAATCGATTGTTTTATCAACAATCAGTTGCAGATAAAAATCATTTTAATGAGAGAAATTAATGGTGTTTGCAAACATGATGTTAATTAAAGAACATTGCTTACGCATTTTTTTTCCTCCTCTCCCCTTTTTTTTTCCCTCTGCACACAATTTTTTGTTACCCCTGACATCTTTCATTATTGACTCATGCCCCAAAGAAAAGGCGATTAAAATCTGCTTTTGTTTGATGTAGCTTTTATTGAAGAAAGAAATAGATCTTTCTGAAGCTTCCTGGTGAGATGAAAGTCTAATTATCTCCACAAATGAAAGGAAAAGCTTTAATTAGGCCTGTGCTGAATCCGCGCGCTGCGAATTTGTGCATTGTGATGGATGGAGCCGGCATCTCCTCCGTGACTGCCTCTGAAATAATGAAGGAACAGCGCAGTAGCCCGCTCCCAGGATTCAGCTGGCAGAGTGGAGTCGGGGCTCACCTGGGTTGCAAGCCGGCGCCCGGAGCAGCTGCCACGGGCGGTGTTTCAGTGCCCGGCGAACGCTGTTTTACAGCCTCCCTCTGAGCTTTGATCTCCTTTCAGACAGCAGGGGTCCTAACAAATCAAGCTTTTCATGTTTCACTCACTTTCCCTCTCTTTCGCTTCCCCATTCACACTGGAACTCCAAAGAGGATGGGTAAAATATTGTCTTTTTCTGAAGCAATTAATGATCAGCAGCTGACATGATTGAAGTGGGTGTTATGCCTTACAAGCAGTATTTTAAGGCTGGCTGATGGGAGGATGCCCGGGCAAGGGAGCAATTCTCGAGATTTTCCATTGTTCGCTGCGGTATTGACGATGTGCAGAAGGCTTCATTTGTGCGTCCACTTTTGAGAAAAAAAAAAAAAATGCTGATACATTCATCCGACGATGAAGGGTGACATTGTGAATTATTTTAAACCGCTAATTGTCCCATGGGAGAAAGCTGAAAACACCAAGGATGGCCTGATCCCTTATCATGCCCCACTTTCCCTATGGTGCCTGCAGTTTGGACTAATTTTCGTGATATTTTTCCGGTTGATGCAGGGAAGGTCAAATTTGTCTGGCACTCTCATTATGCCACTAATCAACTCTTTTCAGGACTCCAAAAGCACTCTGGACATAGAGAGTGATGGTTGGGATTATTTCACTTCTTTTGCCCAGTGTTAAAAAAGAAGTCAGGAAGAGAGAAATGATAACAAAAATTAGACAGCTTCTATAGGGACTCTCACCTACCCCTGCCACTTGCCCTTTTTTGATTAGCAATATCCTGTGATGGAAGAATGTTACATTTGTTTCAAAGGTAATAAAAGAAATAATAGTAATAGTTAGTTAAGCTGTCCACCGAGAAACAGGGGAGAAAAGAAATTTTGCGAGGAACACAGAACTTTCACATACTCTTGAGTGAGGGGGTAAACTGAAAGGTGACTTTTGTGATTGAAAGAAATCCTAGCTCTTGACAACCTTCTGTTTTATAGAGGTCAAGATCGGGCAATAAAGTCGTGCAGTGAGTGGAATACACTTGAATTAACTGAGACAGTTACTGAGGAAGGGTCTGACTTGTTCTGTGGCATGGAAAATTTGAAATGAGTGCTTTCTTGAATGGAGTTTGAAGTTTATGAAATTTAGCCTTTAGAGCTGAAGCATCATTCCTATGTTTTTTTAAAAAAAGAAAAACATGTTTAGTAATTCTTAGATCTCTCGACAATGCTTTGGACCTCCCTACCACTCAGTTCCCTTCTTGTCTCTAAATGTTTCCCTCATTTAGAGAAAACTTTACAGCCTGTGCGTTTCATTTTAGGGCAGTATCACTGCCATTTACAGATTTCACCCACAGGGCTGACCTTCTTGCAGGTGGTTGTCACCTAGCAGGAGAGTCTTATTAAGGTCACAATACAAAATCAGCAGGTCTGAAACAGAACTTGACAGCTGCCTGCTCTCAGTCCGTATGGAAATGATGTCAGTTTTGGTCAAAACAGTGCAGAGCGGGGTGGGGGGGGGGGAGGAATTTACCGAGGTGCTAAGGGTGAGCGATCTCTAGATAAAGTTGACACAAATTAGGAAAGAGTGGGTGCAATCAAGCAGTTCGTTCAGCAGCACATGTGACTTCTCAGGCCCAGTCCTCCTGAAATCAGGAGTGTAGGGAAGGCTGGGGACTTTGGTAAGTCTATAATTTATTTTGTTGGAGTAGATCAGCAGAGTGAAATGGGAAAATAAAACCAAATGCCAGTGAACAGATGCCGGCATACCCCCCAATTAAGCACTCTTTTCCTCCTTTCAAGCTTTATCTACTTCAGTAGTCAAGTTCACTCTTTGGATCTCAACACCTTCTCCTCCATATGCAAGTCCAGTGTGGGTATAAGTGTCTTATGTGGGAGTGAATGCAGTGCTCATTACAGGAAGTGGGAATCGTGACAGGGAGGCATCGCTGTTTATTGCTAGTTAACTTTCACAGCTGAAAATACTTAAATTATTTTGTCTCCTTTTAAACATTGGTATGATATTTAAGGCCACTTTATGCCAAAGTCAGGCTTAAAACCCTTTAAACATGTAGGGAAAATAATCTGAGGTACAAACAGGAGGAGAAAAAGCCTTTGAGAGAGTCCCCTACTGCCCCCAAGAGCTTTGTACATCTTTCTGCTTCATCCACCTGCCAATTCTCCAGAGAACTGCAAGTATTTTGTGATGGTAACTTCAAAATATATAAACTTTTACTAAAGAAACAAGTAAAATCTATTAAAGATAGACAAATCACAATTACTTGAAAATAATGTTATTTTTAAAATGTCAATGTATGACAAAACCCACTGAAATGTTGTGAAGTAATTAGCCTCCAACTAATAAAAATAAATGAAAAGAAAAAAAAATACTCATTGAGTATTCAAATGACTAATCGATAAACTCACATTTAAAGAAGCAAATACATAAATAAGCAAATATGTGTGTGAATAGCTTCAGAATGTAAAAAATAAAAAAAAATCTGAGTGAATAACCCAGAGTAAGATACATATAATAGTCTGGAAGTGAGGGGAGAGAATTTCTGTTTTTAAAGAGCTCCTTTAAAAGTATCTCTGTTTTAAAAAGTTTTAAAAAGTATCTCTGATGAGAGGGGAAGAGCAGACGTGAGAGAATGCATTCACAGTAGCTCCCAGTCTGTGTACAGTGACCGAAGCCCTTCCAGGCCAGGAAGGATGCTAAGACCTCAGAGACCAGCATGCCTGACCCTCATATGGGCCACTACTTTGTACCTTTATCATCTAGAAAGTGGGCATTCCAAAACACCTCCCGTCATGGCTATTATTGTGATGCTTTACAACCATTAACCACTTTAATGGTTAAGTGTACGTTTCTTGATTACATTGATCAAGATAGTTGTTGCTGTTATAACTGAAGTTGAGTTGGTGCCATAGGACCGCCCCATCCCAGGAGATCGTCTCCTCAACAAAGGGGTTATTTTCTCTCTCATTCTGGGATGAGGGGTAATGAGTGAGTACAAGCCATTTGCAGGGACTTCTGTGGGCAGGGGGAGACAAGGGGTTCTGAAGTGGAGGACTTTGGGCAGCCTGTTGATCAGAACATGAGGGGGTGGCGTCCAGCCATGGAGAGGAGCGCCAAGCAAGACTAGGATGCGGCAGACACAAAAGTGGCCTGCAGTCCATTATTGCCCAGACCTGCCTGAGCAGTGAGCCGCTGCCTCTGGGAGTCTGCTCTGGGTACCGAGGGGCCTGCCTGGGTTCACGGCTGTTAAGTGGCCTCTCCATCGGCTTCAGGACAGAGCCGTCGCCCTGCAGCCCAGCCCCATGAAGTCCAGATGATGTAGGCTCACGTCATCCTCTGAAGCCAGTTTCCCAACCATGAAAATCCCTTTTGGTACATGGTGGCCCCTGCGGGGTTCTGTTATGGAGGAAGACATTTTCATCCTTCCTTCTAGGTGCTTCTGTCCAGTCAAAGAATTAAACTGACAGGGGACAGATTAACAGGAGAAAAAACTTTATGTATGCATAGCTGAGACCTAGGAAAACTGAGTAAACCATCAAAATGGCCTAAACTCTCACCTTAAAAACCACCCTCAGCTAAAGACAAAGGACGTTGAGGGTAGGGGTTTGGGACTTTGAAGGCGAGGAAGACGGTGGACACAGAGAAGCAAAAGCAAATGTTTGGTAAACACGTATTTGCTGGGCCAGGCAGAGACAGTGAGACCCAGAGAAAAATTTTAACAGACTTTGAGGGGTTCCTACATGTTCACACACCCTGTTCCTACAGGTGTTGAGTGATCCATAGTGATGACTTCCTTTCTGAACAGGTCCTCTGTCTACATTCTTGAGGCAGTGGGCAAGTGCGTGTGCGTGCTAAGTCATTTCAGTTGTGTCCGGCTCTCTGCGACCCCAAGGACTGTAGCCCGCCAGGCTCCTCTGTCCGTGGGGTTCTACAGGCAAGAATACTGGAGTGGGTTGCCACGCCTTTCTCCATAGGCAGCTGGGGGAAAGTCAAAGATTCTTCCAAGTCTTTGGGGCCTTGACTGTTTTCAGTTGGAAGTAACCCACACGACAGAGACCTTTTGGGGTGATGACTTTTACTCCACTACCTACAATTTCCTCCTTTGGGCGGTCAGCCCGAGTCACTCTCTCCCCACCTTTCTGCCGTGGCCACTATTCTGTATTGCTGTCCTCTGTTCGCCTTCATGTTCCTCTTGGGGAGAATCTCCCACATTCCCTTAAGGCTGAGGACTGTATCATTACCTCTGTGTCCCCAAGAGGAAGTGTGTGCAGGAGTTGAGAAGTGCCAGCAGTGGAAACAGATGCCTTTTGGTTTTCTTAAAGAGCAAGTGGCATGCAAGAGTGAAGGAAGGCATGGAATTGATGTCTTTATAACATAAAGTGTGCATTTATGAATTTATTACGACTCAGACCTTTGTACTGTCTGGCGGTTCAGCCATAGTTTCCTCCCTTATGTTTCAATAGGAAAGTTCATTTCTTTATAGGAAAACTTTAATGCTTATAAACATCTAAACTTGACTTCTTGGCTAAACCCTTTATCACACAGGCTCCTAGACTTCCACCTACATTTGAAACCAGGATGTATTTCTGCTGCAGAGTCTATGAGCCTGCTTATCTATGGCACTTAAAAGTGTTTTCATAGGAAACAATCAAACATAAATAATAAATAGTGAAGTACATTTTATTCCTCCATCACAGTGTTAATTTGCCCTCTGCTTCTATATAATGTATCAGGTGCCTGAGTCCAGACTCATTTAGATTAGAAATAGCCCAGAATGTGGATGATACACATATTTATCATGTTGATTTATTAAGGAGCAGCTGTAGAATGATGCTAATTAAGTGACTATGCTTTCTTTTTGAGACTATAATTGTTTTTGGAACAGGCAGAAATGGAAGGAAACAAGTAGGCAGGAGTATTTGATTACATTAAATCTCTATTGTAAATGTAAAAAATTGTCCACTTAAACATTTTTCCTGCAACTTACATATTTCAGGACGACATTACCATGGTTTACAAAAAGTTGCACAGTGTCAAGATTCTTCTTAAACATCTCTGTGGCATTTTTACCCCCCGTTTGAATCACGTAGTCAGTTGTTGCTGGGTGTCTTCAGCTTGCTGAGATGAGCTTGGTTTGCAGGGTCCCTATGGCCAAGGTGAGTGCTTGATGCTTTTGAACTGTGGTGTTGGAGAAGACTCTTGAGAGTCCCTTGGACTGCAAGGAGATCCAACCAGTCCATCCTAAAGGAGATCAGTCCTGGGTGTTCATTGGAAGGACTGATGCTGAAGCTGAAACTCCAGTACTTTGGCCACCTCATGCTAAGAGTTGACTCATTGGAAAAGACCCTGATGCTGGGAGGGATTGGGGACAGGAGGAGAAGGGGACGACAGAGGATGAGATGGTTAGATGGCATCACCGACTTGATGGGCATGAGTTTGAGTAAACTCCGGGAGTTGGTGATGGACAGGGAGGCCTGGCGTGGTGCGATTCATGGGGTCGCAAAGAGTCGGACACGACTGAGCTACTGAACTGAACTGAACTAAACTGATGGCCAAGTTCTCAATCATACATTGTTTTTTTTAATTGAGTGGGATAAAATTACATGCAAGGCAAATATAAGGATACACTATAGGCTTAGAAAATATCATTATTCTTCAGACTTTCTGTAGAAACTACATATGCTACCCTAACTGTTGAGAAGCAGAGTAACTATAAATAAATTTTAGACAAAAACAGAAATTAGCCAGAGCCCTCAGAGTGCAAAGTCAGTTTCTTTACTAACAGAACCTAGACAATTCAAATAAAAGCAAATGTTATTCCTTTGGATTGGTCATGATAAAAAATGTATCAGTAAAATAAAAAAATAGTTTCAAGAAGTTTTCAGTAGGTAAATCTCGTAAACCTAATAAGATTAGGAGAGCTTTTCATGGGAAACTCCTGGCCTAATAAAAGAAAAATACAATCAATAACCTGAAATCTCAGTTTCCACACTACCTACAAAATGAAATACGGAGAAAAAAATAGCTTACATACAAAGTAAAACTTCACATAAGCACAGAATAGACAAGTTTTAATGGAACATTCTCCCTGCATATTATTCATATCATCACATTGCATACTTTTTGTTCCTATAATTGTTCCCACTTAAATTTCATCTTTAAATGTAAGTCCAACAACCTTCAAACTGGCCATATGAGTGGGTATTTCAGAGCATAGCATTAAACAAGCTTTCCCCCTCCCCCCTTTCTTTTTAGAAAATTCTGCAAAAAAAAAAAAAAAAAGACTTTTTAAAGTTTGCTAGAAAATTATTTTCAGAATCAGCTAGGAGATTTATAGAAACATTCAAAAACAAGTGTAATCAAGAAATACCACCAGTACACCAGTGGTAATCCTGTCAACCCTTAGTAAGTAATATGCCCTTCAGCTGCAACATGAAACAAGAAATCAGATTTTGGAAAACGGTAAACATTCTTACTACTTTAAAAACTTGACCCAGATAAGGTTCTTGAAAATGAAGGTTTGACTCTCATTTTCAACTCAGACCATTTCTGGAGCAGTGGTGTATGTTCCTAGGAGGATATAGGATTTGTAATTCATTTTTGAAATTGTGGTAACAGAGTTTTTTAGAGCTCTGGTTCACTGACTTACTCTGTGCCCACCTTATTAGTATCATATTAAAAGTTCCAGATTTGGAGGCAAGGTTGTATATTCAAAGCTTTCACTTCTTTCTTCAGCTTAGTTGAATCTGTACAGCAAGTGAATTCTCTTACAGAAAAAATGAAACATACTTAGTTGCAAACAGTTATACTGTTCCCCTGAATTTTAAAAAAAAAATAAAAAAGTAAGGCAAATTTTCTATCTATGAAATAGGTTTGCATTAGATTACTTAGCTTTGCAGAAATTTGTGAGAAGACAATGGCTTTGAAGTTGCACAAAGTGTAATATTTTAGATGGCAGTGAGTCTTGTTGGGTGGCACGTGTACTTGTGTTGGGGGCAAGGTGGGGCTTCCGGCCAGATCTGTCTCCTCTGGATTGTCAGGCATGACTGCCATTGATGGTTCAGTCCTGTCACTGTATTGAAATCTAAGAAAGCAATAAGACAGTTTACTTAGAAAGGCTAAAACACACTTCAGAGTATAAATTAAAGGGATTGACTATACATTCTCACATTTACTAATGCAAAGCCCATTGCTTGGTAGACACTATGGAGATAAGGATTGGATACTGAATAAAAGTTCCAGGCAACCTAATTCCCTACATATTATGACACTATTTGGAACAGACTTGGGAGACAGATCTTGGTTATTCCCATTTCATAGATCAGGTAAAGTTGCACTAGTGGTAAAGAACCCTCCTACCATGCAGGAGACATAAGAGAGGCAGGTTCGATCCCGGGGTTGGGAAGATCCCCTGGAGGAGGAAATGTCAACCCACTCCAGTATTCTTGCCTAGTGAATCCCATGAACACAGGAGCCTGGCAGGCTATGGTCCATATGGTCACAAAGAGTGCACAAGACTTCACACACATGCACAACTGAAGCCAAGAGGTAAAATGAACTCCCCAAGGACACAGACCATTAATAAGTGGTGGAGCCAAGGCCGAAATCCCAGTCAGCTTTTCATTAAAACCAGCACTTGTTTAATGGTCTGACCCTTTCATAAGCGTTACTATATATAAGCAACTCCATATAATATGCACTGGGGCTGAGACGCAAAGTCCCAGTGTGTGAGAATTCTTAATTTTTATTTTACATTACAGTTGATTTATAATGTTCTGTTAGTTTCAGGTATATAGCAAAGTGACTTGATATGTTTATATTGAAAAATGATGACCACATAAGGTTAGTTAACACCCAATGCCTAATGACAAAGTTTTATTTTCTTATGATGAGAACTTTTAAGATCTTCTATACAGTATTATGAACTTCAGCCACCCAGCTGTATATCACAGTCCCTTAACCTTTGTTTTATACCTGAAAGTTTGTGCCTTTTGACTGCCTTCATCCATTTTGTCCACCTTCTTATCTCCTAAATCTGGCAACCAAATATCAGTATTCATGAGCTTGGTTTTTTAGATTCCACATAAAAATGAGAATATATTGAATTTGGTATTTGTCTTTTTCTGTTTGGTTTGTATCATTTAGAATAATGCACCCAAGTTTCATTGATGTCTTTGCAAATGGCAGGATTTCCTTTTTATGGCTGAATAGTATTCCAGTATGGAGGTATTTATATAATATTTTCTTTAATCCATTGAAGGACACTTAGGTTATCTCCATGTCTTGGCTGTCATAAACAATGCTGCAACAAACAAGAGGATGCAGATCTTACTTTGAGATGATGATTTTATTTCTTTCAGATAAATACCCAGAAATAGAAATCCTGGGTCATACAGTAGTTATATTTTTAGTATTTTGAGAAAACTTCACTTTGCTTTCTGTAGTGGTTGCACCAGTTTACATTTCCACTAATAATGCACGAGGATTCCCTTATCTCCACACCCTCACCAGCACTTGTTATCTCTTGTCTTTTTGGTGATAGCCATTCTGACAGGAGTGAGGTGATATATCTCCGGGTGGTTTTTGATTTGCATTTCCCTAATGATGACTAAATTCCCTTATAGCTCAGTTGGTAAAGAATCTGCCTGCAATGCAGGAGACCTGGGTTCGATTCCTGAGTTGGGAGGATCCCCTGGAGAAGGAAATGGCAATTCACTCCAGTATTCTTGCCTGGAAAATTCCCTGGACAGAGAAACCTGGCAGGCTACAGTCCATGGGGTCACAAGAGTTGGACACAACTTAGCGACTAACCCACTAATGATGAGTGATACTGAGCATCTCTTCATATGCTTCTTGACAATCTCTTTCTTTTCTGGAAAAATGTCTGTTCAGTTTCTCTGCCCTAAAAGGGGACTTTAAAATGTACTCACAGATTGTGGTTGAGGTTGAAAATAGATATCTCCAATTATCCTTTAAATACACATGGCATGGTACTCCTTCTATAACACTGTCCAGTACCCACTTTTTCTGCAGTGAATCAGTGGTTTTAGACATCTCCATGTCCTTATCATGGTCTGTTAGCATAAATGGTGATGAGAAATTATTCTCAACCCTGTAAAGAAAGAGTAAAGTTTAAGGCAATCATTACACAGTTACAAAGAGCCTTTCCAGCTCTTTCTCTATAATGTTGAAGGCTCCATCTCTCCTCAGTCAGTGCTCACAGATCTTAAGGAGATCTGAAACTCTGAAAGTTGATCAATTCTACAGCATTCTGAGGACAATTTATCAGGTCCCAGGCCAAACAAAGCAGGCTGGGCACCAGGCAACATGAGCCTCAGGGTCTCTGCTTATAGCTTAGAGAAATCTTACTTGCTCCTTGGTGCTAAGTATAACCAACTGTCCTTAAACTGGAAATGCCAAATCCCCTGCTGTCTCTGAGTGTGTGCAGCCTCTCCAGGTTTCTTCAGGGCTTCTCAGATTGCACTAGTGGTAAAGAATTCACCTGCTGATGCAGGAGACGCAGGTTAGATCCCTGGGTGAGGAAGATCCCGTGGAGAAGGAAATGACAACCCACTCCAGTATTCTTGCTTGGGAAGTCCCATGGACAGAAGAGACTGGTGGGCTGCATCCATGGGGTCTCAAAAGAGTCAGGCATGACTAAGCACGTGTGCACACATGTGAATGTGCACACACACACACACACACACACACAGGTTTCTTCAAGCTCATAAAGCTCTCTTAAAAGCATATGCTTGGGGCCTCCATGTGTGCTTTTAAGGACTAGGGTGAAGCGAGTAAGGCATTCATTCCAGGCATAAAATTTAAGAGGTACCCCACAAAGTCATCAAACTATATATTAAAGCAGTGTTTTCTCTTTTTTTGTAATCAAAATTAATGCCCAAAATGTCTAGTAAACAGAATTCAAAGATTTTAAGCACAAGATCAGCATTACTGATTTTTTTTTTCCTAAGGAGGACTTTAGCACAGCGCAGCTCCAGATCAGCGCAGGCCTGGAATCTGATCTCACCTGGGAACAAGGACATTAGCTGGACAGGTAGTTGATCAGCCCCATAAAAATTAATATGATTTATGAGGCTTTAACTATGGACCACTTTATGTGGATTATTTAAAGTAGATCATTTCCTTATCTTCAAAACAGATAACATAAGACCCAGAGATAACATAAAGACAGAGACCCACTTAATAAGTGACAGAGTAGGGATTCCAGTCCCACAACTGAGGTCCTGCACTCAACCACCTGTTTTGTACTGAGTCCCCATGCAGTCATTTTAATCAAAATCCGGGGCATATCCTCGGCTTAGTATGCTCCAATGTATTCAGCAGCCAGAGAACTACAATTATATTCTTAACAAGTGTAACTGGATGGAAACTAGGAAATTGGAGAGAACTAGAAAATAAAATTGTCTTAGGGTCAGTACAAGATAGAGGGGAAGATTGTTCTCAAACCAGAGGATGAGGCATTTCAACTCGTAACCCACTTTCGAGTTGAGGAATTTGTATTCTCTTACTTAGTTTTCAGCACCTGAAATTGTAGATACACTATCTATGTATTTCTGAGTCATTAATCTTTTCTAATGTCAAAGAAAACTCCTATCACGGAAGGAGATGCCCCAGAGTATGGAGAATAGGAACCCATCTACGCACATCCACAGCAGGCACACACAGATTGTGTCAGGCATGAAAGGAGAGCATAAATGTTAGCATCAGCCCCGCAGAGCAAGGCTGCCTCTCTGCAAAATGCTTTTGTTACCTGTTATCACAGAAATGCTACCGGACCCAGGATATTAACCAAAAAGTCCTTCTTTGCACACACATGTCTATGGTAGGATTTCATCCCCTAGTATCTTCCCATTGTTTTACAATCAGCTTGTTCATTTGTTTTCTGCTAACCAGAATGATTTTTTTCCACTTCACAACTATTTCATAATAACGCTGATGTTTGAACCATAGGGAGAACTCTGAATGGTTTACATACACTATCCCGGGTACATTTTCTACCTCATGGAGCTTTGCAAGTGATATAGAATAATTCCCTGTTTTTATAAAACCCACCCTTTCATTTTGATTTCTTTTGTCCAGTTTGAGTATTATTTTGGTGAAGATTTCACATGTTACCTAAGGAACAGGCGTTGATGATTTTGCTGGTTTTAATTAAGCCCTTTTCAGCACGCTCAGGTGCTCTCATTCAAAGCTATCCATCACATCCAAGTGAATCAGGAGGCGAGCTTAACATGTGTTGAGTAGTGATCTTGTATTTGTGTTCATCTGCTCATCAAGGAGAAAAAAAAAGTCAATTTAAAGCAACAAGGGAGTGGCGATCTTTGTCTTTAAGGCAACAGTTGTATAATTGACCTCTTTTAGCATTTAATTTCTCAAGCCTCTAGGAAGCTTAATTTTGAACATCAAAGAGGTACCTGTGGAAAAAAAAATACAGTTCCAGGCTAGTGAGTAAACAAATTACAGTTAATAGGGTCGTTAGCTTTCATGGTAAAAATTTAGACTGGGTATTCCTTACTAACAGATAAGGAAACTGTCAGGATGTAGGGTTTTTTGAAGCCTCTGAAAAATAAAATTAGACTTGAGAATTTGACAAAACATTCTATATTCTTTGCTGATGGCATTTCCTAGGTTTAGACAGGGCTTGGGTTTTATAACGCTGAAGTGTTTATGAAAATCCCTTCCTAGCCACAAATAATCCACAGTGATAAATGCATTCCTGTACATCCATGAATTACAGTGCTCCGTGGTCTTGCCACACAGTAGCATCTCTCTCTCCCATCCAGGGTGCCGGCTGTGTAACAAAGTGCCGGGCTTCTAATTGCCCACAGCACAGTGCCCACAGCAATCTGCTTAAACACGTGGAGTAATTCATGAAGATACAATGCGGGGGGTGGCAGGGAGAATTAATAAAAGAGTTTGTTTTGCATTAAACCTCAAGACGGGTGAGCAAAAAAAGATGTTTAACATGGAGGAAAAGCAAATATTTGCTAGCATTGACAAAGGAGATTTGCGGCAGCGATTGAGACTTGAAATCTGCAGCTGGGCAAGCACATCGGTGGTAAACCAGCTTCTGACTGTGAGAACTTATTGTACCAGCAGGATGCGGGAAGAGAGAACAACAATGAAAGCAAAAGCTCAAAGTCAAAGGAAAACTGAGTGAGGCAGAGACCGTGCAGTGCTTGGATTTTTAAAACGTGCACTTGCTTGCAGGGGTCAGGGAGGGGGGGCGCTGCACCTTGTAACTTAATTATGAGTGCATTTTTAAATGCATACTTACTTTCTTCTCTGAAAATGAAGCATATTAAGGTGCCATTGTAGCTTTGCTCATAATTGGTACCCATCAGTTTTGCACTAGCATTCATCCCTTCAACCCCTTTGTTCATCTCGTTGCCTTTAGTAGAAACAAAATGTCTTATTTCCATCTTACTGCTTGCTCCAAAACAAAGGACACAAATATATGTAAAACAAAACTTTGATATTTACTATTTAAACTTTTTACAGAGATGTAATTATTGTGCTAGTTTAGATCAGCCATTCTTTTTCATGACTTTATGCCTACAGGTGATTGTGTCACATCATTTTTCTTCAGTGCTCAATTGTTTTTGTACTCATGGAAATTAAGATCAAATAATATGTATTAATATATTAACAGCTTTCCTGGATCATTTGAATAGTTTTGTTTTATTTCTGCAAAGAGGAGGAAATATTAGCCATTGAACTCCCTGGATCCATACCTCTTTGTCATCATGGTATAAAAACTAGAAATATCACAAGGAGCAGAGACTGCTGGAGTTCCTTTCTCCTTGGTGAGAGGAGTTTAGCAAAACTTCCAGGATTCAAACCCAGAGAGCACCTGCCTGACTCCTTTGGCACATGGAAGCATTAGAATTGCTCAGGTCAGAATTTATGTCTTCGTTCCTAATACACGTGGTAATAAATACTCATCTGGAGGCCTGAGAAATCAGGCCCATGAGGTTGCCTGATTTCTGAAGTTCTTTGTAAGTCTGGGTCAGCAAATGAAGCTTTAAGCTTTTCTACAATATGCTGCAAAACCCTCAACCTCCATTCCCTTCAAGCTCTGCCATCCTTAGGGAGATAAACTCTGAGGAACCATAAGTACCTTACATTTGCCACTTGTAAACAGCCTTATCATTGAATATGGTACTGACACACCACTTCTGCACAATGCAGCAAGGACCAGCATCCGGAGATGCTGGGCTGTGCTGGCAAAAGCGAGAAAATGCTGATGTGCATCCTGCTGCTGGATTTATGGCCTGGATTTTGGAATATTTCTGCCCACCCGATCCTGTGTCACTTTTTTCACTTTTGCCACTGTCGAAGGGTACTTGCTTATGTGATATCTCAAGAGTTGTGAGAAAGATTAGTTTGTAATAGCAGCAAATAACTACATGTAAACACAAAAAACAGCCATGCTTTTCTAAGAAAACAAAAAGAGTTGCTTAAGGAGCTTTGTCCAAGAAAGCAGCAAAGACTTTTGGCGAAGAGTGGCAGAGATTTAAAAATAAATAAATAAATAAATCCAGGAAAAGAAGGGAAAGTATTTCTCTAACAGATGGAGCTTTCTCTTTCAATATTCACCCAATGAAACTTACTCTATGGATAATACCCCCCCACCCCGCCCCCAAGCCCCCAGTGCAGGTGGAGACTTCCTATGGTCCATGTTGAACGCTAAACAATTTCACGACCCCAGAAGTTTCAAGCATCTGTGTGCTTTACCTGAATTAATGGTGGGGCTTGAATTAAAAGTAAATCATCAATCATCATTAATTATCCGTTCCACTGATGTCTGCCCTTTCTTACACTTTAATCTTCATTAACGTGGAGGAAACGGAAAAATCCCAGAGGGCGTGCCCCATGTGTTTCTGCGCTACGCGTCTGTCTCTCCAGCACACTCAGCCGCTTCGGAAAAAGAGCGCTGTGAAATGGGAAGCCGATACCACCAGAGCTTTTTCTCTGAATGCTTCAGATGATCAAAGGGCTCCACCTGAGCAGCCCGGGGCCCAAAGCAAGGTTCAGCGCTTTATGTCTGAGACCCTGGCGTTCTGTCACCGGAACATCTCGGGTTGCACTTGAACTTGTCCTGAAAGACGCGCGCCTCCTGGATGAAGCCGCACGAGAGCGTCTCCATGCCAGACGTGCCTCTCTCACGCTTTGTTATGAGCTGTTCTGAGCAAAAATAACTCTTAAGAATGCCACGAGCTCCTTTCCGGTCTCGTTAAATATATAAGCTGTGTAAGTGTTGTCTGGTGTATAAAAATTGCTTGCAGTTAGGTTACCTGAAATAGTTTTCCTCACACAGGGAAAGGGAAAGGGAAAATGTGAAGCTCTCTTGATGAGTCCTGTAATGAACGGTGGATTTGGTGCGGAAGCTTCCCGCGTTGCATTGTGTGATATTCCCTCTGCTGCAGGATGCAGGTGCATGGCATGTGTGATCCTAACAATAGCGAATGATTTTACCGTATCCAGCAGCATCCTTAAACACTGGAGACACTTGGAGTCAGCCTGTCCCGGCGGTGAAACGAATCTCCAGCTAAATGGGAAGTTGCATTCTCTGTTGCTCAACATTTGACCGCTTCACTTGCTGTTTTCCTTCGCTTATATTATCATATAATTATATGATATTATATTATATATTATCATCAGCTATTATCAAGCAAGTATGAAAGGGTCCATCCCACCCCAGGTATGCTGATAGTAACATAAGAAATGAATGTGAGGAGAGTATAGTGCTTGGCTCGATGCTATTTCCAAGGGGAAATAATACATCATTATACGTAACATAGCAGTGTACCACGGTAGACATGCTCTTACCTCTTGCAAAAATCCTAATTGTATTCCTTAAAGCCTGAAGACGTTCTGTGCTTGCGCACATAGCCCAAGAATGGGATTACTTTTATTATGCATTCTTGAGCTTTTTAAACGTTCTGACGTGATTAGAGTAATCTGAGGAAAATTATTCTGCTGCACTCTGATTAGTGGAGCTAATCTTCCAGAAAAAGCATCCAACCTTTCTGCTCAACATCTTTCTTTTAAAAATGGTAATTATTAGGAGAACAGTTTCAGTTTATCTTTCATTAGTAACAGAAAGGAGGAGACCGATCTTCTCAAAACACTGAGCTTATATTATAAGAAAACCCGTACCTTTGAAAAAATGGATAAGCTGGTTTGGTTTCTGTTCTTCTGTCCAGTCTGTGGTCATCTCAGACTATGTCAGAGGGAGTGGTTTTCAGAACTGTTTTCCAGAAGCAAGAGGGAGACAGAGGGAAGGGACCAGAAATCAGAAGTGTCTCTGATGCAGTCATCAATGCTATCCTAGTGATAAATAAGCCAGCATCCCTGGGAGATGGGATTGTACATTCTCTGCATATTCTTCTTTGGTTAATTCTGGAACTTGATTCACCTGCTCCCAAATGTCCTGGCCCCGCCATGTCTATGATAAATGGATAAATTGGCATCCAACGTGTGTCTGTAAAGCAAGCTCTCACTGAGAGGAGAGTATGGTGTTCTTCTCCCAAGGACCGGGTGTCTTCATAGACATCCCTGGAGCCCCACAAAGTAGTTTCAACCTTCAAAAGTATCAGATGCTTTGGTGTACTTAGAGCAAATCCACATGGAGTAACATCCTACAGGATTCAAACGGTGACAGACAAGAGCCCAGTCATCTCTGAAGAGCTTTCATTTGACAAAAGGGGAAAGGAAACAGGTCTTTGCTGGTGTCCCTCTTTTTTTCTTTAAGAAACAAAAGAAGGTTCGATTTTTCTCTTTCTTTTTTCCTCTCCATTCTACACTCCCAGAATTCCACATGGTTTGGCTGCAGCAGAAGACAAAGACTGCTAGGTCCTCGTCACCCACAACATAGGCCTTCTTAAAACCATGCACAGTTTTCTTTGTAAAGAGTTAACCTGGGGCAGTGTGAGGGGACAGTATGGGAAGGCATTTCCACAGTGTTATTCATTTTAAGAGTATGGAACTTTTTCATTCCTAACTTTACAAGTATGTATCTTAATCTCAAATATGGGTCAGTGAGTCACCAGTTTATCACAGGCCAGGTAGAAAATATGTCAAATAAATTGGTACTCATTTCCTATTGTGTTTACTAAGAAACACTTCCATACCAAGCACACCTGTTTAACAAATACATATGTTATTGGAAAGATTTAAAAGGAGCAAAAACAAACTCACAGTTCCTTTCCTCTTCTTTGGGACGAAACCACAGGTCTGCAGGCAGCTGTAGTCTATGCCTTGCTTTAACTAGGAGTGAAAAGAGGCTATGTGATTAATCAGTTCCTAGCAGGTTTTATGCATTAAATTTACTTTTACAAAATCCAAAAGTTATTCTTATCCATATCTCTCAGTTTGACTGATTAATTATCTATGGTTCCCCAGCACATACCATGATCACAGTAATGTTCTTTGGAGATATAATCATCAAAGAGCATCCTTTGGTTACTGCGGTACATGAGAAGGGCATAAATAATGAAACAGGACAGGGGCCATTAATTCGTTCTGTTTTGTTTTCAGTGCTTGGAGGTTGGTTTACCAGGTAGGGGGTATGGAGTAGTTGGGAAGTGAATGGGAGGAGGGGAGGATGGAACTGTGTATCAGGATTTTGCACTGTTCCCTTCAGCCAACCCTGCTCTTTGGACCAGGAGCCCTGAAGCTCTGGCAAGCCTGGAGGGCTTAGAAGTTCTCATTTTGACTTGCCAAGCTTTGGGTATTCCCGGGGCATAGAACTCTCATTTGGAGCTGACTACGTGTTTCTCCAACATCAGATGACTGGAAGAAACTGCTTGGCTGTGACTTCGATGGTTTTCATTTTAACCCATTGTTTAAGGCAGCTCTTTAAGCAGTTTTCCTTTTAATTGAAAAGTTTGACATGTTGGCTTGCCAATCAAGAATGCAGAAAAACAGAGGGCATTAGAGCAAAGCTTGCAAAACCTCTGTGCATGCCCCTGACTTTTGTCGAGCCCGGAGAGTTACTAGGTGAGTTTACTGGGCCTGCTTCTGTTGTGTCTCATTCTTGGGAAGCCCTCACTCACATTCTGTAGCATTTCTGTCAAGAAATTGACAGGTTGAGTCTTTGTAATATCCCTCTGCCTATTTAGCTCCTCCCGTGTTTCCATTTTTCCGAGACTTGAGTGTTTCCATTGTAGAGACATTTTTAGAACCAAATTACTGTTGACCAGCTTGTTGGATAGGCCTCTCCTTGTCCCCAGTGCAGCAGTCAAAGGCTGGGGCCTGGCAGGTCGTTTCTGGCACAAATTCGCAGGAGCAGCTGGGTTAGGGCCCTCAGGCAGAGCTGAACCGTGCATAGGACTTCTCCTCACATCTCCCCGTGGGTAATTAAGTGCTACACTGCTCCAGCCTGCTAAGGAAATGTCAGCCTTACTCCTGGATTGATTTTTTTTTCCCTCTAGTGGAAAAGAGAATAGCACAATAGGTCTTAACCAAACAATGTAAAGTCCAGGACACTTGAGAGCAAGTCTGTTTTCCAGGACCTCTGAATTTAGCCTTCCCAAACAGTCCTAAACCAAAATCCTCAAAGGGAGCATTACTATAACAAGCTCAAGGAAACCCAGGTCAGAGAGTGGAGTTACTGTTTACCTTTGGGATAGTCTTGAATTTACAGGATTGGTCCCTTTCCCTGGTTGCAGGAAATCATTCTTTGAACCTTTGGAGAAAATAATTTCTTGGAATCTAATCCATTTGGCTTGATAATTTTAAAGCCACCTAAAAACAAGGAGGAAAAGAAAGAAATCACTTAAACAAGAAACCAAATAGAAAATTGGTGAACCCATCTTAAGGCCCCATAGGGCTCCGCATGTGAAATCTAGCAGCTCTACATTTTTTGACCCTGTCACAGGTTTATTCGACATGGCTTTTTTTTTTTTTTTTCTGCAGATGTAAATTCCACCTCACTGGATGTGCTCAACCTGTAGCCTGAAGAGGTTAGGAAGTTTTGCAGTGTGATTCAGAAGTAAAGCTCAGCCGGGTTTTGTCTGATCGCCATGTATTTAAAGGGCTTTTCTTTCCCATCCGTTGCATGCCGTCTCAGTGACCACACAGCTTGTTCTTTCTCTGTGCAAGGACTTCTAACCGACAGCATCTTGAGACTCTCTGTTGTTATGGTGGCGGTGTGCAGTTGTTCTTTGTGTCGTTACAGTCACGGTGGTGTGTAGCTGTAAACTCCCAGGGACACACAATTAGTTGCAAGGAACTGAACGAGTACAGTGGAGAAAGTTCTCTGAGTGTAAGTCGTGTTCCTCCTGTCTCCTTTGGATCTTCTTCCTCACCGTCTCTCCTGTGTGTCTCTCTCACAGGTTCAGAGTCAGTTTGTTCATCTCTGTCTTTCCAGTAGTAGTAAAAGCATGCCACTCTGATGACAGTCTGCTTCTGAAATGAGCACCGAAGTTAAGTCCATGGCCAAGTGCTTCTTCTGTCGTGGTCTCAGGACCCTCCACTTGGTCGTCCTGGCTCAAGGACTGAGCCCCGGGGTTTCCTTTCCGAGACCACCTTTGCCAAAACATCCCCCTGACCCCTTTCTCCAACCAGCACTCTTGTGTTTGCAGAGAAAGCTTTTGTGTTTGGGAAGTGTTAAATGTGATTTTCCAAGTGAAAATTTTAGAAGTATCTGACCAACTCTGCTGATGGCTTACTGCGAATGGATTCCCAAGTAAACGCTTTATCTGTCTCAACATGTAATGGGCTAAAACGTTGAAATATACTTTTAAAATTAAGAAAAAAACTGCTGTAAAATAACAAATTGAGAAATTGGAAAACATAAATATGTATGTTTGTTTATACATATTCAGAATAAAATAAAAACATTCAGAATTCTCCCACCAGGAACATTACATTTTATATGGTATGTGACATGTGAAGTAACTCAGCTGTGTCCAACTCTTTGTGACCCCATGGACTGTAGCCCACCAAGGTCCTCCGTCCATGGGATCTCCAGAAAAGAATACTGGAGTGGGTTGGTATATTTTCTTGCAATATTTTTAATGTGATACATGTACACACACTTGATATTTTCAACTATAGTTTGTAGATTACCTTACTTTATTTAGCCTTATATTAAGCCTTATGCTTCTGAGTTATGCTCTTCAAAAATATGATTTTAAAAGCTGAATAATATTCTATTGTGTAACTGTACTGTAGTGTATTGAAAAAATTATTTTTGTATAGAGAGGTAGGTTTAAAATGAAGAACCTAATACTTAATCTTTATGCATATCTTTGATTACTTTTTTAGGAAAAAAATATAGAATTCTGTCAAATGAAAACAACTTGTGATTTCAAATCTAATTTCACAATATAGATTTATAACATATGCTCTGTTACATCAAACTTTCCATTTTCGATATATATCTTGCCTAATACAGTAATTAAAAATAAAGTCATTTAATTTCTGCAAAGTGTAGCATTTTTTAACAATAGAATCTCATTTATATTTATTGAATTTAGAGGAAAATATGGGAGAATATAAAGCAAACTGCTAATAATTATTAGGGTAATGAGATAATATGAACTTTCATTTCCTATTTTATTCAGTCTATATTATTTGAGTTTTATTGGGATAAGCTTTACCAATTAAAAAAGATATTTTTACTTTGAACAATAAAATCTGTAAGCCTACTTCCTTTTGAAATATTTACTTTTTTTAATTTTGGAAGTTATATATAAATACATATTTTGTGTTAAACTTTCAAAAAATATGGACAAAGTTTTTCTTCTTAATCAACCCAAGATAACTACTGCTATGAGTTGATAAATTTACCTCCAGGCTTATTTCCATGCATTTATCCTCATTTACAAAGGATTTATTATAATAAACAACTTTCAGTCCAAGTATTGGTTTAAAATCATTCTTCTTAATCCTGAAGAAATAACAGTCTTGTCTTAACTAAAAATTAGTGCTACTTTGATAACTAGAAAATGTAATGTTTAGCATAGTGCTAGACTTTTCACAAACAAAATTTAAAATATTTACAGGGGAGAGTCATGACTTTTTTGTATAAATGTGTCTCACAAAGCACAGAAAAGCCCAAGACCTGGATTTTTCACTGTGTAACACTAATTACAGCTAATATTTATTGAATTCTTATGCACATCAGGTACTGTCTGAAGTGTTGTGAACGCATTAAGCCATCAGATCCTCATAATCCAATGAGGAAGATTAAATTACAGAGCCCATTTTGCAAATAAGGAAGGTGGGGCTCAGGGAGGTTAAGTAACTTTCACAAGGACACCCAACAATGTTTGAAGGAGTGGTTTTCAACCTCAGAAAGTCTAGGCTTGACTGTGAACCTAGGTACACAGTGTTGCCCCCCAGTGTAAGAGTGTGTGTGTGTGTGTGTGTAACGAGTGTGCATAGGATCAGAGGCTGCTCCTTCTGAAAGATGTGAAAGGGTCTTATACTTTATAATATATGTAGCCAAATACACATGCACACACACGTACATAGGTATCTGTGTATATAATGTACATTTTATTATTTATATGTAATATAGGTGTACATTTGATTACGTGTAAGTAGTCTAACATATAAGAACTATTTTACATCGATCATCATCCCATTTGATAGTTTAAGGAGCTTTACTGACATTACCCCATCTGTGAGGAAGGCACAGTAGAGAGCTTTGAATCCATTGTACAGGCGAGAAAAATGGGCTGGTGGACAGTAAACTGCCTCACCCAGCACCTGAGAGCTGGGGAGGCGGAGTGGGAATTAAGCCCGTATCTTTTGACTTTAAATCCCTAGCTGCTTCTACCCACCTTACATATCACCAGTAGCACCTCTTCTAAAGTATCCAAAGACATGATTAAAAACTAATGAGCAGCAGTAAGGAAAAAGGATCTGCCTCTGTTCAGATCTCAACACTTTTAGAAAACAGAAGGGAATGGCAGAACTGCTTTTCTGAAGATAAAGAGAAAACACAGGAGGAAGAACTACTCACTTCAAGTTTTGCTTGATTCTCTCCCGTAAGAAGGCTTAACTTCACGCAAAAAAACTGAGAGAAAATTGAAGTGGGAAGGTAAATACCAAAGTCTGAAGTCCTTTTGAGAAACAAGAGAACTTACAACGGACAGCCTCAGATAAACATAGTCACATTTGGTGGTGATGGGGTAATTATGATTAATCACAGTATAATACAAGATTATTTCTAATGACACTAGATAAACAGATGCTGTGATAATACCTCACCTGGAAATGAAGATACTGATTACTGCTAAGTCGCTTCAGTCGTGTCCGACTCTCTGTGACCCCGTAGATGGCAGCCCACCGGGCTCCTCCGTCCATGGGATTTTCCAGGCAAGAGCACTGGAGTGGGGTGCCATTGCCTTCTCCGGAAGATGATGCTTAGTGACCAGATAACACGAGGCCGCAAGCACTGCATTTACACTGAGTGGTTCCTTGGCCCATTTACCCACCCATGTGGCCAGAGGCAAAACATTGGTAAGCCCAACACTTGGGACCAGAGCTCAGCTGTCACAGTGCTGTGGGCATAGGAGGAAAATGTTTGCTGAATGAAGTTCAATTGGACTGAAACTTTCATGAGGTTGTCCATGCCCAGAAGTTCTCTTCCTCCGAAATGCAACCTTTCTACACAGCCTTTAGACCAAAGTTCCCACAAATTTGTCTTGAAACAAAAAACAAATAATAATTAGAAATAGGACACACACACAAAAACAGATTTATACCATAAAATGTGCTCTTCTCTTAATACTGTGATCTTCATAAACTAGAAGAACAACTGTGTACAATTACATTTTAATTTATGCTGCAAATGAAAAAGTACCTTTTTAAAAGTAGCATTTTAAGTGTCAGAGGAAAGGCATATTAAACTATTATTTCTTTCTCGATGATCATAAAAACATGCATTCTGAAATCAGGACAGCTAGATGCTTAAAAGTCCTACATATAGGGTAATAAATAAGATAAATGAATAATTGAAATTTTGCATTATGTGGCACCAGTAGATTAATTTTTACAAGGGAACTTATTTCCAGTAATGATCTTAGGAAGTGATCCCTCATTAGTAGCTGTCAGTAAAGAAAGGTGGCCAGCCTTTACTACATACATAAAGTGGCAAAGCTGAATTCTCACTAATTTCTCCTAAGACTATTTTATAGATAATTCATCCACTTTAACAAACCAAGCTGATCCTAAGGTAGATCTTGCTGACAGAACATAAAAAGCCTTTTTTTTTTCCTCATTGCTACCAAGCGTAGAAGTTATTAATTCAAACAACTGATAATGAGTTTTAAGGAAACACTTAATGTGCAACATGAAAAATAATGCATCATTTTTGTTACATTCTGTGAAAAATTTAATCTAAAAAACAGACATAACCATTAAAGCAAAACTGATCATTAATGCATGCTGATTTAACAAAGTTATTGCCTATTCACATGTTATATCCTTGGGAGGGATGACTTTGTGTGTGTCCCCATATGCATGTGTTACACATTTATAAAAATTCAACTAGTCTCAAAAGTTATTTCTCCTAAGGCCTATAGTCACCATGCCAGTTCTGTGTTTCACAAATTAGTCATTTTTAAAAGTAGTTTTTGCTACCTTTCTTTTTTTTTATGGCCACCCTAATTGTTCAGGTCTTATGCTGATACCATCCTGATGACTTCTAGAGTGTATCATGTCTTTTTATCTGTAATGAATGACTATTAGCATCAATTTTTATTACATTCAAAATAACCATCAATTTCTCCTTCAATTACATGTTTAAATGTCATGTGGTTATGTACTGCCTCATGAATTAGACAGCAATCAGAACCAGAGTGACTTTAAATTGAACTGACCCATAAAAGATAAGTGGCCTGAATTATAAAGTAAAGAAAGGAGGGAGACAGATTTACAGGGATCATCTGAGAAGGGAAAGAAAAGGTGGGTATGGGAGGGACTTCCAAAGACAAGTGCCAGGGGAAATTTCTGCCTTCCTTAATTTTGGGCTTAGCCTTGGTGCTAATACATGCAAAAGATGCATGCATACACATCCCCGAGTCCATCTCTGCTGATGTGGTTGGCTCTCTGCTCTTCCTGTCGCATGCACAATGTCTTTTAGAGGCAGCACATGAAAGGCCCTATGACATTTTAAACCACGAGTTTACACGTAGGGTGTGAACTTTAGCCAGTTATTTATTGAGCACCCAACAGTTTCAGATATTGTTGTCAGCTCTGGGAATCCAGCAAACAAGACATCTGGGATTCTGATTTTATGGGGCTTTCAGTATAATGGGGAAGAAAGGCATTAAACAAATAATTGCAGATGTCAAGTGCTATAGAGGAGAAGGCAGGCTGCTGTGGAGAAGTGAAACCGACAGGTGAGCATGAACGGGCCTGGGGAGATAGCTTCTGCAGACACTGCCACTGCGGCAGAAACCTGAAGGATGAAGCAGAGTTCTCGGTAATGGCTCCACCGCTATTAAGCTCTCAACTCCAAAAGGTGCCATTGACTTAAACCATGATACAAATACATGGATCCCCATCTGCAATTGCACCCTGGCTGTCCACTGCTGCCTCTGAGGATGAGTAGGAGATAGTTAGCTGATTAGCAGAAGAGATGGGGAGAAAATTGTTATAGAAAGAAGAGCATTACATCCCCAGGGTAAGAAGAAGCAGAGTGGCTGCAAAAGAAAGTAGGAAGCCCAAAGACTGCTTTGCACACAATGTTATGGATTCATCCTTTTGTTCCAATAGAAATTCAAAGTCCATTTGCATGAAGTGCACTGACAATGTTACTTAGAATTAAGATCTAATTTCAGGAGGACAAAATCAGATGTGAGGACTAGAGTTTAGACTCTTCTAGCAGTTATGCTGAGAACTGGTTGTTGACCAGGATTATTACCATAACAAAATTCTAGCCAAAACTAGAATGTATACTACTTGGGTGTGGGAAGTAAGAAATAGCAATGAATCAAGAATGACACTGAGCACCTATGATCAATTAATCTTTGACAAGAGAGGCCAGAATACATAAAATGAGGAAAACACAGTACCTTCAGCAAGTTATGTTGGGAAAACTGGGTAGCCACATGTATGTACATCAAGAGTCAGAACACAGCCTCATACCATACATAAAAATAAATTTGAAATGGCATAAAAGCTTAAATATAAGACATTATAAAACTCCTAGAAAAGAACATAGGCAAAATATTCTCTGGCATAAATTGTACCAATGTTTTCTGAGGTCAGTCTTCCAGGCAATAAAAATAAAAGCGAAAATAAACAAATGAGACTTAATCAGACTAATATGCTTTTGCACAGCAAAGGAAACCATACACAAAAGAAAAAGCCTACAGAACAAGAGAAGATATTTGCAAATGATGTGACCAACAAAGGTTTAATACCCAAAATATACAAATGGGGACTTTCTTGTTGGCCTAGCAGTTAAGACTTGGCCTTTCAACTCAGGGAGTATGGCTGATCCCTGGTTGGGCAGCTAAGATCCTAAATGCCTTATAACCAAAAACACAAAACAGAAAACAGTAACCATACTGTAACAAGTTCAATAAAGAATTTAAAGAAAATGGTAAACATTAACAAAGTCCTTTAAATATAAATGTGTATATTAACAGCTCATAAACACTAATAAAAAAAGTGAAAGAAAACAGGCAGAATACCTAAATAGATATTTCTCAAGAGACAACATAAAGATGACCAATAGATGAATGAGAAGATGCATTCCTCTAATAATTAGCTAATTAACGATGTTGGACAAGTCAAAGCTACAGTGAGGAACCACTTCACACTCGTCAGAATGGCCGACACGTAAAAGTCTACAAACAACAAATACTGGAGGACATGTAGACAAAAGGAAACCTTCCTATACTGTTGGTGGGAACATAAATTGATGCAGTCACTATGAAAAATGATATGGAGGTTCCTCAAAAAACTAAAAATAGAGTTGCCATATGATACAGCAATCCCACTTCTGGGAGTATACCTGGAGAAAATTCTAATTTGAAAAGATGCATGCACCCCCATATTCAAAGCACACTGTTTACAATAGCCAAACATGGTAGCAGCCTAAGTGTCCTTCAATAGATGAAGAGATAAAGAAGGCATATGTATAATATACATATTATATGGTGTATCTCATATATACATACATAGAATATTAGCCTTAAAAAAGAATGAAATGAAGTCATTTGCAAAAACATGCGTAGACCTAGAGATTATCATACTAAGGAATGTGAGTCAGAAATACAAAGACCAATGTCATATGATATCATTTATATGTGGAATCTACAATATAAACTTATTTACATAATAGAAATAAACTCATGCATAGAAACAGAGGGATGAAATGGGGATTTGGGACTAGCAGATGTGAACTATTATATATAGAATGGATAAACATCAAGGGTTTATTGTTTAGCATAGGAAACTATGTTCCATATCTTGTAAAAATCATACTAGGATATATACATAAATAAATGGGGAGGTTCCTGTCTTGAAAGTGAATGATTGTACTGTACCTGAAATAAAGCATAATGGTGGTCAGTTTTTAATACGTACAGTTATAGTTGTGGATGGAAAGTACAAATTGAAATATTAAATAGGAAGTGATATGTGGTTTTGGAGGGAAGAAGTAGAATTGCGGTTAGAGATATAAACTTTGGAATAAAATACCCTATTTCAGTATATTTAAATCAACTTACTTGCAAAAGTAAAGAGATTACAAATTGATACTATTAAAATACTTTATGAAACCACGTTAGTGAACAAGAAACTTTTATTTTAGATTCAGATAACCGTTTCCCCCCACAGATATCTATGAATAACTATAAAGTTTCTTGAATGCTACAGTTTTAAAATCTAACATGCTATCATTTAATTCATAGCATATTCTTTGTTTTCATATTGAAAATACCGTATACCAATCTCTGAATTTTGATTATTTCTATTATATTATTTTTAGGCATTAGAAGCATTTGTTAAAGACATTTATATTTCCAAAGTTCTCTCCATAGCTACTAGCTAAAAGTACCAGTGACATTTTGCAACTGGCTGAAGCAAAGACTTTTTAGTCCAGGATATTACAGGAGAGGAACTGTGACCGGTTTTTAAACTAGAGATCATTTCTACTTGTAACGTTCCTGAAGAACTCACAGTGATCAGAGTAGGATCCCAGGGAGAAGAAGCAAGTATATGGCTACTCAAAACCTGTTCTGGGTCCTAAAGGGACAGAATGAATGTGGCACTTGAGGTTTAGTGCAGAACACTGGGTCAGAAAGTGAACTGGGCTGGCTAAAATGTTTGCTGAGGTTTTCCATAAGATGCTATAGAAAAATCAGAATATTTTGGCCAACCCGTAACCCAGGATTCAAATGCCAGGAAACCTTCTCAGGATGAAAGAATATTCATGCCATTGGTTTATTTGGTAGCGGTACTCCTCACCCCACCACCTCCCAAATATACTATGGACACAAGACTCTGATTTCTAAAAAATATGTATCACAAACAATACACAAAGTTCACTCACTCATGCACAAATGCTTTCTCATGGGCACAATGGGAAATCAGTTCCCTCTGGGGAAAGACAGGTGGACAGAAGGTTCACATTCTCCCTCACGTTGTCAATACAAACACTTGATTCCAACCCTACCTTGGTCCTTTAAAGATTCTCTGGTTTTCTAGTTAATAGACTTCAAGAAGAGAAGGACCTGCCCCCAGCGCTCATTCTCTAGTATAAGATTTCTTTGAGGGGTCCCCTCTATCCTCATATCCTTTATATCTTCTCCAAGTAGCCCCTCAACATCAAGCACTCATTTAGTTCAGTTCAGTCGCTCAGTCGTGTCCGACTCTTTGCGACCCCGTGGATCACAGCACGCCAAGCCTCCCTGTCCATCAGCAACTCCCAGAGTCTACTCAAACCCATGTCCATCGAGTCGGTGATGCCACCCAACCATCTCATCCTCTGCCGTCCCCTTCTACTCCCACCTTCAATCTTTCCCAGCACCAGGGTTTTTCCAATGGGTCAGTTCTTCACATCAGGGGGCCAAAAGTATTGGACTTTCAGCTTTCACATCAGCCCTTCCAATCAATATTCAGGACTGATTTCCTCTGGGATGGAATGGTTTGATCTCCTTGCTGTCCAAGGGACTCTCAAGAGTCTTCTCCAACACCACAGTTCAAAAGCACCAACTCTTTTTTGCTCAGCTTTGTTTATAGTCCAACTCTCACATCCATACATGACTACTGGAAATACCATAGCTTTGACTAGATGGACCTTTGTTGGCAAAGTAACTTCTGACAGCCTTAAACCACTAACAAATCTGAAATATTGTCTGAACATATTAATGTTAATCTTTCTGCAATTAATCTTTTTAAAATCTTCTCTAAACTTTCTGGGGATAGGCAGACCTTTATTCAAGCACATTCTTCCTTGTTTTTTACCTACACACTTTCCTGTTGCACTCACTGGCATAAACTGCCATCTCCTTATGTTCACCATCACCACTAACAACTTTAAGCACCATTACAATCAACAGAGGTAAAACCAGTGTTAAATCTAAAACATAACCTAGACCCCTGAAACATAATTCAAGTAGATCAAACTGGATTTAGTGGCTACTCTAAATTATGCTGAGATTCATGTCAATATAGAGAACTAAAAGGTTAACTTAGAAACATTATATACATGCAACAGTTTTCAAGGGTTATATTCTTCCTGAAGAGGTGTTATCTGAATTGGTATAAAATTTTAAACAAGGAGTCTTGAACTTCTTGTGTAAAGAGGTCAAAATATTTACCAGCCTCTTTTTAAGCCCAAAGAGGAAAATGACTTTAAAAAAATTTTTTAACACTAGCCCTCTTCATCTTTTCATTTAACTTTCTAAACATCACAATGGCTAAGATTTTACTTGAAAATTAAGCACATATTTCAAGAGTGAACTGATACCAAGTCAGGTTACTGCACATTAGAGGGTGAAAAGCACAATTTAGCTCTTGTAAGACAGGCTCCAACTTAAGCTAAACCAGAAAAGGGGATCCCAATGTCCTAGCGCATCCTGGCTTCAACTGCAAAACCATTGGGAATCAGGAGGGGGGCTTTTTGAAAATTATAAACAAATTCAACTTTTTACTTCTTAAGACAAAGATAAATCTTTGCACGGTTTCCGAGGCTTAGACATGTGAAATCAAGGTGTTGGCAGGGTCATGCTCTCTTGGAAGACTGACCTTGCCCCGCTTCTGCTGGTTGCTGATAGTCCTCAATTTTCTTGGATTGTAGCTGCATCACTCTGTCCTCTTCCTCTGTAGTGTCAGCCTCCTTTACTCTGGTGTGTCCTTGTGTACCCAAATCTCTCTCTCTTCATAAGGACACCAGTCACTGGAGTTAGTGCTCAGCTAATCCAGTATGATCTCATCTAAATATAATTACATAACAAAGACCATATTTCCACAAGGTCACATTCATAGGTATTGGGAGATTAGGACTTAAATACATCTTTTGTGGAGACAAAATTCAACTCACAACTTTGGACATTTACATGGGTCAGAAACTCTGGTCTATATAAAGAAAAGGAGAGATTTGATAAGGTGTAAATGAAATACACCAGGAGTCACACTCACACAGAAGATGCAGAGGGCCATGAGGCCAAAGTCACCTGCCAATCAGAGCTCTGTGAATGCAGGTCACACTCTGCCACAGTGTTTTCTGGACCTGCTCAACCTCAAAATCTTCATCAGAAGTAGAAAAAAAAAAAAAAAGGAAATTGACTAAAGAGAGGAGAGGCCTTTCAGTCACCTGTAAATAACTTTAAAAGTCTATCCTTTGGCTACTTAGACTAAATCTCACAATGATTAAACTTCCATATAATAAGAATGGAAGCAATTTCATATATCCACTTCCTGCTTGCAGTTATTGAAATTAAGATGAAGGTATCCTAACCCTCTTCCTAAACAGAGAAGATGTAAAATCCTATCCATTACCACATCCACAACGGGGAGATATTAATTCCCCTTCTAGTTTGGCCACAATGCCACTTGGATATTTTGTAATCTAATGATTAAATTGCAATACTAACAAACCAACAAAACTGACAGACATGTAGCCAAACTGACCGATAAAGAGAGAGAGAGTTAGAAAGGAGGGAAGAAGAGAAAGAGGTGACTCTAACAACCACCAACATTCCTTATATAAAATAGGAGAATAAGAAAGAAGGAAGATGATTTTTTAAAATAAGATTATTTAAAACATTACTTAGAATTAAGATCTAATTTCAGAAGAGCGAAATTGGATGTGGGGACTCAGGTTTAGACTTTCTAGCAGTAATGCTGAAAACTGGTTGTTGGCCAAGATTATGACTGTAGCAAAATTCTAGCCAAAAGTAGAATGTACACTACTTCAGTGTGGGTAGTAAGAAAGACCAGTGAATCAAAAATGACAGGAACACTTATGGTTAACTGATCTTTGACAAGGAAAGCAAGAATATATAAAACAAGGAAAACACCGTCCCTCATCAGGAGGTGTTGGAAAAGATGGATAGCTATATGGAAATCAATAAAGTTAGAAAACACCCTCACCACACACAAAAATAAACAAAATAGCTTAAAGACTTCAATATAAGACGTGACATCTTGAAACTCATAGAAGAGAACATAGGCAAAACATTCTCTGACATGTAACTGACATGTTTTTCTTACATGTTTTCTAAGGTCAGTCTACCAAGTCAATAGAAATAAAAGAAAAAATATACAAATGAGACCTGATCAAGCTAATAAGATTTTGTACAGCAAATGAAAACATGAATAAACCAGAGAGACAATCTATACAATGAGAGAAAATATTTGAAAAATGTGAGACCAACAAGGGCTTATTATCCAAAATATATAACTGTCTTCTACAAATCAATAACAACAATAACAGAACAACCCTATCAAAAAATAGGTAGAATACCTAAATAGACTTTGTTTCAAAGAAGACATACAAATGGCCATTAGCACATGAAAAGATGTTCAACATCTCTAACTTTTAGAGACATGCAAGTAAAAACTAAAATGAGGTACCACCTCACACTGATCAGAATGGCCATCGTTAAAAACTCTATGAATAACACATGCTGGGGAGGGTTTGCACTAAAAAGAACCCTTCAAAACTGTTGGTGGGAATGTAAATTTGTATAGACACTGTAAAAAAATAGAATGGAGTTTCCTCAAAAAACTGAAAATAGACATGCCATATGATCTAGCAATCCCACACTTGGGCATATATCCAGAGAAAACTCTTAATTCCAAAAGATCCATGAGGACATCAGATCTCTTGTTTGGGATCTCATCCTACATATCACTTTATCTGGCTGTTTATATGTATCTTTTGATAGCCTTTTATATATAATAAATTGGTAAACTAACATGGAAAAAAGACCAAAAGCAAATCAAAAAGATTCAAAAAGGTTCATGCACCACTATGTTCATAGCAGCACTTGGCTATTTCAATAGCCAAAACATGGATACAAACTAAGTGTCCATTAACAGATGAATGCATAAAGACACACACAATAAAAAGAGAATAGTGCTGTTTTCAGCAATCACATGGACCTATAGATATATCATACTAAGTGAATTATGTCATAAATAGACAAATATAATATCACTTATATGTGTAATCTAAAATATGACACAAATGAACTTATCTACAAAGAGAAAAAAAATCACATACTTAGAGAACAGACTCGTGGTTGTCAAGGGGAAAGGAAAATGGAGGAGGGGTGTATTAGGAATTTGGGACTGGCAGATATAAAGTATCATACTATCATATATGCTTAGTTGCTCAGTCATTTCTGACTGTTTGTGACCTCATGAACTGTAGCCTGTCAGGCTCCTCTGTCCATGGGATTCTCCAGGCAATACTGGAGTGGGTTGCCATTTCCTTGTCCAGGGAATCTTCCCAATCCAGGTATCAAACCTATGTCTCCTGCATTGCAGGAGGACTCTCTACACTCTGAGCCATCAGGAATATAGAATGGCTCAACAACGAGGTCCTATTTTATAGCACAGAAAACTACATTAAGTATTCTGCAATACATCACTAGGAAAAATAAATAAGAACATAAATGAAGACAGAATAAATAAGTTGAGATTCCTGTCTTGAAAGTGAAGGATTATACTATCTTAAAGCATAATTGTGGTCAGTTTTTAAATTGCATGTTAGATGTGGATGTAACATAGCAGCTGAAATACTGAATAGGAAGTGACATGTGGTTTTGTAGGGAAGAAGAGAGATCATGTGTAAATTTTGGAATAAAATAATCAGTTGGAGTATATTTAAGTCTACATATTAGCAAAAGTAAAAGGATTAGACAGCAATAATATTAAAATACTTCAGTGCTTTATAAAGTCACCTACATCCTGAAGAAACCTCTATTTTACATTCTAGCAGTTTTTTTCCCCCACAAAAATGACTGTGTATAACTATAGAGTTTCCTGAGTGCTGCAATTTTGATATCTATATGCTGTCATTTAATTTAGAACATACACTTTGTTTTCATTTTGAAAAATGCCGTGTATAAATCTCTACATCTTTGATTTTTTCCATTAAATTTTTTTGTTATAAGTATTTGATAAAGACATATATATATATGTGTGTATATATATATGTGTGTGTATATATATATATGTATATATATATATATAAATTCCAAAGCTCTCTCCGTAACTACTTTACTGACCAAAACTACCAGTGGCATTTCACAAACACACACAGCAAATACTTTCCAGCCCAAGATTTCAGAGAAGACCACCCATGACAAATGTTTTAGATTTGTGGTCACCTCTGCTTATAAAGTTCCTTTGTTCCTGGAGAATTCACAGTGATCAGAATAAAAACACGGGGATAAGTAGTGAGGATACAGCTGCTCAAAACCTGTTCTAGCTTCTAAAGGGATGAAATGAATGTGTTACTTCAGGTTTAGTCCAGAACACTGGGTCAGAAAAGAATTGACCAAAAAGTTCCTTTGAGGTCTTTCATAAAATTCTGCAGCAAACATGAATAAACTTATTGGCCAACCCATATCTCAAGGCCAGGAACCCAGGATTGAGGAATGTTCATGCCTCTGGCTTATTTTGTGACAGAACCAATCCTTCGTCCACCTCCCAGATGTGCTGTGGACACAGGACTCAGGTTTTGCGAAAACACGTGTCACAAACTGTAATATACAAAGTACACTCACCCACCCGTGCACAGATGCTTTCTCATGGGCACAATGGGTGATCAGTCCCCATTGGGGAAAGGCAGGTGGACAGAAGGCTCACATTCTCCCTCACGTCCTCAGTACCGACACTTGATCCCAACCTTGCCTTGATCCCTAGAGACTGTCTGGTATTCTAGTTAATAGCCCCCCAGAATAGAGGTGCTGTCCCCAGCATTCACTCTCTGGTATAAAAGTCCTTTGGAGCCCCCTCCATCCTCATATCCTTTCTCTCTTCTCCATGCAGAACCTAGACAGTAGGACAAGACAACCTTAAAATCCTGCCAAGTCCACAGTGTTCTCTTTGAAAAATTGTCAAAACATTAATTCTAATCCTTCTGCATTTAACCTTTTTACAAACGTCCCTTTGTTTTCCTGGGATAGGCAGACCTTTCTTCAGACCCATTCTTTCTCATTGTTCGCCTGCACACTCACTTTTTGCACACACTGGTGTAAAGTCCCGTCTTAAGTTCACCATCAGCACTGATAAGTTTATCTACCAATGACACAGGTAACACTAGTGTTAAATCGAAAACTTAACCCAAAAGCCTGGAAGACAATCCAACTGGATCAAAGTGGATTTAGTAAATACTACAAATCATTCTGAGATTCATGCATATATAGGGAACTAGGTGGTTAATTTTAACTTAGAAACTGCAGTATACATTTATGTAAAAGACTTTTTAAAAAGGAGTATCTTAAAGGTTTTTGGAGCCATAAGGAAGATTCACTAAGAATGGCTGCAAAATTTAAAAAGGAGGTTGAAATTCTTGTCTGAAATGGTCAAATATATTTACCAGCCAATTGTGAAGCCCAATAATGAAGATGACTTTCTTTTTTTTTTTTTAACTCTTGACTATCTTAGTCTTTTTATTTAAATTTCTAAGCACCACATGGGCTAAGCATTTATTTGAAAATGAAACACATATTTGATGAGTGATCTGATACCAAGTCTCATTATAGCATGTTAGGGGGTGAAAAGCACAATTCACTTCCTATAAAACAGACTCAACTTTCACTAAACCAGATAAGGGGATCCAAACGTCTGAGTGCAATCTGACTTCTACTCCAAAACCACTTGGGGATCAGGAGGGGGACATCTTAAAAATTATAAAGTCAATTCAACTTTTATTCTCCTAAGACAGAAATTACATCTTTCTATAGGTTTTAGGGCTATAAATGTAAAATCAAGGTGTTGGCAGGAGCATGCGCTCTTTAAAAGTTCTAATCTTGTCTAGCACCTACCGATGACCTGCAGTCCAGCTTTCCTTAGCTTGTAGCTGCATCACTTCTGTCTCTGCCTTTGTCATCTCATGGCCTCCTTCACTCTGGTGTGTTTATGTGTCTTCAAATCTCTCTTTCCTTATAAGTACACCAGTCATTGGGGTTAGTGCCCACCTTATCCAATATGACTTCACCTAAATTTGGTTATTTGTGCAAAAACCGTTTTCTAAATAAAGTTACATTCACATGTACTGGGAGATTAGAACTTAAGTCCATCTTTTGTGGGGACATAATTCAGCTCACACTTTTGGAAAATTACATAGATCAGAATTTCAGGTCTGTATAAGAAAGGAAGAGTATAGACAAGGAATAAATGCAGTAAATCAGGAACCACAGTTGCACAGAAGATGCAGGAGACCATAAACCCAAAGTTTCCTGCTAATCAGAGCTTCATGATGGCAGTACAAACTTTGCCACATTTGCTAAAAGGGCCCTGCCTAAGAAGCTCCTTAGGCCCTGCCTAGGGAAGGTTAAAAAAAATAGAAGAAGAAAAAATGTACGCTCCTTTCTTTAGTCAAGTTCCTGTCAGCCTCCCATAAATAACCAAAACAGTCTACCCCTTTAGCTACTTAGCACTGTTCTCACCATGATTAAGAAAATAACTTTCAGGTGGGAGGGGGGATTGGGATGGGAACACATGTAAATCCATGGCTGATTCATGTCAATGTATGGCAAAAATCACTACAATATTGTAAAGTAATTAGCCTCCGACTAATAAAAATAAATGAAAAAAATTAAAAATTAAAAAAATTAATTAAATTTAAAAAAATAGCTTTCATATGATAAGAATAGTAGCAACATCATGCATCATCTCCAGCATCAACTATTGTGAATAAGAGGAAGATATCCTCACCCTCTTCCCAAAATATGAAGGTGCAAAATCCTACCACATCCTTATCTGGGATTATTAATTCCTCTTCTAGTTCAGCCACAATCTGACCTAATTATCTTGGAATCTAGAGATTAAATTGAAAATTTAACAATTTCCAAGAAAAGTGACAGATGTGTAACTAGATTGGTCAATAAAAGCAGCATCAGACAGAGAAAGAGGGGGAATCAACCATCCACCAACATTCCTTACATAAAATTAGAAGGAGAAAGCAGGAAGATGACTTTTAAAGTAAAATTATTGAATATGTTGTATAGAATTCCGATCTAATTTCACAAGGACAAAACTGGATACAGAGACTAGAGTTTAGACTTTTCTAGCAGAAATGATGAGAACATGTTGTTGGCTAAACTTATGATCATAGTAAAATTCTATACAAAAGTAGAATATGTACAACTTAGGTGTGGGAAGTAAGAAACAGCAAGGAATCAAGAATCACACTGAACACCTAATGGTCAATTAATCTTTGACAAGAGACGCCAGAATATATAAAACAGGAAAACACAGTCTCTCTAGCAAGTGGTGTTGGGAAAGCTGGACAGCCACGTGGAAATCAAAAAAATTAGTATACACCAGCAGACCATACACAAAAATAAACTCAAAATGGCAGAAAGGCTTAAATATAAGAAACGATACAATGAAATTCCAGGACGTGAATGGAGGCAAAGCATTCTTTGACATAAGTCGTACCAATGTTTCCTAAGGTCAGTTGATCAAGGCAATAGAAATGAAAGTAAAAATAAATAAATGTGACACTTGATGAAAGCAGTAAGCCCCTGTATAGCAAAGGAAAGTGTAAGCAAAATGAAAAGAGAGTCTTCAGAATGAGTGAAAATATCTGCAAACTATGTGACCAACAGGACTTCAGTTCAGTTCAGTTCAGTCCCTCAGTCGTGTCCGACTCTGCAACCTCATGAACTGCCGCACACCAGGCCTCCCTGTCCATCACCAACTCCTGAAGTTCACCCAAACTCATGTCCATCGAGTCGGTGATGCCATCCAACCATCTCATCCTCTGTCGTCCCTTTCTCCTCCTGCTCCCAGTCCCTCCAAGTATCAGAGTCTTTTCCAATCAGTCAGTTCTTCACATGAGGTGGCCAAAGTATTGGAGTTTCAGCTTCAGCATCAGTCCTTCCAATGAACACCCAGGACTGATCTCCTTTAGGATGGACTGGTTGGATCTCCTTGCAGTCCAAGGGACTCTCAAGAGTCTTCTCCAACTCCACAGTTCAAAAGCATCAATTCTTCAGCGCTCAACTTTCTTCACAGTCCAACACTCTCATCCATAATGACCACTGGAAAAACCATAGCCTTGACCAGACGGACCTTTGTTGGCAAAGTAATGTCTCTGCTTTTTAATATGCTGTCTAGGTTGGTCATAACTTTCCTTCCAAGGAGTAAGTGTCTTAATTTCATGGCTGCAGTCACCATCTGCAGTGATTTTGGAGCCCAGAAAAATAAAGTCTAACACTGTTTCCATAGTTTCCCCATCTATTTCCCATGAAGTGATGGGACCAGATGCCATGATCTTAGTTTTCTGAATGTTGAGCTTCAAGCCAGCTTTTTCACTCTCCTCTTTCACTTTCATCAAGAGGCTTTTTAGCTCATCTTCACTTTCTGCCATAAGGGTGGTGTCATCTGCATATCTGAGGTTATTGATATTTCTCCCAGCAATCTTGATTCCAGCTTGTGCTTCTTCCAGCCCATCATTTCTCATGATGTACTCTGCATATAAGTTAAATAAGCAGGGTGACAATATACAGCCTTGACATACTCCTTTTCCTATTTGGAACCAGTCTGTTGTTCTGTGTCCAGTTCTAGCTGTTGCTTCCTGACCTGCATATAGGTTTCTCAAGAGGCAGGTCAGGTGGTCTGGTATGCTCATCTCTTTCAGAAATTTCCACAGTTTATTGTGATCCACACAGTCAAAGACTTTGGCATAGTCAATAAAGCAGAAATAGATGTTTTTCTGGAACTCTCTTGCTTTTTCAATGATCCAGCGAATGTTGGCAATTTGATCTCTGGTCCCTCTGCCTTTTCTAAAACCAGCTTGACATCTGGAAGTTCATGGTTCATGTATTGCTGAAGCCTGGCTTGGACAATTTTGAGCATTATTTTACAGCAATATCCAAAATATACAGTCAGCTTATATAGATCAATCACACACACACTATCAAAAATAGGTAGAATACCTAAGTAGACTTTTCTTCAAAGAAGACTTACAGGTGACCATGAGGCACATGAGAAGATGCTCAACATCACTAACTGTTAGGGCCATGCAAGTCAAAAGTACTATGAGGTACCACCTCACACTAGTCAGAATGGCTATCATTAAAAACTACAAACAACAAAGGCTGGAGAGGGCTTGGAGTAAAGAAAACTCTCTTAGACTGTTGATGGGAAAATAAATTGGTAAAGCACTATACAGATAGTATGGAGCTTCCTCCAAAAACTAAAAATAGACTTGCCATATGATCCATTAATCCCATTCCTAGGCAAATATCTGGGGAAATTCTACATCAAAAAAGATCTATGAGGACATCTGATCCCTGGTTTGAGAACTTGTCCTAGGTATCTCTTTACCTGGTTATTGATTTATTTCCTTTGATAGCCTTTTATATATAATAAATTGGTAAGCTAACAGAAAAAAAAATACAAACCCCCAAAGATACACATACCCCTATGTTCAAGGAGCACTATTTATAATAGCCAAGACATGGATACAACCTAAGTGTTAATAGCAGATGAATGCATAAAGATGTGTACACACACACACAATAGACTGTTACTTAGCAATTAAAAAATAATGAAGTAATACTATTAGCAGAATATGGATCAACCTGGAGATTTATCATACTAAGCAAAGTAATTCAGAAATAGAAAGACAAATACATACCATATATCACTTGTAGGTGGTATCTAAAACACGATACAAATGAGCTTATCTATGAAACAGAAACAAACTCACATGCAGAGAGTTCAGACTTGTGGTGGTGAAGGGAGAAGGGGGGCCTGGGGGAAGGACTGGGAATTTAGGACTAAAGATGTGAACTACTATAGAATGGATAAGCAACAACATCATATTGTGTAGCATAGGTAACTATATTCAATACCCTGTGATAAATCATAGTGAGTGAAAGTCACTCAGTCATGTCTGACTCTGCAACTCCATGGATTATAGCCCACCAGGCTCATCTGTCCATGGGATTCTCCAGGCAAGAATACTGGAGTGGGCAGCCATTCCCTTCTCCAGGGGATCTTCCCAACCCAGAGATTGAATGTAGGTCTCCCACATTGCAAGCAAATTCTTTACCATCTGAACCAGCAGGGGAGTGGAGTGTGTAACTTATCACTTCTTCAGGGAATCCTCCTGATCCAGGATTCAAACTAGGGTCTCCTGCATTGCAGGCAGATTCTTTACCAACTGAGCTACTAGGGAAGCCCTACTAAGGAAGAAATAAAAAATAAAGATGTTGATATTCTGTCTGGAAAAATGAATGATTGTATCTTGAAATAAATCATGATGATGGTCAATTTTTAACAATTGAGTTTTAGGTATAGGTGGAAAATACAAATTGAACTATTAAATAGGAAGTGATATATGGTTTTGGAGGGTAGAATCAACATCGTGGTTAGAGATATAAATTTTGGAATAATAAAAAAAAACCTTTTTGAATGTATATAAATCTACATATTAGGAAATGTAAAGGGATTAGACATAAATACTATTAGAATACTCAGTTTTCCTATGCAGCTACCTAAGTGAAGCAGAAACTTCCTTTTTATATTCTGGTAGCTTTTTTTCCCACCCCACAAGAATGACTATGAATAGTGTATAGTTCCCTCGCTGCTATAACTTTTAAATCTAATATGCTATCACTTAATTTATAGCGTGTAAACTGTTCTCATTTTGAAAACAAATTATATAAATCTCTACATCTTTTATTATTTCCATTACGTTTTTCTTAGGTGTTAAAACAATTTATTAAGACTTAGGTATATTTCCGAAGTTCCCTTGATAACTGAAAATATCAATGGCATTTCAAAAACACACGAAGCAAAGACTTATCATCCCTGGATCTTAGAGGAGGCCACAGTGACAACTGTCTTTCGACTAGAAGGCACCTCTTTCTGTAATGCTCCTTTGTTCTTGGAGATTTCACAGTGATCAGAGTAGGACTCTGGGAAGAAGAAGCAACGATGTAACCTCAATACCTGTTTTGGGTTCTAAAGGGATGGAATAAATATGTCCCCTGAGGTTTACTCCAGAACAATGGGTCAGAGAAAGAGTATTGGGCTGGTCAAAAAAATTTGGGGGGGTTTTCTGTAAGATGCTATAGAAAAACTAGAAACAACTTTTTGGCCCACCCATATCCTAGTATTTAAAAGCCAGGAAACCTGCTCACACTTAAAGAATATTCATGCTATTGGCTGATTTTGTAGTACTTTTCACCCCTAAATCTCCCAATTATTGTATGGACCCAAGACTTGGATTTGGGGGGAAAAATATACCTATAACAAACAGTAATACACAAAGGTCACTTACTTCTTCACAGATGCTGTCTCAGGGGCCTAATGTTTGATCAGTCCCCTCATGGGAAAGACAGGTAGAAACAGGTTCACATTCTCCCTCAGTTCTCAGCACCAACACTCGTTCCAACATTTTCTCGGTCCCTTAGAGACTGGTTTTCTAGTTACTAGGAGCCCAGAAGGGACAGAACTACTCATTTTCTGGCATAAAATTCCTGTGGGGTCTCACTCCCTTCTCATATCCTTTCTCTCTTCTCCAAGTGGCCCCTCAACAGTAGGCAGAAGGCAGACTTAAACCAGTGCTGATTCCAGTGTCCTCTCTGAAATCTTGTCCAAACCTTTAATGTTAATCCTTCTGCATTTATCCTTTTTAAACCCTTCCCTTAATTTTCCTGGGATAGGCAGACCTATCTTCAGACCCATTCTTTCTTATTTTTCACCTACACACTCTTTCTTGTCAGAGGCACTGGTATAAACTTCCATCTTAAGTTCACTGTCACCACTGACAACTTTAACCACGATTATCAAGATTGCTGGGAGAAATATCAATAACCTCAGATATGCAGATCACATCACCCTGATGACAGAACGTGAAGAGGACCTAAAGAGCCTCTCAATGAAGGCGAAAGAGGTGAGTGAAAAACCTAGCTTAAAACTCAGTGTTCAAAAAAACTAAGATCATGGCATCCAGTCCCATTTGCCACTTCATGGCAAATTGATCTACAACCATGTAAACAGTGACAGACTTTATTTTCTTGGCCTCCAAAATCACTGAAGTTAGTGCCTGCAGCCATGGCATTAAAAGACACTTGCCCCTTGGAAGAAAAGCTAAGAGCAACCTAGACAGCATATTAAAAAGCAGAGACATTACTTTACCGACAAAGGTCCATCTAGTCAAAGCTATGGTTTTTCCAGTAGTCATGTATGGATGTGAGAGTTGGACTATAAAGAAAGCTGAGTGCCAAAGAATTGATTCTTTTGAGCTGTGGTATTGGAGAAGACCCTTGAGAGTCCCTTGGACTGCAAGGAGATCCAATCAGTCCATCCTAAAGCAGATCACTCCTGGGTGTTCATTGGAAGGACTGATCCTGAAGCTGAAACTCCAATACTTTGTCCACCTGATGAGAAGAACTGACTCATTTGAAAGAAACCCTAGTGCTGGGAAAGACTGAAGGCAGGAGGAGAAGGTGATGACAGAGGATGAGATGGTTGGATGGCATCACCAACTCAATGGACATGAGTTTGAGTAATCTCTGGGAGTTGTTGATGTGCAGAGAGGCCTGGTGTGTTGCAGTCCATGGGGTTGCAAAGAGTCAGACACTACCAAGCGACTGAACTAAACTGATGTATGGATGCGAGAGTTGGGCCATAAAGAAAGCTGACCACCGAAGAATTGATGCTTTTGAACTGTGGTCTTGGACTGATGCTGAAGTTGAAGCTCCAATACTTTGGCCACCTGATGGCAAGAGCTGACTCACAAGAAAAGGCACTGATGCTGGGAAAGATTAAAGGCAGGAGGAGAAGGGAATGACAGAAGATGAAATGGTTGGATGGCATCACTGACTCGATGGACATGAGTTGGAGCAAGCTCTGGGAGATGTGAAGCACATGGCAGCCTGGTGTGTGGCAGTTCATGGGGTCACAAATGGTGGGACACGGCTTAGTGACTGAATGACAACTATTGACAAAGATAAAATTTATCTTAACCTATAAAAAATCCAGTTGGATCAAAGTGGATTTAGTGAGTATTCAAAATCATTCTGAGATTCATGCAAATGCAGAGAACTAAGAGATTAACTTAGACACAACATTATATATATGCCAATTTTTTTTTAAAGCGTTGTGTTTGGAGTCATAAGGAAGATGCTCTGAATTGGTTCATATCTTAAACAAGGAAACTTGCATTTTGGGTCTAAAGAGGTCAATATATTTGCCAAGTAGTTAAGCCTTATGATAAAGATGCCTTAAAAAATTTTTTTTCTCAAAACCATCTTAATCTTTTCATTTAAATTTCTAAACATCACAGTGGCTAAGCATTTATTTGAACAATAAACATATTTAAAGAGTGAACTGATACCAAGTCAGGTTATACTAGGTTAGGGGGTGAGAAGCACAACTCAGTTATTGTGACACAGGCTCCAACTAAGTTCAATCATGTCAGTTCAGTTCAGTTCAGTCACTCAGTCATGTCCGACTCTTTATGACCCCATGAATCGCAGCACGCCAGGCCTCCCTGTCCATCATCAACTCCCGAGGTTTACTCAAACTCATGTCCATCGAGTTGGTGATGCCATCCAGCCATCTCATCCTCTGTTGTCCCCTTCTCCTCCCTCCCCCAATCCCTCCCAACATCAGGGTCTTTTCCTATTCAATCATGTAGTGGGATTCAAATATCTGAGTATATCCTGGCTTCCACTACAAAACTGCTTGGGGGTCAGGGGAAGGGCTTTTTAAAAATTATAAAGAAAAGTTCAACTATTTTTTCATAAGATATATATTTAATCTTTCTGTAATGTTGAAAGGCTAGAAATTTGCAATCAAGGTTGTGGTAGGATCATGGTCTCTTTGAAGGCTCTTACCTTGTGCAGCTTCTGCTGGTTGTCTGACAGTCCTCAGCTTTCCTTGGCTTGTAGCATCATCAGTCCTGTCTCTGCCTCTGTCATCACATGGGCTCCTTCATTCTGGCGTGTCTATGTATCCCCAAATTTCTCTCTCCTTATAAGGACACAAGTCACTGGGGCTGTGCTTGCCTAATCCAGTATGACTGCATCTAAATTAGGTTATATCTGCAAAGAAGACATTTCCAAATAAGGTCACATTTCTAGGTACTGGGAGATTAGGACTTAAGTACATCTTTTAGAGGGAAATAGTTCAAGTCACAACATTGGAAAACTATAGAAGCCAGGAACTCAGATCTCTAAGAAGAAAGGAAGAGATTAGAGAAAGAATAAATGAATGCAGCCAGGAGTCACACTCACACAGAATATGCCAGAGCCCACAAGCCTAGTCACCTGTCAATCAGAGCTCCAGGATCACAGGACACACTCTGCAGAATGGGTGAATCTCCGTCAGTATCTCCATCAGAAGAGGAAAAAAAAATACTTCTCTTTACTTAATTTCCTACCAGGTTTTCCTATAAATAACCAAAATAATCTCCCCCTTTGGCCAATTCATAGCATTCTCAGCATCATTAAATGTCCGTATAATAAAAATACCAACAACATCATGCAACCACATCTAGCATGCAACTATTGCAATTAACAGGAAGATATCCTCACCTTCATCCCCCAAAAAGAAGGTGCAAAACCCTATCCATCCCCACATCCATATCTGAGAGATATTGATTCTGCTTCTAGTTCAGCCACAATCCCATCTGACTGTTTTGTAATCTAAAGATTAAATTGTAAAGTTAACAGTTGCCAACAAAACTGACAGACATGTAGCTACACTAACCAATAAAGACGGCGGGAGTGGGGGTAGCTCAACCACCCACCCACATTCCTTATAGAAAATGGAAGGAGAAAGCAGGAAGATGACTTTTAAAAGACTATTGAAAATGTTTCTTAGAATTAAGATCTAATTTCAAACAGGCAATACTGAAAGTTGGGAGCAGGATTTAAAGTTTTCTAACCATAATGCCAAGAACTGGTTGTTGGCCAGGATTCACCAAAATTAGAATGAACATTACTTGGGTGTGGGAAGTAAGAAATCAAGAATGACACTGAACACCTATGGAGGGAGGCCAGAATATGAAACTAGGAAAATACAGTCTCTTCAGCAAATGAAGTTGGGAAAGTTGAATAGTCACATGCAAATCAGTAAATTAGAACACACCCTCACACCACACACAAAAATCAACTCATGAAGGCTTAAAGACGTCAATATAAGACATTATGCCATTAAAACTCCTAGACGTGAACACAGGCAAAACATTCTCTGACATAAATCACACCAGTGTTTTCTACGGTCACTCTTCCAAAGCAAAAGAAATAAAAGCAATAATAATGAAACAGATATAATGAAATTAATAAGAATTTGCACAAGAAAGGAAACCATAAACAAAGCAAAAAGCCAGCATACAGAATGGGACAATATTTGCAAACCATGCAACCAGCTAAGGTTTAATATGCACAGTATACCAACAGGGGCTTCCCTGTTGGTCCAGTGGTCAAGACTTCACCTTCCAACATAGAGGGTGTATGTTTGATCCCTGGTTGGGAGTTAAGATTCCACATGCCTTGCAGCCAAAAACCTAAAACAGAAACAACATTATGGCAAATTCAATAAAGAATTTAAGGAAAATAGCACATACACAGAATCTCATATATGGCTTATACAACTCTATAATGAAAATAAAAAATAAAAAAATAGGCAGAATACCTAAATGGACATGTCTCCAAAAATGACATGAATATAGCCAATAGGCACATGAAAAGTGCATTTCTGTAATAATTAGCTGATATTGAGCAAGTCAAAACTACAGTGAGTGCCACTTCATACTGTCAGAATGTTCTTAGCTGATCAGTCATGTCAGTCTCTTTGTGACCCTTTGGACTGTAGCCTGCTAGGCCACTCTGTCCATGAGATTTTCCAAGTAAAATTACTGGAGTAGGTTGCCATTCCCTTCTCCAGGGGATCTTCCCAGCCCAGGTCTGCACTTTGCGGGCTGAGTGTTCACCATCTGAGTCACCAGCCTGGTCAGAATAGCCATCATTGAAAAGTCTACATATAACAAATATTGAGTAAGCTGTAAAGGAAGGGAAACCTTCCTATACTGTTGGTGGGAGTATAAACTGGTGCAGTCACTAATATGAACACCTATTGTCAATTAGTCTTTGACAAGTGAGGCTAGAGTATATAAAACGAGGAAAACACAGTCTCTTTAGAAATATAGTATAGAAATTCCTTAAAAAACTAAAACTAGAGTTGCTATATGATACAGCAATCCCACTTCTGGGTGTATATCTGGAGAAAACTCTAATTCAAAAAGATACATGCACTCCTATGTTCAAAGCACTCTGTTTGCAATAGCCAAAGCATAGAAGCAACCATCTATTTGTCCATCAACAAATGAAAATATAAAGGTGTTTGTATATACATTATATTGTGTATTTATTAATATATACACACATAATAGACTATTACTCTGCCATAAACAGAATGAAATAATGTCACTTGCAACAACATGGATAGACATAGAGATTATCATACTAAGGTAAGTAAATCAGAAATAGAAAGGCAAATATCATATGATATCACTTATATGTGGAATGTAAACTATGTCACAAATGAACTTGCTGACAAAACAGAAATAAACTTACAAGCACAGAGAACAGGCTTGTAGTTGACAAGGGAGAGGAAGAGAAGGCAAGGGATAAAATGGGAATTTGGGATTAGAAGATGTGAACTATTACATGTAGAATAGACAAACTTCAAGGTCCTATTGTATAGCACAGGAAGCTATATTCTATATCCTACAATAAATCATACTAAGACAAAAAATAAATAAATATTGAGATTCCAGTCTTAAAAGTGAATGATTGTACTGTATCTTGAACTAAAGCTTAAATGTTGGTCTGTTTTTAACACATAAAGTTTCAGGTGTGGATGGAATACACAAATTGAAATATTAAATTGGGTTGATATGCAGTTTTGAAGGAAAGAAATAGAATTATGGTTGGAGATATAAATTTTGTAATAAAATTCCCTATTTGAGTATATTTAAATCAACATATTTATAAAAGTAAAGGTATTACAAATCAATGATATTAAAATACTGTCACTAAAGTGAAAAAGAAACATTTATTTTATATTCTAGTAGCTTTCCCCCCACACACAGATGACTATGAATAGCTATGTAGTTTCCTCAGTGCTATAATTTCTAAATCTAACATGCTATTATTTAATTTATATTATATACTTTGTTTTCATTTTGAAAATGCAGTATATTAATTCCTGCATCTTTGATTTTTTACATCAATTTTTAAGTGTTATAAGCATTTGTTGGAGGCTGAAACTCCAACACTTTGGCCACCTGATGAGAATTGACTCTTTTGAAAAGACCCTGATGCTGAGAAAGACTGAAGGCGTGAGGAGAAGGGGACAACAGAGGATGCGATGGTTGGATGGCATCACTGACTCAATGGACATGAGTTTGAGTAAACTCTGAGAGTCAGTGTTGGACAGGGAAGCCTGGCGTGCTGCAGTCCATGGTGTCACAAAGAGTCGGACACGGCTGAGCGACTGAACTGAACTGAGGCATCTGTTAAAGATTTATAGTTACAAAGTTCTCTCAATAACTTTTACTAACTAAAACTACCATTAGCATTTACAGATGAAGCATAGGTTTCCAACCCAGAATATTAGAGGAGAGGTCTTACAACCACTGTCTTTATACTAGAGTTTGCCTCTGCTTCTAAAGTTCCTTTGTTATTGGAGAACTCACAGTGATCAGAGTAGGACCTCAGGGACAAAAGCGAGGATGTGGCCACTCAAAACCTGCTCTGGGGTCTAAAGGGACAGAATGAAGGGCCCTTGAGGTTTAGTCCAGAATACTAGGTCAAAAAGAGTACTGGGTTGGCAAAAATATTTATTCAGTGTTTTCTAAAAGATGCTATAGAAAAACAAGAGCAAACTTTTTGGCCAACCCATACATCAGTATTGCAAAGCCAAGAAACCTGCTCAAGATTAAAGAATATTCATGCCATTGCCTTACTCTGTAACAGTCCTCCACCTCCCAACTAATACTATGGACACAAGACTCTGATTTGGGAAAAATACTTATCAAAAACTATACACAAAATTCACTCACTCATGCACAGATACTTTCTCATGGGCCAAATGGGAGATCAGTCACCTCTGGGGAAAGACAGGTGGACAGAAGTTTCACTTTCTCCCCCATGTTCTCAATGCCACCATTTCTTTCCAACCTTCTCTTGATCCCTTGGAGAAAGCAATGGCACCACCCTCTAGTCCTCTTGCCTGGAAAATCCCATGGATGGAGGAGCCTTGTAGGATGTGGTCCATGGGGTCGCGAAGAGACGGACATGACTGAGCGACCTCACTTTCACTTTTCACTTTAATGAAATGAAATGCAGTGGAGAAGGACATGGCAACCCACTCCAGTGTTCTTGCCTGGAGAATCCCAGGGACAGGGGAGCCTGGTGGGCTGCCATCTATGGGGTCTCACAGAGTTGGACATGACTAAAGCGCCTTAGCAGCAGCAGCAGCTTGATCTCTTAAAGACTGCCTGGTTTTCTGGATTAGAGATCCCCACAAATAGAGGGAGCTACCTCAATACTGTTTCTTGAGCATAAAAATTCCTCTGGGGTCCCCTCCCTCCTCATATCTTTGTGCTCTTCTTCAAGTAGCCCCTCAACAGCAAGCACAAGACAGCCTGAAACCACTGTCGAATCTACAGTGTTATCTCTGAAATATTGTCATAACATATTAATGGTAATTCTTCTGCAATTAACCTTTTAAAAATTTTCCCTTAATTTTCTAGGGAGAGACAGATCTTTCTTAAGACCCATTCTTTCTCATTTTTTACCTACACACTCTTTCTTATTAGATGCACTGGTATATCCTCCCATCTAAACTTCACCATTACCATGGACAACTATAACAACCATTACCATCAATAGAGGTAAAACTTGTGTTAAGTCTAAACTTAACACCCAGATCACTGGAACACAATCCAACTGGATCAAAGTGGACTTAGTGAATATTCTAAGTAATTCTGAGATTCATGTGAATGTATAGAACTAAATGCTTAACTTAAAACCAACATAATACACATGCAACAGATTTGTTTTCAAAGGGTTGTGTTCAGAGTGTTTGGAGTCATAAGGAAGGTGCTCTCTGAATTGTTATAGAATTTTATACAGTGAGACTTGAACTTCTTGTCTAAAGAGGTGAAACATATTCACCAGTCTCGCCTTAAGCCCCATGAAGAAGACGACTTTTTAAACTCTTAACCCTCTTCATCTTTTCATTTAAATTTCTAAACACCACAGTGGTTAAGCATTTACTTTAAATTAAACACACCTTTGAAGAGTGAACTGATATCAAGTCAGGCTACAGCTCATTAGAGGGTGAAAAAAACAATTCAGTTCTTGTAAAACATGCTCCAGCTTAAGCTAAACCAGATAGGGGGTCCATATGTCCAAGTACATCCTGACTTCTACTACAAAACCACTTGGTGATCAGGTAGGGATTTTTTCTTTTTAAATATAGAAAAATTCAACTTTTTACTTCTTAAGAAAAAATAAAATCTTTTCATGGTTTTTAAAGCCTAGAAATCTGAAATCAAAGTGTTGGTAGGGCCATGTCCCTTTGAAGACTCTTATCTTGCCCAGCTTCTGCTGGTTATTGACAATCGTCAGCCTTTCTTAACTCATAGATGGATCACTCCTCTCTGCCTCTTGTCACATGGGCCCCTCACTCTAGAATTGTCTCTATGCTTCAACTCTCTCTCTACTTACACAGACAGCAGTCCTTGGAGTTAGCGCCCACCTAATCCAGTATGATCATCTATTTTGGTGACATGTGCAAAGACCGTATTTCCAAATATGGTTCCATTCGAAGATATTCTTAGATTAGGACTAGCTATATCTTTTGTGGGGACACAGTTCAACTCATAACATTTGAAATTTATATGGATCAGACACTCAGGTCTATGTAAAAAAAGGAAGAGATCTGAGAAGGAATAAATGAAGCCAAGAGCCACACTCACAGAGGAAATGCAGGAGACAATGAGACCAGAGTCCCCGGCCATGCAGAGCTCCGTGAGTGCAGGCCACTTTCTGCCACAGCATTTCCTGGACCTGCTCAGCCTCGAAATCTCCATCAGAAGCAGAAAAAAAAGGAAGTTGATGAAAGAGGAGAAGGCTTTCAGTTACCCATAATTAACTAAATTAGCCTACCCCTCTGGCTACTTAGCACAATACTCTATTCCATATAATAGGAATAGTAGCAACGTCATGCATCTGTTTCCATTGTGAAATTATTCCAATTAAAATGAAGATATCCTAACCCTCTTTCCAAAAGTGAAGGTATAAAATCCTATCAATTACCACATGCATACTGTGGCGATATTAATTCCCCTTCTAGTTTGGCCACAATCCCATTGGTATATTTTGTAATCTACAGATTAGAGATTAAATTCTAAATCTAACAATTATAACACTAACAAAACTGATAGACATGTAGCTAGACTAACCAATAAAGAGAGAGAAAGGAGGGAGGGAGTGAGAGAAATGACTCTAACAACCATCAATATCCCTTATATAAAATAGAATAATAAAGGAAGAAAACGACTTTTTAAGAAGATTATTGAAAATTTTACTTAGAATTAAGGTTTAATTTCAGGAGGACAAAATTGGATGTGGGGACTCGAGTTTATACTTTCCTAGCAGTAATGCTAAGAACTGGTTGTTGGCCAAGATTATGACTGTAGCCAAATTCTAGCAAAATTAGAATGTACACTACTTGGGTGTGGGGAGGAAGAAAGCAGTGAATCAAGAATGACCCTGAATACCTATGGTTAACTGATTTTTTTACAGTTGAGGCCATCATATATAAAATGAGCTATGCACTATCCCTTCAGCAAATGGTTCAGAAAGTTGGACACACACATGTACATCAGTAAAGTTAGAACACAACCTCATACCACACACAAAAATAAATTCATGTTGGCTTAAGGCTTCAGTAGAGGACATGATACCATGAAACTCCTAGAAGGGTACAGAGGCAAAATATTCTCTGGCATATAACCTACCAATGTTTTCTAAGGTCAGTATACCAAGGCAATACATATAAAAGCAAAATATGCAAATAAGACCTAATCAAACTAATACGTTTTTGCACAACAAGGAAACCATAAGTAAAACAAAGAGACAATCTACAGAATAGAGAAAATATTTGCAAGCCATGGAACCAACAAGAGCTTAATATCCAAAATATGCAACCAGTTTATACAAATCAATAGCAACAACAACAAACCCCTAATAAGCCTATCAAAAATAGGTAGAACACCTAAGTAGACTTTTGTCCAAAGAGGAGATACAGAGGGCAAAATGGTATATGAAAAGATCACTAATTATTAGAGAAATGTAAGTCAAAACTAATGAGCTATCACCTCACACTGGGCAGAATGGCCATCATTAAAAACTCTACAAATAAATGCTGGAGAGTCTGAAGAAAGAGAACTCTGAAACACAGTTGGTGGAAATGTTAATTGGTATAACCACTATAAAAATTAATACGGAGGTTCCTCAAAAAGCTAAACATAAACTTGCTATATGATCCAGCAATTGCACTCCTGGTCATATCTAGAGAAAAGACTAACTCAAAAAGATCCATGAGGGCATCAGATTCCTTGTTTGGAATTCATCCTACACATCTCCTCATCTGGTTGATGATTTGTATCCTTTCATAACATTTCATATATAATAAATAGGTATGCCAGCATGAAAAAAACAAGCCAAAAAACTCAAAAAGGTTCTTGTACCCCTATGTTCATAGCAGCACTATTTCAATAGCCAAGACATGGAAACAATCTAAGTGCCCACTGACAGATGAATGCATAAAAATACATATACACACACACACACAATAGAATATTACTCAGCATAAAAAGAATGTAATACTGCCAATTGCAGCACTATGGATGGACCTAGAGATTATCATCGTAAGCAAAGTATATCAGAAATGGACAAATATTATATGATATCATTTGCATGTGGAATCTAAAATATGACACAGATGAACTTAGCACAAGCATAAAAAAACTCACATACATAGAGAACAAGTATGTGGTTGTCAAGGGGAGAGATGGTAGAGGAGATATTGATTGAGGATTTGGGACTAGCAGGTATGAACTATTACACTGCTATATGTAGAATAGGTAAATGATGAGGTTCTATTGTATAGCACAAGAAACTATGTTAAATATTCTTCAATAAATCATTCTAGGAAAAATGTATAAATAAAAAAGTAAATAAATAAAACAATACTAAGATTCCTGTCTTGAAAGAGAATGATTTTACTGTTATCTTAAAGCATAATGGCAGTCAGTTTTAAAATATTGAGTCTTAGGAGTAGATATAACATACCAATTGAAATATTAAATAGGAAGTGATATGTGGTTTTGAAGGGACAAAGAGGGGCCATGGTTGGAAATATAGATGTCGGAATAAAATATCCTATTGGAGTATGTTTAAGTCTATATATTAGCAAAAGTAAAGAGATTCAAAATCAATACTATTAAAATACTTCAATGCTTTATGAAGCCACCTAAGTGAAGAGGAAACATTTTATATTCTAGCAGTTTTTTATTCCCACAACAAAGACTAGGTATAGCTATAAAGAGTCGTGAGTCCTGCAATTTTGACAGCATATAATATGCTGTCATTTAATATACAGCATATAATTTGTTTGCATTTTGAAAATGCAGTATGTATTTTAATATTTCCATTAGGTTAAGTGTTATACGCATTTGTTAAAGACTTGGATATATTTCCAAAGTTCTCTCCATAACTAATTCACTGATGGAACATACCAAAGACATCTCACAATCACATGAAGCAAAGACTTTTCAGCCCAAAATTTCAGAGGAGAGGACCTGTCACCAATGTCTTTCTTCTACAGATCACCTCTCCTTGTAAAGATCCTTTGTTTCTGGAGAACTCACAGTGATCAGAGTAGGACCCCAGGGAGAAGAAATGAGCATGTGGCTACTCAACACCTGTTCTGACTTCAAAGGGGTGGAATGAACATGGCACTTGAAGTTTAGTCCAGAACACTGGGTGAGACAGAAGTGGCCAAAAACGTCCTGGTAGATTTTCCGTAAGATGCTGCAACAAACCCAAATGAAATCGCTGGCCAATCTGTGTCTCAGTATTTCAAGACCAGGAATCTTGTTCAGGATTAAATAATTTTCATGACTCTGGCTTATTTTATAACAGTACCTCTCCTTCCTCCACTTCTCAGCCATATTGTGGACACAGGACTCTGATTTTACAAAAACGCACATCGCAAACTGTAATACACAAAGTTCCCTCACTCGTGCATAGAGGCTTTCTCATGGCACAATGGGAGATCAGTCACCTCTGGGGAAAGACAGGTGGATAAAAGTTTCACATTCACCCCCATGTTCTCAATAACAACACTTGTTTCCAACCTTGTCTTGGTCCCTAAAAACTGTCTGGTTTTCTAGTTAATAGGGCCCAGAAGAGAGGAAGCTGCCCCACATTCATTCTCTGGCAGAAAAATTCCTTTGGAATCCCCTCCATCCTCATATTGTTTCTCTCTTCTCCAAGTAGCCCTGCACCAGTAGGCACAAAACAGCCTTAAACCACCACCAGTTCCACACTGTTATCTCTGAAATATTGCCCAAGCATACTAATGTTGATCCTTCTGTATTTAATCCTTTCTAAAATCTTCCCTGAATTTTCCAGGAAGAGGCAGACCTTTTCAGGCCCATTCTTTCCCATTTTCCATGTACACACTCTTTCTTGATGGATGCACTGGTATAAACTCCTTTCTTAAGGTCACCATTACCACTGACAACTTGAATCACTTTTACCATTGACAGAGCTTCCCTGATAGCTCATTGCTAAAGAATATGCCTGCAATATAGGAACTGCAGGAGACATGGGTTTGATCCCTAGGTCACTAAGATCCCTTGGAGGTGGGCAAGGCAACCCACTTAAGTATTCTTGCCTGGAGAATCCCATGGACAAGCGGAGCCTGGTGAGCTACAGTTCATAGGGTCTCAAAGAGTTGGACATGACTGAACTGACTTAACAAGCACGCATGCACCATTGACAGACATAAAACCTGTGTTAAATTGAAAACTTAACTCAGTCTTCTAGAATACAATCCAACTGGCTCAAAGTAGATTTAGTGAATACTCCAAATAATTCTGAGATTCATGCAAATATAGAGAACTAGATGGTTAATTTTAACTTAGAAATAACATTATATACATGCAGTATATTTGTTAAGGGGTATCTTCAATGTTTATAAGGAAGATGCTCTCTGAATTGATACAAATCTTAAGGAAACTTGAACTTCTTGTCTGAAGTGGTCAAATATATGTATCAGCCAATTGTTGAGCCCTATAATGAAGACCCCTTTAAAAATTTTTTTTGATCACCTTAATCTTTGTTTTTAACTTTCTAAACATCACAGTGGCTTGGAAATTAAACACATATTTGAAGAGTAAAATGATACCAAGTCAGATTATTGCACATTTGAGGATAAAAAGCACAATTCAGTTCTTGATAAGACAGGCTCCAACTTTAGCTGAACCAGGTAATGGGATCCAGATGACCAAGTACATCCTGGCTTCTACTGCAAAATCATCTGGGGATTAGGAGAGGGGTGGGGGGGGAGCATTTTGTGCATTATGAACAAAATCAACTTTTTACTTCTTAAACAGAATCAACTTTTTTCTTCTTAGAAATTTAATCTTTTCATTGTGTTTTAAGTCTAGAAATGTGATATCAAAGTGTTGGCAGGGAGGGCCAAGCTTTCGTTGAAGGCAATTGTCTTATTCAGTTACTTTTGGTTACCTGCAGTCCTCAGCTTTCCTTGGCTTGTAGGCGCATCACTCTTGTCTCTTCCTTTGTCATCACATGGCTTCCTTCAATCTGGTGTGTCCAAATCTCTCTCCTTATAAGGACACCAGACATTGGAGTTAGTGCCTACCTAATCCAGTATGATCTCACCTAAATTTAGTTACATCTGCATAGACCATATTTCCAAATATGGTCACATTCACTGGTAATGGGATTTTATGATTTACATACATCTTTGCGGGGACACAATTCAACTCACAACACTTGGAGAATTATATAGGTCAGAAACTCAGGTGTATCTAAAGAAAGGGAGAGCATCAGAGAAGGAATAAATGAAGTAAACCAGGAACCACACTCACCCAGAAGATGCAGGAGACCCATCAGCCCAAAGTCACCTGCCAATCTGAGTTCCATGAATGCAGGACACACTCTGTCTCAGCAATTGTTGGGCCTGCCCTGCCTCAGAAACTCTATCAGAAGCAGGGAAGAAAAGAAAGGCTTTTCATCTCTTAGTCAATTTTCTATCTGTTCCCCATAAATAATCAAAACAGTGTACCATTTGACTACTTAGCACCATTCTTACAATTGATCATATGGTTAAACCTCCATTCAAGAACAGTAGCAACATCATGCATCTGCCTCAAGTGTGCAACTACTGCAGTTAACATGAAGATATTCTCACCTTCTTCCCCAAAAGAGAAGGTATAAAATTCTCTCCACTGCTATTTCCATATCTGAGAGGTACTCATTTCCCCTGTAGTTCACCCACAGACTGATCTCAATATCTTGGATTCTAAAGATTAAATTGTAAATTTAACAGTTGCCCAGAAAACTGACAGACATAACTAGATTGACCAATAAAAGGAGTATCAGAAAAAGAGAGAGATTATTGAAAATGTTGCAGAGAGTTCAGATCTAATTTCACAAGGACAAAACTGGATATGGGGACTACGGTTGAGACTTTTCTAGCAGTAATATTGATAAATAGTTATTGACCAAGATTATGACTGTAGGAAAATTCTAGCTGAAAATAGAATGTATACTATTTGGATGTGGTAAGTAAAAATAGCAAGGAGTCAAGAATGATAGTGAACACCTATGGATAATTAATCTTTGACTAGAGAGGTCAAAATGTATAAAATAAGGAAAACATATTGTCTTGAGTAAGTGGTATTGGGAAAGCTGAATAGCTACATATAAATCAATAAAGTTGGGACATACCCTCATATTGTATACAAAAAATAAAATCAAAATGTCCTAAAGACTTAAATATAAGATAGCATAAATCTCCTAGGAAAGAACATAGGCAAAACAGTCTTTGATATATAACATACCAATGTTTTCTAAGATCAGTTTACCAAGGCAATAGAAATAAAAGCAAAAATATACAAATGAGACCTAATCAAACTAATAAGCTTTTGCAAAACAAAGGAAAGCATAAATAAAACAGAGAGAAAATCTACAGAGTGAGAGAAAATATTTGCAAATGATATGACCAACAAGGACTTACTATCTAAAACATATAATCAGCTCAATAACAAAAACAACCAACCAACCCAATTTTTTAAAAAAGATAGAATACCGAAATAGACATTTCTCCAAAGATACATACAGATGGACATTAGGTACATAAAAAGATTTTCAACATTGTAAATTATTAGAGACATGCAGGTCAAAACTACAATGAGGTAACACATCACATTGGTCAGAACGGCCATCTTTAAAAAGTCTGCAAATGAATGCTGGAGAGGGTGTGAATGAAAGAGAACCCTCCTACAATGTTGGTGGGAAAGTAATTTGGTGCTGCCACTGTGAAAAATAATATGGGAATTTCTTCAAAAATGTAAAATGGAGTTCCCATATAATCCAGTAATCCCAGTCTTGGGCATATATCCAAAGAAACTTCTAATTCAAAAAGATCCACGAAGATATCTGATCCCTTGTTTGGGACTTTGTCCTACATGTCTCTTCATCTGGATGTTGATTTGTATCCTCAATAGCCTTGTATATATAGTAAGTTGGTAAGCAAGCATGTAAAAAAGAAAAAGAAAGCAAGCAAACAAAAAAACCCAATGATACATGCACCTCTATGTGAATAGTAGCTCTATTTACAATAGCCAAGATATGGAAACAACATGTGTCCATGGACAGATGAATGCTTAAAGATATAAACATACACCTACACACACACACAAATATTACTCAGTCATAAAAAGAATTAAATAATGCAATTTGCAACAACATGGATGGTCCTTGACGTTGACTTTGTGAAGTTGCTCAGTTGTGTCCGACTCTTTGAGACCCTACGGACTGTAGCCTACCAGGCTCCTCTGTACATTAATTTTCCAGGCAAGAGTACTGGAGTGAGTTGCCATTTCCTTCTCCAGGGAATCTTCCTGACCCAGGGATCGAACCTGGGTCTCCCAGATTACATGCAGATGCATGGTCCTAGAGATTATCATTTTAAGCAAAATAGAAAGACAAATATTACATGTTATCACTTATATGTGGAATCTAAAACCCAGTATACATGAACCTTTGTATGAACCAGAAGCAAACTCACATACGTAGAGAACAGACTTGTGGTTGTCAAGGGGAAGAGAGGGGGGGATATAATGGGAATATGGTACTAGCAAATGTGAACTATTATTATGTAGACTGGACAACAACAAATCCTATTGTGTAGTACAGGAAACCATATTCAAATCCTGTGCTAAATCATACTAGGGAAAAATTAATTAATTAATACAAATGTTGAGATTCCTGACTTGAAAGTGAGTGAATGCACTGTATCTTCAAATAAAGCACAGTGGTGGTCAGTGTTTAACACTTTGAATTCTAGGTGTGGATTGAACATTCAAATTGAAATGTTAAATAGAAAGTGATATATGGTTTTGGAGGGAAGACAGGTTCATGGTTGGAGATAAGAATTTTGGAATAAAATACCTATTTTAGTATACTTAAATCTACATATTAGCAAAGGTAAAGGGATTATACATCAATATTAGTAAAATACTTCAGTGTTCTATGAAGTTACCTAAGTGAAGAGGAAACCTCTATTTTATATTGCAGTAACTTTCCTTCCCCCACAAGAATGATAGTGAATAGCTATATAGTTCCCTAGGTGCTATAATTTTTAAATCTGATATGCTGCCACTTCATTTATAGCTTATAACTTATTTTCCTTTTGAAAACACTGCATATAAATTTCTGCATCTTTGATTTTTTCTATTAAGTTATTTTTAGGTGTTACAAGCATTAGCTAAAGTGCCATGGGTTCAGTCATGTCCAACGTCTTTACGACCCCATGGAAATTAGCCCATCAAGCTCCTCTGTCCATGGGGTTTCCCAAGCAAGAATACTGGATCAGGTTGCCATTTCCTATTCCAGATTTGCTAATGATTTTGATAATAATTCCAAAATTCTCTCCGTAATTACTTTACTAACTGAAACTACCAATGACTTTTCACAAATATATGAAGCAAAAACTTTTCAGCCTAGGATTTTAGAGGAGAGGACCTCTGACCATCGCCTTTAGACCAGCGGTCCCCTCTGCTTGTAAAGCTCTTTGTTCCTAGAGAACTCAGTTATCAGGAACTCAGGGAGAGCACGCGAGCATGTGGCTACTCAAAACCTGTTCTGGGTTCTAATGGGATGGAATAATATGTCCCTTGATGTCTGATCAGTGAAGACTATGGGGGCAAAGGGGTCATTCGGCATTTTGATGTTACAGAGAATGTTAATTAACATTTTGGCCAACACATATGCTATTATTTCAAGGCCATGAACCGTGCTCAGGATTAAAGAATTGCCATGCCTCTGACTTGTTTTGGAACAGTACCCCTTGCCCCTCCACCTCCCAAATGCACTATAGACACAAGACTTAATATTGCAAAAATGTGTATCACAAACTAATACACAAAGTCCACTCACTCATGTACAGGCACTTTCTCATGGGCATAATGGGTGATGAAGTTTCACATTCTCCCTCAGTTCTCAATGCCAACACTTTTTTCAAACATTTTTTGGTCCCTTAAAGACTGGTTTTCTAGTTACTAGGCCCCCACAAGAGAGGGAACTGTCCTCAACACTCAGCCTCTGGCACACAAATTACTTTGAGGTCCCCCTCCCACCTCATATCCTTTCTCTCTTCTCCAAGTAGCCCCTCTACAGTCGGCACAAGATAGCCTTAAACCACTGCCAAATCCACAGTGCTATCTCTAAAATATTGTCCAAACATATTAATGTTAATCCTTCTGCCTTTATCCTTTTTAAAACCTTCCCTTTATTTTCCTTGGATAGTCAGACCTTTCTTCTGACCCATTCTTTCCCATTTTTCATCTACACACTCTTTCATGTCAGATGCAGTGGTATAAAACTCCCATCCTAATTTCACCATCACCGCTGACAACTTTAACCACAATTACCACTGACAGAGGCAAAACCCATCTTAGACTATACATAAGCCAGTTGGGTCATAGTGGATTTAGTGAATATTCCAAATCATTCTGAGATTCATGCAAACTTGGAGAACTAAATGGTGAATTTAGAAACAACATTATATACATGCCACAGATTTATTTAAAGAGTTGTGTACATAATGTTTAGAGTTGTAAGGAAGATACTCTCTGAACTGGTACAAATCTTAAACAAGGAGACTTGAGCTTCTTGCCTAAAGAGGTGAAACATATTTACTAGACAGTTGTTAACCCCTGTGATGTAATGACTTTTTTATAACTTATAATCTTAATCTTTTCATTTAAATTTCTATACATCACAGTGGTTAAGCCTTTATTTCAAAATTAAACATATCTTTGAAGAGTAAACTGATGCCAAGTCAGGTTACAACTCGTTAGAGTGTGAAAAACACAGTTCAGTTCTTGTAAAACAGGTTCCAACTTAAACCAGACAAGGGGATCTATATGTCCAAGCGCATCCTGGCTTCTATTACAAAATCACTTGGTGTCAGGTGGGGGATTTTTAAAAACTATAAACAAATTAAACTTTTTACTTCTTAAGGCAAAAATAAAATCTTTTCACGGTTTCAAAGCTTAGAAATCTGAAACCAAGGTCCTGGCAGGGCCATGCTCTCTTGGAAGGCTCATTGTCTCATTCAGCTTCTGCTGGTTACTAGAATCCTCAGTTTTCCTTGGCTTGTAGCTGCCTTTGTTGTCACATGCCCCCCTCTCTTGCTACTTACACAGAAAACAGTCATTGGAGTTAGCACCCACTTAATCCAGTATGACCTTCTAAATTTGGTTATATGTGCAGACACCATATTTCCAAATAAGGTTCCATGCAGAGATATTCAGAGATTAGGACTTTGCATTTTTCTGGGGACATAGTTCAGCTCACAACATTGGAAAGATATATGGGTCAGAAACTCAGGCCTATATAAAAAAGGAAGGGATTTGAAGGAATAAATGAAGCCAGGAGCCACACTCACAGAGAAAATGCAGGAGACAATGAAACCAAAGTCCCCTGCAAATCAGAGCTCTGTGAGTACAGAACACACTCTGCCACAGCATTTATTGGACCTGCTCCACCTCAAAATCTCCACCAGAAGCTAAAAAAAAAAAGAGGAAATTGACTAACAATGGGAGAAGACTTTCAGCTGTGGATGCATAACTAAACTAGCCTACCCCTTTGGTTACTTAGTACTATTTTCACAATGATTAAACTTCCATATAATAAGAATAGTATCAACTGCCTACATCTGCTTCCAGCATGCACCTATTGCAATTAAGATGAAAATATTCTAGCCCTCTTCCCAAAAATAGAAGATGTAAAATTCTATCCATCATTGCATCCATATCTGGGAGATAGTAATTCCCCTTCTAGTTCAGCCACAATCCCACCAGGATATTTTGTAATCTGCAGATTAAATTATAAAGCTAACAATTATAACACTAACAAAACTGATAGACTTATAGCTAAAGGGACCAATAAAGAGAGAGAAAGGGGGGAAAAAGAGAGATGGGGGGAAAGAGAGAGAGATGACTCCAGCAACCATCCACATTCCTTATATCAAATAGGAGTGTAAGAAAGCAGGAAGGTGACTTTTTAAAGTAAGATTATTGAAAATGTTACTTAGAATTAAGGTCTAATTAACAAGAGGACAAAACTGGATGGCGGACAGAAATGCTGAGAACTGGTTTTTGGCCAAGGTTATACCATAGCAAAATTCTAGTCAACAGTAGAATATACATGACTTGGGCATGAGAAGGAAAAATAACAGTGAATCAAGAATGACCCTGAACATGTATGGTTAATTGATTTTTTTGACAATGAAGGCAAGGATATATAAAACAAGGAAACACAGTTCCTTCAGCAAGTGGTGTTGGGAAAGCTGGACAGCCACATGTACATCAATAAAGTTAGAACACACTCTCACACCAAACACAAAAATAAACTCAAAATGCTTAAAGTCTTCAATATAAGACATGACACCATGAAGCTCCTAGAAAAGAACATAGGCAAAATATTCTCTGACGTAAACACACCAATGTTTTCTAAGGACAGTCTACCAAGGCAATAGAAATAAAAGCAAAATATACAAATGAGGCCTAATCAAACTAATAAACTTTGCACAACAAAAGAAAGCATAAATAAGAGACAATCTACACAGTGAGAGAAAACATTTGTGAACGATGTGACCAAGGACCTAATATGCAAAATATGGCAAACAGCCTATACAGATCAATAGCAACAACAACAACAAAAATAAAACCCAATCAACCCTACCAAAAAAGAGTAGAATATCTAAGTAGAAATTTCTCCAAAGATACATACAGGTGGTCATCAGGCACATGAACACATGTTCAACATCACAAATTATTAGAGAAATGCAAGTTAAAACTATAATGAGGTACCACCTCACACTGATCAGAATCACCATCATTAAAAATTCTACAAATAACACATGCTGGAAAGGGTCTGGAGTAAAGAGAACTTCCCTACACCTTAGTTGAAATGTAAATTAGTGTAGCCACTATAAAAAATAGTATGGAGGTGCCTCAAAACTCTAAAAGTAGACATGTCACATGATCCCTCACCGGGGTATATAGCCAGAGAAAACTAATTCAAATAGATTCAGGAGGACATCAGATCCCTTGTTCGGGACCTCATCCTACATATCTCTTTATCTGGTTGTTGATTGGTATCCTTTCATAGCCTTTTATATAAAACAAATTGGTAAGGTACCACAAAAAAAAAAAAGAGAAAACAAAACTCGAAATGATTCATCAACCCCTATGTTCATAACAGCATTATTTCAATAGCCAAGCATGAAACAACCTAAGTGTCTATTGACAGATGAATGTATAAAAATGTACACACACACACACACACACACAAAATAGACTATTAGCAATAAAAATTAATGTAATACTGCCATTTGCAGCAATATGGATGGACCTAGAGATTTATCATAGTAAGTATGTCAGAAATAGACAAATATCATGTGATATTATTGATATGTGGAATCTAATATAGGACATAGATGAACTTATCTACAAAGAGAAAAAAACTCACATACATAGAGAACAGACTGGTGGTTGTCAAGAGGGGAGGAGGACAGAGGAGGGATGAATTGGGAATTTCGAACTAATAGATGTGAAATTACTATATTATAGCATAAGAAACTATATTAAATATTCTGCAATAGATCATAGTAGGAAAAATAAAGAAAGAAAAAAATTGAGATTCCTGTCTGAAAGTGAATGATTATACTCCCTAAAAGCATAATGGAGGTGAGGTTTTGAATACTGAGTTTTAGGTGTGGATTTAACATACAAATTAAAATATTATATAGGAAAGCGCTATGTGGTTGTGGAGGGAAGAAGAGGGGTCATTGTGAGTGATGTAAATTCTGGAATAAAATACCCTATTTGGGTATATTTAAGTGTACATATAAGCAAAAGTAAAGAGATTAGACATCATACTATTAAAATACTTTAGTGCTTTAAGAAGCAACTTAAATGAAGATGATAACTCTATTTTATATTCTAGTAATTTTTTTTCTCACAACAATGACTATGCATAGCTATAGAGTTTCCTGAGTGCTGCAATTTTGACATCTATTATGCTGTCATTTAATCTAGCACATATAATTTGTTTTCATTTTGAAAATGCTGTAAATAAATCACTACACCTTTGATTATTTCCATTAAATTAAGTGTTATAAGTGTTTGCTAGAAATATGGATATATATCCAACTTTTGTATTTGTGAAATACAAACATATGGAGCAAAGATTTTCCAGCCCAGTGTTACAGAGGAGAGGACCCGTGACCACTCTCTTTCAACTAGAGGTCCTCTCTGCTTGTAAAATTCCTTTGTTCCTGGGGAACTCACAGTGATCAGAGTAGGGCCCCTGGAAGAAGTGAGGATGTGGCCACTCAAAACCATTTCTGGTTTCTCAAAGGACAGAATGGATGTGTTCCTTGAGGTTTAGTCCAGAATACTGGGTCAGAAAAGAATTGTCCAAAAAGTTCCTTTGAGGTTTTTTCATAAGATGCTACAGCAAACATGAATGAACTTTTTGGCCAACCCATACCTCGGAATTTCAAGGCCAGGAGCTTTTCTCAAGATTAAAGAACCTTCATGCCTCTGGCTTATTTTGTGACAATACCCCTCCTTCCTCCCCCTTCCAGATGTATTGTGGACCCAGGATTCTGGTTTTGCGAAAATGCATATCACAAATTGTAATACACCAAGCTCACTCACTCCTTCACAGATGCTTCACAGATGCTGTCTCATGGGCATAATGGGAGATCAGTTCCCTCTGGGGAAAGAGCAGGAGACAATACCAACTCTTGTTTCCAACCTTCACTTGGTTGCTTAAAGACTATCTGGTTTTCTAGTTACCAGGCCCTCATTCTCTGGTATAGAATTCCCTTGGGGCTCCCTCTGTTCTTATATCCATTCTGTTTTCCATGTAACCCCTCAAAAGTGGCCCAAAACAACCTTAAACTACTGCCAAACTCACAGTGTTATCTGTGAAATATTGTCAAAACATATTAATGTCAATCCTCTGCATTTAATCATGTTTAAAATCTCCCCTTAATTTTCCTGGATTAGGCAGAACTTTCCACAGACCCATTCTTTCTCATTTCATACCTATACACTCTTTCTTGTTGGATACACTGGTATAGACTTCCATTTTAAGTTCACCATGGACAAGTTTAAACCATGATTACCATCAATAGAGGTAAAATCTGTTCAGTTCATTCGCTCAGTTGTGTCCGACTCTTTGTGACCCCATGAACCGCAGCACACCAGGCCTCCCTGTCCATCACCAACTCCCGGAGTCCACCCAAACCCATGTCCATTGAGTTGGTGATGCCCTCAAACCATCTCATTCTCTGTCAACCCCTTCTCCTCCTGTCCTCAATCTTTCCCAGCATCAGGGTCTTTTCAAATGAGTCAGCTCTTTGAATCAGGTAGCCAAAGTATTGGAGTTTCAGCTTCAGCATCAGTCCTTCCAATGAATACCCAGGACTGATCTCCTTTAGGATGGACTGGTTGGATCTCCTTGCAGTCCAAGGGACTCCCAAGAGCCTTCTCCAACACCACAGTTCAAAAGCTGTGCTCAGATTCTTCTGTGCTCAGCTTTCTTTATAGTCCAACTCTCACATCCATACATGACCACTGGAAAAACCATAGCCTTGACTAGATGGACCTTTGTTGACAAAGTAATGTCTCTGGTTTTTAATATGCTGTCTAGGTTGGTCATAACTTTCCTTCCAAGGAACAAGTGTCTTTAAATTTCATGGCTGCAGTCACCATCTGCAGTGATTTTGGAGCCCAGAAAAATAAAGTCAGCCACTGTTTCCACTGTTTCCCCATCTATTTGCCATGAAGTGATGGGACCAGATGCCTTGATCTTAGTTTTCTGAATGTTGAGCTTTGAGCCAACTTTTTCACTCTCCTTTTCCACTTTCACCAAGAGTCTCTAGTTCTTCTTCTCTTTCTGCCATAAGGGTGGTGTCATCTGCATATCTGAGGTTATTAATATTTTTCCCGGCAATCTTGATTCCAGCTTGTGCTTCTTCCAGCCCAGTGTTTCTCATGATGTACTCTGCATATAAGTTAAATAAGCAGAGTGTTTGTATAAAACATAACCCAGTCTCCATGAACACAATCCAATTGGATCAAAATGGATTTAGTAAGTACTCAAAATCATTCTGAGATTCATGCATATATATAGAACTAGGTGGTTTATTTTAACTTAGTAACAACATTATATGCATGCAACAGATTTTTAAGGGGTATCTTCAAGGTTTTGGAGTTATAAGGAAGATACTCTCAAAAGTGGTACATCTTAAACAAGGAAAATTGAATTTCTTGTCTGAAGTGGTCAAATATATTTACCAGCCAAATGTGAAGCCCGATAATGAAGATAGCTTTTTTAAAATTTTAATTCTGACCATCTTAATCTTTTCATTTAAATTTTTAAACATTACAGTGTCTAAGCATTTACTTGAAAATTAAGCACATATTGAAGAGTGATATATGCTGTTACCTGACTTGGTATCAGTTCACTCTTCACTATATTTGACCACAATTCAGTTATGTAAGACACAATCCAACTTAAGCTAAACCAGATAAGGGAATCCAGGTATCCAAGTAAATCCTGGTTTCCTCTGAAAAACTACCTTGATATCAGGAGGAGGGCTTTATAGAAATTATAAACAAATTCAACTTTTTACTTCTTAAGACAAAATAAATCTCTTCATGGTTTTCAAAGCCCAGAAATCTGAAAGTAAGTTTTTGGCAGGGCCATGCTCTCTTTGAAGGCTCTTGTCTTGTCCAACATCTGCTGTTTACCTGCAATTCTAGCTTTTTTTGGCTTTTGTAGCTGCATCACACCAATTTCTGCTTTGTTATCACATGGCCTCCTTCATTCCGGCCGGTCTATGTGTCTCCAAATCTCTCTCCTTACAAGGACAAAATTCATTGGAATAATGCATACCTAATCCCATATGACCTCATCTAAATTTAGTCACTTATCAAAGACCATATTTCCAAATATGGCCTCAATCATAGGTACTGGGAAATTAGGACTTAAGTGTATCTTTCTTTTGTGGGGACACAATTGAATGCAAAACACTTAGAATATTACATGAGTCAGAAACTCAGGTCTATTTTAAAAAGGAAGAAATTGAAGAAGGAATAAATATAGTAAGCCAGGAGCAAACTCACAAAGAAGATGCAGGAGACCAGAAGCCTAAAATCACGTGCTTATCTGAGCTCTATGAATACAGGACACACTCTGCACAGCATTTGCTGGAACTGTCCTGCTTCAGAGGCTCCATCAGCAGCAAGAAGGAAGAAAAGGTTCTCCTCTCTTTAGTCAATTTCCTATCAACCTCCCATTAATAACTAAATAGGCTACCTCTTCTGTTACACAGCACCATTCTCACTGTGATTGAACATCCATATAGTAAGATAGTAGTGACATTGTGCATCAGCCTACTAACCACCAACTATCAGCTCTGGGGAAGGAAATCTGGCTATCCACTCCAGTATTCATGCCTGGAGACTCCAATGGACAGAGGAGCCTGGTGGGCTACATTCCATGGGATCGCAAAGAGTCAGACACGACTTAGCGACTAAATCACAACCTTACCCTCTTCCCTAAAGAGAAGGTGTAAAATCCCATCCATTCCCAAGTACACATCTAGAAGGTGTTAATTCACTTCTGGTTCAGTCATTAATTCACTTTCTAGTTTTGTAATATCAATATTAAATTGTTAACAACTGTCAACAATGCAGACAGACATGTAGAGAGACTGAATGACAGAGAGAAAGAGAGGGGGGACTCCAACAGCCACCAACATTCCTTATATAGAATAAGAGAGGGGGAAACCAGGGAGATGACCTTTTTAAGGAAGATTATTGAAAATGATACTTAGAAATAGGATCTAATTTCAGGAGGACAGCATGGGATGTGGGGACTAGGCTTTAGACTTTTCTAGCAGTGATGCTGAGAACTGGCTGCTGTCCAAGATTATGACAATAAGTAAATTCTATCCAAAGTAGAATGTACTCTACTTGGTGGTGGTAAGTAAGAAATAGCAATGGATCAAGGATGACACTCAATGCCTATGGTCAGTTAATCTCCAACAAGTGAGGTCAGAATATACAACAAGAGGAAACCCCAAGTGGTGTTTCTCTTCACTAAGTGGTGTTTGGAAAGCCAGACAGTCAGGTGTACATCAATAAAGATAGAACACACCCTCTCACCATACACAAAATTAAATTCAAAATGGCTTAAAGACTTAGACATAAAACATAGCATCATGACACTCCTAGATGGGGACATAGATAATACATTCTCTGACATACTTCATACAGATGTATTTTAAGGCCAGTGTACCAAGGTAATAGAAATAAAAAAAAAAAAATTAAAAGGACACTGAAACAAACTAAAAGCTTTTGCATAGCAAAGGATACCATAAACAAAATGAAAAAGACAATCTACAGAATGAGAGAAAATATTTGTAAATGAAGAAACCAACAAGGCTTGATATGGAAAATATATAAATAGCTCATGCAACTCAATAACAAAAAATCAAACAACCCAATCAAAAATTAGGCAGAATACCAAGATAGATAGACATTTCTCCAAAGATAATAGAGATGGCCAATAGCAAATAAAATGATGCAATTCTCTAATAATTAGTGATGTTGAGCAAGTCAGAACTACAGAAAGGTAACATCTCACACTCAGAAAGGCCATCATTAGAAAGTATACCAATATGAAATGCTGGAGAGGGTGAAAAAAAAGGAAATTCTCATAGATGTTCATGGGAATATAAATCAGCATAGCCACTATGAAAAATAGTATGGAGGTTCCTCTGAAAACTAGAATTCCCATATGATGCAGCCATCCCATTTCTGAGCATATATCTTGGCAAAACTCTATTTCAAAAAGATCCATATAACCACGTACTCATTGCAGTACTATTTACAATAGCCAAGACACAGAACAACAACCTAACTGTCTATTGATAGATGAATGCATAAAGAAGATATATATGTATATACTGTATATGTGTATCTCTTATATACACACACACACATAATAGAATATTATTTAGCCATAAAAAAGAATGAAGTAATACTGCTTGCAGCAGCATAGATAGACCTAGAGATTATCATATTAAGCAGAATAAATCTGAAATCGGAAGACAAATATCATGTGATGTCACTTATGTATGGAATCTAAAATATCACACAGGTGAAGTTATCTATGACAGAAACAATTATACATAGAGAGTAGACCTGTAGTTGTCAAGGGGGAGGGAAGATAAACAAAGAATGGATTGGAATTTGGTACTAGAAGTTGTGAACTATTATAAATAAACTGGATAAACCAAAAGGTCCTATTATATAGCACAGGAAACTATATTCAGTACTCTCTATCAAAGCATACTAGGAAAAAGTATATATATAAAACTGTAAATAAGTAAAAATGATGAATATATTGATATTCCTGTTTTCAAAGTGAGTGATTCAACTGTATCTTAAATCATAATGGTGGTAGATTTTAACACAATGAGTTTTAGGTGTGAGTGGAACATATATTGAAATAGTGATATATAGTTTTAGAGGAAAGAAGCAGACCATGATGGAGAAATAAATTTTGAAAAAAAAAATCTTCTCTGAGTATATTTATATTGACATATTAGTACAAGTAAAGGGATTAGACATTAATACTATTTAAATAATGAGGTACTTGTAAAGCAACCTAAGTGAACAGGATACTTCTATTTTATATTCTAGAAGATTTTATTCTCATAACAATGATTATCAATAGCTTTAAAACATTATGAGTGCTACATTTAAAAAACCTAACATGCCATTGTTTAATTTATAGTACATGTTTTCATTTTGTAAATACTGTATATAAATCTCTTGTGTCTTTGATTCTTTCCCTTAAATTATTTTTAGGTGCTATAGGCATTTGTTATTGACTTGGGTATATTTCCAAAGTTCTCTCCCTAACTGCCTTACTAACTGAAACTAATAATGGCATTTTGCAAGCACATTAGCAAAGACTTTCCAGTGCGGGATTTTAGAGGAGGGGACTTGTGACCACTCTTGACTAGAGTTCACCTCTGCTTGTAAAAATACTTTGTTCTTGGAGAACTCACTGGGATCATAGTAGGACCCCAGGGAGAAGAGGTGAAAATGTGGCTTCTCAAAACCTGTTCTGGGTCCTAAAGGGATAGAATAAAGGTGGTTGTTGAGGTTTAGTCCAGAACGTTGGATGAGAAAAATATATTGGGTTGGCCAAAATGTTCATCACAGAAAACGCTGGAAAACTGTTTTGGCCAACCAATATCCCACTATTTCAAGGCCAGGAAACCTGATCAGGATTGAAGAATTTTCATGCCTCCCATTCATTCCATAACAGTATACCTCACCCTTCCACCTCCCAACTGTATTGTGGAAAAAGAACTCTGATTTGCAAAATTACTTATCACAAACTGTAATACACAAAGCTCACTCACTCATGCACAGATGCTTTCTCATGGACACAACGGGCGATCAGTCCCCTCTGGGAAAGACAGGTGGACAGAAGGTCCACATTCTCCCTCATGTACTCAATACCAGTACTTGTTTCCAACATTTCTTTGGTACCTTAAATATTCTCTGGTTTTCTAGTGAATTTGCCCACAGAAGAGAGGGCACTGCCCCCAAAACTCATTCTCTGGTATAAAATTCCTTTGGGGTCCCCTCCTCCTCATATCCTTTCTCTCTTTTCCAAGTAGCCCCTCAACAGTAGGCACAAGACAGCCTTAAACCACTGTTAAATCCAGAGTTAATTCTTAAATATTGTCAAAACATATTAATGTTACATTTTGCATTTAATATCCTTAAAAATCTTCCCTTTATTTTCCTGAGATAAGCAGGCCTTTCTTCAGACCCATTCTTTCTCATTTTTCACCTACACACTCTTTCTTGTTAGATGCACTGTTATGAACTCTCATCTTAAATTCACCATTGCCAGTGACAATTTTAACCACCATTACCATCCATAGAGGTAAACACTGTGTTAAGTCTAAATTATAACCCAGACCTCTGGAACACAATCCAATTGAATCAAAGTGGATTTAGTGATTCATGCAAATATACAGAACTAAACGGATAAATGAGAAGTCACATTATCTAAGAGCAACATATTTTTAAATGGTTGTAATCAGAGTATTTGGAGTTGTAAGGATATATTCTATTAATAGGTAGAAATATTAAACAATAAGACTTTAATTTCTTATCTGAAGAGGTCATATTTCCCAGCCACTGTTTTAAGCCCTATGCTGTAGGCAAATTTTTTTCACTCTTATCAATGTTAATATTTTCTTTTTTTTCCATTTATTTTTATTAGTTGGAGGCTAATTACTTTACATCATTACAGTAGTTTTTGTTATACATTGAAATGAATTAGCCATGGATTTACATGTATTCCCCATCCCAGTCCCCCCTCCCACCTCCCTCTCCACCCGATCCCTCTGGGTCTTCCCAGTGCACCAGGCCCGAGCACTTGTCTCATGTACCCAACCTGGGCTGGTTATCTGTTTCACCCTAGATAATATACATGTTTCAATGCTGTTCTCTTGAAACATCCCACCCTCGCCTTTTCCCAGAGTCCACAAGTCTGTTCTATACATCTGAGTCTCTTTTTCTGTTTTGCATATAGGGTTATCGTTACCATCTTTCTAAAGTCCATATATATGTGTTAGTATACTGTAATGGTCTTTATCTTTCTGGCTTACTTCGCTCTGTATAATGGGCTCCAGTTTCATCCATCTCATTAGAACTGATTCAAATGAATTCTTTTTAATGGCTGAGTAATATTCCATGGTGTATAGTTTCTAAACATCACAGTGGCTAAGTATTTACTTAAAAATTAGATATCTATTTGAAGAGCGTGTACCTGCATATGTGATAGTTTAGTCATGTCCAAATCTTTGTAGCCCCACGGACTGTAGCCTCCTGGACTCCTCTGTCCATGGGATTTTTTCAGGCAAGAGTACTGAAGTGGGTTGCCATTTTTTTTCCTCCAGGGGACCTTCCCAACCGAGGGATCAAAGCCGTGCCTCCTGTGTTTCCTGCATTCCAGGAAAATTCTTTTTTTCCCTTAAATTAATTTCTCTTAATTGGAGACTAATTACTTTACAATATTGTAGTGACTTTTGCCATACATTGACACGAATCACCTACAGGTTTACACATTTACCCCATCCTGAATCCCCCCTCCCACCTCCCTCCCTATCCCATCCCTCAGGGTCATCCCAATGCACCAACCCTGAGTGCCCTGTCTCATGCATCGAACCTGGACTGGTGATCTACCTCACATATTGTAATATACACGTTTCAGTGCTATTCTCTCAAATCATCCCATCCTCACTCTCTCCCACAGAGTCCAAAACTCTGTTCTTTATCTTTATGTCTCTTTTGCTGTCTTGCATATAGGGTCATCATTATCATCTTTCTAAATCCCATATATATGCATTAATATACTGTATTGGTGTTTTTCTTTCTGACTTACTTCACTCTGTATAATAGGTTCCAGTTTCATCCACCTCATTAGAACTGATTCAAATACATTGTTTTTAATATCTGAGTAATATTCCACTGTGTATATGTACCACCACTTTCTTATCCATTCATCTGTCAATGGACATTTAAGTTGCTTCCATGTCCTGGCTATTGTAAACAGTGCTGCGATGAACACTGGGGTACATGTGTCTCTTTCAATTATGGTTTCCTCAGGGTATATGCCCAGCAGTGGGATTGCTGCATTGTATGACAGTTCTATTTCCAGTTTTTTAAGGAATCTCCACACTGTTCTCCATAGCGGCTGTACTAGTTTGCATTCCCACCAACAGTGTAAGAGGGTTCCTTTTTCTCCACACCCTCTCCAGCATTTATTGTTTGTAGACTTTTTGATAGCAGCCATTCTGACCAGCATGAGATGGTACCTCACTGTGGTTTTGATTTACATTTTTCTGATAATGAGTGATGTTGAGTGTCTTTTCATGTGTCTGTTAGCCATCTGTGTGTCTTCTTTGGAGAAATGTCTGTTTAGTTCTTTGGCCCATTTTTTGACTGGGTCATTTATTTTTCTGTTATTGAACTGCATGAGCTGCTTGTATATTTTTGAGATTAATTCTTTGTCAGTTACCTCATTTGCTATTGTTTTCTCCCATTCTAAAGGCTGTCTTTTCACCTTGCTTATAGTTTCCTTCATTGTGCAAAAGTTTTTAAGTTTGATTAGGTCCTATTTGTTTATTTTTGGTTTTATTTCCATTACTCTGGGACATGGGTCATAGGGGATCCTGCTGTGATTTATGTCAGAGTGTTTTGCTTATGTTTTCCTCTAGGAGTTTTATAGTTTCTGGTCTTACATTTAGATCTTTAACCCATTTTGAGTTTATTTTTGTGCATGGTGTTAAAAAGTGTTCTAGTTTCAATCTTTTACAAGTAGTTGACCAGTTCTCCCATCATCACCTGTTGAAGAGTTGTCCTTTCTCCATTGTATACTCTTGTCTCCTTTGTCAAAGATAAGGTGTCCATAGGTGCGTGGATTCATCTCTGTGCTTTCTATTCTGTTCCATTGATCTATATTTCTGTCTTTGTGCCAGTACCATACTGTCTTGATGGCTGTAGCTTTGTAGTATAGTCTGAAGTCAGGCAGGTTGATTCTTCCAGTTCCATTCTTCTTTCTCAAGATTACTTTGGCTATTTGAGGTTTTTTGTATTTCCATACAAATTGTGAAATTATTTGTTCTAGTTCTCTGAAAAATACTATTGATAACTTGATAGGAATTGCATTGAATCTATAGATTACTTTGGGTAGTATACTAATTTTCACTATATTGATTCTTCTGATCTATGAACATGGTATATTTCTCCATCTATCTGTGTCATCTTTGATTTCTTTCATCAGTGTTTTATAGTTTTCTACATATAGGTCTTTTCTTTCTTTAGGTAGATTTATTCCTAAGTATTTTATATTTTTCATTGCAATGGTGAATGGAATTGTTTCCTTTATTTCTCTTTCTGTTTTCTCATTGTTAATGTATAGGAATGCAAGGGATTTCTCTGTGTTAAATTTTATATCCTGAAACTTTACTATATTCATTGATTAGCTCTGGAAATTTTCTGGTGTTGTCTTTAAGATTTTCTATGTAGAGGATCATGTCATCTGCAAACAGTGAGAGTTTTACTTCTTTTCCAATCTGGATTCCTATTATTTCTTTTTCTTTTCTGTTTGCTGTGATTAAAACTTCCAAAACTATGTTGAATAGTAGTGGTGAGAGTGGGCACACTTGTCTTGTTCCTGACTTATGGGAAATGTTTTCAATTTTTCACCATTGAGGATAAGGTTTGCTGTGGGTTTATCATATATGATTTTTATTTTCTTGAGGTATGTTCCTTCTATGCCTACTTTTTGGAGGGTTTTTTTTTAATCATAAATCAGTATTGAATTTTGTTAAAGGCTTTCTCTGCATCTGTTGAGATAATCATTTGGCTTTTATCTTTCAATTTGTTAATGTGGTGTATCACATTGGTTGATTTGCAAATATTAAAGAATCCTTGCATCCCTGGGATAAAGCCCAATTAGTCATGATGAATGATCTTTTTAATATGTTGTTGGATTCTGCTTGCTAGGATTTTGTTGAGGAGTTTTGCATCTATGTTCATCAGTGATGTTGGCCTGTGGTTTTCTTTTTTTGTAGCATCTTTGACTGGTTTTGGTATTAGGGTGATGGTGGCCTCATAGAATGAATTTGGGAGTTTGCCTTTCTCTGCAAATTTCTGGAAGAGTTTGAGTAGGATAGATGTTAGCTCTTCTCAAAATTTTTGGTAGAATTCACTTGTGAAGCCATCTGGTCCTGGGCTTTGGTTTGTTGGAAAATTTTTTATTATAGTTTTGATTTCCATGCTTGTGATGGGTCTGTTAAATTTTTCTATTTCTTCCTGGTTCAGTTTTGGAAGGTTATACTTTTCTAAGAATTCATCCATTTCTCCCAAGTTGTCCATTTTATTGGCATATAGTTGCTGATAGTAGTGTCTTATGATCCTTTGTATTTCTGTGTTGTCTGTTGTGATATTTCTATTTTCATTTCTAATTTTGTTGATTCGATTCCTCTCCCTTTTTTTCTTGATGAGTCTGGCTAATGGTTTGCCTATTTTATTTATCTTCCCAAAGAACTAGCTTTTAGTTTTGTTGATTTTTGCTATAGTCTCACTTGTTTCTCTTTCATTTATTTCTGCCCTAATTTTTGTGATTTCTTTCCTTCTACTAATCCTGGGCTTCTTCATTTCTTCTTTTCTTTATCCTCTGAAACATTAGGAAGTCCTGTGGAAGAGTGAACTGATAACAACTCAGGTTACAGCATATTAGAGGGTGAAAAGCACAATTCAGTTCTTGTAAGACAGGCTGCAGCTTAAATTAAATCAGGTAAGGGGATATAGATGTCAGAGCACACCCTGACTTCTACTACAAAGCAACCTGGGGGTTAGGAGAGTGGCTTTTTAATATTATAAACAAGTTCAATATTCTTCTTAAAACAGAAATTAAATCTTTCTAACAGCTTTCAAAAGCTAGGATGTTGGCAGGGCCATGCTCTCATTGAAGGCCCTTGTCTTGTCCAGCTTCTGCTGGCTACTGGCAAACCTCAGCTTTCCTTGGCTTATAGCTGCATCACTCCTGTCTCTGCCTTTGTCATCACATGGCCTCCTTCACTCTGGTGTGTCCATGTGTCTCCAAATCTCTCTCTCCTTATAAGGGCACAAGTAATTGGAGTTAGTGCCCTCCCAATCCAGTATGGCCATTTAAATTTGGTTATATGTGAAAAGACCATATTTCCAAATAAGATCACATTCTCTGGTATTGGCACTTTATGATTTACATACATCTTTGATGGGATATAATTCAACTCACAACACTTGGAAAATTACATAGGTCAGAAATTCAGGTGTACATAAAGAAAGGAAGCACACTAGAGAAGGAATAAATGGCATCAGCCAGGAGTCATAACTCCTGTGGAATTATAGGAGTTACAGCGGAATTTTGATGAAAATGTGAGCTGCACTAATTTTGTGTTGCAGGATGGGGGAGTCGAGGGGTACTGGGGAAATGGACACATTTTTAATAGGTTTCCCATATTTTTCTACATTTGCTTCTTTTTGTCCCCCTTCTCTACAAGGATGGTGTTTTAAAAAATTAATGCACATTTAACTCACCCAGAAGATGCAGGAGACCTCAAGGCCAAAGTCACCTGCCAATCAGAGCTCCATGAAAGCAGGACACAACATTTGCTGGATCTGCCCTGCCCTCAGAAGCTCCATCAGGAGCAGGGGAAACAAATGCTTTTCATCTCTTTAGTCAATTTCCTATCAGTTTCCCATAAATCACTGAAACAGTCTACCCCTTTGGCTACTTTACACCATTCTCAACATGATTAAACTTCTATATAATAAGGACAGTGTCAACATCAAACATCTGCCTCCAGCATACAATTATTGCACTTAAGATGAAGATATCCTCACACACTTCCCAAAAAGAGAAGGTGCCAAAATCCTTGCATTACTCTTTCCATGTCTGAGAGATATTAATTTACATTGTGGTTCAGCCACAAACCAAATTGTAAATTTAACAATGGTCAAAAAACTAGCAAGACTAGACTGATCAATAAAAGGAGTAACAGAAAAAGAGAGAGGGGGCATTGGGGGAGCTCAGACAGTCACCAACATTCCTTCTGTAAAGCAGAAGAGGGAAAAAGCAGGAAGATGACTTTTAAAGTAATATTATTGAAAATGTTTCAGAGAATTCAGATCTGATTTTAGAAGGACAAAACTGTATATAGTGACTAGGGTTTAGACTCTTCTAGCAGTAATGTTGAGAAATTAAATTATTGTTGGCCAAGATTATGACTATGGCAAAATTCCAGCCAAAAGTAGAATGTACACTGCTTATGTGTGTGAAGTAAGTAATAGTAAGTAATCAAAAGTGATACTGGACACCTCTGAATAATAAATCACTGACAAGGGAGGCCAGAATATATAAAACTAGGAAAACACATTGTTTTCTGCAAGTGATGTTGGGAAAAGTGGACAGCCACATATAAATCAATAAAGTTGGAACACACCCTCACACCATACACAAAAATAAACTCAAAATTGCTTACATACTTCAATATAAAACATTACACCATAAATTTCCTAGAAGAGAATTTGGGCGAAAAATTCTTTGACTTAAACTACAGTGTTTTCTAATGCCAGTCTACCAAGGCATTATAATTAAAAACAAATGTCAACAAATGAGACTTGATCAAAATAATAAGTTTTTGCACAGCAAAGGAAGACATACACAAAACAAAGAGAACCTCAGAACAAGAGAAAATATTTGCAAACAATGTGACCAACAAGGGGTTTTCATCTAAAATATACAAACAGCTCAATAATATAGACACAAACAACCCAATCAAAAAATGTAGAATACCTAAATAGATATTATCCAAAGATACATACAGATGGCCATAAGGCACATGAAAAGATGCTCAATATCACACATTGTTAGAGACATGCAACTCAAAGCTACAATGAGGTAACACCTCACACTCAGAATGGCCGTCATTAGAAAGTCTACATTGAAACATGTATACCGTCTAGGCTGAAACAGATCACCAGCCCAGGTTGGGTGCATGAGACAAGTGCTCGGGCCTGGTGCACTGGGAAGACCCAGAGGGATCGGGTGGAGAGGGAGGTGGGAGGGGGGACCGGGATGGGGAATACATGTAAATCCATGGCTAATTCATTTCAATGTATGACAAAAACTACTGTAATGATGTAAAGTAATTAGCCTCCAACTAATAAAAATAAATGGAAAAAAAAAAAAAAAGAAAGTCTACAAGTAACAAATGCTGGAGAGGGTGTGAAGGAAAGAGAACCCTACTACACTGTTGATGGGAAGGTAAATTGCTGTAGTCATTATGAAAAATGAAAAATGGTATGGGCTTTCCTCAAAAAACTTAAAATGGAATTCCCATATAATCCAGTAGTCCCAGTCATGCACATATATCCAAAGAAAATTCTAATTCAAAAAGATCCATGAGGACATTGGATCCCTTGTTGGGGAACTTGTCCTACATATCTCTTCATCTGGATGTTGATTTGTATCCTTTAATAACCTTTTGTAGATAATAAATTGGTAAGCTAGCATGTAAAGAAAGCAAAGACAAAAACAAAAAACAACCAACTAACCTAAAAAGATACATGCACCTCTATGTGAACATTTTCAATAGCCAAGACATGGAAACAACCTAAGTGTAAATGGACAGATAAATGCTTAAAGATTTATACACACACACACACATACACACAGAATATTACTCAGCCATAAAAAAGAATGAAATAATGCAATTTGCAGCAATATAGATAGATCTAGAGATTATAATATCAAATGAAATAGAAAGACAAATATATGATATCACTTATATTTGGAGTCTAAAATATGATACACATGGAGCTACATGTGAAACAGAAACAAACTCACATACATAGAAAAGAAACTTGTGGTTGTCAAAGGAGAGGGAGGGTGGGGAGGGATGTAACGGGAATATGGGATTAGCAAATGTGAACTATTCTATACATAATAGATAAAAAACAAGGTCCTACTCTATAGTACAGGAAACTATATTCAATACTGTGATAAATTACACTAGAAAACTGTTAATAAAGACGTTGAGATTTCTGTTTTGAAAATAAATGATCATACTTATCTTCAAATAAAGCATAATGGTGGTCAGTGTTTAACACCCTGAGTTCTAGGTGTGATGGGGACATGAAAATTAAAATGTTAAATAGGAAGTGATGCGTGGTTTTGGAGGGAAGACACAGGATTGTGAATGGAGATATAAATTTTGGACTAAAATACCAGATTTGAATATATTTAAATCTATTAGCAAAAGTAAAGGATTATACATGAATACAATAAAACACTTTAGTGCTCAATGAAGCCATCTAAGTGAAGAAGAAACCTCTGTTATGTATTCTATTAGCTTCCCCACCCAAGAAGACAATGAAAGTTATAGAGTTCCCTGAGTGCTTTAATTTTTAAATCTAGTAAGTTGCCATTTCTTTTTTTTTTTTTCATTTATTTTTATTAGTTGGAGGCTAATTACTTTACAATATTGTAGTGGTTTTTGCCATATATTGACATGAATCAGCCATGGATTTACATGTGTTCCCCATCCTGATCCCCCCTCCCACCTCCCTCTCTACCCGATCCCTCTGGGTCATCCCAGTGCACCAGCCCTGAGCGCTTGTCTCATGCATCCAAACTGGGCTGGCAATCTGTTTCACACTTGATAATATACATGTTTCAATGCTATTCTCTCAGATCATCCCACACTCGCCTTCTCCCATAGAGTCCAAAATTCTGTTGTATACATCTGTGTCTCTTTTTCTGTCTTGCATATAGGGTTATCGTTACCATCTTTCTAAATTCCATATATATGTGTTAGTATGCTGTAATGGTCTTTATCTTTCTGGCTTACTTCACTCTGTATAATGGGCTCCAGTTTCATCCATCTCATTAGAACTGATTCAAATGTATTTTTTAATGGCTGAGTAATATTCCATTGTGTATATGTACCATAGCTTTCTTATCCATTCGTCAGCTGATGGGCATCTAGGTTGCTTCCATGTCCTGGCTATTATAAACAGTCCTGCGATGAACATTGGGGTGCATGTGTCTCTTTCAGATCTGGTTTCTTTGGTGTATATGCCCAGGAATTTTGAGAATACAGAATATAAATCTCTGCATTTTTTATTATTGCCATTAAGTTATTTTTAGGTATTATAAGCATTTGCTAAAAAGTCCTCAGGTATTCAGTCAACTCCAACACTTTGCAACCTCATGGACTCTACCATGCCAGGCTTCACTGTCCATGGGATTTCACAGTCAACAATACTGAAGTGGGTTGCCATTTCCTACACCAGATAAGTTAACATTGGATATAATTCCAAAGTTCTCTCCATAACTACTTTACTAGCTGAAAGTACCAATGGCATTTTACAAACAAATGAAGCAAAGACTTTTCAGCCCAGTGTTTTAGAGGAGAGGATCTCTGACAATTGTCTTTAGACTGGAGGTCACCTCTGCTTGTAAACTTCTTTGTTCCTGGAAATCTCAGTAATCAGAGTTCAAACCCAGAGAGAAGAAGTGAGGATATGGCTACTCAAAACCTGTTCTGGGTTCTAAAGGGATGGAATAAATGTGTCCCCTGAGGTTTAGTTAACGAAGAATACTGGGTTAGCCAGAGAACTCATTCAGGTTTTCCATAAGATGCTATAGAAAATGTGAATGAACTTTTTATCCAGCCCATAAACCATTATTTCAAGGCTAGGAACCCTGATCAGGATTAAAGAATTTTTATGCCTCTGACTTATTTTGGACCAGTACCCCTTGCCTCTCTATTTCCCAAATGTGTTGTAGACACAGGACTCTAATTTTGCAAAAATATATCACAAACTAATACACAAAGTTCACTCAATCATGTACAGATGCTTTCTCATGGACTTAATGTGTGATAACTCACCTCTGGGGAAGGCAAGTAGACAGAAGGTTCACATTTACCCTCTATTATCAATACCAATATTTGTTTCCAACCCTTTCTTTGTTCCTTGAAGACTGTCTGGATTTCTAGTTTATGTAGATCCCTAGAAGAGAGGAAGCTGCCCCAACATTCATTCTCTGGCATGAAAATTATTTTGGGGTTCCCTCCCTCCCTTTTCTCTTCTCCATGTAGCCCTTCAACTGTAGGCACAAGACAACCTTAAACCACTGCTAAATCCAAAGTGTTCTCTCTGAAATTCTGTCAAAACATATTAATGCAAATCCTTCTGCATTTAATCTTCTTAAAATCTTCCCTTAGTTTTCCTGGGATAGGAAGACTTTTTTTCAGACCCATTCTGTCTCCCTTTTCACCTAAATACTCTTTCTTATCAGATGCACTGGTATAAACTCCCATCTTACATTCATCATCACCTCTGACAACTTTAACCACCATTACCTTTGACAGAGGTAAAACCTGTCTTAACCAATACAAAATCTAATTGGGTCAAAGTGGATTTAGTGAATATTCCAAATTATTCTGAGATTCATGCAAATACAGAGAACTAAATGGTTAACTTAGAAACAACATTATATACATACCACAGAGTCATTTTTAAAGGGTTGTGTTCAGAGTGTTTAGAGTCATAAAAAGATATACTCTGTATTGGTGCAAATCTTAAACAAGGAGACTTAAATTTCATGTCTAAAGAGGTCAAACATTTGCCAACCAGTTAAGCCCTATGATAAGATGGTTTTTAAGCTCTTAAAACCACTTTAATCTTTTCATTTAAATGTTTAAATGTCACAGTGGCCATTTATTTGAACAATAAACATAGTTTAAGAGTGAACTGATACCAATTTAGGTTACAGCATATTACAGCAATTGTGAAAAGCACAATTCGGTTCTTGTGTTTGCAGGGCGATGCTCTCTTTGAAGGTTTTTATCTTCTCCAGTTTCTGCTGGTTACCTGACATTCCTCAGCTGTCCTTGGCTTGTAGCTTCTTCACTCCTGTCTCTTCCTTTGTCATCATATGGCCTCCTTGAGTCCAGTGTTTCTCTGTATCTCCACATCTCTCACTCCTTATAAGGACACCAGTCATTGGAGTTTTGGCCACCTAATCCAGTATGCCTGCCTTGGTTATATATGCAAAGGTCACATTTCCAAATAACATGACATTCACAGGTATTGGGAGACTAGGACATAAATATATCTTTTAGAAGGACATGGTTCAAGTCACAATATTGGAAAACTATGGCAGCCAGAACCTTAGGTCTGTATAAATAAAGGAGGAGCATTGCAAAGGAATAAATGAAGTCAGCCTGGAGCCACACTCACACAGAAGCCCAGGAGACCACGGGGTCCGAGTCACCTGCCCATCAGAGGTCCATGAACTCAGAACACACTCTGCCACAGCAATTGCTGAAACTGCCTGCCCTCAGAAGCTCCATCAGAATAAAAAAAAGGAAAAACACTTCTCTTTATTCAATTTTCTACCAGGTTTTCCTATAAGTAACCAAAATAGTCTTCCCCTTGGCTACTTAGTAATACTCTCATCATCATTAAATTTCCATATAATAAGAATACCACCAACATCATGCATCTATCTCCCACATGTAACTGTTGGGATTCACATGAAGATATCTTCATCCTATTCCCCCAAAAGATGCAACCCTATCCATCCCCACATCGATTCAACTACAATCCCACCTGGCTATTTTGTAATCTAAAGATTAAATTGTAAAGTTAACAATGGCCAAACAATTTCAGTCTTGTAGCTAGACTGACCAATAAAGAGAGGGAGAGCGATAAGTCAACCTCCCACCCACATTCCTTATACAAATAGAAGAAGGAGAAAACAGGAAGAGACTTTTAAAAGATTATTGAAAATACTTCTTAGAATTAAGATCTAATTTCAACCAGGCAACACTTAATGTTGAGAGCAGGATTTAAACTTTTCTAACCATAGTGCCAAGAACTGGTTGTTGGTCAAGATTATGACCGTGGCAAAATTCTCGCCAAAATTAGAATGAACATGTCTTGGCTGTGGGAGGTAAGAAATAGCAAGGAATCAAAAATGACACTGAACACCTATGGTCAATTAGTCTTTGACAGGAGTGGCCAGAATATATAAAATGAGGAAAACACACTCTCTTCAGCAAGTGCTGTTGTGAAAGCTGGACAGCCACTTGCAAATTTAAAATGTTAGAATGCACCCTCACACCACACACAAAAATATACTCATGAAGGCTTAAAGACGTCAACAGACATAACACCATAAAACTAGAAGAGAACATAGGCAAAACATTCTCTACATAAATCATGCCAGTGTTTTCTAAGGTTAGTTTCCAAGGCAATAGATATAAAAGCAAAAATAAGCAGAAGGATCTAATCAAATTAATAAGCTTTTGCACAACAAAGGAAACCATAAACAAAGCAAAAAGCCAACATACAGAATGAAAGACAATATTTGCAAACCATGCAGCCAACTAAGGTTTAATATGTAAAATATACAAAGAGGGACTTGCCTGTCAGTCTAGTGGTCAAGACTTCACCTTCAAATGCAGAAGGTGTATGTTTGATCCCTGGTTGGGGAGCTTAAATTCCACATACCTTGCAGTCAAAAACATAAAACAGAAACAATATTGTAATAAATTCAATATAGAATTTAAAGAAAAGAGTACACACACAAAATCATATATGTATATGTGTGTGTGTGTATATATATATATATGGTGCATAGAACTCAATAATGAAAAAAACAAACAAAAAAAATTGGCAGAATACCTAAATAGACATTTCTCCAAAGACAATATGTATATCACCTATAGGCACATGAAAAGATGCATTTCTCTAATAATTAGCTAATTAGCAATGTTGAGCAAGTCAAAACTACAGTGAGGTATCACGTCACACAAATAGCCATTGTTAAAAAAGCCTACATATAACAAATACTGTAGAAGGTGTAGAGAAAAGGAAAGCTTCCTATACTGCTGATGGGAATATAAATTGGTGCAATCACTATAAAAAAATAGTATGGAGGTTCCTCAAACAACTAAAAACAGAGTCACGATATGATCCTGCAATCTCATTTCTGGACATATATCTGGAGAAAAATATAATTCAAAAAGATACGTGCAACCCTATGTTCAAAGCACCCTATTTACAATAGACAAGACAAGCAATGTAAGTGTCCATCAGCATATCAAAATGTAAAGGTGTATGTGTATATTTATTATATATATTATGCATTTACTATTAATGTATATACCTCAGATATGCAGATGGCACCACACTTAGGGCAGAAAGCAAAGAAAAACTAAAGAGCTTCTTGATGAAAGTGAAAGAGAAGAGTGAAAAAGTTGGTTTAAAACTCAAAATTCAAAAAAACTAATTTCATGGCATCCAGTCCCATCACTTCATGGTAAATAGATGGGGAAACAATGGAAACAGTGGCAGACTTTATTTTTGGGGTCTCCAAAATCACTGCAGATGGGGACTGCAGCCATGAAATGCTCTTTGGAATAAGTGCTCTTTGGAAGAACAGCTATGATGAACCTAGACAGCATATTGAAAAGCAGAGACATTACTTTGCTTACAAAGTCCAACTAGTCAAAGCTATGGTTTTTCCAGTAGTCATGTATGGATTTAAAAGGTGGACCATAAAGAAAGCTGAGCACCAAAGAATTGATGCTTTTGAATTGTGGTGCTGGAGAAGACTCTTGAGAGTCCCTTGAACTGCAAGGAGATCCCACCAGTCCATCCTAAAGGAAATCAGTCCTGAATATTCTTTGGAAGGGCTAATGGTGAAGCGGAAGCTCCAATACTTTGGCAACCTGATGCAAAGAACTGACTCATTGGAAAAGACCCTGAAGCTGGAAAAGATTGAAGGTGGGAGGAGAAGGGGACAACAGAGGATGAGGTGGTTGGATGGCATCACCAACTCAATGGACATGAGTTTGAGTAGGCTCTGGGAGTTGGTGATGGACAGGGAGGCCTGGCATGCTCCATCCATGGTGGCTCAGAGAGTCAGACATGACTGAGCAACTGAACTGACACAGAATAGAATAGTACTCAGACATAAAAAGAATGAAATAATGCCATTTGCAACAACATGGATACACCTAGAGATTATCATACTAAGGAAAGTAACTCAGAAATAGAAAGACAAACATCATATGATATCACTTACACGTGGAATGTAAAATTTGGAACAAACAAACTTATTGACAAAACAGAAATAAACTCACATGCATAGAGAACAGACTTGTAGTTGACAAGGAATAGGAAGAGAAGAAGAGGGATGGAATGGGAATTTGGGATTAGCAGGTGTGAACTGTTACATAAAGAATGGATTAAAAAAAGAGAGAATGGATAGACTACAAGTTTCTATTGTATAGCACAAGAAAATATATTCCATTTCCTGTAACAAATCATACAAGGATAAATGAATAAATAAGCATTGAGATTCTGCTCTTGAAAGTGAGCAATTGTACAGTTTCTTGAAATAAAGTGTAATATTATTCTGTTTTTAGCACATAAAGTTTCAGGTGTGGATGCAACATACAAATTGAAATATTAAATAGGGAGTGTTATGTGGTTTTGGAGGGAAGAAGAGGGATTATGGTTGGAGATGTAAATTTCTGAATAAAATGTCCTATTCGAATATATTTAAGTTTACGTATTAGCAAAAGTAAAGGGATTAAACATCAGTTCAGTTGAGTTCAGTTGCTCAGTCGTGTTCAACTCTTTGTGAACCTCATGGACCGCAGCACGCCAGGCCTCCCTGTCCATCACCAACTCCCGGAGTTCACTCAAACTCATGTCCATTGAGTAGGTGATGTCATCCAACCATCTCATCCTCTGTCGTCCCCTTCTCCTCCTGTCCTAGATCTTTCCCAGCATCAGGGTCTTTTCCAATGAGTCAGTTCTTCGCATTAGGTGGCCAAAGTATTGTAGTTTCCGCTTCAGCATCAGTCCTTCCAATGAATATTCAGGACTGATTTCCTTTAGGATGGACAGGTTTGATCTTCTTTCAGTCAAAGGGACTCTCAAGAGTCTTCTCTAAGAAAACAGTTCAAAAGCATCAATTCTTCAGTGCTCAGCTTTCTTTATAGTCCAGCTCTCACATTCATACATGACTACTGGAAAAACCATACCTTTTTTTTTTTAATCTTTTTTTTTTCATTTATTCTTATTAGTTGGAGGCTAATTACTTTACACCATTGCAGTGGTTCTTGTCATATATTGACACGAATCAGCCATGGATTTACATGTATTCCCCACCCCGATCCCCCCTCCCACCTCCCTCTCTACCCCATCCCCCTGGGTCTTCCCAGTGCACCAGGCCCGAGCACTTGTCTCATGCATCCAACCTGGGCTGGTGATCTGTTTCACCCTAGATAATATACCTGTTTGACTAGACAGACCTTTACTGGCAAAGCAATGTCTCTGCTTTTTAATATGCTGTCTAGGTTTGTCATAACTTTTCTTCCAAGGGGCAAGTGTCTTTTTTAATTTCATGGCTGCCATCACCATCTGCAGTGGTTTTGGAGCCCCCAAAAATAAAGTCTGTCACTGTTTCCCCATCTACTTGCCATGAAGTGATGGGATCAGATGCCATGATCTTAGTTTTCTGAATGCTGAGTTTTAAGCCAACGTTTTCACTCTCCTCTTTCACTTTCATCAAGAGGCTCTTTAGTAGTTCCTCTGCACTTTCTGCCATAAAGGTGGCATATCTGAGGTTATTGATATTTCTCTCAGCAATCTTGATTCCAGTTTGTGCTTCCTCCTTAAACTACTGTCAAATCGAGTTAATTCTGAAGTATTGTCAAAACATATTAATGTTAATCCTTCTGCATTTCATCTTTTTAAAAATCTTCTTTTATTATCCCTAGGACAGGGGGACCCTTCTACAGACCCATTCTTTCTCATTTTTCATCTACACAGTCTTTCTTGTAGGATGCAGTGGTATGAACTCTCATTTTAAGTTCATGACTACCACTAACAACTTTAACCACAATTATTATTAATAATATTGTGTTAGATCTCAGACATAACCCAGACACCTGGAACACAATTCAACTATATCAAAGTGTATTTACTGATTCATGAAAATATACAGAAATAAATGGATAACTTAGAAGCCACATTATATACTGCAACAGATTTTTAAATGGTTATAACCAGAATGTTTGGGGTCATAAGGAAGACATTCTATAAACTGGTACAAATCTTAAACAAGGAGACTTTAAATTCTTATCTGAAGAACTCAAACATATTTCCCAGTCACTTGTTAAGTCCTATGATGACAATTTTTTTTTCACTCTTAACAATTTTCATAGTTTTATTTAAATTTCTAAACATCACTGTGGCTAACAATTTACTTAAAAATTAAATATCTATTTGAAGAGTGAACTGATACCCATCCAGGTTGCAGCATATTAGAGGATGAAAAGCATGATTCAGATCTTGTAAGATACCCATCCAGGTTGCAGCATATTAGAGGATGAAAAGCATGATTCAGGTCTTGTAAGATAGGCCCCAATTTAAGTTAAACCAGATAAGGGGATCCACATATCAAAGTACATTCTGGCATCTACTAAAAAACCACTTGTGGATCGGAGGGGGGTGGGGGGTGGTTAAAAATTATTAACAAATTCTACTTATTTTTTAAGACAGAAATTTAATCTTTGCATAACCTTTTAAGGTTAGAAATCTGAAATCAAGGTTTTGGCAGGGCCATGCTCTCCATGAAGACTCTTACCTAGTCCAGCTTCTGCTGTTTACTGATAACCATCAGCTTTCCTTGGCTTGTAGCTGCATCACTCCTGCCTCCTCCTTCATCATCACATGGACTCCTTCACTCAGATGTGTCTATGTGTCTCCAAATCTCTCTCTCCTTGTAAGGACACAAGTCCTTACAGAGTTATTGCCCACCTAATCCAGGATGACCATCTAAATTTGGTGATATGTGCGAAGACCGTATTCCAAAATAAGGTTGTATTCAAAGATATTGGGAGTTCATAATTTACATATGTCTTTGAGGGGATACAATTCAACTCACAACACTTGGGAAATTATATAGGTCAGAAACTCAGGTGTATGTAAAGAAAGGAAGAGCACTAGAGAAGGAATAAATGAAGTAAACCAGGAACCACACTTGCCCAAAAGATGCAGAAGACCATGAGCCCAAAGTTACCTGCCAATCAAAGCTTTATTAATGCAGGCTTTATTAATGTATGTTGTGCAGTCACAGCATTTGCTGGACCCACTCTGCCTTAGAAGCCCCATCAGAAGCAGGGGAAAAGAAGGCTTTTCATATCTTTAGTCAATCAGTTTTCCATACATAACCAATAGTCTACCTCTTGGCTACTTAGTACCATTTTCACCATGACTAAACCTCCATATAATAAGAACAGTAGCAACATCATGCAGCTGCCTCCAGTGTGCATCCATTACCCTTACAATAAAGATAGCCTCACTCTCTTCCCCAAAAGAGAAGGTGCCAAATTATCTCCGTTACAACTTCCATATCTTGGATATATTAATTTCCATTGTGGTTTCAGCTACAAACTGACCTCAATATTTTGGAATCTAAAGATTAAATTGTGAATTTAACAATTGCCAAAAAAATCTGACAAGACCTGTAACTAGATTGACCAAAACAGGGAGAAACAGAGAAAAAAGAGAGAGAGAGAGTGGGGTAAGGAGAACTCAAACAACCACCAACATGTCTTATATGAAACAGGAGAAGGAAAAGGCAGGAAGTTGACTTTTAAAGTAAGATGTTTGAAAATGTTGCATAGAATTCAAATGTGATTTCATAAGGACAAAATTGGATATAGGAACTAGAATTTAGACTTTTCTAGCAGTAACGTCTGCCAGAATAACAATCACTGAATGTTGGCCAAGAAAATGGCTGTAGCAAAATTCTAGCCAAATGTAGAAGGTACACTACTTGCCTATGTGAAATAAGAAATAGCAAGGAATCAAGAATCACACTAAACACCTATGGATAATTAATCTTTGACATGGGAGACTGGAATATATAAAATGAATAAAACACATTGTCTTCAGCAAGTGATGTTGGGGAAGCTGGACAGCCAAATCAATACAGTTACAACATACCCATATACCATGCACAAAATAAACGCTAAATGACTTAAAGACTTATACATAAGACATGACAGCATAAATCTCCAAGAAGAGAACATACGCAAAACATTGACATAAACCATACCAATGTTCTCTAAGGTCAGTCTGCCAAGGCAATAGAAATAAAAGCAAATACCAACAAATGAAACTTGATCAAAATAATAAGCTTTTGTACTGCAAAGGAAACTGTACACAAAACAAAAAGAGAACATACAGAACAAAAGAAAATATTTTCAAACAATGTGACCAACAAGGACTTACACATCTAAAATATACAAACAGTTCAATAACATGAAGACAAACAAAAATATGTAAAATATCTTAAGAGACATTTCTACAATGATACCTACAGATGGCCATTAGGGACATGAAAGCATGTTCAACCTCACAAGTTACTAGAGAAATACAAGTCAAAACTACAATAAGAGAACAACTCAGACTGGTCAGAATGGTCATCATTAGAAAGTCTACAAATAATAAGAGAATCTTCCTACACTATTGGTAGGAAGGTAAATTGGTGCAGCCACTATGAAAAATAATATGGGGTTTTCTCAAAACACTTAAAATGGAATTCCCATGTTTGTTCAGTCACTCAGTTGTATCTGACACCTTGCCATCGCATGGACTGCACATTCCAGGCTTCCCTGTCCTTCACCATCTCCAGGAGCTTGCTCTAACTCACATCCATTGAGTCAGTGAAACCATCCAACCATCTCATCCTCTTTTGTCCCCTTTTCCTCCTGCCTTCAATCTTTCCCAGCATCAGGGTCTTTTCTAATGAGTCAGCTCTTCACATCAGGTGGCCAAAGTATTGGAGCTTCCCCTTCAGCATCAGTCCTTCCAATGAATATTCAGGATTGATTTCCTGTAGGATTGACTGGTTGGATCTCCTTGCAGTCCAAGGGACTCTCAAAAGTTTTCTCTAACATGACAGTTCAAAAGCATCGATTCTTTGGCGCTCAGCTTTCTTTATAGTCCAACTCTCACATCCATATGTGACTACTGGAAAAACCATAGCTTTGACTAGATGGACCTTTGTTAGCAAAGTAATGCCTCTGCTTATTAGTATACTGTCTAGGTTTGTCATAGATTTTCTACCAAGAAGTAAGCATCTTTTAATTTCATGGCTTCAGTTGCCATCTGCAGTGACTTTGGAGCCCAAGAAAATAAAGTTTGTCACTGGATATTCAATATCCTGTGATAAATCATACTAGGAAAAAGTGTATTAATAAAGATGTAGAGATTCCTGTTTTGAAAGTGAGTGATTGTACTGTATCTTTAAATAAAGCATATGGTGGTCAGTGTTTAACACATTGAGTTCTAGGTGTGGTGGGAACATACAAATTGAAATGTTTAATAGGAAGTGATATGTGGTTTTAGAGGAAGATGCAGGTTCGTGGTAGGAGATATAAATTTTGGAATAAAATACCAGGTACAAATATATTTAAATATATGTTAGCAAAATAAAGGGATTATACATCAGTACCAGAGAAGGAAATGGCAACCCACTCCAGTATGCTTGCCTGGAAAATCCCATGGACGGAGGAGCCTAGTAGGCTACTGTCCATGGGGTCGCGAAGAGTCAGACACAACTAAGCGATTTCACTTTTCACTTTCATGCATTGGAGAAGAAAATGCCAACCCACTCCAGTATTCTTGCCTGGAGAATCCCAGGGACAGAGGAGCTTGGTGGGCTGCCATCTATGGGTTCGCTCAGAGTTGGACACAACTGAAGTGACTTAGCAGCAGCAGCATACATAAATACTAGTAAAATACTTCAATGCTCTAGGAAGCCATCTAAGAGAAAGCCTCTCTTTAGTATTCTAGTAGTTTCCCCCACCAAGAATGACACCAAGTAGCTATATAGTTTGTGATGGCTTTGATTTTTAAATCTAATATGCTTCCATTTTATTTATAGTATGTAATTTATTTTCCTTTTGAAAACACAGCATATAAATCTCTAAATCTTTGATTATTTCCATTAAGTTATTTTTAGTTGTGATGAGCATTTGTTAATATCCTCATGTACTCAGTTGTGTCCAACTCTTTGTGACCCCATGGACTGTAGCCCACCAGGCTCCTGTCCACGGGAATTCCTAGGCAAGAATACTTGAGTGGGTTGTTATTTCCTATTCCAGATTTGTTAATGACTTGGATATATTTCTGGGTTTCTCTGGTGGTTCAATTAGTAAAGAATCTGCCTACAATGCAGGAGACTTGGGTTTGATCCTGGGTGGGGAAGATCCTCTGGAGAAGAGAATGGCAACACTTTCCAGTATTCTTGCCTGGAGAATTCCAGGGACAGAGCATGCTGGAGGGCCACTGTCCATGGGGTCGCAAAGAGTCAGACACAACTGAGCAACTAAAGCTTTCTTCTCTCCTTCTGGATATATTTCCAAAGTTATCTCCATAACTACTTTACTGACTGAAACTACCAATGGCATTTTGCAAACAAATGAAGAAAATCCTTTTCAGCTCAGGATTTTAGAGAAGAGGACTTGGGACCACTGTCTTTAGGCCAGAGGACACCTCTGTTTGTAAAGTTCTTTCTTCCTAGAAAACTCAACAGTGATCAGGATAGGACCCCAGGAGGAAGAAACGAGGATGTGGCAACTCAAACCTGTTCTGGTTTCTAAAGGGGTGAATTAAATGTGTCCCTTGAGGTTTAGTCAACAAAGAATATTGGGTTGGCCAAAGAGGTCATTCATGGTTTTCCATAAGATGTGACAGAAAATGTGAGTGAACATTTTGACCAACCCCTATGCTATTATTTCAAGGCCAGGAACCCTGCTCAGGATTAAAGAATTTTCATGCCTCTGACTTATTTTGAAATAGTACAATTTGCCCCTTCCCCTCCCAAATGTGTTGTGGACAAAGAACTCTAATTGTGCAAAAATGCATATTATAAAGTAATACACAACATTCACTCCTCTACAGATGCTTTCTCATGGAAATAACTGGAGATCAGTCACCTCTGGGGAAGACGTGTGGACAGAAGATTCACATTCTCCCATAGTTCTCAGTATCAACACTTCTTTCCAACCTTTTATTGGTCCCTTAAAGACTGTCTTGTTTTCAAGTTACTAAGGCCCCCACAAGAGAGGGAACTGCCCTAAGCCCTCATTCTCTGGCATAAAAATTCCACTGGGGTCTCCCTCTCTCCTAAAATTCTTTTTCTCTTCTCCAAGTAGCTCCTCAACAATAGGCACAAGACAGCCTTAAACCACTGCCTAATCCACAATGTTCTGTCTGAAATAGTGTCAAAATATTTAAATGTTAATCCTTCTGCATTTTATCTTTTAAAAATCTTCCCTTAATTTTCCTGGGATAAACATACCTTTCTTCAGACCAATTCCTTCTCATTTTTCACCTACACACTCTTTCTTGTTGGATGCACTGGTATAGACTCCCATCTTAAAGTTCACCATCACCAAGGAAACTTTTAACCACCACTACCATCAACAGAGGGAAAACCTCTGTTGAGTCTAAAACATAACCCAATATCCTGGAGCACAATCCAGTTAGAACAAAGTGATTCAGTGAATATTCTAAATCATTGAGATTCATGCAAATACAAAAAACGAAATGGTTAACAATTCTATACATGACATGGGTTTTTTTAAAGGGTTGTGTTTGGAATTTTTGGAGTCATAAGAAAGATATTCTGAATTGGTCCACATCTTAAACAAGGAGACTTGAATTTCATGTCTAAAGAGGTCAAACATTTGTCAACCAGTTGAGCCCTTTGATAGAAATGACTTTTTAAAAAACTCTTAAAACCATCTTAATATTTTCATTTATATTTCTAAACATCACAGGGGATAAGAATTTATTTAAAAAATAAACATATTTGAAGAGTGAACTGATTCCACATCAGGTTACAGTAAGTTAAAAGGTGAAAAGCACAGTTAAGTTCTTGCAAAACAGGCTTGAATATAAGCTAAACCAGATAAGGAAATCCAGGTGACCAATTACATCCTGTTTCTGCTACCAAACCAACTAGGGGTCAGTTAAGAGCTTCTAAAAATTTATAAAAAAATATTCAGCTTTTTTTTCCCCTAAGACATATATTTGATATTTCCATAGTGTTTGAAGTCTATACATCTAAAATCAAGGTGTTGGCAGGACCATGCTCTCTTTGAAGGCTCTTAACTTGTCCAGCTTCTGCTGGTTCCTGGCAGTCCTCAGCTTTCCTTGGCTTGTAGCTTCATCACTCCTGTCTCTGCCTTTGCCATCACATGGCCTCTTTCACTCTGGTGTGTCTACGTGTCTCCACATCTTCATCTCCTTATAAGGACACAAGTCATTGTAGGTATGCCCACCTAATCCAGTAAGACCTCATCTAAATTAGGTTACATGCACAAAGAAGACATTTCCAAATAAAGTCACATTCATAGGTATGGAGAGATTAAGACTTAAATACATCTTTGGAGGAATGTGGTTGAAATCACAACATTAGGAAACTATATAAGCCAGAAACTCAGTTGTCTATAAAGAAAGGAAGAGATTAAAGGAGGAAAAAATGAATGCAGCCAGGAGTCACACTCACACAGAAGCAGCAGGAGGCCACAGGCCCAGTCACCTGCCAATCAGGGCTCCATGAACACAGGGCACACTCTGCCACAGCATTTGCTGAAACCACCTTCCCTCAGAAGCTCCATCAGAAGGGGGGAAGGAAAGACTTCTCTTTACTCAATTTCTTACCAGGTTTTCCTGTAAATAACCAAAATAGTCTTCTCCTTTGCCTACTTAACAGCATGCTTACCATCATTAAATTCCCAAACAGTAAGAAAACCAACGACGTAATGCATCCACCTCCAGCATGCAATTATCACAGTTAACATGAAGATATCCTCACCCTCATCCCCAAAGCAGAAGATGCAAAACCCTATCCACCCTCCCATCCATATCAGAGAGATATTAATTATGCTTCTAGTTCAGCTACAAGCCCACCTGGGTATTTTGTAACCAAAGATTAAATTGTAAAGTTAGCAATCACCAATAAAACTGACAGACATGTAGCTAGACTGACCAATAAAAGGTGAGGGGAAGGGATAACTCAACCACCCACCCACATTCGTTATACACAATAGAGAAAGAAGGAAGATGACTTTTAAAAGATTATTGAAAATGTTTCTTAGAATTGAGATCTAATTTCAAATGGACAACATTGAATGTGGGGACTAGGATTTAAATTTTTCTAACAGCAGTCCCGAGAACTGGTGGTTGGCCAAAATTATGACCATAGAAAACTTCTCACCAAAATTAGAATGAATGTTACTTGACTGTGGGGAGTAAGAAACAGCAAGGAATCAATATTGACAATGAACACCTATGGTCAATTAGTCTTTGACAAGGGAAGCCACAATATATAAAACAGGGAAAACACAATCTCTTCATCAAGGGATGTTGGGAAAGTTGCATAGCCACATGAAAATCAGTAAAGGTAGAATATACTCTCACACCACACACAAAAATAAACTCATGATGGCTTGAAGACTTCAATATAAGATATGGCACCCTAAAACTCCCAGGTGGCACTAGTGGTAAAGAATCTAACACCAATGCAGGAGACACAAGAGGTGTGAATTTGATCCCTGGGTCAGGAAGATCCCCTGGAGAAGGAAATGGCAACCCACTCCAGTATTCTTTCCTGCAGAATTCCATGGACAGAGGACCCTGGCAGGCTACAGTCCATGGGGTCGCAAAGAGTAGGACATGACTGAGTGACTGAATGCACCCACCCATTAGAAGAGAACATGGGCAAAACATTCTCTGATGTAAATCATGCCAGTGTTTTCTTAGGTCAGTCTTCCAAGGAAATAGAAATAAAAGCAAAAATAACCAAAACATATTAAAATTAATGAGCTTTACACGATAAAGGAAACCATAAGCAAAATGAAAAGACAATCTACATGATGAGAGAGAATAATTGCAAACAACAACCAAGAAGGACTTAATAATAAAAGTATGCTAATAGCTCATACAACTCAATAACAACAACAACAACAAAAACCAAACAACCCAATCAGAAAAATAGACAGAACACCTAAATAGATATTTCTCCAAAGATAATGTGTGGTGGTGTTTAGTCGCTAAGTTGAGTCCAACTCTTTTGCAACCACATGGACTATAGCCTGCCAGGTTCCCCTGTCTATGGGATTTTCCAGGCACGAATATTGGAGTTGGTTGCCATTTCCTTCTCCAGGGGATCTTCCTGCCCCAGGGACTGAACCCTCATCTCCTACTTGGCAGGCAGATTTTTTTTAATCACAGAGCCACCTGGGAAGCCAAACTCTCGCTAAAGATGACATACCGGGCCAATAGGCACATGACAATATGCTCAGCATCAGTAATTATTAGAGAATTGCAACTAAAATCTACACTTCGCACTGGTTAGAATAGTTATCATTAAAAAGTCCACAAATAGCGAGAGTTAGAGAGGGTACAGAGAAAAGGGTATTCTCCTACACTGGGTTGGAATATAAATTGGTATAGCCACTATGAAAAATAGTACAGAAGTTCCTCAAGAAACTAAAAATAGACCTGCAGTATGATCTAGCAAACTCATTCCTGGGCTTATATCCGCAGAACACTGTAATTCAAAAAGATACACACAACCCTATGTTCACAGCTGCACTATTTATGATAGCCAAGATAAGGATGTAACCTAAGTGTATATCAACAAATGATTAAAGATGTATGTGTATATATTATATAGGTGTATCTATTATATAAACACACACACAGAATAGAATATTACTCAGCCATAAAAAGAATGAAATAGTGCCATATGAAGCAATATGGATGGGTCTAGAGATTATCATACTAAGCAAAGTAAGTCAGAAATGGAAAGGCAAATAGCACATGATATCACTTATTTGTGGAATCTAAAATATGACACAGATAAACTTGTCTACAAGACAGAAACAAATTCACATACATAACAAACAGCCTTGTGACTATAAAGGGCTGAAGGAAATATGGGAGAGGGATGGATTGGGAAATTGAGACTAGCAGATGTGAACTATTATATATAGAGTGAATAAACAGCAAATTCCTAATGTATACCACAGCAAACTATATTAAATATCCTGTGTGAATCATACTAGAAAAATAAATAAATAAAAAATAAAGACTTTGAGATTCCACCATAATGGTGGTCAGTTTTTAAGACATGAGTTTTAGGTGTGGGTGGGACATACAAACTGAAATATTAAATAGAAAGTCATATGTGGTTTTGGAGGGAAGAAGTGGGATTGTGTTTGGAGATATGAATTTTGGAATAAAATATCAGTTTTGAATATATTTAAATCTACACATTAGCAAAACTAAAGGGATTAGAAATCAACAGTATTAAAGTGTTACAGTGCTTTAAGAAGCCACCTAAGTGAAATCTTCTATTTTATATTTTAGTAGCTTTTCCCCCGTAAGACTATGAATAGCAAGTTAGTTTCCTAAGCACTACAATTTTAAATCTAATATGGTATCATTTCATTTATAGCATATATTTTGTTTTCATTTTGAAAATACTGTATAGAAGTCTCTGCATATTTTATTTCCATTAAATTATTTTAAGTGTTATAAATATTTGTTGAAGATACGAATATTACAAGATTCTCCCCATAACTACTTTACTAACTGAAACTACCAATGGTTTTTCACAAATGCATGGAGCAAAGACTTTTCGGCCCAGGATATTTTAAGAGAGGACCTGTGACTACTGTCTTTGGAGTAGAGGTCACCTTTGCTTGTAAAATTCCTTTTTCCTGGAGAACTCACTTTGATTCTAGTAGGAACCTAGGGAGAAGAAGGAAGACTGTGGCTACTCTAAACCTGTTTGGCTTCTAAAGGGACAAGACCAACGTGACCCTTGAGATTTAGTCTGGAACTTGGGTCAGATAAGAGTATTTCAAGGTCAGGAACCCTGATCAGGACTAAGTAATTTTCATGCCACTGGCTCATTTTATAACAGCACCGCTCACTCCTCCAACTCCAAAGTATAATGTGGACACAGGACTTTGATTTTGAAAAATGCGAACCATAAACTGTAACACAAACAGTTCCCTCACTTGTACACACATCCTTTCTCATGGGCATAATGGGTGAGCAGAAACCTCTGGGAAAAGACAGGTGGAAGGAAGGTTCACATTTTCTGTCAGTTCTCAATTCCAGGCTTCCCTTGGTCCCTTAAATACTGTTTGGTTTTCTAGTTTATAGGTCCCCACAAGACAGGGAGCTGCTGCCAACCCTCATTCTCTGTCATAAAACATTCCTTTGGGATCTCCTTCCCTCCTCATTTCCTCTCTCTCTTCTCCAAAGAGCCCCTAAACAGTAGGCACATGATAGCCTTAAACTACTGCCAAACCCACAGTGTTATCTCTGAAGCATTGTCAAAACATATTCGTGGTAATCCCTCTGCATTTAATCTTTTTTAAAATCTTTCCTTAATTTTTCAGGGAGATGTAGACCTTTCTGAGACCCATTCTTTCTCATTTTTCACCTACATAATCTATCTTGGTGGATGCACTGCTGTAAAGTCCCACTGTAATTTTGCCATCACCATGGATTGCTTTAACCACCATTACCATCAACAGAGGTAAAACGTGTGTTAAGTCTAAAACATAACGCAGTCTCCTAGAACACAATGCAATGTATCAAAATGGATTTAGCAAATATTCCAAGTACATTCTGAGATTCATCCAAATAGAGAAAATTAAATGGTTAACTTATATACATGCCACAAGTTTTTTTTTAAAGGATTGTGTTCAGAGTGTTTGGAGTCATAAGGAAGATACTGTCTGAATTGGTGCAAATATTAAATAAGGAAACTTGAATCTTGCCTCAGGAGATCAGACACATTTACCAGCCATTTGTTAAGCCCTATGATGAAGACTTAAAAAAAAAAAAAAACTTTAAACCATTTTAGTATTTTTCATTTAAATTTCTAAACATCACAGTGATTAAGCGTTTATTTGAATATTAAACATACATTTGAAGAGTGAACTGATACCAAGTCAGGTTACAGCACATTAGAGGGTGAAAAGCACAAGTTAGTTCTCATAAGACAGACTCCAACTTAAGCTAAACCAGATACGGGGATCCAGGTGTCCAAGTACATCATGGCTTCTACTGCAATACCACTTGTGGATCAGAAGGGACAGTTTTAAAAAATTATGAAGCAAATTCTATTTTTCCCCTAAAACAAAAATGTAATTTTTGCATAGTATTTCCATAAGTTTTCCATAGTATTTCCAAGGTATTGGCAGGGCCATGTTGTCTTTGAAGACTTGTCTTGTTCAGCTTCTTATTGGCAATCCTCAGCTTCTCTTGGCTTGCAGCTGCATCATTCCAGTCTCTGCCTTTGTCATCACATGGCCTCCTTCACACTAGTGTGTCTATGTGTATCCAAATCTCTCTCTCATTATAAGGACAACAGTCATTGGAGTTACTGCCCACCTAACCCAATATGACCTCATCTAAATTTGATTACATCTTCATAGATCATCTTTAAAAATAAGGTCACATTCATAGGTTTGGGGAGATCAAGAGTTATATACATCTTTTGAGGGGACACAATTCAACTCACAAACTTGGAAAATTATATAGGTCAGAAGCTCAGATCTATATAAAGAAAGAAGCAGCACTGAGAAGAAATAAATGAAGTTAGGCAGGAGCCACACTCAAACAGAAGATGCAGGAGACCAGGAGCCCAAAGAAACTTACCAATCAGAACTCCATGAATGCTGGACACATTATACCAGTGTTTGCTGCAACCCTCCCTCAGGAGCTCCACAAGAAACAGGAAAAAAGGCTTCTCCTCTCTTTAGTCAATTTCCTATCAGTTTCCCATAAATAATCAAAATAATCTACCCTTCTGCTCCTTAGCACCATCCTCACCATGATTAAACTTTGATATGATTAGAACAGTAACAACATCATGCACCCAACTCCAGCATGCAACTGTCACTATTAAGATGAAGATAACCTCACCTTCTTCCCAAAAAGAGAATGTGAAAAATCTTATCAATTACCAAATCCATATCTAGGAAATATTAATCCCCCACCTATTGAAGCCACAATCCCACCTGTGTATTTTGTAATCTAAAGACTAAGCTGTAAAGTTAACAATTGCCAACATCAACAGATGTGTAGTAAGATTGGACAATCAAAAGAGAGAGACATGACTCCAACAACCACCAACATTCTTTATACACAATAAGAGAAGGTGAAAGCAGGTAGGTGACTTTTAAACTGAGTTTATTGAAAATGTTACTTAGTATTGAGATTTAATTTCAGGAGGACAAAATCAGATGTGGGAACAAGGGTTTAGACTTTTCTAGTGGTAATGGTGAGAAATGATTGTTGGCCAAGATTATAACCATAGCTAAATTCTAGCCAAAGTAGACTGTTTGCTACTTGGGTGCAGGAAGTAAGAAACACCAACAAGTCAAGCATCACACTGAAAACCTATGGTCAATTAATCTTCAACAAGGGAGGTCAGAATATATACAGTATTGAAAACACATTTTCTTCAGCAAGTGGTGTTGGGAAAGCTGGGCAGCCACATGGAAATCAATAAAGTTAGAACTCACCCTCACACTACACACACATTTAAACTCAAAATGGCTTAAAGACTTAAATATAAGACATGACACCATGAAAGTTCTAGAAGAGGACATAGGCAAAACATTCTCTTACATAAGTCATAAAAGAAAAAATAAATGAGGTTGAATCAAACTAAAAATCTTTTGCACAGCAAAGGACATGAAAAACAAAATGAGAAGACAATCTATAGAATTAGAGAAAATATTTGCAAACCATATGACCAACAAGGGCTTATATCCAAGTATATAAACAGCTCATACAAATCAATAACAAAATACAGACATACCAACCAGAAATTAGGCAGAATACCTAAATAGACATTTCTCCAAAGACAATATACAGATGGCCAACAGGCAAGTGTTAAGGAGCTTGACATCAATAATTATTAGAGAAATGCAAGTCAAAACTAAATGAGGTACAACCTCACCCTGGTCAGAATGGCCATCATTAAATAGTCTACAAACAACAAATGCTGTAGAGGGTCTGCAGAAAAAAAAAGCCTCCTACCCTTGATGGGAATGTAAATTGGTGCCACCACCATGAAAAATAATGTGGAGTTTTCTCAAAAAGCTAAAAATAGAGTTGCCATATGATACAGCAACCAGTGGGCATATATCTGGTGAAAGCTCTAATTAAAAAAGACCTATGAGGCCATCAGATTTCTCATTTCAAACTTTGTCCTATGTATATCTTCATCTAACTATTTCTTTTCATCCTTAAATAGCACTTTATATATAATAAATTGGTAATTTAGCATATAGAAAAGCAAAAAACAACCCCCCCAAAACAAAAAGATACATGCTCCCCTACACCCTTATGTTCATAGCAGCACAGTTTATAATAGCCAAGACTTAGAAAGAACCTAAGTGTCCATCAACAAATGAAGGAATAAAGATGTATACATGCACAGACAGTAGACTATTACTCAGCCATAAAAAAGAATGAAATACTGTCATTTGCAGCAATATGGATGGATGTAGAGATTATCATACTAAGTGAATTAAGTCAGAAATAGACAAATTTCATATACTATCACTTATATGTAGAATCTAAAATATGACACAAATGAACTTACTTACAACACAGAAACAAACTCACCTACATAAAGAATAGCCTTCTTGTCGAAGTTGAGGGAGGGTCAGAGAGGGATGAATTGGGAATTTGGGACTAGTACATTGTGACCTATTATATATAGAATGGATAAACAAGGTCCTATAGTATAGCACAGGAAACTATATTTGATACCCTGTAATAAATCATATTAGGGGGAAATAAATAAACAAAGATACTGAGATTCCTATCTTGAAAGTGAATGATTGTACTATATCTTGAAATAAAGCGTAACGGTCATAAATTTTTAACACACTGATTTTAGGTGTGCATGCATGCTAAGTTGCTTCAGTCATGTCTGACTCTTTGCAACCCTATGGACTGTAGCCCTCCAGTCTCCTCTGTCCATAGGATTCTCCAGGCAAGAAACCTGGAATGAACTGCCATTTCCTTATGCAGGATTTTAGGTGTGGATGGAAATTAAAAATTGAAATATTAAATAAAATGTGATACGCAGCTTTGGAAGGAAGAAACAGGATTGTGGACATATATATAAATTTTGGAATAAAATACCCTATTTGAGTGTATTTAAATCTACACATTAGCAAAAGTAAAGGGATTGGACAATAATACTATTAAAATATTCAGTGTTTGTGAAGCCACCTAAAGAGGAAACTTTTGTTGTATATCTTAGTAGTTTTTTGACTCCAAAAAAATAACTATGAATATCTTATAGTTTCTTTAGTGCTACAATTTTTAAATCTAAAATGCTATCATTTAATTTATAGCTTATAATTTGTTTTCATTTTGAAAACAATGTATATAAATCTCTACATCTTTGACTGTTTCCATTAAATTATTTTTACATATTATAAGCACTTGTTAAACTTGGATTTATTTCTAAAGTTCCCTCAGTAACTACTAACTGAAACTACCAATAGCATTTTACAAACACATGGACAAAGACTTTACAGCCCAGAATCTTAGAGGAGAGGAACTGTGACTACTGTCTCTAGACTAGAGGTCCCCTCTGCTTGTAAAGTTTATTTGCTCCTTGAGAATTCACAGTGATCAGAGTAGGCCCCAGGGAATAGAAGTAAGATATGGCTACTCAAAACCTATTCTGGACTCTAAAGGGACAGAATAAATGTGTCCCTTGAGGTTTGGTCAGAAAAGAGTATTGGGTTGGCCAAAGAGGTTGTTTTGGGGTATTCTGCAAGATGTTACAGAAAATGCAAATGAACTTTTTAGACAGTTCATATGCCATTATTTCAAGACCAGGAACCTTGCTCAGGATTAAAGAATTTTCATGCCTCTGGCTTATTTGTTAACAGTGCCCTGTAGCCCTCCACCTCCCAAATATATTGTGGACATGGGACTCTGATTATGAAAAAATGCAAATCACAAATTATAATACACAAAGTTCACTCACTCATGTGCAGATGCTTTCTCATGGGCACAATGGGTGATCAGACCCCAGGTGTCTGACTATTTGTGACCCTGTGGACTGTAGCCTGCCAGGCTCCTCTGTACATGGGGATTCTCCAGGCAAGAACACTGGAGTGGGTTGCCATTCCTCCTCCAGGGGATCTTCCCAACCCAGGGATCAAACCCAGGTCTCCTGCGTTGCAGGCAGCTTCTTTACCATCTGAGCCACAGGGAAGCCCCTGGGGAAAGACAGGTGGACAGAAAACTTACATTCTCCCACATGTTCTCAATGCCAACACTTGTTTCCAACCTTCTTTTGGTCCCTAAAAACTATCTGGTATTCTAGTCAATAGGCACCCAGAAAAAAAAGGGGGGGTCCCCCAACACTCATTCTCTGATATACAAATTGCTCTGGGGTCCCCTCCATCCCCATATCCTTTTTCTCTTCTCCAAGTAGCTCTGCAATAGTAGACACAAGAGAATCTTAAACCACTGCCAAATCCATAGTGTCATCTCTGAAATATTTTCAAAACCTATTAATAATAATTCTTCAACATTTAATCCTCTTTAAAACCTTCCTTTAATTTTCCTAGGATAGGCAGACACTTTTTTTTAGACCCATTCTTTCTCACTTTTCATGTACATACTCTATCATGGTAAATACATTGGTATAAACTCCCATCTTAAGTTCACCATCACAATGGACAATTTTAACCATTACTATTGAAAGAAGTAAAATCTGTGTTAACCTATATAAAATCCAACTGGATCAAATTGGATTTAGTGAATATGCCAGGTCATTCAGAGATTCATGCAAATATAGAAAACTAAATAGGTCATTTTAACTTAGAAATAATGTTGTATACATGCAACAGGTTCTTTTAAAGGATTGTGTTCAGTCTGTTTGGAGTCAAAAGGAAGCTACTCTCTGAACTGGTGCAAATCTTAAACAAGGAGATCTGAACTTCTTGTCTAAAGTCAAACATATTTACCAGCCATTTGTTAAGCCCTATGGGGCTCCCCTGGTTGTTCAGATGATAAAGAATCTGCCTGCAATGCAGAAGACAAGGGTTCGATCCCAGAGTCAGGAAGATCTCCTGATGAAGGGAATGTCTGTCCACTCCAGTATTCTTGCCTGGAGAATTCCATGGACAGAGTTTGTGGTGGGCTACAGTCCATGAGGTTGCAAAGAGTTGGACATGACTGCATGACAAACACTTTCATTTTCACAAGGTCTAGATGACTTTTTTAAAAAACATTTAACCATTTTAATCTTTTCATTTAAATTTCTATATATCACAGTGGCTAAGCATTAGTTTGAAAACTGAACATATATTTGAAGAGTGAACTGATATCAAGCCAGGTTACAGCATGTTAGAGACTGAAAATCTTAATTCAGGTCTTATAAAACAGGCTCCAACTTAAGTTAAACCAGGTAAGGGGACCTAAATATCCAAGTCAATCCTGCTTCTATCACAAAGCCACTTGGGGAACAAGAAGAGGATTTAGAAAAATTATAAAACAAATTCAATTTTTTTTTTCCTTCAGACAGAAATGTAATCTTTCCATAGTTCTCAAAGGCTAGAAATGTGAAATCAAGGTGCTGGCAGAACCATGCTCTCTTTGAAGGCTCTTATCTTGTCCAGTTCCTGCTGGTTACTGGAAGTCCTCAGCTTTACTTGGCTTGTAGCTCTATCACTGCTGTCTCTGACTTTGTCATCACGTGTACGCCTTCATTCTGGTATGTATTTATCTCTAAATTTTTCTCTTTATAAGGACACCACTGGAGTTATGCCCACCGAATCCAGTGTGACCTCATCTACATTTAATTATATGGCAAAGACCATATTTCCAAATAAGGTCACACTGATAGGTATTGGGAGATTAGGATTTAAATACATTTTGGGGGAGGACACAATTCAGCTCACAATTCTTGGAAAATTATATGTTAGAGACTCAAGTCTCTATAAAGAAAGGAAGAGCATTAGAGAAGGATTAAATAAAATAAGCCAGGAGCCACACTCACACAGAAGATGGAGGAGACCTCTGACCCCCAAGTTACCTTCCATTCAGAGTGCCATGAGTCAGGACACACTCTGCCATGCTGTGCGCTGGACCTGTCCTGCCTCAGAAGCTCCAAAAGAAGCAGAAAAAAAGGAAAAGAAATTGACTAAAGGGAGGAGAAGAGTATCAGTTTCCCATAAATAACCAGAATAGTCTACCCCTTTGTCTGGCTAGCAGCATTCTCATCATGATTAAACTTCCATATAATAATAATAGTCACAACATCATGCATCCCCCTGTCAGCATGTAACTATTCCAGTTAACATGAAAATATTCTGTCTTCCCCAAAAGAGAAGGTGCAAATCCTATCCATTCCCACATCTGCATCTAACAGATATTAATTCAGCTTCTAGTTCAGGCACAATCTGGAATTTTGTAATCTAAAGATTAAATTGCAAAGTTAATAACTGCCAACAAAAATGACAGATATGTAGCTAGACTGACCAATAAAAAGAGAGACAGAGAGTGGAGAGAGAAAGAAAGGACTTAAACAACCACCAACTTTCCTTATGTAAAACAGAAGAAAAAACCGGGAGATGACATTTTCAAATAAGATCATTCTTAGTTCCTTTGTGGTCATGCAGTCTTTGCAGCTGATTGTGACTTGCTTGAGGTCTTCTTTCCCCCAGTTCCTTGACCTAGACTCTTTCAGAAATCGTCCTGTATATCCTTTTGCTTGAGCAACATTTACTATGTTCTATGATGGTAAGTGCAAATTTCTCAAGAAAGTTCCTCCAAATGCCCAGAGTGGAAAGGATTACTTGAGCTACACCACAGAGTACCCAGGAATCCCTTCACCATATTTATTACCAGATTAGACTACCAACTCTGTCCAGGGGTGTAAATACCGTTTCCCCACCTGGCTCCATTGAATCTCCTCTCTAGTCTAAGGATGCTCTCCTAGACAGGTCTCATACCTGTACAGACATTCAGGGCATTGACACTCAGACCAGTTCTCCTTGGCATGGCCATCTTGGATCTGATTCCACACTTCCCTTCTCTCTCCCATGAGAGCCAGCTCTTCCTGGGATGTGGACAGAGCGTGGAGTGAGTCTGTGCAGCAGTCACAGCTTTGACAGTATCCTTGCTGGTAATCTCTGCCTCTCTAGCTCATGCTAAGTGGCTGTCCATATCTTCTGTGTGGTCTGACTTGAAATGCCAGCTCTCTCATGTATTTGAATGTCTTAAGTGGCCAGAGACAGCTTCCCAGCCACACAGCCCAAAAATCTCTTAACTGGTCTTCTGTCAGCATAGTTGTCAGCAGTGGCCAGTATTTACCTCCAGCCACCAGCTTCTGAGGCTTTCTGACCCACCGTTGATCCTTCTGGGAGTAGAGGTTGGTGGTGTTTGGTCTCAACTAAACTTTGCTGTGTCCATGTCAGGGACACATGTAGATCTGCTGCTGCTGCTAAGTCACTTCAGTCGTGTCTGACTCTGTGGGACCCCATAGATGGCAGCCCACCAGGCTCCCCTGTCCCTGGGATTCTCCAGGCAAGAACAGACACCACCAAATATCAGGCACATGGTCTGCTTTCCTTCCATCAACCCTTCATTTATCTTGTTTTCTGTTCAAATAGGCCCCGACTTTAAAAGTCTGCAATATAAAGGAATTTGGGGGTAGCAGTGAGGGGGCCTAGGAAATGCCAGGCAAATGGATTTCCAGATTAAAGTACTTTTCTGATGTTATGGAACTTCTGGAGAGAGAAGCTTAAAATTTGGATGTATATCATTTCTGCAAAAGAGACAAAAAAATTATAGGATTCCAGGACAAGATGGCAGAGTCGAAGGACTGTGAGCCCACCTCCTCTCATGAGCACACCAAAAACACAACTAGCTGTTGAACAACTATCATTTCTGCAAGGCTGAGAAATATAACTAATGTTCAACATGCATAAAAATTACTAGTAGAAATTTAGACAAAATTAGACAGCAGAAAAACATGTTCTTGATGAAGGAACAAGATGAAACCCCAGAAGAACAACTAAGTGAAGTGGAGATAGGCAATCTACCCAAGAGCTCAGATTCACAATCATAAAGATGATCCAAGAGCTCAGAAAAAAAATGGATGTGTAGAGTGAACACTTACAAGCAGTTTTTTTTTAAAGAGCTAGAAAATACAAAAATCAACCAACCAGAGATGAAGAATACAATAATGGAGACATACACATAGCAATCAAATTGACAAAATTTAAATATAAAGAGAAAATATTAAAGCAACAAAAGGAAAAGCAACATACACGGGAATCTCCATGAGGTTATCAGCTTCAGCAGAAAATCTTCAGGCCAGAAGGGAGTGGCAATAAATATTTAAAAGGATGAAAGGGAAAAGCCTACAACCATGATTACTCTCCTAGCAAGGATCTCATTCAGATTCAATGGAGAAATCAAAACTTTACAGACAAGCAAAAGCTAGGAGAATTCAACATCACCAAACCAGCTTTACAACAAATACTAAAGGAATTTATATAGGCAGGAAACACAAGAGAAGAAAATGACCTACAAAAACTAACCCCAAACAATTAAGAAAACAGTAATAGGAACATACATATTGATAATTACCTTAAATGTAAATGGACTAAATGCTCCAACTAAAAGACACAGACTGGCTGAATGAATACAAAAACAAGACCAATACCTATGTGGTCTACAAAAGACCCACTTCAGACCTAGGGACACAGAAAGACTGACAGTGAGGAGCTGGAAAAAGATATTCCATGCAAATTGAAATCAAAAGAAAGCTGGAGTAGCAATATTCATATCAGACAAAATAGACTTTAAAATAAAGATTATTATAAGAGACAAGGAAGGGTGGTATATAATGATCACAGGATCAATCCAAGAAGAAGATATAAGAACTCCAGAAGATAGTGAAGGACAGGGAAGCCTGGTGTGCTACAGTCTATGAGGTTGCTGAAAGTTGGACATGACTTAGTGACTAAACAAAGCACAATAAAAATACTCCTAGAGGAAAACATAGGCAGAACACTCTTTGACATAAATCACTGCAAGATTTGGTTTGACCCACCTTCTAGAGTAATGCAAATAAAAACAAAAAAGAAACAAATGGGACCTAATTAAACTTAAAGATTTTAACAGCAAAGGGAATTATACATAAGACAAAAAGACAACCCTCAGAATGGGAGAAAATACTTGTAAACAAAGCAACTGACAAGTGATTAATCTCCAAACTATACAGACAGCCCATGCAGCTCAATATAAAAAAATCAAAAAGTGGGCAGAATACCTAAATAAACTTTTCTCCAAAGAAGACACACAGCCAACAATCACATGAAAAGATGCTCACCATATAATTATTATAGAAATGCAAATTAAAACTATAATGAATATCACCTCACACCAGTTAGAACTGTGTCAAAAAATCTGGAAACAATAAATCCTGGAGAGGGTGTAGAGAAAAAGGAACTCTCTTACACTCAGTGGGAATGCAGATTGATATGGTCACCATGGGTAAGGGTATGGAGGTTTCTTAAAAAACTAAAAATAAAACTACCATATGATCCAGCAGTCCCACTCTTTGGCCATTATACAGAGAAAGCTATAATTTAAAAAGATATTTGCACTTCAGTGTTCATTGCAGCACTATTTACAATAGCCAAGGTTGGAAGCAACTAAATGCTCATCAATCAAGGAATGGATAAAGAAGATATGGTATATGCATGTACGTGTATGTACATACACACACAGAGAGGAATATTATTCAGTCATGAAAAGGAACGGAATTGTGCTAATTACAGAGATGTAGGCAGAGTGTCATATGGAGTAAAGTAAGTCAGAAAGGAAATAAATAATATATTAATGCATATATGTGGAATCTAGAAAAATGGTATAGATGATCTTACCTGAAAAACAGAAATAGAGACACAGACATGGAGCAGAAATGTGTGGATACCAAGGACAAAGCGGGTTGGAATGAATGGGTGATTGCGATGGACACTAATGTTACCATGTATAAAATGGCTAATTAATGAGAATCCACCATACAGCATAGGGAACTCTACTCAATGTTGTGTGGTGAGCTAAATGGGAAGGAAACCCCCCTGAAAAAAGAGGGGACATATGTAAACATAGCTGATTCATTTTGTAGTACAGGAGACACTAACACAACATTGTAAAGCAACTATACTTCAATAAAATTAATAAAAAATTAACAAAATGGCGATAAGAACATACATATTGATAATTACCTTAAATTTAAACAGATCAATTGCACCAACCAAAGGATACATACTGACTGAATAGATCCAGAAAAAAGACTCCTATATACGTTGTCTACAAGAGATCCACTGCAGGTCTATACACTGAAATTAAGGAAATGGGAAAAGGTATTCAATGCAAATGGAAATCAAAAGAAAGCTAGAGTAGCATTACTCATATGAAACAAAATAGACTTTAAAATAAAGACTGTTACAAGAGATGAAGTTTACTACATAAAGATCAATCCAAGAAAAAGATGTATCAATTGTAAATTGTAAGATGTATCAATTGTATCCAACATGGAAGCACCTCAATATGTAAAGCAGATGTTAACAGACATAAAAGGAGAAATAGACAATAAAACAGTAATAGTGGAGGACGTTAAAATGCCACTTATATCAATGGACAGATTATTCGGACAGAAAATTGATAAGGAAACACAGACCTTAAATGAAATATTAGGCCAGATAGACTTAATTGATATTTATAGGACATTCTGCCCCAAAGCAGGAAAATACACATTTTTTTTTTTTTCAAGTACACATGAAACATTCTCCAGGAGAGATCCTATCTTGGGCCACAAAGCAGACCTTGTTAGATTTAAGAAAACTGAAATCATATCAAGCATCTTTTCTGACTACACTATGAGATTAGAAATCAACTAAAAGAAAAAAAATGAAAAAAATATAAACACACAGAGGCTAAACAATATGCCACTGAGCAACCAAAGGGTCACTGAAGAAATAAAGAAGAAAATGAAAAAATACCTAGAGACAAATGAAGATGAAAATACGACAATCCAAACCCTATGGGACATAGGGATCAAAGTTCTGAGAGAAGTTTATAGCAATACAAGCTCACATCAGGAAACAAGGAAAATCTCAAATAAATAACGTAAACTTACACCTAAAATAAGTATAGAAAGAAGAATTGAAACAAAACAAAGCAGGAAAGGAGAGGGAAAGAAACTATGAAAATCAGAGCATAAATAAATAAAATAGATAAGCCCAGTGAAACTAGAAGCTAGTTCTTTGGTGGCTCAGTGGTTGCTAAAGAATCTGCCTGCCAATGCAGGAGACACAGGTTCAATCCCTGATCCGGGAAGATCTACACGCTGTGGAACAACTAACATGGTGTGCCACCACTATTGAGCCTGTGACCTAGAGCCTGGAAGCCACAGCTACTGACGTCCACGTACCCTGGAGCCTGGGTTCTGCAACAAGAGAAGCCGGCACAATGAGAAGCCCATGCAGTGCAACTATAGAAAAGCCCGTGCAGCAGTGGAGACCCTGAAAAAAATAAATACATAAATGAAAATTTTAAAAATAATTAAAAGCTAGTTCTTTGAAAAGATAAATAAAACTGATAAAACTTTAGCTAGACTCATGAAGAAAAAAAGAGTGGTTCCAAATCAATAAAATCAGAAACAAAAAAGGAGAACTCACTATTGACACCACAGAAATTCAGAGGACCATATGAAACTACTATAAGCAACTATACACCAATAAAATGGACAATCCAGACAGCATAGTTCTTCTTGAAGAATTTGTACATCTCCCAAGACTGAACCAGGGAGAAATAAAAAAATATGAAAAGATCAATTACAAATTCTGGAATTGAATCTTTAAACACCTCCCAGCTAACCAAAGTCCAGGACCAGATGGCTTCACTAGTGAACTCTATCAAACATTTAGAGAAGAGTTAATATCCATCCTTCTGAAACTCTTCCCAAAAAATTACAGAGGAAGAAGCACTCCCAAGCTCATTCTATGCAGCCACCATCACCCTATATCAAAACCAGAAAAAGCTACCACAAGAAGAGATAGGCACCAAAGCTGGTCAACATCATGGCCAAGCTATTCTCTCTCTCCTAGACTCCTTCCCTTCTAACAGGCTTCCAACTGCAGCCATTGGCCACTATAGACCATCTTCACAAAATAAGTGGGATAATCCTGTGATAATGGGAGTTCGATCACATATATCACCACTCTGCTCAAAAGCCTCATGAGGCTGCTTCCCTTCTCCTTCCAAGTAGAAGGCAGATTCTTTGCAGAGGCTTACAGGACGGAGTGATTCAGCTTCATCAGTTCTACAACCAGCTCACCACCACCCCACCCCACCCCACCCCAAGTTTGCTCCAGCTGCACTGGCCTTTTCATTGTCCTGTCAGCTCCTCAGGCACGCCCATCCTGGACTCAGGCCCTTCCTGCATCTGCCCCATGCTCTCCCAGCACCTGCAGGGCTCTTAGGCGTATTCCTTAGACTCTGTGCCAACCTCATCTCATCAGGATGTCTTCCCCCAGCCACGCCCATTAGATGCCAATCATCCCCTTCTCTCACTCTGCTCTGGTTTTCTTTACAGCAGTGGTCAAGTGTTTCTTTTCCATCTCCAGAAAATATACACGCCCAACCGGTAAACAAACAAACAGGCAAAAAGTAATCTTCATGCATGAGGTTAGAGATTTTGCTTTGCTCACCTCAGTATTTTCAGGGCTTGAAAACAATACCTAGCAGGTACATATTAGGTCTTCAATACATTTTTAGTTTGAATAAATGAATAAATAAGCCAACTAATAAAAAATGAATCAGCAAATCTATGGCCTAAGTAGATATCTGAGCCAGAAAGTGGGATGCCTCGCACCCCTTCATGCACAAGTCACACTAGTGTCCATCTGCTTTGTAGACAAGGCTTACTTCTCACCTTCCTCCACTGGGAGGGCAGGAAAAGCCTCTCACCTGGGCAGTACATTCACCACAGGCCAAGGATCCCCACCTCTCCTTCCCTCCCCAGTTTGGTCCTTATTGATTTGTTGTTCGGTCGTTAAGTCATGTCCCTCTCTTAGCAGTCCCATGGGCTGCAGCACACGAGGCTTCCTGCCTTTCACGATCTCCCGGAGTTTGCTCAAACTCATGTCTGTTGTCGGTGATGCCATCTTAGATATAGTGGGATGAGTTGGTGGGGCAGGTTTTGCAGCCGTCCTAGGGGACAAAAGAAGTCTGATGTTAACTCTTGACCCCTCCTGGAGCTATTGTTAAAATGAGGGGTATTTACCCCTCCAGTTCTCAAACTTGGATGCTAGCCAGATTTCTCAAATAAGAAAAAACTCTTCCATTCAGCATCTCATCACAGACTTGTAACTCCTGGCAGTCTGTCCCCCTTAGCTAGAATGTATGAAATATGAGTGGAAAAAAATAATATCCAAACTTGTTTTCTACTGAATCCCATGTGCCTAGCACGGGTCCTGATATATAATAAGTGTTTATAAATATAATCTTCTCAACTTTCCTCCTAAACACCCATATCTTTCAGCATCCTTCAACTAGACATCCTCTTTTCCCCCTTTTAAAATCACTGCTCCCTTTTGGAAGGCCTCTCCCTTTCTTGTTCCAGCATTAGGGTTAATTGCAATGCTCAGCATTATGAAGATCGGAAATAATTTACATATCTTGAGCAAGCTTCTCCCTCCTCATCTTAAGTGGAAAATTCTGCCCAAGTTCTCTGAAACAACATTTCTGCAGTGCCTCCAAAGGAAGAGCATTCTAGAATTTCATCACTTCAGATTTACCTTTTCAAAAATATATACATGTGAGTCAGAGATTATCATCACATCAAATATAAAAGGTATTCCAGCCTATGGCACCACTGACTGCCCTTTGGGTGATAGGTTAGATGAGAATACTGACAAATTAGAAATAAATCTTCATCTTTCCGATGAGGAAGTGGTCAATTTCTTTATTTCTGCCATGTCATTAGTTCTTTAGACAATTGGGCCACTGAATTATTTGATTCTTCTAGGACATTCCACAGCATTAGTAGTTAATACATCTTTGAAATAGCTTTCATTATTCTATCCTACTGGTAGGTTCTGATGTGCAGAATTATTCAAAAATGGATGTCTTCACAGAGTAGGCACGTGGATTTTTTTCCATTGGATTAAAAAGGGCAGTGTTTCCTGAGAGTACTGAATTAATTTGCAATAAGAAATATGGAATGAGGAAATAGGAAGGGACCCTAGTGAACTCTGCTCGAGGTTACAGATTGCCTCATAAAACCTTAATCAGAGCTTCATCAACTTCCTAACTCCAGACAGGTCAACTGGTATTGATAAAGCAAGACCTCCCTTTAACAAGTACAGAGAATTGTTTTTAAGGGTAATAAAATTTTATATGTTTATGTTTCTCTTTCTTAAGTGAGTTCAAAGTCCTTTATAAACCTCAATCTACTCCAAAAGGCACAGAGAAAGATGACCTTTTCCAAAAATACAAAGGCACAGCAAGGCTGAGCTTTGATTAGAAAGGGAGTCATCAGCAAAGTCAGAAATCACCTTCAGGTTTCCTGACTCCTAGTTCAGGAGTCAAGTCAGAATTCTATATTGCCTTCATGGCTACAGTTTACCCAAGGAATCTGGCCAAGTATTTTCTGAGAAGAGCATGCATGTTGAGATATTCTGCCACTACACATGTGTTGTAATTCAAAAATGTCAAATAAGCTAGAGGTGAAGAAGTTGCTGAGCATCTGGGTTCTTGTAAAAACTTGAACAAGTCAGTAAATCTCCCCAGTTCAAGCCCATTGAAAAAAGGGGCTTGTCCAAATTAATAAAAAAGACTGAATTATAAAAGGAATAGGAAGGAAATTGTGTAATTTCTTCCAAATACACCAAGAGAATAGGAGGGAGGACATGGTTAAGAGTCACTGAGTGTATTTTATATTCCAAGCACTAGGTTAGCATCTTTGCCTTCAATATTTAGTCACCTGCAAACTCCATGTGTTATAGACATCATCATCTTCATTTTAAAGTTAAGGAAACAAAAGGTCAGAGAAGCTAAGTGATTCCCCCAAGGTCACACAGCTTAAAAGAGATGGTGACTGGGAAAATCTTATCTTCTACCACCCCATCCTGTAGCCCTTCTACTTACGGTAATACAAAAACTAAAGTTAATTAATGCAGCCAACACAGAACCCTATCTTTGTACACATTATTCACCAGCAGTAACATAATTATAATTAGATTTTTATACATACTACACAGTATAAAACCAACTTATGATTTGACTTATAATTTTTTTGACTTGATAATAGTGTGAAAGTGAGACACATTCAGTAGAAACTACACTTAGAATTTTGATCGTTTCCTGAGCTAGAAATACATGGGAGGATCTTCTCTAATGATGCTGCACAGTGGCACCTACATGATCACAAATATAAATGATAGATACACTTACAAGAATTCTGTGTCCAGACAACCATTCAATATTCAGTAAATTACATGAGCTATTCAGCATTACTATAAAATAGGCTTTGTTTAGACAATTTTGCCCAACTGCAGACTAACACTTTAGTGTCCAACACTGAAGTGTTCTGAGTACACTTAGAGCAGGTGATGCTAAACTCTGGTGTTCAGTTGTTGTTGTTGCCATTTCATTGCCAAGTCAGGTCCAGCTCTTTTGTGGCCCCATGGACTGTTGCCTGCCAGGCTCCTCCGTCCTAAGGAGTAAGGATGTTGGCAAGAATATTGGAGTGGGTTGCCATTTCCTTCCCCAGGGGAACTTCCTGACCCAGAAATTGAACCAGCATCTGCATTGGCAGGCGGATTCTTTACCACTGAACCACCAGGGAAGCCGATGATATTCAGTTTAGTTCAGTCGCTCAGTCTTTGTCCAACTCTTTGAACCGCAGCACGCCAGGCCTCCCTGTCCATCACCAACTCCCAAAGTTTACCCAAACCCATGTCCACTGTGTCGGTGATGCCATCCAGCCATCTCATCCTCTGTCATCCCCTTCTCCTGCCCTCAACCCCTCCCAGCATCAGGGTCTTTTCCAATGAGTCAACTCTTCGCATGAGGTGGCCAAAGTATTGGAGTTTCAGCTTCATTGGTCCTTCCAATGAGCATCCAGGACTCATGTCCTTTAGGATGGACTGGTTGGATCTTGTTGCAGTCCAAGGGACTCTCAAGAGTCTTCTCAACACCACTGTTCAAAAGCATCAATTCTGCACTCAGTTTTCTTCACAGTCCAACTCTCACATCCATACATGACTACTGGAAACACCATAACCTTCACTAGATGGACCTTTGTTGGCAAAGTTATGTCTCTGGTTTTTAATATGCTGTCTAGGTTGGTCATAACTTTCCTTCCAAGAAGCAAGTGTCTTTTAATTTCATGGCTTCAGTCACCATCTGCAGTGATTTTGGAGCCCAGAAAAATAGTCAACCACTGTTTCCACTATTTCCCCATCTATTTGCCATGAAGTGATAGAACCAGATTCCATGATCTTAGTTTTCTGAATTGGCTTTAAGCCAACTTTTTCACTTTCTTCTTTCACTTTCATCAAGAGGCTCTTTAGTTCCTCTTCACTTTTTACCAAAAGATGGTGTCATCTGCATATCTGAGATTATTGATATATTTTCCAGCAATCTTGATTCCAGCTTGTGCTTCCTCCAGCCCAGCGTTTCTCATGATGTACTCTGCATAGAAGTTAAATAAGCACGGTGACAATATACAGCCTTGACATACTCCTTTTCCTGTTTAGAACCAGTCTGTTGTTCCATGTCCAGTTCTAACTGTTGCTTCCTGACCTGCATATAGGTTTCTCAAGAGGCAAGTCAGGTGGTCTGATATTCCCATCTCTTTCAGAATTTTCCACAGTTTATTGTGATCCACACAGTCGAAGGCTTTGGCATAGTCAGTAAGGCAGAAATAGATGTTTTTCTGGAATTCTCTTGCTTTTTTGATGATCCAGCAGATGTTGGCAATTTGATCTCTGATGATATTCAGTAGATTAGGTGTATTAAATGCATTTTCACCTTAGCGATTTTTTACAGTGCGTTTATTGGGACATAACCTCATTGTATTTCAAGGAAGAGCTCTACTTGAAATATGCCTTACTTTAGGAATGTGAAATATGCTCTTTGTATATGTAAGGTATTGCAGGGGAGTCTTTGGCATTGATATACCTGTTGGCTTTCTGTTTGTTTGTTTTAGCCCAGGCTGTGGCATAATTAGAAAAGTCAAAAATGATGGAGCATCATTCTCAATTTTATAAGTTAGATCTAAGAAATGGACTAGAATGCAAAAGAGAAAATACTAATAGTATTCAATATTATATGTGAAATGTTAAAGATGTGTTTTACATCTGTTGTCCATCCAATTGTTCTTCATTACTGGATTAAATTGACCTACTCTCACAACAGCCCTGCTGCCTAACTTACAGCAAGCTTGATAGGAATAAGCTTTAGTCCTTCATTCTGTCCTTCAGTCATTCATATGTTTAAGCAAACACCCATCTCATCAAAGCTCTGGTAGGCACTTGAGTACAAAGACACGTGAGTTAAGTATTTGGGTTTACTACAAGGGTTTGGAGTGGTGGTGGAGGACACAGTGGTAATAGAGTGAAAGGCATCCATGTGTAATATAAAAGTAGAGCAAGCAGGTGACGTGGGCGGGGAGGGGACAGCAAGGACGATGCAGCACTTGTCCAAAACACCTATCACACTGGGTTTCTTAAAGGCCTCCCGGGAGCAGTGACATCTACACTGAGTTAGCAAACTGAATATGCATGTACAATGTGTGTAGAAACCACAGTATAACTTAAAACCAAGCAACTCAACTCAAGAGTTGCTAATTTAGTACCCTGTGCTCACCAAGGCAGAAGCCTGTATTTCCCATTTGTCTTCCTTGATTCAGATATTCATACTGTTTTCTCCCTTTCACAGGAGAATTTGAAGGAGTTTTTCTTACCATTAGCATCATTTTGAATCTTGACCCCAAATAATTGTCCTTGTTCTAAATAAATCCTGAATGAACGCAATAGCAGGTGTCATCTAATTGGCTCAGCTGTTTAATTATTAAGATTATGTAAAGCCAACTGCCTTCTTTATTTGACTATTGGGGGGGGAAGTGATTAGTAGCTAAAATGTTTTATGTATGACCATATTTAGGGCATATTAAATCTTTTATAATGTCCCATGAATAGGCTAAAATCAAACACCTATCGTCTCCTTCACACTTTTTATACCCAGCAAATAATCTTGGCAGGCTATGTCCTATGTAGGTGACTTGCTCACCACCAAATCCCCAGCAGCATGTTGTCAACTGCCTTCTTCATAACTGGAAGAACCAACCAACTGGGGAAAATGAGATAGAAGGGAACTGATGTTTCCTATATAAAAAAGTTTAAATTACCCAAAGTTCTTCAGCTCTATTTAAATGATTTCAATTATTTTATATAAAATGTAACATTAAACTTCCTTGATGTGGTTAAAATTTGTTAAATTAACAACAATTAAAGGAAGATTGATGGTAGGCGATAAGTTATCATTCTTAAAATTAATTTTGGAAAGGAAGATCTTCTTTTGTAAATAAGAAGGGACCAAAGCAAGAAAATAAGATAGTCTCTTCTTGTTGATATGGGCACCTCCATTCAGTAAAACAATGTTTATATCATTAAAAACCCATGTTAGTGTTACTGAACATTTTTTGTGTGTTTTTCTCATTCATTTGACATAGGGAATAAAAAAGGACATATCCCAGATCTCCAGATCTTAGAAGTAGAAAAATAATGGCTATGTTTGGTTAATACAGATGGACAAGAAAAATAAATTTACCCCTTTTTTATGTCACTACTTTTTTCCACAAGCCTAAATTTCTATCTCAAACGTGGTTATAGGTGAGTTGCTATATAATATGTGATGAAATTATCCTTGTTTACATAGCTGACCTAAAAATAAGTTAGTAACATTTATATGATAGTTCAGAGTAGATTTATTTATCTTTTTTTAAAATTTTACAAATGCAGCTATTTGTACAACATAATATGCACAACATATTATGAATTATCAGGATTTTTGTTTGAAATGCCAAGGACCCAGACCTTAGTTTCTAATACCACTTCACAACAAAAGGGACCAGGGCTCCTCTGTTAAATGCCTACTTCTGGGGCTAAGACAAGATATATATAAGATGAGCCTGGAACATCTTATTGTTCCAGAAAGTAAAGAGATGTTAAAAACAAAACACTATGATCAGCAGACGTCAAAGACCCATAGGAGCCAATTGAGAGAGTCCCTGGTAGCCAAAGCTGAAACAATTTAAGTGACAAAATAGTAGGATAAAGTAGTATTGGCTTATATAACCCTAAGTGTAAAATAAATATCCATGAGTCATACTTATATAAGTAAATGAAGAACAGAGACAAAAATTCTATATAATTTATGCTGTTACTGCCTTTAAGGAGATGGAATATAGTGCTCCACTCCTTAAGTGGAGTTGTTCATAGAGACATGCTTCAGAAGAAGAAAAGAATGACTTACCCGTGGAGAAGCTAGCAAACCTCACTGAAGCCAGGAAATCAAGGTCAACATCATTGGTGTTAAGTTGTTATGTTGATAGTAGGCACCCTTGAAATGATGGGATGAGAATGACACTTTGCCCCTGTGGCCTCCCTCTCCAAAATCCACCATCCCAGGCTAGTAATGAGAAAGGTGGTGATGGTTTGGTCACTAAGTCATGTCCGACTCTTTGTAACCTCATGGACTGTAACCCACCAGGCTCCCCTGTCCATGGGTTTCCCGGACATGAATATTGGAGTGGGTCTCCATTTCCTTCTGCAGGTGACCTTCCTAACCTAGCCAAGAAAAACAACAGACAAATCCCAGTGGAAGTATATTCCCCAAACACCTAGTATTCCTCAGATTAGTATTCCTCAATTTGTCAAAATTATCAGAACAAAGAAAGTCTGAGAAATGGTTATAACCAAGAGAAGTCTAAGGAGATATGATGACTAAATGTAATGTGGTGTTCTGGATGGGATCTTGGAACAGTAAAAGGATATGAAAGAAAACTGGAAAAATCTAAATAAAATAAACAAGTTAGTAGGGATGTATCAATATTTGTTCATCAATCATGACAGAAAAACTATATACTATAGGAGACTCTATGCAGGCTTTATAGGAACTCTAAGAAAGTAGATATGGGCTTTACAAGAACTCTCTGTACTGTCTTTACAATAACTCTTTAATTCTAAAGTGAATTATTTTATTTATTTTTCTAATATGTTTATTTTAACATTACTTTTTGATAATGCTTATAAAAGAGATCTATTTTAAAATGTATAACCTTAAAGTTCAAAATCTAGAACAACTGAGGAGCTACTCCAAATTCACTATTTAAATACAAACAGAATAACTGACTTGTTCCTAGGTTGTTTATTGTGCATTGATTTAGTCCATGAGACTCAGTCAATTCTGCTTTGGTGAATGACTTGGCAACTTCAAGCCCTCTGTTAAGTGAATTGAATAGTGATCATCAACCCCAATGCACTCTTCAACAAAGAACTTGCTACAACTCATGAGACAAAGAGCTAAACATCAGATAATGATGCTGACCTTCCCACAACTGGTCTGTTCCCCTTATTCTTAGCTACTCTCTTTCCATGAACCCAAGTGTCTGAGTTGGTAACTACTGGGATGAATCATTGAGACAAAATTACTCCAAAGAGTCAGAGGGGCTTCTCCAATGACTCAGTGGGTAAAGAATCCATCTGCAATGCAAGAGACACAGGAGACTTGGGTTCGATCCCTGGGTGGGGAAGATTCCCTGGAGGAAGAAATGGCAACCCACTCCAGTCTTCTTGCCTGGAAAATCCCGTGGACAGATGAGCCTGGTGGGCTACAACAGTCCGTGGGGTTGCACAGAGTCAGACATGACTGAGTCCATGGCACAGTCAGTCAGAACCACAGCATCTTACACCATGCAACATACTTGCTTTAAGGAATACTTTGGCTGATGATACTTTTACCAATAGAAAGAATTTTAAACCTTTAGTTCTGGGACAAAATCTAGATCTCCTAACTGCTTCCTAATTGCCTCAGACTGACTGCTTGAATTTATAAATTAGAACTCTGAAATTCAGTGTAAAAGGTGGGTCCTTGTGGAAAGATGCCACGTCCCATGCATTTATTGAACAATCATTTGTTGGGTATGAACTTCATGGTAGGCTTTTTATTTTTGGCATATCTTGCAGCTCATGGGATATTAATTCCCTGATCAGGAACTGAATCCATGCCCTCTGCTGAAAGCTCAGTCTAACCACTGGATTTCTTTCCTTTTTTTTTTTTTTAACCACTGGATTTCAAGGAATTCCCACAGTGGCCCTTTTAATAGCAGCTGAGTGAAAAAGACTTGTTAGTCCCTCTCTTAAATTTTAGTGTGATAAGCTCTGTTATACAAATAATAATAGTGTAAAGCAAAAAGTCATTTTGTACCATGACAGACACGATAAAGGAAATATTGGGTTCCCCAAAACGTTTGTTTGGGTTTTTCCAAAACATCTTACAGAAAAACCTGATGGCCAACCCAGTAAAATGCAAAGTAACTCAGAGCAGTTAATCTGGGGCCCTAGAGAAGTGGCCCCCACCTTTTTGGCACCAGGGACAGGTTTTGTGGAAGACCAGGGTGTGGGGAACTGTTTGGGGAAGAATCAAGAACATTACATCTATTGTGCACTTTATTTCTGTTATCATCACATCAGCTCCACCTCAGACCATTAGATATTATATCCCAGAGGTTGTGGAGCCCCGATTTAGAGAATGAGAATGAAGACATCCAAATAAAGATCTGAGTGAAGAGCTTTCAAGACAGAGGGAAAAACAAATGCAACCCCCTCACCCCGAGTAGAGGGATAATTGTCTGAGGTGAGCTTGCAGAAGCAGCTCTAAATTCCAAGGGGGAGCATCTAGTAGGCTAGAGAAGGTTTTGAGTACCAGACCTGATTTCTACTGGTGAAGAAACCCTGGTGGCTCTATGAGAAGTGGGTCTAAGGAAGCAAGGTAGGCAATGAAGCTACTACAGTTGCTCCGAAAAGAGTGAGTGGTATAATTTAGGCCCATGGACAGAGGAGCCTGGTGGGCTACAGTCCATAATGTCACACACAGTCAGACACGACTAAAACAACTTAGCAGACACACAACAGGAAAGAAGTATGGCTGGAGAGAAGTGTGTGTGTTTAAGGCTAATGGGACTACAGATGGATTAGATGTGCTGAGTGATGGCATAAGGAACTCCCAGGTTGTTAAGTTCACCTGGAAAACTCTAGATTAACTGGCCTGGCCTAGATTTAGAGGAACTGAATCCAATAAGAGCAGAAGAATTGATTCATTGAAGAACACATCTAAGGTCCTCAGCTTTTGATCTCCTACCAAAAGTATATTCTCTTTTCAGAGCATATTTCAAATCTCTCTGCATGGGAGAGTTGGGGTGAAATGATCTGTGTGTTATTTGGTATAATCCATGATTCAAAACTACCCAAAGTCTTTCATCATGAAGGGCATCAAGGGTGCCACCATCCCCAACATCCGCCTACCTGTCCAGCTGGACCATCCACAGACTATATATAAATACCTCCTTCATCTCCCTCTCTCCCCATCCCAGCCAACACTCAACTACACTCAAATCCATTTGAGCAATTGTGAGTACAAACTCCAGAAGATTACTTACAATCAAATTTGAACACAGCAACTGCAAAATTTGATATACCTAAAGAACTAGAACCTCCAATATTTTTTCCTAGATTCTGTCTTGTAAAATATGTGCATCATCTCTTTTCTTCCTGTCTCTCCACTTTTGGTCCAGAAATTTCTTCATGAGTATCCACTCAAAGTCTAGTTCTCTTCTACTTGAGATCAGATATATTGGATCACCAGGAGCACAGAGCTTTCTGGATATGACTGGGGCTCTCAGAAAGCAACAGAGAAGTGGGATGGGAAGGAATTGAGAGAGGAGGAGAAGAACCAGAAGACACAGAAATGGGAGACAGAAAAGCGAAAATGCCTTAAGACAGGGATTTAGGTTCATGCATGTCTCTACAAATGACCTTACTTCATTGCTTTTGTGGTTGAGTAATATTCCATTGCATATGTGTGCCATATCTTCTTTATCCATCCATGTCATTTATCATTCATCTGTCATTTATAGAGATGGACCTAGAGTCTTATACAGAGTGAGGCAAGTCAGAAAGAGAAAGATACTGCGTATTAATGCACATATGCATAATCTAGAAAAGTGGTACAGTCAAATCTATTTCCAAGGCAGGGATAGAGGTGGAGACAGAACACAGATGTGGGGACACAGGGGTGGAAGGGGAGAGTGGGACAAATTGGCGGAGTAGTATTGACATATATGCACTTCTGTGTGTGAAATAGATGGCTAGTGGGAAGCTGCTTTATAACACAGGGAACTCAGTTCAGTGTTCTGTGATGACCTAAAAGGGTGGGATGGTGCAGGTGGGAGGGTTCCAGGGGGAGGGGATATATGTAAACATATAGTTGATTCACTTCATTCTACAGCAGAAACTAACACAACATTATAAAGCAACTATATTTTTTTAAAAATGATGGGGATTTAGGAATTGTCTAAGCAGCTTTTTGTTCAAGGAACTCTCAGAGGTGTGGATTTCTCCGCTCAGAGCTCTTTCTGGCTTAATTTCTGAAAGTGTTCTTCCTGTGTGATGACCATCTCTCTCAGTTTGCTTTGTTCTGTGTTTTTCCGATATCCATGAGGCTAATCCACAGTTTGCCTTTTCCTGCTCAACTCAGGTGCCAGCCACCTGCTGTCTGTCAGGCCTCAGCTACTGCCAGGTCTTACAGATCCAGCTCATAGGTGAGCACTGATTACAAATCGTATTAGCATCCCAAAATTTCAACCTGGTTCCCAGGGCTTCTCTAGTGGCTCAGGCAGTCAGCAATCTGCCTGCAATGTGGGAGGCCTGGGTTCAATCCCTGGGTCAGGAAGATCCCCTGGAGAAGGGAATGGCTATCCACTCCAGTTTCCTTGCCTGAGAATCCCATGGTTCCTAGGAGAATGAGAAAAATTATTTCCTGAGCTAATTTTAATCTTATGCTGATTAAGCACAAGTGCCAATTTTAGCCATAGGTTATTACTTTAACAGTAGATGTTCTTTCTTAACTAAAGGCATATCAGCAATGAATGAATAGCATAATATTTAAGTACTTACTATAATTATATATTCTTCCTCAATAATAAAAATATATATATATGATCTTATCTTCCTGAAATTCAAGTTTTAGGATGGCAGGAAAGAATGTAAGTCCAATCATTAAACTGAATATTTACACAGTTTGTGAGTGTGTTGAGAACAGAAATGAGAAAAGAGAATAGTCAATGAGGTGATTTAGTTTTTCAAAATAGAGATAATTATTTCACTACTGCCTTTTGTTCTAATTCTCATATATCAGGACACAAAATAACCCTTAAGAAATTAGCTGTTAATAACCAATTGCACAGAGTCATTCCTTACTATCAAGATAAAAATGATATCTAGCTATCTATTCTATAATAATAAATTTGTAACTATCAATAGCCACTTTCAAGAATGTTCCCTGTTTTTTTTTTCTTAATGAATTTGTAATTCATAGCTAAATAGTTAAGCTAAAATGAAAACCTGACTTTACTTTTTAAAATATGGTCTTTCCATTAAAATACTTCAAAGAGATTTTTTTCCTCCAGGATTAAAAAAAAAAAAAAAAAACTAATATCTTATGTAACCACCTCACAATTACCCACACTTGAAAGCCCATGTTGACAGTCCTTCATAGACACATTCAATCCCAGGCTGACTTACCCTGCCACCCACGACTGGGCAGCTCCCTACTGCTCCTGACTGGTATGAGTTCAAGGAATGCAAACATCTTTCAATATTAGTTCTAGCAAAGCATTAGCAGGAATGTAAACCTCCCAGGGAAAATGCACATAATGTATTTGAAAATCAAATATAAAATGATTTTGGATAATCGGGACTACCATAGGTTTCCATTCGGACAGATAATTGAGAATCGACTGTGCTACTGCGTTCATAAGCTATGCATCACATGTAGTCCATGGTAGGGGGGAAGGTCTCTGAAACACAAATTAAAATAAGGAAGCCAGAAGGTGCTGTGGAAACAGTGGGTCTTCATAAAGAGGAAGCCGGAGCTGACAAATATTTTTACTTTTTCTTTCTCCCTGAAAATATGAAGTTTTAAATGATATGCAGCTAGAAGCAGATGAAATTATAGCTCTCAGACACTTTATAATTCTGAAACAGAGATGTGATTGATTGCAAGGTGGCATCGCTGCTGGCAGTTTCTGTTGGCACATTTTGATGATACAGTTTCTTAGGTGAACTTCAAGTACATCAGTGACACACTCTGGGTTGCAGACACGTTGAATGATTTTGAAGCTAATAATTTATGAGAGCTTTTGGAGCACGTTATTAGGTTCGAGTCAGGAGAGATTTATTTCGTTTAATCCTAGATTCCTTGCTGTGTGTTCTGTTTATCTCATCTTATTCTGCTAGTAAACAAACATGTAAAACTTTAATGCCGACGGAGCCCCTTTATAACAATGCATCATCCCCCACACAAGGTTTCCCATTTGAAACCCTTTCTCTAGTCAGTGGTTTTGTTGCCATCACGTGTCTTGAAAGAAACAACAAACAAAACAAGGTTTCCCAAGTTGGGATTCCATCAAGGAGAAACTGGTAGGGGAAATTCAAAGAATTGTCCTTAATTAGGCAATGAAACCATCATTGACCCCAGAATCTATGATTCCTAATATTTCTAATTTAAGTTGAAGATAAAAGAATTTTTTGTTAAACGTAGAGTTCCTATGGGCTTCATAGAGGCAGTGAATGTCAAATCGAAAGGAAATACTAAAGTGTTTTCAGACCAAGTATAATTCAATTTTTTAAAAAAGAGTTCTTTGGGTAATGTTTTATTTTCAGTACCTGCTGAATGCTGCATATGTCACATTGGGCTTAAATTAAAAAACATTATATCACAGCTGATTTACAATGAAAAGACTTTCAGGGTGTATAAATCATTGTCTGCTTATAGTTCCTTAATCCTGCTCTACTTATTTATTTTATTGCACTGATTTGAAGAAAGAAGTAGCACTATGTGTGTGCCTGGTATGGTTCAGGTTGTTTTTCTTTTACATCAAGATGGCGCATTGAGAAACAGTGTTATTCTTCAGAAACACTGCACATACGCAGAGTGTATAAATACGGCGGTGGAACAATTCTCCTCGCTTCACGTGCGGCCTGGTGTTACCCTGGTTTGCCTCTGACATTTCCTCTCTAGCAGCCACCGCGAGGTCCCATTGTTCTAACGCGCTGAATGTAGGCCTGCTTCCCGTGGTGGGCATGGGTGGGCATGGCCTCTGGGGTCTGGCCCACTCACATCGGCCGTTTCAAGTCATTCGTATCCCCCCTGTTCATAAAACTGTCGGGTTCCTTTCTCACACCCTTTGATTAATACAAAGTGTATATGTGAGAAATTTGTGCACACAATACAACTGCATTGAAATTTAGCACCCTTGCAATTCATTTACTATTAAAAACATTTAGTACTTTAAGACTGTTTTCCTAAAGCTGTTCTTTACAGCAGGCCCCTCCCGTAGAGCACAGGGAACTCTGCTCAGTGTTAGTGGCAGCCTGGATGGGAGCGGAGTTTGGGGGAGGATGGATATATGGATATATGGCTGAGTTGTTCTGCCCTGAAGCTATTACAACATTGTTAGTCAGCGATACAACATTCCAATATAAATAAAGGGTTAAAACACAGAAGCAATATTGTAACAAATTAAATGAAGACTTCAAATTTTTAAAAATTAAGTTAAAAAAAATTCTATTGAAATGGCACCTAAAGCATGTTTGCATCAGTACGGACAAAGGCTAGATTCTATGCTATTTCTTTCTAACATCTCTAACTTGCATTTTGGGCTTTCCCAGGTGGCACAGTGGTAATAAATCCACCTGCCAATGCAGGATATGCAAGAGACTCAGGTTCAGTCCCTGGGTCAGGAGGATCCCCTGGAGTAGGAAATGCTAGCGGGGTTTTGGGGCGTGTGAGGTGCGGTGGGTTCTGTTGCTCTCGCCATCTCTCATTGCATTTCTCCTGAACATTCTCGGTGGCAGCAATGCTCTTTGAAACATCAGGACTCTAGACCTTAATCATCTGTCGGTCCTCCCTCCCCTTTGCCACACTTATTGATGTACTATTGTCAGTTCTTTCCTCAATGTCCTCTTCCAAATCATCCTTTTCTTTCCATGGCCAACAGATCATTTCAGTGGAAGACACTGTCTAATGTGCAACATCTGTATTCTTCATTTGAGTAGATAAAAACAAGTGCATGTTCAATCATGTGTTCCTCCTTTGTTTACTTTAAGCAGACTAACACGGTGAGATTTTGTTTTTGTTTGTAGTTTTGCTTTATTTCAAAGACAGCAATGTAGGAGAATAGAAGAGCAGAATCTTGAGGGTGAAATTATCTAAGACTTAATTCTGATTCTCTGTTTTGTTATCGGCTCAAACTCAATTTCCATAAACCTAATCGTTTTTATCTGTAAAGAGGCTGAATAAGTTTTTCAAAGGATCGTTCTTTGAGTTGTGGTTATTAAATAAGCTCTTTTTATACTGAGCACTTATCAACCACCCAACTCAGAGATATTGCTTAATAAATGATAAATCTTATCACTTTAAGATTATTTTGTAGAAACAGCTCATTTAACTCAACAACCAAAAAACAACAAACCCAAACAAAAAATGGGCAGAAGATGTAAATACACACTTCTCCAAGGAACACATACAGATAGCCAACGGGCATGTGAAGAGATGGCCAACATTGCTAATTATCAGAGAAATACAAATCAAAAGTACAATAGCAAACCACCTCACATTGGTCAGAATGGCCATCATTGAAAACTCTAAAATAAAAAATAGAGAAAAGGGAATCCTCCTGCACTGTTGGTGGGAATATGAATTGGTGCAGCTACTATGGAAAACAGTATGGAGGTTACTCAGAAAACTAAAAATAGAGTTGCCATATGATCTAGAGATTCCAGTCCTGGGTGTATGTCCAGAAAAAACTCTAGTTCAAATAAACACATACACACCACAAAGAAGAGCAGTCCCTGCTCACTGCAACCAGAGAAAGTCCATGTGCAGCAACAAAGACACAGGACAACCAACAATAGTAAGTAAATTTTAAAAAATTATGTGCATACCAATGTTTTGGCATTGCAATGCCAATAATTGCAGCATTATTCACAATAGCCAAGACAGGGAAGCAACCTAAGTGTCCATCAACAGTCAAATGAATAGAGAAGATGTGGTATACACACACATGCACACACACACACACACACACACACACACACACACACACACAGTGGAATACTACTCAGCCATAAAAAAGAACAAAATAATGTTATTGGGTTACAGCCCGTGGGGTCACAAAGAGTCAAACATGACAGAGCGACTAAGCCCTGCGCAGCACACAACGCCATTTGCAGCATTCTGGATAGACCCAGAGATTGCCATAATGAGTGAAGTAAGTCTGAAAGAAAAAGGTGAATACCACATGGTATCATTTATAGGTAGAATCCAAAATATGACACAAATGAACTTACAAAACAGAAACAGACTCACAGACAGAGAGAATAGACTTGCGGTTGCCAAGTGGGATGGGGGGAAGTTTGGGTTGGGAATTTGAGACTAGCAGATACAAATTATTATGTATCTTATAGAATGGATAAACAATAAGGTCCTACTGTATAGCACAGGGAACTATATTCAATATCCTATAAAAAGTCATTATAGAAAAAATATGAAAAAGAATATATATGTGTTTTATATATATATACATACATATAACTGAAGCATTGTACAGCAGAAATTGACATGTTATAAATCAACTATATGCCGACAAAATAAGTTTTTAAAAAAGATTCTTTTGTAGAAAGATATGTTCTGATAGTAACCCTCCAGAATTACAAATGTCTAACTATGTCTGATTCCTTTCACTCTTACCTCTTGCTAGTATGATGGTGGTATGAGCAAACATATGCAGAACATTTAATTTTTTAAAAAGGCACCATCATAGGTGCTGCAAAAAAAAGCAACAGTTGAGAAACAAACTCTGCTTCAGGAAATATGTAATACTGGCTGAGAGTATTAGGAGGCCTACATGCAAGTTGACAATAGCATTTATTTTAAATGCTCTTGCCTTATGACTGAAGTAAAAGCAGAGTGGAACCAGAACTGCAAGGAGAGTGGATCTCCATGCCAGATGGGGAAGTCATCCCGGAGCAGTGGACCTCCATGTGATTAATGGGATGAAGGTCACGCAAGAGCGCTCACAAGCTTCCATCTTTCCCAAGAGTGATGATGAGAATCATGGATCTTCAGCCTCAATCTTCCCCAATGCACACTTCCTTCATCTCCCCTTACCCCCACCCACCTACACGAGGCTGCTCTACTGGAGGTTGCCAAATGCGTCCGGCCAGTGAAAGCTGATGCTGGTGACAAATCACCTGGCCTGTAGGATCCAGGATCAATCCCTGAAGAGACAAAGGACTGATGGAAATCCTGCTGGGAGGAATGACCCATCCTCTTTATCTTCTCCAGCTTAAAGACAGCGATGGAGAATGGTGATGTGTTTTTGTTTTAAAGATTTTTTTAAAACATGGACCACTTTTTTTTTTTAAGTCATATTGTAGAATCTTAGCTCCCAGACCAGGGGTTGAACCCACAACTCCTGCATTGGAAAGCAAAGTCCCAACCACTGGGTCTCCAGAGAAGTCCCAAGTGATGTTTTTAATGATGATCATTATTAATGGGGCTTCCCTGGTGGCTCAGTGTTTAAGAATCTGCCTATAACACAAGAGATGCAGGAGATACAACTTCAATCCTTATGTTGGGAAGATCCCCTGGAGGAGGAAATGGCAACCCACTCCAGTATTCTTGCCTGGAGAATTCCATGAACAGAGGAGGCTGGCAGGCTACAGTCCCTGGGGTTGCAAAGAGTTCAACATGACCAAACATGCTTGCATCATTATTAACATTTTGTATTGCCTACACAAGCATTTGGGGGCTGGGCAGGATGCATCAGTTCTTTCTCATGACTACAACCCTTTCTCTCCTCCTGACTCTGATTTTTTTGAATACTTTTCATGTGTCAGAGTGTGCTCAGCACTTTCAAAGCCTATGGATATAGATATGTTTGTTTTTGTGGTTATATTTTTTTCCCAAAACATAGGTCATATGATATAATCACCATTTGAATTCTTTCACTTTGTACTTTAAATTCTCAAATAGTGACTTATTTCCAGAAAGCACACAGCAGGCTCTAGGAATTGTCCCTTCCTCTTCTAGGTTCTCAGGAGCCATATTTTGTTTTAAAGAGTTAAAAGTTTAAAATTCATTAGAAAATGAATTCAATGAATCAGTAAATCTTTTTGAAATGTATTTTAATTGTAGAATAATTGCCATACACTAATTAATCCAGTTTAAAGTTTTCCCTACACTGGGTGGGCAGACTCACAAACTTAGTGGTGTAACCTTGGGCAACATCATTTTGCCCTGGCTTTGTCAGTCTGTAAAATATGGGAGCTGGATTAGATGATCTACAAATACCTTTTCAGTACTGAATTCCTTTGATCCTGGTGCACCTAATACCCAAATGTGTGTTTTTTTTAAATCACACTTTTTTTTCCCTTTTAACAACTTAAAGATGTAATGCCTATAATGTGTCTCGTCAGCATTTCCCATGGTGACAAGAGTGCTCGGGGTTCATTTTGCACTTCTGGTTTTCCAATAAAGTGTTAGGTAACACTTTCAATTGACTAAGAAATGTGGTAATCTAAACAAAGAGTACAGTGTATGTGAGACAGAATGTTTTAACTGAAGTCACAAAATATCAAAAAGTCCATACAAGGGCTGCAGTAATGTTTGCCAAAAACAGTTTTGTTTTGTTTTTTTTTCTCCTCCTTATGGGACTTGGATTATAAGAACACTAATGCCCTGAATTTAAATAATCTCCTTTTGAGGAATCTTTTAGTTTATGAAGAATTTCTAATTTGATCACAGCAAACAACTGGCAGCAACTACCTGCAGCAAAATAATAATGCCTCAATTAAAGGTGACATTGAATTGGAAATCAACTTCTATCAGGTTGGCTAAAAGATTCATTCAGGTTTTTCCATAAGATGTTACGGATAAACCCAAATGAACTTTTGGCTAACCTCGTAACATCTCTGGATTGGAATCCTATGTTCTATGTCAGAGAATTACTGAAAATTCTCTACCAAAAGGACTAAATGGGAAGACACTGCAGCTTCGTTTTTCATTAAATTGAACAATGGTGAGTTGTTGACTCTAATGCTTGTATCAGTGTGTGCAGGGCATGCTCACACGTGTGGAGGGATATATACTGGATACACACAGAGCAGAAGAACCTGCAAAACTTACATTAAAAATACACCTTAATGGTACCCAAAGGTTACAGAAGGAAGAAGAGAATGGCTAGTTAAGGACAACCTGGCTCATGGCCAAGCTTTTCCTGCGTTAAACAGTCTGCAGTGTTTCTGTGAGCAATTTCATAGACAAATACAAATACAGAGAGGCTTGGAGAGACTAAGTAATGATTTGCATATCATTCATGTCGTTCATGGTTAGTGACCAGTAGTAGTCATGGGCTTTTTTTTTTTTTGCATATAGCTGATTTATAAAGTTGCATTAGCTTTAGATGTACAACAAAGTAAATCAGAGATACATGTATACCTCCATTAGTAAATAAGTTCATGTGTATCTGAAGAATCACGTCACATCAGCCTGAATGGCCGTTTTCAAAAAATCTACAAACAATAAGTGATGGAAAAGGTGTGGGAATGTAAATTGATACAACCACTGTGGAGATCACTATGGTGTGTTAGTCACTCAGTCTTGTCCAACTCTTATTATCCATGGACTGTAGCCCAGCAGTCCATGGAATTCTCCAGGCAACAGTACTAGAGTGGCTTGCCATAGCTTCTCCTGGGGATCTTCCCGACCCAGGAATCGAACCTGGGTCTCCTGCATTCAGGCAGATTCTTTACTAACTGAGCCACCAGGGAAGCCCAGTCAGTACAGACATTCCTTTGAAAACGAAGTACCAAACTAGCCTCTTATCTAGCAATCCCACTTCTGGGCATGTATATGGAGAAAAACCCCAAACTGGAAAAGATGCATGAACCGCAAGTTCATAGCAGTGGTGGGATTTGAATTCAAGTCTATTAGACAAACATCCGGGCTCCGCCAAAGTTCTCTATACTTTGATAATGAATATGCTTTGTACACAATGTCTCTTTTCCTGTAAACTGTGAGCTCCCTCCCCAAGGGCGTTCTCATGATTAGTGCTAATAAGCATCCCGGAATCACAAGGTTATCGGCAGAGTAACTCTCTATGCCTTGCTACTATGAAGAGTCTTGATTGATTTTACAGGATTACTGAACAAAAATGAGTGGTTTTCCTCCCGCTTCTCCCCACCAGTCACACAAAATGATAGCTTCTGTTCCCTCCCGACAGAAGCACAAACGAATTCTTTAAAGTACATACTGAGTTATCTCAACTCAATTATCCCTGGACAGGGTAAGCCTGAATTTTGTTTCTGCTCTGTCTGGAAAACCTAACAAGAACTCCCAAGGAGGGAAAAATGCCTCTTGAGAAGGAGCGCTTGTTTTTGTCACTGGCATTAATAAAGGTCTTGCTTGAAATGAATGTGATACAATTTACAGTGGGTACGCACTCAGGAACTGAAGACTCCATGTGGCACGTTCACACAACAGTGTGGAACGTGGGCTGGTGCAGAGGCCTTCCCAGAAACATGTTTTGATCCTCTTTGATCACACTAATAATACACTACGAGGCGTTGCTCTGTGGGATGTAGTTAAAGCTTATTTGAGCTTCGGAAACCACTGGCACTTTCCTGGGGGAAAATATCAGAACATTTTTATTTTTATCTCAATCACTCCAGCAAACTTCATGGAGAATAGTCTCTGTCAGTGATATAGGGCAATTGCTGTCACAAATAGTATTTGAAAAGAGATGTCCTAAATAGTCAATACACTGTGTGGGGAAATGGTGAATACAAAGACACAGTGGTAAACGGATCAACTTCCCTTGAGCTGGAGTTGCTGGATTTTTCCTTCTTCATCTTTTTTTTTACAAATTAGGGTGTTAATATATATGTTTTCTATAGTCTTTCCAGCAAACACTAGAAGAAGTCTTTTAAAAATATTCAAGATGCTTTTCCTGACTCTTGGTTTAAATGCTACGGCTGTGAATTATTTGTATGTGTCTATTTATGTGTGTGAATGAGTGTGTGTGTATAAAGAGAGCAAGAGAAAGAGCATGTGTTACATAGAATGAACTTTAATACATATCTTAAAGTGCAAGAAGGGCACTTTTATTCCTTTTGCCCAACACCAGACAGCAAATATATTCTGGCAAATATGGGAGAAAATAAGGCAAGATTTTCTGTTTATACAAACATGCTTATGACCTGAGTCATACTAGATCTTTCAAACAGTCAAATGGGTAAAGTTGTTCTTTAACAGAAAACTACACTTAATTTTCCCCTGGTTTAGAGTGGCATAATTAAGTATGTTGAAGAGAACATATTAAACTATATTACAAGCGCATCATGTTGCAAGCATTTCCCGTGTCATTATTGTTAGCGGTTTGTTTCCAATACCTTTCTTGATTGTTTTGAAAGTACATGTGCCATGGAAAGCTGATTTGCTCATGATGCCAGGCTCTAATCCCTGATTCTGAGGCATCATTAGTTCCTCCCATAAGAGCTTCCTCAAAGGCACTCACCGAAGTCCTGTTGGAGCTTGTAATGATTTTCTATAAACCAAAAGCCTCTATGAGTTATTATTTTGAGAATGTGCTTAATCACAGGCTGTAGCTCTTGCTTTGTATGTCTTCTGTATTCTAAGTCACTGGGGGAAGAAACAGATTTCATTATATTCTTCTCAATACTTGAAAATAGAAAGATTTACTGTGGAAGAGATTAAGAGAGAGAAATTATACGAGCAGGAGAGAAAATGGCAGCAAAATCACTTCCTTAAAGCAAACTTCAAAGGTCCTGGAAGTATTTCCATATTCATATTTGGGCTTGTTTACATCCAGTTTGGATTTCATAATTTGGGATTTCTGTGTCTATGTGCATGTGCAGGCACACACACATGCACACACTCTCATATTCTTCCACTTTAGGGATCCAGGATAAGGCTGAATGAACTATGATGATCATGTTCATCCCAATTCTCTTCTCTTTTCCTGATGAGCGAAACTATCATTGTGTAAATCATGTGTGATTTTTGCATTACTGAGACTGCTTGATTTAGGGCTTGAATTCATTGGTTTGGAGTCATGTGGTTTCTTTCATCTTGGAAGAGACAGGTTTTCCATGACTGGCCTTGTGACAGCTATCCTGGCATCTAGATCCTAAGTCCTGAAGATCTATAGACTTTCAAGAGCACATGTAGGCTCTTCATTCTGGGAAATTTTAATACTGTGTTGTATGTGTTAGTCGCTCAGTCATGTCTGATTCTTTCCAGCTCTATGGACTGTAGTTCACCAGGCTCTTCTGTCCATGGAATTCTCCAGGCAAGAATACTGGAGTGGACAGCCATTCCCTTCTCCAGGGGATCTTCCCAATCCAGGGATCAAAGCTGGGTCTCCTGCATTGCAGGCAAATTCTTTACTGCCTGAGCCACCAGGGCATGCTGTGTCAGGCAGTACAATGTATGTATGTGTGTATGTGTGTATATGTATATAAACACACATATATATACTCTGTTCAGGTGAGGTACTAGGCTGCGACAATTCATTGGTGAATGAGATAGATGTGGATTTTGTCTCAGTGGAGTTTATAGCTCAGTGGGATTAGTCAAGTAATTAGTGAAAGAAGAAATAAATGCAGTTGGAGGAAAAATCATAACCCAACTGACTGAAGTTAAATTCATGACTTATCTCTTCAAGTGAAACTCTTATGCCACCCAGCGATCCTTCCACATCTCCCCTTCTTAGATGACTATTTGTTATCTTCTTCAATTTCTTCTACCTTCTCCCTTCACCTTTAGCTAATGACTTGACATCCACTTTTCATCTTTCTGTGCCCTTGATGCAAAGAGACAACTCATTGGAAAAGACTCTGATGCTGTGAAAGATTGAGAGCAGGAGAAGAAGGGGGCAACAGAGGATGAGATAGTTGGATGGCATCACTGACTCATTGGACATGAGTTAGAGCAAACTCTACAATATAGTGAAGGACAGGGAAGCCTGGCATGCTGCAGTCCATGGGGTCTCAAAGAGTCAGACATGACTGAATGACTCAACAACAACCAATGTTCTTGCTGCTCCAACTATGTAGAAACCCAAGACAGTCTGTATTGGGGAGGAGAGGAAGTACAGGCCCAATCTGAAGCCAGCCCAGGATAAGGAAATGTACAAGCTTAAAAGTGGATAGATATTTGTACTTAACATAATAATCAGACTAACGTAAAATCCAAAGCATTCTAATATGGAATTTTATTATCTAAGGGTCACCTGAAAAGATGTGGGGATTTGCCTGCTGTGTTGATCATGTAATGGGGGAAGAGAATGGGGACAGAGTAAATTTCATGCAGAGGTCTGAGAAAGAATAAACTTGTTTCCTGCTTCTAACTCAGTTGAGTTTCTTCTGTAATGGTCTATATTGCCATGAAAAATTCCATGCATAAT